>NC_091284.1:70968806-72365135 GCF_032444005.1 Ranitomeya imitator | reverse complement strand
CCTTTCTCCAAGGATTCTTTTACATAACTCCGCATAGCGGCGTGCTCAGGTACAGATAAATTAAACAGTCGACCCTTAGGAAACTTACTAAAAGGAATCAACTCGATAGCACAATCACAATCCCTATGCGGAGGTAGGGCATTGGACTTGGACTCATCGAATACATCCCGGTAATCAGACAAGAACTCTGGGACCTCAGAAGGGGTGGATGATGAGATAGACAGAAATGGAACATCACCATGTACCCCCTGACAACCCCAGCTGGACACAGACATTGATTTCCAATCTAATACTGGGTTATGTACTTGTAGCCATGGCAACCCCAACACGACCACATCATGCAGATTATGCAACACCAGAAAGCGAATATCCTCCTGGTGCGGAGGAGCCATGCACATGGTCAGCTGGGTCCAATACTGAGGCTTATTCTTGGCCAAAGGCGTAGCATCAATTCCTCTCAATGGAATAAGACACTGCAAGGGCTCCAAGACAAACCCACAGCGCCTAGCAAACTCCAAGTCCATCAAATTCAGGGCAGCGCCTGAATCCACAAATGCCATGACAGAATAGGAAGACAAAGAGCAGATCAAAATAACGGACAAAAGAAATTTCGACTGTACCGTACCAATGGTGGCAGACTTAGCGAACCGCTTAATGCGCTTAGGACAATCGGAGATAGCATGAGTGGAATCACCACAGTAGAAACACAGCCCATTCTGACGTCTGTGTTCTTGCCTTTCAGCTCTGGTCAAAGTCCTATCGCACTGCATAGGCTCAGGTTCACGCTCAGATAATACCGCCAAATGGTGCACAGATTTACGCTCACGCAAGCGTCGACCGATCTGAATGGCCAAAGACATAGACTCATTCAGACCAGCAGGCATAGGAAATCCCTCCATGACATCCTTAAGGGCTTCAGAGAGACCCTTTCTGAAAATAGCTGCCAGCGCACATTCATTCCATTGAGTGAGCACGGACCACTTTCTAAACTTCTGACAATAAATCTCTATCTCATCCTGACCCTGACACAGAGCCAGCAAATTTTTCTCTGCCTGATCCACTGAATTAGGTTCATCGTACAGTAATCCGAGCGCCAGAAAAAACGCATCAATATTACATAATGCAGGATCTCCTGGCGCAAGGGAAAATGCCCAGTCTTGAGGGTCGCCACGTAATAAAGAAATAATGATCTTAACTTGTTGAACTGGGTCACCAGAGGTGCGAGGTTTTAATGCCAGAAACAGTTTGCAATTATTTTTGAAACTCAGAAATTTAGCTCTATCTCCAGAAAACAAATCAGGAATAGGAATTCTTGGTTCTAACATAGAATTCTGAGCCACAAAGTCTTGAATATTTTGTACTCTTGCAGTGAGATGATCCACACATGAAGACAGACATTTAATGTCCATCACTACACCTGTGTCCTGAACCACCCAAATGTCTAGGGGAAAAAAAAAAGGCAAAACACAGTGCAAAGAAAAAAAAAATGGTCTCAGAACTTCTTTTTTCCCTCTATTGAGAAGCATAGTAACATAGTAACATAGTAACATAGTTAGTAAGGCCGAAAAAAGACATTTGTCCATCCAGTTCAGCCTATATTCCATCATAATAAATCCCCAGATCTACGTCCTTCTACAGAACCTAATAATTGTATGATACAATATTGTTCTGCTCCAGGAAGACATCCAGGCCTCTCTTGAACCCCTCGACTGAGTTCGCCATCACCACCTCCTCAGGCAAGCAATTCCAGATTCTCACTGCCCTAACAGTAAAGAATCCTCTTCTATGTTGGTGGAAAAACCTTCTCTCCTCCAGACGCAAAGAATGCCCCCTTGTGCCCGTCACCTTCCTTGGTATAAACAGATCCTCAGCGAGATATTTGTATTGTCCCCTTATATACTTATACATGGTTATTAGATCGCCCCTCAGTCGTCTTTTTTCTAGACTAAATAATCCTAATTTCGCTAATCTATCTGGGTATTGTAGTTCTCCCATCCCCTTTATTAATTTTGTTGCCCTCCTTTGTACTCTCTCTAGTTCCATTATATCCTTCCTGAGCACCGGTGCCCAAAACTGGACACAGTACTCCATGTGCGGTCTAACTAGGGATTTGTACAGAGGCAGTATAATGCTCTCATCATGTGTATCCAGACCTCTTTTAATGCACCCCATGATCCTGTTTGCCTTGGCAGCTGCTGTCTGGCACTGGCTGCTCCAGGTAAGTTTATCATTAACTAGGATCCCCAAGTCCTTCTCCCTGTCAGATTTACCCAGTGGTTTCCCGTTCAGTGTGTAATGGTGATATTGATTCCCTCTTTCCATGTGTATAACCTTACATTTATCATTGTTAAACCTCATCTGCCACCTTTCAGCCCAAGTTTCCAACTTATCCAGATCCATCTGTAGCAGAATACTATCTTCTCTTGTATTAACTGCTTTACATAGTTTTGTATCATCTGCAAATATCGATATTTTACTGTGTAAACCTTCTACCAGATCATTAATGAATATGTTGAAGAGAACAGGTCCCAATACTGACCCCTGCGGTACCCCACTGGTTACAGCGACCCAGTTAGAGACTATACCATTTATAACCACCCTCTGCTTTCTATCACTAAGCCAGTTACTAACCCATTTACACACATTTTCCCCCAGACCAAGCATTCTCATTTTGTGTACCAACCTCTTGTGCGGCACGGTATCAAACGCTTTGGAAAAATCGAGATATACCACGTCCAATGACTCACCGTGGTCCAGTCCATAGCTTACCTCTTCATAAAAACTGATTAGATTGGTTTGACAGGAGCGATTTCTCATAAACCCATGCTGATATGGAGTTAAACAGTTATTCTCATTGAGATAATCCAGAATAACATCCCTCAGAAACCCTTCAAATATTTTACCAACAATAGAGGTTAGACTTACTGGCCTATAATTTCCAGGTTCACTTTTAGAGCCCTTTTTGAATATTGGCACCACATTTGCTATGCGCCAGTCCTGCGGAACAGACCCTGTCGCTATAGAGTCACTAAAAATAAGAAATAATGGTTTATCTATTACATTACTTAGTTCTCTTAGTACTCGTGGGTGTATGCCATCCGGACCCGGAGATTTATCTATTTTAATCTTATTTAGCCGGTTTCGCACCTCTTCTTGGGTTAGATTGGTGACCCTTAATATAGGGTTTTCATTGTTTCTTGGGATTTCACCTAGCATTTCATTTTCCACCGTGAATACCGTGGAGAAGAAGGTGTTTAATATGTTAGCTTTTTCCTCGTCATCTACAACCATTCTTTCCTCACTATTTTTTAAGGGGCCTACATTTTCAGTTTTTATTCTTTTACTATTGATATAGTTGAAGAACAGTTTGGGATTAGTTTTACTCTCCTTAGCAATGTGCTTCTCTGTTTCCTTTTTGGCAGCTTTAATTAGTTTTTTAGATAAAGTATTTTTCTCCCTATAGTTTTTTAGAGCTTCAATGGTGCCATCCTGCTTTAGTAGTGCAAATGCTTTCTTTTTACTGTTAATTGCCTGTCTTACTTCTTTGTTTAGCCACATTGGGTTTTTCCTATTTCTAGTCCTTTTATTCCCACAAGGTATAAACCGCTTACACTGCCTATTTAGGATGTTCTTAAACATTTCCCATTTATTATCTGTATTCTCATTTCTGAGGATATTGTCCCAGTCTACCAGATTAAGGGCATCTCTAAGCTGGTCAAACTTTGCCTTCCTAAAGTTCAGTGTTTTTGTGACTCCCTGACAAGTCCCCCTAGTGAAAGACAGGTGAAACTGCACAATATTGTGGTCGCTATTTCCTAAATGCCCAACCACCTGCAGATTTGTTATTCTGTCAGGTCTATTAGATAGTATTAGGTCTAAAAGTGCTGCTCCTCTGGTTGGATTCTGCACCAATTGTGAAAGATAATTTTTCTTGGTTATTAGCAGAAACCTGTTGCCTTTATGGGTTTCACAGGTTTCTGTTTCCCAGTTAATATCCGGGTAGTTAAAGTCCCCCATAACCAGGACCTCATTATGGGTTGCAGCTTCATCTATCTGCTTTAGAAGTAGACTTTCCATGGTTTCTGTTATATTTGGGGGTTTGTAACAGACCCCAATGAGAATTTTGTTACCATTTTTCCCTCCATGAATTTCAACCCATATGGACTCGACATCCTCATTCCCTTCGCTAATATCCTCCCTTAAAGTGGACTTTAGACAAGACTTTACATAGAGACAAACCCCTCCTCCTCTCCGATTTTTACGATCCTTTCTAAACAGACTGTAACCCTGTAAGTTAACTGCCCAGTCATAGCTTTCATCTAACCATGTCTCGGTTATTCCCACTATGTCAAAGTTACCTGTAGATATTTCTGCTTCTAGTTCTTCCATCTTGTTTGTCAGGCTTCTGGCGTTTGCGAGCATGCAGTTTAGAGGATTTTGTTTTGTTCCAATCTCCTCACTGTGGATTGTTTTAGAAATGTTCTTACCTCCCTTCTGAGTATGTTTTCCTGGGTCTTCTTTGTTCGAGTCTAATGTTTTTCTTCCCGTCCCCTCTTCTTCTAGTTTAACGCCCTCCTGATGAGTGTAGCGAGTCTTCTGGCGAATGTGTGTTTCCCAGGTTTGTTGAGGTGTAGTCCGTCTCTGGCAAGGAGTCCATCATACCAGTAATTCACACCGTGGTCCAGGAATCCAAATCCTTGTTGTCTGCACCATCGTCTTAGCCAGTTGTTTGCATCAAGGATCCTGTTCCATCTCCTGGTGCCATGCCCGTCTACTGGAAGGATAGAAGAAAAAACTACTTGTGCATCCAGTTCCTTTACTTTCTTCCCCAACTCTTCAAAGTCCTTGCAGATTGTCGGTAGGTCCTTCCTTGCCGTGTCATTGGTGCCAACATGTATCAGAAGAAATGGGTGGACGTCCTTGGAGCTGAAGAGCTTTGGTATCCTATCGGTCACATCCTTGATCATCGCACCTGGAAGGCAGCATACTTCTCTTGCAGTTATGTCCGGTCTGCAGATGGCTGCTTCGGTGCCTCTCAGTAGTGAGTCTCCCACCACCACCACTCTTCGTTGCTTCTTGGCTGTACTTTTTGCTGTCACTTGTTGCTGTGTGCCCTTTTCTTTTTTGCTTGCTGGTATTGCTTCATTCTTAGGTGTGCCATCTTCATCCTCTACAAAGATTTGATATCGGTTCTTCAGTTGTGTGGTTGGTGATTTCTCCATGGTCTTCTTGCTTCTTTTGGTCACATGCTTCCACTCATCTGCTTTTGGAGGTTCTCTGACACTTTTTGCACCTTCTGTGACCAGTAGAGATGCTTCTGTTCTGTCTAGAAAGTCTTCATTCTCTTTGATGAGTTTCAAAGTTGCTATTCTTTCTTCCAGACCCCGCACCTTTTCTTCTAAAAGGGCCACTAGTCTACACTTCTGACAGGTGAAATTGGATTCTTCTTCTGGTCGATCTGTGAACATGTAGCACATGCTGCAGCTCACCATGTAGGTTGTCACATCTGCCATGTTGCTCCTAGATCTTGCTGACTTGCTGTGTGTTTTCCTTCTTGTGTAATCTACTCAGCCAAGCTCTCTTGCAATAATGTCCTACAGGCAAAAATTCGCGCGCCGTAAGGCGCGCGGTTTGATGATGCTTTCGAAGCAGCTGGTCCCGGCTGTACCCAACGATCTTCTAGCTTAGGGAGACTTCGCTTCTCCCAGAAGGCACCTGGAATATGCAAATTAGCCTCCTGAAGCTTGAATCCCTGGTTTGGTGATGCTTTCGAAGCAGCTGGTCCCGGCTGTACCCAACGATCTTCTAGCTTAGGGAGACTTCGCTTCTCCCAGAAGGCACCTGGAATATGCAAATTAGCCTCCTGAAGCTTGAATCCCTGGTTTGGTGATGCTTTCGAAGCAGCTGGTCCCGGCTGTACCCAACGATCTTCTAGCTTAGGGAGACTTCGCTTCTCCCAGAAGGCACCTGGAATATGCAAATTAGCCTCCTGAAGCTTGAATCCCTGGTTTGGTGATGCTTTCGAAGCAGCTGGTCCCGGCTGTACCCAACGATCTTCTAGCTTAGGGAGACTTCGCTTCTCCCAGAAGGCACCTGGAATATGCAAATTAGCCTCCTGAAGCTTGAATCCCTGGTTTGGTGATGCTTTCGAAGCAGCTGGTCCCGGCTGTACCCAACGATCTTCTAGCTTAGGGAGACTTCGCTTCTCCCAGAAGGCACCTGGAATATGCAAATTAGCCTCCTGAAGCTTGAATCCCTGGTTTGGTGATGCTTTCGAAGCAGCTGGTCCCGGCTGTACCCAACGATCTTCTAGCTTAGGGAGACTTCGCTTCTCCCAGAAGGCACCTGGAATATGCAAATTAGCCTCCTGAAGCTTGAATCCCTGGTTTGGTGATGCTTTCGAAGCAGCTGGTCCCGGCTGTACCCAACGATCTTCTAGCTTAGGGAGACTTCGCTTCTCCCAGAAGGCACCTGGAATATGCAAATTAGCCTCCTGAAGCTTGAATCCCTGGTTTGGTGATGCTTTCGAAGCAGCTGGTCCCGGCTGTACCCAACGATCTTCTAGCTTAGGGAGACTTCGCTTCTCCCAGAAGGCACCTGGAATATGCAAATTAGCCTCCTGAAGCTTGAATCCCTGGTTTGGTGATGCTTTCGAAGCAGCTGGTCCCGGCTGTACCCAACGATCTTCTAGCTTAGGGAGACTTCGCTTCTCCCAGAAGGCACCTGGAATATGCAAATTAGCCTCCTGAAGCTTGAATCCCTGGTTTGGTGATGCTTTCGAAGCAGCTGGTCCCGGCTGTACCCAACGATCTTCTAGCTTAGGGAGACTTCGCTTCTCCCAGAAGGCACCTGGAATATGCAAATTAGCCTCCTGAAGCTTGAATCCCTGGTTTGGTGATGCTTTCGAAGCAGCTGGTCCCGGCTGTACCCAACGATCTTCTAGCTTAGGGAGACTTCGCTTCTCCCAGAAGGCACCTGGAATATGCAAATTAGCCTCCTGAAGCTTGAATCCCTGGTTTGGTGATGCTTTCGAAGCAGCTGGTCCCGGCTGTACCCAACGATCTTCTAGCTTAGGGAGACTTCGCTTCTCCCAGAAGGCACCTGGAATATGCAAATTAGCCTCCTGAAGCTTGAATCCCTGGTTTGGTGATGCTTTCGAAGCAGCTGGTCCCGGCTGTACCCAACGATCTTCTAGCTTAGGGAGACTTCGCTTCTCCCAGAAGGCACCTGGAATATGCAAATTAGCCTCCTGAAGCTTGAATCCCTGGTTTGGTGATGCTTTCGAAGCAGCTGGTCCCGGCTGTACCCAACGATCTTCTAGCTTAGGGAGACTTCGCTTCTCCCAGAAGGCACCTGGAATATGCAAATTAGCCTCCTGAAGCTTGAATCCCTGGTTTGGTGATGCTTTCGAAGCAGCTGGTCCCGGCTGTACCCAACGATCTTCTAGCTTAGGGAGACTTCGCTTCTCCCAGAAGGCACCTGGAATATGCAAATTAGCCTCCTGAAGCTTGAATCCCTGGTTTGGTGATGCTTTCGAAGCAGCTGGTCCCGGCGGTACCCAACGATCTTCTAGCTTAGGGAGACTTCGCTTCTCCCAGAAGGCACCTGGAATATGCAAATTAGCCTCCTGAAGCTTGAATCCCTGGTTTGGTGATGCTTTCGAAGCAGCTGGTCCCGGCTGTACCCAACGATCTTCTAGCTTAGGGAGACTTCGCTTCTCCCAGAAGGCACCTGGAATATGCAAATTAGCCTCCTGAAGCTTGAATCCCTGGTTTGGTGATGCTTTCGAAGGAGCTGGTCCCGGCTGTACCCAACGATCTTCTAGCTTAGGGAGACTTCGCTTCTCCCAGAAGGCACCTGGAATATGCAAATTAGCCTCCTGAAGCTTGAATCCCTGGTTTGGTGATGCTTTCGAAGGAGCTGGTCCCGGCTGTACCCAACGATCTTCTAGCTTAGGGAGACTTCGCTTCTCCCAGAAGGCACCTGGAATATGCAAATTAGCCTCCTGAAGCTTGAATCCCTGGTTTGGTGATGCTTTCGAAGCAGCTGGTCCCGGCTGTACCCAACGATCTTCTAGCTTAGGGAGACTTCGCTTCTCCCAGAAGGCACCTGGAATATGCAAATTAGCCTCCTGAAGCTTGAATCCCTGGTTTGGTGATGCTTTCGAAGCAGCTGGTCCCGGCTGTACCCAACGATCTTCTAGCTTAGGGAGACTTCGCTTCTCCCAGAAGGCACCTGGAATATGCAAATTAGCCTCCTGAAGCTTGAATCCCTGGTTTGGTGATGCTTTCGAAGCAGCTGGTCCCGGCTGTACCCAACGATCTTCTAGCTTAGGGAGACTTCGCTTCTCCCAGAAGGCACCTGGAATATGCAAATTAGCCTCCTGAAGCTTGAATCCCTGGTTTGGTGATGCTTTCGAAGCAGCTGGTCCCGGCTGTACCCAACGATCTTCTAGCTTAGGGAGACTTCGCTTCTCCCAGAAGGCACCTGGAATATGCAAATTAGCCTCCTGAAGCTTGAATCCCTGGTTTGGTGATGCTTTCGAAGCAGCTGGTCCCGGCGGTACCCAACGATCTTCTAGCTTAGGGAGACTTCGCTTCTCCCAGAAGGCACCTGGAATATGCAAATTAGCCTCCTGAAGCTTGAATCCCTGGTTTGGTGATGCTTTCGAAGCAGCTGGTCCCGGCTGTACCCAACGATCTTCTAGCTTAGGGAGACTTCGCTTCTCCCAGAAGGCACCTGGAATATGCAAATTAGCCTCCTGAAGCTTGAATCCCTGGTTTGGTGATGCTTTCGAAGGAGCTGGTCCCGGCTGTACCCAACGATCTTCTAGCTTAGGGAGACTTCGCTTCTCCCAGAAGGCACCTGGAATATGCAAATTAGCCTCCTGAAGCTTGAATCCCTGGTTTGGTGATGCTTTCGAAGGAGCTGGTCCCGGCTGTACCCAACGATCTTCTAGCTTAGGGAGACTTCGCTTCTCCCAGAAGGCACCTGGAATATGCAAATTAGCCTCCTGAAGCTTGAATCCCTGGTTTGGTGATGCTTTCGAAGCAGCTGGTCCCGGCTGTACCCAACGATCTTCTAGCTTAGGGAGACTTCGCTTCTCCCAGAAGGCACCTGGAATATGCAAATTAGCCTCCTGAAGCTTGAATCCCTGGTTTGGTGATGCTTTCGAAGCAGCTGGTCCCGGCTGTACCCAACGATCTTCTAGCTTAGGGAGACTTCGCTTCTCCCAGAAGGCACCTGGAATATGCAAATTAGCCTCCTGAAGCTTGAATCCCTGGTTTGGTGATGCTTTCGAAGCAGCTGGTCCCGGCTGTACCCAACGATCTTCTAGCTTAGGGAGACTTCGCTTCTCCCAGAAGGCACCTGGAATATGCAAATTAGCCTCCTGAAGCTTGAATCCCTGGTTTGGTGATGCTTTCGAAGCAGCTGGTCCCGGCTGTACCCAACGATCTTCTAGCTTAGGGAGACTTCGCTTCTCCCAGAAGGCACCTGGAATATGCAAATTAGCCTCCTGAAGCTTGAATCCCTGGTTTGGTGATGCTTTCGAAGCAGCTGGTCCCGGCTGTACCCAACGATCTTCTAGCTTAGGGAGACTTCGCTTCTCCCAGAAGGCACCTGGAATATGCAAATTAGCCTCCTGAAGCTTGAATCCCTGGTTTGGTGATGCTTTCGAAGCAGCTGGTCCCGGCTGTACCCAACGATCTTCTAGCTTAGGGAGACTTCGCTTCTCCCAGAAGGCACCTGGAATATGCAAATTAGCCTCCTGAAGCTTGAATCCCTGGTTTGGTGATGCTTTCGAAGCAGCTGGTCCCGGCTGTACCCAACGATCTTCTAGCTTAGGGAGACTTCGCTTCTCCCAGAAGGCACCTGGAATATGCAAATTAGCCTCCTGAAGCTTGAATCCCTGGTTTGGTGATGCTTTCGAAGCAGCTGGTCCCGGCTGTACCCAATGATCTTCTAGCTTAGGGAGACTTCGCTTCTCCCAGAAGGCACCTGGAATATGCAAATTAGCCTCCTGAAGCTTGAATCCCTGGTTTGGTGATGCTTTCGAAGCAGCTGGTCCCGGCTGTACCCAACGATCTTCTAGCTTAGGGAGACTTCGCTTCTCCCAGAAGGCACCTGGAATATGCAAATTAGCCTCCTGAAGCTTGAATCCCTGGTTTGGTGATGCTTTCGAAGCAGCTGGTCCCGGCGGTACCCAACGATCTTCTAGCTTAGGGAGACTTCGCTTCTCCCAGAAGGCACCTGGAATATGCAAATTAGCCTCCTGAAGCTTGAATCCCTGGTTTGGTGATGCTTTCGAAGCAGCTGGTCCCGGCTGTACCCAACGATCTTCTAGCTTAGGGAGACTTCGCTTCTCCCAGAAGGCACCTGGAATATGCAAATTAGCCTCCTGAAGCTTGAATCCCTGGTTTGGTGATGCTTTCGAAGGAGCTGGTCCCGGCTGTACCCAACGATCTTCTAGCTTAGGGAGACTTCGCTTCTCCCAGAAGGCACCTGGAATATGCAAATTAGCCTCCTGAAGCTTGAATCCCTGGTTTGGTGATGCTTTCGAAGGAGCTGGTCCCGGCTGTACCCAACGATCTTCTAGCTTAGGGAGACTTCGCTTCTCCCAGAAGGCACCTGGAATATGCAAATTAGCCTCCTGAAGCTTGAATCCCTGGTTTGGTGATGCTTTCGAAGCAGCTGGTCCCGGCTGTACCCAACGATCTTCTAGCTTAGGGAGACTTCGCTTCTCCCAGAAGGCACCTGGAATATGCAAATTAGCCTCCTGAAGCTTGAATCCCTGGTTTGGTGATGCTTTCGAAGCAGCTGGTCCCGGCTGTACCCAACGATCTTCTAGCTTAGGGAGACTTCGCTTCTCCCAGAAGGCACCTGGAATATGCAAATTAGCCTCCTGAAGCTTGAATCCCTGGTTTGGTGATGCTTTCGAAGCAGCTGGTCCCGGCTGTACCCAACGATCTTCTAGCTTAGGGAGACTTCGCTTCTCCCAGAAGGCACCTGGAATATGCAAATTAGCCTCCTGAAGCTTGAATCCCTGGTTTGGTGATGCTTTCGAAGCAGCTGGTCCCGGCTGTACCCAACGATCTTCTAGCTTAGGGAGACTTCGCTTCTCCCAGAAGGCACCTGGAATATGCAAATTAGCCTCCTGAAGCTTGAATCCCTGGTTTGGTGATGCTTTCGAAGCAGCTGGTCCCGGCGGTACCCAACGATCTTCTAGCTTAGGGAGACTTCGCTTCTCCCAGAAGGCACCTGGAATATGCAAATTAGCCTCCTGAAGCTTGAATCCCTGGTTTGGTGATGCTTTCGAAGCAGCTGGTCCCGGCTGTACCCAACGATCTTCTAGCTTAGGGAGACTTCGCTTCTCCCAGAAGGCACCTGGAATATGCAAATTAGCCTCCTGAAGCTTGAATCCCTGGTTTGGTGATGCTTTCGAAGGAGCTGGTCCCGGCTGTACCCAACGATCTTCTAGCTTAGGGAGACTTCGCTTCTCCCAGAAGGCACCTGGAATATGCAAATTAGCCTCCTGAAGCTTGAATCCCTGGTTTGGTGATGCTTTCGAAGGAGCTGGTCCCGGCTGTACCCAACGATCTTCTAGCTTAGGGAGACTTCGCTTCTCCCAGAAGGCACCTGGAATATGCAAATTAGCCTCCTGAAGCTTGAATCCCTGGTTTGGTGATGCTTTCGAAGCAGCTGGTCCCGGCTGTACCCAACGATCTTCTAGCTTAGGGAGACTTCGCTTCTCCCAGAAGGCACCTGGAATATGCAAATTAGCCTCCTGAAGCTTGAATCCCTGGTTTGGTGATGCTTTCGAAGCAGCTGGTCCCGGCTGTACCCAACGATCTTCTAGCTTAGGGAGACTTCGCTTCTCCCAGAAGGCACCTGGAATATGCAAATTAGCCTCCTGAAGCTTGAATCCCTGGTTTGGTGATGCTTTCGAAGCAGCTGGTCCCGGCTGTACCCAACGATCTTCTAGCTTAGGGAGACTTCGCTTCTCCCAGAAGGCACCTGGAATATGCAAATTAGCCTCCTGAAGCTTGAATCCCTGGTTTGGTGATGCTTTCGAAGCAGCTGGTCCCGGCTGTACCCAACGATCTTCTAGCTTAGGGAGACTTCGCTTCTCCCAGAAGGCACCTGGAATATGCAAATTAGCCTCCTGAAGCTTGAATCCCTGGTTTGGTGATGCTTTCGAAGCAGCTGGTCCCGGCTGTACCCAACGATCTTCTAGCTTAGGGAGACTTCGCTTCTCCCAGAAGGCACCTGGAATATGCAAATTAGCCTCCTGAAGCTTGAATCCCTGGTTTGGTGATGCTTTCGAAGCAGCTGGTCCCGGCTGTACCCAACGATCTTCTAGCTTAGGGAGACTTCGCTTCTCCCAGAAGGCACCTGGAATATGCAAATTAGCCTCCTGAAGCTTGAATCCCTGGTTTGGTGATGCTTTCGAAGCAGCTGGTCCCGGCTGTACCCAACGATCTTCTAGCTTAGGGAGACTTCGCTTCTCCCAGAAGGCACCTGGAATATGCAAATTAGCCTCCTGAAGCTTGAATCCCTGGTTTGGTGATGCTTTCGAAGCAGCTGGTCCCGGCTGTACCCAACGATCTTCTAGCTTAGGGAGACTTCGCTTCTCCCAGAAGGCACCTGGAATATGCAAATTAGCCTCCTGAAGCTTGAATCCCTGGTTTGGTGATGCTTTCGAAGCAGCTGGTCCCGGCTGTACCCAACGATCTTCTAGCTTAGGGAGACTTCGCTTCTCCCAGAAGGCACCTGGAATATGCAAATTAGCCTCCTGAAGCTTGAATCCCTGGTTTGGTGATGCTTTCGAAGCAGCTGGTCCCGGCTGTACCCAACGATCTTCTAGCTTAGGGAGACTTCGCTTCTCCCAGAAGGCACCTGGAATATGCAAATTAGCCTCCTGAAGCTTGAATCCCTGGTTTGGTGATGCTTTCGAAGCAGCTGGTCCCGGCTGTACCCAACGATCTTCTAGCTTAGGGAGACTTCGCTTCTCCCAGAAGGCACCTGGAATATGCAAATTAGCCTCCTGAAGCTTGAATCCCTGGTTTGGTGATGCTTTCGAAGCAGCTGGTCCCGGCTGTACCCAACGATCTTCTAGCTTAGGGAGACTTCGCTTCTCCCAGAAGGCACCTGGAATATGCAAATTAGCCTCCTGAAGCTTGAATCCCTGGTTTGGTGATGCTTTCGAAGCAGCTGGTCCCGGCTGTACCCAACGATCTTCTAGCTTAGGGAGACTTCGCTTCTCCCAGAAGGCACCTGGAATATGCAAATTAGCCTCCTGAAGCTTGAATCCCTGGTTTGGTGATGCTTTCGAAGCAGCTGGTCCCGGCTGTACCCAACGATCTTCTAGCTTAGGGAGACTTCGCTTCTCCCAGAAGGCACCTGGAATATGCAAATTAGCCTCCTGAAGCTTGAATCCCTGGTTTGGTGATGCTTTCGAAGCAGCTGGTCCCGGCTGTACCCAACGATCTTCTAGCTTAGGGAGACTTCGCTTCTCCCAGAAGGCACCTGGAATATGCAAATTAGCCTCCTGAAGCTTGAATCCCTGGTTTTAGTACTTTTGGCCTCCAGTACTGTTATGAATAGGTAATTCAGAACCACAATGGACCTTGAAGTTCAGAGCACACAAAGTGACCTGACAATAACCAAAAAACATAGGACGAGCTCTGAGACGTGGGAACTCTGCTGACCGCAATCCCTAATCCTATCACACCACACTAGAGGTAGCCGTGGATTGCGCCTAACGCTCCCTATGCAACTCGGCACAGCCTGAGAAACTAACTAGCCCTGAAGATAGAAAAATAAGCCTACCTTGCCTCAGAGAAATTCCCCAAAGGAAAAGGCAGCCCCCCACATATAATGACTGTGAGTAAAGATGAAAATACAAACACAGAGATGAAATAGAATTAGCAAAGTGAGGCCCAACTTACTGAATAGACAGAAGATAGGAAAGATAGCTTTGCGGTCAACACAAAAACCTACAAACAACCACGCAGAGGGGCAAAAAGACCCTCCGCACCGACTAACGGTACGGAGGTGCTCCCTCTGCGTCTCAGAGCTTCCAGCAAGCAGAAAAAAACCAATATGGCAAGCTGGACAGAAAATATAGCAAACAAAAGTAACACAAGCAGAACTTAGCTTATGCTGAGCAGACAGGCCACAGGAACGATCCAGGAGGAAGCAAGACCAATACTAGAACATTGGCTGGAGGCCAGGATCAAAGCACTAGGTGGAGTTAAATAGAGCAGCACCTAACGACTTAACCTCATCACCTGAAGAAGGAAACTCAGAAGCCGCAGTACCACTCATATCCACCAACGGAAGCCCATAGACAGAATCAGCCGAAGTACCACTTGTGACCACAGGAGGGAGCCCGACCACAGAATTCACAACAGTAACCATACTGGACAAATGCTGTCTCCTGTCACTTTTAATCGATGCAGCAGTACCTCTCGTGTCTGCGGTCATTGTGAAATCACTCCACAACCTGGTCATAAAACCCCTCTGTCCAACGCCACTTCTGATTTGTGTACATCTAACACCTCTGCCATGTTGCCCCCTACAGCTCGTGTGAGAACCATCACCGCCGCTGTGTGCTGGGAATGCCTGAAACAAATGGTTTACAAGAGTTGCTTGTTTGGTAGCCAATATAGGCTCAAGGTTCTCATGTGGCATGATATTTTGTAATTTCCCTTTATATCGTGGATCTAGGTGGCAGGCCAACCAGTAATCGTCATCGGTCATCATTTTTATAATGCAGGGGTCCCTTTTTAGGATATGCAAGGCATAATCAGCCATATGGGCCAATGTTCCAGGTGTCAATTCACTGCTTGTGCTGGGTTGAGGAGCATTTTCTTGCAAATCAACATCACTTGGCTCCCGCAAAAACCCTGTACCTGACCTTGCAAAGCCACCAGTTTCTATTGCCCACTGAGAAGCATCCTCCTCCCATAAATATTCATCCCCATCCTCCTCCTCCTCTTCGTCCGCCACCTGTCCATGAGAGTTCCCTGAGCAGACAATGGCTGACTGTCATCAAGGCTTCCCTCTTCTTCGGCCGCAGACACCTGCTTCTTAATGTGCGTCAGACTTTGCATCAGCAGATGCATTAGTGGGATGCTCATGCTTATGATGTGCATTCCTCAAAACACTGAATGACTTGACAGAGGTCTTGGAGCTTCGACCACTACACACCTGACAACTCCATGTCTGCCATCCAACTGCCTGCCCATGTATATCCTCACACAAATACATTACAGCACGCCTCTGTTAGCACAACCTCTGAAGCATGTGCAGTGTGGAGTTCCACCTTGTTGCAACATCGATTATTAGGCAGTGCTGGGGAAGTTTCAGCGATCGCTGATGGTTCAGCATACGGCTGGAGTGTACGGGCAACCGGCGGATGTGCGAGCAAAGTCTTCACATCTTCAGGAGCAGGGCTGGTAACCCCGGATAATTTTTCAGGAAGAACTGCACCACTAGATTCAAGGTGTGAGCAAGGCAAGGTATGTGTTTCAATTCTGAAATGGCTATGGCAGCCATAAAATTCCTTCCGTTATCACTGACTACCTTGCCTGCCTCAAGATGTACACTGCCCAGCCATGACTGAGTTTCTTGCCGCAAGCACTCGGCCAGTGCATCCGCGGTGTGTCTGTTGTCGCCCAAACATTTCATTTCCAACACAGCCTGCTGACGCTTACCACTAGCTGTTCCATAATGTGACACCTCGTGTGCAACAGTGGCAGCTGCGGATGGAGTGGTCGGGCGACTGCGCTCTGGGGACAAGCTTTCGCTTCTGGAGGCAGAGGAGGGGTGTCGAACGCCTACTGCCAACTGTTTCCTAGGCCGTGGGCTAGGCAGAACTGTCCCACTAAGGCTGTCCCCTGTGGACCCTGCATCCACCACATTTACCCAGTGCACCGTAATGGACACGTAATGCCCATGGCCATGCCTACTGGTCCATTCATCTGTTGTGAGGTGCACCTTTCTACTGACTGATTGCCTGAATGCATGGACAATGCGGTCTTTGACATGCTGGTGGAGGGCTGGGATGGCTTTTCTCATAAAGAAGTGTCGACTGGGTAGGTCATAGCATGGTACTGCGTAGGCCATCAGGGCTTTGAAAGCTTTGCTTTCAACCAACCGGTAGGGCATCATCTCTAACGAGATTAGTCTAGCAATGTGGGCGTTCAAACCCTGTGTACGCAGATGAGAGGATGAGTACTTCCTTTTCCTAATGAGAGTCTCTTGTAGGGTAAGCCGGACTGGAGAGCTGCACATGGTGGAACTAGCGGGGGTGGTGGTGGACATGACAGATTGAGAGAGGGTTGGTGATGGTTTTCTTGATGTTGGCCTACCTACAGTGTTTCCTACCAAGAACCTTGTGATTCCCTGACTGCTTTGGCCTTGCGACGATACCTCCACATTTGCTGCTGGTGGTGTCCTAACCGGCGGGCTTACAGTAAGGGAAGCAATGTAGCGTTGCTGACTACCTTCATTCTGAGCGGGTGCACCAACAGTACAGGATGTTTGGTAGTTAGTCCAGGCTTGCAAGTGCATGCTGGTTAAATGTCTACGCATGCACGTTGTACTTAAATTTTGGACATTCTTCCCTCTGCTAAAGGTCTTTGAGCATTTCTTACAGATAACTTTACACGGATCATTCGGATCTTGGTTAAAAATTTCCACACTGCACTCTTCCTACTATCGAATACCTTTTCAGGCATTGCATGGTGTTCTCCTTTCACCGGATGTCCACGCTGTCCTAAAAGTGTTTTTTTTTTGTCAAACGTTTTTGGCCAGATACGTGCCTGCCAGATGAAAGCTGTTGCGATGTAGATGCCTGCTGTGGATCATCCTCCTCTGCTTCAGAGCTACTGCCAGCGTCACCCTGTTCCCCCAATGGCTGCCAATCTGGGTCAACAACTTGGTCATCTATCACCTCCTCTTCAAAGTCATGTGCACCTTCCTTTGTGTCACCGTGTAAGGTGCTATAGTGTTCGGGACGGGGCACCATAGTCTCATCAGGGTCAGATTCTGGCTCAGTACACTGCGAGGGCAATGCAGTGATCTGAGTCAATGGAAAAGCATAATAATCTAACTGTGGCTGTGCATCTGTGCACTCCATGTCCGATTCATCTTGTAATGGGCTGTTAACTATTTCCCTTTCTAACCCTGGCACGGTATGTGTAAAGAGCTCCATGGAGTAAACTGTAGTGTCGCCTGCCGCATCCTTCACTTTTGGTTTGGGTGAATGACACAAAGAAGCGACTTGGTCCTGACCGGGAGCATCCACTGACGACTCGCTGCTTTTAAATTTTGAACTTTCGGAAGAGAAGGCGAAAGAGCTAGAGGCTGAGTCAGCAAGGAAAGCCAAAACTTTTTCCTGCTGCTCCGGCTTTAAAAGCTGTTTTCCTACTCCCAGATAAGGGAGCCTTCGAGGCCTTGTGTAGCCAGATGATGACGCTGGCTCAACACCTCCAGCCTTAGGTGCTATTTTGCTTTTCCCACTAACACCAGATGCTCCACCACCACCACCACCATCAGTACCAGCTGGCAACGACCGCCCACGGCCTCTCCCACCAGACTTCCTCATTTTTTCGGAAAATCTAACCAAAATAACAACCGTTATATGTTACTGTAAAACAAGGTAGAAGGTGTATATAAACTTGTTGTCAATTTAAATCTCACTTTTTTGGGGGGGAGACTGCAGCAAAAAACAGGCCCTGTGTATTACACTACACAATGTAAGTGGTAAAACATGGCTGGCAGATATACGACCAACAGAACTGACGTATAGAAACTTGTTGTCAATTTAAATATCACTTTTTTTTGGGGGTGACTGAGGCAAAAAACAGGCCCTGTGTATTACACTACACATTGTAAGTGGCACAACGTGGCTGGCAGAAATACGAACAACAGAGCTGACGTATAGAAACTTGTTGTCAATTTAAATCTCACTTTTTTAGGGGAGAGACTGCAGCAAAAAACAGGCCCTGTGTATTACACTACACAATGTAAGTGGCACAACAAGGCTGGCAGATATACGACAAACAGAACTGACGTATAGAAGCTTGTTGTCAATTTAAATCTCCCTTTCTTGGGGGGGAGCCTGCGGCAAAAAACAGGCCCTGTGTATTATAATACACAATGTAAGTGGCACAACATGGCTGGCAGATATACGACAAACAGAACTGACGTATAGAAACTTGTTGTCAAATTAAACCTCACTTTTTTGGAGGGGAGACTGCAGCAAAAAACAAGCCCTGTGTATTACACTACACAATATAAGTGGCACAACGTGGGTGGCAGTTATACGACAAACAGAACTGACGTATAGAAGCTTGTTGGCAATTTAAATCTCCCTTTTTGGGGGGAGACAGCGGAAAAAAACAGGCCCTGTGTATTACACTACACAATGTAAGTCGCACAACGTGGCAGGCAGATATAGCAAAAATACAAGGGCTGTATTACAATTTCAATCTCCCTACAATGATCAAAGGACAAGTATGGCAGGAATAAAAAGGACTGCTGCACTCAAAAGTGTGGACAAAAAAACAAGAGAACTGTGCAGAAAGGAGCAAAAGGATTTTTGCTTTTAAAAAAGCAGTGGGTTTGCACAGCGGCATACAAACAGCAATGCAGCTATCAGGGAGCCTTATAGGGCAGCCTAATAAGCTACAGCGCTGATGCACAAAAAAAAAAACTCCGCTGTCCCTGCAAACAAAAAGTGGTGTTGGACAGTTGAAATCGCTACAGCACAAGCAGTTTCGGGGTTAATCTTCCCTCCCTAACTATATCCCTTCTTCTGATGAAGCTGTGGCAACCTCTCCCTATGCTACGATCGGCAAAAGTAAGATGGCAGCCCCTTTATAGCCCCTGTGATGCCGCAGAAAGCAAGCCAATCACTGTAATGCCCTTCTCTAAGATGGTGGGGACCGAGACCTATGTCATCATGCTGCCCACACTCTGCGTCCGCCTTCATTGGATGAGAAATGGCGCTGAAAGAGTCATACGAAACGCGACTTTGGCGCAAAGATCGCCGACCTCATGGCCGATCCCACACTAGGATCGGGTCGGGTTTTACGAAACCCGACTTTGCCAAAAGTCGGCGATTTTTTAAATTGTCCGATCCATTTCGCTCAACCCCAATGACGACCCTGAAGACCGAGAAGCAGAAGAACAAGAAGCTGCAGGACAAAAAGCAGAAGAACATTAAGCATAAGACTAAAAATCTGAGCCAAAGGTATTATCTAAATTACAACTTATAAGCAGAAGAAGACTAAGCAGTGTATGGGTGTGAGTCCGTTCCTCCTCGTGGTGCCCCTGGAAAAAACCTGCTGCTGCAGTCCAAACTGAACGCGGACAAATCCTGTTGTAAATCTTTTGTGACAGGCAGAACAGAAGGTGTAATCTTCAAACTTTTATAGATAACAACTACAGGAAGGCCTGGCTGTCACAAATAAGAATATGATGAAGAAGAAGAATATGAAGAAGATGAAGAAGTTGAGGATGATGAAGAAGAAAGTGTGGGAGAAGTTAAGAAGAAGGTGAACAGCATGGAAGTAGTGAAACATAAATTTCTGACAAAATATAAAAAAATCTTAACATAGTCAATATCTTTGTAACTAAAAAATTAATTCCTGCTATTCCATTTGATTGGGCTAAACCTCTATGCCTTTAATGTCTCCTCCACCTCCCCAATACATCCTACATTATTCTTAGTTGTTTTCCTTCATGTAGAATTAACCTACAAAGAAACAAAGGGTTTATTTTAATTCCGATATTTTCGTCCCATTGACTTGCATTGGTATCGGGTATCGGTATCGACGATATCCGATATTTTTTGGATATCGGCCGATCCAATCCGATACCAATACTTCTGGATTTCGGAAGGTATCGCTCAACACTAGTCTTTAGGCTACTCTGCATTACTACTCTGTGAGCCACTCTCCCCAAGACCATAAAAGGCAATAAAAATAAAAAGTATTTGGATGATGGATTTTTAAAAAGCAGAAAATGCAGTACCTTGGGGTGTAGCAGAAATAAAGTAAGAGTAAAAATAGCCCACTTTTGGTGACAGGTTCTTTTTAAATGGCCCAGATATTGCGTGATGGCAAGCTCCTGAATCTGGGTGTAGAAATCTAATCTACTATAAAACAGTTGACCCATCACAGAAATGACAGTCACATATTGCCATTTTTAGAGTACACATTTTAGTGCTATAGACAATTTTTTAGCTCACAACATTATATGATTTAACGAGCTAACAAACTGTCACTGACAAGCTAACATAAACTTTCACTGAAATATTGTAGCGTTTGTTAGTATGCATGTTTGTATGTTGGTGTTTATTTTCATCACTTACTTGAGAGTCTGCACAGAATAAAACAGCATATTTATTTAAAATATTCGCTCTTCACATAAAACTTTCCATAATACTTTGAGCATTAATATTCTACATGCATTGAATTTCTAAAAACACAAATTTTAATCAATAGCGATATAAAAACAAGTTGATGTTATTTCCAAACAGTACAGTCAATCCCCTGTGTTTTCTGGAATACTGTACAGCACAGGGACAAATGTAAAGTACTGTATGAAGGACAACAACTCAATACTTAAGTAACTACTTTTAGAGCAATAAGAAATACTGAAAACACTAAAGAACATGTAAAATGGAATCTTATCATTAAAAATTTCTCAAAAAAACATCTTTTCATCTTTAAGTAACCTAATAACAGAACTTAATACTTATTTACTAAGTATTTTTTTTCAGCCTGCGCGACCAATCAGCGACATTGGCGCAGGTTTTAAATCCCGCTTCACTGATTGCTCGCGCCCAATCGGCGCGACCAATCAGCGACATTGGCTCGGGATTTAAATCACGCTTCGCTGATTGGTCGCACCCAGCCGTTACGACCAATCAGTGACATTGGCATGGGATTTAAATCCCGCTTCCCTGATTGATCGTGCCCAGCCGGCGCGACCAATCAGCGACATTGGCGCAGGATTTAAATCACGCTTCCCTGATTGCTGGGTGCGACCATTCAGGGAAGCGGGATTTAAATTCCACGCCAATGTCGCTGATTGGTCGCGCCCAGCCAGCGTGACCAATCAGTGAAGCGTTGGGACCGGAGCATCGCGAGCTGCAGGAAAAGCTGCTGCGGAGGCGACGGAAAGAGAGAATGTAATGATTTTTTATTTTTTTATTATTTTTAACATTATATCTTTTTACTATTGATGCTGCATAGGCAGCATCAATAGTAAAAAGTTTGTCACATAGGTTCAAATCCTGCGCCAATGTTGCTGATTGGTCGCGCCGGTTGCGCAACAGCAATCAGTGAAGCAGGATTTAAAGCCGGCGCCAATGTTGCTGATTCACCACCGGCGTGCCGCGTCCAACCAGAGAAAGGCGCAGTCCGGCCTGAAGCATGGTTTAAATCCCGCGCCTATTCGCAGCCGGACTAATGCCTGTCGCAGCGACATTGCAGCGGGATTTAAATCCCGCTTCTCTGATTGGTCGCGCCCAGCCGGCGTTACCAATCAGCGACATTGCCACTGGATTTAAATCACGCTTCGCTGATTGGTCGCGCCCAGCCAGTGCGACCAATCAGTGACATTGGCATGGGATTTAACCCCTTAGTGACAGAGCCAATTTGGTACTTAATGACCAGGCCAATTTTTGCAATTCTGACCACTGTCACTTTATGAGGTTATAACTCTGGAATGCTTCAACGGATCCTGCTGATTCTGAGATTGTTTTTTCGTGACATATTGTACTTCATGTTAGTGGTAACATTTCTTCGATATTACTTGCGATTATTTATGAAAAAAATGGAAATATGGCGAAAATTTTTAAAATTTTGCAATTTTCAAACTTTGTATTTTTATGCCCTTAAATCAGAGACATATGTCACGAAAAATAGTTAATAAATAACATTTCCCACATGTCTACTTTACATCAGCACAATTTTGGAAACACATTTTTTTTTTGTTAGGGAGTTATAAGGGTTAAAATTTGACCAGCAATTTCTCATTTTTAAAACACCATTTTTTTTAGGGACCACATCACATTTGAAGTCATTTTGTGGGGTCTATATGATAGAAAATAACGAAGTGTGACACCATTCTAAAAACTACACCCCTCAAGGTTCTCAAAACCACATTCAAGAAGTTTATTAACCCTTTACGTGCTTTACAGGAACTGAAACAATGTGGAAGGAAAAAATGAACATTTAACTTTTTTTTGCAAACATCTTAATTCAGAACCATTTTTTTATTTTCACAAGTGTAAAAACAGAAATGTAACCATAAATTTTGTTATGTAATTTCTCCTGAATACGCCAATACCCCATATGTGGGGGTAAACCACTTTTTGGGCGCACCGCAGAACTTAGAAGTGAAGGAGCGCCGTTTGACTTTTTCAATGTAGAATTGGCTGGAATTGAGATCGGACGCCATGTCGCGTTTGGAGAGCCCCTGATGTGCCTAAACAGTAGAAATCCCCCACAAGTGACCCCATTTTGGAAACTAGACCCCCCATGGAACTTATCTAGATGTGTGGTGAGAACCTTGAATGCCCAAGTGCTTCACAGAAGTTTATAATGCAGAGCCGTGAAAATAAAAAATATTTTTTGTTTCCACAAAAAAGATTTTTTAGCCCCCAAGTTTTTATTTTCACAAGGGTAACAAGAGAAATTGGACCCCAATAGTTGTTGTCCAATTTGTCCTGAGTATGCTGGTACCCCATATGTGGGGGTAAACCACTGTTTGGGCGCACGGCAGAGCTCGGAAGGAAGGAGCGTCGCTTTGGAATGCAGACTTTGATAGAATGGTCTGCGGGTATTATGTTGCGTTTGCAGAGCCCCTGATGTACCTAACCAGTAGAAACCCTCCACAAGTGACCCCATTTTGGAAACTAGACCCCTTAAGGAACTTATCTAGATGTGTGGTGAGCACTTTGAACCCCCAAGTGCTTCACAGAAGTTTATAACGTAGAGCCGTGAAAATAAAAAATCGCTTTTGTTTACACAAAAATGATCTTTTCGCCCACAAATTCTTATTTTCACAAGGGTAACAGGAGAAATTAGACCACAAAAGTTGTTGTGCGATTTCTCCTGAATACGTCGATACCCCATATGTGAGGGTAAACCACTTTTTGGGCACACCGCAGAGCTTGGAAATGAAGGAGCGCCGTTTTACTTTTTCAATGTAGAATTGGCTGGAATTGAGATCGGACGCCATGCCGCGTTTGGAGAGCCCCTGATATGCCTAAACAGTAGAAATCCCCCACAAGTGACCCCATTTTGGAAACTAGACCCCCCATGGAACTTATCTAGATGTGTGGTGAGAACCTTGAATGCCCAAGTGCTTCACAGAAGTTTATAATGCAGAGCCGTGAAAATAAAAAATATTTTTTTTTTCCACAAAAGAGATTTTTTAGCCCCCAAGTTTTTATTTTCACAAGGGTAACAAGAGAAATTTGACCCCAATAGTTGTTGTCCAATTTGTCCTGAGTATGCTGGTACCCCATATGTGGGGGTAAACCACTGTTTGGGCGCACGGCAGAGCTCGGAAGGAAGGAGCGCCGCTTTGGAATGCAGACTTTGATAGAATGGTCTGCGGGTAATATGTTGCGTTTGCAGAGCCCCTGATGTACCTAACCAGTAGAAACCCTCCACAAGTGACCCCATTTTGGAAACTAGACCCCCCAAGGAACTTATCTAGATGTGTGGTGAGAACTTTGAATGCCCAAGTGCTTCACAGAAGTTTAGAATGCAGAGTCGTGAAAATAAAAAATATTTTTTTTTTCCACAAAAAAGATATTGCAGCCCCCAAGTTTTTATTTTCACAAGGGTAACAAGAGAAATTGGACTGCAATAGTTGTTGTCCAATTTATCCCGAGTACGCTGATGCACCATATGTGGGGGTAAACCACTGTTTGGGTGCACGGCAGAGCTCGGAAGGGAAGGAGCGCCTTTTTGGAATGCAGACTTTGATAGAATGGTCTGTGGGCATTATGTTGCGATTGCAGAGCCCCTGATGTACCTAAACTGTAGTAACCCCCCACAAGTTACCCCATTTTGGAAACTAGGCCCCCCAAGGAACTTATCTAGATGTGTGGTGAGAACTTTGAATGCCCAAGTGCTTCACAGAAGTTTAGAATGCAGAGTCGTGAAAATAAAAAATATTTTTTTTTCACAAAAAAGATATTGTAGCCCCCAAGTTTTTATTTTCACAAGGGTAACAAGAGAAATTGGACCCCAGAAGTTGTTGTCCAATTTATCCCGAGTACGCTGTTGCCCCATCTGTGGGGGTAACCCACTGTTTGGGCGCACGGCAGAGCTCAGAAGGGAGGGAGCACCATTTGACTTTTTGAGCGCAAAATTGGCTGTCGTGTTTGGAGACCCCCTGATGTACCTAAACAGTGGAAACCCCCCAATTCTAGCTCCAACCCTAACCCCAACACACCCCTAACCCTAATCCCAACCTGATCCATAATCCGAATCACTAACCCTAACCATAATCACAACCCTTACCCCAAAACAACCCTAATGTCAACCCTAACCATAACCCTAATCAAAACCCTAAATCCAACACACCCCTAATCCTAATCTCAACCCTAACCTCAAACCTAACCCTAATCCCAATACACCCCTAATCACAACCCTAACCTTAACCCTAATCCCAAACCTAACCCTAATCCCAAGTGTAACCCTAATGCCAACCCTAACCCTAATACCAACCCTAATCCAAACCCTAACCCTAATCCCAGCTCTAACCCTAACTTTAGCCCCAACCCTAGCCCTAACTTTAGCCCCAACCCTAACCCTAGCCCTAAGGCTACTTTCACACTTGCGTCGTTTGGCATTCCGTCGCAATCCGTCGTTTTGGACAAGAAACGGATCCTGCAAATGTGCCCGCAGGATGCGTTTTTTGCCCATAGACTTGTATTGCCGACGGATCGTGACGGATGGCCACACGTCGCGTCCGTCGTGCACTGGATCAGTTGTGTTTTGGCGGACCGTCGGCACAAAAAAAGTTCGATGAAACTTTTTTTGTACGTCGCATCCGCCATTTCTGACCGCGCATGCGTGGCCGTAACTCCGCCCCCTCCTCTCCAGGACATAGATTGGGCAGCGGATGCGTTGAAAAACTACATCCGCTGCCCACGTTGTGCACAATTTTCACAACGTGCGTCGGTATCTCGGGCCGATGCATTGCGACGGCCCCGTACCGACGTAAGTGTGAAAGAAGCCTAACCCTAAATTTAGCCCCAACCCTAACCCTAAATTTAGCCCCAACCCTAACCCTAAATTTAGCCCCAACCCTAGCCCTAACTCTAACCCTAACCCTAGCCCTAACCCTAGCCCTAGCCCTAGCCCTAACCCTAGCCCTAACCCTAACCCTACCCCTAACCCTACCCCTACCCCTAACCCTACCCCTAACCCTAACCCTAACCCTACCCCTAACCCTACCCCTAACCCTACCCCTAACCCTAACCCTAACCCTACCCCTAACCCTAACCCTAACCCTACCCCTAACCCTAATTTTAGCCCCAACTGCTGTTCTCCTGCCGGCCGGCAGATGGAGACAGATGGCGGGCGCACTGCGCATGCGCCCGCCATTTTCTTCTGCCGGTGGCCAGGAGGAGCAGCAAGAGGATCCAGGGACACAGGTGAGTATTGTAGGGTCCCCGAATCCCCCTATTTCTCTGTCCTCTGATGTGCGATCACATCAGAGGACAGAGAATTACACTTAACTTTTTTTTTTTTTTTTGCGGTCGCCGGTAAACAGTTAATTACCGGCGATCGCAAAACAGGGGTCGGTAAAACCGACCCCGATCATGCTCTTTGGGGTCTCGGCTATCCCCGGCAGCCGAGACCCCAAAGATTCTCGCGGGGCCGGCCGGCGGGCGAACTGCGCATGCGCCCGCCATTTTGAAGATGGCGGCGCCCACCGGGAGACACGAGGAGCATCGGGGGAGATAGGTGAGTATTGGGGGGCCACCTGGGACCCCTTTTCTCTGTCCTCCGATGTGCGATCACATCGGAGGAAAGAGAAATTAAAAAGAGATCGCGTTTTTTTGTTCGTTTTTTTTTGCGATCGCCGGTAAACGGTTAATTACCAGCGATCGCAAATGCGGAGTGGGTTAAAAACCCCCCAAATCATGATCTCTGGGGTCTCGGCTACCCCCGGCAGCCAAGACCCTGGAGAAAATCGGCCTCTGGGGGGCGCTATTCACTTTTTCCACAGCGCCGTTAATTAACGGTGCTGTGGTTTAAGTACCCTTAGCAGCCGCCGTTAAAAGGCGTATCGGCGGTCGCTAAGGGGTTAAATCACGCTTCCCTGATTGCTGGGCGCGACCAATCATGGAAGCAGGATTTAAATCCTGCGCCAATGTCGCTGATTGGTCGCGCTCAGCCGGTGCGACCAATCAGTGAAGTGGTGGGACCGGAGTATCGCAAGCTGCAGGAAAAGCTGCTGCGGAGGCGACGGAAGGTGAGAATGTAATGATTTTTTATTTTTTAATTATTTTTAACATTACATCGTTTTACTATTTATGCTGACTGTTACCGCTCCTGTCGCTGCGTGCCGCCGCTCCTCCTACAGGTCCCAGCCTGCCAGCTTCTCTTCCGGTGCGGTGTCCCATCCTCCTGCCGCTGCACATTCCCGCCGCTCCTCTTCCTGGTCACAGTGCACTCGTCCTCAGATTGTCTCTTCACTTCCGGTATCTCGTGCTCACAGGGGAGTCCGGTGTTTGCGCAGGCGCTCTGGGATCATCAAAGGACGCATGCGTTCCTCTGCTATTCCTCCTTCCCCGGAACTCTCCAGTGACAGCCAAACTGGGTAAGACTTCTCCTATAAGAGGCTGTCCTTCCTGCTTTGCGATGCCTGATTGTCATATAGCCTCCGCTTGTAACATAGTAACATAGTTAGTAAGGCCGAAAAAAGACATTTGTCCATCCAGTTCAGCCTATATTCCATCATAATAAATCCCCAGATCTACGTCCTTCTACAGAACCTAATTGTATGATACAATTGTACATCTGGCCCGTTTGCTCTACCTGTGCTCTCAGTATTTCTCTTCTGTACTGCGTAGTCTGAGCCCTTTGCCTTTGTCCTGCCTGCTTCTTCCCTGTGTTTGTTTTTCCAGCAACCCCACTGTACTTATTTAGCCCTTCTTTATTCCTTTTTTCCCTACAGCTTTCTCCTGTCTCGGCTTCCCAGCTACTCTGGTCTGACATCCGTCTTCCAGGTCCAGTGGATCGGTCCTGCCTTCCTTGTTTTCCTTTTTGTTCTCCACCCTCCTTTGGCCTTTTTCCCTCAGTCATTGTTTCCTTCTCTCTAGAGCCGCCCCTCTTGGTATGGCCATTGTGGTTTTGGCTCCTCTGGGCTTGCCCCTGACGGTCCCTG
The DNA here is from genome assembly GCF_032444005.1 of Ranitomeya imitator. Lineage (NCBI taxonomy): Eukaryota > Metazoa > Chordata > Amphibia > Anura > Dendrobatidae > Ranitomeya > Ranitomeya imitator. The sequence continues at coordinate 72,337,697 of NC_091284.1, read as the reverse complement.
TATAGGGGTCGGTCCCATTAGGTCAGCACGCCCTGGGGTAGGTATTTTCTGTGGTCCATAGGGTTTACTCTCTTCCCTGCCACGCGATACAGTTCATGCTACATTGCATAGGCAGCATCAATAGTAAAAAGTTCGTCACATAGGTTTAAATCCTGCACCAATGTCGCTGATTGGTCACGCGGGCTGGGCGCAAACAATCAGGGAAGCGGAATTTAAATCCCGCGCCAATGTCGCTGATTGGTCACGTCGGCTGGGCGCGAGCAATCAGGGAAGCGGGATTTAACTCCCGCGCCAATGTCGCTGAATGGTCGTGCCAGCTGGGCGGGAGCAATCAGGGAATCGGGATTTAAATCCCGCGGCAATGTCGCGCTGACTGGGGGGAGTATGGAGGGGGCACTGAGTGCAGGGGAGTAGGGAGCGGCCATTTGGTCTCGCGAGATGATGACATAGCGGTCTCGCAAGACCGCACGTCATCATCTCACGAGACCGCAATGCATGGACCAGAACGTCACGATGAGCGGGAAAGGCCTGGGCTGCATCCAGGGGCCGACAGAAGGTGAGTATATAATGATTTTTTATTTTTTTATTATTTTTAACATTAGATCTTTTTACTACTGATGCTGCATAGGCAGCTTCAATAGTAAAAAGTTGGTCACACAGTATTAATAGCTGCGTTAATGGAGTGCGTTACACCGCGGCATAATGCGGTCCATTAATGCTGCCATTGACCCTGTGTGAGGGTTGACTGGAGGGGAGTATGGAACAGGCACTGACTGCAGTGAGGAAGGAGCGGCCATTTTGCCGGTGGACTGTGTCTGTCGCTGATCGGTCGTGGCAATTGTCGTGGGTGTTTTGCCACGACCAATCAACGACTTGAATTTGCATGACAGACAGAGGCCACGACCAATGAATATCCATGACAGACAGACAGAAGGACAGACAGAAAGACGGAAGTGACAATTATATAGTAGATACCTATACTATGTGTAGACATTTATTTTATTTATTTTATCTATTCTATTCTAACCTGTCAGTGTGATTTTACTGTACACCGCACTGAATTGCTGGCTTTTCTAAACGACACCGATGCGTATTTCTCGCAATTCCCACTGATTGTCCTTGTGGTGTGCGAGTTCTTCTCGCACCCATAGACTTGCATTGGCGAGTCTCGGCCGATAAACGGTGCAAAAAGCAGAATGCTGCGATTTCTCTAACAGTATTATACGGCTGAGAAAACAACGGATGATAGGAGGTGCCCCATAAATTAACATTGGTCTGAGTGCTAAGTGATGTTTTATCGCATAGCACTCCTCTGTATTATACAGTAGTGTGACTCCGGCCTTACACTGAAAATGGTTCTTAACCCCTTCACCAGCCAAAACTATTTGCACTTTCATGACCAGGCCAAATTTTACAAGGTACATTCCTGTAAATTTTTCCACAATGCTTTATTTAACTTAATCAACAATAAAATGTTATGTATGTATATATTACACAATATACATGTATATATGGTATTTAAACAGAACAATAACTTATACGAAATTAAGCTAGTCAGCAGGTATGACTGAAACTGTTGGTATACCTGTGAGGCTGTTGGTTGTATAAAACGAATTGCTATGTTTCACATGTTTAGAACTGTCTAAAATTTAATTTTCCGAGCTTTTTTGGCTGCAAAAGATTTTATAATTTCATCATAAGAAAGTTTTGATGCCAAGTCATGCTCTATGGAAATAATGCTTAGGTTTGTCAGCCGTTGTTGTCCCATGACACTCCGAAGATATGTTTTCAGCAACTTTAGCTTGCTAAAGCTTCTTTCAGTGGAAGCAACCGATACTGGTATAGTCAGGAAGATTTTCAGAGCTGTGGCTATATTGGAATAGGCATCTTGTAGTCCATTCTTGTATATCTCGATAGGAAGACCTTCAGGTGTGGCAGTTTTCATAGTCGTGTTTAAATTCAGTGCATGATGTTTAAAACTCTCTACTTCTGGAATTATTTCATCTTTATCAAGATCCTTCTGATATATCTGTGCTAATTTCATGGCCTACTCCTTGAGTTCTTCTGTTGATAATGCGTGAAACTAAGGTCCAGAGAGAAAACCAAATGTATTGCAAAGCTTGTCTATAGCGTCAAATTGGGGTTTCATTTCACAAATGATTTTGTCACTGATTTCTAAAAGAGAAATCCTAAATTTGTCTTCCTGTGACAACTGAACACTGTCATCTTCACGTTCTTCATCAAACATCTTATTAATCTTTCTCTTCCTTATCTGTCTGAAGTGTGGATCAAGGCCACACCTTTCTGCAATCTGTTTTGCTTCACTGATTGCATCAGCTGCATTACTTGTTTTAGTTGACTCTAACAAGGTCAAGAGACCATGAATATGCTTTGCAGACATATCAATACTGATTTTTTCATTTTGAAGAAGTTTGTTGATGTGATCAATGTGACTTAGCACTAGGGTTGAGCGACTTTTACTTTTATAGGATCGGGTCGGGTTTCACGAAACCCGACTTTTTCAAAAGTCGGGTCGAGTGAAATCGGACGATCCTATAAAAAAGTCGGGGTCGGCCGAAACACGAAACCCAATGCAGTGGGTCTCCTTCAGGCCCTGGGATCCATATTTAAGTGTAAAATAAAGAATTAAAATAAAAAATATTGCTATACTCACCCTCTGACGCGCCCTGGTACTAACCGGCAGCCTTCCTTCCTTAGAATCAGCGCGTGAAGGGCCTTAGATGACGTCGCGGCTTGTGATTGGTCGCGCGACCGCCCATGTGACTGCTCGCGCGACCAATCACAAGCCGCGACGTCACCGAAGGTCCTTCAAGCGCTGATTCTTAGGAAGGAAGGCTGCCGGAAAGAAGCAGGGCACGTCCGAGGGTGAGTATATTCCTATTAGGAATTAGGGCTTAGTTATTCTGAGACTGCAGGTTTCTGAATTCTCACAGCACATGCACTGCACACTTTTGAGATTCTCCCTGGCCAATGCTGAGAGTGGACTATCATGTGAGCCGAAGTATGTGATTTGTATATTTCTGGTCAAACGTGTCCTGTCCTTCCTTGCTCATTTAATTTTTATTGAGTGAGGCCATGCAATTCTAATTGGCTTGTGACCGTGACCGTATGTATGCAAATTGAAAAATACAGTGGCAAAAATGCAAATTGTGGGCTTATATTATCAGACCTGGAAGGTCCTTGGTTATTTGGCCCTCCCAAGCCTAAACATAGAAGCCAGCAGTCACCCCAGAATGGGCGCATCACATGAGATGCTCAAATTCTGGCGCTTTGCGTTCACTCTTCCAAATTGCTATGGTGTGGTGGCAATCAGGGTAATGGTGGTTGGGGTTGATTGATGACAGCTAAGAATTGTCCAAAAACAAAGCTGGCATCAAGCCCTGGTATTAGAAATGGAGAGGTGTCTATCAGACACACCCATCACCAACCCAGTAATCAAAAAAGAAAACACACACACAAATCTTTATTTAAATGGATACTCATCCATACTTTCCCTAGTTCATATGAAAAAAAAACATACTGTCCGCAGATTTCTCTCCCCTCATATGGTCCTCATATTTCTCCCCCCTATAATGGCCTCATATATCTGCCCCAACGTCCACGATGTCCTGATTTGTGCCCCCATATGTATAGATTTGTGCCCCCATACTGTCCAGATCTGTGCCCTCATACTGTCCAGATTTGTGCCCCCTAAGGGGAAAGAAATGGAGAGGTGTCTATCAGACACACCCATCACCAACCCAGTAATCAAAAAAGAAAACACACACACAAATCTTTATTTAAATGGATACTCATCCATACTTTCCCTAGTTCATATGAAAAAAAAACATACTGTCCGCAGATTTCTCTCCCCTCATATGGTCCTCATATTTCTCCCCCCTATAATGGCCTCATATATCTGCCCAAACGTCCACGATGTCCTGATTTGTGCCCCCATATGTATAGATTTGTGCCCCCATACTGTCCAGATCTGTGCCCTCATACTGTCCAGATTTGTGCCCCCTAAGGGCCCCCTAAGGGGGCACAAATCTGGACAGTATGGGGGCACAGATCTGGACAGTATAGGGCACAGATCTGGACAGTATGGAGGCACAAATCTGGACAGTATGGGGGCACAGATCTGGACAGTATGGGGCACAGCTGAAAGCTATTAAATTTAAGGGTTAAAGGCAATTTAAGGGTTAAATCGCTGAAAAAATTGGCGTGGGCTCCCGTGCAATTTTCTCCGCCAGAGTAGTAAAGCCAGTGACTGAGGGCAGATATTAATAGCCTAGAGAGGGTCCACGGTTATTGGTCCCCCTGGCTAAAAACATCTGCCCCCAGCCACCCCAGAAAAGGCACATCTGGAAGATGTGCCTATTCTGGCACTTGGCCACTCTCTTCCCACTCCCGTGTAGCGGTGGGATATGGGGTAATGAAGGGTTAATGTCACCTTGCTATTGTAAGGTGATATTAAGCCAGATTAATAATGGAGAGGCGTCAATTATGCTCCAATCAATTATGTACATCCATGCTCCAACATCACAAGCAAAAGATTCACTACACAATCCTTAAATCTACCAAAAATACAGACCTACCAGAAACTATCCCTACAGATATCCTCAAATATACCATTGAATATAGTATGTCACTGATGAGGGTCAAACGTGACCGAAACGTTTGTAAAGTGTACTACAGTAAATCACTATTTTGAAGTTGAGGGCAAAGCTTAATTTTTACCATGTTCCTGCACAAAGCTTTACAGCCAGTACACAGAAGGGGCACATTTATAAGATTACTAGCTGAAGAGCCCGGTGTTGCCTGGGCATTGTAAATATCTGTGGTTAGTTATAGCACCTCACTTCTCTTATTTTCCCATCACGCCTCTCATTTTCTCCCTCACACCTCTCATTCCCCCTAACACTTGTCATTTCGACCTCACATTTGTCATTTTCTGTTCACTCCACTATTTTCCCTCACTCCTCTCATTTTGCACTCACACCTTTTCATTTTCACCTCACACCTCTCATTTTCCTTTCAGTATATACATGTTTGTCATCTCTCTTATATATAGTATACACCTGTATGTCATCTCCTGTATATAGTATATACCTGTATGTCATCTCCCCTGTATATAGTATATACCTATGTCATCTGCCCTGTAAATAGTATATACCTGCTGTATGTCATCTCCTCCTGTATATAGTATATACCTGTATGTCATCTCTTCTGTATATAGTATATACCTATATGTCATCTCCTCCTGTATATAAGAAATACCAAATAATATTCCTATCAGGGTCATGAAGGAAATCATATACTACTACCGAAAAAGGACCTTCACACAAAGACCAAAATATAAAAACATATATAGTCTTTATTGAAACAATCATTACCGCTCGTCTATGCATGGCACACACCACCCCCTCCTCTGTTTAAGTGGATGTTAACTCTTGCCTGTCTTCATCTCAGACGCTGCTCTTTCTGTGTGCCCAGAGACACTGTTTTTGTCTCTCCTCGTATCTTCTCACATAGTACGTAACTGATGAAGGTCCGGTGTGTTGGACCGAAACGTTTTTTGGGTACTACATTAAAATTCACTAAGAGCATAAAGTTGAGTGCAAGGTGTTTCTTTATATGTTACTGATAGCTGCCATATTTCCTATATGGTACATTTGTGGTGCGTTTTGAGTGTGTGGCGAGTTTTCCATGAGGTGAGTTTTGCACGTGTGGTGAGTTTTGCGTGAGCCTAGTTTTTGCATGTGGCGAGTATTGGTGAGTTTTGAGTGGCGACTTTTGTGTTTTGACTTTTATGTGGCGAGGTTGGTGTATGTGTGGTGAAATTTGTGCTGAGGGTGGTATATGTGTTCAAGCACGTGGTAGGTGTGGTGCATTTTGTGTGTGTGTTCATATCCCCATGTATGGTGAGTATCCCATGTCGGGGCCCCACCTTAGCAACTGTACGGTATATACTCTTTGGCGTCATCGCTCTCTTTCTTTAAGTCCCCCTTGTTCACATCTGGCAGCTGTCAATTCGCCTCCAACACTTTTCCTTTCACTTTTTCCCCATTATGTAGATAGGGGCAAAATTGTTTGGTGAATTGGAAAGCGCAGGGTTAAAATTTTGCCTCACAACATAGCCTATGACGCTCTCGGGGTCCAGACGTGTGACTGTGCAAAATTTTGTGGCTGTAGCTGCGACGGTGCAGATGCCAATCCCGGACATACACACATACATACACACATACATACACACACACATTCAGCTTTATATATTAGACCAGCTGAAGAGCCCGGCGTTGCCTGGGCATAGTAAATATCTGTGGTTAGTTATAGCACCTCACGTCTCTTATTTTCCCATCACGCCTCTCATTTTCCCAATCGCATCTTTCATTTTCCCCCTCACATCTCTCATTTTCTCCCTCACACCTCTCATTTTCTCCCTCACTCCTCTAATTCCCCCCTAACACTTGTCATTTCGACCTCACATCTGTCATTTTCTGATCACTCCACTATTTTCCCTCACTCCTCTCATTTTGTACTCACACCTTTTCATTTTCACCTCACAAATCTCATTTTCACCTCAGTATATACATGTTTGTCATCTGCCTTACATATATTATACACCTGTTTGTCATCTCCTGTATATAGTATGTACATGTATGTCATCTCCCCTGTATATAGTATATACCTGCTGTGTGTCATCTCCCCTGTATATAGTATAAACCTGTATGTCATCTCCTCTTATATATAGTATATACCTGTATGTCATCTCCTTCTATATATAGTATATACCTGTATGTCATCTCCTCCTGTATATAGTATATACCTGTGTGTCATCTCCCCTGTATATAGTATATATCTGTGTGTCATCTCCTCCTGTATATAGTATATACCTGTATGTCATCTTCTATATATAGCATTTACCTGTATGTCATCTCCTCCTGTATATAGTATATACCTGTAGGTCATCTGCTCCTGTATATAGTATACTAGATTGTGGCCCGATTCTAACGCATCGAGTATTCTAGAATATGCATGTCACCGTAGTATATGGACAATGATGATTCCAGAATTCGCTGCAGACTTTGACCGTCGCTGATTGGTCGAGGCAACCTTTATGACATCATCGTCGTCATGGCAACCATTATGACATCATCATCGCTGTGCCCGTTGCTGATTGGTCGAGGCCTGGCGGCCTCGACCAATCAGACGCGGGATTTCTACGTCCTTTATGACATCATCGTCGCTGTGCCCATTGCTGATTGGTCGAGGCCGCCAGGCCTCGACCAATCAGAGACGCGGGATTTCTACGTCGATGCTGTGCCGGTCTCTGATTGGTCGAGGCCTGGCGGCCTCGACCAATCAGAGATCCGGCATTTCCAGGACAGACAGACAGACAGACAGACAGACAGAAAAACCCTTAGGCAATTATATATATAGATACCTGTGTGTCATCTCCTCTTGTATATAGTATATACCTGTATGTCATCTCCTCCTGTATATATATGTACCTGTATGTCATCTCCTCCTCTATATAGTATATACCTGTGTGTCATCTCTCCTGTATATCTATATATATATAATTGTCTAAGGATTTTTCCGTCTGTCTGTCTTTCTGTCTGTCTGTCAGTCTTTCTGTCTGTCTGTCCTGGAAATCCCGCGTCTCTGATTGGTCGAGGCCGCCAGGCCTCGACCAATCAGCGACGGGCACAGCGACGATGATGTCATAAAGGACGTAGATATCCCGCATCTGATTGGTCGAGGCCGCGCGGCCTCGACCAATCAGCAACGGGCACAGTATCGACGTAGATGTCATAATGGTTGCCATGGCGACGATGATGTCATAAAGGACGTAGACATCCCGCGGCCTCGACCAATCAGCAACGGGCACAGTATCGATGTAGATATCATAATGGTTGCCATGGCGACGATGATGTCATAAAGGTTGCCTCGACCAATCAGCGACGGGCACAGTCTGCCGCGAATTCTGGAATCATCATTGTCCATATACTACGGGGACATGCATATTCTAGAATACCCGATGCGTTAGAATCGGGCCACAGTCTAGTAGTATATATCTGTGTGTCATCTCCCCTGTATATAGTATATACCTGTGTGTCATCTACTCCTGTATTAGACCTCGTTCACATGTTATTTGCTCAGTATTTTTACCTCAGTATTTGTAAGCTAAATTGGCAGCCTGATAAATCCCCAGCCAACAGGAAGCCCTCCTCCTGGCAGTATATATTAGCTCACACATACACATAATAGACAGGTCATATGACTGACAGCTGCCGTATTTCCTATATAGTACATTTGTTGCTCTTATAGTTTGTCTGCTTATTAATCAGATTTTTATTTTTGAAGGATACCAGACTTGTGTGTGTTTTAGGGTGAGTTTCGTTTGTCAAGTTGTGTGTGTTGAGTTGCATGTGGCAACATGCGTGTAGCAACTTTTTGTGTGCCGAGTTGCATGTGACATGTTAGTGTAGCAAGTTGTGTGCAGCAAGTTTTGCGCATGGCGAGTTTTGCGCGTGGCGAGTTTTATGTGTGGTGCCTTTTGAGTATGTGCAAGTTTTGTGTGAGGCAACTGTTGCACGTGTTGCAACTTTTGTGCATGTGGCAAGATTTCCGCGTGTGCAAGTTTTGTGTGTGGCGAGTTTTCCATGAGGTGAGTTTTGCACTTGTGTCGAGTTTTGCGTGAGCCTAGTTTTTGCATGTGGCGAGTTCTGCGCGAGGTGAGTTTTGAGTGGCGACTTTTGTGTTTCGACTTTTATGTGGCGAGGTTGGTGTATGTGTGGTGAAATGTGTGCTGACGGTAATATGTGTTCATGCACGTGGTAGTGTGTGGCGCATTTTGTGTGTGTTCATATCCCCGTGTGTGGTGAGTATCCCATGTCGGGGCCCCACCTTAGCAACTGTACGGTATATACTCTTTGGCGCCATCGCTCTCATTCTTTAAGTCCCCCTTGTTCACATCTGGCAGCTGTCAATTTGCCTCCAACACTTTTCCTTTCACTTTTCCCCATTATGTAGATAGGGCCAAAATTGTTTGGTGAATTGGTAAGCGCGGGGTTAAAATTTCACCTCACAACATAGCCTATGACGCTCTCAGGGTCCAGACGTGTGACTGTGCAAAATTTTGTGGCTGTAGCTGCGACGCCTCCAACACTTTTCTTTTCACTTTTTCCCCATTATGTAGATAGGGGCAAAATTGTTTGGTGAATTGGAAAGCACGGGGTTAAAATTTCACCTCACAACGTAGCCTATGACGCTCTCAGTGTCCAGACGTGTGACTGTGCAAAATTTTGTGTCTGTAGCTGCAACGCCTCCAACACTTTTCCTTTCACTTTTTTCCCCATTATGTAGATAGGGGAAAATTGTTTGGTGAATTGGAACGCGCGGGGTTGAAATTTCGCCTCACAACATAGCCTATGACGCTCTCGGGGTCCAGACGTGTGACTGTGCAAAATTTTGTGGCTGTAGCTGCGACGGTGCAGATGCCAATCCCGGACATACATACACACATACATACACACACACATACACACATTCAGCTTTATATAGTAGATCTCAGCACAGGAACTTTTTTTTTAAACACATCCAATTGTGGAAAAAAATATTATTCCAAGATGTATTGATTAAAATGAACTTGGTTTGTGGCACAAACTCTTCAATAACATTGTCTATATGTTTGGGTCGTTATCCTAATGCAGAATAAATTTGGTATCAGGCATATCCATCCCACCAGTGGATACATACTGCCTGTAATTCTCAGTATTCAGGACATCATTAATCTTGACCGAATCCAAAACTCTTTTTGCTGAATTGCCATCCCAAACTGCGAAGAAACTCCACTAAGCTTCTCTGATGCCTGCAGACCCTCATTATTGTACTGCTCTCCAGCCTTTCAGAGTACAAACCAACTTAACCCCTTAGTGACAGAGCCAGTTTGGTACTTAATGACCGATCCAATTTTTAGCATCATGTTGCATTTGCAGAGCTCCTAATGTACCTAAACGGTAGAAACCCCCCACAAGTGACCCCATTTTGGAAACTAGACCCCCCAAAGAGCTTATCTAGATATGTGGTGAGCACTATGAACCCCCAACTGCTTCACAGAAGTTTATAATGTAGAGCCATGAAACTAAAAAATCATATTTTTTCCAAAAAAATGATCTTTTCACCCCCAAATTTTTACTTTCACAAGGGTAACAGGAAAAATTGTACCCCAAAATTTATTGTGCAATTTATGCTGAGTAGGCTGATACCCCATATGTGGGGGGAACCACTGTTTGGGCGCATGGCAGAGCTTGGAAGAAAAGGAGCGCCGTTTTTGCGTTTGCTGAGCCCCTGATGTACCTAAACAGTAGAAACCACCCACCAAAAGTGACCCCATTTTGGAAACTAGACCCCCCCAAGGAACTTATCTAGATGTGTGCTGAGAACTTTGAATGCCCAATTGCTTCACAGAAGTTTATCATGCAGAGTCGTGAAAATAAAAAATATTTCTTTTTTCCACAAAAAAGATTTTTTAGCCCCCAAGTTTTTATTTTCAGAAGGGTAACAAGAGGAATCGGACCACAAAAGTTGTTGACTAATTTGTCCTGAGTATGCTGGTACCCCATGTGTCAGGAGACCACTGTTTGGGCACACGGCAGAGCTCGGAAGGGAAGGAGCGCTGTTTTGGAATGCAGACTTTGATGGAATGGTCTGTGGGCATTATGTTGCGTTTGCAGAGCCCCTGGTGTACCTAAACAGTAGAAACCCCCAACAAGTGACCCCATTTTGGAAACTAGACCCCCCAAGGAACTTATCTAGATGTGTGGTGAGAACTTTGAATGCCCAAGTGCTTCACAGGAGTTTATAATGCAGTCGTGAAAATAAAAAATATTTTTTTTCCACAAAAAAGATTTTTTACCCCCCAAGTTTTTATTTTCACAAAAGTAACCGGAGAAAATGGACCCCAAAAGTTGGGGTCCAATTTATCCCGAGTACGTTCATGCCCCATATGTGAGGGTAAACCACTGTTTGGGCGCACGGCAGAGCTCAGAAGGGAGGGAGCACAATTTGACTTTTTGAGCGCAAAATTGGATGTCATGTTTGGAGACCCTCTGAAGTACCTAAACAGTGGAAACCCCCCAATTCTAACTCCAACCCAACTCCAACACACCCCTAACCCTAATCCCAACCGATCCATAATCCTAATCACAACCCCAACGATAATCACAACCCTAACCCCAAAACAACCCTAATCTCAACACTAACCATAACCCTAATCAAAACCCTAAAGCCTACACACCCCTAATCCTAATCTCAACCCTAACCTCAAACCTAACCCCAATCCCAATACACCCTTAACCCTAATCCCAACCCTAACCTTAACCCTAATCCCAAACCTAACCCTAATCCCAAACGTAACACTAATGCCAATCCTAACCCTAATACCACCAACCTTAATCCAAACCCTAATCCCAACTCTAACCCTAACTTTAGCCACAACCCTAGCCCTAACTTTAGTCCCAACCCTAGCCCTAACTTTAGCCCCAACCCTAACCCCAGCCCTAACCCTAGCCCTAACCCTAAATTTAGCTCCAACCCTAACCCTAGCCCTAACTTTAGCCCCAACCCTAACCCTAGCCCTAACTCTAGCCCAACCCTAACCCCAACTTTAGCCCTAACCCTAGCCCCAAGGCTACTTTCACACTTGCGTCGTTTGGCATCCGTCGCAATACGTAGTTTTGGACAAAAAATGGATCCTGCAAATGTGCCCGCATGATGCGTTTTTTGCCCATAGACTTGTATTGCCGACGGATCACGACGGATGGCCACACGTCGCGTCCGTCGTGCACTGGATCTGTTGTGTTTTGGCGGACCGTTGTCACAAAAAAAAGTTCAATGTAACCGCATGCGTGGCCGTAACTCCGCCCCCTCCTTCCCAGGATATAGACTGGGCAGCGGATGCAAGGAAAAACTGCATCGACTGCCCACGTTGTGCACAATTTTCACAACATGCGTCGGTACGTCGGGCTGACTCTTTGCGATGATCCCGTACTGGCGCAAGTGTGAAAGAAGCCTAATCCTAGCCCTAACCCTAACCCTAAATTTAGCCCCTACAATAACCCTAAATTCAGCCCCAATCCTAACCCTAACCCTAAATTTAGCCCCAACTTCTCTAGCTGCCGGCCAGCAGATCATGGCGGGCTCACTGCGCATGCGCCCGCCATTTTCTTACTGGATGAAGAAGCCGGCGGGCAGGAGGGGATGCCGGAGGACCCAGGGACACTGGTAAGTATAACAGGGTCTCTGAATCCCCCTATTTCTCTGTCCCCTGATGTGCGATTACATCAGAGGACAGAGAATGACACATTGCTTTTTTTTTTTTTGCGACCGCCGGTAAACCGTTAATTACCGGCGATCACAAAACAGGGGTTGATAAAAAAAAACCCAAATCATGTTCTCTGGGGTCTCGGCTACCCCCAGCAACCAAGACCCCAGAGAAAATCCGACTCTGGGGGACACTATTCCTTTTTTCCACAGCGCCGTTAATTAACGGCGCTGTGGTTTAAGCAACCTTAACTGCGGCCGTTAAAAGGCGTATCGGTGGTCGTTAAGGGGTTAAGGAATTCGGAATGACCACTCTATAACATGCAGATATTTATGCTCATAAGTCATAACACACCTATAGGTGGTCTCAATAAAATCTATTTTTATGAGCTGGTGTATGATAAGCATAGTGTATTATGAACTTTCTTTGCATTACTAGAGTATGATGTGTACGGTTCATTATCTAAGGCTACGTTCACAATTGCGTTATGCGGTGCTGCGTCGGCGATGCAACGCACAATGCAAACAAGAACGCATGCAAAACGCATCATTTTGTGACGCATGTGTCCTTTTTTGGCATGATTTTGCCAAAAAAGACACATGCATCACAAAACGCAAGACAACGCATGTCCATGCCCCCCCATGTTAAATATAGGGGCACATGATGCATGCGTCGCTGCGGCTGCGCCCGACGCAGCCCCGCAAAATGCTAATGTGCACGTAGCCTAAGTGGCTACTTAGCCATGGTTCTCATTATCTTTTCCAATGTGAAATCTATATGTTTTTTACTAAACTACACACGACTGCTCACCGAGCTTGTATCAGAGTTTACCTGCTAATCTTTGGGGTTTCTGCTAGAGGATCCGATCTGGTGCATGCTGTCCTGTTATTCTGCATTGGTAAGCGCCGTTCTCTATTGTCACCATATGTTGTGGATTGCTCAAACTACTGGCTAATTTCTATTACTGATTTCTGGGTTGCTTTCCTTGCTGGCAACTATGCACGTTATACATATTGACAGTCTGCACCATGGGATACTCATTCTTTTTAACCGTCCTTATGCACCTTAGGATATCTTGATATGTCATGCACTTTATGCTTTTGTACTGTTACCCTAATAAAATTTACTTTGTTATATTACCTCTATGCTCCTTTTGGTCCTCCTTTTTTTTTATTAATCTTTGGAGTTTACAGGCTCCCCTGTTTTTTAAACAATTTGAAGAATACATGAAATAGCATTTGAGCACTTCTGTAGAATCCAAACTTTATTCTGAATCAATACATTAAAAATTGATACACTAAGCCATAGTTTGATGCAAAAGAAATACCAGCACGCAGCACATTTCAAACTACACAATTTTGTTTTGCAGTAAAGCTCTTTGTTATGGTAGTTTAGCTTTAATTATACAGGTTACGATCATGTAATAAATGTAATTTATGGAGATTTTTTATGAATAATCACCATTCACTCCTAGTTTACTGAAAATTATTATGTTGGGTAGAGACCAAAGGAGAAGAGTAAAGACATCAAAGTAGAGGGAAAATTAAAGAAACAAAATAAGAAGGAAAATAGGAAAATAATAAGAAAGGAAGAACAAAAAGTGGAAAGAAACATAAAGATAGAAAGATAGAGAATTAAAAGAGGAAAGAAAGAAAAGGAAGGAAAATACGGAAAAAGAGAAAGAATAAAAAAGGACTAAAGTAAAATTGGAGGAAAGGCAAACAAGATAGATTACAATGGGATAGAGGACGGAAAAGTAGAGAAAAATATATATAAAAAAAAAGAAAGAAAAAAAGATAGAAATTAGGAAAAAGTGAGGGAGAGAAACGGCAAGCCAAAAAGACCATAGTGGGAGAGAGGAGAGAAATTACTAATAAACATTTAAATTTTAATTGAAGGAAAGTTGATGAAGAAAGAAAAGGGAGAAAATAATTTTAACCAAGAGAGAGGAAGGATGAAGCGGGAAGAGAAAAGAGCATGACAGAAAGAAAGCAGGAAGATAGGGAAAGGGAGATCTTGCACATAAATACAATTAGACGTACTGAAATACCAGCGTGATGCTGTCTAAACTTTACTTTCTATTATCATTATGTTTAAAGCATATACCCTATTCTATTTATTAAAATAAATGCCATCTTCTACAGTGCCTCATAGGTGGTGTAGTCACTCTAACTCTAAAAGTGCATAATGCATAAATCAAGGTGAAGTGTCAGCATTTTTCTGTTCAATTGATAATGTGGGGCTTTGAACGTTTGCCATCTGCAATTCGTCAGGCTACTTTGCCCCTATTTATTCCCGTAAGAATTCATTTTGGAAACTGCAGGAGTTAGGATGAAGTTACACAATGCAGCATTACAAAGAAATATATCAATTTCTACTTGCCGAGCTGTCATCTCTCTGCCTTTCCTCTGTGTCAGAACGCCCTCAAGGTATATAGTGTTTAGAAATATAATAGCCTTAAGACATATATTTATGAGCATCACTTAGAGAATTGAGTTGATAATTCTGGTTCACATTCACAGGCGTTAAAGTTAAAAGCTCGTTCACAGCTCCAACACTGCCTTCAAGGATGGAATAAGATGAAGTGATAGTCTAAAAGCTTAATTTATCCAGTCAATATTTGAAGCACCAAGAGGAGAAGATTGTGTTTTGGCAAGATGTCCACATATGAGAAAGCAATATAGAATTTGTGAAAATAACACAAATTATTACTTCAAAGAACTGACTATAAACAAAAGGAATAATGAAACTAATGAAAGCAAAGATCTAAAAGGAAGACAACAAGTGACTAAAGGTACCGTCACACTAGACGATATTGCTAGCGATCCGTGACGTTGCAGCGTCCTGGCTAGCGATATCGTCCAGTGTGACACGCAGCAGCGATCAGGCCCCTGCTGTGATATCGCTGGTCGGGGAAGAAAGGCCAGAACTTTATTTCGTCGCTGGCTCTCCCGCTGACATCGCTGAATCGGCGTGTGTGACGCCGATTCAGCGATGTCTTCGCTGGTAACCAGGGTAAACATCGGGTTACTAAGCGCAGGGCCACGCTTAGTAGCCCGATGTTTACCCTGGTTACCATCGTTAAAGTAAAAAAAACAACCACTACATACTTACCTACCGCTGTCTGTCCCCGGCGCTCTGCTTCTCTGCTCTGGCTGTGAGCGCCGGGCAGCCGGAAAGCAGAGCGGTGACGTAACCGCTGTGCTCTGCTTTCCGGCCGCTGTGCTCACAGCCAGAGCAGAGAAGCAGAGCGCCGAGGACAGACAGTGGTAGGTAAGTATGTAGTGGTTGTTTTTTTTACTTTAACGATGGTAACCAGGGTAAACATCGGGTTACTAAGCGCGGCCCTGCGCTTAGTAACCCGATGTTTACCCTGGTTACCAGCATCGTTGGTCGCTGGAGAGCTGTCTGTGTGACAGCTCTCCAGCGACCAAACAGCGACGCTGCAGTGATCCGGATCGTTGTCGGTATCGCTGCAGCGTCGCTTAGTGTGATGGTACCTTAAGCTCTGTTACCTAGATCCAATATTTGCATTTCACAATGGCAAAAGTAACGGCCAAAAATTATAACATTTTTTTAAAACTTAAATTTTCAAGCTTCTGCAAATATTTCCAAAATATTCTAATCATGGAAAAAAAAATCACAGCAACTAAAATCGCCCTGAAAAGATACAGGTGCTTCTCACAAAGAATAGAATATCATGAAAAGTTAATTTATTTCAGTTCTTCAATACAGAAAGTGAAACTCATATATGCTATAGAGTCATTACAAACAGAGTGATCTATTTCAAGTGTTTATTTCTGTTAATGTTGATGATTATGGCTTACAGCTACTGAAAACCCAAAAGTCATTATCTCAGTAAATTCGAAGTCTTTATAATACCAGCTTGAAATGATTTAAAATCTGAACTGCTTGCCTCCTGAAATGTATGTTCATTAAATGCACTGAATACTTGGTCGGGGCTCCTTTTGCATTAGTTACTGCATCAATGTGGCGTGGTATGAAGGCGATCAGCCTGTGGCACTGCTGAGGGGTTATGGAAGCCCAGGTTGCTTTGATAACAGCCATCAGCTCATCTGTGGAGTTAAGGTCAGACGAGTTTGCTCGCCAATCAAGCAGAGTGATGCTGTTGTTTTTAAACCAGGTATTGGTAATTTTAGCAGTGTGGACAGGTGCAAGTCCTGCTGGAGAGTGAAATGTCCATCTCCAAAAAGCTTGTCGGCAGAGGGAAGCATGAAGTGCTCTAAAATTTCCGTGTAGACAGTTGCACTGACATTGGTCTTGATAAAACATAGTGGACCTACACCAGCAGAAGACATGTCTCCCCAATCACTGATTGTGGAAACTTCACACTAAACCTTGCAAATCAAGGTCCCAGAGTCTAGAGGAAGAGTGGAGAGGCACATAATCCAAGGTACTTGAGGTCTAGTATGAAGTTCCCACAATTTGTGAGAAGCACCTGTATCTATAATATTCTGAGGTCTGCTAGGTCTGTATTTAACCCCTTTCAAGCTGTCAAAGCAACCTCCCAATATAGCCATAGTTATCGATTTATAATCTTTATGTAGGTAAATGTAAAGCAATGTTTTTCATTGCTGTTTTTGGCACACACTATCCACAGTATATTCAGAGTATTTTGGCTTTTTCTCTATTTCTACTGCAAATCTGTAAGTTATGACATCCTTTCAATAAATGGATGTACCCCCAAATGGTTTCTGCACTGCATTCCCTGCTCTGGCTTTTATACTGGCTATGATAGATTGTCGTATACTATTCAATGTTCTTTTACTATGTGATGGAAAACCCATCTGAATGTGCTCGAGATCATGTGCACCTTTTCTGGCTGATGCAATCTTCTGCATTGTATAAAAAAGAGGCAAACATTTTTATAAATTTACACAAATTTGATATTAAGTTGGCCAATTTGCTAAAATTCTACAAGAATTCAACTCACAGTGAATCCATTCACTAGTTTCTAGTAATGGCCTACATACTGTATATTGGTAGGTTTCTCTATTGATTTCAGCACCTTAGGCAACATCAACGATGATGTTTATGGCAGACATTTTAGTTTCAACAGAGTTTTTGCACATGGATTTTTCTGTCTGAAAAATCCACTTAAAAAAACTGCTAACAACCAAGTATTTTTATACAGAAACTCGTTTTTTTCTGCAAAATGGTATTTTTTTCTCTTTTTTCATTCAGTGGTTAAATTTGTAGTTGTTGCTAGGCAGAAAAACTCAAAAATTCTCGTTCTTTTTTATTACATGCTTAAAAAATATTGAAACAATCAACACAATGTGCCTTGAGCAAGTTGTTTCATTGATATCAATATGAAGCTTATTAAAAGAGTATTTGAAGTGTTATTTATGTGGACTGCGGAACAGAATCTGCAAAAAAATGCACAATTCTAATGTGCTTCTTGAAATGCATATTTTTATCTGAAAGATAGTTAGAATTAACCCCTTTACCACAGAGCATGTTTCACCATCCTGACCAGGCAACATTTTACAATTCTGAGAAATATCAATTCATGAGGTAATAAATCTGGAAGGCTTCAACATATACCAAAGGATCTGAGCTGTTTTTTCATGATACATTGTTCTTTATGATAATGGTAAATGTAGGTCGATATTTTTAATGTTTATTTGTGAAAATATCAGAATTTTGATGAAAATTTCACAATATTCAAGCCTTTAGTTTTTTTTAGCACTTAGACCAGATAGTTATATCACACAATATAGTTAATAAGAAACATTTACCGCATGGCAGCTTTACATCATTATAATTTTGTAAGCATATTTTTTTTGTTAGGAAGTTTGAAGGGTTTATCAGCAATTTCTCATTTTTCCAACAAAATTTATTAAACCAATTACCGTATATAATGGAGTATAACCTGAGATTTTCAGCCCAAATTTTTGGGCTGAAAGTGCCCCTCTCGGCTTATACTCGAGTCACGGTCTGCGGCAGGGTGAGGGGAGAGAGGACTGTTGCATACTCACATGCTTCCGGGGCTCCTGGCGCTCCCCCTGCCTGTCCCATGGTCTTCGGGTGCCACAGCTCTTCCCCTGTTCAGCGGTCACGTGGCACCCCTCATTAAAGTTATGAATATGGACTCCACTCCCATAGGTGTGGAGCCACATATTCATTCCTGTAATGAGTGGTGCCAGTGACCGCTGACAAAGGAAGAGGCTGCGGCACCCGAAGACCATCTGTCCGGGATAAGGAGCCAGGGACGCCGGGAGCAGGTGAGTAATACATATTTACCTGTCCGCGTTCCACCCACCGGGCGCCGCTCTGTATTCCCGTCCTCTTGCTGTAACTGTTCTGGTCAGAGGGTGCGATGACGTATTAGTGTGCGCGCCGCCCTTTGCCTGAACAGTCAGTGCGGAGAGACGCCGAGACGGGATGCTGAGGAGCTGCAGGCAGCAAGAGAGGTGAGTATGTCATTTCTTTTTATTGCAGCAGCAGCATTTTATATTGCACAGATTTATATGAAGTGTCTATGGGGCAATAATCAACGGTATGGAGCATTATATGTGGCACAGCTTTATATGGAGCATCTATGGGGCCATAATGAACGGTGCAGAGCATTATATATGGCACAGCTTTATATGGAGCATCTATGGGGCCATAATGAATGGTGCAGAGCATTATATATGGCACAGCTTTATATGGAGCATCTATGAGGCCATAATGAACGGTGCAGAGCATTATATATAGCACAGCTTTATATGGAGCATCTATGGGGCCATAATGAATGGTGCAGAGCATTATACAGTATATGGCACAGCTTTATATGGAGCATCTATGGGGCCATAATGAACGGTGCAGAGCATTATATATGGCACAGCTTTATATGGAGCATCTATGAGGCCATAATGAACGGTGCAGAGCATTATATGGCACCCCTAGGGGTATTTGCCACAAAAACAGTTACTGACACTAAATACAAATACTAAAATAGCAAGACTGCACTACCACCTCCGGCCAGAAGGGGGAGCTCCAGAGACTCCCCTTGATCCATTCTGGTCTGAGAGAAGAACTGGCAGTTGGGCTAAGGAGCTGAAAGTGAGAGGTCATACAACTGAATTTCTACCAGTCCTATGACGGTTTCCAGGCCCAAATCACTGGCCTGAGGAGAAAAGGGACGGAGAAAAAGGACATTGTGAGAATCGGGTAGCATTAATCACTACCCAGAACAGGCGCAAAGACGGATACCGGATCCGTGGCTGTATTCATTATATATAATACAGCAACCGGAAAAACGTGAGGTGATATCAGCTTCACTAGGGCCGGACGCAGCAACAGACACAGAGTTCAGCGGTACTCCTGGAGGGGGTAAGCCGATAAAAGGACTCGGGTTGCCCGTCGAACCAGGACCCGGAGGGGACAGATTGGGCCGGCAGCCAGTTCACATACAGCAGCAGGGCCACACAGAAACTGCGTACAATAAGAGGCGAAGACCCCGGCAGGGTCAAAGTAACTCAGAGTTCCCATACAGACTCCGGTGACAGGACTGGTTGTAAATCCCTTTATGTTGAAGTAAACTGGTTAAACTTTTCAGTGCCTCAGACTTTCATTTGGACAATAGCTATCTATCCAGGATCAGGATCATCACCGCTGAGAGAACCTGCTGCTGATCAAGTAAGTGCCTGTTCCCTCATGATACCCCTTATACTGTGCATTGCCTGAGGCCACAGCACCGGGTCAAGCCACCCGTGACATCTCCCTCAAGAGACAGACCCCATTGGTCCGGTGCTGGGTACCCCGGTCTCCTGGGCGTCACAATTGGCGTCACGAACAGGATTCAGCCAGCCCGTATACCGGGTATTGTGTGCCATGATTGGAGCCCAAAACTGTGAAAACTTGGATGAAAGCTCTTGAAAATTGACTTTATTAAAGAAAATTCCATTTCCCATTAAAAACTATTGAAAGTGACTTTTCCCCATTGGTTATAATGGAGTAAAGATGGCCGCCATCACCTCATAACCGTTAGGCATGAGACTGTTAATTGAGCTACGCCATTACCTGAGCCCCAGTCTGACTGAAAAACTTCAGAATCCGCCATTACAGAGCGCGCGGCGGGCGGGAGCAGCAGGGGGTGTGTCATTGTGGGCGGCACCAAGCTGAGCGCTCTTACGTCAGAGCAAGGGGAAAACCAATCCTGCTGCACAGCGGAACGAATCTACACTATCCCGACGGAAGTAGAGGACCGGAAGGGTCCGGATTAACTAAGGGGGCACAGTATGTCGCAGCACGGAGACGCCGCAGCACCCGGCGACGCTAATGCTGCTGAAAGACAGAGTGTCGATAGAGAGTCCGGTAGCGCAGCGGTGCAAGGAGTGGCGCCCATCATGCCGGTGCTGATACCATATACCCCGGGCGGCCCGTGGCTTCCAATGTATGAAGGTGAGCCTAATACCCTTGACGATTTCAGAGAAAAGATGCTGGCCCATTTTGACATGTTCCCCGTGGGTGAAGTTCAGCGTGTTAGTCTCCTGATGATGCAGTTAAGTGGCCATGCTAAGCGAGAAGTCACAGCATGGGCAGCTGATCTAAAAGGCACTGTTGAACACATATTTGCTGGATTAAAAGCTACATTTGAAACCACTGCCGGCAGCAAAGCTAAAGTACGATTCTTTAATTGCAAACAAAAAGCTAATGAGGGCGTGAGAGTCTTTGCCTTAAACCTGCAGGAAGCCCTTAAATCACTTACACTGGCTGAACCCATTTTTAACACCGGAGCGGATAAACTGCTAAGAGATCAATTTATTGAGGGACTCTACACCCCTTCTCACCGGGGGCATGTGAGTATGCTTGTTTTTAAGAACCCTGAATTGACATTTGCCCAATTAAAGGAGAGCGCTATACGTCTCCAGCTGGCAGAGGCACCTCGGGATCAGGATCCTGCGCAACCCATGGCAGAGGCACCTCAACAACAGGGAGTGCAAGTGACATCAGCTATGTCCGGGGCCATTGCTAAGCCCCTGGGGCCCAGTACTAATGAGGCTCTTCAACAAAAGCTTGACTCTTTAACTGATGTTGCTTCAATGGCTAAAACCATGCAGGAGATGAGAGGACCCAAGATGGAGTTGGCAAACTGTAGAGAGGATGTTCCATGGATGAGGCCCCGGAAATACCTGACATGGAGAGGACGACCCCGCGACCGCTACCAACCGGATGGACAGCCCATTTGCCGCCGTTGCCAGCAGCCAGGCCACTTTGCACGAGATTGTGATTTAAACGGGAATCCCCTGGGAATGCGGGCCGCTTCACAGGAATTAACTTTCAAGGCCCAACACCCTAGCACGACAGGTACATCGGAGGACGACCCATTATCCCTATCGTGCTGGACGGAATTCCCCTCAACGCTTTGCTGGACACAGGTTCCCAGATTTCATCTATACCGTATATCTTTTATAAGAGGTACTGGGCTGATGCAGATATTGATAAAGGGCCCTCTGATGTTGAACTAGATATATGGGCCAGTAATGGTAAGTTGGTACCGAAACTAGGATTCAGGGAGATGACCATAAAGATTGGTAAAGTAGAATTGAAGAAACAGGGCATAATTGTTGTTGATGTTGACTGGCGGAACTGTGAACCAACTGTATTGATAGGAATGAATGTGTTAGAGAACTGCTTTGCCGAAGTTATTTCTGTCTTACAGCAAATTGCTGAAACTGCCCAATCCTACCAGCAGAGAGTTCTCCGGAGGGAAATAAAAGTATTGATGTTAAGGCAACAGGTAGAAGTTGCAGGTGGAGAAATCGGCAGTGTGAGGGTAAGTGATCCAACGTCTATTGTAATCCCACCAAAAACAGAAATGCTGGTATGGTGTAGAGCAGCCATTGGTACTAAGGGACGAGATTATCAAGCCTTAATAGAACCAGTGTACACCGACAGCAGGCCCTCTACACTCACAGCACGAGGGGTAGTCGAGGTACACCGGGGACGAGTGCCGGTACGACTTTTGAACTGTGGAGAGGAAGAGGTCACTTTGTCAAGGTATGCTACAGTGGCAAAGCTATATACTGTTGACAACAATGCCATCACAACCATTGAGCCCTTAGAACCAACCTGTCAGGTGGAAGTCAACGGCTCAGATGGAGAATTGGAGGATTGGTGCCAACAGCTACACGTGGGCATAAATTCAACACCTACCCATCAAAAACAAGGGGTGTATAGGCTAGTGATGGAATATGAACAAGTCTTCAGTAAACACCCATTGGACTTCGGACGGATAAGGGTAGAACACACAATCCTCACCCGTGACCATCCCCCAATAAAAGAAAGATATAGACCCATACCGCCCGCTCACTATCAATGTGCAAAAGATATGCTGAGGGAGATGAAACAGGCTGGGGTAATAAGAGACAGCTGTAGCCCCTGGGCGGCCCCTCTAGTGATTGTCAAAAAAAAGGACGGAACCATGAGAATGTGCGTAGACTACCGGCGGATTAATAACATCACCCATGAAGACGCCTACCCCTTGCCTAGGATAGAAGAGTCCTTGACTGCTTTGAAATCTGCTAATTATTTTTCCACCTTAGACTTAACAAGCGGGTATTGGCAAGTCCCTGTGGCTGAGAGAGATAAGGAAAAGACGGCATTCACCACACCAATGGGTCTATGTGAATTTAATCGCATGCCATTCCGACTCTGCAACGCATCCGGTACCTTCCAGCGGTTGATGGAATGCTGCCTCGGACACAAGAACTTCGAGACCGTCCTCCTGTACCTAGATGATGTGATCGTCTACTCAAAGACTTACGAACAACACTTAAAAGACCTGGCAGAAGTGTTCGAAGCCTTATCCAGGTATGGCATGAAAATCAAGCCATCCAAATGTCACCTTCTCAAGCCAAAGGTACAGTACCTGGGACACATCGTGAGTTCGGAGGGAGTAGCACCGGATCCCGAGAAAATAAGCGCCATAAGGGATTGGCCAAGACCTACCAACGCAAAAGAAGTGAGGCAATTCCTGGGATTGGTGGGTTACTATCGCAGATTTATAAAAGGATTTACCAAGTTGGCAGCACCCTTGCAAGACGCCTTGGTAGGGCAGACGAAGAAACCTTCAAACCGAAACCCTCCTTTTCAGTGGAACGACGAAAGGGAAGACTCCTTTGAACAACTAAAGAAGGCACTAACCGGAGAAGAGGTTCTGGCATACCCAGATTACCATCAACCTTTCATCCTCTACACCGATGCCAGTAATGTGGGACTAGGAGCGGTGCTGTCACAAAAGCAAGAAGGTTGGGAGAAAGTCATCGCCTTTGCAAGTAGAAAGCTCCGGCCAACTGAAAGAAATTCAGAAAATTACAGCTCCTTCAAATTGGAACTACTGGCAGTAGTTTGGGCTGTGACTGAACGTTTCAAACACTATCTGGCCGCTGCAGAATTTATTGTCTATACTGACAACAATCCATTGACCCATCTGGGCACAGCCAAATTAGGTGCGTTAGAACAGCAATGGATAGCCCGGTTATCTAATTACAACTTCATAATCAAGTATCGAGCAGGTCGCAAGAATGGAAATGCCGATGCCCTATCCCGGATGCCACACTTGAGAGATGTAGAAGAAGAAACGGGGGAGCTTGAAGAAATTGAACTACCAGCCTTCCATCATCCCAACGCAAAACATCATCAAAGTACCTATCAAAAACAACAAGAGGTGAATTTTAATCCGTTAGCACACCATAGATGGGCTGACACCCAAGACAGCAATCCGGCTGTGAAGTTGGTGAAGGAACTGCTGGCTGAGCAAAGTGCATATCCCGATGAGGATGCCCCAGAAGAGACGCATCAACTCTGGAAAGAGAGAGGCAAAATGTTCCTGTATCAAGGGAAGCTCTGTAGAAGGTACACCAATCCGAAAACACATGAATTGGTTTGGCAGATTATCGTGCCTAAACAAGATGTGAAGATGGTCCTCGAAGCTTACCATAATGGTGCTGGTCACTTTGGTTGGAAAAAGTTAGAAGTACTTCTAAGAGAAAGATTTTATTGGGTCGGGATGAGAAAATCAATCGAACAGTGGTGCAGAAATTGTGGCCCGTGCAACCTCAGAAGAAACGATCAAAAGAACCAAAGAGCACCACTGCAGCCCATAATCACCAAACAACCACTTGAACTTGTAGCCATGGACCACGTGAAGTTGACACCAAGCCGGTCCGGCTATATCTATGCCTTGACCATCGTGGACCATTATTCACGCTTCTTGGAAGTAGTACCCGTAAATGATCTGACAGCAAAAACAGCAGCCAAAGCGTTCCAAACGTACTTTTGTAGACCCCATGGATATCCGGAACAGGTTCTCACCGACCAAGGTACAGCCTTTGAATCAGAGATCTTCAGAGAATTCTGTAATATGTATGGTTGCAAAAAGATCCGGACGACGGCCTATCATCCACAAACAAACGGCTTATGCGAGAAGATGAACCATATTGTAATAGACCTACTAAAGACTTTACCTGAGACAGAAAGGAATCAATGGCCAGAGAAATTGCCTGACTTGGTGGATCTGTATAATCATGTCCCGGTGAGCTCCAACAACTGCACCCCAGCTTACCTTATGTGTGCAAGACAAGGCCAATTACCAATCGATCTAGAAATGGGAATTCTGAAACCAGACGCAGAAGTTCAAGACTCCAATTGGGATATCATACGGCAAAAGCAGTATCGCCAAGTGCAAGAGAGTGTGGAAAGAAGCCTTCAGCAAACTAGAGAAAGACAAGAGCGAACTTTCAACCAGAATGCTCTAGCGACCCCATTAAGACCGGGTGACCAAGTGCTCAAGAGAAATCGTCGAACCAATAAACTAGACAATCAGTGGGAAGCCGTACCCTACACAGTTTTACCAACAAGAATGGATAATCCTAAAATGTGTCTCATTAGCAAAAACGGAGGCTTAACATCTGTATTAGTGTCAAGAGACAATCTTAAATTGTGTCCAGAAGCATTGAAAGAGCCAGAAGTTGTCCAGCCAGAACCAGAAGTTATTCAACCCATTCACGGTGGACTTGCCAACTCCATAGTCATGGAATTATCTTTAGCAGAGCGGGCAGATACTACATCCGCAGTAGACAGTAGTACACCACATGAAGAGACACCGCTATTACGTAGATCACAACGTAGTACCCAGGGTCAATTACCGGCCAGGTATGCGGATTACCAACTATAAAACTATAGTCATTGTTATCATTCTGCAACGTTTAAGCCCAGTACCTACAGAGACTTGTCTGTATGAACTTATTGCATATTCTTGAACTTTTTATCAGCCCGGAGGCACTAAATCAAAGCTCCGGAAAGACTGCTTTTTGAACTTTGCTTTTTGCTCTTTTTGAACTTTCTTTAGGCTTTATATTGGTAACTCCGTTGGAAAAATGGAACTAAATTCTTGGACACAAAGTGCAGTGCCTTTCCTAGTACCTTCAAGGATAGAACTGTATTAATGGACGCTATTTGAAGTGACTTTTTACAGAACTCTATTTTTGTTTCCTTGAGTGGTTTTTGTAACTTTTCATTTTTAAGACTCTGTACATATTAATTGTTATTTCAAAATGTTATCGTCCCACAGTCCCGGAGTACTGTTCTTAACTAAGGGGGAATGTGGCACCCCTAGGGGTATTTGCCACAAAAACAGTTACTGACACTAAATACAAATACTAAAATAGCAAGACTGCACTACCACCTCCGGCCAGAAGGGGGAGCTCCAGAGACTCCCCTTGATCCATTCTGGTCTGAGAGAAGAACTGGCAGTTGGGCTAAGGAGCTGAAAATGAGAGGTCATTCAACTGAATTTCTACCAGTCCTATGACGGTTTCCAGGCCCAAATCACCGGCCTGAGGAGAAAAGGGATGGAGAAAAAGGACATTGTGAGAATCGGGTAGCATTAATCACTACCCAGAACAGGCGCAAAGACGGATACCGGATCCGTGGCTGCATTCATTATATATAATACAGCAACCGGAAAAACGTGAGGTGATATCAGCTTCACTAGGGCCGGACGCAGCAACAGACACAGAGTTCAGCGGTACTCCTGGAGGGGGTAAGCCGATAAAAGGACTCGGGTTGCCCGTCGAACCAGGACCCGGAGGGGACAGATTGGGCCGGCAGCCAGTTCACATACAGCAGCAGGGCCACACAGAAACTGCGTACAATAAGAGGCGAAGACCCCGGCAGGGTCAAAGTAACTCAGAGTTCCCATACAGACTCCGGTGACAGGACTGGTTGTAAATCCCTTTATGTTGAAGTAAACTGGTTAAACTTTTCAGTGCCTCAGACTTTCATTTGGACAATAGCTATCTATCCAGGATCAGGATCATCACCGCTGAGAGAACCTGCTGCTGATCAAGTAAGTGCCTGTTCCCTCATGATACCCCTTACACTGTGCATTGCCTGAGGCCACAGCACCGGGTCAAGCCACCCGTGACATCTCCCTCAACAGACAGACCCCATTGGTCCGGTGCTGGGTACCCCGGTCTCCTGGGCGTCACAATTATATATGGCACAGCTTTATATGGAGCATCTATGGGGCCATAATGAATGGTGCAGAGCATTATATATGGCACAGCTTTATATGGAGCATCTATGGGGCCATAATGAACGGTGCAGAGCATTATATATGGCACAGCTTTATATGGAGCATCTATGGGGCCATAATGAACGGTGCAGAGCATTATATATGGCACAGCTTTATATGGAGCATCTATGGGGCCATAATGAACGGTGCAGAGCATTATATGTTGCACAGCTTTATATGGAGCATCTATGGGGCCATAATGAACGGTGCAGAGCATTATATATGGCACAGCTTTATATGGAGCATCTATGGGGCCATAATGAACGGTGCAGAGCATTATATATGGCACAGCTTTATATGGAGCATCTATGGGGCCATAATGAACAGTATGGAGCATTATATGTGGCACAGCTTTATATGGAGCATCTATGGGGCCATAATGGACAGTATGGAGCATTATATATGGCACAGTTTTATATGGAGCATCTATGGGGCAATAATGAAATGTATGGAGCATTATTTATGGCACAGCATTATATGGAGCATCTTATGGGGCAATAATGAACGGTATGGAGCATATATTTTTATTTTTGAAATTATCCGGTAGCTGCTGCATTTTCCACCCTAGGCTTATACTCGAGTCAATAAGTCTTCCCAGTTTTTTGTGGCAAAATTAGGGGGGTCGGCTTATACTCGGGTTGGCTTATACTCGAGTATATACAGTATTTTAGGGACGCCTTCACATTTTAAGGGACTTTGATCGGCCTATATTACAGAAAGCACACAAAAGTGACACCATTAAAAAAAACTGCACTCCTCAAAGTGCTCAAAACCACATTCAACAAATTTATTGACCATTTAGATGCTTCACAGGAATTAAAGCAATGTTGATGAAAAAATTGAAAATTTTATTTTTTCTAGCAAAGATGTTGTTTTTATGATACCAGTCATAACTCAGTGTTATCTTAATCACTACTCACAGGCTTGCCAAGAGGTGGGATAGTCAAAAGATCTGTGGTCAGCAGCAAGAGGGCTAGAAACAGACAAAGAAAATATAAAAACATTGTCAGGTAACAGTTTGAGGTCAGAGAATCGAGAAGGAAGTGGATCAAGACAAAGAGATAAGTCAGACGTATGGTCAAAAAGTGAATCCCCGGTCTACAAAAGAAATCAAAATGCGACTCAGAGTACAGAGCAAGCACCCACACACCACTTGTAAAAAACTACAAATGGGAAAGGTTCTAAATAGCCCAGTGATCACCCAGAATTGATGACACCTGCAGGAGATTGCACAGACCCAGCCAGATAGGGTGGCTGAACTGTCAATCTCACTATCAACGCCTCTGCCTCATATTGGACAGTAGAGCTGTCTCTCACTATCAACGCCTCTGCCTCATATTGGACAGTAGAGCTGTCACCTACTATTCTGATATGTCAACCAGCCCTCAATCCCAAAGGACAGCAGAGCTTTCATTCACAGAATCCTTAGGACATCGTGAGTGGTGGAATCGAGACAGCTTTAGCCCCAAATTTGGCATTTTCACAAGGGTTACAGAGGAAAATGGATGGTACAGTTTGATTTGCAGTTTTTCCTGAGTTGGTCAATATCACATATGTAGTGGAAAACTGCTGTTTGGGAGCACGGCATGTCTCAGAAGGTCAATAGCGCCAATTGAGTTTTGAGGTGCAAAATTGACTGGCATAAATAGCAGATGCCATATTGCGTTTGCAGAGCCCTCGATTTGCCTAAACAGTGGAAACTCCCAATAAATGACCCTATTTTGGAAACTACACCCCTCAATGAACATATCTACAGGTGTGGTGAGCATCTTAAATCCACAGGTGTCTCATAGAATTTTGTATCGTTGAGTCAAAAAATGAAAAAAATATACTTTTCCCACAAAAATGTTGTTTCAGCCCCAATTTTTTGTATTTTCACAAGGATAAAAAGAAAATGGACCATACAATTACACTGTAAATTCTGTTTGCGGTGGGGTGCACCCTTTGTTCAATAGCAGTATACAGAATCATTTGGATTCAATATTTATATCTGACTAGCTGAAGAGCCCAGCGTTGCCTGGGCATAGTAAATATCTGTGGTTAGTTATAGCACCTCACTTCTCTTATTTTCCCATCACGCCTCTCATTTTCCCAATCACATCTTTCATTTTCCCCCTCACATCTCTCATTTTCTCCCTCACACCTCTCATTTTCTCCCTCACTCCTCTCATTCCCCCCTAACACTTGTCATTTCAACCTCACATCTGTCATTTTCTGATCACTCCACTATTTTTCCCCACTCCTCTCATTTTGCACTCACATCTTTTCATTTTCACCTCACACCTCTCATTTTCACCTCATCACCTCAGTATATACAGTTAGGTCCATATATATTTGGACAGAGACAACATTTTTCTAATTTTGGTTATAGATATTACCACAATGAATTTTAAACAAAACAATTCAGATGCAGTTGAAGTTCAGACTTTCAGCTTTCATTTGAGGGTATCCACATTAAAATTGGATGAAGGGTTTAGGAGTTTCAGCTCCTTAACATGTGCCACCCTGTTTTTAAAGAGACCAAAAGTAATTGGACAATTGACTCCAAGGCTATTTCATGGACAGGTGTGGGCAATCCCTTCGTTATGTCATTCTCAATAAAGCAGATAAAAGGCCTGGAGTTGATCTGAGGTGTGGTGCTGCATTTGGAAGGTTTTGCTGTGAAGTAAACATGCGGTCAAACGAGCTCTCCATGCAGGTGAAACAAGCCATCCTTAAGCTGTGAAAACAGAAAAAACCCATCCGAGAAATTGCTACAATATTAGGAGTGGCAAAAATCTACACTTTGGTACATCCTGAGAAAGAAAGAAAGCACTGGTGAACTCATCAATGCAAAAAGACCTGGGCGCCCACGGAAGACAACAGTGGTGGATGATCGCAGAATAATCTCCATGGTGAAGAGAAACCCCTTCACAACAGCCAACCAAGTGACCAACACTCTCCAGGAGGTCGGCGCATCAATATCCAAATCTACCATAAAGAGAAGACTGCATGAAAGTTACTACAGAGGGTTCACTGCACGGTGCAGCCAATCATAAGCATCAAGAAGAAAAAGGCTAGACTGGACTGTGCTAAAAAAAATCTAAAAAAGCCAGCACAGTTCTGGAAGAACATTCTTTGGACAGATAAAATCAAGATCAACCTCTACCAGAATGATGGAAAGAGAAAAGTATGGCGAAGGCGTGGTACAGCTCATGATCCAAAGCATACCACATCATCTGTAAAACACGGCGGAGGCAGTGTGATGGCTTGGGCATGCATGGCTGCCAGTGGCACTGGGTCACTAGTGTTTATTGATGATGTGACACAGGACAGAAGAATGAATTCTGAGGTATTCAGAGCCGCCATACTGTGTGCTCAGATCCAGCCAAATGCAGCCAAACTTATTGGGCGTCGTTTCATACTACAGATGGACAATGACCCATAACATAAAGCCAAAGCAACCCAGGAGTTTATTAAAGCAAAGAAGTGGAATATTCTAGAATGGCCAAGTCAGTCACCTGATCTCAACCCAATTGAGTAGCATTTCACTTGTTAAAGACTAAACTTCAGACAGAAAGGCCCACAAACAAACAGCAACTGAAAACCATCGCAGTGAAGGCCTGGCAGAGCATCAAAAAGGAGGAAACACAGCGTCTGGTGATGTCCATGAGTTCAAGACTTCAGGCAGTCATTGCCAACAAAGGGTTTTCAACCAAGTACTAAAAATGAACATTTTATTTAAAATTATTTAATCTGTCCAATTACTTTTGGTCCCTTTAAAAACAGGGTTGCACATGTTAAGGAGTTGAAACTCCTAAACCCTTCATCCAATTTTAATGTGGATACCCTCAAATGAAAGCTGAAAGTCTGAACTTCAACTGCATCTGAATTGTTTTGTTTAAAATTCATTGTGGTAATGTCTATAACCAAAATTAGAAAAATGTTGCCTCTGTCCAAATATATATGGACCTAACTGTACATGTTTGTCATCTCCCTTATATATAGTATACATCTGTATGTCATCTCCTGTATATAGTATATACCTGTATGTCATCTCCCCTGTATATAGTATATACCTGCTGTGTGTCATCTCCCCTATATCTACTATATAAAGCTGAATGTGTGTATGTGTGTGTGTGTGTATGTGTGTATGTCCGGGATTGGCATCTGCACCGTCGCAGCTACAGCCACAAAATTTTGCACAGTCACACGTCTGGACCCTGAGAGCGTCATAGGCTACGTTGTGAGGTGAAATTTTAACCCCGCGCTTTCCAATTCACCAAACAATTTTGCCCCTATCTACATAATGGGGAAAAAAGTGAAAGGAAAAGTGATGGACGCAAATTGACAGCTGCCAGATGTGAACAAGGGGGACTTAAAGAATGAGAGCGATGGCGCAAAAGAGTATATACCGATCAGTTGCTAAGGTGGGGCCCCGACATGGGATACTCACCACACACGGGGATATGAACACACACACAAAATGCGCCACACACTACCACGTGCTTGAACACATATACCACCCTCAGCACACATTTCACCACACATACACCAACCTCGCCACATAAAAGTCGAAACACAAAAGTCGCCGCTCAAAACTCGCCACGTGCAAAACTCACCTCATGGAAAACTCGCCACACGCAAAACTTGCACACGCGGAAAAATTGCCACATGCACAAAATTTGCAACACATGCAAAAGTTGCCTCACACAAAACTTGCACATACTCAAAAGGTACCAGACATAAAACTCACCACGCGCAAAACTCGCCATGCGCAAAACTTGCTGCACAAACTCGCCACATGCAAAAACTAGGCTCACGCAAAACTCGCCACAAGTGCAAAACTCACCTCATGGAAAACTCGCCACACGCAAAACTTGCACACGCGGAAAAATTGCCACATGCACAAAATTTGCAACACATGCAAAAGTTGCCTCACACAAAACTTGCACATACTCAAAAGGCACCAAACATAAAACTCACCACGCGCAAAACTCGCCATGCGCAAAACTTGCTGCACACAACTTGCTACACTAACCTGTCACATGCAACTCGACACACAAAAAGTTGCTACACGCATGTTGCCACACAAAACTCATCTCACAAAAGTCGCTACATGCATGTCGCCACACACAACTCAACACACACAACTTGGCAAACGAAACTCGCCCTAAAACACACACAAGTCTGGTATAAGCCTTCAAACATAAAAATCTGATTAATAAGCAGACAAACTACAAGAGCAACAAATGTACCATATAGGAAATACAGCAGCTGTCTGTCACATGACCTGTCTATTATGTGTATGTGTGAGCTAATATATACTGCCAGGGGGAGGGCTTCCTGTTGGCTGGGGATTTATCAGGCTGCCAATTTATCTTACAAATACTGAGGTAAAAATACTGAGCAAATAACGTGTTAACGAGGTCTAATACAGAAGATCACACAGGTATATACTATAAACAGGGGAGATGACACACAGATATATACTATATACAGGAGAGATGACACACAGGTATATACTATATAGAGGAGGAGATGACATACAGGTACATACTATATACAGGAGGAGATGACATACAGGTATATACTATATACAGGAGGAGATGACACACAGGTATATACTATATACAGGAGCAGATTACCTACAGGTATATACTATATACAGGAGGAGATGACATACAGGTATATGCTATATATAGAAGATGACATACAGGTATATACTATATACAGGAGGAGATGACACACAGATATATACTATATACAGGGGAGATGACACACAGGTATAAACTATATACAGGAGGAGATGACATACAGGTATATACTATATATAGAAGGAGATGACATACAGGTATATACAATATATAGGGGGAGATGACATACACGTATATACTATATATAGGAGGAGATGACATACAGGTATATACTATATATAGGAGGAAATGACATACAGGTATATACTATATACAGGGGAGATGACACACAACAGGTATATACTATATACAGGGGAGATGACATACAGGTATATACTATATACAGGAGATGACATACAGGTGTATACTATATATAAGGGAGATGACAAACATGTATATACTGAGGTGAAAATGAGAGGTGTGAGGTGAAAATGAAAAGGTGTGAGTGCAAAATGAGAGGAGTGAGGGAAAATAGTGTAGTGATCGGAATATGAGAGATGTGAGGTCGAAATGACAAGTGTTAGGGGGGAATGAGAGGAGTGAGGGAGAAAATGAGAGGTGTGAGGGAGAAAATGAGAGATGTGAGGGGGAAAATTAAAGATGTGATTGGGAAAATGAGAGGCGTGATGGGAAAATAAGAGAAGTGACGTGCTATAACTAACCACAGATATTTACTATGCCCAGGCAACGCCGGGCTCTTCAGCTAGTCTACTATATAAAGCTGAATGTGTGTGTGTGTGTGTGTATGTGTGTATGTCCGGGATTGGCATCTGCACCGTCGCAGCTACAGCCACAAAATTTTGCACAGTCACATGTCTGGACCCCGAGAGCGTCATAGGCTATGTTGTGAGGTGAAATTTTAACCCCGCGCGTTCCAATTCACCAAACAATTTTGCCCCTATCTACATAATGGGGAAAAAGTGAAAGGAAAAGTGTTGGAGGAGTCGCAGCTACAGCCACAAAATTTTGCACAGTCACACGTCTGGACCCCGAGTGCGTCATAGGCTATATTGTGAGGCTAAATTTTAACCCTGCGCGTTCCAATTCACCAAACAATTTTGCCCCTATCTACATAATGGGGAAAAAAGTGAAAGGAAAAGTGTTGGAGGAGTCGCAGCTACAGCCACAAAATTTTGCACAGTCACACGTCTGGACCCCGAGAGCGTCATAGGCTATGTTGTGAGGTGAAATTTTAACCCCGCGCTTTCCAATTCACCAAAGAATTTTGCCCCTATCTACATAATGGGAAAAAATGAAAGGAAAAGTGTAGGAGGCAAATTGACAGCTGCCAGATGTGAACAAGGGGGACTTAAAGAATGAGAGCGATGGCGCCAAAGAGTATATACCTTACAGTTGCTAAGGTGGGGCCTCGACATGGGATACTCACCACACACGGGGATATGAACACACACAAAATGCGCCACACACTACCACGTGCTTGAACACATATTACCCTCAACACACATTTCACCACAAATACACCAACCTCGCCACATAAAAGTCAAAACACAAAAGTCGCCACTCAAAACTCGCCACTCGCAGAACTCGCCACATGCAAAAACTAGGCTCTTGCAAAACTCGCCACAAGTGCAAAATTCTCCTCATGAAAAACTCGCCACACGCAAAACTTGCACACGCAAAACTTGCACACGCGGAAAAATTGCCACATGCTCAAAAGTTGCAACACATGCAAAAGTTGCCTCACACAAAACTTGCACATACTCAAAAGGCACCACACATAATACTCGCAATGCGCAAAACTCGCCATGCAAAAAACTTGCTGCACACAACTTGCTACACTAACCTGTCACATGTAACTCGACACACAAAAAGTTGCTACACGCATGTTGCTACACAAAACTCATCTCACAAAAGTCGCTACATGCATGTCGCCACACGCAACTCAACACACACAACTTGACAAACGAAACTCACCCTAAAACACACACAAGTCTGGTATTATCCTTCAAAAATAAAAATCTGATTAATAAGCAGACAAACTACAACAATTGCATCATATAGGAAATACGGCAGCTGTCAGTCACATGACCTGTCTATTATGTGTATGTGTGAGCTAATATATACTGCCAGGGGGAGGGCTTCCTGTTGGCTGGGGATTTATCAGGCTGCCAATTTAGCTTACAAATAATGAGGTAAAAATACTGAGCAAATAACGTGTGAACGAGGTCTAATACAGGAGGAGATGACACACAGGTATATACTATATACAGGGGAGATGACACACAGATATATACTATATACAGGAGAGATGACACACAAGTATATACTATATAGAGGAGGAGATGACATATAGGTACATATATATACAGGAGGAGATGACATACAGGTATATACTATATACAGGAGGAGATTACATACAGGTATATGCTATATATAGAAGATGACATGCAGGTATATACTATATGCAGGAGGAGATGACACTCAGATATATACTGTATACAGGGGAGATGACACACAGGTATATACTATATACAGGAGGAGATGACATACAGGTATATGCTATATATAGAAGATGACATGCAGGTATATACTATATGCAGGAGGAGATGACACTCAGATATATACTATATACAGGGGAGATGACACACAGGTATATACTATATACAGGAGGAGATGACATACAGGTATATACTATATATAGAAGGAGATGACATTCAGGTATATACTATATATAGGGGAGATGACACACAGCAGGTATATACTATATACAGGAGATGACATACAGATGTATACTATATATAAGGGAGATGACAAACATGTATATACTGAGGTGATGAGGTGAAAATGAGAGGTGTGAGGTGAAAATGAAAAGGTGTGAGTGCAAAATGAGAGAAGTGAGGAAAAATAGTGGAGTGATCAGAAAATGACAGATGTGAGGTTGAAATGACAAGTGTTAGGGGGGAATGAGAGGAGTGAGGGAGAAAATGAGAGGTGTGAGGGAGAAAATGAGAGATGTGAGGGGGAAAATGAAAGATGTGATTGGGAAAATGAGAGGCGTGATGGGAAAATAAGAGAAGTGAGGTGCTATAACTAACCACAGATATTTACTATGCCCAGGCAACGCCGGGCTCTTCAGCTAGTCTACCATATAAAGCTGAATGTGTGTATGTGTGTGTGTGTGTATGTGTGTATGTCCGGGATTGGCATCTGCACCGTCGCAGCTACAGCCACAAAATTTTGCTCAGTCACACGTCTGGACCCCGAGAGCGTCATAGGCTATGTTGTGAGGCGAAATTTTAACCCCGCGCGTTCCAATTCACCAAACAATTTTGCCCCTATCTACATAATGGGGAAAAAAGTGAAAGGAAAAGTGTTGGAGGCGTTGCAGCTACAGCTACAAAACTTTGCACAGTCACACGTCTGGACCCTGAGAGCATCATAGGCTATGTTGTGAGGTGAAATTTTAACCCCGTGCTTTCCAATTCACCAAACAATTTTGCCCCTATCTACATAATGGGGAAAAGGTGAAAGGAAAAGTGTTGGAGGCAAATTGACAGCTGCCAGATGTGAACAAGGGGTTCTTAAAGAATGAGAGCGATGGTGCCAAAGAGTATATACTGTACAGTTGCTAAGGTGGGGCCTCGACATGGGATACTCACCACACATGGGGATATAAACACACACACAAAATGCACCACACACTACCACATGCTTGAACACATATTACCCTCAGCACACATTTCACCACAAATACACCAACCTCGCCACATAAAAGTCGAAACACAAAAGTCGCCGCTCAAAACTCGTCACGCGCAGAACTTGCCACATGCAAAAACTAGGCTCTTGCAAAACTCGCCACAAGTGCAAAACTCACCTCATGGAAAACTCGCCACACGCAAAACTTGCACATGCGGAAAAATTGCCACATGCACAAAAGTTGCAACACATGCAAAAGTTGCCTCACATAAAACTTTCACATACTCAAAAGGCACCACACATAAAACTCGCCACGCGCAAAACTCGCCATGCGCAAAACTTGCTGCACACAACTTGCTACACTAACCTGTCACATGCAACTCGACACACAAAAAGTTGCTACACGCATGTTGCCACACAAAACTCATCTCACAAAAGTCTCTACATGCATGTCGCCACACGCAACTCAACACACACAACTTGACAAACGAAACTCGCCCTAAAACACACACAAGTCTGGTATTATCCTTCAAAAATAAAAATCTGATTAATAAGCAGACAAACTACAACAAATGTACCATATAGGAAATACGGCAGCTCTCAGTCACATGACCTGTCTATTATGTGTATGTGTGAGCTAATATATACTGCCAGGGGGAGGGCTTCCTGTTGGCTGGGGATTTATCAGGCTGCCAATTTAGCTTACAAATACTGAGGTAAAAATACTGAGCAAATAACGTGTGAACGAGGTCTAATACCGGAGGAGATGACACAGGTATATACTATATACAGGAGAGATGGCACACAGGTATATACTATATACAGGAGGAGATGACACACAGATATATACTATATACAGGAGGAGATGACACACATATATATACTATATACAGGAGGAGATGACATACAGGTATATACTATATACAGGAGAGATGACAAACAGATATATACTATATACAGGGGAGATGACACACAGATATATACTATATACAGGAGAGATGACACACAGGTATATACTATATAGAGGAGGAGATGACATACAGGTACATATATACAGGAGGAGATGACATACAGGTATATACTATATACAGGAGGAGATGACACACAGGTATATACTATATACAGGAGGAGATGACATACAGGTATATACTATATACAGGGGAGATGACAAACAGATATATACTATATACAGGGGAGATGACACACAGATATATACTATATACAGGAGAGATGACACACAGGTATATACTATATAGAGGAGGAGATGACATACAGGTACATATATATACAGGAGCAGATGACCTACAGGTATATACTATATACAGGAGGAGATGACATACAGGTATATGCTATATATAGAAGATGACATGCAGGTATATACTATATACAGGAGGAGATGACACACAGATATATACTATATACAGGAGAGATGACACACAGGTATATACTATATACAGGAGGAGATGACATACAGGTATATACTATATATAGAAGGAGATGACATTCAGGTATATACTATATATAGGGGAGATGACACACAGCAGGTATATACTATATACAGGGGAGATGACATACAGGTATATGCTATATACATGAGATGACATACAGATGTATACTATATATAAGGGAGATGACAAACATGTATAAACATTCACCCCCCACATCCGATCAGTGGCTCGCTCTTCTTATCTGCATCTCAAAAACATTTCTAGAATTCGCCCTTTTCTTACTTTCAACTCTGCAAAAACTCTTACTGTTTCACTTATTCATTCTCGTCTGGACTATTGTAACTCTCTACTAATCGGCCTCCCTCTTACCAAACTCTCCCCGCTCCAATCTGTCCTGAATGCTGCTGCCAGAATCATATTCCTCACCAATCGGTACACCGATGCCTCTACCTTGTGCCAGTCATTACACTGGTTACCCATCCACTCCAGAATCCAGTACAAAACTACTACCCTCATCCACAAAGCACTCCATGGCTCAGCACCACCCTATATCTCCTCTCTGGTCTCGGTCTACCACCCTACCCGTGCCCTCCGCTCCGCTAATGACCTCAGGTTAGCATCCTCATTAATCAGAACCTCTCACTCCCGTCTCCAAGACTTTACACGTGCTGCGCCGATTCTTTGGAATGCACTACCTAGGTTAATGCGATTAATCCCCAATCCCCACAGTTTTAAGCGTACCCTAAAAACTCATTTGTTCAGACTGGCCTACCGCCTCAATGCATTAATGTAAGGATCCCTGTGTGGCCTATTTAAAAAAAAAAAAAAAATTATATAAATAAAAATTATTATTATATTATTATTATATACTGAGGTAATGAGGTGAAAATGAGAGGTGTGAGGTGAAAATGAAAAGGTGTGAATGCAAAATGAGAGGAGTGAGGAAAACTAGTGGCGTGATCAGAAAATGACAGATGTGAGGTTGAAATGACAAGTGTTAGGGGGGAATGAGAGGAGTGAGGGAGAAAATGAGAGGTGTGAGGGGGAAAATGATAGATGTGATTGGGAAAATGAGAGGCGTGATGGGAAAATAAGACAAGTGAGGTGCCATAACTAACCACAGATATTTACTGTGCCCAGGCAATGCCGGGCTCTTCAGCTAGTATAGTATATACCTGAATGTCATCTCCTTCTATGTATAGTATATACCTGTATGTCATCTCCTCCTGTATATAGTATATACCTGTGTGTCATCTCCCCTGTATATAGTATATATCTGTATGTCATCTGCTCCTGTATATAGTATATACCTGTAGGTCATCTGCTCCTGTATATAGTATATACCTGTGTGTCATCTCCTCCTGTATATAGTATATACCTGTATGTCATCTCCTCCTGTATATATATGTACCTGTATGTCATCTCTTCCTCTATGTAGTATATACCTGTGTGTCATCTCCTGTCCTGTGAGACCTGTTTTTACTGATGAATCTTGATGCCCTGATGAAGTGGCCTGTTGGCCACGAAACGCGTAGGCTAATAAACAGAGTGTGTGTGTAACTCTGATACCTTTATTGTGGTCTGCGCGGCTTCTATTCTCCGGTTCTACTTCTCTCCATGTGGATACATACACATAATAGACAGGTCATGTGACTGACAGCTGCTGTATTTCCTATATGGTACATTTGTTGCTCTTGTAGTTTGTCTGCTTATTAATCAGATTTTTATTTTTGAAGGATAATACCAGACTTGTGTGTGTTTTAGGGCGAGTTTCGTCTGTCAAGTTGTGTGTGTTGATTTGTGTGTGGCGACATGCATGTAGCGACTTTTGTGAGATGAGTTTTGTGTGGCAACATGCGTGTAGCAACTTTTTGTGTGTCGAGTTGCATGTGACAGGTTAGTGTAGCAAGTTGTGTGCAGCAAGTTTTGCGCATGGCGAGTTTTGCGCGTGGTGAGTTTTATGTTTGGTGCCTTTTGAGTATGTGCAAGTTTTGTGTGAGGCAACTTTTGCATGTGTTGCAAATTTTGTGCATGTGGCAATTTTTCCGCGTGTGCAAGTTTTGCGTGTGGCGAGTTTTCCATGAGGTGAGTTTTGCACTTGTGGCGAGTTTTGCGTGAGCCTAGTTTTTGCATGTGGCGAGTTTTGCGCGTGGTGAGTTTTGAGCGGCGACTTTTGTGTTTCGACTTTTATGTGGCGAGGTTGGTGTATGTGTGGTGAAATGTGTGGTGAGTTTTGAGCGGCGACTTTTGTGTTTCGACTTTTATGTGGCGAGGTTGGTGTATGTGTGGTGAAATGTGTGGTGAGGGTGGTATATGTGTTCAAGCACGTGGTAGTGTGTGGCGCATTTTGTGTGTGTTCATATCCCCATGTGTGGTGAGTATCTCATGTCGGGGCCCCACCTTAGCAACTGATCGGTATATACTCTTTGGCGCCATCGCTCTCATTCTTTAAGTCCCCCTTGTTCACATTTGGCAGCTGTCAATTTGCCTCCAACACTTTTCCTTTCACTTTTCCCCATTATGTAGTTATAATAGTTTGGTGAATTGGAAAGCACGGGGTTAAAATTTCACCTCACAACATAGCCTATGACGCTCTCGGGGTCCAGACGTGTGACTGTGCAAAATTTTGTTTCTGTAGCTGCGACGCCTCCAACACTTTTCCTTTCACTTTTTTCCCCATTATGTAGATAGGGGCAAAATTGTTTGGTGAATTGGAAAGCGCGGGGTTAAAATTTCACCTCACAACGTAGCCTATGATGCTCTCAGGGTCCAGACGTGTGACTGTGCAAAATTTTGTTTCTGTAGCTGCGACGCCTCCAACACTTTTCATTTCACTTTTTCCCCATTATGTAGATAGGGGCAAAATTGTTTGGTGAATTGGAACGCGCGGGGTTAAAATTTCACCTCACAACGTAGCCTATGACGCTCTCAGGGTCCAGACGTGTGACTGTGCAAAATTTTGTTGCTGTAGCTGCGACGCTTCCAACACTTTTCCTTTCACTTTTTTCCCCATTATGTAGAAAAGGGCAAAATTGTTTGGTGAATTGGAACGCGCGGGGTTAAAATTTTGCCTCACAATATAGCCTATGACGCTCTCGGGGTCCAGACGTGTGACTGTGCAAAATTTTGTGGCTGTAGCTGCGACGGTGTAGATGCCAATCCCGGACATACACACACACACACACACATTCAGCTTTATATAGTAGATTTCTTGGTTACAATTTGCTCATACCATGTGAATAGTGACTGCGGTGAATTCACAGAGCTGAAATGTGGTGAACACAGTGACTTTTTTTCTACATGCTGAGGTTATCGCAGTTCAGCCCGGCTGGGAACACATCCTCAGTAAACCACGGTAACTTTGATGACATCACAGCTTCTCACTGATGCTGAGCATGCAGCTGCTCATTCATCATTGGTTCTCAGCCTGAAAGGTCGCATCTTGGCACTGTCCAGGTTGTAAACTATTTATCCTCAGACATGGATTACGGTGTGGGGCAAAACGTCGGAGAGGTGAGGGATAAAGTTGTTTTATATTTTTGTTTTACTACATGAGATGAAGGCTTCAATGGAATGGGTGTTAGCTGAGTATAACTGTGGTTGTCATTTTTAAATAAAAATGGAAAGGTGTGTTTTGTTTTTATTTCAAATAAATAAAACTTTATGCTTGCTGTGTGTTTATTTACCATACAACTAGGATTAGTAATGGATAGCTGTCTCGTGGATGACTCTCCATTACTAACCCATAGGCTTGATGTCACCAGACAATACAAAGGTGACATCAACCCTGGTGGTCAGCATTCATAGCAAGTCAGAAATTCTGCTACATAGAGATGGCACCAGTGCTGTAGCATGATACGATGTATAATATGCATGTATTCATTGTATTTAGACATATAGTTTTGTTAGAATTTTCATTTTTTATCTTTAAGGGAACCTGTCATCATAATTGTGTACAGTAACCTATAGACAGTGTCAGGTTGACATCATTATACTGATTAAAATGATACCTTGGAGGGGGTCTTCATGTGGTGCTCTGATTAGATATTCATGTGTATGGCTTCTGACAGGTCACTGATCCCTCAGTAACCTGCCCCCAAGTTTACTATTTTTAATGGCTCAGAAATTCTGAACTTAGAAAGAAAAAATATGTTTTGTGACGTCATTTTCCAAGATCTGTAATTTTTTTAAATTTTTCCATCCACGGAGCCGCAGTTGCATGAGTCGCGGCTGTATGATACTCACAAAAAATGCATGGAAAACCTGTTTGTTGGGCTCTCCATGCATTTGTTGTGAATGTCACTCAGCCACGACTCATGCAGCTGCGGCGCTGAACAGCTGTTCAGCAGGAGCGATCCAGGTATCCGGGTTCCCACAGACTTGTTCTTTAAGTGCTATAGCTTGCCGAATAATAATAATAATCTTTATTTTTATATAGCGCTTACATATTCCGCAGCGCTTTACAGTTTGCTCACATTTTTTTTTCTCCTGGTTCACTTGGCTCTCACATCTTTCAGTACCCTACCATCACGAGGGTCTGAATTTTTTTTCTGCCAGGGCCAGTCACATTGGGACAGCCGTCGAGGAGTGGGGGCGCCATTGCGCAGGT
The DNA here is from genome assembly GCF_032444005.1 of Ranitomeya imitator. Lineage (NCBI taxonomy): Eukaryota > Metazoa > Chordata > Amphibia > Anura > Dendrobatidae > Ranitomeya > Ranitomeya imitator. The sequence goes on along the minus strand of NC_091284.1, from coordinate 72,295,387 downwards.
CTAGGGTGCCAACCCCCACTGATAGGTAGGGTGATTTTGAGGGACAGTATTTATCTAGTTTTTTGCCACCCTTCTCATTTCACTACATTTTTCTATTTCCCTTCCCAATAGAGTCTGATAGATTAGAAGGGACAGTCGACGTTGAGCGGGGGCACCACTGCGCAGGATTAGGGTGCCAACCTCCGCTGGCAGGTAGGGTACCGTAAAGTGTTAGGCTATTAGGGACAGGCACCTCCCCAGGTTCTTTTTCTATTTTCAAGTGTTTTGTTTTTTGGTGATGGATTTGTATGCACTTTGTTGTTTTTAGTATTATTAATAAAGATATTTTTAGTATTAGGGGTATTTTCTGTGAAATTGATTACATGCAGAGCTTAATTCTCAGCTTTTCTAACCAGTCCCAAAGTAACACACTGCTCCCCATGAACTTGGGAAGATGGCTGAGCATAGCCCCAAGGTCATATGTCCCATGCCAGGCTCGGTCATGGACTTGTCTGCCATATCTGTGTCTGAATGTTGCATCCTGCAGATGATGCCAAATGTAATGCAGCTGTCTAGATGCAACACACAGAGAACACGAGGCAGGAACAGTCAGGGATTAATATAATTCTATTTATATACAGGAGTAATTTAAAGTAACTCTAAATAATTAGTGTTGGTAACTGTGCAAATCAAAACAGAAAATAATAACAATGAGTTTGAAATAGCAAAGTCTTAGGAGTCGAGTTCCCGCCGCTGCACAGGGGGAATATCGAGCCGTGTCTGCTGCGGTCCCCCATTCTGCATCGGCCGCAGTGGAGCCTGCTCAGCGGAGACGTCAGTCCCAGTGTCTCATTGGATCTGATACTGTGCAAATGGTTACTGCTGCCTCTTCAGGCTCTGCTACTGTACCCTGCACTGGTCTGCGGTGAGCAGGCTTTTCTGTGACTAAGTCCTGCTTTGCACACACTGAGCATGCCCAGGGTAAGATCTCTCAGTGGAGGTCTAGGGTCACATGCTCAGGTACTGCAGCGACTTCCATTGGTCCTCCAGGAAGGCCCTGTACCTGATCAAGTTCTGTGGCAGCCTTCCACTGGTCCTTCTTGGAAGGTCCTGTACATGCTGTAGCTATAACAGGTTCGCATGACCACACGGCCATGCGCTAGTGTCAATTTATGTATGAGCTCAGCGCCAGTGTGGTCGTGTTTGTATGCAGTCAGGGACCCGGCTGAAATAAGCCCCTAGAATGTTGGCACCTCCGGTGAGGAGTTTCGTGTGTGTGTATTCAGGGACTTGGCTGAAATAAGCCCCTAGAATGCTGGCACCTCTGGCGAGGAGTTTCATTTGAGTGGATTCAGGGCTGACGTATAGCCCTTAGAATTCCGGCTCCACCGGAGAGGAGCTGCGTGTTTGCATTTGACAGCATGACCACTAACTGCTCTACTAAGGAGCTGTGTTCCTCTGTGAGCTAAACAGGGCACAGCGTTCTCTTTGCTAACAGACTCTATGAAGTAACAGAGTTTGTTTATAGTACTATATTGTACCGCCATACTTAGCAGCAGGTTCTTTCCTGCACGGTGGATCCAGGGTTGCGAGCGCACCTACTACTACTAATAGATATATATATTCGGTGCGTTCCACCAACCCTAACACAAAGAAAGTCTTTCACTATATAACGTCAATGTTCCTTTCACAAAGGTGGTGTGCCCATTTATGGGAGTTCTTTCTGCAGCTCTGGCCTTAGCAGGGGCCTCAGGGTTTTCCCGCTAGACCGCAAGCTTCTCTTTGGTGCAGTTTATTAATGGGGGTGGGCCAGCCACACACCAACCAGCCCCTCCCAACCTGTTGTCCTAATCCCAGCCACCTTAGGTACCATAGGTTATAGCTTGAAGTGATGGCCCTGCTCACTCACATAGTTCCTCCCCAATCACAGGCATGCCTCTCCTGTCGCAGTGTCCTTTGCGTAAGTCTTTTAGGCACGGTGCAGGTAAGACTAGGCCTCGGCTCTTAACAGGTGACGTCGGGTCTCAGAGACTTGACCATCGTAGGGCCCTGATCCTGTTTCTGATTAGCGTAGGTGGAACATGGAGATCTCCTGAGCGGAATCCAGACCTTCCCAGGCAGTGACCGGCACTATTGTGGCATAGACTTCCCGCTGAGGTCTGTTGCACTGGTCTCAGTGGTGTTTCTGGAGGACGTCTGCTCAGTTCTCTTCCCGGCCCCCAAACCTCCTTTAGTGCTCAGGGCTTTTATATAAAGGAAGTCCTTCCTGTGGGTCACCCGATCAGGTCCAGCACACAAAGTCACTTCTCCTGCAAATCTTTCAGCACAATTTAGTTCCGCTTGATTTTGCCTGACCAATAGATGGCTGCCTCTCCTCATTAATGGCAAATCCTGCAAGGGCTCCTCAAGGATATTACTGTTTCTTATTACATATTGCCCTGATGCCTGGAAGCCAAAGACTGCAGTGAGATTCTAACTACATTTTCCTGCTGTTGCTACACCTTCAGTACACCTGCCTCATATGATTTAAACGCTATTTACTAGTAGATTACCACAATGTCTGCAGGTTATAATTGATATGTCCCCTTTAAACCATCTCATCACTGCTTCTTTCTTAAATTCAATATGGTAATCATGAGGTTGGAGTGCAATATTTACCATGGGACTTTATGACAAAACTTGGAATTTGTCCCATTAGGAGTTGGTTAAATGGCCGGCTCTTGCCTCTAATACTGTTTTAAGCTTGGATACTACAACATGCTATAGTAAATTTGTGGTTTTCAGCTGCATTATCTTTAGTGTTTTATTGATTTGTTACATTCATTTAAAATGATATTTGGCACAGTCTCTAATTTTCTTTTGCAATTGTGTTTTGCTGTAGATTATAACCTTTAAGTTTGCTGCCTGTCATAAGCGTTGGGGATTGCAGCTTTTAGAAAACACAGACACTCAAGTAACAATCAATATAAATGGATGAGCTCTACAGGTTATAAAATAATACATTTCTATGTAATTACAACTGAAACTTGTATAAGACATATTATATCAATTCTAACAGCACTTTCCTGCCCAATTGGTATGGTATGGTTGCATCCGATGAGTGAGTGCTGATTGGCTGCATTCATCAGGCGACATTGTTTATTCCAGTGGCATAGACTGGATGCTAGACATGGTTGCCCTAGGTGCCAATGCCTTTGGGGACTAAAAACTCCACAAATTCTTCCCTCATGTCACCCTGCAGTCAAATTATCAGCTACTGCATACTACTCTTCTCATAACGGTGTAAGAAACACAGAACACCCGAAATAATCCAAAAATTATGACATATATCGGAACAATATTATATAAAATAAACAGACAATCGTGGTGTACTATGAAAATTGTCAGTGGAAACCACTACAGATAGAAGACCATATCCAAAGCAATACAGACCATGAAACCACCAAAAAAGTATGCAGGCTGGAATAGAATTAAAATACGCCTTTATTTATAAAAAGTGGAAATTGATTACAATAATTATTAAATAGTTAAAAAACGTGCACAGAACTAGGACTAGAAAAATAAAAGAAAATATATTCACAGCGACCCCAGGGAGCCTCAATATAAGGATTATTTATATCTTACTCAGCTGTGCATACCATTTTGTGCAAAGGAGCAATTACTCAAGCACCATGTGATATATATATAAAAAATAGTATAAAATATATATATATATTTTTAAAAAAAGCAAATAATTTGCCACAATATAGTGCAGTGCACCAAACTACAGGACAAAACCAAAATATTATGTGATAAACGTACCCAAAAAATCTATCATCAATTTAATCAAAAAGTAATAAAAATAAGGTGCTAAAGTGAAAAGACCATGAGTATATGGTCAAGCAATGTGCAAAATATATAAAAAAATAAAGTGCATAGACCATAGACGAAAGATTAAGGACAGACGATGTGCAAAATATATAAATCAAAACAGGTGCGCAGGCACGGGACCCAGCCTATTCCCCAGGTATACAGGTCCTTCTCAAAAAATTAGCATATAGTGTTAAATTTCATTATTTACCATAATGTAATGATTACAATTAAACTTTCATATATTATAGATTCATTATCCACCAACTGAAATTTGTCAGGTCTTTTATTGTTTAAATACTGATGATTTTGGCATACAACTCCTGATAACCCAAAAAACCTGTCTCAATAAATTAGCATATTTCACCCATCCAATCAAATAAAAGTGTTTTTTAATAACAAACAAAAAAACCATCAAATAATAATGTTCAGTTATGCACTCAATACTTGGTCGGGAATCCTTTGGCAGAAATGACTGCTTCAATGCGGCGTGGCATGGAGGCAATCAGCCTGTGACACTGCTGAGATGTTATGGAGGCCCAGGATGCTTCAATAGCGGCCTTAAGCTCATCCAGAGTGTTGGGTCTTGCGTCTCTCAACTTTCTCTTCACAATATCCCACAGATTCTCTATGGGGTTCAGGTCAGGAGAGTTGGCAGGCCAATTGAGCACAGTAATACCATGGTCAGTAAACCATTTACCAGTGGTTTTGGCTCTGTGAGCAGGTGCCAGGTCGTGCTGAAAAATGAAATCTTCATCTCCATAAAGCATTTCAGCCGATGGAAGCATGAAGTGCTCCAAAATCTCCTGATAGCTAGCTGCATTGACCCTGCCCTTGATGAAACACAGTGGACCAACACCAGCAGCTGACATGGCACCCCACACCATCACTGACTGTGGGTACTTGACACTGGACTTCAGGCATTTTGGCATTTCCTTCTCCCCAGTCTTCCTCCAGACTCTGGCACCTTGATTTCCGAATGACATGCAAAATTTGCTTTCATCAGAAAAAAGTACTTGGGACCACTTAGCAACAGTCCAGTGCTGCTTCTCTGTAGCACAGGTCAGGCGCCTCTGCCGCTGTTTATGGTTCAAAAGTGGCTATACCTGGGGAATGCGGCACCTGTAGCCCATTTCCTGCACACGCCTGTGCACGGTGGCTCTGGATGTTTCCACACCAGACTCAGTCCACTGCTTCCTCAGGTTCCCCAAGGTCTGGAATCGGTCCTTCTCCACAATCTTCCTCAGGGTCCGGTCTCCTCTTCTCGTTGTACAGCGTTTTCTGCCACATTGTTTCCTTCCAAAAGACTTACCATTGAGGTGCCTTGATACAGCACTCTGGGAACAGCCTATTTGTTGAGAAATTTCTTTCTGGGTCTTACCCTCTTGCTTGAGGGTGTCAATGATGGCCTTCTTGACATCTGTCAGGTCACTAGTCTTACCCATGATGGGGGTTTTGAGTAATGAACCAGGCAGGGAGTTTATAAAAGCCTCAGGTATCTTTTGCATGTGTTTTGAGTTAATTAGTTGATTCAGAAGATTAGGGTAATAGGTCGTTTAGAGAACCTTTTCTTGATATGCTAATTTATTGAGACAGGTTTTTTGGGTTATCAGGAGTTGTATGCCAAAATCATCAGTATTTAAACAATAAAAGACCTGACAAATTTCAGTTGGTGGATAATGAATCTATAATATATGAAAGTTTAATTGTAATCATTACATTATGGTAAATAATGAAATTTAACACTATATGCTAATTTTTTGAGAAGGACCTGTACTACTTATATCTCGCTGTGCTGTGCTACTCTATATAATTTTTTGCACCTGGTTTGATTTATATATTTTGCACATCGTCTGACCTTAATCTATTGTCTATGGTCTCTGCACTTTAGCACTTTATTTTTTTAGATATTTTGCACATTGATTGACCATATATTCATGGTCTTTTCACTTTAGCACCTTATTTTTATTATTATTTTTTTATTAAATTGATGATAGATTTTTGGTTACGTTTATCACATAATATTTTGGTTTTGTCCTGTAGCTTGGTGCACTGCACTATATTGTGGCAAAGTATTTGCTTTTTTAAAAAAAATATATACGGTATATATTTTTTTTATACTATATTTTATAAAATATATCACATGGTGCTTGAATAATTGCTCTTTGCACAAAATGGTATGCACAGCTGAGTAAAGACTGGGTTCACATTGCATTAGTGGGTGTCCGCTGATAGAATCCGTTACATGGCGCAATTAATGCTATGTAACGGATCCATTAGCGCACCCATTGAGCGCAATGTATCGAAAGCATCGCTAGCGTATGCCATTTTTGGCATGCGTTAGCGATGTCCCGCTATTTTCTGACCGACCTCGAATGCTGCTTGCAGCGTTCGAGGTCCGTTTCTCGCTAGCGCAGATCGGGCATCTGCGCTAGCGGGATCGCTAAACGCAATCCCTTTTTGCACATTGCGTTAGTGCATTCTGTTAGCGTATGCGCTAAACGGATTGCACTAACGCAATGTGAACCTAGCCTAAGATATAAATAATCCTTATATTGAGGCTCCCTGGGGTCGCTGTGAATATATTTTCTTTTATTTTTCTAGTCCTAGTTCTGTGCACGTTTTGTAACTATTGTATGATTGTAATCAATTGCCACTTTTTTTAAATAAAGGCGTATTTTAATTATGTTCTAGCCTGCATATTTTTTTGGGGTGGTTTCATGGTCTGTATTGCTTTGGATATGGTCTTCTTATAGCGACAAAATAAGTGCCCCCCTGGTGCTGCTTATGAAATGCAGAGCAGGTGAGATGATCTTTCTTGACTGTTGCTATGCATTGCAAAAACTTACTGTACCATGCAAATTTGAACACTTTGTGATTTTATTAGTCAGGATCGAAAAAACTTACTTCTATAACCAGGTCACAGGCGTCACTGTAAGTCAGAAGTTTGCAACGTCTTGATGTCATGATGTGTGTCGCAATGCCACAAGGAGCTCTTCTTACATTAGCCCACTGTCCTGTCTTCCTCTTCATCTGGCCTCTTTTTCCTGCCTTCTGAGGCTTCCAGCACCAAGTTGTCCTCTGACATTACAGCACACTCTGGCTAGGATTTGTATGAGACACATTGTGATATCACGACCTATGCTATAACATCAGAGACCTGCTCAACGCTGGAAGCCGATCGTCGTGATGGCTAAAGAATGCTAGAAGAAGGAGTAAAGAAAAGGCAGGATGGTGGGCTGCAGCAGTGGGGCGAGTGAACAGCGTTGTATTTTTTTTTTAACATTATGATTTGAGCTTTGAAAGGACTCAAGAGAATAAAAAGAATGAATTCACCGTAAAGCAAATTTCCCTGCCAAATTTGAATTTCATCAAGTTCGCACATATCTAACAGATAGATAAACACATACAGTATTTGGTGTTACAATCAGTTTCTTTACAGAGCCTCTTTCCCTATGTTTGAATATGCTTTGCTGTACAAGAAACATATCAGCACACAGCATCAGTAACTTCCACATGGGATTTCTGGCAATAAGATGATGTCAAATTGTATCATAATCTCATGACACCATTTTAGATTTGTAATAATACTTTTAATAAATGTCCTGACTTGTGTGTACAGAGAGATTGTTATTGATTATCTAGTTAAACTTTTACGACTCAGTAATTACTCACTAAAAATGATTTGATTAATTTTCTAACTCCCTACCGGCAAACATTTATGATGGCCACAATTAATGGAAAGTGCTTTTCTGAGAACAGGTTTGTTGAACTATGAAATGTGCAGCGGAAAGTGTTTAGATCAGTGACACCAGGGACAAATTCATGTTTACTACCTTTTTCCAAATAGAAATATCACATTTTAGGGTGACAGATCCATAAAGCTAGAATTATTTAATGTGATTGAATAAGAATTTTACTTACAATGCTACCTAAAGTGAATCTCAAATATCACATTGGGCCTTGAGTAAGAACGCTGCATCGAGCTCAAAAAGCATCGCCATGTTGTTTCCTGCTCTCCGTTTTACTGTCATGGATTTTTAAACTTTGAATAAAATATTTTTCAAAATTTACTACCAGAAGCTGAAAAATCTTTTTCTACCATTGCTCTACGTTTTGTCAGATCATCATTCCGTGTATGCTGGACTACTGGATATGGTGAGCTAGCAAGTTTTCCTTCAACATTATGGCATCGATTAATCACGAATGGAATTGTAGAGAGAGTTGAAAGAATCACTGAATTTGCCTCAAATTTTATAAATTTGGAGTTGCCAAAATACATTTTTTCTTGTGGTTTGAAACTTATACCATTCTGCTGGCTTCAATCGTGTCTGGAATGGTGAAAAATCACCTCTCTCCAGCCCTCATCTGTCCATTGAGCTCCCCTCTTGGATATTCCAGTCTATTTTTCATTTACAAGCCGCATGTCTTCTTCACTCCACGGGTCTCGTTGGGTATCTGGTGTCCTTGCTATCCACTATGAATCATAACATCATGATGTAGAATGTCATAGTAACATAGTAACATAGTAACATAGTTAGTAAGGCCGAAAAAAGACATTTGTCCATCCAGTTCAGCCTATATTCCATCATAATAAATCCCCAGATCTACGTCCTTCTACAGAACCTAATTGTATGATACAATATTGTTCTGCTCCAGGAAGACATCCAGGCCTCTCTTGAACCCCTCGACTGAGTTCGCCATCACCACCTCCTCAGGCAAGCAATTCCAGATTCTCACTGCCCTAACAGTAAAGAATCCTCTTCTATGTTGGTGGAAAAACCTTCTCTCCTCCAGACGCAAAGAATGCCCCCTTGTGCCCGTCACCTTCCTTGGTATAAACAGATCCTCAGCGAGATATTTGTATTGTCCCCTGATATACTTATACATGGTTATTAGATCGCCCCTCAGTCGTCTTTTTTCTAGACTAAATAATCCTAATTTCGCTAATCTATCTGGGTATTGTAGTTCTCCCATCCCCTTTATTAATTTTGTTGCCCTCCTTTGTACTCTCTCTAGTTCCATTATATCCTTCCTGAGCACCGGTGCCCAAAACTGGACACAGTACTCCATGTGCGGTCTAACTAGGGATTTGTACAGAGGCAGTATAATGCTCTCATCATGTGTATCCAGACCTCTTTTAATGCACCCCATGATCCTGTTTGCCTTGGCAGCTGCTGCCTGGCACTGGCTGCTCCAGGTAAGTTTATCATTAACTAGGATCCCCAAGTCCTTCTCCCTGTCAGATTTACCCAGTGGTTTCCCATTCAGTGTGTAATGGTGACATTGATTCCTTCTTCCCATGTGTATAACCTTACATTTATCATTGTTAAACCTCATCTGCCACCTTTCAGCCCAAGTTTCCAACTTATCCAGATCCATCTGTAGCAGAATACTATCTTCTCTTGTATTTACTGCTTTACATAGTTTTGTATCATCTGCAAATATCGATATTTTACTGTGTAAACCTTCTACCAGATCATTAATGAATATGTTGAAGAGAACAGGTCCCAATACCGACCCCTGCGGTACCCCACTGGTCACAGCGACCCAGTTAGAGACTATACCATTTATAACCACCCTCTGCTTTCTATCACTAAGCCAGTTACTAACCCATTTACACACAATTTCCCCCAGACCAAGCATTCTCATTTTGTGTACCAACCTCTTGTGCGGCACGGTATCAAACGCTTTGGAAAAATCGAGATATACCACGTCCAATGACTCACCGTGGTCCAGCCTATAGCTTACCTCTTCATAAAAACTGATTAGATTGGTTTGACAGGAGCGATTTCTCATAAACCCATGCTGATATGGAGTTAAACAGTTATTCTCATTGAGATAATCCAGAATAACATCCCTCAGAAACCCTTCAAATATTTTACCAACAATAGAGGTTAGACTTACTGGCCTATAATTTCCAGGTTCACTTTTAGAGCCCTTTTTGAATATTGGCACCACATTTGCTATGCGCCAATCCTGCGGAACAGACCCTGTCGCTATAGAGTCCCTAAAAATAAGAAATAATGGTTTATCTATTACATTACTTAGTTCTCTTAGTACTCGTGGGTGTATGCCATCCGGACCCGGAGATTTATCTATTTTAATCTTATTTAGCCGGTTTCGCACCTCTTCTTGGGTTAGATTGGTGACCCTTAATATAGGGTTTTCATTGTTTCTTGGGATTTCACCTAGCATTTCATTTTCCACCGTGAATACCGTGGAGAAGAAGGTGTTTAATATGTTAGCCTTTTCCTCGTCATCTACAACCATTCTTTCCTCACTATTTTTTAAGGGGCCTACATTTTCAGTTTTTATTCTTTTACTATTGATATAGTTGAAGAACAGTTTGGGATTAGTTTTACTCTCCTTAGCAATGTGCTTCTCTGTTTCCTTTTTGGCAGCTTTAATTAGTTTTTTAGATAAAGTATTTTTCTCCCTATAGTTTTTTAGAGCTTCAATGGTGCCATCCTGCTTTAGTAGTGCAAATGCTTTCTTTTTACTGTTAATTGCCTGCCTTACTTCTTTGTTTAGCCACATTGGGTTTTTCCTATTTCTAGTCCTTTTATTCCCACAAGGTATAAACCGCTTACACTGCCTATTTAGGATGTTCTTAAACATTTCCCATTTATTATCTGCATTCTTATTTCTGAGGATATTGTCCCAGTCTACCAGATTAAGGGCATCTCTAAGCTGGTCAAGCTTTGCCTTCCTAAAGTTCAGTGTTTTTGTGACTCCCTGACAAGTCCCCCTAGTGAAAGACAGGTGAAACTGTACAATATTGTGGTCGCTATTTCCTAGATGCCCGACCACCTGCAGATTTGTTATTCTGTCAGGTCTATTAGATAGTATTAGGTCTAAAAGTGCTGCTCCTCTGGTTGGATTCTGCACCAATTGTGAAAGATAATTTTTCTTGGTTATTAGCAGAAACCTGTTGCCTTTATGGGTTTCACAGGTTTCTGTTTCCCAGTTAATATCCGGGTAGTTAAAGTCCCCCATAACCAGGACCTCATTATGGGTTGCAGCTTCATCTATCTGCTTTAGAAGTAGACTTTCCATGGTTTCTGTTATATTTGGGGGTTTGTAACAGACCCCAATGAGAATTTTGTTACCATTTTTCCCTCCATGAATTTTGACCCATATGGACTCGACATCCTCATTTCCTTCGCTAATATCCTCCCTTAAAGTGGACTTTAGACAAGACTTTACATAGAGACAAACCCCTCCTCCTCTCTGATTTTTACGATCCTTTCTAAACAGACTGTAACCCTGTAAGTTAACTGCCCAGTCATAGCTTTCATCTAACCATGTCTCGGTTATTCCCACTATGTCAAAGTTACCTGTAGATATTTCTGCTTCTAGTTCTTCCATCTTGTTTGTCAGGCTTCTGGCGTTTGCGAGCATGCAGTTTAGAGGATTTTGTTTTGTTCCAATCTCCTCGCTGTGGATTGTTTTAGAAATGTTCTTACCTCCCTTCTGAGTATGTTTTCCTGGATCTTCTTTGTTCAAGTCTAATGTTTTTCTTCCCGTCCCCTCTTCTTCTAGTTTAACGCCCTCCTGATGAGTGTAGCGAGTCTTCTGGCGAATGTGTGTTTCCCAGGTTTGTTGAGGTGTAGTCCGTCTCTGGCGAGGAGTCCATCGTACAAGTAATTCACACCGTGGTCCAGGAATCCGAATCCTTGTTGTCTGCACCATCGTCTTAGCCAGTTGTTTGCATCAAGGATCCTGTTCCATCTCCTGGTGCCATGCCCGTCTACTGGAAGGATAGAAGAAAAAACTACCTGTGCATCCAGTTCCTTTACTTTCTTCCCCAACTCTTCAAAGTCTTTGCAGATTGTCGGTAGGTCCTTCCTTGCCGTGTCATTGGTGCCAACATGTATCAGAAGAAATGGGTGGACGTCCTTGGAGTTGAAGAGCTTTGGTATCCTATCGGTCATGATGATGTGTAATGCTTAGTATGAGTAAATCTTATCAAAACCAGAGATAAGCCGAAGCATAAGTTGGTATATTTGCAGTGTGTAAGAGCAAAAGCCAAGAAACAAACCTAAATGAACACATATCCTATAATAAATGAATCGGAATAGTAGATGTTAATAACATAGGGAACTTAGTTACTATATTTTGATCAAAAAAAGCCATTCCATTGTGACAAGTTGTACCAAATCGGATCGGTCCTATCCTGTCTATAATATTAAAACCTTACCTTGTGTCAGCCAATCTCAATGTAGATAAAGGCAGAGCAGGACAGGCACTCAACTGCTCAGTCACCTGTACATTGGAAGCTTTAGAGATGAAATGCTTAACTCAGAAAGCGGAGCTATTCACCTGTTTGTACAAAGTACAAGAAACTACAGCAAAAGCAAAGAAAGGAGCTGGAGCTTAAGTTAGTTTTATGTGCAATGTGAAAGAGAGAAAGAGCATCCAGAATGGGTACACCTTGTCGCGATGGAATGGCTTTTACACGTTTTGGATTAAAATAGCGGTGACTAAGGTATTTACATGTACTATTACTATTCGCTTATTTACTTACTAAAGGGTATATGCTCATTTTGGGGTTTTTTTCTTGTGTTTTGACTTGATCTTATGTAATCATGTGCATTAAGGTACCTTCACACATAACGATTTTGTTAACGATATCGTTGCAACGGCACGCTTTTTGTGACGTAGTAACGATCCCGCTAACGATCTCGTTATGTGTGACAGCGACCAACGATCAGGCCCCTGCTGGGAGATCGTTGGTCGCTGGGGAATGATCAGGACCTTTTTTTGGTCGCTGATCACCCGCTGTCATCGCTGGATCGGCGTGTGTGACGCCGATCCAGCGATGTGTTCACTTGTAACCAGGGTAAATATCGGGTTACTAAGCTAAAGTTAAAAAAAAATAAAACAGTACATACTCACATTCCGATGTCTGTCACGTCCCCCGCCATCAGCTTCCCTGCACTGACTGTCAGCACCGGCTGTAAAGCAGAGCACAGCGGTGATGTCACCGCTATGCTCTGCTTTGCGGCCGGCGCTGACACAGTCAGTGTGGGAAGCTGACGGCGGGGGACGTGACAGACATCGGAATGTGAGTATGTACTGTTTTATTTTTTTTTAACTTTTACAATGGTAACCAGGATAAATATTGGGTTACTAAGCGCGGCCCTGCACTTAGTAACCCGATGTTTACCCTGGTTAACCGGGGACTTCGGCATCGTTGAAGACAGTTTCAATGATGCCGAAGTCGTTCCCCTGATCGTTGGTCGCTGGAGAGAGCTGTCTGTGTGACAGCTCCCCAGCGACCACACAACGACTTATCAACGATCACGGCCAGGTCGTATCGCTGGTTGGTAAGTCATTTAGTGTAACGGTACCTTTAGTCCTGGAGTTCTCATGGGACCTATGGCATGAAGAAGACTGGTGACATTTGAATAAAGAGAGAACTTGAATGACCAAGCAGGGAATGAATGGACAAGATAAGTCCTGCGTTGCAGTGCGTAATGTTTTTTCTATTTTTTCTCCCCTACATTCAGAAAGAACCCAGAGCATAATTAGACACATTTGATTCACGTTGAATAAATCTGATGCTAATCATCTGATGCTAAAAAATTTTTTAAGGAAACTGATGAATACAAGAGTCAGTAGATTCACTCATCACTTTTTCTGGAGATATACAGAACTTCAATATTTAAATCATGAAAGTCACTATAAAAGATATTTAAAAGATAAGAAATATTTAGTTGTTAACTATTACTGTAACTTCATATTTTATTATTTAGTTTATTCAGTTCTCTTTGCAATCTTTCTCTTAATGCTTAAACTTTCTTCTTTGACTAAACATAGCAGCTAACAAAAGTAATTATTATGTAATTATAGAAACATATTAACAAGGAACATAATTAATTAAATTCATATAAAACACAACAGGGGTGATTTTTAAAAGGGCAGACTGGGTATGAAGATAAATTATAACATTTATCAGATTAAAAATTTTCCATCCAAGATGTTAATGCTAAAATCCAAACTACTATAGAATTGTGAATCCAAATGAGTATAGTACGTATGGTTAGTGCGCATAATGTTTATGGTCACTGTCATGGATTTATGCTCAGAATGTATACAACAAATAGTGGCCACTGACATGGCATCCATCCACCATAGAAAACTATTACAAAATGATCTATATCACTCAGTACAGATGAATGGATAAACTAGTAAACAATTGAGTTCAAGATCTAAAGTCCTGAAATTCACGGTTTCAGACAAATTCGAAAATTTTGAGATTCAATTTGCAAAAAAAAACCTTGCCAGGCACAATTTCCCTAACTGCTGAAGCATCAGTTTGCCTTTTTGCACAGACTTTCCATAATGCCCTGTAGCTATGACATGTTACAGATTATCTCACGTCGTACAGTGGTTGTCAGCACCTGGGCCATTAGGAACAGTTGTTTTGAGTCTCTGGAGTAACTGCGTAAGTCTCGTTCTCTTGTAGAGTGTAAGGTCTTATGGTCAGAAGAGTCCTGTCTCTCTCCTGCAGAGTGTAAGCTCTTATGATGAGTGGAGTACTCTCTCCTGTAGAGTGTAAGTTCTTAGGTTCGGCGGGGTCCTCTCTCTCATGTAGAGTATAAGGTCTTATGGTCAGCGGGGTCCTCTCTCCTGTAGAGTGTAAGCTCTTATGGTCAGTGAGGTCCTCTCTCTCTCCTGTAGAGTGTAAGCTCTTATGGTCAGCAGGGTCCTCTCTCTTCTATAGATTGTAAGCTCTTATGGTCAGCAGGGTCCTCTCTCTTCTGTAGAGTGTAAGCTCTTATGGTCAGCGGGGTCCTCTCTCCTGTATAGTGTAAGCTCTTATGGTCAGTGAGGTCCTCTCTCCTATAGAGTGTAAGCTCTTATGGTCAGCGGGGTCCTCTCTGTCCTGTAGAGTGTAAAATCTGATGGTCAGTGGGTTCCTCTCTCTCCTGTAGAGTATAAGCTCTTATGGTCAGCGAGGTCCTCTCTCTTCTATAGAGTATAAGCTCTTATGGTCAGCGGGGTCCTCTCTCTTCTATAGAGTATAAGCTCTTATGGTCAGTGGGGTCCTCTCTCTTCTATAGAGTGTAAGCTCTTATGGTCAGCGGGGTTCTCTCTCTCCTGTAGAGTGTAAGCTCTTATGGTCAGTGGGGTCCTCTCTCTTCTATAGAGTGTAAGCTCTTATGGTCAGTGAGGTCCTCTCTCTCTCCTGTAGAGTGTAAGCTCTTATGGTCAGCAGGGTCCTCTCTCTTCTATAGATTGTAAGCTCTTATGGTCAGCAGGGTCCTCTCTCTTCTGTAGAGTGTAAGCTCTTATGGTCAGCGGGGTCCTCTCTCCTGTATAGTGTAAGCTCTTATGGTCAGTGAGGTCCTCTCTCCTATAGAGTGTAAGCTCTTATGGTCAGCGGGGTCCTCTCTGTCCTGTAGAGTGTAAAATCTGATGGTCAGTGGGTTCCTCTCTCTCCTGTAGAGTATAAGCTCTTATGGTCAGCGAGGTCCTCTCTCTTCTATAGAGTATAAGCTCTTATGGTCAGCGGGGTCCTCTCTCTTCTATAGAGTATAAGCTCTTATGGTCAGTGGGGTCCTCTCTCTTCTATAGAGTGTAAGCTCTTATGGTCAGCGGGGTTCTCTCTCTCCTGTAGAGTGTAAGCTCTTATGGTCAGTGGGGTCCTCTCTCTTCTATAGAGTGTAAGCTCTTATGGTCAGCGGGGTCCTCTCTCTTCTGTAGAGTGTAAGCTCTTATGGTCAGTGGGGTCCTCTCTCTTCTATAGAGTGTAAGCTCTTATGGTCAGCGGGGTTCTCTCTCTCCTGTAGAGTGTAAGCTCTTATGGTCAGTGGGGTCCTCTCTCTTCTATAGAGTGTAAGCTCTTATGGTCAGCGGGGTCCTCTCTCTTCTGTAGAGTGTAAGCTCTTATGGTCAGCGGGGTCCTCTCTCTTCTGTAGAGTATAAGCTCTTATGGTCAGCGGGGTCCTCTCTCTTCTATAGAGTATAAGCTCTTATGGTCAGCGGGGTCCTCTCTCTTCTATAGAGTATAAGCTCTTATGGTCAGTGGGGTCCTCTCTCTTCTATAGAGTGTAAGCTCTTATGGTCAGCGGGTTCCTCTCTCTCCTGTAGAGTATAAGCTCTTATGGTCAGTGGGGTCCTCTCTCTTCTATAGAGTGTAAGCTCTTATGGTCAGCGGGGTCCTCTCTCTCCTGTAGAGTGTAAGCTCTTATGGTCAGTGGGGTCCTCTCTCTTCTATAGAGTGTAAGCTCTTATGGTCAGCGGGGTCCTCTCTCTCCTATAGAGTGTAAGCTCTTATGGTCAGTGGGGTCCTCTCTCTTCTATAGAGTGTAAGCTCTTATGGTCAGCGGGGTCCCCTCTCTCCTGTAGAGTGTAAGATCTTATGGTCAGTGGGGTCTTCTCTCTCTCTTCTGTAGAGTGTAAGCTCTCATGGTCAGTGGGGTCCTCTCTCTCACTTGTATAGTGTAAGCTCTTATGGCCAGCAGCGTCCTCTCTCTCCTGTAGAGTGTAAGTTCTTATGGTCAGGGATCCACTATTTCTCACTTCTGTAGAGAGTAAGCTCTTATGATAGAGTTCTCTCTCTCACCTATAAAACTGTAATCTCTTATGGTCAGAGAGGTTCTTTCACTCCCTCCTCTCCCCTATGTGTATTTTACGAGCAACTGCAAGCATTCTGGTATTGAAATTCTGTCACATTTATTTGTTTATTTAGTTATTAAAATCAAACTTTTGTGGAAAAATCCTCAAAGTTGGTGGATTCAAATGTCAAAAGATTCGCTTATCTTTACCACTCAGTGTATGTTTTTTTTTTATGGCAATCCTTCCATATAGGAAAGCTTAGTCTGCTTTGCTCTTTGAAACAGCTAAATAAACAATATGCAGATACTTAATGGCAAGATGGACGCCAAAAAAACACAGTTTTGACCTTCTGGTGAAGCGAAGCCTAGGGAAAAGTAATATGTATCAAGAAATCATGTGTTTTCACTAAGTACATGAATGTAATGGATTATTTTCTTTTGCTTTCTTATTGATCATAAGAATTGCAGTAGCAGAGAATAAACATTTATTTGTTTATACAGTATATATCATCCCAACTTTCATGTGGCAAGATGAATGGTGGTAACACTAGAAATGGGCGCAATTGCTCAGACATTTTATTATTCATTGTTATGCTTGTATAATGTTAATAGTCACCTTCGTACATAATTTTTTTATTGTACATTTGCTTCCAAGGAAAAAGTTAAGCAACTGTCTAAATAATCTTCATAAGGAAAATTCTACCATTTTGGTGCTGTATAGTATAGTGTCTGTTAATCCCTCATCTACCTGTGGGATCTGCAAAAATTATACATATCTGTCAAATCTTCTCAGTAGGGGTACTTAGAGTCTGATGGGCCCTGGTGCAAGATTTGGACCAGGGCCTCCATCCTAAATAATGTTCTGCCGCTGTTCTTTAATGTATAGAAAAAAATAAATCATTAGGGTAAGTTCACACAGGGCGTTTTTGCTGCTTTTTTTTTTCCTGCAGCAAAACCTGATCTTCTTGGCAGGAAAGAAGCTGCACCAAAAACGCAGGGTTAGGTGCGTTTTTTGTTGCGTATTTGGTGCATTTTTGGTGCGTTTTTTTTCTCTTTGTCCATGCTAATATCCTTGAATTTTCATCAGCAAAAATGCAGCAAATAATGATACCTGCATTTTTGCTGCATTTTTTTCAACATCCATTCAAGTCAATGGGTAAAAAACGCTGAAAAAAACGCAGCAAAAATGCTGAAAGAAGTGACGTGCTCTATGTCCAAAAACGCAGCAAAGCACAAATACTGATCACACAAAAAACCAATGTGTGTGCATGAGATTTCTGAGATCTCATAGGCTTTTCTGGTACTGTAAAAAGCAGCTGAAAATTAGCATAAAAAAACGCAGCAAAAACGCCAAGTGTGAACTTACCCTTATACTCACAAACCTTGTACATTGAATTCATGGGGCTCCATAGAAGAAGTATAATACATCCACCATAGTCCTCCATATAGTATAATGCATCCCATAGTCCTCCATATAATATACTGCACAGCTTATAGTCATCCATGTAGTATAATGAACATCCCATAGTAATCCACATTAGTATAATACACAGCCCATATCCTTCATATAATACGATGCACAACCCATAGTCATCCATGTAGTATAATGCACAGCTCATAGTCCACCATAAAGCATAATGCGCCTACATAATCATCCATAGAATCCATCCATATAATATTAATCCACCCCATAGCCATCAATAAAGCATAATGCATCCTATAGTCACCCATTAAGTATAATGCACCCCACAGTCACCCATAAAGTATAATGCAGGCATAAATCCATAAAGTATAATGCACCCCATAGTAACCCATAAAGTATGCAGCACCCCATAGTCATCTGAGTCGCCCATCAGGGCCGTGGGGTACTCGGTACCAGGTCCGGTCGCAATTAAAGGGGTGGTCATGGTGACAGCGACCCGGTCCGTGGCCCTGGGTGCCAAAGAAAAAGGGACAGTCTTTAAAGGAAAGTTTGTGACGCTACCTGTGGTTCTTGGTCAGAGGTGACCGACGCTGCTTAAAGGGGTTCTCCTTTGGGGGCGATAGTGCTGCAGCAAAGATGGTGTCGCTTCCCACAGGTGAAGCGGTGTCCCCAGGGCTCCCAATGTATTTGGCAGGGATGGTAAATGCCGCAAATAATTGGAGGACACAGGGCTGCAGTCTTTACCTGGTTTACAGAGATGGTATTCAGCGTCAGTCCAGGGTACTGGTAACAGGTGTAGCTGGAGTCCAGGCAGCCTGAAGACAGGTGGAAATCCCCTTGACAGGTCAGTTTGGGAGCCTTCCACTATGCGCTGGTCTGTGGTCCCTTGCTGCCTGTAGCTCTCTATCAAGGCCCTCTTTCATCCCTGTCCAGGGCCAGTACCTGCATGGTAGGAAACTTGAGCTGTCTCTTTTGGGTCTCTGTTCACGGTGACTCTGGACTCTGATTGCTGCTGTACCTCAGGTATTATGTGGGCAAGTCCCTTTTAGTTTCCTGTCCTCCGGTTCTGCCTTGGGGCTTGCAGTCCCACTCAGCCTCGGGCTCTCGGTACCCAGTTTCTGCACTCAGCTTAGAGAGGCCCAGTCGCAAGCCTCCTCTAGCTCCTAAGTACTTCTGTTCTCCTTCACTGTTGGCTACCAACTGTCAACTGTCTGCTTGCCTGCCTAGCAACTGCCTAGCAAGTGACTCATCCTCCCGACCAAAGAGAGCAGCTCCCCTCAAGTCGGGTGTAGAGCTCCCCCTTCTGGCCTGGAGTCAGAATGTGTTGCATGTAAAGTTACCTGCCAAAGGGATTCCTCCTGTCTCCAGGCATGGCATTACCCTCCCCAAGAGGAAGGCAATACCACTGTCGTACCACTGTGGTACCAGAACTCCTGGGGTGCCACACATTCATAAAGCCTAATACAGCTCATAGTTATCCATAAAATATCATGCAGCCCATAGTCATCCATTGTGTAGATTAAGTCTCTGCTTACTTCAGCAGACCTCTGACCCACCAAACTTGGCTGCAGCGGTCCTTACACCCCTGTCCACCTCTCTTCCTCCACTCCCCATCGTCCCTTCCCAGCTGCCAAAGTGTACCAGGCAGCTCGTGACTGTGCCACATTGTTTACATTAAGGTAATAGGATGTTGAAGAAATCCGGAGATTCTGGAAGAGACCTACACAGACATGGGGAGAAAATACCAACTCCTTTCAGATCTTGTCCTTGGTGGGACTTGAACCCAGGACTGCAGCGCTGCAAAGTAACAGTGCTAATCACAGCCACCATGATAAATATTTATACTGAGAGGAGCAAAGAGGCTGTACATGATGGACAAACCACAAGGGGCTGATTCATCAAGACTGGCATAGCGCACAATCATGTCACACCCCCATAGTGAATTAAAAAGTGACAAATTCATTAGGAGGTGCACACCGCTGTATGAATTTGTCACCTCCAGAAGTGCTACTCTAGTCGATAACTGGCATAGCATTACTGAAGTCCTAAGTGCTCTCACCTTTGATGAATCGGACAGGGGGCGTGTATTCTCCCTCATACTGCCCTAGTTCTGCCCATTTTGGCAGAGCCAAGTCAAACTGACAAAAGACGTTGAGTCAAAATTTTATGACTGTTCAAAACTTTTACAACAGTTTTCTGGCTTAAATGCCTTGATGAAGTGGCCACAGAAAGGGGAAATAAATGCAGCTCTAGAAATGTGCTAATACATGGAAGCAAATGAAACGGAAGTACTGTACATACACACAGACCTCAAATCCAGCCTGTAATGCTGGGAGAAGTGCTCCTACAAGATTAAAAGTCTGAAACTTGAATCAGGCAGCAAACAACATATCAGGTGGGTCAGAAAATAATTGACAAATGAATATGACAGACCAAGTCTTTGTGCATTTATATAAAGTTTTCATTTTTCATTTGAATAATATTTTTCCCACATTAGAAGTGCTCATTCGTTCGTAAGCCTTTAAACTGAAAGCATATCGACTTAGTCCCAGTGCCTTGTACATTACTGGCATATCAAAAAGGTGAACTAAAAGCACCCCATTTATTGTATATAGGAATCGCATGTATCCTTTAAATTTAAGTCTTTTCATTATGAGGAACATTTAAGCTAAAAATAAAAATTAAAAATAAATAGTAAACATAGTTGTCACTTTTGGTAGTCTGAAAAGTCCTGAAAGAAACGATCTTGTAGAAAACACAAGCATTAATTTTTGCTGTTCTGTTCCATTTTCAACAGGGATGGACTGATGGGAGCCAAAACCTTTAAGTACCATGATGCTAATACACCCATCTATTGCTATATACTGTAGTACTACCTAAATGCATATCTTTTTTTGAGCTTTCTGCATTTTTTTATTTACACAAATGTTACTTTTTTTGCTATCCTTAACTATAGTGATTAACTCTGTTTATGCTCATATGTGAACAAGGGATCCCTAGTTTGTCTAACAGTCAAATACATTTGCTATTGTGCAGATTTTAAGTTAGTCTCTGACATCCTGGGAACTACAGGATGACATTATGGCCAAGATATATCCCCTGGCAGTGTCTTTTCTAGATTCTGATGTTTCTGGTCCAAAATATAGACCTGGACCCAGACCTACATGTTGGTTAGATGTATTAACCTTTGTAACATTCTAAATCCTATAAAAATCATATGTGTGCTCCCCATCCCCCTTAATGTAGTAATGTCCCCCATCCTGTACTAACGTCACCCGTACTGGGCCCCTTCCCAGATTAATGTCCTCCATCCTGAGCCACTTCTGGTAATAATGTCCCCCATTCTGTGCCCCTTCCAGTGATAATGTCCGCCATCCTAGGCCCCTTCCAGTAGTATATGTCTCCCATCCTGGGACTCTTCCAGTAATACATGTCCCCCATCATGACCCCTTTCAGTAATATATGTTACCCATTCGGTGCCGCTTCTTGGTAGGTCCCAACTCCTGGGCCTATTCTGTATTAATACTCCAGTTTCTGCTGCTGTTCTCTAACCCATGCAAAATAATGATTCTTTTTCTCATCTTTCCCTGCTCCCATTACACTCAACATCCTTTTCAATAGCTGGCACAGCGGCCAGCAGCTGACTTCAGCGCTCATGTAATGCTTGACATCACTGCCATGCGCTGCCTCTGACTGGCACATCGACATCAGCTGCTGGACTCTGTTTGGCCTTCAGCATGTATTGCGGTGGCAGTCCTGGAGGGTCTCTGTGTCACAATGCACTTCAACTGAATAGACATCCTCTGACACACATCCGGTTGAAATAGGTGCTGGCGTCGGAGGAACCTCCCTCCCGCATTCACCCGGTCGCATCATCTACAAATTCGATCATTACGCCCCTCCTTCCTGGCTGCTCTCAGGTTCCTCCAATTCTCTCCCAAGTCAACTGTAAACTGCTTCTCCCTTAAGATTTCTTCCCACGTAGCTAAAGATATTGGTGAAGAAACTGTCTAAAAGTCAAGCCGTGTTTTCTGCACATAGCAACTAATAATTGAAAAGATTCCACCTTGTATGATCAGAAATTTAGTCTGCATTAGGTAACCTTTATCAGAGGTGGAAAAAGAACAACCTGGACAAGTTATAGTTTAATAATAGAATATAATGCTCCATTTAAGTCAAAAATAAATGCTGGAGGGCATCTTTAATTGTAATAGGAAGACATAGCTTGAATGTAAGAGCTGGGAAAATTTCCATAAGCCAACAACTGGTTTAATAAAAACCACCATTACATAAAAATGACCTACAGTAAAAAGGTCTGAGAATTTGTGTTATAACCAACAATATTTAGCACTGAGCTTAATTTGTGAGAAGAGAAGGGAGCAACAATTTAAAGTTTTACTACTTAACACAAGAAACCACCGGTTAATGACTTACAAAGTTTAAATCAAGAGTGAAATAGCTCGTTAAAATAAAAGGGAATATCCCTGACAACTTGTGTAAAGCTGAACAAAACACAGTCAAGCATAGCAAATCTGCTCAGCTTCATGCATCCTCAATGCCTTTTCTCAGGTTCTTTAACCCCTTAATCCCATATGACGTACTATCCCGTCCAGGTGACCTGGGACTTAATTCCCATGGACGGGATAGTACGTCATATGCGATCGGCCGCGCTCACGGGGGGAGCGCGGCCGATCGCGGCCGGGTGTCAGCTGCCTATCGCAGCTGACATCCGGCACTATGTGCCAGGAGCGGTCACGGACCGCTCCCGGCACATTAACCCCCTGCACACCGCGATCAAAGATGATCGCGGTGTGCCGGCGGTGCAGGGAAGCATCGCGCAGGGAGGGGGCTCCCTGCGGGCTTCCCTGAGACGATCGGTACACGGTGATGTGCTCACCGTGTACCGAGCGTCTTCTCCCTGCAGTCCCCGGATCCAAAATGGCCGCCGGGCTGCATCCGGGTCCTGCAGGGAGCACTTCCGGGTCAGGATCAGGCTGCAGCTGCAGCTCTAATCCTGCCCGGCTGTATGTCAGATCACCGATCTGATAGAGTGCTGTGCACACTGTCAGATCGGTGATCTGTGATGTCCCCCCCTGGGACAAAGTGAAAAAGTAAAAAAAAAAAATTTCCACACTTGTAAAAAAAAAAATAAAAAAAAAATTCCTAAATAAAGCAGAAAAAAAAAAATATTATTCCCATAAATACATTACTTTACATAAAAAAAAAACAAAAAAACAATAAAAGTACACATATTTAGTATCGCCGCGTCCGTAACGACCCGACCTATAAAACTGGCCCACTAGTTAACCCCTTCAGTGAACACCGTAAGAAAAAAAAAAAAAAAACGAGCCAAAAAACAACGCTTTATTATCATAACGCTGAACAAAAAGTGGAATAACACACGATCAAAAAGACGGATATAAATAACCATGTTACCTCTGAAAACGTCATCTTGTCCCGCAAAAAACGAGCCGCCATATAGCATCATAACCAAAAAAATAAAAAAGTTATAGTCCTCTGAATAAAGCGATGCCAAAATAATTATTTTTTCTATAAAATAGCTTTTATCGTATAAAAGCGCCAAAACATAAAAAAAATGATATAAATGAGGTGTCGCTGTAATCGTACTGACCCGAAGAATAAAACTGCTTCATCAATTTTACCAAACGCGGAACGGTATAAACGCCTCCCCCAAAAGAAATTCATGAATAGCTGGTTTTTGGTCATTCTGCCTCACAAAAAAATCGGAATAAAAAGAGATCAAAAACTGTCACGTGTCCGAAAATGTAACCGATAAAAACGTCAACTCGTCCCGCAAAAAACAAGACCTCACATGACTCTGTGGACCAAAATATGGAAAAATTATAGGTCTCAAAATGTGGAGACGCAAAAACTTTTTTGCTATAAAAAGCGTCTTTTAGTGTGTGACGGCTGCCAATCATAAAAATCCGCTAAAAAACTCGCTATAAAAGTAAATCAAACCCCCCTTCATCACCCCCTTAGTTAGGCTAGGTTCACATTGCGTTAATGGGTTAACGCTAACGGACAGCGTTGCACGGCGAAAATGTCACAATTAACGCCGTGCAACGGGTCCGTTAGCACAACCATTGACAGCAATGTGATTTTCAGGTGTAGCGCATCGCTAGAGCGTGCCATTTTCGGCTCGCGCTAGCAAGGTGCCATTCTTTTGTGGCGCGCCTCAGACGCTGCTTGCAGCGTCCGCGGCGCGCCCGAGGTCCGATCCCCGATCTTCCAGAGCGGGGACGTTAACGCGACCACTAAACACGACACCTAAAAAGACATTGTGTTAGCGCAATCCGCTAGTGCTAAACGGATTTCCCTAACGCAATGTGAACCTAGCCTTAGGGAAAAATAATAAAATAAAAAAAAATGTATTTATTTCCATTTTCCGGTTAGGGTTAGGGTTAGGGTTAGGGCTAGGGTTGGGGCTAGGGTTAGGGTTTGGATTACATTTACGGTTGGGATTAGGGTTGGGATTAGAATTAGGGGTGTGTCTGGGTTAGGTGTGTGGTTAGGGTTACAGTTGGGATTAGGGTTAGTGGTGCGTTTGGATTAGGGTTTCATTTATAATTGGGGGGTTTCCACTGTTTAGACACATCAGGGGCTCTCCAAACGCGACATGGCGTCCGATCTCAATTCCAGCCAATTCTGCATTGAAAAAGTAAAACAGTGCTCCTTCACTTCCGAGCTCTCCCGTGCGCCCAAACAGGGGTTTACCCCAACATATGGGGTATCAGCGTACTCGAGACAAATTGGACAACAACTTTTTGGGTCCAAGTTCTCTTGTTATCCTTGGGAAAATAAAAATTTGGGGGGCTAAAAATCATTTTTGTGGGAAAAAAAAGGATTTTTATTTTCACGGCTCTGCGTTGTAAACTGTAGTGAAACACTTGGGGGTTCAAAGTTTTCACAACACATCTAGATAAGTTCCATGGGAGGTCTAGTTTCCAATATGGGGTCACTTGTGGGTGGTTTCTACTGTTTGGGTACATCAGGGGCTCTGCAAATGCAACGTGACGCCTGCAGACCAATCCATCTAAGTCTGCATTCCAAATGGCGCTCCTTCCCTTCCGAGCTCTGCCATGAGCCCAAACAGTGGTTCCCCCCCACATATGGGGTATCAGCGTACTCAGGACAAATTGAACAACAACTTTTGGGGTCCAATTTATTCTGTTACCCTTGTAAAAATACAAAGCTGGGGGCTAAAAAATCATTTTTGTGAAAAAAAAAAAGAATTTTTATTTTCACGGGTCTGCGTTATAAACTGTAGTGAAACACTTAGGGGTTCAAAGTTCTCACAACACATCTAGATAAGTTCCATGGGAGGTCTAGTTTCTAATATGGGGTCACTTGTGGGGGGTTTGTACTGTTTGGGTACATCAGGGGCTCTGCAAATGCAATGTGACTCCTGCAGACCAATCCATCTAAGTCTGCATTCCAAATGGCGCTCCTTCCCTTCCGAGCTCTGCCATGCGCCCAAACAGTGGTTCCCCCCACATATGGGGTATCAGCGTACTCAGGACAAATTGGACAACAACTTTTGGGGTCCAATTTATTATGTTACCCTTGTGAAAATACAAAACTGGGGGCTAAAAAATTTTTGCGAAAAAAAAATAAATTTATTTTAACGGCTCTGCGTTATAAACTGTAGTGAAACACTTGGGGGTTCAAAGCTCTCAAAACACATCTAGATAAGTTCCTTAGAGGGTCTAGTTTCCAAAATGGTGTCACTTGTGGGGGTTTTTAATGTTTAGGCACATCAGGGGCTCTCCAAACCAACATGGCGTCCCATCTTAATTCCAGTCAATTTTGCATTGAAAAGTCAAATGGCGCTCCTTCCCTTCCGAGCTCTGCTATGCACCCAAAAAGTGGTTTACCCCCACATATGGGGTATCGTCGCACTCAGGACAAATTGCACAACAACTGTTGTGGTCTAATTTCTTCTCTTACCCTTGGGAAAATAAAAAATTGGGGGCGAAAAGATCATTTTTGTGAAAAAATAAGATTTTTTATTTTTACGGCTCTGCATTATAAACTTCTGTGAAGCACTTGTTGGGTCAAAGTGCTCACCACACATCTAGATAAGTTCCTTAAGGGGTCTACTTTTCAAAATGGTGTCACTTGTGAGGGGTTCCAATGTTTAGGCACATCAGGGGCTCTCCAAACGCAACATGGCGTCCCATCTCAATTCCAGTCAATTTTGCATTGAAAAGTCAAATGGCGCTCCTTTCCTTCCGAGCTCTGCCATGCGCCCAAACAGTGGTTTACCCCCACATATGGGGTATCGTCGCACTCAGGACAAATTGCACAACAACTTTTGTGGTCTAATTTCTTCTCTTACCCTTGGGAAAATAAAAAATTGGTGGCGAAAAGATTATTTTTGTGAAAAAATATGATTTTTTATTTTTACGGCTCTGCATTATAAACTTCTGTGAAGCACTTGTTGGGTCAAAGTGCTCACCACACCTCTAGATAAGTTCCTTAAGGGGTCTACTTTCCAAAATGGTGTCACTTGTGGGGATTTCAATGTTTAGGCACATCAGGGGCTCTCCAAACGCAACATGGCATCCCATCTCAATTCCAGTCAATTTTGCATTGAAAAGTAAAATGGCGCTCCTTCCCTTCCGAGCTCTGCCATACGCCCAAACAATGGTTTACACCCATATACGGGGTATCAGCGTACTCAGGACAAATTGGCCAACAATTTTTGAGGTTCAATTTCTTCTCTTACTCTTGGGAAAATAAAAAATTGGGGGCGAAAAGATCATTTTTGTGAAAAAATATGATTTTTTATTTTTACGGCTCTGCATTATAAACTTCTGTGAAGCAATTGGTGGGTCAAAGTGGTCACCACACATCTAGATAAGTTCCTTAGGGTGTCTACTTTCCAAAATGGTGTCACTTGTGGGGGGTTTCAATGTTTAGGCACATCAGTGGCTCTCCAAACGCAACATGGTGTCCCATCTCAATTCCTGTCAATTTTGCATTTAAAAGTCAAATGGCGCTCCTTCCCTTCCGAGCTCTGCCATGCGCCCAAACAGTGGTTTACCCCCACATATGGGGTATCAGCGTACTCAGTACAGATTGTACAACAATGTTTGGCATCCATTTTATCCTGTTACCCTTGGTAAAATAAAACAAATTGGAGCTGAAATAAATTTTGTGTGAAAAAAAGTTAAATATTCATTTTTATTTAAACATTCCAAAAATTCCTGTGAAACCCCTGAAGGGTTAATAAACTTCTTGAATGTGGTTTTGAGCACCTTGAGGGGTGCAGTTTTTAGAATGGTGTCACACTTGGGTATTTTCTATCATATAGACCCCTCAAAATGACATCAAATGAGATGTGGTCCCTAAAAAAAAATGGTGTTGTAAAAATGAGAAATTGCTGGTCAACTTTGAACCCTTATAACTCCCTAACAAAAAAAAATTTTGGTTCCAAAATTGTGCTGATGTAAAGGAGACATGTGGGAAATGTTACTTATTAAGTATTTTGCGTGACATATCTCTGTGATTTAAGGGCATAAAAATTTAAAGTTGGAAAATTGCGAAATTTTCAAAATTTTCGCCAAATTTCCGTTTTTTTCACAAATAAACGCAAGTTATATCGAATAAATGTTACTACTAAAATGAAGTACAATATGTCACGAGAAAACAATGTCAGAATCGCCAAGATCCGTTGAAGCGTTCCAGAGTTATAACCTCATAAAGGGACAGTGGTCAGAATTGTAAAAATTGGCCCGGTCATTAACGTGCAAACCACCCTCGGGGCTTAAGGGGTTAATATTGCAAAAAAGTAACAAGCTGGAAAGCTTTACACTCTGTTCCACCTACTTCAAGAAAATAATGGAACAAATAACATCTGTTTCTTTTTCTGGTACAGGTTGGGAAGTAAATCGGAGCTGAGATATCTCTCCTGAGCTGTGGTGAGTGATGCCACAAGAATAAGAAATGAACTTTGGAATGTAACGGTCTATGTAACCTCAAGAACTGTCAAATGTGAGGCTTCACAAGAGTGACGAGTCCTTTTCTTGCAACTTCAGTTTAAATCATAAACAACTTAAAAGAAAGGTGATACAAGTGCAATTCCTTCCCTTGCTTAGGTTGTGCTGTAAAAATAGGATTTTGTTAAATAAATAAAAAAGTGTATTAATAAATTACTTGTCCCTTTACTGATGGGTGGGAAGCAGAGCATTGTGAAGAGTAAGAACTCATTCAGATGTCCATTATTATCTTGTACAGTAAAAATAGACCAATTTCCATTAGCGTGCAGAGTTAGATTTTCATCAGTATTTGGTCAATGTTTGAAATGATCAGCTTTTTAAGTTTAAAATCACCGACTCCCCCCAAAAAAAAATTTTTTATTTATGACAAATACATTTGCACAAATATCAATGCTGGAAAGCTTGCAATTACTTGGAAAATTCATGAGGGGGATAAGGGAGAGAGAGCACCTCAATGACCATAAGAGCTTACACTCTACAGCAGAGAGAGAGAGACGAACCCTACTGAACATAAGAGCTTACACTCTACAGGAGAGAGAGAGAGAGAGAGGACCCCACTAAACATAAGAGCTTACACTCTACAGGAGAGAGAGAGAGAGAGAGAGGACCCCACTAAACATAAGAGCTTACACTCTACAGGAGAGAGAGAGAGAGAGAGGACCTCACTAAACATAAGAGCTTACACTCTACAAAAGAGAGAGGACCCCACTAAAGATAAGAGCTTACACTTTACAGGAGAAAGAGAACCCCTCTGACCATAAGAGCTTACACTCTACAGTAGTGAGATAGAGAACTCTTCTGACCATAAGAGCTTACACTAGACAGTAGAGAGAGATAACCTCACTGAACATAAGAGCTCACACTCCACAGAAGGAAGAGATGCTGCTGCTGACCATAAAAGCTTATGTTCCACAAGAGAGATAGAGAGTACCCCACTAAGCATAAGACCTTACACTCTACAGCAGAGAGATAGAGAACTCTTTTGACCATAAGAGCTTACAGTACACTAGACAGTATTGAGAGAGCCCAGTGGCCATAAGAGCTTACACTCTACAGAAGGAAGAGATGATGCTGCTGACTAGAGTTGAGCGACCTTGACCTTTTTAGAGTCGAGCCGGGTTTTGCGAAACCCGACTATGTCCAAAGTCGGGTCGAGTGAAATCGGCCGATTATGACGTAAAGTCGGGATCGACCGAAACACGAAACCCAATGCAAGTCAATGGGGCAGCATAGTCGGCAGTGAGTGGGGGCCAGGAAAACACCTAGAGTACCCATTTTAATGTCAAAACCATCCATTCTTCTTAATGAAGCTTGTCAAGCGTAATTTACCTTATAATAATTGGAAGGCATTTGAAATTGGGGGTCATTTGGCTAAAGTTGTGGGGGGTAGGGCTGGTTCAAGTAATTAGTGGGCCCAGGAAATCTGGACCACGTCACGGCAGTGGAGCAGGGAGAGGTAAGTATTTCAACTTTGCAAGTGCTGTGAACCTGAGCAAGCAGGGGGGGCCCACTCGTTGGCATTGGCACTGGCACAGGGCCCCTCAAAGTACAGCGGTGTGTTTGCACGGCGGGGGCGCCTCCCACCGGCAGCAACACTTTTGCGTACTATGAGAGGCCCTGTGCCAGTGACGTCGCCAACTAGTATTCCTCCCCCCACCTGATGAAGGAACCTGCACTTTCATCTGCACCTTCCTCTTTGTCCCCGTGTAAGGTGGTATGGTATGCGGGAAGAGCAACCTGACTTTCAGCAGGGTCACAATGTTGTTGTGTAGCGTGCACGGGGAATGTTGCGTTATGGGTCAATGTACCAGCAGACTCATCTATCACTGGCTGGGCAATGGGCACGATGAAGTGGAAACACAGATATAGGCCCAAAGAAGAAAGTGGGCTAAATGCAGTTCAAAATTGGTAACACAGGAATAACCAGGGGGCATTGCAGTGGAGGACAACTGGAATGAGAGGCTGACACAGAGAGTAGGGCCAAATCAGTAAGTAGTCGAAATGCAGTTCAAAATTGGCAACCGTAGTAAACAGGCGGCACAGCTTTGTTCAGTGGAGGAGAACAGCAAGGAGTGGCAGACACCGATAGTAGGCCCCAACCCAACTAGTAGGCCAAATGCAGTCTAACATTAACAACTACTAAACGAGAGTCGGAAGACCGAAGCAATGGCAAGGAAACCTGGGGAACACCTTGGAGTGTAACACACCATCTCTCTCCACCCCATACCCAATTTGTAGGCCTAATGCAGCCTACTTTCCGACACCTACTAAACGAGAGCATGAAGATCGAAGTTCAGGAAAGGCAACCTGGGGAACACCTTGGAGTGTAACACACCATCTCTCTCCACCCCATACCCATTTTTTAGGCCTAATGCAGTGTACTTTTCTACAACTACTAAACGAGAGTCGGAAGACCGAAGCAATGGCAAGGAAACCTGGGGAACACCTTGGAGTGTAACACACCATCTCTCTCCACCCCATTCCCCATTTTTTAGGCCTAATGCAGCCTACTTTCCGACACCTACTAAACGAGAGCATGAAGATCGAAGCTCAGGAAAGGCAACCTGGGGAACACCTTGGAGTGTAACACACCATCTCTCTCCACCCCATACCCATTTTGTAGGCCTAATGCTGTGTACTTTTCTACAACTACTAAACGAGAGTCGGAAGACCGAAGCAATGGCAAGGAAACCTGGGGAACACCTTGGAGTGTAACACACCATCTCTCTCCACCCCATACCCAATTTGTAGGCCTAATGCAGCCTACTTTCCGACACCTACTAAACGAGAGCATGAAGATCGAAGCTCAGGAAAGGCAACCTGGGGAACACCTTGGAGTGTAACACACCATCTCTCTCCACCCCATACCCAATTTGTAGGCCTAATGCAGCCTACTTTCCGACACCTACTAAACGAGAGCATGAAGATCGAAGCTCAGGAAAGGCAACCTGGGGAACACCTTGGAGTGTAACACACCATCTCTCTCCACCCCATACCCATTTTTTAGGCCTAATGCAGTGTACTTTTCTACAACTACTAAACGAGAGTCGGAAGACCGAAGCAATGGCAAGGAAACCTGGGGAACACCTTGGAGTGTAACACACCATCTCTCTCCACCCCATTCCCCATTTTTTAGGCCTAATGCAGCCTACTTTCCGACACCTACTAAACGAGAGCATGAAGATCGAAGCTCAGGAAAGGCAACCTGGGGAACACCTTGGAGTGTAACACACCATCTCTCTCCACCCCATACCCATTTTGTAGGCCTAATGCAGCGTACTTTTCTACAACTACTAAACGAGAGCATGAAGATCGAAGCTCAGGAAAGGCAACCTGGTGAAAACCTTGGAGTGTAACACAACCTGTCTCTACACCCCATACCAAATTTGTAGGCCTAATGCAGCGTAGTTTCCACCAACTACTAAACGAGAGCCGGAAGATCGAAGCTCATGAAAGGCAACCCGGGGAACACCTTGGAGTGTAACACAACCTCTCTCTACACCACGAAAGGGCTGATTCTTAGGAAGGAAGGCTGTTGTAAATAAGCATTGCGCGTCCGAGGGTGATTATATTCTTATTCGGTATCTACTCACCCTCGGACGCGCCATGCTTCTTGATTTGTAATTAATGTTTATTTGCAATGTGCTTTTGACTTACTCAATTATTTTTTTAATTATTGATTTTATTAAATTAATAGTTTAACATCTTATTGGAAATAATTTAAAGGAGACGCGACAGGACAACACTCGGTGGATGCCATATCTGTGTTAACAACTCCAAAAAACTTTCAGTTAACTTCTTGCAGGAGAAAGAAATTGTAGCTGTTGGACCTTTGTAGTACAGTTCCAGATATTTGTTGTGTGTTTGTTTTGATTGTTAAAATGTCTGCATTTGAGATCTCAACACGATCTTATTTTTTATAATCAAATTAATTTTTTAAATATTTTATTAGGTTGGTTCAAGGGGTACACGGGCCGCAGTAGACAGGTCAGTGGAGGCCTAGTGGAAGGAGGGACCGCAGATGCGCCACTGTTTCACCCATACACAATTAGTAGGCCTAATGCAGCGTAGTTTCCAACAGCTACTAAACGAGAGCCGGAAGATCGAAGCTCAGGAAAGGCAACCTGGGGAACACCTTGGAGTGTAACACAACCTCTCTCTACACCACGGAAGGGCTGATTCTTAGGAAGGAAGGCTGTTTTAAATAAGCATTGCGCGTCCGAGGGTGATTATATTCTTATTCGGTATCTACTCACCCTCGGACGCGCCATGCTTCTTGATTTGTAATTAATGTTTATTTGCAATGTGCTTTTGACTTACTCAATTATTTTTTTAATTATTGATTTTATTAAATTAATAGTTTAACATCTTATTGGAAATAATTTAAAGGAGACGCGACAGGACAACACTCGGTGGATGCCATATCTGTGTTAACAACTCCAAAAAACTTTCAGTTAACTTCTTGCAGGAGAAAGAAATTGTAGCTGTTGGACCTTTGTAGTACAGTTCCAGATATTTGTTGTGTGTTTGTTTTGATTGTTAAAATGTCTGCATTTGAGATCTCAACACGATCTTATTTTTTATAATCAAATTAATTTTTTAAATATTTTATTAGGTTGGTTCAAGGGGTACACGGGCCGCAGTAGACAGGTCAGTGGAGGCCTAGTGGAAGGAGGGACCGCAGATGCGCCACTGTTTCAACCATTACACAATTAGTAGGCCTAATGCAGCGTAGTTTCCAACAGCTACTAAACGAGAGCCGGAAGATCGAAGCTCAGGAAAGGCAACCTGGGGAACACCTTGGAGTGTAACACAACCTCTCTCTATACCACGGAAGGGCTGATTCTTAGGAAGGAAGGCTGTTTTAAATAAGCATTGCGCGTCCGAGGGTGATTATATTCTTATTCGGTATCTACTCACCCTCGGACGCGCCATGCTTCTTGATTTGTAATTAATGTTTATTTGCAATGTGCTTTTGACTTACTCAATTAATTTTTTAATTATTGATTTTATTAAATTAATAGTTTAACATCTTATTGGAAATAATTTAAAGGAGACGCGACAGGACAACACTCGGTGGATGCCATATCTGTGTTAACAACTCCAAAAAACTTTCAGTTAACTTCTTGCAGGAGAAAGAAATTGTAGCTGTTGGACCTTTGTAGTACAGTTCCAGATATTTGTTGTGTGTTTGTTTTGATTGTTAAAATGTCTGCATTTGAGATCTCAACACGATCTTATTTTTTATAATCAAATTAATTTTTTAAATATTTTATTAGGTTGGTTCAAGGGGTACACGGGCCGCAGTAGACAGGTCAGTGGAGGCCTAGTGGAAGGAGGGACCGCAGATGCGCCACTGTTTCACCCATACACAATTAGTAGGCCTAATGCAGCGTAGTTTCCAACAGCTACTAAACGAGAGCCGGAAGATCGAAGCTCAGGAAAGGCAACCTGGGGAACACCTTGGAGTGTAACACAACCTCTCTCTACACCACGGAAGGGCTGATTCTTAGGAAGGAAGGCTGTTTTAAATAAGCATTGTGCGTCCGAGGGTGATTATATTCTTATTCGGTATCTACTCACCCTCGGACGCGCCATGCTTCTTGATTTGTAATTAATGTTTATTTGCAATGTGCTTTTGACTTACTCAATTATTTTTTTAATTATTGATTTTATTAAATTAATAGTTTAACATCTTATTGGAAATAATTTAAAGGAGACGCGACAGGACAACACTCGGTGGATGCCATATCTGTGTTAACAACTCCAAAAAACTTTCAGTTAACTTCTTGCAGGAGAAAGAAATTGTAGCTGTTGGACCTTTGTAGTACAGTTCCAGATATTTGTTGTGTGTTTGTTTTGATTGTTAAAATGTCTGCATTTGAGATCTCAACACGATCTTATTTGTTATAATCAAATTAATTTTTTTTATATTTAATGATGTTGGTTCAAGGGGTACACGGGCAGCAATAGACAGGTCAGTGGAGGCCTAGTGGAAGGAGTGACGGCAGACAGGCATCAAAGGCCTAACATTGGGCTGGCTGTAGGCAAGTTAAAATTGGTTCCAGGGGAACACGGCCATCAGTGGCCTGGTCAGTGTAGTTGTAGTTGAAAGAACGGGACGCAGACAGGCTTCGAAGGCCTAACATAATAACATAGGGCTGGCTGTAGGCAAGTTAAAATTGGTTCCAGGGGAACACGGCCATCAGTGGCCTGGTCAGTGTAGTTGTAGTTGAAAGAACGGGACGCAGACAGGCTTCGAAGGCCTAACATAACAAACTTGGGCTGGCTGTAGGCACTTTTAAATTGGTTCCAGGGGTACACGGGCAGCAGTGGTCTGGTCAGTGGAAGTCTAGTGGAAGGAGTGACCGCAGACAGGCTTCCAAGGCCTAACATAACAAACTTGGGCTGGCTGTAGGCACTTTTAAATTGGTTCCAGGGGTACATGGGCAGCAGTGGTCTGGTCAGTGGAAGTCTAGTGGAAGGAGTGACCGCAGACAGGCTTCCAAGGCCTAACATAACAAACTTGGGCTGGCTGTAGGCACTTTTAAATTGGTTCCAGGGGTACACGGGCAGCAGTGGTCTGGTCTGTGGAAGTCTAGTGGAAGGAGTGACCGCAGAAAGGCTTCGAAGGCCTAACATAACAAACTTGGGCTGGCTGTAGGCACTTTTAAATTGGTTCCAGGGGTACACGGGCAGCAGTGGTCTGGTCAGTGGAAGTCTAGTGGAAGGAGTGACCGCAGACAGGCTTCCAAGGCCTAACATAACAAACTTGGGCTGGCTGTAGGCACTTTTAAATTGGTTCCAGGGGTACACGCGCAGCAGTGGTCTGGTCTGTGGAAGTCTAGTGGAAGGAGTGACCGCAGACAGGCTTCGAAGGCCTAACATAACAAACTTGGGCTGGCTGTAGGCACTTTTAAATTGGTTCCAGGGGTACACGGGCAGCAGTGGTCTGGTCAGTGGAAGTCTAGTGGAAGGAGTGACCGCAGACAGGCTTCCAAGGCCTAACATAACAAACTTGGGCTGGCTGTAGGCACTTTTAAATTGGTTCCAGGGGTACATGGGCAGCAGTGGTCTGGTCAGTGGAAGTCTAGTGGAAGGAGTGACCGCAGACAGGCTTCCAAGGCCTAACATAACAAACTTGGGCTGGCTGTAGGCACTTTTAAATTGGTTCCAGGGGTACACGGGCAGCAGTGGTCTGGTCTGTGGAAGTCTAGTGGAAGGAGTGACCGCAGACAGGCTTCGAAGGCCTAACATAACAAACTTGGGCTGGCTGTAGGCACTTTTAAATTGGTTCCAGGGGTACACGGGCAGCAGTGGTCTGGTCAGTGGAAGTCTAGTGGAAGGAGTGACGGCAGACAGTCTTCGAAGGCCTAACATAACAAAATTGGGCTGACTGTAGGCACTTTTAAATTGGTTCCAGGGTAACACGGCCAGCAGTGGCCTGGTCAGTGTAGTAGTTGTAGAAAGAAGGGACCGCAGACAGGCTTCGAAGGCCTAACATAACAAAAATGTCAAAACAATGGTATTGTCAGTGCCAGGCATTGAAGGATGTCAGCGCCTAGACTACACATTGGTGAAGCTGTGAGAGATAATTTTGCTAGTGGTAGAGCACTGTTTGAGCTGGGGGGGGGAACTGTCTTGTGGCCGGCGGTACAGGCACAGGGCCCCTCATATTACAACGGTGTGTCTGACGTTGGGTGCGCACCACCACCGCCAGAGACACTTTATTGTACTATGAGGGACCCAGTGGCAGTGCCGTCGACCAAAAGCGGCCACACCCACCTCTTCAGACAAACAGCACTCTCAAGGGTCCAAGCGCAAAGTGGCGATAGCACGGCCCCGTGTGGGGAGTTTGGCCATTTCGTAAGGTGGAAACATGTCGTATGCTGGACAATCAGGTGAAGAAAATTACGAGATTGGAAAAGTCATTCAGAATAGTCCACAGGCAAGACCTTTTCATAGGAAAGCTAGGTGTCAGCCGGGCAGGGTGGGGCAAAAGATTTTGAAATCCAGTTGTGGTTCATTTTAATGAAGGTTAGATCATCTACATTTTGGGTAGCCAGACGAGTCCTTTTTTCTGTTAGTATTGAACCTGCAGCACTGAATACTCTTTCTGATAGGACACTAGCTGCCGGGCAAGCAAGCTCCTGCAATGCATATTCTGCCAATTCTGGCCAGGTGTCTAATTTGGATGCCCAGTAATCAAATGGGAATGACGGTTGAGGGAGAACGTCGATAAGGGATGAAAAATAGTTTGTAACCATACTGGACAAATGTTGTCTCCTGTCACTTTGAATTGATGCTGCAGTACCTGTCCTGTCTGCGGTCATAGAAAAATCACTCCACAACCTGGTCAGAAAACCCCTCTGGCCAACGCCACTTCTGATTTCTGCCCCTCTAACACCTCTGGTCTGCTGGCCCCTGGAGCTCGTGTGAGAACGATCACGGGCGCTGTGTGCAGGGAATGCCAGAAGCAAACGGTCAACAAGAGTTGATTGTTTTGTTGCTAATATTAGTTCCAAGTTCTCATGTGGCATAATATTTTGCAATTTGCCTTTATAGCGAGGATCAAGGAGGCAGGCCAACCAGTAATCGTCATCGTTCATCATTTTTGTAATGCGTGTGTCCCTTTTGAGGATACGCAAGGCATAATCCGCCATGTGGGCCAAAGTTCCCGTTGTCAAATCTGCGGTTGTGCTTGGTTGAGGGGCAGTTGCAGGCAAATCTACGTCACTTGTGTCCCTCAAGAAACCAGAACCCGGCCTTGCCACGCCACCAATTTCCCGTGCCCCCGGGAAAGCTTCCTCATTAAAAATATACTCATCCCCATCATCCTCCTCATCCTCCACCTCCTCTTCGCCCGGTACCTCGTCATGTACACTGCCCTGACCAGACAATCGCTGACTGTCATCAAGGCTTTCCTCTTCCTCTGGTGCAGACGCCTGATCCTTTATGTGCGTCAAACTTTGCATCAGCAGATGCATTAGGGGGATGCTCATGCTTATTATGGCGTTGTCTGCACTAACCAGCCGTGTGCATTCCTCAAAACACTGAAGGACTTGACACATGTCTTGAATCTTCGACCACTGCACACCTGACAACTCCATGTCTGCCATCCTACTGCCTGCCCGTGTATGTGTATCCTCCCACAAAAACATAACAGCCCGCCTCTGTTCGCACAGTCTCTGAAGCATGTGCAGTGTTGAGTTCCACCTTGTTGCAACGTCTATGATTAGGCGATGCTGGGGAAGGTTCAAAGAACGCTGATAGGTCTGCATACGGCTGGAGTGTACAGGCGAACGGCGGATATGTGCGCAAAGTCCACGCACTTTGAGGAGCAGGTCGGATAACCCCGGATAACTTTTCAGGAAGCACTGCACCACCAGGTTTAAGGTGTGAGCCAGGCAAGGAATGTGTTTCAGTTGGGAAAGGGAGATGGCAGCCACGAAATTCCTTCCGTTATCACTCACTACCTTGCCTGCCTCAAGATCTACAGTGCCCAGCCACGACTGCGTTTCTTGCTGCAAGAACTCGGACAGAACTTCCGCGGTGTGTCTATTGTCGCCCAAACACTTCATAGCCAATACAGCCTGCTGACGTATGCCAGTAGCTGCCCCATAATGGGAGACCTGGTGTGCAACAGTGGCAGGTGCGGATGGAGTGTTTGTGCGACTGCGGTCTGTGGACGAGCTCTTGCTTCTGCAGGAGGACGAGGAGGAGGAGGAGGGGGTGCGAACGGCTACAGACAACTGTTTACTAGACCGTGGGCTAGGCAGAACTGTCCCAAACTTGCTGTCCCCTGTGGACCCTGAATCCACCACATTTACCCAGTGTGCCGTGATGGACACGTAACGTCCCTGGCCATGCCTACTGGTCCATGCATCTGTTGTCAGGTGCACCTTTGTGCTCACAGATTGCCTGAGTGCATGGACGATGCGCTCTTTAACATGCTGGTGGAGGGCTGGGATGGCTTTTCTGGAAAAAAAAGTGTCGACTGGGTAGCTCGTAGCGTGGTACAGCGTAGTCCATCAGGTCTTTGAAAGCTTCGCTTTCAACTAACCGGTAGGGCATCATCTCTAACGAGATTAGTCTAGCTATGTGGGCGTTCAAACCCTGTGTACGCGGATGCGAGGCTAAGTATTTCCTTTTTCTAACCATAGTCTCATGTAGGGTGAGCTGGACTGGAGAGCTGGAGATCGTGGAACTAGCGGGGGTGCCGGTGGACATGGCAGACTGAGAGACGGTGGGAGATGGTATTGTTGCCGCCGGTGCCCTAGATGCAGTGTTTCCTACTACGAAACTGGTGATTCCCTGACCCTGACTGCTTTGGCCTGGCAAAGATACCTGCACAGATACAGCAGGTGGTGCGCTAAATGGTGGTCCTACACTGCCGGAAGGGATGTTGCGTTGATGACTAGCTTCATTGGCCGAGGGTGCAACAACCTTAAGGGACGTTTGGTAGTTAGTCCAAGCTTTCAAATGCATGGTGGTTAAATGTCTATGCATGCAACTAGTATTGAGACTTTTCAGATTCTGACCTCTGCTTAAGGAAGTAGAACATTTTTGACAGATGACTTTGCGCTGATCAATTGGATGTTGTTTAAAAAAATGCCAGACTGCACTCTTTCTAGCATCGGATACCTTTTCAGGCATTGCAGACTGAGCTTTAACCGGATGGCCACGCTGTCCTCCACCAGGTTTTGGCTTTGCCACGCGTTTTGGGCAAGATACGGGCCCGGCAGATGGAACCTGTGGCGATGTTGATGCCTGCTGCGGCCCCTCCTCCTCCTCTGCTTCAGAACTGCTGCCGCCTGCACCCTGTTCCCCCAATGGCTGCCAATCGGGGTCAAGAACTGGGTCATCTAATAACTCTTCTTGTACCTCCTGCGCAACTTCGTCTGTGTCACCGTGTCGTTCGGTGGTATAGCGTTCGTGATGGGGCAACATAGTCTCATCAGGGTCTGATTCTTGATCAGCACCCTGCGAGGGCAATGTTGTGGTCTGAGTCAAAGGACCAGCATAGTAGTCTGGCTGTGGCTGTGCGTCAGTGCACTCCATGTCAGATTCAATTTGTAATGGGCATGGACTGTTAACTGCTTCACTTTCTAAGCCAGGGACGGTATGTGTAAAGAGCTCCATGGAGTAACCCGTTGTGTCGCCTGCTGCATTCTTCTCTGTTGTTGTTTTTGCTGAAGAGGACAAGGAAGTGACTTGTCCCTGACCGTGAACATCCACTAACGACGCGCTGCTTTTACTTTTACCAGTTTCACGAGAGGAGGCAAAAGAGCTAGAGGCTGAGTCAGCAAGATAAGCCAAAACTTGCTCTTGCTGCTCCGGCTTTAAAAGCGGTTTTCCTAATCCCAGAAAAGGGAGCGTTCGAGGCCTTGTGTAGCCGGACGACGAACCTGGCTCCACAGCTCCAGACTTAGGTGCAATATTTTTTTCCCCACGACCACCTGATGCTCCACCACTACCACTACCCTCATTACCAGCTGACAATGAACGCCCCCAGCCACGACCTCTTCCACTAGACTTCCTCATTGTTTTAAAAACGTAACCAAACTAACGTTATTTGTTGCAGTCACACAACTTACACGGTGAGCTATAACTTCAGTATGATTTAGCTACCCCTTTACAGGTTGGTGAGACCACAGTGAAAATCAGGCCCAATGTTACACACTCTTTTTTTGGTGGCTGCAAATTAGAGAGATGCCCCACACGCAGGACTGTCACTGAAGCACAAATGTTAATATTAATGTCACACTATTATTTTTTTTTTATTTTTATTTTTTTCAGGAACACTTTAGAAACCCCCCAAAAAAAAAAAAATAGATTTTTGCAGGGAGAATTTAGAAAACAAATGTAACAAACTATATGCTTTCTATGGGCCACTGAGTGAGAGATGACGCACACAGGAATCAGGAGTGGCACACAAGCCCAGAGGCCAATATTTTTCTACCAATGATTGATGGAGTTATTTTCTCTGGTAGATTTTGGAACCCAAATCAAGGAAAAAAAATATAGGCTTTCTATGGACCACAATTGGAGAGAGAGAGAGAGAGAGAGAGAGAGAGATGGCACACCCAGGAGTCAAGACTGGCACACAAGCAGAAAGGCCAATATTAATCTCCCACTGTTTTTTTTGGTTGTTTTTTTTTTTTTTTTTTCAGGGAGACTTTAGAAAAAAAAATAATAAAAAAAATATGATTTTATCAGGAAGAATTTAGAAACCAAATAAAATAAAATGATTTTTTCAGGGAGAATTTATAAAACAAATAAAAACAAAAATAGGCGTTCTATGGCCCACTGACTGAGAGATGACGCACACAGGAGTCAGGAGTGGCACACAAGCCCAGAGGCCAATATTTTTCTACCAATGATTGATGTAGTTATTTTCTCTGGTAGATTTTGGAACCCAAATCAAGGAAAAAAAATATAGGCTTTCTATGGACCACAATTGGAGAGAGAGAGAGAGAGAGAGAGAGAGAGAGAGAGATGGCACACCCAGGAGTCAAGACTGGCACACAAGCAGAAAGGCCAATATTAATCTCCCACTGTTTTTTTTGGTTGTTTTTTTTTTTTTTTTCAGGGAGACTTTAGAAAAAAAAATAATAAAAAAAATATGATTTTATCAGGAAGAATTTAGAAACCAAATAAAATAAAATGATTTTTTCAGGGACAATTTATAAAACAAATAAAACCAAAAATAGGCGTTCTATGGCCCACTGACTGAGAGATGACGCACCCAGGAGTCAAGACTGGCACACAAGCAGAAAGGCCAATATTAATCTCCCACTGTTTTTTTTTTTTTTTTTTTTTTTTTCAGGGAGACTTTAGAAAAAAAAATAATAAAAAAAATATGATTTTATCAGGAAGAATTTAGAAACCAAATAAAATAAAATGATTTTTTCAGGGAGAATTTAGAAAACAAATAAAACCAAAAATAGGCGTTCTATGGCCCACTGACTGAGAGAGAGAGAGAGATGGAACGCTTAGTACTGGCACACAAGCCCAAAGGGCAATATTAATCTCCCTTTTTTTTTCAGGGAGAATTTCTAAAACCCAAAAAAAAAAAAAATAGGCTTTCTATGGCCCACTATTTGTGAGAGAGATGGGACGCTCAGGACTGGCACAGATGGCACGCTCAGGACTGGCACAGAAGCCCAGAGGCCAATATTAATCTCCCTTTTTTTCTGGGAGAATTTATAAAACCCAAAAAATATTTAAATAGGCTTTCTATGGCCCACTATTTGTGAGAGAGATGGCACGCTCAGGACTGGCACAGATGGCACGCTCACAACTGGCACACAAGCCCAGAGGCCAATATTAATCTCCCTTTTTTCAGGGAAAATTTATAAAACCAAAAAAAAATTAAATAGGCTTTCTATGGCCCACTATTTGTGAGAGAGATGGCACGCTCAGGACTGGCACAGATGGCACGCTCACAACTGGCACACAAGCCCAGAGGCCAATATTAATCTCCCTTTTTTCAGGGAAAATTTATAAAACAAAAAAAAAAATTAAATAGGCTTTCTATGGCCCACTATTTGTGAGAGAGATGGCACGCTCAGGACTGGCACAGATGGCACGCTCACAACTGGCACACAAGCCCAGAGGCCAATATTAATCTCCCTTTTTTTCAGGGAGAATTTATAAAACCAAAAAAAAAATTAAATAGGCTTTCTATGGCCCACTATTTGTGAGAGAGATGGCACGCTCAGGGCTGGCACAGATGGCACGCTCAGGACTGGCACACAAGCCCAGAGGCCAATATTAATCTCCCTTTTTTTCAGGGAGAATTTATAAAACCCAAAAAAAAATAAAATAGGCTTTCTATGGCCCACTATTTGTGAGAGAGATGGCACACTCAGGACTGGCACACAAGCCCAAAGGCCAATATTAATCTCCCACTGTATTTTTATCAGGGAGAATTTATACACCCCACAAAAAAAAATACAGAAAAATGAAAAGGCTTTCTATGGCCCACTATGTGAGAGAGATGGCACACACAGGGATGGCACTCTAGCAGAAATGCCAAATTGCCAATCTTAATCTCCCACCAAAAAAAAAAAAAAAAAAAAAAACAGGGAATGTCCTACAATTACTATCTCCCTGCCTGCAGTAATCTCAGCCAGGTATGGCAGGCAGCTACTATCTCCCTGCCTGCAGTAATCTCAGCCAGGTATGGCAGGCAGCAATAAGGAGTGGACTGATGCACAAATGAAATAAAAAGTGTGGACAAACAAACAAGATAGCTGTGCAGAAAGGAAGGAACAAGAGGATTTGTGCTTTGAAAAAAGCAGTTGGTTTGCACAGCGGCGTACACACAGCAATGCAGCTATCAGGGAGCCTTCTAGGGCAGCCCAATGAGCTACAGCGCTGAGGGGAAAAAAAAAAAAAAAAAAACTTCCACTGTCCCTGCACACCGAGGGTGGTGTTGGACAGTGCAAATCGCTGCAGCACAAGCGGTTTTGTGGTTAATGGACCCTGCCTAACGCTATCCCTGCTTCTGACAAAGCGGCAGCAACCTCTCCCTAAGCTCAGATCAGCAGCAGTAAGATGGCGGTCGGCGGGAACGCCTCTTTATAGCCCCTGTGACGTCGCAGACAGCAAGCCAATCACTGCAATGCCCTTCTCTAAGATGGTGGGGACCAGGACCTATGTCATCACGCTGCCCACACTCTGCGTTTACCTTCATTGGCTGAGAAATGGCGCTTTTCGCGTCATTGAAACGCGACTTTGGCGCGAAAGTCGCGTACCGCATGGCCGACCCCGCACAGGGGTCGGATCGGGTTTCATGAAACCCCGACTTAGCCAAAAGTCGGCGACTTTTGAAAATGTTCGACCCGTTTCGCTCAACCCTACTGCTGACCATAAAAGCTTACATCCTACAAGAGAGATAGAAAGTACCCCACTAAGCATAAGACCTTACACTCTACAGCAGAGAGATAGAGAACTCTTCTGACCATAAGAGCTTACACTCTACAGGAGAGAGAGGACCCCACTGACCATAAGAGCTTACACTAGACAGTAGAGAGAGGACCCC
Organism: Ranitomeya imitator; assembly: GCF_032444005.1. Taxonomy (NCBI): domain Eukaryota; kingdom Metazoa; phylum Chordata; class Amphibia; order Anura; family Dendrobatidae; genus Ranitomeya; species Ranitomeya imitator. The sequence continues at coordinate 72,252,493 of NC_091284.1, read as the reverse complement.
CTCGACTATAAGAGCTTGAACTCTACAGGAGGGAGAACCCCGCTGACCATAACAGCTTACACTTTACAAGGGAGAGAGGACTCCTCTAACCATAAGAGATTACACAGTACAGGAGAGGAAAAAGAGAAGGAAGGGACTCTGCTGACTACAAAAGTTCACTTTGTGCAGAGACAAAGAGGAGAAAGAGGGGAGAAATATGGCTGCTAAAAAAAATGAGAAAAAATGCAGCAAAAGTACTATGCAAGAACAAACTCTAAGTATCCTTCAGAAATTTTATTACATTTGTCCATGGAATGTGTTTGATATCGCAGCTCAGCCTAATTCAAGTGAATGACAAAACCTATGGGTAAGAATGACACTGTTCTTGGAAAATTGCACTCGCGTTTCTCTAATATCATATCACATCTTCTCTGCTAGAAAAAGTAAAATTGATTTGCCAGATTCTCTTTAGAACAGTCATAAGCTGGAAACAGCAAACAAATATAACTGCTCTCTGAGAATGCTGAGGCTTCATTCAGACGTCCGTGATTTTTCAAGAATGGAATAAAGACAGGACATTTCATCTGATTTTCATCAGTGTTTGGTCAATGTATCAGTTTTTATAATCAACAATTTTCACATAAAAATAAATTAATTATTAAATTAGATTTTCCCTTGTTCATTATAATGGTAATCACGGACAGCATGTACAGTAGATTGCACACTGATGTCATCTGTATGCGGTCCAAGATTTTCATGAACACACAGACTTCTATTGGTACTTTTCATGATGCTGATAAAACTTAGACATGTGAACAGCTCTGTAGATTATGATGGGTGCATGTTGTATCTGTGAAAACCATTGACAGGATATATATATGAAAAATGGTCGTCTGTATGAGGTCTAAGGCGTACTTAAATGCAAATAAATATTCTAGAGATGAACGGATTGATTCCCGGAGGATTGAATTTGAGGCATAATTCCTTCCTATCGTCATTCCCCACATTGCTGGAGCATCAAAGAGCAGGCTACCGTCATTTTGCATTGTCACATCGACTTCTCCATAATGTCAAGGGCTTTGACATCTAGCGGATTATCTTACCTCATACAGTGGTGGCCAGTACCTGGGCCATCACAGATCAGACATTCCCAGTGGGGCACAGTTTGTATGGCAGAGTCGCTTTACTTGTCCAGTCACTGGATAAGTCATGCTCTCCTCTCCTATAGAGGGCAAATTGTCTCTTTAGAGAGGAAGAGGACTAGAAATCTAGTGCCACCTATTGGAAGTAGCAATCCTAACAGTCAATGTCGACCATTTAACGAGCCTTGTGTTAGGATAAAAGCCGAAACCAGAATCCCAATTTGCAGACACTGTGTTTCGGGGTTCTACCCTCCATCAGTGCAAAGTGTGAAATCTGGTTTGGCTTGGTGAGAGGCGTCTGACCGTGATCCAAGAAGTATTGTTTCTCCTTGAAACATGTCAGTCTCCTTCTATAGAGTGAAAGCTCTTATGATCAGCTTAGTCCTCTCTCCCTCTCTCTCTGCTGTAGAGTATAAGCTTTTATAGCCAACTGTTTTCTCTTTCTCGCCTCTCCCTTATGTTTATTTTCCAACATATTACAAGTCTTGAGATTTGAATACATTTATTTGCCCCATATTGAATTTTTGGGAAAAATAAGGAAAAGTCGGCAAATTCAGATTTCAAAAGATCCACTCATCTGTAATAAACACAGATTTACATTTGTACACTAGTGTAATGCAGTCATAGCAGCCTAGACTTGTACTTTTATTTAATTTTGCGGGGAGCTGTTTATTAATTTAGTTTTTTTTTGCAGCATGCTGCCAATGAACATGCCAAAATTGATCAGGGTTAATCTTAAAATATAAACCCCCAAAAAAGGACATTAATGATAAATGTACATAGACCCCATTAACCATCACTAGTGTTGAGCGATACCGTCCGATATTTGAAAGTATCGGTATCGGATGGTATCGGCCGATATCCGAAAAATATCGGATATCGCCGATACCGATATCCGATACCAATACAAGTCAATGGGACACAAATATCAGAAGGTATCCTCTATGGTTCCCAGGGTCTGAAGGAGAGGAAACTCTCCTTCAGGCCCTGGGATCCATATTCATGTGTAAAATAAAGAATAAATATAAAAAATATTGATATACTTACCCTCGGACACGCCCTGGTTGTAACAGCTGCAACCGCCATGATTCCCTTCCTAAGAATGAGCGCGTAAAGGACCTTCGATGACGTCGCGGCTTGTGATTGGTCGCGTGACCGCTCATGTGACCGCTCACGCGACCAATCACAAGCCGCGACGTCATCGAAGGTCCTTCACGCGCTCATTCTTAGGAACAGAAGCATGGCGGTTGCAGCGGTTACAACCAGGGCGCGTCCGAGGGTAAGTATATCAATATTTTTTATTTTTATTCTTTATTTTACACATCAATCTTCATCCCGATACCGATTCCCGATATCGCAAAAATATGGTCCAATTCCATAGAAGATCTACATACTGTGGTACAAAGTGCTGTAAAAGGTAATTCGGCAATCTTGTAAATTTTACCAACAAATGTTATTAGTTCATATTCAATGTCCCTTATTATGCTGTGGTGTCTGGAGAGGACCTATTGCACATTAAAAAACAGGCCTGCACGCCTTTCTTGAAATATATAATATTGCAGACTATGAATACTAGATTCTATGATGGGGTATTGACCTAAGGAACTAGTCTGATTGCTGTATGGAGTCGGTAAGAAATTTTCCCCCTAATATAAACATTTGATGTCTGCCTCATTGGGTTTTTGCTTTCCTCTGAATAAACAGGTTAGCCTATAGGTGGAACTCAGTGGACTTATGTCTACATTCAACCTTAAAAACTATAAAACTATGAAACTAGTACTCAGCTCATTGCTCACCTCAACTGCTCAATATCCCCATATGGTCCTTGGTGCATCTTCTTGCCACCATCGTTACACTAGGCTTGGTCTTCCAGGTGTGATTAGGTCAGTGATGTTCTTGCTCAAGTGTAGATCGGTGCAGGGCAGTAGCTGCAGCTGAGGCACTCATCTCCCTTGATGCCTCGGTATGCTACATGAAAGTGTGGATCCTGGCTGGGTGTGTTAACTTGTGCTGCGAGGGTCTTACGTTTATGCTACGAGTAGCCAGGAGTGTGGGCCAGCCAGAACCATAGGTTCCACAGTTCAATGATGGAGACTGTCGATACAACATAGAGTTTTTATTGAATGATAATTTGATAATTGTTATCGACAATGGATAGCGAGTACAAGGTCTTATGGTCGTTTTCTCTAACGCATACAGCATTTTCTTCACTTAGTATCCTTCCTCTGTATTGTGTAGTCTACTTCAGGGCTAGTAAGGCACATTCTTTAGCCCTACTTTACCACAACCCAACTTCAATGCAACAATCCCAATCAGCAAGTGTCTCTACTCACTCTGAGGTTCTGCATCCTGTTTCTTCCACTAGTGGCACCCTGCATCTGTAGCTCAGGACCCCCACTAATCCCACAAACCTCAATCCTGTTTAGGCCAGTTAGCATCAGCGTTGCAAGCTCTGGGGTTTCATGACCTGGCGTCCTATCCACTGACCCTTTTCTGGAAGGCCTCCATTACTAGACAGTCACTTGTCCTTAGGATCTCGCTATCCTTGCCCTTAGGTCTCCTCCTAATGTAGGTAACCCCATGGCAGCATTGCTCATGTTATAGTCTACCCTCGATCTCAAACTAACTATCTACAGGAAGCAGTTATTTGCACTATAAGTAAGCCACTCCCACTATGGGCTGTGTTATGAACTGGTGATTCAGAACCACAATGGACCTGGTGGTTACGAGCACAGAAAATGACCTGATAGTTGCTAAACACATAGGACGAGCTCTGAGACGTGGGAACTCTGCTGACCGCAATCCCTAATCCTATCACACCACACTAGAGGTAGCCGTGGAGCGCTCCTGACCAGACCTAGGCGCCTCGGGCACAGCCTGAGAAACTAGCTAGCCCTGAAGATAGAAAAATAAGCCTACCTTGCCTCAGAGAAATTCCCCAAAGGAAAAGGCAGCCCCCCACATATAATGACTGTGAGCAAAGATGAAAACACAAACACAGAGATGAAATAGATTTTAGCAAAGTGAGGCCCGACTTACTAAATAGACCGAGGATAGGAAAGATAGCTTTGCGGTCAGCACAAAAACCTACAAACAACCACGCAGAGGGCGCAAAAAGACCCTCCGCACCAACTAACGGTACGGAGGTGCTTCCTCTGCGTCCCAGAGCTTCCAGCAAGCAAGACAAACCAATATAGCAAGCTGGACAGAAAAAATAGCAAACAAAAGTAACACAAGCAGAACTTAGCTTATGCAGGGCAGACAGGCCACAAGAACGATCCAGGAGAGAGCAAGACCAATACTGGAACATTGACTGGAGGCCAGGAACAAAGAACTAGGTGGAGTTAAATAGAGCAGCACCTAACGACTTAACCTCGTCACCTGAGGAAGGAAACTCAGAAGCCGCAGCCCCACTCACATCCACCAAAGGAAGCTCATGGACAGAACCAGCCGAAGTACCACTCATGACTACAGGAGGGAGCTTGACCACAGAATTCACAACAGTACCCCCCCTTGAGGAGGGGTCACCGAACCCTCACCAGAGCCCCCAGGCCGACCAGGATGAGACAAATGAAAGGCACGAACCAGATCGGCAGCATGAACATCAGAGGCAAAGACCCAGGAATTATCTTCTTGACCATAACCCTTCCACTTAACCAGGTACTGGAGTTTCCGTCTCAAAATACGAGAATCCAAAATCTTCTCCACTATATACTCCAACTCCCCCTCAACCAAGACCGGGGCAGGAGGGTCAACGGAAGGAACCACAGGTGCCACGTATCTCCGCAACAATGACCTATGGAATACATTATGGATGGAAAAAGAAGCTGGAAGGGTCAAACGAAAAGACACAGGATTAAGAACCTCAGAAATCCTATACGGACCAATGAAACGAGGCTTAAACTTAGGAGAGGAAACTTTCATAGGAATATAACGAGACGACAACCAAACCAAATCCCCAACACGAAGTCGGGGACCCACACAGCGCTTGCGGTTAGCGAAACGTTGAGCCTTCTCCTGGGACAATGTCAAATTGTCCACTACATGAGTCCAAATCTGCTGCAACCTATCCACCACAGTATCCACACCAGGACAGTCCGAAGACTCAACCTGCCCTGAAGAGAAACGAGGATGGAAACCAGAATTGCAGAAAAACGGCGAAACCAAAGTAGACGAGCTGGCCCGATTATTAAGGGCGAACTCAGCCAAAGGCAAAAAGGACACCCAATCATCCTGATCAGCAGAAACAAAACATCTCAGATATGTTTCCAAGGTCTGATTGGTTCGTTCAGTTTGGCCATTTGTCTGAGGATGGAAAGCCAAGGAAAAAGACAAATCAATGCCCATTCTAGCACAAAAGGCTCCCCAAAACCTCGAAACAAACTGGGAACCTCTGTCAGAAACGATGTTCTCCGGAATGCCATGTAAACGAACCACATGCTGGAAAAACAATGGCACCAAATCAGAGGAGGAGGGCAATTTAGACAAGGGTACCAAATGGACCATCTTAGAGAAGCGATCACAAACCACCCAAATGACCGACATCTTTTGAGGGATGGGGAGATCCGAAATAAAATCCATAGAGATATGTGTCCAGGGCCTCTTCGGGACCAGCAAGGGCAAAAGCAACCCACTGGCACGAGAACAGCAGGGCTTAGCCCGAGCACAAATCCCACAGGACTGCACAAACGAACGCACATCCCGCGACAGAGACGGCCACCAAAAGGATCTAGCCACCAAATCTCTGGTACCAAAGATTCCAGGATGACCAGCCAACACCGAACAATGAACCTCAGAGATAACTCTACTCGTCCATCTATCAGGGACAAACAATTTCTCCATCGGGCAACGGTCAGGTCTATTAGCCTGAAATTTTTGCAGCACCCGCCGCAAATCAGGGGAGATGGCAGACAAAATTACCCCCTCTTTGAGAATACCCGCCGGCTCAGGCAAACCCTGAGAGTCGGGCACAAAACTCCTAGACAGGGCATCCGCCTTCACATTTTTAGAGTCCGGAAGGTACGAAACCACAAAGTCAAAACGGGAGAAAAACAGCGACCAACGAGCCTGTCTAGGATTCAACCGTTTGGCAGACTCGAGATAAGTTAAGTTCTTGTGATCAGTCAAGACCACCACGCGATGCTTAGCTCCTTCAAGCCAATGACGCCACTCCTCGAATGCCCACTTCATGGCCAGCAACTCTCGATTGCCAACATCATAATTACGCTCAGCAGGCGAAAACTTCCTGGAGAAGAAGGCACATGGTTTCATCACCGAGCAATCAGAACTTCTTTGCGACAAAACAGCCCCTGCTCCAATCTCAGAAGCGTCAACCTCGACCTGGAACGGGAGCGAAACATCTGGCTGGCACAACACAGGGGCAGAAGAAAAATGACGCTTTAACTCCTGAAAAGCTTCCACAGCAGCAGAAGACCAATTGACCACATCAGCACCCTTCTTGGTTAAATCAGTCAACGGTTTAGCAATACTAGAAAAATTATTGATGAAGTGACGATAAAAATTAGCAAAGCCCAGGAACTTTTGCAGACTCTTCAGAGATGTCGGCTGAGTCCAATCATAAATGGCCTGAACTTTAACAGGGTCCATCTCGATAGTAGAAGGGGAAAAAATGAAACCCAAAAATGAAACCTTCTGAACACCAAAGAGACACTTTGACCCCTTCACAAACAAAGAATTCGCACGCAGGACCTGGAACACCATTCTAACCTGCTTCACGTGCGACTCCCAATCATCCGAGAAGACCAAAATATCATCCAAGTATACAATCAGGAATTTATCCAGGTACTCTCGGAATATGTCATGCATAAAGGACTGAAATACAGATGGAGCATTGGAAAGCCCGAATGGCATAACCAGGTACTCAAAATGGCCCTCGGGCGTATTAAATGCTATTTTCCATTCATCGCCCTGTTTAATACACACAAGATTATACGCACCACAAAGATCTATCTTGGTGAACCAACTAGCCCCCTTAATCCGAGCAAACAAATCAGACAGCAGCGGCAAGGGGTACTGAAATTTGACTGTGATTTTATTTAGAAGGTGGTAATCAATACAAGGTCTCAACGAACCATCCTTCTTGGCCACAAAAAAGAACCCTGCCCCCAATGGCGACGACGACGGGCGAATATGACCCTTCTCCAAGGATTCCTTTACGTAACTCCGCATAGCGGCGTGCTCAGGTACAGACAAATTAAACAGTCGACCTTTAGGAAACTTACTGCCAGGAATCAAATCGATAGCACAATCGCAATCCCTATGCGGAGGTAGGGCACTGGACTTGGGCTCATCAAATACATCCCGGTAATCTGACAAGAACTCTGGGACCTTTGAAGGGGTGGATGATGAAATAGACAGAAATGGAACATCACCATGTACCCCTTGACAACCCCAGCTGGACACAGACATTGATTTCCAATCCAATACTGGGTTATGGACTTGTAGCCATGGCAACCCCAACACGACCACATCATGAAGATTCTGCAACACCAAAAAGCAAATATCCTCCTGATGCGCAGGAGCCATGCACATGGTCAGTTGGGTCCAATACTGAGGCTTATTCTTGGCCAAAGGCGTAGCATCAATTCCTCTCAATGGAATAGGATGCTGCAAGGGCTCCAAGAAAAACCCACAGCGCCTAGCAAACTCCAAGTCCATCAATTTCAGGGCAGCGCCTGAATCCACAAATGCCATGACAGAATAGGATGACAAAGAGCAGATCAAAGTAACGGACAAAAGAAATTTCGACTGTACCGTACCAATGGTGGCAGACCTAGCGAACCGCTTAGTGCGCTTAGGACAATCGGAGATAGCATGAGTGGAATCACCACAGTAAAAACACAGCCCATTCCGACGTCTGTGTTCTTGCCGTTCAGCTCTGGTCAAAGTCCTATTACATTGCATAGGCTCAGGTTTATGCTCAGATAATACCGCCAAATGGTGCACAGTTTTACGCTCACGTAAGCGTCGATCGATCTGAATGGCCAACGACATAGACTCATTCAGACCAGCCGGCATAGGAAATCCCACCATGACATCCTTAAGGGCTTCAGAGAGACCCTTTCTGAAAATTGCTGCCAGAGCACATTCATTCCATTGAGTGAGCACAGACCACTTCCTAAACTTCTGACAATATATCTCTACCTCATCCTGACCCTGACACAGAGCCAGCAAGATTTTCTCTGCCTGATCCACTGAATTAGGTTCATCATAAAGCAACCCGAGCGCCAGAAAAAACGCATCAATATCACATAATGCAGGATCTCCTGGCGCAAGGGAAAATGCCCAGTCTTGAGGGTCGCCACGTAATAAAGAAATAATGATCTTTACTTGTTGAACTGGGTCACCAGAGGAGCGGGGTTTCAAAGCCAGAAATAGTTTACAATTATTTTTGAAATTCAGAAACTTAGCTCTATCTCCAGAAAATAACTCAGGAATAGGAATTTTAGGTTCTAACATAGGATTCTGAACCACTAAATCTTGAATGTTCTGTACACTTATAGCGAGATTATCCATCAAAGAGGACAGACTTTGAATGTCCATGTCTACACCTGTGTTCTGAACCACCCTGATGTAAAGGGGAAAAGAAAGACAAAACACAGTGCAAAGAAAAAAAATGGTCTCAGAACTTCTCTTTTCCCTCTATTGAGAAGCATTAGTGCTTTGGGCCTCCAGTACTGTTATGAACTGGTGATTCAGAACCACAATGAACCTGGTGGTTACGAGCACAGAAAATGACCTGATAGTTGCTAAACACATAGGACTAGCTCTGAGACGTGGGAACTCTGCTGACCGCAATCCCTAATCCTATCACACCACACTAGAGGTAGCCGTGGAGCGCTCCTGACCAGACCTAGGCGCCTCGGGCACAGCCTGAGAAACTAGCTAGCCCTGAAGATAGAAAAATAAGCCTACCTTGCCTCAGAGAAATTCCCCAAAGGAAAAGGCAGCCCCCCACATATAATGACTGTGAGCAAAGATGAAAACACAAACACAGAGATGAAATAGATTTTAGCAAAGTGAGGCCCGACTTACTAAATAGACCGAGGATAGGAAAGATAGCTTTGCGGTCAGCACAAAAACCTACAAACAACCACGCAGAGGGCGCAAAAAGACCCTCCGCACCGACTAACGGTACGGAGGTGCTTCCTCTGCGTCCCAGAGCTTCCAGCAAGCAAGACAAACCAATATAGCAAGCTGGACAGAAAAAATAGCAAACGAAAGTAACACAAGCAGAACTTAGCTTATGCAGGGCAGACAGACCACAAGAACGATCCAGGAGAGAGCAAGACCAATACTGGAACATTGACTGGAGGCCAGGAACAAAGAACTAGGTGGAGTTAAATAGAGCAGCACCTAACGACTTAACCTCGTCACCTGAGGAAGGAAACTCAGAAGCCGCAGCCCCACTCACATCCACCAAAGGAAGCTCATGGACAGAACCAGCCGAAGTACCACTCATGACTACAGGAGGGAGCTTGACCACAGAATTCACAACAGGGCTGGTCCCAAACATTAACTCAATCCTATCTTACCCTTTCATCACCATAAATACTACAGTCAACTACTACTAAATATTCTTATGCTACCTATACTGTACAATACTTATAACACTACTACGCACTGTACATAACTACAAAGTTCACATGACATGATATATATGGAGATAAGCGGGCATCTGGATGTTCGGGTCCGGCGGGTTCAGCAAAACAGGTGCAAGAACAATAACCAGACCCAAACCCAAACCCGGACAGCATTCACTTGAATGGGTGGCCTGAACAACCAGTGTTTGCTGTGCTGTCATGTGCATGACAGCGTGGCAAACACCAGTTGTGATTGGCAGTGAAACCATCCCCGCCGATCAGAGAGCCGCGGTTCCCACGCTGTCAAAAGATAGCATGAACGCTAAGCTGTGATTCGAGGTATATAGCATATAGTTTACCTCTGGTCACTGGTGCCAGCTGATGGGACAACTGCTCCCATCATCCGACACCTGCTGCCGCTAATAACAGCAAGAGCAGGGGCGGCCGAAGGGAGTATTCATCAGCCACCCCTGTGCTCTAAGTAAATAATTTAAAAACAAAACGGCATGGATTCCCCTGTATCTATATATATAATTGCCTAAGGGTTTTTCCATCTGTCTGTCTGTCTGTCTGTCTGTCTTTCTGTCTGTCTGTCCTGGAAATCCCAAGTCTCTGATTGGTCGAGGCCGCCAGAAATCATCTGGCGGCCTTGACCAATCAGAGACGGGCACAGCGACGATGATGTCATAAAGGTCGTAGACATCCCGCGTCCGGAAGGCCGCAAGGCCTCGACCAATCAGCAACGGGCACAGCGACGATGATGTAATAAAGGACATAGAAATCCCACGTTTCTGATTCAGCGACGGGCACAGTATCGACGTAGATGTCATAATGGTTGCCATGGCGACGATGATGTCATAAAGGTTGCCTCGACCAATCAGTCCATATTGTCCATATACTACAGGGACATGCATATTCTAGAATACCCGATGCGTTAGAATCGGGCCACAATCTAGTTTTCTATAAACAGCTAGGCAAAACTCACAGCTGGGGGCTGCAACCCTCAGCTGTCAGCTTTACCAAGGCTAGTTATCAAGAATAGAGGGGTCCCCACGCTACTAGTACATGACAGATTTTCTCACGATGCTAGAGGGGATGTCACCAAGGTTATGGCAGTTCATCTCGTTTGGAACGGAGCATCACTGACAAGAGGTAACCTTGATAACATCACCGCCAGTCACTGAGGCTGCTCTCGCAGCAGTTCAGTCACCAGTGGTTCTCAGCCTTGGCGGTTGCATTTTGTCACCGTCCAGGTTGAAAACTGTTTTCCCCCAGACACGGATTACGGCGTGGGACAGAATAACGGAGAGGTGAAGGATATTTTTGTTTTTATATTTTAATTTTAGTACATGAGAACGAGGGCTTCGGTGTAATAGGCATTTGGTGAGTATAACTGTAATTGCTATTTTTAAATAAAAAAGGAAAACTATGTTTTTCTTTTTTATTTCTAATAAATGACTTTTTTTCTGGCTGTGTCATTATTTACAATACAACTGTAGAATTAGTAATGGATAGTTGTCTTACAGACATGCCTGCACAAGGCAATCTTGCCTTGCCCAGGAGTGTACTATGAAGGACAGAGAATGAACTTCAATCCAATATTGCAGCCAGCATGCAGCCAGCGGGTAAGGAAAGGGTGAATCAAAAACCCCAAAACCCCGCCTCCATGGCTGAAGATTGTTCCCTCCAAATTCAGGTGACAGTGTCCCTTTAATGTCACCTGACAAATATTAACCCCAATTGCCACCGATACAGGGAAAGTGGGAAGAGCTGGGCAAAGCACCAGAATTGGTGCATCGAATAAGTGTGCCTTTTCTGGGCAGCTGCTGGCTGCTATTTTTAGGCTGTGGAGGGCAATATCCATGGCCCTTTACCAGCCTGAGAATACCAGCCCCAAGCTGTCTGCTATAGCAAGGCTGTTTGTCAAAAAATTAATAATTTTTTTAAATTATTTAATTAAATAATTACAAAATATGGCGTGGGGACCCCTCTATTCTTGATAACCAGCCTTGCTGAAGCTGACAGCTGAGGGTTGCAGCCCCCACCTGTGAATTTTGCTTGGCTGCTTAACAAAAATAATTATTTATTTACAGGGCAGGAGCCGGCTAATGAATACTCTCATCAGCTGCTCCTGCTCTTGCTATTATTAGCAATATAATCAAACTTCCAGAAATGACATGGCTACCATATGGCTGAAGGCATACTAACAAGTGTCCGTATTTCCACATTTTATTAAACGGATAGTAAATGTGTACTCCTAAATCATATGAAAAACAGCAAAAATTGGGGTTCTACACACCATTGTAAAAATTGACAAAAAAATCTTTATTAAATACATACATTGTACATGAAATGTAGCTCAAAAATGAAAGGACACATGATCCTAGTAAAAGCACATGGGTCAAAAGCATCAATTAAACTTAGTAAGTAGCATCATGGTAGTGAAAAAAGGCATTTTTAGTCATTAGGGTATCAAAAAAAGATCTTTAAAGAATAGTGCAATTATATAATTGCTCTGACACAAATGTACACATGGGTTCAATTAATCAGAGAGCCTCTCAAAAGAAAAAACCCATAGGGCTGTTATAGTAACAGTACATGCAAGAGAGAAATAGTGCCTTTAATTACTCTAATGCTTACCCATGATGAGAGTAGAGAGATGCCAAGAAGCCAAGCACACCCCTTCTGGTGCGCGTTTTCGTATTTTGCTTTATCAAAAAACAAATTGGTGTATTTAGGGATAGGAACGCGAAAGCACAGTTCTCCACCCTTACACTTGCACTTTGTAAGGTGACAGTGACGTCATGACTTTCACCACTACCTTACTGATAGAATGTCAAGTATTCTGGCCATGACTATAAAACAAATATGCACATGCTCTGAGACACCACTGTCCTAGTCTTGGCTGTAACTCCTAGCCCAGCGTAAAGATACAGAACACAGCAGCAAGAAGAAAATGCACTCAAGAATGTACGAGTGAGAGGAAGCAAAGGAAGTGACTGGTGAGTTGAATATTATTTTTTTTTGTCTGACCCTTTATGGTTGAGCAAAATGGTGCCCAGCTGGCAGTCACAGAAAACTTTGTTAAAAATTTCCCCATTCTGAAGAACATGGATTACTGAAAAATTTGAGTAGAATTCATTCCACTCTAAATAATTTGCCTGTTTCTACTGACTATGATAGAAAGGTGTAAGCACACAGAGTGTGTCACAGCTTTCTGCACGTTAGGGCACAAAGCCACAAAGTGACCAGCATTAGGGTATGTTTCCACGGTACGGATTGGCAGCGCATTGGACGCAGCTCCGTCCAAAGTGCTGCCGGCTTTTGTATGCACGGTGATTCTGCATGTGTTCATTGAACACATGCGAAATCACCGCATCCCATACATAAGACTGTGATATTTATCTTGCAGAGACTGAGCATCTCCGCAAGATAAATAGACATGCTGCAGTCTATAAAGACGAGCCGCATGTGTGTCTGCGCAGGTCTGCCACCTGAGTCTTTGAACGCATAGTGGAGATGGGATTTCATGAAATCCCCTCCACTATGCTGTAACATCTGGACTCTGCAAATTAGACACTGCGGTTGTACACTGCGGCTGTATGCTGCGTCTAATCTGCAGCGTTTCCTGACCGCGGAAACCCCCTTAGGTAGTTAGCTTTATGGTTGTGGCTGCGTATGTATTGGGTGGGCAGTAGGTTTCTAATGTATTACTATTGTGGCTGTTATCACTGAGAACTTATAGCCATGCTGCAGTTTCTGGAAACAGAAATATTTTTCTTATAAAGCCACATAAACATGCATAGCATACATAGCATACTACATTGCCCATTCAACTTCACAAGACCTCTGAAGTTGTCCTGAGGTATCTTGCAATTAGGCATTTGCAGCAGATCCGATTAGTCCTGAAAATACAGAAGAGGCTAACTGGATTAGATTTGTAAGAAACTTTTGAGAATTTGGAGCCAACAGCATGTTTTTCAACTTTTTGCTGTTTTCCTCAAAGGATTCCTGAACAATTTTGCCATGTGGCGGGAGCATTTTCTTGAAAAAGAAGCCATTGTCATATAGAAATTCTACTTGAATGAAATGATGTACTTGGTCTGCAGCAATGTTTAGGTCAGTGGTACATGACTTGAATTCAAGTGGTTCTTACTTTGACATGTACTAAATGTCAACCTTCTACTAAATGTCAAAGTATCATCTACTTGAATGTCAAGACCAAGGTTTTCCTGCAGCAAATCGCCTAGAGCGTCGCATTGTTTTAGCCAGCGTGCTTTCCTCACATAGTGCAGTCGGCCATTCAGATTATACAAAAGAAAATGAGACTCAATAGGCCAGGCAATCTTTTCTATTGCTATATGGTCCGAATGCGGTGATGAAATGCACTTTAGACTTTGGACGAGAGGTCAGCAATTTTTACCGGTCAGAGCAAGCTGAAATGCACTGAGTTTTCTGACACTATTAAGGGGTCTGTCTTGTTTTTCTTGAAAAAATATAAACCAGATGGACCACATTACAGCCAATGGTGTCCTTCTACTTCTAATGCTTGTATCCATTACGTATTGGATACGTATTCCACTTTAATTTTTTTTCCCAGTTCCTGGAACAAAAAATAGAAACAAAGCTCCAAAATGCAGATATAAACATAACCTTATTATATGTTGTATGTAAAGAAAGTGACAAGGCACTATAGATGTGCGAACCTTTCAAGGTTTGGTTCAGTTCAGATTCGACGAACATATCCAAACCCCATTAGATTCAACGGGAGACAAAACCAAATGCATAGACAACACCTTAGGGGGGGACAAAAAGTTTCCCAACCAGCTAAAATTAGGGACAGACACAAGGAAAAGTGTCATCAAATCACCCACAGTAGAAATTTGCAAATGGCGCATCAGCAGTCATCCATTGGCCATGCATGAGCTATCAGGGCCTGGTCCAGCATTTTCAGCTTGAAATTGAAGTGTTAATGAGGACCTGGTGGTTGTTGGAGTAGTGTAAGGGCTCATCTCCACTTGCTAGGAAAACGGACGAGTGCAATCCGATAAAAAATCGGATTGCACTCGGACCAATGTTAGTCAATAGGTGACATTCCATTTGCGTTTTTTTTCTCAGCCGAAATCGGACTGAGAAAAATCTGTGTTGGCTGAGAAAAAAATCGCAGCATGCTGCGTATTGCTGAGATTCTCGGGTGCGAGAAAAAAAACGCACAGCACTCGCACCATGCGTATGACATCCGTTTTAAACGGATAGAAGATTCAGAATTTAGCACAAAAGAGTAAAATGATCCCATGACAGGAAGTGACATACAGGGAAGTGTTGGCAGGCTCCCCAACACCACATGTCAGTAATCACTGCTTGTGACACACCTCCACGGAGTGGAAAGATATTCTGTATTTGCCATGTCTCATATAATTAACGTGGAGACGCTCTTGGTGTTAGTACAGGAGCGGCCCGAACTTTGGGATCCCCAAGATTCTAATTATCAAAACCGACTGGTCAAGGACGCCTCCTGGACTTACATTTGCCGGCAATTATTTCCAAATTATGCTGAGAGCCCCCCAGATGTCCAAATTAGGCTGAGTAAGTAAAATCGTTTTATTTATATATATATATATTTATGTAAATTTGTTAACTATCCTTTCTGTATATATATATATATATATATATATATATATATATATCAGAAATATGTATGTATATATACACACATATATACATACATATATATTTGTGTATATATATATATATGTTTATTAAAAAATATATATATATGTATTTTTTAAAATTTCAATTCTAAAAAAATATATATATATGTATATTCATATATATATATATATATATATATATATATATATATATACACGATGTTGTCCTGAATCTAACGCGTTGGGTATTCTAGAATGTGTAGGTAGTATATAGCAGAGGCCACGTAATAGATAGCATAGCCATATAGTATATAACATAACCCACGTAGTATATAGTATATATAGTATTATATAGGCCAGCCACGTAGTATAAAGGCCAGCCACGTATTTTTGACAATGTGGCCAGTATATTCCATTTCAAACAATACTTAAAATAAAAAGTAATTAGCTACTCACCCTCCGACGTCCTGCATATCCAAGGCAGGCGTTTAGCGATGGACGGTGCGACAAGGCAGTCTGAAGAGTGCACTTTGGGCTAGACAGATGATGACGTGCGAGAGCAAGACCACTACATCATCATCTTACGAGATTGCAATGCATGGTCCATAGCCTTGCCACCAGTGTTCAAGCCGTTGGAGTGTGAATATAGAATTATTATTTATGTAAGTTCTTCTTTGGCAAATTAGATATTTTAACTATTTATACTGCCTATGCAGCATGAATATGAAAAAGGTTGTCACACAGGGTTAATAGCAGCGTTAATGTATTGCGTTACAGCGTGGCATAACGCGGTCCGTTAACGCTGCAATTAATCCTGTTTGACCATTGACTGTAGGGGATTATGGAAGGTACACTGACTGCTGTGCAGTAAGCATCGCCCATTTTTGATCCGGCTTCTGCGCGGTGCTGATTGTTCCTTGTCATTTCTCCTAAAACAATCATCGATGTTGCTTTCCTGGACAAACAACCAATGGGATTTTTCAGACAGACAGACAGACAGACTGAACGTACCCTTACCCAATTGTGTTTGTATATATATATATATATATATATATTTAGATATATATCTATACAGTTAGGGCCAGAAATATTTGGACAGTGACACAATTTTCGCGAGTTGGGCTCTGCATGCCACCACATTGGATTTGAAATGAAACCTCTACAACAGAATTCAAGTGCAGATTGTAACGTTTAATTTGAAGGGTTGAACAAAAATATCTGATAGAAAATGTAGGAATTGTACAGATTTCTTTACAAACACTCCACATTTTAGGAGGTCAAAAGTAATTGGACAAATAAACATAACCCAAACAAAATATTTTTATTTTCAATATTTTGTTGCAAATCCTTTGGAGGCAATCACTGCCTTAAGTCTGGAACCCATGGACATCACCAAACGCTGGGTTTCCTCCTTCTTAATGCTTTGCCAGGCCTTTACAGCCGCAGCCTTCAGGTCTTGCTTGTTTGTGGGTCTTTCCGTCTTAAGTCTGGATTTGAGCAAGTGAAATGCATGCTCAATTGGGTTTAGATCTGGAGATTGACTTGGCCATTGCAGAATGTTCCACTTTTTGGCACTCATGAACTCCTGGGTAGCTTTGGATGTATGCTTGTGGTCATTGTCCATCTGTACTATGAAGCGCCGTCCAATCAACTTTGCAGCATTTGGCTGAATCTGGGCTGAAAGTATATCCCGGTACACTTCAGAATTCATCCGGCTACTCTTGTCTGCTCTTATGTCATCAATAAACACAAGTGACCCAGTGCCATTGAAAGCCATGCATGCCCATGCCATCACGTTGCCTCCACCATGTTTTACAGAGGATGTGGTGTGCCTTGGATCATGTGCCGTTCCCTTTCTTCTCCAAACTTTTTTCTTCCCATCATTCTGGTACAGGTTGATCTTTGTCTCATCTGTCCCTAGAATACTTTTCCAGAACTGAGCTGGCTTCTTGAGGTGTTTTTCTGCAAATTTAACTCTGGCCTGTCTATTTTTGGTATTGATGAATGGTTTGCATCTAGATGTGAACCCTTTGTATTTACTGTCATGGAGTCTTCTCTTTACTGTTGACTTAGAGACAGATACACCTACTTCACTGAGAGTGTTCTGGACTTCAGTTGATGTTGTGAACGGGTTCTTCTTCACCAAATTAAGTATGCGGCGATCATCCACCACTGTTGTCATCCGTGGACGCCCAGGCCTTTTTGAGTTCCGAAGCTCACCAGTCAATTCCTTTTTTCTCAGAATGTACCCAACTGTTGATTTTGCTACTCCAAGCATGTCTGCTATCTCTCTGATGGATTTTTTCTTTTTTTTCAGCCTCAGGATGTTCTGCTTCACCTCAATTGAGAGTTCCTTTGACCGCATGTTGACTGCTCACAGCAACAGCTTCCAAATGCAAAACCACACACCTGGAATCCACCCCTGACCTTTTAACTACTTCATTGATTACAGGTTAACGAGGGAGATGCCTTCAGAGTTAATTGCAGCCCTTAGAGTCCATTGTCCAATTACTTTTGGTCCCTTGAAAAAGAGGTCGCTATGCATTACAGAGCTATGATTCCTAAACCCTTTCTCCGATTTGGATGTGGAAACTATCATATTGCAGCTGGGAGTGTGCACTTTCAGCCCATATTATATATATAATTGTATTTCTGAACATGTTTTTGTAAACAGCTAAAATAACAAAACTTGTGTCACTGTCCAAATATTTCTGGCCCTAACTGTATATTTGTGATTATGGCCTTCATAGTACGAATTATTGCATGTGTAAATGTTTTGGCTGTCTTTATATTTTGCAGTGAATGATGTAACCCGGAGATGGAGGAGCTGCCGGGATCAATACCGGAGAGAGCGCCAATTACGTCAGCAAAGTGGTTCTGGTGCAATCAAAAAAAGGCCATATCTGTATATGAGTCAATTAAACTTTTTATCACGCATCATTGACCTAAGACCGTAAGTACACTATACTCTTGAGTATAAGCCGGGTATGCGTTTTCAACATCATTCCTGTCCTGCTATGCGTGCCTTACCACGTTCTGTCCTGGTGTGTGGCTCCCCTTGTCGTGTCCTGGTATGTGAGTCTCACCCTGTTGTATGCATGGCTCTTCTGGGCCCGCCTTGCTCAGCTACCCACCCTTAACATGTTTGTAGGCATGGCTGACATTACCGCCCTTACCACCCTCTGTTGCTGCCTCTCCGTCCCTGCATCTCCATTGTCTAGCGCTGGCTGCTGTCCCATGCGGTCCCGTGTTACCCCTCATTAAGGTTATGATTATGCACTTCACGCCTATGGGAGTGGAGATGTATCAATATTTAGTACCTTAATAAGCGTTAACACGTGACGGCTAAGCCCATGAGCAGAGAGATGGTGGCGGTGTGAAAAGGGAGATGCATTGACAGAGGTTGAGTCTGATGTATTGTGAAAGTCATCTCCAGATGCTGCTATGGCGTTGCCCTTCCCCCGCCAGCATTGTTTCAAATTGTGTTGTGTATAATCCAAGGGTGAGGTTTTGTTGCTCCTCCAATTTGAATCTAATATTGGCTTAGACACGAGTCTATATGCTTCTTGTTGGTATGGGCCATCGAGAATTTTATTACACAAATTCCTAGTTGTCTTTCAAAAATATCTTAACCTTTAAAATTTTTTATATCTAGAACCGATTCTAACATTCGAGAGACAGACACAGGCTCGGAAGCCGAGGCAGGGACATCACAACATGAAGAACGACGGCCATGGGAAGATGTCGTCCCTGGAGCATCAGCGGAGGAAGGTGCAGACCCACCAAACACTACAGAGGATGCTGCACAGCAGGAAGAGCAGGCCAGGAGCAGCAGTCCAACATTGCCTCTATATAGCTCCCCCCAGGCATCTATACCACAGCGAATGCGCCGAAGGAGAGAAGCACACAATCTAGGGACAAGGAGGGAGATTGATAGACGTGTAATGGATTATATTGGTCGCACCATTAGTGATGATGGAGAGGAGGCATTTTGTCGCAGCTTGGCCCAACATCTTCGCCGAATCCCAATTGATTTAAGGCTAAATACAAAAACATGTATAATGCACCTCATACATGCTGCAACACCACCCCAAAATCCTCGTGAGATATTTCAAATAATTGAAAGACAACACCAACTGTCTGAATGCCCCAATGCATCCAGTTCTGCTGCTGCTCATGGCCATGCTACTTGTGAGTCACAAGAATCAGCTATCAGTAGGCCAAATAATGACTCTGGGCGTGCATCTTCGTCTGACATTTCAACACAATCGTGGCAACGTCACATGAGTGTGGAAGGTCAATTTGGACAGGAGCATGGCAACATAGGGCAACCGCCTACTTTTGTGGGGTATTCAAACCACACCATCACCAATCTTCCACCCACAAATACTATGCAAGCATGGCCACCATACCCAAGACATTACGGTCATCAAGGCCAATATGGGCCTCAGAATAGGGCAGCAAATGTAGTTGGCCAGGGTGAAGGCTGGGTTCCTCGGGGTCCACACCAACATTCAAATATTGCCCAACACAGCAATATATTTCACCATCCACAAACACAAGAGGCTGCTTTCTATTCTCAAGGCCCAGTTGATTATGTTACCAGTCATCAACAACCAATCCGAACCCAGAACAACCCACCACCAGCAATAACTCAAAATCCCACACATCAGCAAAGCACTGTCCCAGAAAACCGCAGCATTAACATTTCGACCTCTTCACCAACAACATCCCATCAGTCTTTTATAGATTTGTAATGTTTGGAACTGTTTTCATTGTTTTGTTTTTCCAAATGTTGGCAATTTGAAACTTTCGCCAAAAGGAAGCATTGTTATTTATGTTTAGTTTGCTAATTAAAAGCAAATATTGGTTTACCAACAAGATATGTGTTTATTCTTTATCCAAAAAATGTAGCCATTGTAATGCTAAACAATAATTACAGTATATACTCGAGTATAAGGCGACACAAGAATAAGTCAACACACACCATTGACCATTTTAAAAGAAAATAGTCTTCAGCCACTATCATGTAAGGACTTGTTTCACAACCTGAAGCTCAAAGGATCCTTGGAAGTGGACCACACATTTGCTTGGGATTAATACTCAAAACCATAAAGGCCCCGTCACACATAGCGACGCTTGAGCGATTCCGACAACGATACGACCTGTCAGGGATCGCTCAAGCGTCGTTATGTGGTCGCTGGTGAGATGTCAAACAGTGAGATCTCACCAACGACGCAGCAGCGATGCGGCGACCTGTAGCGACCTGTAGCGACCTGCACAACGATGCTATTTCATGACGATTCAATGGGACGTCCTGTCAGCGAGGTCGTTGGTAAGGTGTCAAACACAGCGATGTGTGCTACCCAGCGGGACCTCAACGATCAAAAAATGGCCCAGGCCATTCCGACACGACCAGCGATCTCACAGCAGGGGCCTGGTCGCTGCAAAGTGTCACACATAGCGAGATCGCTACTGAGATCGCTGTTGCATCACAAAACTTGTGACTCAGCAGCGATCTCGCTAGCGATCTCGCTGTGTGTGATGGGGGCTTTATGTAATAACTTAATATGCGACAATCTCAATTTATTACATTATCCACAATGTCTATCTTTCAAAATATTCATTGCCTGTCCAGTGACAACCAGACTGAAAATATTCAAACTTGACTCAAAAAATGGCATAATAAAAAGGTTGTGGTTTGTTTGAAGCCATTGCAAATATACTTACTGTGGGTGTTGGCTGCGTGGAATGGCGTGTCCCAGAGTCGCTGATGGAGGAGCCATGAGTGGAGCATTGATGAAGGCTGGGACTCGGGGGGTGTTCTAAACTGGCTCACGCTCAACATTATCAGCTGTATGGACAACACACATTGAGGCTTACTCATAGCTACAAAGAAATGCCTCCATCATATGCTCCGTCACATTTAGGGAGTGAGAGGTACCACCATGGGCAAATAACTGGTTTTTTGAATGCTTATGGCCCTGCTCAATTTGTGCAGCAATGACAACAAGACCAAGGTCCATTTTTAACACACAAAAACAGAGTATTGTGACATTATTAAAAAGCTAATGGTTGCTTTGACGTAACACATGATGGGTATAGCCACAGTCAGGAAGCCATTAGCTAACATCATTGACACACACATTCACACAATGTTCCTTGGCCTACAACCACTCAACATCACTCTTGAAGACAAATATCACAAACACCAACCTGACCCTCAACAGCCAATCATTCTTTTTTTGACTTGTAATGTATTTTATTTGTTAAATTAACAAGGCTTTGCAAAGTATGGCACCTTTTCATTTAGTAATAAATGAAGGATGATTTGGTTTTGTATGTTTGTCGAATTAAACAACACTCATTTTTTTTTTTGTTTAAAGTCAAAAATTATATTGTAAAAGCCAAACATTTTGGTGGGCAAAATTGAAGCCAAACTTTTAATTTTTTAAACAAACATAATGAATAAACAAAAATTGCAAAAAATCATATTACAACATTATCTTGGCAGGGTATTGCTCCCTCCAGCGATACAAAATAATTAGCAAAAAAATTTCGCACTCTGAGGCCTGACAGCTGTGTGCGTATGGGCAAAGCCTGGGCAATGTCTCGACGATTGCTTGTTGATCCTAAAACGCCATCCTGACACACAGAGACATGATGTTGATGGGTAAAGTTGTGTAGTATGACGCATGCCTTTACTACTATGTCAACATTGTTTGGGCTTAACTGGAGGGCACTGTGCAAGACACGCCATTTAGCTGTCAAGATGCCAAATGCACACTCCACCAGACGATGTGCACGAGTTAATCGATAGTTAAAAATGCGGCCACGTCTGTCCAGACCCCGTCGCGGATAAGGCCTCATCACATTCCGTGTTAGCTGAAATGCCTCATCACCAACTACAACATATGGCATTGGTTGACCCCCAGAAGAAGGAAGACTCCTTGGGGGTGGCACACCCAAATCATTGTCCTTCAGCCGCCGACCCATAATGGAAGAACTGAAGATTCGAGAATCTCCAGTTCTTCCATAGGCCCCTATATCTACAATTATAAAGTTGTAGTTGCTGTCAACTAAGGCCAACAAGACAACTGAAAAATAACCCTTATAATTGTAGTATAGGGACCCAGAGTTCGGCGGCTTCTTGACCCGGATGTGCTTCCCATCTAGGGCACCTAGACAATTAGGAAAGTGGCACGTGTTGTAGATGCCATTAGCAATACGTTCCCAATCTTCGGTTGTGGGTTCAGGCATCACTTTGTTCTTTAGGGCAATCCATATTTGTGAGCATGTGTGCTTCACTATATTTGATATTGTTTGTATGCCCAGAAGAAACTCTAGATGGAGTGAAGCATAGGATTGTCCCGTTGACAAAAACCTAAAAATGGAAATGAAAAAACAAAAAAATTAAAGCTCAAATTGACGTATATCACACCATGTTGAAAGAAACTAGAGTTACACGCATAAGCAAATGTAAAAATGTAAGACACATACAAAACGAAACTTTACCCATACCCATAACCCTAACCCTACCCCTAAACACTAAAGTATAGGTACGGGTAGTGTTAGGTTTAGGGGTAGGGGTACAACGAAACAGTGGCTTAACCACACATATGGGTTAGTGGCGTACTGTGGAGAAATGTGTCAAATTTTGGGGTAACATTTCTCATGTTACCCCTTGATGAATTTCCAAAAATTGTATAACTTTGTTAAATGTTGGCATGAAATACATTACATGTATTTTTTTGTGTAGCATAGCTCCACCTTGAGGGGTGGTGGCTTTTGAATGGTGTAACATTTATGTGTTTTATACCATATAGACCTGTTAGAAAGTGACAATTTGATGGGTTTTATCTAAACATTAATATTTTTTGCCAGTATGTGATTTTCAAAAAAAATTATACCTTAACGTTAACATGAGACGTTCTTCTGCAGAAATGCAGCGACGAAAACGGGTATTTTTAAAAGTGATGGCTGGACGAAGCTGGGCAAGAAGAAAGTCAAAGGCCTCAAGTGACATCCTTGTGTAGGCATAAAATTTATCCCTATGCATCTGCATACGTTGATATAGGCCGGCAAAATGTCCTTTTCTCGGACGCTGGGTGAGGAGAGGATGCACCCAAAATCTATGCCGCCTACTCGGAGCACCAACAAGGGGATATCCCACTCCATATTCCCGGGATAACATCCAGTTAAAGAGGAGCTCCTCAGTAGGGTCAAGACTAAGATTTCTTGCAGACATGCTTGCTTGTGGTTTCTAAGAAAAGACACCCACCAAAAAACACAACAAACAATCACACATGTTGCTAAATGCCTTTATATAGGGATAGCACACATGATTTATGATTGCTTGTGCATTTTAGCTCCGTTTTAAACGGATTGCATACGGATGTCAAAAACGGATTATGCGATTAAAAAATCGCATTACACTCGCATGACACTCGCATGACAATCGCACACGTTACATCCGTTTTTTCGGTCAGTACATCGGACCATTTTTTTCTCACACAAGTGGAGATGAGCCCTAAGCCTTATTAGCTGGGAGACCTCACACCTCATGCAACACCTCCAATTTTTTTAACTTTTTTTATTCCAGCCACATTCAAATGGCACAAACATCAGTTTCATAGACTAATATTGATAGGAAAATGTAAAAATAGTTACACAGATAGTTGACCTACAGTAGAACCTGTTATAATGGCACACAGACAGCCACCGAGGAGTTTTAAATTAAACTTCTGCATTTATGATTTTTTTGCAGTAACTAAACAATTTGCTGCTCTAACCCATTACCCACCGGTAGGGTTGAGCGAAACGGGTCGAACATTTTCAAAAGTCGACGACTTTTGGCGAAGTCGAGTTTCATGAAACCCAATCCGACCCCTGTGCGTTGTCGGCCATGCGGTACGCGACTTTCGCGCCAAAGTCGCGTTTCAATGACGCGAAAAGCGCCATTTCTCAGCCAATGAAGGTGAACGCAGAGTGTGGGCAGCGTGATGACATAGGTCCTGGTCCCCACCATCTTAGAGAAGGGCATTGCAGTGATTGGCTTGCTGTCTGCGGCGTCACAGGGGCTATAAAGAGGCGTTCCCGCCGACCGCCATGTTACTGCTGCTGATCTGAGCTTAGGGAGAGGTTGCTGCCGCTTCGTCAGAAGCAGGGATAGCGTTAGGCAGGGTCCATTAACCACCAAACCGCTTGTGCTGTAGCGATTTCCACTGTCCAACACCACCTTCGGTGTGCAGGGACAGTGGAAGCTACATTTTTTTTTTCTCAGCGCTGTAGCTCATTGGGCTGCCCTAGAAGGCTCCCTGATAGCTGCATTGCTGTGTGTACGCCGCTGTGCAAACCAACTGCTTTTTTCAAAGCACAAATCCTCTTGTTCCTTCCTTTCTGCACAGCTATCTTTTTTGTTTGTCCACACTTTTTATTTAATTTGTGCATCAGTCCACTCCTTATTGCTGCCTGCCATACCTGGCTGAGATTACTGCAGGGAGATAGTAATTGCAGGACGGTCCCTGTTTTTTTTTTTTTTGTGGGAGATTAAGATTGGCATATCTGCTAGAGTGCCATCCCTGTGTGTGCCATCTCTCAGTCAGTGGGCCATAGAAAGCCTATTTATTTTTTTGCTTGATTTGGTTCTAAAATCAACCTGAAAAAATCACTACATCAATCAGTGGGAGAAACATATTGGCCTCAGGGCTTGTGTGCCACTCCTGACTCCTGTGTGTGCCATCTCTCAGTCAGTGGGCCATAGAAAGCCTATTTATTTTTTTGCTTGATTTGGGTTCTAAAATCTACCTGAAAAAATCACTACATCAATCAGTGGGAGAAAAATATTGGCCTCAGGGCTTGTGTGCCACTCCTGACTCCTGTGTGTGCCATCTCTCAGTCAGTGGGCCATAGAAAGCCTATTTTTTTTTTTTGCTTGATTTGGGTTGTAAAATCTACCTGAAAAAATCACTACATCAATCAGTGGGAGAAAAATATTAGCCTCTGGGCTTGTGGGCCACTTCTGACTCCTGTGTGTGCCATCTCTCACTCAGTGGGGCATAGAAAGCCTATTAATTTTTTTGCTTGATTTGGGTTCTAAAATCTACCTGAAAAAATCACTACATCAATCAGTGGGAGAAAAATATTGGCCTCAGGGCTTGTGTGCCACTCCTGACTCCTGTGTGTGCCATCTCTCAGTCAGTGGGCCATAGAAAGCCTATTTATTTTTTTGCTTGATTTGGGTTCTAAAATCTACCTGAAAAAATCACTACATCAATCAGTGGGAGAAAAATATTGGCCTCAGGGCTTGTGTGCCACTCCTGACTCCTGTGTGTGCCATCTCTCACTCAGTGGGCCATAGAAAGCCTATTTATTTTTTTGCTTGATTTGGGTTCCAAAATCTACCTGAAAAAATCACAACATCAATCAGTGGGAGAAAAATATTGGCCTCTGGGCTTGTGTGCCACTCCTGACTCCTGTGTGTGCCATCTCTCACTCAGTGGGCCATAGAAAGCCTATTTATTTTTTTGCTTGATTTGGGTTCTAAAATCTACTTGAAAAAATCACTACATCAATCAGTGGGAGAAAAATATTTGCCTCAGGGCTTGTGTGCCACTCCTGACTCCTGTGTGTGCCATCTCTCACTCAGTGGGGCATAGAAAACCTTTTTTTATTTTTTTTTATTTGGTTTCTAAATTGTCATTGAAAAAATCATTTTATATTATTTGGTTTCTAAATTATTCCTGAAAAAATCATTTTATTTTATTTTGTTTATAAAGTCTCCCTGAAAAAAAAAAAAATAGGTGGGAGATTAATATTGCCCTTTCTGCTTGTGTGCCAGTCTTGACTCCTGGGTGTGCCATCTCTCTCTCTCTCTCTCTCTCAAATTGTGGGCCATAGAAAGCCTATTAATTTTTTTGCTTGATTTGGGTTCCAAAATCTACCTGAAAAAATCACAACATCAATCAGTGGGAGAAAAATATTGGCCTCTGGGCTTGTGGGCCACTCCTGACTCCTGTGTGTGCCATCTCTCACTCAGTGGGGCATAGAAAGCCTTTTTTTTTTTTTTTTATTTGGTTTCTAAATTGTCATTGAAAAAATCATTTTATTTTATTTGGTTTCTAAATTATTCCTGAAAAAATCATTTTATTTTATTTTGTTTATAAAGTCTCCCTGATAAAAAAAAAAAAAAAAAATAGGTGGGAGAATAATATTGCCCTTTCTGCTTGTGTGCCAGTCTTGACTCCTGGGTGTGCCATCTCTCTCTCTCTCTCAAATTGTGGGCCATAGAAAGCCTATTTATTTTTTGGCTTGATTTGGGTTCCAAAATCTACCTGAAAAAATCACAACATCAATCAGTGGGAGAAAAATATTGGCCTCTGGGCTTGTGGGCCACTCCTGACTCCTGTGTGTGCCATCTCTCACTCAGTGGGGCATAGAAAGCCTTTTTTTTTTTTTGGTTTCTAAATTGTCATTGAAAAAATCTTTTTATTTTATTTGGTTTCTAAATTATTCCTGAAAAAATAATTTTATTTTATTTTGTTTATAAAGTCTCCCTGAAAAAAAAAAATAGGTGGGAGATTAATATTGCCCTTTCTGCTTGTGTGCCAGTCTTGACTCCTGGGTGTGCCATCTCTCTCTCTCTCTCTCTCTCTCTCTCTCTCTCAAATTGTGGGCCATAGAAAGCCTATTAATTTTTTGGCTTGATTTGGGTTCCAAAATCTACCTGAAAAAATCACAACATCAATCAGTGGGAGAAAAATATTGGCCTCTGGGCTTGTGGGCCACTCCTGACTCCTGTGTGTGCCATCTCTCACTCAGTGGGGCATAGAAAGCCTATTAATTTTTTTGCTTGGTTTGGGTTCTAAAATCTACCTGAAAAAATCACTACATCAATCAGTGGGAGAAAAATATTGGCCTCTGGGCTTGTGTGCCATCTCTCACTCAGTGGGCCATAGAAAGCCTATTTTTTTTTTTATTTGGTTCTAAATTGTCCCTGAAAAATCATTTTATTTTATTTTGTTTATAAAGTCTCCCTGAAAAAAAAAAAAACAGTGGGAGATTTATATTGACATTTGTGCTTGAGTGACAGTCCTGTGTGTGTGGCATCTCTGTGATTTGGTGCCACAGAAAACAGAGTGTGTAACATTGTGCCTGATTTTCCTTGTGGTCTCACCAACCTGTAAAGGGATATTGAAATCAAACTGAAGTTATAGCTCACCGTGTAAGTTGTTTGACAGCAACAAATAAAGTTACTTTGGTTAAGTTTTTAAAACAATGAGAAAGTCTGGTGCAAGAGGTCGTGGCCGTGGGCGTTCATTGTCAGCTGGTAATGATGGTAGTGGTAGTGGTAGTGGAGCATCAGGTGGTCGTGGGAAAAAAAATATTCCACCTAAGTCTGGAGCTGTGGAGCCAGGTTCGTCGTCTGGCTACACAAGGCCTCGAACGCTCTCTTTTCTGGGAGTAGGAAAACCGCTTTTAAAGCCGGAGCAGCAACAGCAAGTTTTGGCTTACCTTGCAGACTCAGCCTCTAGCTCTTTTGCCTCCTCTTCTGAAACTGGTAAATGTAAAAGCAGTGCGTCGTTTGTGGATGTTCACGGTCAGGGACAAGTCGCTTCCTTGTCCTCTTCAGCAAAAACAACAACAAGAGAGAAGGATGCAGCAGGCGACACAACGGGTTACTCCATGGAGCTCTTTACACATACCGTCCCTGGCTTAGAAAGTGAAACAGTTAACAGGCCATGCCCATTACAAGTAGATTCTGACATGGAGTGCACTGATGCACAGCCACAGCCACAGCCAGACTACTATGCTGGTCCTTTGACTCAGACCACAACATTGCCCTCTCAGGGTACTGATCCACAATCAGACCCTGATGAGACTATGTTGCCCCATCACGAACGCTATACCACCGACCGACACGGTGACACAGACGAAGTTGCACACGAGGTAGAAGAGGAGGTAATAGATGACCCTGTTGTTGACCCTGATTGGCAGCCATTGGGGGAACAGGGTGCAGGCGGCAGTAGTTCTGAAGCGGAGGAGGAGGGGCCGCAGCAGGCATCAACATCGTAACAGGTTCCATCTGCCGGGCCCATATCTGGCCCAAAACGCGTGGCAAAGCAAAAAACTGTTGGGGGACAGCGTGTCCATCCGGTTAAAGCTCAGTCTGCAATTCCTGAAAAGGGATCCGATGCTAGGAAGAGTGCAGACTGGCATTTTTTTTAAACAACATCCAATTGATCAGCGCAAAGTCATCTGTCAAAAATGTTCAACTAGCTTAGGTCAGAATCTGAAAAGTCTCAATACAAGTTGCATGCATAGACATTTAACCACCATGCATTTGCAAGCCTGGACTAACTACCAAACATCCCTTAAGGTTGTAGCACCCTCGGCCAATGAAGCTAGTCAGCAACGCAACATCCCTTCCGTCACTGTAAGGTCACCATTTTCCGCACCACCGGCAGTATCTGTGCAGGTTTCTTTGCCAGCCCAAAGCAGTCAGGGTCAGGGAATCACCAGTTTTGTAGGAGGAAATACTGCATCTAGGGCACCGGCGGAAACAATACCGTCTCCAACAGTCTCTCAGTCTGCCATGGCCACCGGCACACCCGCTAGTTCCACGATCTCCAGCTCTCCAGTCCAGCTCACCCTACATGAGACTCTGGTTAGAAAAAGGAAGTACTTATCCTCGCATCCGCGTACACAGGGTTTGAACGCCCACATAGCTAGACTAATCTCGTTAGAGATGATGCCCTACCGGTTAGTTGAAAGCAAAGCTTTCAAAGCCCTGATGGAGTACGCTGAACCACGCTACGAGCTACCCAGTCGACACTTTTTTTCCAGAAAATCCATCCCAGCCCTGCACCAGCATGTTAAACAGCACATCGTCCATGCACTCAGGCAATCTGTGAGTACAAAGGTGCACCTGACTACAGATGCATGGACCAGTAGGCATGGCCAGGGACGTTACGTGTCCATCACGGCACACTGGGTGAATGTGGTGGATGCAGGGTCCACAGGGGACATCAATTTCGGGATAGTTGTGCCTAGCCCACGGTCTAGGAAACAGTTGACTGTAGGCGTTCGCACCCCCTCCTCCTCGTCCTCCTGCAGAAGCGAGAGCTCTTCCACAGACCGCAGTCGCCAAACCACTACATCGTCAGCTGTCACTGTTGCACACCAGGTCTCCCATTATGGGGCAGCTACTGGCAAGCGTCAGCAGGCTGTATTGGCTATGAAGTGTTTGGGCGACAACAGACACACCGCAGAAGTTCTGTCCGAGTTCTTGCAGGAAGAAACGCAGTCGTGGCTGGGCACAGTAGATCTTGAGGCAGGCAAGGTAGTGAGTGATAATGGAAGGAATTTCATGGCTGCCATCTCCCTTTCATAACTGAAACATATTCCTTGCCTGGCTCACACCTTAAACCTGGTGGTGCAGTGCTTATTGAAAACTTATCCTGGTTTCTCCGACCTGCGCCTCAAAGTGCGTGGACTTTGCTCACATATCCGCCGTTCGCCTGTACACTCCAGCCGTATGCAGACCTATCAGCGGTCTTTGAACCTTCCCCAGCATCGCCTAATCATAGACGTTGCAACAAGGTGGAACTCAACACTGCACATGCTTCAGAGACTGTGCGAACAGAGGCGGGCTGTTATGTTTTTGTGGGAGGATACACATTCACGGGCAGACAGTAGGATGGCAGACATGGAGTTGTCGGGTGTGCAGTGGTCGAAGATACAAGACATGTGTCAAGTCCTTCAGTGTTTTGAGGAACGCACACGGCTGGTTAGTGCAGACAACGCCATAATAAGCATGAGCATCCCCCTAATGCGTCTGCTGATGCAAAGTTTGACGCACATAAAGGATCAGGCGTCTGCACCAGAGGAAGAGGAAAGTCTTGATGACAGTCAGCCATTGTCTGGTCAGGGCAGTGTACAGGACGAGGTAGCAGGCGAAGAGGAGGTGGAGGACGAGGAGGATGATGGGGATGAGTATATTTTTAATGATGAAGCTTTCCCGGGGGCACTGGAAATTGATGGCGTGGCAAGGCCGGGTTCTGGTTTTTTGAGGGACACAAGTGACGTAGATTTGCCTGCAACTGCACCTCAACCAAGCACAACCGCAGATTTGACAACTGGAACTTTGGTCCACATGGCGGATTATGCCTTGCGTATGCTCAAAAGGGACACACGCATTACTAAAATGATGAACGATGACGATTACTGGTTGGCCTGCCTCCTTGATCCTCGCTATAAAGGCAAATTGCAAAATATTATGCCACATGAGAACTTGGAACTAATATTAGCAACAAAACAATCAACTCTTGTTGACCGTTTGCTTCAGGCATTCCCAGCACACAGCGCCCGTGATCGTTCTCACACGAGCTCCAGGGGGCAGCAGACCAGGAGTGTTAGGGGTGCACACATCAGAAGTGGCGTTGGACAGAGGGGTTTTCTGACCAGGTTGTGGAGTGATTTTGCTATGACCGCAGACAGGACAGGTACTGCTGCATCAGTTGAAAGTGACAGGAGACAACATTTGTCCAGTATGGTTACAAACTATTTTTCATCCCTTATCGATGTTCTCCCTCAACCGTCATTCCCATTTGATTACTGGGCATCAAAATTAGACACCTGGCCAGAATTGGCTGAATATGCATTGCAGGAGCTTGCTTGCCCGGCAGCTAGTGTCCTATCAGAAAGAGTATTCAGTGCTGCAGGTTCAATATTAACCGAAAAAAGGACTCGTCTGGCTACACACAATGTTGATGATCTAACATTCATTAAAATGAACCACAACTGGATTTCGAATTCTTTTGCCCCACCTTGCCTGGGCGACACCTAGCTTTCCTATGAAAAGCTCTTGCCTGTGGACTACTGTGAATGACTTTTCAAATGTCTTAATTTGCAGCAGCTGATTGTCCAGCATACGACATGTTTACACCTCCCTAAATGGCCAAACTCCCCACACGGGGCCGTGGTATCGCGACTTGGCGCAAGCACCCGTGAAAGTGCTGTTTGTCTGAAGAGGTGGGTATGCCCGCTTTTGGTCGACAGCACTACCACTGGGTCCCTCATAGTACAATAAACTGTCTCTGGCGGTGGTGGTGCGCACCCAACGTCAGACACACTGTTGTAACATGAGGGGCCCTGGGCCTGTACCGCCGTCCACAAGAGAGTTCACCCACCCCCAGGTCAAACATTGCTCTGCCACTTCCACAATTATCTCTCACACTTCCACCAATGTTTAGACTATGCGCTGACATCCTTCCATTCCTGCCACTGACAATACCATTGTGTTGACATGTATAATGGTACTTAACATAGTCAGGGGCAGTGTCCTCTATTTACCAAAGTAAAAACTTTGCGCCAAATTAGTAGGTCAGAAACAACGCAGAGGATCCCACCCCTGTACCTAAAGATTGCACCCTTTAGTGTTTTCGCTGGATTTTAATGTGAGACATTCACATTTATGTATTGTTTTGGACTACTAACTGGCAGACACTCATTACAATCATCCTCCACTGACCAGGCCACTGCTGGCCGTGTTCACCTGGAACCAATTTAAAATTGCCTACAGCCATATGTTATTATGTTAGGCCTTTGATGCCTGTCTGCGGTCACTCCTTCCACTAGGCCTCCACTGACCACACCACTGCTGCCCATGTACCCCTGGAACCAATTTAAAATTGCCTACTGCCAGCCCAATTTTTTTATGTTAGGCCTTCGAAGCCTGTCTGCGGTCTGTTCTTTCAACTACTACTACACTGACCAGGCCACTGCTGCCCGTGTTCCCCTGGAACCAATTTAAAATTGCCTACAGCCAACCCAATTTTTTTATGTTAGGCCTTCGAAGCCTGTATGCGGTCCGTTCTTTCTACTATTACTCCACTGACCATGCCACTGCTGCCCGTGTTCCCCTGGAACCAATTTAAAATTGCCTACAGCCATCTGTTATTATGTTAGGCCTTCGATGCCTGTCTGCGGTCACTCCTTCCACTAGGCCTCCACTGACCAGACCACTGCTGCCCGTGTTCCCCTGGAACCAATTTAAAATTGCCTACAGCCAGCCCAATTTTTTTATGTTAGGCCTTCGAAGCCTGTCTGCGGTCCGTTCTTTCTACTACTACTACACTGACCAGGCCACTGCTGCCCGTGTTCCCCTGGAACCAATTTAAAATTGCCTACAGCCAACCCAATTATTTTATGTTAGGCCTTCGAAGCCTGTCTGCGGTCCGTTCTTTCTACTACTACTCCACTGACCAGGCCACTGCTGCCCGTATTCCCCTGGAACCAATTTAAAATTGCCTACAGCCATCTGTTATTATGTTAGGCCTTCGATGCCTGTCTGCGGTCAATCCTTCCACTAGGCCTCCACTGACCAGACCACTGCTGCCCGTGTTCCCCTGGAACCAATTTAAAATTGCCTACAGCCAGCCCAATTTTTTTATGTTAGGCCTTCGAAGCCTGTCTGCGCTCCGTTCTTTCTACTCCTACTACACTGACCAGGCCACTGCTGCCCGTGTTCCCCTGGAACCAATTTAAAATTGCCTACAGCCATCTGTTATTATGTTAGGCCTTCGATGCCTGTCTGCGGTCACTCCTTCCACTAGGCCTCCACTGACCAGACCACTGCTGCCCGTGTTCCCCTGGAACCAATTTAAAATTGCCTACAGCCAGCCCAATTTTTTTATGTTAGGCCTTCGAAGCCTGTCTGCGGTCCGTTCTTTCTACTACTACTACACTGACCAGGCCACTGCTGCCCGTGTTCCCCTGGAACCAATTTAAAATTGCCTACAGCCAACCCAATTATTTTATGTTAGGCCTTCGAAGCCTGTCTGCGGTCCGTTCTTTCTACTACTACTCCACTGACCAGGCCACTGCTGCCCGTATTCCCCTGGAACCAATTTAAAATTGCCTACAGCCATCTGTTATTATGTTAGGCCTTCGATGCCTGTCTGCGGTCACTCCTTCCACTAGGCCTCCACTGACCAGACCACTGCTGCCCGTGTTCCCCTGGAACCAATTTAAAATTGCCTACAGCCAGCCCAATTTTTTTATGTTAGGCCTTCGAAGCCTGTCTGCGGTCCGTTCTTTCTACTACTACTACACTGACCAGGCCACTGCTGCCCGTGTTCCCCTGGAACCAATTTAAAATTGCCTACAGCCATCTGTTATTATGTTAGGCCTTCGATGCCTGTCTGCGGTCACTCCTTCCACTAGGCCTCCACTGACCAGACCACTGCTGCCCGTGTTCCCCTGGAACCAATTTAAAATTGCCTACAGCCAGCCCAATTATTTATGTTAGGCCTTCGAAGCCTGTCTGCGATCCGTTCTTTCTACTACTACTACACTGACCAGGCCACTGCTGCCCGTGTTCCCCTGGAACCAATTTAAAATTGCCTACAGCCATCTGTTATTATGTTAGGCCTTCGATGCCTGTCTGTGGTCACTCCTTCCACTAGGCCTCCACTGACCAGACCACTGCTGCCCGTGTTCCCCTGGAACCAATTTAAAATTGCCTACAGCCAGCCCAATTTTTTTATGTTAGGCCTCCGAAGCCTGTCTGCGGTCCGTTCTTTCTACTACTACTAAACTGACCAGGCCACTGCTGCCCGTGTTCCCCTGGAACCAATTTAAAATTGCCTACAGCCATCTGTTATTATGTTAGGCCTTCGATGCCTGTCTGCGGTCACTCCTTCCACTAGGCCTCCACTGACCAGACCACGTCTGCCCGTGTTCCCCTGGAACCATTTTAAAATTGCCTACAGCCAGCCCAATTTTTTTATGTTAGGCCTTCGAAGCCTGTCTGCGGTCCGTTCTTTCTACTACTACTACACTGACCAGGCCACTGCTGCCCATGTTCCCCTGGAACCAATTTAAAATTGCCTACAGCCATCTGTTATTATGTTAGGCCTTCGATGCCTGTCTGCGGTCATTCCTTCCACTAGGCCTCCACTGACCAGACCAATGCTGGCCGTGTACCCCTGGAACCCAGCTGAAAGTGCATGGAGCCTCCTTTTTTTCTTTGTTTTATATTTAGAAAGCCCAGATGAACTACGCTGTACCACGGTTCAAGCTACCCAGTCGACATTTCTTTTGCGAGAAAAGCCATCCCAGCCCTCCAGCGGCATGAAAAAGTCTGCATTGTCATAGCACTCAGGCAATCAAACAGTAGAAAGGTGCACCTGACAAGAGACGCATGGACCAGTAGGCATGTCCACAAAAAGTTACGTGTCAATTACGGCGCACAGGGTTAATGTGTTGGATGCATGGTCCACAGGGGACAGCCTACAAAGTCTGTCTGCAGTCCCTAATTCAAATTTTCCTCCGCTGACCACACCACTGCTGCCCGTGTACCCCTGGAACCAATTTTAAAGTGTTAGGCCTACTGCGCCTGTCTGCGGTCCCTCCTTCCAATACTCGTCCACTGACCAGACCACTGCTGCCCGTGGACCCCTGGAACCTATTTTTAATTGCATAGAGCATCCTTATTTTAATAGTAGGCGTACAAAGTCTGTCTGCGGTCCACTATTGAAATTGTCCTCCACTGCCCAGAGCAATGCTGCCTGTGTACCCCTGTAACTTTTTTAAGCTGCAGTGAGCCACATTTTTGGTTTAAGGCCTACTACCTGTGTCTGTCTGCGCCACTCAATTCTGCTGTGTTCCTTTGAAAAAAGCTGAGCGTCAATAGTCTTGTTTTTAGCCTCTAGGAATTTTAAAACTGCATTGGGGGTACAACTTTGGTAGGGCCTACTAACGGTGTCTGCCGCCCCGCCCCAAGGTGTGCCACAGGTTTCGTCCACATTGCTTCGGTCTTCCGACTCTCGTTTAGTAGTTGTAGAAAACTACACTGCATTAGGCCTACAAATTGGGTATGGGGTGTAGAGAGATGGTGTGTTCCACTCCAAGGTGTTCCCCAGGTTTCCTCTCCATTGCTTCGATCTTCATGCTCTCGTTTAGTAGTTGTTGGAAACTACGCTGCATTAGGCCTACAAATTGGGTATGGGGTGTAGAGAGATGGTGTGTTACACTCCAAGGTGTTCCCCAGGTTTCGTCCACATTGCTTCGGTCTTCCGACTCTCGTTTAGTAGTTGTAGAAAACTACACTGCATTAGGCCTACAAATTGGGTATGGGGTGTAGAGAGATGGTGTGTTACACTCCAAGGTGTTCTCCAGGTTACCTTTCCTGAGCTTCTATTTTCAGGCTCTCGTTTAGTAGTTGTTGGGAACTACACTGCATTAGGCCTACAAAATGAGTATGGGGTGTTGAGAGATGGTGTGTTGCACTCCAAGGTGTTCCCCAGGTTTCCTCTCCATTGCTTCGATCTTCATGCTCTCATTTAGCAGTTGTTGGAAACTACACTGCATTAGGCCTACAAAATGGGTATGGGGTGTAGAGAGATGGTGTGTTCCACTCCAAGGTGTTCCCAAGGTTTCCTCTCCATTGCTTCGATCTTCATGCTCTCGTTTAGTAGTTGTTGGAAACTACGCTGCATTAGGCCTACAAATTGGGTATGGGGTGTAGAGAGATGGTGTGTTGCACTCCAAGGTGTTCCCGAGGTTTCCTCTCCATTGCTTCGATCTTCATGCTCTCGTTTAGTAGTTGTTGGAAACTACGCTGCATTAGGCCTACAAATTGGGTATGGGGTGTAGAGAGATGGTGTGTTCCACTCCAAGGTGTTCCCCAGGTTTCCTCTCCATTGCTTTGATCTTTATGCTCTCGTTTAGTAGTTGTTGGAAACTACGCTGCATTAGGCCTACAAATTGGGTATGGGGTGTAGAGAGATGGTGTGTTGCACTCCAAGGTGTTCCCCAGGTTTCCTCTCCATTGCTTCGATCTTCATGCTCTCGTTTAGTAGTTGTTGGAAACTACACTGCATTAGGCCTACAAAATGGGTATGGGGTGTAGAGAGATGGTGTGTTCCACTCCAAGGTGTTCCCAAGGTTTCCTCTCCATTGCTTCGATCTTCATGCTCTCGTTTAGTAGTTGTTGGAAACTACACTGCATTAGGCCTACAAAATGGGTATGGGGTGTAGAGAGATGGTGTGTTCCACTCCAAGGTGTTCCCCAGGTTTCCTCTCCATTGCTTCTATCTTCATGCTCTCGTTTAGTAGTTGTTGGAAACTACGCTGCATTAGGCCTACAAATTGGGTATGGGGTGTAGAGAGATGGTGTGTTGCACTCCAAGGTGTTCCCCAGGTTTCCTCTCCATTGCTTCGATCTTCATGCTCTCGTTTAGTAGTTGTTGGAAACTACACTGCATTAGGCCTACAAATTGGGTATGGGGTGTAGAGAGATGGTGTGTTGCACTCCAAGGTGTTCCCCAGGTTTCCTCTCCATTGCTTCGATCTTCATGCTCTCGTTTAGTAGTTGTTGGAAACTACACTGCATTAGGCCTACAAATTGGGTATGGGGTGTAGAGAGATGGTGTGTTACACTCCAAGGTGTTCCCCAGGTTTCGTCCACATTGCTTCGGTCTTCCGACTCTCGTTTAGTAGTTGTAGAAAACTACACTGCATTAGGCCTACAAATTGGGTATGGGGTGTAGAGAGATGGTGTGTTCCACTCCAAGGTGTTCCCCAGGTTTCCTCGCCATTGCTTCGATCTTAATGCTCTCGTTTAGTAGTTGTTGGAAACTACACTGCATTAGGCCTACAAATTGGGTATGGGGTGTAGAGACGGTGTGTTCCACTCCAAGGTGTTCTCCAGGTTGCCTTTCCTGAGCTTCTATCTTCAGGCTCTCGTTTAGTAGTTGTTGGAAACTACACTGCATTAGGCCTACAAAATGGTTATGGGGTGTAGAGAGATGGTGTGTTCCACTCCAAGGTGTTCCCCAGGTTTCCTCTCCATTGCTTCGATCTTCATGCTCTCGTTTAGTAGTTGTTGGAAACTACACTGCATTAGGCCTACAAATTGGGTATGGGGTGTAGAGAGATGGTGTGTTACACTCCAAGGTGTTCCCCAGGTTTCGTCCACATTGCTTCGGTCTTCCGACTCTCGTTTAGTGGTTGTAGAAAACTACACTGCATTAGGCCTACAAATTGGGTATGGGGTGTAGAGAGATGGTGTGTTCCACTCCAAGGTGTTCCCCAGGTTTCCTCGCCATTGCTTCGATCTTAATGCTGTCGTTTAGTAGTTGTTGGAAACTACACTGCATTAGGCCTACAAATTGGGTATGGGGTGTAGAGACGGTGTGTTCCACTCCAAGGTGTTCTCCAGGTTGCCTTTCCTGAGCTTCTATCTTCAGGCTCTTGTTAAATAGTGGTTAAATGGAACAACTGCATTTGGCGTACTAGTTGGTTTGGGGCCTACTAACAGTGTCTGCCGCTCCTTGCTGTTCTCCTGGTTTCCTGTCCTGAAATTCCATTTTCAGGCTCTCGTTAAGTAGTTGTTAATGTTAGACTGCATTTGGCCTACTAGTTGGGTTGGGGCCTATTATCGGTGTCTGCCACTCCTTGCTGTTCTCCTCCACTGAACAAAGCTGTGCCGCCTGTTTACTACGGTTGCCAATTTTGAACTGCATTTCGACTACTTACTGATTTGGGCCTACTCTCTGTGTCAGCCTCTCATTCCAGTTGTCCTCCACTGCAATGCCCCCTGGTTAGTCCTGTGTTACTAATTTTGAACTGCATTTAGCCCACTTTATTCTTTGGGCCTATATCTGTGTGTCCTCCTCATCCTGCCCATTGCCCAGCCAGTGATAGATGAGTCTGCTGGTACATTGACCCATAACGCAACATTCCCCCGTGCACGCTACACAGCAAGATTGTGACCCTGCTGAAAGTCAGGTTCCTCTTCCCGCATACCTTACCACCTTACACGGGGACAAAGAGGAAGGTGCAGATGAAAGTGCAGGTTCCTTCATCAGGTGGGGGGAGGAATACTAGTTGGCGACGTCACTGGCACAGGGCCTCTCATAGTACGCAAAAGTGTTGCTGCCGGTGGGAGGCGCCCCCGCCGTGCAAACACACCGCTGTACTTTGAGGGGCCCTGTGCCAGTGCCAATGCCAACTAGTGGGCCCCCCCTGCTTGCTCAGGATCACAGCACTTGCAAAGTTTAAATACTTACCTCTCCCTGCTCCACTGCCGTGACGTGTTCCAGATTTCCTGGGCCCACTAATTACTTGAACCAGCCCTACCCCCCACAACTTTAGCCAAATGACCCCTAATTTCAAATGCCTTCCAATTATTATAAGGTAAATTACGATTGACAAGCTTCAGTAACAAGAATGGATGTTTTTGCCATTAAAATGGGCAGTGTAGATGTTTTCCAGGCCTCCACTCACTGCCGACTATGCTCCCCCATTGACTTGCATTGGGTTTCGTGTTTCGGGCGATACCCGACTTTTAGCGATAATCGGCCGATTCCACTCGACTCGACTTCTAAGATAGTCGGGTTTCGCGAAACACGGCTCGACTCCAAAAAGGTCAAGGTCGCTCAACCCTACCCACCGGCACTTTAACATTTTCTAAAATGATTCTCAGGCCAAAAATTAAAGAGACCTTATTTAAAAATATATTACACTAATTAAATTTTACAATGTCAGGTGTCAGATATTCACTCTGGTCCCAGATTTGGAAGCTCTACATCTAGTTCTGTGCTCAATAAAGAACATAATACTGTATTTTGGGTCATCACACCTGACTGAATTAGTCAAATTTTTTATAATATGCTTGTAAGGATAATCTTGATATGGGAATATTTTGCACGTAGATATGTAGAGCTACAGTTAATTAAATTAAGGATAGCTTACCAAGGTACCCATAATTAACCATTAAATTTACAAATTGTTTAAATCAAGCATTTACAGTTGAAACCAGAAGTTTACATAAAGTTTATAAGTTTATATAAGAGGACACATATGCATGTTTTTCTCAATATCTGAAATTAAACCAGAATAAAGCTTTCCGGTTTTAGATCAATTAGGATTACCATAATTATTAATATTTGCCAAATGCCAGAATAATGAAAGAAAGAGAATGTTTTAAGGCATTTTTATTACTTTCTGCAAAGTCAAAAGTTTACATACACTAAGATTACTATGCCTTTAAACAATGCTGGACTGCCCATATGATTATGTCATGTGTTTAAAAGCTTCTGATAATTTGTTTGGCAACATCTGAGTTTAATTAGAGACATATCTGTGAATGTATTTAATGCACACCTGAAACACACTGCTTCTTTTTGTAGCATCATGGGAAAGTCTGAAGAAATCAGCCAAGATATCAGGAAGAGAATTGTGAACTTGCACAAGTCTGGCTCATCCTTGAGTACAATTTCAAGGCACCTTAAAGTGCCTAGTTCATCTGCACAAACTACTAAATGCAAGTACACACAACATGGGAATGTGCAGACATCATACCGCTCAGGAAGGAGATGGATTCTGTGTCCCAGAGAAGAACGTGCTTTAGTCCAACATGTGCAGATCAAAACAAGGACAAATGCAAAAGACCTTGTGAAGATGATGGTGAAGCTAGTAAGATTTTGTCGATATCTGCAGTGAAACGAGTACTGTATCAACATAGAGGCTACTCTGTCAGGAAGAAGTTATTACCGGTACTCCAAAAGAAGCATATAAAAGCCAGATTAATGTTTGCAAATGCACATAGGAACAAAGGCCTTCATTTTTTGAGACATGTTTTAGTCTGCTGAAACTGAAATTGAACTTTTTGGGCATAATGTCCATCTTTACGTTTGGAGGAAAAAGGGAGAAGCTTTTCACAAAATAGATGGCATCATGAGAAAAGAAGATTATGTGGCAATACTGAAGGACCATCTCGACACATCAGTCAGGAAGTTAAAGCTTGGGCGGAAATCGGTCTTCCAAATGGACAGTGACCCGAAGCATGCTGCCAAAATGGTAACAGCTTAAGGATAACAAAGTCAATGTTTTGGAGTGGCAATCACAAAGCCCTCATCTCAATCCTATTGAAAATTTATGGGCATATCTGAAAAGTCAGATGCAAGCAAAGCGACCTACAAACCTGGATCAGTTACACCAGTTCTGTCAGGAGGAATGGGCTCAAGTTCTGACCAATTATTGTGAGAAGCTTGTACAAGGATGTTCCAAATGTTGGCCTAAGTCATTCAGTTTAAGGGCAATAGTACCAAATACTAAGTAATAAAAATG
The DNA here is from genome assembly GCF_032444005.1 of Ranitomeya imitator. NCBI lineage: Eukaryota > Metazoa > Chordata > Amphibia > Anura > Dendrobatidae > Ranitomeya > Ranitomeya imitator. The sequence goes on along the minus strand of NC_091284.1, from coordinate 72,211,981 downwards.
CCTTAAATCATTCTCTCTCTCATTCTGGCATTTAGCAAATATTAATAATTATGGTAAACCTAAATGACCTAAAACAGGAAAGATTTATTCTGATTTCATGTCAGATGTTGAGAAAAACATGCATACATGTCTTTTTATATAGTGCATGTAAGTTTCTGGTTTCACCTGTATGTTAAATGTATAAAAAAAATTGAAATTACTTTTTTTGTGACCAATGTGAATATGCTTTTAAGTTCTGCATGTGTACCAACTCAAGTCAAACTCAATTTTTGTGTTTATTTCAAATTTCTGTATAATTATATATATAAGATTAAACAGATAATTTTTACACTGGCCTATTGGCCTTATTTTAGGCTCATACTTTCTTTTAATTTCTGTAACCATATTGACAAAAGCAGCAAAAGTCTGTTACTAACCGATTGACTCCCATACACAAAGACTGAAGTCAGCTGGACCTGCCAATATTGTTGGGTGTGGCTGACAGTCTGATGCAAGAGCCGGGGTCAACAGTCACCTAATGGTCAGGAGAGATGTTGATCTCACTGATCAGCAGTCAACTAATTGCCCGCGCATATTGATGGCACATGATCGGCCATATCAAAAATCAATTAATGGTCACGAGAGATGATAATCGCCCATTTCACCAACAAGTTAGTTGGCGGGTTTCTCATAAAAAACACCGGAGCGCTCAGCCAAATGAGTAATCTGGGTAAATGTCATTATACAGGGAGTGGGGTAAGGTTATGTATGACCATCAACTGTTGTGAATATTAGGCCCTACATTATCTACAATTTAACAAAGCACATTTTTGACTGAGCAACTGATATTTGTCAAACAGTAAACCAAATAATGCATACGAGCTAAGTAATATGAGAAAATATAAGGACATACATCTGCTGGAAAATGACTGGCAGACCATTAGGAAGAAATATGAACCAAAAGAGCAAACACCAAACATGTGGTCATGAAAAAGGACAAAAAAGATCTCAACAGTAAAAAACCTTTATTTGACAGAAAATTGGTTACATGGTGGCACTGTAGAAACGCGAATGCCTACACATCAAATAAAAACAAATGAATATGCATATTGTGCCAAAGTCACTGGCAAGCTACTTGAGGGAAGATATATCACTGAGGTTGTTAGCTTCAGTGATATGAAAGTAGGAAAACACTCCAGCACACTAAGTGCTGAGAGGGGTTAATCGGCCATGTTTAGGGCTAGGTTGAGTGAACAGCTGTGCTGAGAGGGGTTAATCACACATGTTTTTGGCTAGGATGAGAGAACAGCTGTAGAGTGGGTGGGAGGCTGTTCACCATATCTCCACCCTAGCGTGGAGTCCAGAGGATCAATACACAGCCTTCTTGCTTATTCAGTGTTGAGTGTGCCTGGAGGTGGAAGCTCAAGAGCTATATTTTCATGATAAGAAAAGCTAAACATTTCATTTCAAGATTTCAAGAGAAAGCATTCCTGTATCTACCTCTGTGTGCAGCCGAGTGAGCCGATTTACCACGATGTAATTAGACTATTGTATGAATAATTAAAAATTCTGAACCCCTAGAGAGGCAAACACTGTCATTACCTAAGAAAGGTAAAGGACCTTCAAATGTATGTCAAATTTATACGAAGGATGGAAAAGTTAGATAGAACACTAGTTTGAGCCTATAAGTAAATGCACATCAGAAATGTTGCAATGAAAAATAGTATTACATGGTTAAATTAGATACCCATAAAGGACATACAAAGGTAAAGAGTATACAAGGATATAACCTTGATAGTCGAGACAGATAAGTGTGGTGCACACCCCGATGGGCTTTTCGGAATAATCCTTATTCAGGGGATGAAAATTTACAGGTGTGTTAACTTTAACTGGAATCCTGTCTGTGATGATAATTAGACTGCTTAAATTTTTTTCTGAAAAAGAATAGAAAATACAAGTCTAATATTAGATTTAGTGACTATTGGAAAGATTGCAAGAATTCGGTGTGTTTTCATATAAATAGAGGGTCTAAGCATTTAAGATTGGCTCTTCCATTAGATGTCCCTAGAGTTCATGTCATCTTAAACTTGGAAGAGGCTATTTGCATATTCACGTAGATAGTAGTTTGAAATTTTTTTTAAAAATACTTATTTATAAAAAATTCATTTAACATACTGTTAAAACCTAATTTTAAATATAGGTAATTTTCTGACGACACATTCCCTTTAATAAGCAATCGTCTTAATTCTGTTTTCAGTCAGTTTTCCATTATCCTAAATATCTTAAATTCTCTATCCAGAAATTAAATAGTTCAAGACATTAAGTTTGGCAAGGAAATCAAGGAACCCCAACAGTGACACAACAACTAAAATGTGAGTCATGGCCGCAGTAACCACTTTGCAGCCTAAGATTTAATTGCCTCTAAATTAACAAAGCAGTGCAATACATTTCAATGTGAAAGAGGGAAGTGGCTTTCATTCCTGCTGTTACCCAGCAAAGCTAAAGTTTCATTTTAACATGCTTTTAATTCTGCAAGTTTTAAATGGTACCTCCGACTGACATATTCATATTGTAATAGGTCCACTAAGTCGTCCATCATCCGGTAAACTATTCAGTTTCATTTCAGAAAGTGCAGCCTTTCATTTGATTTACCCTTAATTATAGATTTTGGAAAAAGAAAATGTTATCTATGATACTCAAATTCAAAGAAATGAAAGAACTTATATATTTACTATTTTGTTGATAATTATTAGCTTGCTTTGTTACTGTGTTTGTAATAACAGGCCATATTGTGAGTTATTTCAGCTTTTCTTCTTGAATAGACGACTTTTAATTAAGGGTACGGTGCAATAAATCTTATGTAGACTCCTCGATGGAGCATAATGATTTGTTGTTCTGCATGATATTTCAAGAACTAGAGGGTTTAAAAACATATTATTGATTGTCCGAAAAGACCTCTATAAAAAAAAGCAGAGCAAAATACTGCAGAAAAAAAATATTACTTTGCAGTTAGGCTCCAGGCTGTTATTTTAGTCTTTGTTGTTATTGTCTTATTTTACAGAATATTGAACCTTTAATAGTTGACTTCACTTTGCTCGACTCGCACATCTCATGTATGATGCCGAAATTAAATAATTTCTAAAGACCCCATGCAAATTAAAGTCAATTGAAAACTCCGATTTTGGCAGAACATCGAACCATTTAAAGTGAACACGACAGCTGATTCATGCTGCCCCGACCATGGGCAGCATTTATCAGACACAGGCTGAACAATATCAGTCTTGAAGGTTTGACTCTAAGGGTATGTTTCCACATTCAGGAAACACTGCGTGGTTGACGCTGCGTGGGGCCACAGTGTCAAACACGCAGCGTCCAGATGTTACAGCATAGTGGAGGGGATTTTATGAAATCCCGTCTCCACTATGCGTGCATCCGGCGGCCCTGCGACTCCGGACATTCGGCGCATCTTTTAAGATTGCAGCAAGTCCGTGTACCTTGCGGCGACGCTGTGCCGCCGCAAGGTATAACACAGGGCCCTATGTATGGGGTGCGATGATCCCGGATGTGTGCTATGAACACATCCGGCATCATCGCGTCACAGAAGGGGGTGGAGCTTAGCACGGAGCGGGTTTGCTGCTCCGACCAAACCACCGGCCATCCTGAAGATGGACACGTACCTTAAGGCTACTTTCACACTGGCGTCGGCCCGTCACAGTGCGTCGGGCCGACGTACCGACGCATCCTGTCTCAACGCTGCACAATGGCGGCAGCGGATGCATTATTACAATGCATCCGCTGCCCCATTGTGAGCTGCGTGGAGGAGGGGGTGGAGTTCCGGCCTCGCATGCGCGGTCGGAAATGGCGGATACAACGCACCAAAAAACATTACAAGCAACGTTTTTTGGTGCCGACTTTCCACCGCAACACGACGCAACCTTCGCACGACGGTTGTGACGTGTGGCAATGCGTCGCAATGCATCGCTAATACAAGCCTATGGAGAAAAAACGTATCCTGCAGACAACTTTGCAGGATGCGTTTTTTCTGCAAAATGATGCATTGCGACGTGCATCGTACAACACTAGTGTGAAAGTAGCCTAAGACGCTGCGGCATTTCAGAGTACGATATTATTTAAAAGCTTCTTGGGATTGTCACAAACACCACTAGCTCACTCACCCACCTACCTATCACAATAGGCCAATAATTGTATATGCAGTAAAACCAGTGGGGAAAATGCACTTCAAGGATGCAATGTTTGACTCTAGCCTTCTGATCCTTTACGTATGAAGGGCACAGCATGGAGTATAGTTAAGTGACACTACACAATGTGCAGAACTTCCGGCGAGCAGTGCGATCTCCAATCAGCTGGTTAGCTAAATGCACCCTACAAACAGTACCAACCTCCATGCCACACTTTACTCTGCCACCACCCACTGTTTTATCAGGCCCACAAGATGATTGCACGGGGAAACACACTGGTATATATGCACAGTCAGCTTTTCCAAGCTCCTGAACATTTCACTACTTGCATTCTGGTACCACATCCAAGCTATTTTCTCTCCTCGAGAACATTGATAAGTTAGAGACCCCAGGCGAAGCTGACAGCTGGGGGCTGCAACCCTCAGCTCTCAGCTCCAGCAAGGCTGGTTATTAAGAATAGAGGCGTCCCCACACCATTTTTATTTATTATTTAAATAAATAATAATTATCATTTTTAATAACCAGCCTTTCTAAAGCCGACAGCTGAAGGTTGGTATTCTCAGGCTGGTAAGGGGCCAAGGATGTTGCCCTCCCCCCAGCCTGAAAAAAGCAGTCCGCACCCATCCAGAAAAGGCACATCTGTGAGTTTTGCCTGGCTGGTTATTAAAAATACAGGGAAACCATGCTGGTTTTTTTTATTATATACTAGATGGCAGCCCGATTCTAAAGAATCGGGAGTCTAGAATCCATATATACTTTATTTATTCAAATGTAAGAATAATACAATTAATAAATAATAGTAAGAAAGAACAAAAATAATAGGCAGTATATGGAGAAAACACCAAACAAAAGTTCAAAATTGGTGTGAAAATGTCACTGAACCACTTCACAACTAAATATATATAGTTTTGGTAAATGGTATTATCATTTTTTTGACGAAATTCGGCAGGAGCTTGAAGAGCAACGTCACTGGGCCCGCCTCCACGCAGTAGAAACTTGCTGTGAGGTAAAAATTCAAAAATCACACCAAAATGGCGGGCGGAGTGTGTCACAGTACGGCACGTTTCTGATTGGTCGCTCGCAGCAGGCGGCAACCAATCAGACACTGGACACTGTTGACGTCACTTATCTCCGGACATTAGCTCCAGACATTAGCTCCGGACATTAGCTCCGGACATTAGCTCCGGACAAAGCCACGGAAGTTGGCACAAATTGCAGGAAGTAGTATTCTAGGCAATTATATATTAGACAAGAACTAGATGGCAGCCCGATTCTAAAGAATCGGGAGTCTAGAATCCATATATACTTTATTTATTCAAATGTAAGAATAATACAATTAATAAATAATAGTAAGAAAGAACAAAAATAATAGGCAGTATATGGAGAAAACACCAAACAAAAGTTCAAAATTGGTGTGAAAATGTCACTGAACCACTTCACAACTAAATATATATAGTTTTGGTAAATGGTATTATCATTTTTTTGACGAAATTCGGCAGGAGCTTGAAGAGCAACGTCACTGGGCCCGCCTCCACGCAGTAGAAACTTGCTGTGAGGTAAAAATTCAAAAATCACACCAAAATGGCGGGCGGAGTGTGTCACAGTATGGCACGTTTCTGATTGGTCGCTCGCAGCAGGCGGCAACCAATCAGACACTGGACACTGTTGACGTCACTTATCTCCGGACATTAGCTCCGGACATTAGCTCCGGACATTAGCTCCGGACATTGGCTCCGGACAAAGCCACGGAAGTTGGCACAAATTGCAGGAAGTAGTATTCTAGGCAATTAATCTCCGGACATTAGCTCCGGACATTAGCTCCGGACATTAGCTCCGGACATTAGCTCCGGACAAAGCCACGGAAGTTGGCACAAATTGCAGGAAGTAGTATTCTAGGCAATTATATATTAGATTAACAGCGCAGGTGCCGCCTGATGAATACTCCCATCAGCAGCTCCTGCTTTCACTGTTATTAGCAGTATCAGGCTAATATATTACATTATTAAAAAGATCTCTTAAACTGTATGAATCTGGACTTGGAGTACTTTCTTTGTAAATCTATGTCATAATCACTGTGTTATCCTAATATTAAAATGAACATTTACTGAGATCAGCTACAGAGTGAGTCAAATGAACTGTGATCAAATAACAAACGATCGACCTTCACTTCCAAACAGAAACCAGATGTGTACAGGTGCGAACCAAGAGCAGCCGCCTCCATACATAACCAACAAATAAAGTTGAATTCTGTAGCGCTATATCATTAAAACATGAAATATATGATATTTGAATTGCATTAATGCTCTAGAAAATAGGAAAAATTTTGAATACTTAGAGCATAAATTGGCCAATTCATGTGTACCCAGCAGCCACGACAAGGCAATTCTCATTGCTGGGAAACTATCTAATATGAATTCTCTCCTAGGCTGAAGTCTTAATCTCTTTGGGTAGACAGGATCGTGCAATGATTAAAACCACCAATCTATGTTTAAAACTGATGACTGGAATCCAATAAAAAATCATATTGATTTCTGACTAATGTTAGTGAATGATTCTGTGTTTATCTATGTTTTTTTCTCAGCTCAGATTGGACTAAGAAAAAAATTGCAGCCTGCTGCAAACAGCTTCATATATCCGACAAGACTCGTCAATTTCTGAAAGTTGCAGCTTGTATCTGCAGTGTGACATCTTAGCAGCGGGGAAGGAATACACTGAAGTGAGGTGGGTGGACACTGTGTTCAAAGGTTGTCCAAACCTATGATATTGATGACATATTCTTAATGCAGGTCTTCATTATATGATGTGTGAGTGACCAGCCCTTAAAAACAGCTTTTTAACTTCAGTTTTCAACTTCAGCGGTGACAAAATGTAAATAGTGAACAGAGCTAAAACAGCTGAATACTAAGATGTGTCACTTATTAGGCTGTGTTTTCCAGTTTCAATAAATAAATAAATAAATCTTTATTTTATATAGCGCTAACATATTCCGCAGCGCTTTACAGTTTGAACACATTATCATCGCTGTACCGGAGTACCCAGAGGAAACCCACGCAAACACGGAGAGAACATACAAACTCTTTGCAGATGTTGTCCTGGGTGGGATTAGAACCCATGACTCCAGCGCTGCAAGGCTGCTGTGCTAACTACTGCGCCACCGTGCTGCTTACAATCAGCATTTTATTAGCAGGAGATTATCACTACATCTCGCATTCCAGGCAGTTATATTAATCTGTGTTACCCTGCCCCCACCACTGATTGACAGCTTGATGACAATGAACAGTGTACAAAGGAACCTGCCAGTCAGGGATGTAGTGGGATTATATACAGCATAGGGGTCTTGGGTCTGCTACATCTAGATCAGACAAACATGGATTCTATCAAAACTACACCAAGCAGCCCAGTATGTGATACATAGCTGAAATCAGGCTTTTTTGCCCCATATTATACTTCTTTCAGATTTCATAACAAAAACTTGATGACATATTCCTTAAAGTCCTTATATACTGTAGATTAGTATAAGCCAAACCCCCACCGATATCAATGGGTTTGGTCAGTGGCCTGCGTATAGAGGTGTCAACCCACTTAGGGTATGTGCAGACGATCAGTATACCCTGCGTCCAACCCTCAGCATCAAGATGTTACAGCATAGTGGGTGAGATGTGCAGAAATCCCACGTTCACTATGCGTCCACAGATGCTCGCGGCTTACCCACGGAGACTGTGGCACATCTTTCCAGACCGCAGCATGTCAATTACATCAACAGAATCTATCGAATGTCGAGAATCCACATGGTTCAGTGAGCACATGTGGATTCGCCTGCGCTCAATAGACGGCAACGCTTTGGACGCAGTGAACATGTGCTGAGTCCAAAGTGCTGCCATTTCCGGATTGTCTACACATACCCTCATGGTCGAGAGAGATGTCGATCAAGCAATGTTCTTCTGGAGATAAGCTGAGAATGAGAGTGCCTGTGGATGTGAGAGTCCGATGACCTGGCTGTCGGCCCAGAAGCGCTGATCGCCCAACAGTCATCTAATGTGTAAGTTCAGCTTTAGTAATCACTTAGTTTCTTAGTTATGGCATATAACTGAATATACAGTACATTAGCACATGTGTTATGTCATAAATGATCAAATCTCTTTGTGATGCTCTTCCTGCACTGCTTCTTTAAGCGAAATGACATGAAGCTGACTTGGAAATTTTCAGAACATAAAAAGGGAAAGAGTTATTGAATAGCAGCTCCATCACCTTTATAGCACAAATGAGAACTCTTGTCATACTTAAAACAGGTGAGCCTTTCTTAGGATATGGCATTTCTTAGAATTTTTAGATCTTTAATATAGCCGCTTTTTACTGTTATTTTTTTTTCCACCTTTGTGACTACTGAATTCAAATTTCATCTCATAATTATTCCAAAGAATTCACATCAGCTTTAGAGAATGCACAATTACATAGCCTTGATATGACACATACTCCAGCTGAATTGACGTCTTCCAGGAACTACATTTTATGCTGCAAATATTTTATTTTCTTAAGGTGGAAAGTTTTAAAAAAGACATAAAAAAGATTTATTTTGTTTCTTAACCTAAACGTTATTATTATTTTACCACCAGCTGTCTATACTGCAAAATCATTGCTATACAGTGTTTCAAAAGTAGATTTTACTAGCTCCTGTTATATTTGTTTTTTTTATTTAAATATTTTAAAGGTAAATACACGTTAGAAAATCCAATAACTATTTGCTCCAGACTCCGAAGTAGAAATCCTAGGCAGAAAATTTCCAGTTTAAACTGCTGCAGATCTGCATGTGGATTAGCAGGACTCGTTAACGTTGACCCATGTGATGATAATATCAGTGGTATGCAGGTGGTATCCAATCATATATGTCTGCAAGTGACACTGAGCAGCCGAACAGGTGTCACAGATAACGAAAGAGTGGTCAGACGGGCAGAGTCAGAAACTGTGGGGAACAGAGGTACCAGAGGTCACAGCATGCACGAAGTCAGAGACAAGCCAGAAGTCAAAGCCAAATGAAAGCGAGGTATCCAAAGCGTGAGCTGTAAAATGAAGTCGGGGTACAAGCTAGAAGTTAATGCCAGTTGGGGAATGAGGTATCAGAGACAGAAAGCAAGAGGCGGGGTTCAGAGATCAGGCTGAGTCATACACTGTAAGGAAAACCATCAGACGAACATTACGTCAGGGATAGGGAATAGGTTTCACACAAATACGGGAAGTCAGAGGCAGAAGGAACACCAGGGTATATGGGTCAGCTGCTCTAGCCTGGAAGCATTAACTATCACTGACACTTGCCAGCAGACTGCAGAGGACTGAAAAAGTCCAGCCAGCTCCAAAACGAGGCAGAGGGTGTTAACCCCGCATGACCAGTCCAGAGAGAGAATAACAGAAAACAAACTTCGGACTGGATCATGACAGTATCATCATTGTAAATAACCACCTGTATCTGGTGTCACCCCCACCTCATTGTAGATTGTAAGCGCTGATGAGCAAGGTCTTCATTATTTTTGCTTGAATTGTTTATCATAAACTTGATAACTTTTGACTGTTTTACATGATCTGCTGAATTGTAAAGCTATGCAGAATGTGTTTGTGATATATAAATAAAGGTAATTATTATTAGTAGATTGAAGATGGTGAAATTCAAGCTGTTAACTTTGCTATGTGTAGGAATTTAGAATCTTTTGCGTGAACACAACTGCACAAATGAGGGTTTACTGCTGTGCTGACACAGGGTGGAGTAGTGTGAACACGATAAGCTGCTGGACTGTTAAAGAGGTGCAGGCAGAGATGTTGCGGTGGATTGAGAAAGATGGGGTGTGCTTGGTATGTAAGATCAGTCAAAAAAAGAAGGCATGTCCAATTCTGTATCAGCTGACAGGCTCTCAGACACCACAATTGTAGGTGGTAAAAAAGATGGAGTTTCTTTGACCAGAGATCTGTGTGACAACGCTTGCCATGGTGAAGGAGAGGGAAGAATCAGAAGATGCAGTTGACGAGGTGCACAGTGGTTGGAGAGACCCGCTAGTCTGCATTTTAGCACAGTGACATTACCAGATTAACGCATGTTGATCGCGCATGTGCCAGGTCATGCATGTGGTACTGAAATTATTTCATTTTTTTTTACTCTTCTAGGTTGTTTTTAAAAAAGTTGACAGATATCATGATTTTTTAGATTTTTGCCCGTCTGAAAAAAAGACTCAAGCTAGGTAACTGCAGAATCACGAACGCTGCTGTCCACTGCCAGAGTTGGGCCTCAGAAAGCATTGGTTGTTGTGGTTGCATAACTCTATATCTATGTAACCTCCTCATCTTCCTCCTCCTCCTCTGCTGATCTTCTCAGCTGCATGCCTCTGGGTTTACACCAAGTGTGATCAACCACCTCATTGTCATCCTCTCTGTTCTCCCACTCCTTGCTCGGAGAGATACCCTCCTCCTTCTCTTCCTGCCTTGACAGCACTGTACAGTCCACAGGCACATCAAATATCTGAGTCTTTTCACAAATGGATCACCTTCACCCAATGGGGTTAATGTCTGTTGATGAGGGTTTGTGCTTGGACCAAACTTCATCTGGTCATGGATCAAAGTGAGAAAAAAATTGGCCATCGGTGAAAAGGATTTCCTCCTCTTGACTCTGTGAATCTTTAGAGTGCATGGCATACAATATGTGAAGAGATCTGCAGACTCAGCCATCCGTGGTTCCCAACAGTCAGTTGGGTGCTTGGAGAGTTGTGATGTGGGGTAAAAAAAGGGTAATTGGGGTTCCACCACTGAGGACTGTACTGTGTGTGATGTTAAGGTCGAGAAAAAAGAGCAGAGGCCACTTGATGTAGCGCTTGCTATCTACTGGATCACATGCTCTTTCAGGCACTCATCTACAAAGCGCACCATTGCATGGCTGCCAAAGGAAGGAAGCGGAGTTACCCATCCAGCAACAGAAGTTGTAAAAATGCTGCAAAAACAAACTGACTTCTCATCCCTCAAATCATACCTGTCTCACAACCCTAAACAGCTATTCAGTACTTTCATTCGTCCACCAGTTCCCCCTCTCTCTCCTCTCATCTCAGCTGAATACTTTGCCTCACCACCTGTGAACTAGTCACAATAACGTCCCACCTCATTCCAAACGTTGCCACAGTCTTCATCACAAGCCTAACCCACCTCTTCAACCTGTCACTAACATTTGTTGTCTTCCATCCTTATTGAAACATACCTTGATCACACCCATCCTCAAAAATCCCACCATTGACCCATCCTCTGTGCCTACCTACCGCCCCATATAATTTCTCCTCAATGCCTCCAAACTACAGGAACAACACGTCCATTTTGAACTGTCCTCTCACCTCTCCTCTTGCTCCTCCTTTGACCTTGTACAATCTGGCTTCAGACCACACCATTCCACTGAAACTGCCCTGACTAAAGTAACCAACGTCCTACTAACTGTCAAATGAAAGTGACACAAGTTTGCCCTCCTCCTTCTCCTGGACCTGGCATCTGTCTTTGACACAGTGAACCATTCCCTCTTACTACAGACTTTCAGATCTGTTGACATTACAGACTTGGCCATTTGTTGGATCTCTTCGTACCAACAGACAGGACATTCAGTGTCTACCACTCAAACACCACCTCCTCATCTCTCCCCTTTTGTGTCGGTGTCCATCAAAGTTCAGTTGTAGGACCGGGAACTGAGCTTAGAGGGCGCACGCCTGTGCTCCCTCCCTCTTAAAGGGACCGACTGCATCAACCTAAGGTATCCACAACCTATAGCTGGGTGACACCTTCTATTTAAGGCTTCTCCTCCAATATAGAGGTGCCTGAGCTACGTTGTTAGTTTGCCTTGCATACTTGCTAGGTGTCAGGTTTCCCAGGTCTGTTTGTCTATCCTGTACCCATCTACTATTACCTGCCTGTGCCCATCTGCTCTTACCTGTCTGCGCTTTTCTGTCCATCAGCCAGTCCAGGTCCCACTTGCCAAAGCCCATCTGTCTAACACCCGGTCCAGCCTGCACCTGCCAGTGCTTTTCTGTTCCTCAGCCGATCACATCTGCACCTGTGGTTTCAGAGCCCCTACAGTGCCTGCCTGCATTTTTCATCCCTCCTTTGGGCCATAGCATCTTACCACTGTAGGGGGTCAGCTGCTACCTTCTGTAGGTCAGCCATGGAGTAGCCCTGGTGCCACGTTTTTTTCCCTCCTTGGGTCACAGTTTTCGCCTGCTGCTACTTGTCTAAGTAGGTATTTGGTAGGCCACCTAGTTATGCCCCTTCCATGCTCTCAGAGGGATACAGAACACTGATTCCACCACTTTGCCCATTACAGTCTCCATCTGTTGAGTTGTCTGTAAAGGAAGAGGTGTCGGTCCCCACTATACTAATTCTACTTTATTGCAATTGATGAAGAAACCTTAGTCCTTTATTTCCAATATATCTGGACCAGTGGAAGCGTGTATAACGCAAAACGGCCGTCGTCCTTTTACTAGCACTGTCCCTGCTCTCATTACCTTGTCCATGAATTTATATTGGAAATAAAGGACTAAGGTTTCTTTGTCACATAACGGATGTGTTGCTGATTTCTTCTTCCTTCGGATTTATCTAAATTTAGTACTGTGGGTGCATTGAGGCCATTTTCCTGGTGTCTGCCCCTAATTTGATGTGTTTTGGCAACATTTGGGGCCGTTATAAGGTGTTGTGCATGCGTTTGTTTTTGCCTCCCATTGAGCTGAATGGTGTTTGGATATGCTCGGTGAATATTCAACGAATTAATCAGCGAATATTGCAAATTCAGCTACTATTATCTGAACTGAACACTGAAATATTCGCTTATATCTAGTCCTGAATAATCCCTTTAAGATTAACATGTACAATGTCAGTCTTAATGAATGTGGACCATGTTTCACATGCATGCACACATTAAGAATATAAATGCACATACATATTACATATGCATTACACATATGCATAATACATATGCGCAAATGAGTCACTCGTCAGGGCCGTGGGGTACTCGGTACCGGGTCTGTTAATTAAAGAAACATGTCACAGCGGCGGTGACCCGATCTGTGGCCTTGGGTGCCCATGTTAAAGGGACGGTCTTTAAAGAGGTTGTGGAAATAAGGAAAATTTATGATGCCACCGGTGGTTCTTGGTCAGAGGTGACCTACGCTGCTTAAAGGGGTCCTCTGGGGCGATGGTGCTGCAGCAAAGATGGTGTCGCTTCCCACAGGTGAAGCGGTGTCCCAAGGGTTCCCGGTGTATTTGGCAGGGATGGTGAATGCCACAAATAATTGGAGGACACAGGGCTGCAGTCTTTACCTGGTTTACTGAGATGGTATTCAGCCTCAGTCCAGGGTACCGGTAACAGGTGTAGCTGGAGTCCAGGCAGCCTGAAGACAGGTGGAAATCCCCTTGACAGGTCAGTTTGGGAGCCTTCCACTATGCGCTGGTCTGTGGTCCCTTGCTGCCTGTAGCTCTCTAACAAGGCCCTCTTTCTTCCCTGTCCAGGGCCAGTACCTGCATGGTAGGCAACTTGAGCTGTCTCTTTTGGGTCTCTGTTCACGGTGACTCTGGACTCTGATTGCGGCTGTACCTCAGGTATTATGTGGTCCCTTTTAGTTTCCTGCCCTCCGGTTCTGCCTTGGGGCCTGCAGTCCCCCTCAGCCTCGGGCTCTCAGGACCCAGTTTCTGCTCTCAGCTTAGAGAGGCCCAGTAACAGTCTTTCTCTAGCTCCTAAGTACCTCTGTGCTCCTTCACTGCCCGCTACCAACTGTCAACTGTCTGCTTGTCTGCCTAGCAACTGCCTAGCAACTGACTCATCCGCCCAACCATAGAGAGCAGCTCCCTTCAAGCCGGGTGTAAATCTGGAGTCAGAATGTGTTGTATGTAAGGTGACTTGCCAAAGGGATTCCTCCTGACTCCAGACATGGCATTACCCTCCCTGAGAGTAAGGCAATACCACTGTGGTACCTGAACTCCTGGGGTGCCACACATACACATTACACACATACATATATAATATGTACACAAACGTGCACAATCTCAATTGTATAGATACACACTCATGAACACTGATGCATTGATTCAGATATGCACACATATATCCTAATTAGTGTTGAGCGATACCTTCCGATATCGGGAAATATCGGATCGGATTGGATCGGACCAATACCCAAAAAATATCGGATATCGCCGATTCTGATACCGGAAACCAATGCAAGTCAATGGGACACAAATATCAGAATGAAAATAAACCCTTTCTTTCCTTGTAGGTTAAAAAAAATCTGCGGTTTTGCTGTGAAAAACGCTGCAGATTGGGAGGGGGGAAGAGTATGTGGGCGGAGTGTTGCCAGTGCGTGGGCGGAGACCGTGTGTGTGCGGGGAAGATGTGCTTGTCTGTGTGCAGCAATTGCGAGGGTCTGTGGGGATCGCGGGGCTGCTGGGGGTCTGCAGCAGGCTGTCAGGGGTCTGTGCCGGGCTGTGGGGGGTCTGTGCCAGGCTGTGGGGGGTCTGTGCTGGGCTGTTGGGGGTCTGCTGTGGGCTGACAGGGGTCTGAGGCAGGCTGTGGGGGGTCTGTGTTGGGCTGTGGGAGGGTCTGTGCCGGGCTGCCAGGGGTCTGCGGCAAGCTGTGGAGGGTCTGTCGGGGGTCTGCGGTGGGCTGTCGGGGGTCTGTGCCAGGCTGTGGGGGGTCTGTGCCGGGCTGTGGAGAGTCTGTGCCGGGCTGTGGGGGGTCTGTGCTCGGCTGTCAGGGGTCTGCGGTGGGCTGTGGGGGGTCTGTGGCAGGCTGTGGGGGGTCTGTGTTGGGCTGTTGAGGGTCTGCGGCGGGCTGTGGGGGGTCCTTGGGGGTGTGTGCGCATGCAGGCATCGTCCGATGGAAGTACAAGTCCCATCGGGCTATGCCTGCTACAGTGACAGTGATTGACACATTAGCCAATGATGGGACAGTAGTAGTCCCATCATCCGTCTAATGTGTTGAATGTAAAAAAAAACACAAACATGCATACTACATACAACATACTACATATATACAACATACTACATACATAATACATACATACAACATACATACTACATACATACATACATACAACATACTGCATACATACTACATGCAAAATACATAATACATACATACTACTTACAACATACATAATACATACTACATACATACATACTACATACATACAACATACTACATACATACTACATACAGCATACTACATACATACTACATACATACTACATACAACATACATACTACATACTACATACATACAACATACAAAATACTTCATACATACTACATACATGCAAAATACATACTACATGCATACTACATACATACAACATACATACAACATAATACATACAACATACATACAACATATATACCTACTACATACATACTACATACAATACATTCATACATTACATACAATACATACATACAGACATACAGTACATATAACATAGAGTACATACTCACCATCACTTGTCACTTTGATCCCCAAAGCCAATGTCACCTGTAAAAAATATTAAAATAAACAAACAATATACTCCCTGATCCGCAGAAATCCACGAGTGTCCCATGACAATCTCCCATGGAAAGCTGCAGCATCAGCTGATGCGACCGCTCTCTAGAGGCTACAGGAATACAATGACGGGACGAAGGTATCCTTCCACACTGTATTCCTCCACCACTGTAAAAAATAGTCCCTAGTCTCACTTTTGTCACTGCTGTGTGAGAAAGTTCCTACGCAGCTTTTACCATAAAGTGAGACCAGTGAACTACAGTAACCTCTCAGTGATACACTGCAGGAGCCATTGTCTCCTGTCAGTTTGTCACTGGAGGCCTATAGAGCAGTGACATCACCCGATGTCACTGTTCTATAGGGGAGAACGTCGTGGGACACTCGTTATTAATTGGACTGCATCGGACAGGGAGTATACGGTTTATTATTTTACTTTTTTGCAGGCACTGAAGTATGGTAAGTATGGTTAAATTAAGAATAATAAAATACTTTTTTTCTGGCTGTGTCTTTATTTTGTTTTTAACCCTTTCACTACTCTAGGATTAATAATGGATAGGCGTCTTATTGACGCCTCTCCATTATTAACCTGTCACCTTACATTATTAATGTCACCTTACAATAGCAAGGCGACATTAACCCCTTATTACCCTTATCCCCCCACTTCTCGAGAGTGGGAGGAGAGGGGCTAAGTGCCAGAATTGGCGCATCTTACAGATGCGCCATTTCTGGGTCAGCTGTGTGCTGGTATTTGTAGCCGGGGGGCAATATACATGGCCCCTCTCTAGGCTATGAATATCAGCCCGCAGCTGTCTGCGTAGCCTTTCTGGCTATAAAATATAGGGGGACCACACGTCATTTTTTGGGGGGGTCCCCCTATTTTAATAGCCAGTAAAGGCTATTAAGAGAGCTATGGGCTGATATTCATAGTCTGGGAGGGGCCATGTGTATTAACCCCTTCCCAGGCTACAAATATTGGCCCCCGGCTTTCCACCTCTGGCACAGAAAATTGTGCGGGAGCCCACGCCCTTTTTTCCCCCGTTTTTTTCATGTTCTTTTTTTATGTTCATTAATCAACATCTGCCTATCTATCAATAGATATCCGTTTTTTTCTGCTGAATCCGTTTTTTCTCATAGAGTTGTATTAGCTCCAGATTGCGTCTTATGGCGGAAACGGAAAAAGTGCATGATTTGAATGGAAACATGCATGGAAAAATGGATTTGGAGGTCAGATTCATCTTTTCACATCTCAGTTTCATACTTTTTTCGCCGGATCCGTCGCTGTGTGTTTTTTCGCCGGACAGAAAAACCGTTCCTCTATGTGTTTTCCGTCCGGCGGAAATAGCTTTTTTTACGGATCCGGCAAAAAAAAACGGATGAAACATGTAGCCATCAGGTGCAATCCGGAGCTAATACAACTCTATGAGAAAAAACAGATCCAGCAGAAAAAAACGGATCTTTTTTTCAAAACTTGCCGGATTGTGCCTGACGGCAAAAACTTGATGTGTGAAATTAGCCAGATAGATATATGGATAGAAACATCTATGTATCTATAGATATATCTATAGATAGATATATCCAAAAATAGGCAGATGTTGATTAATGAACATAAAGAAAAAAAAACGGGAAAAAAATTGGCGTGGGCTCCAGCACAATTTTCTGCGCCAGAGGGGGAAAGCTAACGGCCTGGGGCCAATATTTGTAGCCTGGGAAGGGGTTAATACCCATGGCCCCTCCCAGGCTATGAATATCAACCCGCAGCTATCTGCATAGCCTTTACTGGCTATTAAAATAGGGGGACCCCCCAAAAAAAGGTCTCCCTATATTTTATAGCCAGAAAGGCTAAGCAGACAGCTGTGGGCTGATATTAATAGCCTAGAGAGGGGCCATGGATATTGACCCCCCCGGCTACAAATACCAGCCCGCAGCCACCCCAGAAATGGCGCATCTGTAAGATGCACCAATTCCGGCACTTAGCACCTCTCTTCTCACTCCCGAGTAGTGGTTGGATATGGGGTAATAAGGGGTTAATGTCACCTTGCTATTGTAAAGTGACATTAAGCCGGGTTAATAATGGAGAGGCACCAATAAGATGCTTATCCATTATTAATCCTAGAGTAGTGAAAGGGTTAAAAACAAAATAAAGACACAGCCAGAAAAAAGTATTTTATTATTCTTAATTTAACCATACTTACCATACTTCAGCACCTGCAAAAAGCGTAAAATAATAAACCGTATACTCCCTGTCCGCCGTACTCCAATTAATAATGAGTGCCCCACGATGATCTCCCCTATAGAACAGTGACATCGGGTGATGTCACTGCTCTAAAGGACCTCCAGTGACACACTGACAGGAGACAATGGCTCCCGCAGTGTATCACTGAGAGGTTACTGTAGTTCACTGGTCTCAAAGCTGCGTGGGAACTTTCTCACACAGCAGTGCCAAAAGTGAGACTAGGAACTATTTTTTACAGTGGTGGAGGAATACAGTGAGGAAGGATTCCTTCCTCCCATCATTGTATTCCAGGAGCCTGTAGAGAGCGGTCGCATCAGCTGATGCTGCTGCTCTCCATGGGAGATCATCGTGGGACACTCGTGGATTTCTGCGGAATCAGAAAGTATATTGTTTGTTTGTTATTTAATATTTTTTACAGGTGACATTGGCTTTGGGGATCAAAGTGAGAAGTGATGGTGAGTAGGGTTGAGCGACTTTTACTTTTATAGGATCGGGTCGGGTTTCACGAAACCTGACTTTCTCAAAAGTCGGGGCGAGTGAAATCGGCCGATCCTATAGAAAAGTCGGGGTCGGCCGAAACACGAAACCCAATGCAGTGCAATGGGATAAAATGGTTCCCAGGGTCTGAAGGAGAGGAAACTCTCCTTCTGGCCCTGAGATCCATATTTAAGTGTAAAATAAAGAATTAAAATAAAAAATATTGCTATACTCACTCTCTGACGCGCCCTGGTACTAACCGGCAGCCTTCCTTCCTTAGAATCAGTGCGTGAAGGACCTTTAAGTGACGTCGCGGCTTGTGATTGGTCGCGCGACCGCCCATGTGACCGCTCACGCGACCAATCACAAGCTGCGACGTCACCGAAGGTCATTCAAGCGCTGATTCTTAGGAAGGAATGCTGCTGGAAAGAAGCAGGGCGCGTCCGAGGGGGAGTATATTCCTATTCGGTATATACTCACCCTCGGACGCGCCCTGCTTCTTTCTGGCAGCCTTCCTTCCTAAGAATCAGCGCTTGAATGACCTTCGGTGACGTCGCGGCTTGTGATTGGTCGCGTGAGCGGTCACATGGGCGGTCGCGCGACCAATCACAAGCCGCGACGTCATCTAAGGTCCTTCACGCGCTGATTCTAAGGAAGGAAGGCTGCCGGTAAGTACCAGGGCGCGTCAGAGGGTAAGTATAGCAATATTTTTTATTTTAACCCCTTCATGACCCAGCCTATTTTGACCTTAAAGACCTTGCCATTTTTTGCAATTCTGACCAGTGTCCCTATATGAGGTAATAACCCAGGAACGCTTCAACGGATCCTAGCGGTTCCGAGATTGTTTTTTCGTGACATATTGGGCTTCATGTTAGTGGTAAATTTAGGTCGATAATTTTTGCGTTTATGTGTGAAAAAATTGGAAATTTGGTGAAAATTTTGAAAATTTCGCAATTTTCAAATTTTGAATTTTTATTCTGTTAAACCAGAGAGATATGTGACACAAAATAGTTAATAAATAACATTTCCCACATGTCTACTTTACATCAGCACAATTTTGGAAACAAAATTTTTTTTTGCTAGGAAGTTATAAGGGTTAAAATTTGACCAGCGATTTCTAATTTTTACAACGAAATTTACAAAACCATTTTTTTTAGGGACCACCTCACATTTGAAGTCAGTTTGAGGGGTCTATATGGCTGAAAATACCCAAAAGTGACACCATTCTAAAAACTGCACCCCTCTAGGTGCTCAAAACCACATTCAAGAAGTTTATTAACCCTTCAGGTGCTTCACAGCAGCAGAAGCAACATGGAAGGAAAAAATGAACATTTAACTTTTTAGTCACAAAAATGATCTTTCAGCAACAATTTTTTTATTTTCCCAATGGTAAAAGGAGAAACTGAACCACGAAAGTTGTTGTCCAATTTGTCCTGAGTACGCTGATACCTCATATGTGGGGGTAAACCACTGTTTGGGCGCACGGCAGGGCTTGGAAGGGAAGGAGCGCCATTTGACTTTTTGAATGAAAAATTGGCTGCACTCTTTAGCGGACACCATGTCACATTTGGAGAGCCCCCATGTGCCTAAAAATTGGAGCTCCCCCACAAGTGACCCCATTTTGGAAACTAGACGCCCGAAGGAACTTATCTAGATGCATAGTGAGCACTTTGAACCCCCAGGTGCTTCACAAATTGATCCGTAAAAATGAAAAAGTACTTTTTTTTCACAAAAAAATTCTTTTAGCCTCAATTTTTTCATTTTCACATGGGCAACAGGATAAAATGGATCCTAAAATTTGTTAGGCAATTTCTCCTGAGTACGCTGATACCTCATATGTGGGGGTAAACCACTGTTTGAGCACATGCTAAGGCTCGGAAGGGAAGGAGCGCCATTTGACTTTTTGAATGAAAAATTATCTCCATCGTTAGCGGACACCATGTCACGTTTGGAGAGCCGCCGTGTGCCTAAACATTGGAGCTCCCCCACATATGACCCCATTTTGGAAACTAGACCACCCAAGGAACTTATCTAGATGCATATTGAGCACTTTGAACCCCCAGGTGCTTCACAAATTGATCCATAAAAATGAAAAAGTACTTTTTTTTCACAAAATTTTTATTTTAGCCTCAATTTTTTTCATTTTCACATGGGCATCAGGGTAAAATTGATGCTAAAATTTGTTGGGCAATATCTCCTGAGTACACCGATACCTCACATGTAGGCGTTAACCACTGTTTAGGTGCACGGCAAGGCTCGGAAGGGAAGGAGCGCCATTTGACTTTTTGAATGAAAAAATAGCTCCAATCTTTAGCGGACACCATGTCACGTTTGGAGAGCCGCCGTGTGCCTAAACATTGGAGCTCCCCCACATATGACCCCATTTTGGAAACTAGACTACCCAAGGAACTTATCTAAATGCAAATTGAGCACTTTGAACCCCCAGGTGCTTCACAAATTGATCCATAAAAATGAAAAAGTACTTTTTTTTCACAAACTTTTTATTTTAGCCTCAATGTTTTTCATTTTCACATGGGCATCAGGGTAAAATGGATGCTAAAATTTGTTGGGCAATATCTCCTGAGTACACCGATACCTCACATGTAGGCGTAAACCACTGTTTAGGCGCACGGCAAGGCTCGGAAGGGAAGGAGAGCCATTTGACTTTTTGAATGAAAAAATAGCTCCATCGTTAGCGGACACCATGTCACGTTTGGAGAGCCGCCGTGTGCCTAAACATTAGAGCTCCCCCACATATGACCCCATTTTGGAAACTAGACCACCCAAGGAACTTATCTAGATGCATATTGAGCACTTTGAACCCCCAGGTGCTTCACAAATTGATCCATAAAAATGAAAAAGTACTTTTTTTTTACAAAATTTTTATTTTAGCCTCAATTTTTTTCATTTTCACATGGGCATCAGGGTAAAATGGATGCTAAAATTTGTTGGGCAATATCTCCTGAGTACACCGATACCTCACATGTAGGAGTAAACCACTGTTTGGGCGCACGGCAAGGCTCGGAAGGGAAGGAGCGCCATTTGACTTTTTGAATGAAAAAATAACTCCAATCATTAGCGGACACTATGTTGTGTATGGAAGGTATGTAGTGTATGTCAGGTTGGTGTGTGTGTGGTGTAGTATTCACCACACACACACACACACACACCTGACGTACACTATACCACACCACACCAAACTGACGCACACTACGCCATACACACCCTGACACTACGTCAGGTTGCGTTGTGTAGTGTATGTTAGGTTGGTGTGTGGTGTAGTGTACGTCAGGTAGGTGTGTGTGGTGTAGTGTACACCACACACACACACCAACCTGACATACACTATACCACACCACACACCAACCTGATGTACACTACGCCACACACACCAATCTGACACACTACGTCAGGTTGGTGTGTGTGGTGTAGTGTATGTCAGGTTGGGGTGTGGTATAGTGTACGTCAGGTAGGTGTGTGTGGTGTAGTGTACACCACACACACACACACACACACACACCAACCTGACGTACACTATACCACACCACACACCAACCTGATGTACACTACGCCACACACACCAATCTGACACACTACGTCAGGTTGGTGTGTGTGTGGTGTAGTGTATGTCAGGTTGGGGTGTGGTGTAGTGTACGTCAGGTAGGTGTGTGTGGTGTAGTGTACACCACACACACACACCAACCTGATGTACACTATACCACACCACACACCAACCTGATGTACTCTACACCACACAGACCAATCTGACACACTATGTCAGGTTGGTGTGTGTGGTGTAGTGTATGTCAGGTTGGGGTGTGGTGTAGTGTACGTCAGGTAGGTGTGTGTGGTGTAGTGTACACCACACACACACACACACACACACACACACCAACCTGACGTACACTATACCACACCACACACCAACCTGATGTACACTACGCCACACACACCAATCTGACACACTACGTCAGGTTGGTGTGTGTGGTGTAGTGTATGTCAGGTTGGGGTGTGGTGTAGTGTACGTCAGGTAGGTGTGTGTGGTGTAGTGTACACCACACACACACACCAACCTGACGTACACTATACCACACCACACACCAACCTGATGTACACTACGCCACACACACCAATCTGACACACTATGTCAGGTTGGTGTGTGTGGTGTAGTGTATGTCAGGTTGGGGTGTGGTGTAGTGTACGTCAGGTAGGTGTGTGTGGTGTAGTGTACACCACACACACACACACACACACACACACCAACCTGACGTACACTATACCACACCACACACCAACCTGATGTACACTACGCCACACACACCAATCTGACACACTACGTCAGGTTGGTGTGTGTGGTGTAGTGTATGTCAGGTTGGGGTGTGGTGTAGTGTACGTCAGGTAGGTGTGTGTGGTGTAGTGTACACCACACACACACACCAACCTGACGTACACTATACCACACCACACACCAACCTGATGTACACTACGCCACACACACCAATCTGACACACTATGTCAGGTTGGTGTGTGTGGTGTAGTGTATGTCAGGTTGGGGTGTGGTGTAGTGTACGTCAGGTAGGTGTGTGTGGTGTAGTGTACACCACACACACACACACACACACACACACCAACCTGACGTACACTATACCACACCACACACCAACCTGATGTACACTACGCCACACACACCAATCTGACACACTACGTCAGGTTGGTGTGTGTGGTGTAGTGTATGTCAGGTTGGGGTGTGGTGTAGTGTACGTCAGGTAGGTGTGTGTGGTGTAGTGTACACCACACACACACACCAACCTGACGTACACTATACCACACCACACACCAACCTGATGTACACTACGCCACACACACCAATCTGACACACTATGTCAGGTTGGTGTGTGTGGTATAGTGTATGTCAGGTTGGGGTGTGGTGTAGTGTACGTCAGGTAGGTGTGTGTGGTGTAGTGTACACCACACACACACACACACACACACACACCAACCTGACGTACACTATACCACACCACACACCAACCTGATGTACACTACGCCACACACACCAATCTGACACACTATGTCAGGTTGGTGTGTGTGGTGTAGTGTATGTCAGGTTGGGGTGTGGTGTAGTGTACGTCAGGTAGGTGTGTGTGGTGTAGTGTACACCACACACACACACACACACCAACCTGACGTACACTATACCACACCACACACCAACCTGATGTACACTACACCACACACACCAATCTGACACACTACGTCAGGTTGGTGTGTGTGGTGTAGTGTATGTCAGGTTGGGGTGTGGTGTAGTGTACGTCAGGTAGGTGTGTGTGGTGTAGTGTACACCACACACACACACCAACCTGACGTACACTATACCACACCACACACCAACCTGATGTACACTACGCCACACACACCAATCTGACACACTACGTCAGGTTGGTGTGTGTGGTGTAGTGTATGTCAGGTTGGGGTGTGGTGTAGTGTACGTCAGGTTGGTGTGTGTGTGTGGTGTTGTGTATATCAGCCTGGTGTGGGTGAGTTCTGTAGTGGAATATCAGGATGTGGCTAATCCACGGACGTGTGATGAATTCTGAAGCATTCATTCAAACACAGTCCAGGTTTGTCGGGACACGTTTCACATTGGAAATGAGTTTCCCTTCTTATCCCCCTTTTATAGCACACCCGGCACCTTTTTTTTGCTCTCCCCTCACAGGGAAAATGTTGCATTGGTACCATACGGGAACCTTGAGTTCCAGGGGTGCTGGGGCCCGCTCCTTCCACGCCTCCAATCAGGGCCTTTATCACCGCCTCCTGGAACTGAAGGAAGGTGTTGTTGGTCTGGCCTGCACATCGTGATAGCACGTATGCGTTATACAGTGCCATTTGTACGATGTGCACAGCCAGTTTTTTATACCACACCTTCGTTTTCCGCATGGCACTATAGGGCTGGAGGACTTGATCAGAAAGATCAACTCCCCCCATGTGTTTGTTGTACCCCAGCGCACAGTCCGGTTTGTGGACCTGTGCTGGGGTACCTCGAACAGTGCTGGCCGTGGTGCCGGGACCATGGATTGTTGTCAAGAAAAAGACGTGATAACAAAGCAAAATCTGTGTAATAAATACAATACATAATCCTATAAATAATCCCAATACAGCAAAAAGGACTAATAAAACGTAACTTTTAATACTCAAAAAGTAACCTTAAAAAAAAAAACACAAATCACCCATGTGAAAAATAAACCATAACAGGGGCTATGTCTCTACCATATAACGTGATGGTCCATAGAGACTAGTGAGCCCTCTATAGGATAAAACAGAACTCGACTGCAATAACAACAGCCAGAATCCTGATTGCTGAGGCAGTGAATATGACAAAGCTGTGCCACCAATGTTTATATGTGGACACAGCAAATCTACTGCACTCAGTCACATAAGACCAGAAAAAACAGTCCTAGCTTATATTATAAAAAAATACTTGCTGGTGTTTAATAAATGTACATATAAATAAATAAGGAACGGTCTCACCAATTCCAAAGCGAGGGCAACGGAGCACCAGATAATCCCCTGTTAGGTAGACATCCAGGATACGAAGGGATGACAGTCCCTATATCAATCCCTATGGGGCTATAAATAGTCTATGACCCAAAGCTCCTGCCCTTACAAGGGCAGTCCACAACTACCCCTATACATAAGAAGCCCTGCACTCTCCCTTATAAATTTGTCCCTACGCGTTTCGTCCAAGACAACTCTTCAGGGGACATGCTTGCTTGTAGAGAAGGAGTGCCTAAATATTAAAGTAGAGGGACATAAAGTCCTGCCGCCCTCTATGCTATCAAGCAGTCTGCTTGAAACGCGTAGGGACAAATTTATAAGGGAGAGTGCAGGGCTTCTTATGTATAGGGGTAGTTGTGGACTGCCCTTGTAAGGGCAGGAGCTTTGGGTCATAGACTATTTATAGCCCCATAGGGATTGATATAGGGACTGTCATCCCTTCGTATCCTGGATGTCTACCTAACAGGGGATTATCTGGTGCTCCGTTGCCCTCGCTTTGGAATTGGTGAGACCGTTCCTTATTTATTTATATGTACATTTATTAAACACCAGCAAGTATTTTTTTATAATATAAGCTAGGACTGTTTTTTCTGGTCTTATGTGACTGAGTGCAGTAGATTTGCTGTGTCCACATATAAACATTGGTGGCACAGCTTTGTCATATTCACTGCCTCAGCAATCAGGATTCTGGCTGTTGTTATTGCAGTCGAGTTCTGTTTTATCCTATAGAGGGCTCACTAGTCTCTATGGACCATCACGTTATATGGTAGAGACATAGCCCCTGTTATGGTTTATTTTTCACATGGGTGATTTGTGTTTTTTTTTTAAGGTTACTTTTTGAGTATTAAAAGTTACGTTTTATTAGTCCTTTTTGCTGTATTGGCAAGAAAAAGACGTCCCTTTTGTCTTTGAACTTGACCGCAAGCATGTTGCCACTACATTGGGCCCGGCTCTCACACCTTTGGGAGAACCTGCTCAATTAGTGACAAAGGGAGACCCCTCTTGTTTCTGCGCACAGTACCGCAAGCGACGGTAGCTCTGGCAGAGAGGGATTGAAAGAGTGGGATGCTTGTATAAAAGTTATCAACGTACAGATGGTAACCTTTATCAAGCAGTGGGTGGACCAAATCCCACACTATTTTCCCACTCACCCCCAGAGCAGGTGGACAATCTGGGGGCTGGATACTGCTGTCATTTCCTTGATAAACTCTAAAGCTGAGAGTGTACCCTGAGGTACTCTCGCAGATCTTATAGAGTTTTATCCCGTACCTTGCCCTTTTGCTTGGCAGGTACTGACGGAACTGAAGCCTCACTTTGAAGTGGATGAGGGATTCATCCACACAAATTTCCCTTTGGGGAATGTACACTTTAGCAAACTTGTTGCTGAAGTGTTCGATGACCGGCCGAATTTTGAACAGTCTATCAAAATTCGGGTCATCGCGAGGAAGGATGTCCGTATTGTCCCTAAAGTGGAGAAATTTATGAATCGCCTCAAAACGTTTGCGATTCATAACCATGCCAAATATTGGAGTTTGATATAAAATATCAGTGCTCCAGTATTGGCGAATTTCTGGTTTCTTCACAATTCCCATGTGAAGGACCAGTCCCCAATATTTCATCATTTCTACGGAGTCAACGGGATTCCAAGTAGAAAATGATGAACTTGGGTTTTGGGCAAAAAATTGCAGGGCGTACAAATTTGTTTGCTCCACCATGAGACTGACGATTGACTCCGAGAAAAAGACTTTGAAAAAGTCTATCTCCCGGAGGTTGGCAGTCTCAAATTGGATTCCTGATTGGGGAATGAAATCAGGAATCCGTGGAGCAAAGTTTTCAGGGACGGGGGTCCAGACGGGGGCACTAGTGCTAGGTTGGGCGTCACTAGCACTAGGTTGGGGGTCACTTACACTTGGCTCCGACTCTCCTCCCCTGGGCTCCGGCTCCCCTTCCCTGGGCTCCGGACGATTTCTCGACCTGCGACATCTTGGGGGTGGCGAGTCGGTGTCACTAGGGGAGGAAGAGTGGGAGGAATACAGAAAAGTGGGGTCCTCTCCCTCACTATCAGCTTCGGAGGCAAGAAAGGAATATGCCTCCTCAGCTGAGTACAGCCTTTGTGACTGGGATGACTGGGATGAGCGGGACATTGTGTGTGTGGTGCATGTGCGTGTGTAAAAAAAAATCTAAACTTTATTATAGTGTTGCGTGTGCGTGTGTATGTGCGAGTGTTTGGTGCAACTCTTCTGCAGGAGGAGGCTATCAGGTGCGGGGAGCTGTCAGACGCGCGTGGGGGCTGTCAGGCGCGTGGGGGCTGTCAGGCGCGGGGGACTGTCAGGCGCGGGGGGCTGTCAGGTGCGGGGGGCTGTCAGGCGCGGGGGGGCTGTCAGGCGCGGGAGGACAGGAGGGGGCTGAGGAGATGCAGCGTCAGATGGAGATGAAGCTGGCAGCAGCAGGTGATCAGGGGGGCAGGGGGTGATCAGGGGGGCAGGGGGTGATCAGGGGGTGTAGGGGGTGATCAGGGGGGGGGGCAGGGGGTGATTAGCAGTGATCACTAAAGAGGGTGATCACCAGGGGAGGAGGAGATGACAGACGCAGGGGGCGGTAGGAGAGAAGAAAACACAGCAGCAGGTGATAAAGGGTGGCAGAGGGGTGATCAGGTGGATGGGGGGGGGGGGGTATTGGCAGGGGGTGATCAGGGGGGGCAGGGAGTGATCAGGGGGGGCAGGGGGTGATTAGCGGTGATCACTGAAGAGGGTGATCACCAGGGGAGGAGGGGCTGACAGACGCAAACGCGGTAGGAGAGAAGAAAACACAGCAGCAGCAGCGGGTGATGAAGGGGGGCAGAGGGGTGATCAGGTGGACAGGGGGGGCAGGGGGTGATCAGGGGGGGTAGGGGGTGAGCAGGGGGGGCAGGGGGTGATAAGCGGTGATCACTGAAGAGGGTGATCAGCAGGGGAGGAGGGGCTGACAGACGCAAACGCGGTAGGAGAGAAGAAAACACAGCAGCAGCAGCGGGTGATGAAGGGGGGCAGAGGGGTGATCAGGTGGACAGGGGGGGCAGGAGGTGATCAGGGGGGGTAGGGGGTGAGCAGGGGGGGCAGGGGGTGATTAGCGGTGATCACTGAAGAGGGTGATCACCAGGGGAGGAGGGGCTGACAGACGCAGGGGGCAGTAGGAGACAAAACACAGCAGCAGCAGCAGGTGATAAAGGGGGGCAGGGGGTGATCAGGTGGACAGGGGGGGGCAGGGGGTGATCGGGGGGGTAGGTGGTGATCAGGGGGGGGGGCAGGGGGTGATTAGCAGTGATCACTAAAGAGGGTGATCACCAGGGGAGGAGGGGCTAACAGATGCAGGGGGCGATAGGAGAAGAGAAAATAGAGCAGGAGCTGGTGATAAAGGGGGGCTGGGGGATGATCGGGGGGGGGCAGGGGGGAGGGAGCGGAGGTTGGGGGGAGTGGAGGACAGGAGAGGGGAGGTACCTGTCCTCAGCAGCAGCGGTGGTACTGGCGGTAGCAGTGGGGGAGGCGGCGGTAGCAGTGGGGGATACGGCGGCGGCGCTCTGAAGAGGTGTGCGTCGGCTGCGGCGGCGATCGCGGTGTCTGGGGGGGCAGGTGAGCAGTCGGGCACCTCGATCCTCAGCTTCCACGGATGGGATGAAGCTGAGGAGCGAGGCAGACACTGTTTTTCTCCGCCCCTCCAGCTCTGATTGGAGTGCTAGCGTCACATGGACGCTAGCTCCAATCAGAGCTGGAGGGGGTTAAAAAAAGGTCACCAGGAGCGATCGTAGACCCGGGGGGGGCAAAGCCACCCCCCCGGGGTGAAGTACAGGTCCCCCTGCACCTGCGGGTACGGTGACATTTGAATGACCCCGGTCACCGGACCCGCAGGGAAGCATTCCCGCCATGACGCCACATAGGCGTCATGGGTCGGATTGGCACCGACTTTCATGACGCCTACGTGGCGTCATGGGTCGGGAAGGGGTTAAAGAAGTTGTCCACTACTATAAAGTTTTTTTTTTTTTTTCATAAATCTTGCTATTATGTGCCACTGAAAACATCTACTGTGTTTATTTTAACAATATTACCTGTTATCATGCTGTAGCAGCACATCTTCAGTGCTGGATTCAGCTCTCATGGGGTTAATCGACTACTTCCTTATTGTGCCCTAATACTACAAGTTCCATGATGCTTTGCACTGCCACTAAGCCCTAACCTAGCACACCCACTCCAAAAACACCCAATCCCCTCCCTCCTCTCTGTTCAGGCTGATGAGGAGAGGTCACATCTTGGTCACAAGCTGAAAGCAGCACCAAGCACTGCACATAGATAGAAAGACAGACAGACAGACAGACAGACAGACAGACAGACAGACAGACAGACAGATAGATAGATAGATAGATAGATAGATAGATAGATAGATAGATAGATAGATAGATAGAAAAACCGATGGATAGATAGATAGATGGAAAAACCGATGGATGGATAGATAGATAGATAGAAAAACAGATGGATAGATAGATAGATAGATAGATAGATAGATAGATAGATAGATAGATAGATAGATAGATAGATAGATAGATAGATAGATAGAAAAACAGATGGATGGATAGATAGATAGATAGATAGATAGATAGATAGATAGATAGATAGATAGATAGATAGATAGATAGATAGAAAAACAGATGGATGGATAGATAGATAGATAGATAGATAGATAGATAGATAGATAGATAGATAGATAGATAGATAGATAGATATGGGATAGATAGATAGATAGAAAAACGGATAGATAGATAGATAGATAGATAGATAGATAGATAGATAGATAGATAGATAGATAGATAGATAGATAGAAAAACAGATGGATAGATAGATAGATAGATAGATAGATAGATAGAAAAACAGATGGGTGGATAGATAGATAGATAGAAAAACAGATGGATAGAGATAGATAGATAGATAGATAGATAGATAGATAGATAGATAGATAGATAGATAGAAAAACAGATGGATAGATAGATAGAAAAACAAATAGATAGATAGATAGATAGATAGATAGATAGATAGATAGATAGATAGATAGATAGATAGATAGATAGAAAAACAGATGGATGGATAGAAAAACAGATGGATGGATAGATAGATAGATAGATAGATAGATAGATAGATAGATAGATAGATAGATAGATAGATAGATAGATAGATAGATAGATAGATAGAAAAACAGATGGATAGATAGATAGATAGATAGATAGATAGATAGATAGATAGATAGATAGATAGATAGATAGATAGATAGATAGATAGAAAAACAGATGGATGGATAGATAGATAGATAGATAGATAGATAGATAGATAGATAGATAGATAGATAGATAGATAGATAGATAGATAGATAGATAGATAGAAAAACAGATGGATAGATAGATAGATAGATAGATAGATAGAAAAACAGATGGATGGATAGATAGATAGATAGATAGATAGATAGATAGATAGATAGATAGATAGATAGATAGATAGATAGATAGATAGATAGATATGGGATGGCTGGATATTTAAATACAGAGATATATCTATCCATATATCTATAGATATTTCCATAGCTATTAATTGAATATAAATGGACATGTTTGAAACATCAATTGTTATTCTGTCCATGAAAGATGGCAAAGTTATCACCGGACAACAAGAAAACTCCCATTTTAATATATATGTATAGAGACCACCGTAGAATAACGCCCCAAAATTATAATCCAAAGAACGAGTAATAATTAAAAAATATACATAACTTTATTAAACAATCCAACAAGGCATAATATATATGAGTAAAAATGATGGATGATTGGTGATGACACAACAAACATAAGCAGCAGTACCATATGATTCAATATTTTCACATTGTAGCAGACAACACTCAATTCATAGAATGCGCAGACAGGAAATGAAAGATTGTATAGCATATCATAAAAAAAGTCTCGCAATCTATATATATGTAATAGTGTAAGGGATATGTACGTCTATTTCAACGCAAATCACCGTTCGCTGCTTGCTCGCGGCCGGCTGGCCGCGACCATTTAGCTACAGGCACAGTCCGGACGCAAATGGGCCCCCTTCCGTCCAGTCAGCACCCAGATAACGTTTTAGGACTGCGTTTCTGCACGGCATAACGCGGTGTAACGCAGTCCTTTAACGCTGTCATTAATCGTCTAAGTGTGCGCAATTTTTTTAATATTGATGCTGCCTATGCAGCATCAATAATAAAAACTTATGATGTAAAAAAAAATAAAATAAAATTACATTATATTCTCACCTTCCGCTACAGCCTTTCACACTACTTGCGACGTTCCGGTCTAAATAATGCATTGCGGAAATGCACGAACATGGCGTAGCGTTCTTGCGAGACCGCTACATCATCACGTGTTATGGCCGCAAGACATTACTGGCAACGGAACGTCACGACATGGCCTGGCTGCGGGGGACGCCAGATGGTGAGTATATAACTATTTTTTACACAACATGACTGATCCGTAGCACGACGGACGGTCGCTAATACAAGTCTATGGGTAAAACGCATCCTGCGAGCACATTTGCAGGATCAGTTTATTTCCACCTGATAGTTTTTTTCCAACAGATCCGTTTTTTTCTCATAGAGTTGTATTAGCGCCAGATTGCGCCTGATGGCCACACGTTTCATCTGTTTTTTGCTAGATCCGTTGCTGTGCGTTTTTTTTGACGGACAGAAAAACCGTTCATCTGTATGTGTTTTCCATCCGGCGGGAACAGCTTTTTTGACGGATACTTGAAAAAACGGATGAAATGTGTGGCCATCAGTCGCAATCCAGCGCTAATACAACTCTATGAGAAAAAAAGGATCTGGCGTTAAAAAAAAAAAAAAAGTATCCGGCGTAAAAAAAAGGAACCGGCGGAAAAACCGGATCTGGTTGGAAAAAAAACGATCCGGTGGAAAAAACTGATCCGGCGGAAAAAAATGGATCCCGCGAAGAAAAAAAACGATACGGCAGAAAAAAAAAAAACGGCGAAAAAAAAAGTCACGGAAAATAAAAAATGGATCATGCAAATGTGGTCACAGGATGCGTTTTACCAATAGACTTGTATTAGCGATGGATCAGTCGTGTTTTTGCAGACCGTCGGCACGATAAAACTTTAAAGTGAACTTTTTTGTCCGGTGCGCCCGCTATTTTCTAACGCGCATGCGCTGCAGAAACTCCACCCCCTCCTCCCCGCACTTCAGAATGGGCAGTGGATGCGTTGAAAAACTGCATCCGCTGCCCACGTCGTGCACAAATTTCACAACGTGCGTTGGTACGTCGGCCCGACGCATAGCGACGGACACGTAACGACGCAACAGTGAGGGGCCTTAATGAGTGTAAATTTAAAAAAAAAAAAAAAAGAAAAAAACGGCGTGGGCTCCCGCGCAATTTTCTGCGCCAGAGAGGGAAAACCCACGGCCGGGGGCCAATATTTGTATCCTGCTATGAATACCAGCCCGCAGCTGTCTGCGTAGCCTTTACTGGCTATAAAAATAGGGGGACCCCCCCCCAAAAAAAAAATGACGTGGGGTTCCCCTATATTTTATAGTCAGAAAGGCTACGCAGACAGCTGCAGGCTGATATTCATAGCCTAGAGAGGGGCCATGGATATTGCCCTCCCCCCCCCCCCCGGCTACAAATACCAGTCCGCAGCCGCCCCAGAAATGGCGCATCTGTAAGATGCGCCAATTCCGGCACTTAGCCCCTCTCTTCCCACTCCCGTCTAGCGGTGGGATATGGGGTAATGAAGGGTTAATGTCACCTTGCTATTGTAAGGTGACATTAAGCCGGGTTAATAACGGAGAGGCGTCAATAACACGCCTATCCATTATTAATCCAATAGTAAGAAAGGGTTAATAAAACACACACACATTTTGAAAAAAGTATTTTAATATTCTTCATTTAACCATACTTACCATACTTCAGCGCCTGCAAAAAAAAGTAAAATAATAAACCGTATACTACCTTTCCGCCGTAGTCCAATTAATAACGAGTGTCCCACGACGATCTCCCCTATAGAACAGTGACATCGGGTGATGTCACTGCTCTATAGGACCCTCAGTGACACACTGACAGGAGACAATGGCTCCTGCAGTGCATCACTGAGGTTACTCTAGTTCACTGGTCTCACTTTATGGCAATTGCTGCGTGGGAAAATATCTCACCCAGCAATGCCAATAGTGAGACTAGGGACTATTTTCTCACAGGGGCGTAGGAATACCTTGTGAGGAATACATGATGGAAGGATACCTTCCATCATTGTGTTCCTGGAGCCCCTGGAGAGTGGTCGCATCAACTGATGCTCCTGCTCTCCACGGGAGATCGTCGTGGGACACTCGTTTTAATTGGATTTCTGCGGACAGGGAGTATATTGTTTGTTTATTATTTTAATATTTTTTACAGGTGACACTGGCTTCGGGGAACAAAGTGACAAGTGATGGTGAGTATGTACTCTATGTTATATGTACTGTATGTCTGTAGTATGTATGTATTGTATGTCACATGTTGTTGCATGGTGCATGTCGTTGCATGGTGCATGTCGTCGCATGGTGCATGCCGTCGCATGGCGCATGTCGTCGCATGGTGCATGTGGCATGTCATCGCATGGTGCATGTAGCATGTCGTATGTAGCATGCTGTCGCATGGTGCATGTCGCATGTCGTCGAATGGTGCATTGCGCATGCCGTCGCATGGTGCTTGTCGTCGCATGTATTATGTCGCATGTCGCATGCCGTCGCATGGTGCATGTCGCATGTCGTCGCATGGTGCATGTCGCATGCCGTCGCATGGTGCATGTCGTCGCATGTAGCATGTCGCATGCCGTCGCATGGTGCATGTCGCATGTCGTCGCATGGTGCATGTCGCATGCCGTCGCATGGTGCATGTCGTTGCATGGTGCATGTCGTCGCATGGTGCATGTCGCATGCCGTCGCATGGTGCATGTCGTCGCATGGTGCATGTAGCATGTCGTCGCATGGTGCATGTAGCATGTCGCATGTAGCATGCTGTCGCATGGTGCATGTTGCATGTCGTCGCATGGTGCATGTCGCATGCCGTCGCATGGTGCATGTCGTCGCATGGTGGATGTCGCATGCCGTCGCATGGTGCATGTCGTCGCATGGTGCATGTCGCATGTCGTCGCATGGTGCATGTCGCATGCCGTCGCATGGTGCATGTCGTCGCATGGTGCATGTAGCATGTCGTCGCATGGTGCATGTAGCATGTCGCATGTAGCATGCTGTCGCATGGTGCATGTTGTCGCATGGCGCATGTCGTCGCATGGTGCATGTCGCATGCCGTCGCATGGTGCATGTCGTCGCATGGTGCATGTCGCATGCCGTCGCATGGTGCATGTCGTTGCATGGTGCATGTCGTCGCATGGTGCATGTCGCATGCCGTCGCATGGTGCATGTCGTCGCATGGTGCATGTAGCATGTCGCATGTAGCATGCTGTCGCATGGTGCATGTTGCATGTCGTCGCATGGTGCATGTCGCATGCCGTCGCATGGTGCATGTCGTCGCATGGTGGATGTCGCATGCCGTCGCATGGTGCATGTCGTCGCATGGTGCATGTCGCATGTCGTCGCATGGTGCATGTCGCATGCCGTCGCATGGTGCATGTCGTCGCATGGTGCATGTAGCATGTCGTCGCATGGTGCATGTAGCATGTCGCATGTAGCATGCTGTCGCATGGTGCATGTTGTCGCATGGCGCATGTCGTCGCATGGTGCATGTCGCATGCCGTCGCATGGTGCATGTCGTCGCATGGTGCATGTAGCATGTCGCCGCATGTGCATGTAGCATGTAGCATGTCGCATGCCGTCGCATGGTGCATGTCGTCGCATGGTGTGTTGTATGTATGTATGTATGTATGTACTGTGTTTTTTTTTTTTTTTACATTCAACGCATTAGCCGGATGATGGGACTACTACTGTCCCATCATTGGCTAATGTGTCACTCACTGTCAGTGTAGCAGGCAGAGCCCGATGGGACTTGTAGTCCCATCGGACGATGCCTGCACACACACGCACAGCGTCGGCACGCACACACACACGCACGGCGCCGGCACACACACACGCACAGCACCGGCACACACACACGCACAGCGCCGGCACACACACACGCACAGCGCCGGCACACACACACGCACAGCACCGGCACACACACACACGCACAGCACCGGCACACACACACGCACAGCGCCGGCACACACACGCACACAGCGCCGGCACACACACGCACAGCGTTGGCACACACACGCACAGCGCCGGCACACACACGCACAGCACCGGCACACACACGCACGGCGTCGGCACACATACACACAGCGCCGGCACACACACGCACAGCGCCGGCGGGCAGAAACACCGGCGCCGGCGGGCACAAGCACCGGCGCCGGCGGGCACAAGCACCGGCGGGCAGAAACACCGGCGTCGGCGGGCAGAAACACCGGCGCCGGCGGGCACAAGCACCGGCGGGCAGAAACACCGGCGTCGGCGGGCAGAAACACCGGCGCCGGCGGGCACAAGCACCAGCGCCGGCGGGCAGAAACAGCGGGGCCGGCGGGCACAAGCACCGGCGCCGGCGGGCACAAGCACCAGCGCCGGTGGGCAGAAACACCGGCGCCGGCGGGCAGAAACACCGGCACCGGCGGGCAGAAGCACCGGCGCCGGCAGGCAGAAACACCGGCGCCGGCGGGCAGAAACACCGGCGCCGGCGGGCAGAAACACCGGTGCCGGCGGGCAGACCCCCGGCGACCGAAGCACAGCCCAGCCACACATCATGATCCCAGCACTGAGCAGTGAGCACACAGAGCCCCGCCCGCCCCCAGCACAGCCCTGCAGGCAGCCCCCAGCACCGCCCACAGCCCAGTCACTCTTGCTGAGTGACTGCTGACTGTGGGGGCTGGTCACGCCTGCTGCTGACGTCACGTCAATTTCTAGAGCCTGGATATTGACGTGACGTCGGCGGAAAAGAGCGGCGGCTGCAGCCTGGGGGTCATGTGACCCGGACTCAGCAGGAGGAATAGCGCCGCTCACAGGCGAAAACGTCAGCAGAAGGTAATGGCACAATTCATTAGGGGCCCCGGGGGGTACATTGGGGGGTTAATTGAAAGTAGTGGACAACCCCTTTAATTCTTTATTTTACACTTAAATATGGATTCTGATACCGATTTCCGATATTGCAAACATATCGGAACTCGGTATCGGAATTCCGATACCAGATTCAGAAGATCGCCGACCTCATGGCCAACCCCACACAGGGGTCGGGTCGGGTTTCATGAAACCCGACTTTGCCAAAAGTCGGCGACTTCTGAAAATGGCCGACCCGTTTCGCTCAACCCTAATGGTGAGTATTTACTCAATGTTATATGTACTGTATGTCTGTATGTATATATTGTATGTAATGTATTGTATGTAGTATGTATGTAGTATGTATGTACTATGTATGTATCTAGCATGTTGTATGTATTTACTATGTATGTATGTAGTATGATGTATGTAGTATGCATGTAGTATGTATGTTGTATGTAGTATGTATGTAGTATGTTGTATGCATGTTGTATGTATGTATGTATGTATGTATTTAGTATGTATGTAGTATGTATGTAGTTTGTTGTATGTATGTAGTATGTTGTATGTAGTATGCATGTTTGTGTTTTTTTTCTTTACATTCAACACATTAGCTGGATGATGGGACTAATACTGTCCCATCATTGGCTAATGTGTCAATCACTGTCATTGTAGCAGGCATAGCCCCATGGGATTTGTAGTCCCATCGGACAATGACTGCACACAGACACAAAGACCCCAGAGAGGCCCACACATACCCCCGAGAAGCTCGCACAGACCCCCGGCAGGCCCGCACAGACCCCCGAGAGGCCCGCACAGACCCCGCCCAGCACACACAGGCACGCAGTCTCCACCCACGCACCGCCCACACTCCATTATAGTGCATGATGACATCATTTCAGCAGCCAATCCCAGCCATGCCATTAGTTACCATGCCTAATATGCATAACAGGATGTGCCCACACTTCTTAGGATTCCTCATTGGCTGAATAAAATCAAACTGGCTCATTGCATTATGGGAACTTCCAATTCCGGTATTCGATATTCTAAAAGTATCGGAACTTCAATACCGCAAATATCGGCCGATACCCGATATTGCAGTATTGGAATGCTCAACACTAATCCTAACATATCAACATACATCACATGGAATGTGCACCTACAATGAGTGCAGTGCAGTGAGCTGGTCATTCCCAGAAGAAAACAGGAAACAGCAAGGGGGACTGCACACATGGAGCCTCTCTAGACTGTCTGCA
Source organism: Ranitomeya imitator (assembly GCF_032444005.1). NCBI lineage: Eukaryota > Metazoa > Chordata > Amphibia > Anura > Dendrobatidae > Ranitomeya > Ranitomeya imitator. Next base: position 72,174,624 of record NC_091284.1, on the reverse strand, counting down.
CTCAGCCCTGCAGACTAGTGTGCTTGCAAACAATGTATCCCTCCCTCCAGATTCCGACTACTGAGCTTCCTGCATGATGGGTGCAACAGCTGTAAACTTTACCTATGGCAATGGGAAAGCTATGCAGTGTATTGCATGCTGCCCTCCTAGTGCTTCTGCATACAACAGATAGGGAAACAAGTACTGATCAGATTGGCACAGATTTAGTTTTCTTAATGAGGTCCCTTCCCCTCATCGTTAATGATATCGTTGCAACGTCACGCTTTTGGTGACATAGCAACGATCCCGCTAACGATCTCGTTATGTGTGACAGTGACCAATGATCAGGCCCCTGCTGGGAGATCGTTGGTCATTGGGGAATGATCAGGACCATTTTTTGGTCGCTGATCACCCACTGTCATCGCTGGATCACTGTATCCTCACCCATCCCTTGTAGATTGTGAGCCCTCGCGGGCAGGGTCCTCTCTCCTCCTGTACCAGTTGTGACTTGTATTGTTCAAGATCATTGTACTTGTTTATTATGTATACCCCTCCTCACATGTAAAGCGCCATGGAATAAATGGCGCTATAATAATAAATAATAATAATAATAATGTGTTCACTTGTAACCAGGGTAAATATCGGGATACTAAGCGCAGGGCCCGCGCTTAGTAACCCGATATTTACCCTGGTTACCATTGTAAAAGTTAAAAAAAAAACAGTACATACTCACATTCTGATGTCTGTCACGTCCCCCGGCGTCCACAGGGTTAAAACTGCTTTCGGCAGGAGCGCTGCTAATGCACGCGCTGCTGCCGAGAGCTTCCCTGCACTGAGTGTGTCAGCGCCGGCCATAAAGCAGAGCACAGCGGTGACGTCACCGCTGTTACTGCCGGCACTGACACAGTCAGAGGACGTGACAGACATCAGAATGTGAGTATGTAGTGTTTTTTTTTTTTTTACTTTTACAATGGTAACCAGGGTAAATATCGGGTTACTAAGCGCGGCCCTGCACTTAGTAACCTGATGTTTACCCTGGTTACCCGGGTGCTGCAGGGGGACTTCGGTATCGTTGAAGACAGTATCAACGATGCCGAAGTCGTTCCCCTGATCGTTGGTCGCTGAAGAGAGCTGTCCCACAGCTCCCCAGCGACCACACAACGACTTACCAACAATCACGGCCAGGTCGTATCGCTGGTTGTGATCGTTGGTAAGTCATTTAGTGTGACTAATAGTGTTGAGCATTCCGATACCGCAAGTATCGGGTATCGGCCGATACTTGCGGTATCGGAATTCCGATACCGAGATCCGATACTTTTGTGGTATCGGGTATCGGTATCGGATACATAGGGATGTGTAAAATAAAGAATTAAAATAAAAAATATTGATATATTTACCTCTCCGGCGGCCCCTGAACTCAGCGCGGGTAACCGGCAGGCTTCGTTGTTCAAAATCAGCGCTTTTAGGACCTGAGAATCACGTCCCGGCTTCTGATTGGTCGCGGGCCGCCCATGTGACCGCCACGCGACCAATCACAAGCCGCGACGTCACCGCAAGCTATTAGCGCGCTCATTTTTGAAAAATGAGCGCGTTAATGACTTTCAAAGACGTAGCGGCTTGTGATTGGTCGCGGCCACGCGACCAATCACAAGCCGCGACGTCACCGCAAGCTATTAACGCGCTCATTTTTAAAAATGAGCGCGTTAATAGCTTGCGGTGACGTCGCGGCTTGTGATTGGTCGCGGCCACGCGACCAATCACAAGCCGCTACGTCTTTGAAAGCCATTAACGCGCTCATTTTTAAAAATGAGCGCGTTAATAGCTTGCGGTGACGTCGCGGCTTGTGATTGGTCGCGGCCACGCGACCAATCACATGCCGCTACGTCTTTGAAAGTCATTAACGCGCTCATTTTTAAAAATGAGCGCGGTAATAGCTTGCGGTGACGTCGCGGCTTGTGATTGGTCGCGTGGCCGCGACCAATCACAAGCCGCTACGTCTTTGAAAGTCATTAACGCGCTCATTTTTCAAAAATGAGCGCGCTAATAGCTTGCGGTGACGTCGCGGCTTGTGATTGGTCACGTGGCGGTCACATGGGCGGCCCGCGACCAATCAGAAGCTGGGACGTGATTCTCAGGTCCTAAAAGCGCTGATTTCAGGGGCCGCCGGAGAGGTAAATATATCAATATTTTTTATTTTAATTCTTTATTTTACACATCCCTATGGATCCCAGGGCCTGAAGGAGAGTTTCCTCTCCTTCAGACCCTGGGAACCATGAGAATACCTTCCGATACTTGATGTCCCATTGACTTGTATTGGTATCGGATATCGGTATCGGCGATATCCGATATTTTTCGGGTATCGGCCGATACTATCCGATACCGATACTTTCAAGTATCGGACGGTATCGCTCAACACTAGTGACTAAGCCTTAAGAGGAAAGGCCACTAAGCAGTAAGTCAGAGTAGTCAAGGCGGGAGTGTTTTTGACGATTCGCGGTTAAGGAATGTGCGGATCTGGGAAATATTTTTGAATTTGAGTTAGCAGGAAGTGGAAAGAGCTTGGATATGTGATTTAAATGAGAGAGCAGAGATTATTATGCATATTATGTTTTTTATTTTTTTTTATCGATAGATATCGGACAGATAGATAAATAGATAGATGAATAGATGACAAATAGAGAGATTAAACAATATTAGAAGTGCTTCTGAAAAATGTTCCTATTTGAGATTTATTTGTCTTTTTAGTAGTCGTCGGGCAGTGTAGTTCAGCTGCACAGTAACTTTGGTACTTTATACAGATGCTGATTAAAATGTGCATTGAAGTAGGAAACAATGAGACAAAACTGTCTGTCTCTCAGCTCACATCCCCAGCACTTCATTAGAGAAAGTTTTCAGTAGCCCGAAGGTAACCCCGCGGTTCTCCAACAACTCAGAGGAAATCACGACAACAGGACTCAGAAAAGTCCGCTATTATGTAGATTAGTGCAGATTTCTGAACTGCCTCAAGTTACATCTTTGGTACATCTGTCTGTTTCCAAAGTGTTTGGAAAATGGCTTCAAACGATTTTCTTCACCCCCCCCCAAAAAAAAAAGAAGCAAATCTGTGCAATCTTTTCCACCCAAAGAACAACCTAATTAGATGGCTTCACCTCCAGGGAGGATATCTGTAACAATTTGTGAATAAACAGGACTGACATTTTATTTTAACTACATCTTCCTCCAAGTCCTCGACATGCACAGTCCAACACTTAAGAGGTTTTTGTGCTAGCAGTTGGTGTGTTACGCTGTAAATGTTATGGTAATGAATTAAAGCTAAACTCGACAGTCAAAATGTTTCTCAGCCCGATAACGATTTCCCTGCTCGGTCTCATTGATTCAGCAGAGATCTGGACATTATCCTGCAATTAATGCAAAATTTCGGAAACCACTTGATATTTAAAAATCTAGAACAAGAGTATTTGTTTGTAAAAGTCTTGGCCCCCTCTGAGTTTCCGAAATAATAACCAGTGAACTGTAAATCTTGAGGCTGCTTCTACATCACGGAGGAGTAAATGATAATTTCATTATCAGCTTTGTTGTCTGTCCTCCATTGATGAACTTTATGATCTGATGAGTATTTTGTTGCCACGTCATTAATTCTGACTCAAGATAATTCGGTGCACAAGGTACAGCCCCAGCCGTTAGATAGGCTTTCTCAGCTTTTAAAAACAATTTTAAAAACGTTTAAAGTGAACCTATCAATATTTTTTTTTTAATTTAATTTAAAAGCACAAAGAAAATATCAATAATTTGACAAAAAAATCTAAACAAGTTATTTGGAAAGTGGGAGAAAAATTCCTTTTCTTGGCATGAGCCTCTCACTCCACTGAGCCGATTCAGCTGATGTCACATTCCCATGATGCTTTGCACCAAGGGAAACGTGAGCAGTAGTCTGCGGTCTGTGACTAGTACTTGAGCTGCTCAGCTAGTGGTAAGATGTTGAGCAGGATTGCTGGTAAGTATCCTTCCAGTGATTAGCAGTAACCCAACTTTGCATCTGCTGGGAAGTCTCAATCAGCTCTGTGTCTGCCGAGGTCTTTCAACTACCTGTTCCCCTTGCATTTCCTCCTTCCACCTCCCTCTTTTGTTGTAAAGCCTCTAACCATGTTCTTCCTATTCCCCCCACACACTGGTTTGCTTTTTTCTATGACCAGTGTCAACATGCCTTTACATGATGCATGTTTTCAAGTCATACTCCAGCTCAGTTATTGTTTTTCTTCAGCATTTGTGTATTCAGTACAAATAGAGTGTGGCCCTCTTTTCACTGAGCTGGGCAGTTCATATATTTTCCCTCCAAAGCTGGATGTCCGGTTGGGACCTGGTTACTTTCTGACACTGTTCACACTAGGTAGGTTTTAACATTAGAGAGTGTAGTTACTGCCCCAATTGAGTATACCTTGGCTCGGTGGGACAGCTTTATGCTTTTTTTATCAAAAACAATGTTTACTAAATACCCTATGTTCATTATTTAATGCTTTTGCTTTTTACTTATTTATTTTCATTAGGGTGCATGCACACATTGCTTTTTCTTTGGTTTTACTGTTCAGCACCAAAGTTCACTTCTTCTGAAGACTCCTGCAGCCTGCGGAATAGTGATTGTGCCCCTCTCCCACTGTGTCACAGCAAGCAGGACTGAAAGGAAACAGAGGTGGGAAACAGAAACTACTACTGTGGAGAGTGCATGAGTGAGTGCAAAGATGCCATTAGAAATTTCTGGGCCCCATACTGGCACAATTTTCATGCCCTCTTGAGATTCCGCCCAGGCTTCATCCCTCGAACCTTCCACAGTCTCACCTCCCACTGTTGGAAAAACTCCGCTTTTGCATCACATCCATTCCTTACCAATTATACATTAGTAGTTCCCATCTGACACCAGATCAAATACACACAAACAAAGCAGTACTCTGTAGCACCATAGCATGCAAATATGAAATATGAAAATTGAATTGCATTACTGCACTAGAAATATGAACAATTGGGAATGCTTAGCGTATAAATTGGCCAATTCATGTGTACCTGGAAGCCACGCTAAGGCGATTCTCGTTTTCAGGACCTATTATAATGCTAATCCTCTCTTAGACTAAAGTCTTCATCTGTATGTGAACCTAATGTTAGCGGGGCTTCAAGGTACACATGAATTGGCCAATTTATAAGCTAAGCAACTCTCCACTCTACTCTCAAGATCGCATCTCACCACCTGTGCACTTGACCCACTCCCATCCCACCTCATCCCAAACCTCACCACAATCTTCATCCCAACCCTAACCCATCTCTTCAACCTATCACTAACAACTGGTGTCTTCCCCTCAAGCTTTAAACATGCCTCCATCACACCTATCCTCAAAAAGCCCTCTCTTGACTCATCCTCTGTATCTAGCTATCGCCCTATATCACTTCTCCCCTATGCCTCCAAACTACTGGAACAACACGTCTACCTTGAACTGTCCTCCCATCTCTCTTCATGCTCCCTCTTTGACCGCCTACAATCTGGCTTCCGGTCACACCATTCCACCGAAACTGCCCTAACTAAAGTCACCAATGACCTCTTAACCGCCAAGAGCAAGTGACACTACTCTGTCCTCCTCCTCCTCGACCTGTCGGCTGCCTTTGACACAGTGGACCATTCCCTATTATTACAAACCCTCTCATCCCTTGGCATCACAGACTTGGCCTTATCCTGGATCTCATCATACCTAACAGACCGGACATTCAGCGTCTCCCACTCACACACCACCTCCTCACCTCGCCCTCTATCTGTCGGAGTCCCACAAGGTTCAGTCCTTGGGCCCTTGCTTTTCTCCATTTACACCTTTGGCCTGGGACAGCTCATAGAATCTCATGGCTTTCAGTATCACCTCTATGCTGACGACACACAGATCTACATCTCTGGACCAGATATCACCTCCCTTCTAACCAGAATCCCTCAATGTCTGTCCACTATTTCATCCTTCTTCTCCGCTAGATTTCTGAAACTTAACACGGACAAAACAGAATTCATCATCTTTCCCCCATCTCACGCGACCTCCCCAACGAACCTATCCATTACAGTAAATGGCTGCCCACTCTCCCCAGTCCCACAAGCTCGCTGCCTCGGGGTAATCCTTGACGCTGATCTCTCCTTCAAACCCCATATCCAAGCCCTTTCCACTTCCTGCCGACTTCAACTCAAAAATATTTCACAAATCCGTTCATTCCTCAACCATAAATCTGCAAAAACCCTAGTCCATGCCCTCATCATCTCTCGCCTTGACTACTGCAACCTCCTGCTCTGTGGCCTCCCCTCTAACACTCTCGCACCCCTCCAATCTATTCTAAACTCTGCTGCCCGACTAATCCACCTGTCCCCCCGCTATTCCCCGGCCTCTCCCCTCTGTCAATCCCTTCACTGGCTCCCTTTTGCCCAGAGACTCCACTACAAAACCCTAACCATGACGTACAAAGCCATCCACAACCTGTCTCCTCCATACATCTGCGACCTCGTCTCCCGGTACTTACCTACCCGCAACCTCCGATCCTCACAAGATCTCCTACTCTACTCCCCCCTTATCTCCTCTTCCCACAATCTTATACAAGATTTCTCTCGCGTATCACCCCTACTCTGTAACCCTCTACCCCAACACATCAGACTCTCGCCTACCATCTAAACCTTCAAAAAGAACCTGAAGACCCACCTCTTCAGACAAGCCTACAACCTGCAGTTACCACCAATCGACCAAACCGCTGCATGACCAGCTCTACCCTCACCTACTGTATTCTCACCCATCCCTTGTAGATTGTGAGCCTTCGTGGGCAGGGTCCTCATTCCTCCTGTACCAGTTATATCTTGTATTGTTTAAGATTATTGTACTTGTTTTTGTTATGTATACCCCTCCTCACATGTAAAGCGCCATGGAATAAATGGCGCTATAACAATAAATAATAATAATACTTACATTCTTTGTTCTACACTACGCAGCTGAATTCAAATGTGCAAGCACAATCTATATACAGTATATAATTGTCTAAGGGTTTTTCCGTCTGTCTGTCTGTCTGTCCTGGAAATCCCGCGTCTCTGATTGGTTGAGGCCGCCAAGCCTCGACCAATCAGCGACGGGCACAGCGACGATGATGTCATAAAGGACGTAGATATCCCGCGTCTGATTGGTCGAGGCCACCAGGCCTCGACCAATCAGCGACGGGCACAGTATCGACGTAGATGTCATAATGGTTGCTAAGGCGATGATGATGTCATAAAGGTTGCCTCGACCAATCAGCGACGGGCACAGTCTGCAGCGAATTCTGGAATCAGCATTGTCCATATACTACGGGGACATGTATATTCTAGAATACCCAATGCGTTAGAATTGGGCCACAATCTAGTTAATATATAATTAGCAATTATGCAACCTATTATTCCAAATATAATCCTGGCGGCCTCGACCAATCAGAGACGCGGGATTTCCAGGACAGACAGACAGACAGACGGAAAAACCCTTAGACAATTATATATATAGATAACCACTTTCTCCACCTAATAAATATATAAATGAATTAGCCCCTGTACTCTTTACTCCAATTTAATACCAGTAACTTCATCTTCAACGACTATGCACCTCACGTCCCCCGATTCATTATATTTACATGCCCCTTCTGCCCTAATTCATTATGTCATATCTTCTCTCTCAGTTTCTCTCCCCCACATGCAAAACATCATTTATTCTTCCCCACCCTCAATTTATCATTTACTGTCCCCCATCCTCCTGTCTCAATACATCATGATTTTCTCCTCCACTCTCAAAATTCTGAATTATTTGCTCTTCCCCAAGTCCGCAAGTCACCATTTGCTCTTCCTACCCCACCTTCATTTCATCACTTGCAATCCCTCTCCCCCACCCACAATTCATCATTTGCAGTCACCTTCCCCTCCCACATTTCATCATTTGCAGTGCCTTTCTCTTCATCATTCGCAGTCCACTTCCCCCTCACTTCATCATTTGCCGTCCCCTCACTCAATTCATCATTTGCCGTTCCCCCACTCACTTCATTATTTACAGTCCCCCCTCTGTTACTTGCAGTCCCCCCTCTCCCATTTAATTCATTTTGTAAAGAAAAAAGAAAAAAAAAGTGTTTCATTCTTACATCACTGTAGGTGCAGCTCTGCTTCTGGTGTCCTCCTATAGGATGGCATGTATGTGATGAGATTATCACAATCGTGCCGTCCCCTGACTGGAAGTCCAGAGGGTGGAGGAAAAGGGAGTTGCCAGCCGTTCAGGATAGACAGCTGTGGAGCTCTGAGGAAAACTTCCAGCATCGAGGCGTGCGCCACACACAGAGATTCATTGCATTGTAGTAAGGGCAGTAATGCCCTGATGGCGGCCCTGCATCAGTGTGTAGTGTATGTAAGAACTGTACGAAACATGTACGCAGTGTGCGTTTGTATGTATATATATATATATATATATATATATATATATACATATGTATATACAGTACCGACCAAAGGTTTGGACACACGTTCTCATTTAAAGATTTTTCTGTATTTTCATGACTATGAAAATTGTACATTCACACTTAAGGCATCAAAACTATGAATTTACACATGTGGACTTATATACTTAACAAAAAAGTGTGAAACAACTGAAATTATGTCTTATATTCTATGTTCTTCAAAGTAGCCATCTTTTGCTTTGATGACTGCTTTGCACACTCTTGGCATTCTCTTGATGAGCTTCAAGTGGTAGTCAACAGGAATACTTTTCACTTCACATGTGTGCCCGGTCAGGTTTAATAAGTGGGATTTCCTGCCTTATAAATGGGGTTGGGACCATCAGTTGTGTTGTGCAGAAGTCTGGTGGATACACAGCTGATAGTCCTACTGAATAGACTGTTAGAATTTGTACTATGCAAGAAAAAAGCAGCTAAGTAAAGAAAAATGAGTAACCATCATTACTTTAAGAAATGAAGGTAAGTCAGTCCAAAACATTGGGAAAACTTTTGAAAGTGTCCCCAAGTGCAGTGGCAAAAACCATCAAGCGCTACAAAGAAACTGGCTCACATGAGGACCGCCCCAGGAAAGGAAGACCAGAGTCACCTCTGATTCTGAGGATAAGTTTATCCGAGTCAACAGCCTCAGAAATTGCAGGTTAACAGCGGCTCAGATTAGAAACCAGGTCAATGCCACACAGAGTTCTAGCAGCAGACACATCCCTAGGGTTAAGCGACTTTTACTTTTTTCAGATCGAGTCGGGTTTCGCGAAACCTGACTTTGTCAAAAGTCGGGTCAGGTGAAATCGGCCGATTATTGCGAAAAGTCGGGATCCGACTGAAACACGAAACCCAATGCAAGTCAATGGGGAATCAAAGTCGGCAGTGAGTGGAGGACAGGAAAACACCTACAGTGCCCATTTTAATGCAAAAAACATCAATTCTTATTACTTAAGCTTGTCAATCTTAATTTACTTTATAATAATAGTTAGGCATTGAAAGCTGGGGGTCATTTGGCTAAAGTTGTGGAGGGTAGGGCTGGCTCAAGATTTTTGTGGGCCCAGGAAACGCGGAATACATCACGGCGGTGGAGCAGGGAGAGGTAATTATTTCAACTTTGCAAGTGCTGTGATTCTGAGCAAGCAGGGGGGGCCCACTCGTTGGCACTGGCACAGGGCCCCTCATAGTACGGCGGCGTGTTTGATGGCAGGTGGCGCCTCCCACTGGCAGAGACACTTTTGCGTACTATGAGGGGCTCTGTGCCAGTGACGTCGCCAACGAGTATGCCCCCCCACCTGATGAAGGAACCTGCACTTTCATCTGCACCTTCCTCTTTGTCCCCGTGTAACGTGGTATAGTATGCGGGAAGGGGAACCTGACTTTCAGCAGGATCAGATTCTGGCTGTGTAGAGTGCAAGGGGAATGTAGACACATTTAGTAGGCCCAAATAATAAAGTAGGCTAAATGCAGTTCAAAATTGGTAACAGGACTAAACAGGCGGCATTGCTTTGTTCAGTTGAGAAAAACTGTAATGAGTGGCAGACACAGTTAGTAGGCCCAAATAATAAAGTGGGCTAAATGCAGTTCAAAATTGGTAACAGGAGTAAACAGGCGGCATTGCTTTGTTCAGTGGAGGAAAATTGTAAAGTGTGGCAGACACAGTTAGTAGGCCCAAATAATAAAGTGGGCTAAATGTCTGCCAAAAAAATGTTCATAAATAAACAGGCGACATTGCTTTGCTCAGTGTCGGAAAATTGTAATCAGTAGCAGACTAAGTTAGTAGGCCCAAATAATAAAATGGGCTAAATGTCTGCCAAAAAATTGTTCATAAATAAACAGGCGGCATAGCTAGGTACTGGGGATGGGGCTCCTCTGCTGAGTAGCAGACAGTGGTAGTAGGCGCAAAGTATTAACTGGTCAAATGGAGGCCAGGGCCCCTGTATATTTTAACTATCATCTATCATTTCAACAAATTTGTATTGGCAGTGCCATTGAAGGATTTAACAGCACAGACTACACAGTGGTGGAGCAGGGAGAGGTAGGTATTGCAAGTGGTAGAGCACTGTTCGAGCTGGGGGAGAACACTCTTTGGTGGGCGGCGGTACTGGCACAGGGCCCCTCATATTACGACGTTGTGTCTGACATTGGTTGTGCACCACCACCGTCAGAGACACTTCATTGTACTATGAGGGACCCTGTGCCAGTGCCGTCGCCCAAGAGTGGGCCCATCCACCTCTCCAGGCAAACGGCACTCGCACGGGTGCTTGTGCCAGGTGGTGACCACGGCCCTGTGGGGGGAGTCAGCCCATTTAGGGAGGTATAAAAATGGCCTATGGTGGACATTCAGCAGCTGCAAATGGAGGAATTGGAGAATTCAGTAAGAGGAGGCCAAAAGCAAGACATTTTTCAGGCAAGCTACGTGTCAGCAGGGGAAGGTGGGGCAAAATAATTTGAAATCCATGACTGGTTCATTTTAATGAAGGTTAGATCATCAACATTCTGCGTAGCCAGACGTGTCCTTTTTTCTGTCAGTATTTTTTTTGGTCAGTTTTTTTTGGGAGGAGACTGAACCAAAACTCAGGCCCTGTGCATAAAACAACACAATGTAAGTGGCAGAAAGTGGCTGGAAGATATATGAAAAAATACAAGGACCGTAGTGCAATATCAATCTCCCTACAATGATCTCAGGAAAAGTATGGCAGCAATAAAAAGGACTGCTGCACACAAAAGTGTGGACAAATAAACAAGATAACTGTGCAGAAAGGAGCAACATGATTTTTGCTTTTAAAAAAGCAGTTGGTTTGCACAGCGGCGTGCAAACAGCAATGCTGTTATCAGGGAGCCTTATAAGGCAGCCTAATAAGCTACAGAGCTGATGCACAAAAATATAGCCTCCACTGTCCCTGCAAAAAAATGGTGGTGTTGGACAGTGGAAATCGCTACAGCACAAGCAGTTTGGGGGTTAATCTTCCCTCCCTAACTATATCCCTTCTTCTGATGAAGCTGCAGCAACCTCTCCCTATGTTAAGATCGGCAGAAGTAAGATGGCGGTCGGCGTGCACACCCCTTTATAGCCCCTGTGACTCTGCAGAAAGCAAGCCAATCACTGTCATGCCCTTCTCTAAGATGGTGGGGACCGAGACCTATGTCATCACGCTGCCCACACTTTGCATCCTCCTTCGTTTTCTGAAAAATGGCGCTGAAAGCATCATATGAAACAAAGACTTTTGCGCGCAGATCGGTGACCTCATGGCCGATCCCACACTAGGATCGGGTCGGGTTTCATGAAACCCGACTTTGCCGAAAGTCGGCAATTTTTGAATTTGTCCGATCCGTTTCGCTCAACCCTACACATCTCTACAACAACTGTTAAGAGGAGACTTTGTGCAGCAGGTCTTCATGGTAAAATAGCTGCTAGGAAACCACTGCTAAGGACAGGCAACAAGCAGAAGAGACTTGTTTGGGCTAAAGAACACAAGAAATGGACATTAGACCAGTGGAAATCTGTGCTTTGGTCTGATGAGTCCAAATGTGGTTCCAACCACCGTGTCTTTGCGACGCAGAAAAGGTGAACGGATGGACTCTACATGCCTGGTTCCCACCATGAAGCATGGAGGAGGAGGTGTGATGGTGTGGGGGTGTTTTCTGGTGAAACTGTTGGGGATTTATTCAATATTGAAGGAATACTGAACCAGCATGGCTACCACAGCATCTTGCAGCGGCATGCTATTCCATCCAGTTTGCGTTTAATTGGACCATCATTTATTTTTCAACAGGACAATGACCCCAAACACACCTCCAGGCTATGTAAGGGCAATTTGACCAAGAAGGAGAGTGATGTGGTGCTACACCAGATGATCTGGCCTCCACAGTCACCAGACCTGAACCCAATCGAGATGGTTTGGGGTGAGCTGGACCGCAGAGTGAAGGCAAAAGGGCCAACAAGTGCTAAGTATCTCTGGGAACTTCTTCAAGATTGTTGGAAGACCATTCCCGATGATTACCTCTTGAAGTTCATCAAGATAATGCCAAGAGTGTGCAAAGCAGTCATCAAAGCAAAAGACGGCTGCTTTGATGAACCTAGAATATAAGACATAATTTCAGTTGTTTCACACTTTTTTGTTAAGTATATAATTCCCCATGTGTTAATTCATAGTTTTGATGCCTTCAGTGTGAACGTACAATTTTCATAGTCATGAATAAACAGAAAAATCTTTAAATGAGAAGGTGTGTCCAAGCTTTTGGTTTGCACTGTATATATATATATATATATATATATATATATATATATATACATATATTTATACATATATATATATATATATATATATATATACATATATACAGTATATACACTGCTCAAAAAAATAAATGGAACACTTAAACAACAGAATATAACCCCAAGTAAATAAAACTTCTGTGAAATCAAATTGTCCACTTAGGAAGCAACACTGTTTGACAATCAATTTCACATGCTGTTGTGCAAATGGAATAGACAACAGATGGAAATTATTGGCAATTATCAAGACACACTCAATAAAGGAGTGGTTCTGCAGGTGGGACCACAGACCACATCTCAGTACCAATGCTTTCTGGCTGCTGTTTTGGTCACTTTGGAATGTTAGTTGTGCTTTCACACTCACGGTAGCATGAGACAGACTCTGCAACTCACAGAAGTGGCTCAGGTAGTGCAGCTAATCCAGGATGGCACATCAATGCGAGCTGTGGCAAGAAGGTTTGCTGTGTCTGTCAGCGTAGTATCCAGAGGTTAGAGGTGCTACCAGGAGACAGAACAGTACACCAGGAGATGTGGAGGGGCCGTAGGAGGGCAACAACCCAGCAGCGGGACTGCTACCTCTGCCTTTGTGCAAAGAGGAACAGGAGTAGCACTGCCAGAGCCCTGCAAAATGACCTCCAACAGGCCACAAAGGTGCATGTGTTTGCACAAACGGTTAGAAACCGACTCCATGAGGATGATCTGAGTGTCTGACGTCCACGGATGGGGATTTTGCTCACAGCCCAACACCGTGCAGGATGCTTGGCATTTGCCACAGAACCCCAGGATTGGCAAATTCACCACTGGCTCCCTGTGCTCTTCACAGATGAAAGCAGGTTCACACTGAGCACATGTGACACACTTGACAGAGTCTGGAGACGCTGTGGAGAGCGATCTGCTACCTGCAACATTCTTCAGCATGACTGGTTTGGCAGTGGATCAGTAATGGTTTGGGGTGGCATTTCTTTGGAGGGCTGCACAGCCCTCCATGTGCTCGCCAGAGGTAGCCTGACTGCCATTAGTTACCGAGATGAGATCCTCAGGCCCCTTGTGAGACCATATGCTGGTGCGGTTGGCCCTGGATTCCTCCTAATGCAGGACAATGCCAGACCTCATGTGACTGGAGTGTGTCATCAGTTCCTGCAAGATGAAGGCATTGAAGCTATGGACTGGCCCTCCCGTTCCCCAGACCAGTATCCAATTGAGCACATCTTGGACATAGTAACATAGTAACATAGTAACATAGTTAGTAAGGCCGAAAAAAGACATTTGTCCATCCAGTTCAGCCTATATTCCATCATAATAAATCCCCAGATCTACGTCCTTCTACAGAACCTAATAATTGTATGATACAATATTGTTCTGCTCCAGGAAGACATCCAGGCCTCTCTTGAACCCCTCGACTGAGTTCGCCATCACCACCTCCTCAGGCAAGCAATTCCAGATTCTCACTGCCCTAACAGTAAAGAATCCTCTTCTATGTTGGTGGAAAAACCTTCTCTTCTCCAGACGCAAAGAATGACCCCTTGTGCCCGTCACCTTCCTTGGTATAAACAGATCCTCAGCGAGATATTTGTATTGTCCCCTTATATACTTATACATGGTTATTAGATCGCCCCTCAGTCGACATAATGCCTCGCACCATCCACCAACGTCACGTTGCACCACAGACTGTCCAGGAGTTGGCAGATGCTTTAGTCCAGGTCTGGGAGGAGATCCCTCAGGAGACCATCCACCGCCTCATCAGATGCATGACCAGGCATTGTAGGGAGGTCATACAGGCACGTGGAGGCCGCGCACACAATAGAACATAATTTCCTTGTCTTGAGGCATTTCGACTGAATTTGGACCAGCCTCTAATTTGATTTTCCACTTTGATTTTGAGTATCATTGCAAATCCAGACCTCCATGGGATATTAATTTTGATTTACATTGATCATTTTTATGTTTTATTGTTCTCAACACATTCCACTATGTAATAAATAAAGATTTGCAACTGAAATATTTCATTTCAGTAACATCTAGTATGTGGTATTTTAGTGTTCCTTTTATTTTTTGAGCAGTGTACAGTATATATGTATATACATGTGCTTCTCACTAAATTAGAATGTCATCAAAAAGTTAATTTATTACAGTTCTTCAATCCAAAAAGCGAAACTCATATATTATATAGAGTCATTACAAACAGAGTGATCTATTTCAAGTGTTTATTTCTGTTAATGTTGATGATTATGACTGAAAACCCAAAAGTTTTTATCTCAGTAATTATAATACTTTATAACACCAGCTTGAAAAATGGTTTATTTTAAAATCTGAAATGTTGGCCTACTGAAATGTATGTTCAGTAAATGCACTCAATGCTTGGTCGGGGCTCCTTTTGCATCAATTACTGCTTCAACTCAGCATGGCATGGAGGCGATCAACCTGTGGCACTGCTGAGGGGTTATGGAAGCCCAGGTTGCTTTGATAGCAGCCTTCAGCTCGCCTGCATTGTTGGGTCTGGTGTCTCTCATCCTCCTCTTGACAATACTCTATAGAGTCTCTATGGGGTTAAGGTCAGGTGAGTTTGCTGGCCAATCATGCACAGTGATACTGTTGCTTTTAAATCGGGTATTGGTACTTTTGGCAGTGTGGACAGGGGCAGAGTACTGCCGGAGAATGAAATTTTCATTTCCAAAAAGCTTGTCAGAATAGGGAAGTATGAAGTGCTCTAAAATTTCCTGGTAGACAGCTGCGCTGACTTTGGTCTTGATAAAACACAGTGGACCTACACTAGCAGATGACATGGCTCCCCAAACCGACAAAGATTGTAGAAACTACACACTAGACCTCAAGCAGCTTGGATTTTTTGCCTCTTCACTCTTCCTCCAGATTTTGGGACCTTGATTTCCAAATGAAATGCAAATTTTATCTGAAAACAATACCTTGGACCACTGAGCAACAGTCCAGTTCTTTTTTCCTTTGCCCCGGTAAGATGCTTCTGGCATAGTCTATTGGACATGAGTGGCTTGACACGAGGAATGTAACACTTGTAGCCCATGTCCTGGATACGTCTGTATGTGGTGGCTCTTGAAGCAATGACTCCAGCAGCAGTTCACTCCTTGTGAATCTCCTCCAAATATTTGAATGGATTTTAAACCTTTACGGTGTAATGTGTTACCATTGGTTTTCTTGGTGACTGTGATCCCAGCTGCCTCGAGATCATTAACATGTTCCCCTCGTTTAGTTTTAGGCTGATCTCTCACATTTCTTATGATCAAGGATACCCCACAAGGTGAGATTTTACATGGTGCCCCAGATCGATGTTGATTGACAGTCATTTTGTATTTCTTCCATTTTCTTACTATTGCACCATCAGGTGTCTCCTTCTCACCCAGCTTCTTACTTATGGCTTTGTAGCCCATTCCAGCTTTGTGCAGGTCTATGATATTGTTCCTGACAACCTTATAAAGCTCTTTCATCTTGCCCATGTTGTAGAGGTTAGAGTCTGACTGATTAATTGAGTCTGTGGACATGAGTTTTTTTTAATAAAGGTAAATATATAGGACACTTGTCTTTAATGCAGGTAGTGAGTTGATTAGGAGCATCTAACTGGTCTATAGGAGCCAGAAACCTTAATGTTTGGTAGGGGATCAAACACTTATTTCTCACTGCAAAATGCAAATAAATTTATATAATTTAGACAATGTGATTTTCTTGTTTTTGTTTTTGATATTCCATCTTTCAATGTTAAAATTAACCCTTAAAATTATAGACTGTTCATGTTTTTGTCAGTGGGCAAACTTACAAAATCAGCAAGGGATCAAATACTTATTTCATCCATATGTATGTATTTACAGTGCCTTGCGAAAGTATTCGTCCCCCTGGAACTTTTCAACCTTTTCCCACATATCATGCTTCAAACATAAAGATACCAAATGTAAATTTTTGGTGAAGAATTGCATGCCCCACTTTTCAGTTTTTGAATTTCCACAAAAATGTAAACAAAGAAATAAATTTCGTTCAACTTCTCAAATATGTTCCACTTGTTGATTCTTCACAAAAAAATTTACATTTGGTATCTTTATGTTTGAAGCATGATATGTGGGAAAAGGTGGAAAAGTTCCAGGGGGCCGAATACTTTCGCAAAGCACTGTATATGGTTTTATGATAAAGTGTTTGTTTAATTCCTGATTTCCTATTCTTATGCCTGTTATCTCACTTAAATGTTTCAAACCGACAAACACATTTTCAGTTTTCAAAGGAAGGTCTTTATTATTAAGGGAAAAAAAAATCCAAACCTATTGGGTCCTGTGGGAAAAAATGATTGCCCCACCTATTAAAACATAAATTAACAGTGAATTATCACATCATTGTGAATCTGACTTCAAATTCTCTAGCCACATGCAGGCCTAATTACTGCCACACCTTTTGTGAATCAAGAAATCACTTAAATATGACCTGCCTGACAGAGTGAAATAGACCAAAACACCTCAAAAGCTAGACATCATGCCGTGATCCAAAGACATTCTGGAACAAATTAGAAACAAAGTAATTGTGATCTGTCAGTCTGGAAGAGGCTATAAAGCCATTTCTCAAGCTTTGGGACTCCAGCGAACAACACTGTGAGTCACTATCCGCAAATGGTGAAAATATGGAACAGTACTGGCTAGATGACCAAAATTACTCTAAGAGCGCAACAACGACTCAACCAAGAGGTCACAAAAGACCCAACAATGACAACCAAAGAATTGAAGGCTTTCCTTGCCTCAGTTAATATCCGTGTTCATGACTCCACTATAAGAAAGAGACTGGGTAAAAATGGCTTGCAATGGCAGAGTTCCAAGATGAAAACCACTAATGAGCAATAAGAACATAAAGACTCCTCTCAGTTTGTCAAAAAAAAGAAACTTTTGATGATCCCCAAGACTTTTAGGAGAATACTCTGGGGACTGCGGAGATAAAAGTATAACTTTTTGTAAGGTGTATGTCCAATTATATATGGCGTAGAAGTAATACAGCATTTCAGAAAAGGAAAATCATACCAACAGTAAAATATGGTGGGGTTAGTGTGATGGTCTTGTGCTGTTTTGCTGCTTCAGGACCTGGAAGACTTGCTGTGATTCTGCTATCAAAAATTCCTCAAGGAGAATATCCGCCATCTGTTTGTGACATCAAGCTGAAGCGCATTTGGGTTATGCAGCAGGACAATAATCCAAAATACAACAGCAAGTCCACCTCAGAGTGACCTAAGAAAAGCAAAACTAAGACTTTGGACTGGCCTAGTCAAAGTCCTGACCTTAATCCGATTGAAATGCTGTAGTGTGACCTTAAAAAGTAGTTCATGCTCGTAAACCCTCATGTGTGGCCTAATAACAACAATTCTGCAAAGTTGGATTTCTTTTTCTATTAATAATAAAGACCTTCATTTAAAAACTGAATTTGTGTTTACTTGCGTTATCGTTGTCTAATATTTAAATTTGGTTAGTGATCTTAAATATTGAAGTGTGACAAAAATGCAAAAGAATAGGAAATCAGGAAGGAGGCAAACATTTTTTCACATAACTGTATTTAGTGTATATATACAGTATATACACTTAATTATTTGAATATATGTCATGATCTTAGAAAATCATAATAAAATCACAAATTTCTAGCAGATACCAAAATGTTGAAATTACAGTATGTACCGTATTTTCCCGACTATAAGACGCACTTTTTCCCCCCCAAAAAAGGGGGGAAAATGGGGGGGTGCATCTTATAGTCGTAATGCAGGCTTACCGGCAGTGGTGTGGCGGCAGCAGAGGTGCGGCGGCGGCAGAGGTGCAGGGATGAGGAGGCGGTATGGCGTGAGTGGGGTCCCTTCCACAGGTGAGATGATGCAGCGGCCCGATAAGCAGCAGAGCCGAGTTAATTACCGCTTTATCGGTGACTGCGGCCATCTTCCTGAGGCCGCGCGTGCGCAGATGGAGTGCTCTGCTTCCCGGGGCTTCAGGAAAATGGCTGCGGGAGGCCGGGCGTGCGCAGATGGAGATCGCGGTGGCCATTTTCCTGAAGCCGAGTTAGTAGATTTAGATCTTTGCTTCAGGAAAATGGCCACCGCGATCTCCATCTGCGCACGTGCGCCCCCCTTGCAGCCATTTTCCTGAAGCCCCGGGAAGCAGAGCACTCCATCTGTGTAGGCGCGGCCTCAGGAAGATGGCTGCCGCCACCGATAAACCAGTAATTAACCCGGCTCTGCTGCTTACCGGGCTGCTGCATCACCTCACCTGTGGAAGGGAGCCTGCTCACGCCATGCCGCTCATTATCCCCGCACCTCTGCTGTTGCCACACCACTGTTGCAACCCCCCCTATGGACAACAGGCCGTGGCGTCACCCACCTAAGCAGCAAGGGACCCTGCTCAGGTGCACACCATACCGCATCACCCCACCTCTGCTGACACCATGCCTCCTGGACCCTGCTCTGACACCGCCAGCCCTCCGATTAAATACTGTAAATTCGGACAATAAGACGGACCCCATCTTATAAAAAAATATTTTTTTCTGTCATTTTTACCTCAAATTTGGGGTGAGTCTTATGGTCCAGTGTGTCTTATAGTCCAAAAAATATGGTAACTGATAAAATCCTGGAATCTGAAAACACAGATAAAAGACATGTTTAGGACACAGGATTCCAACAAAAGTTTAATAAGTCAAAACAAATATTCTCTGTAAAAAGATACAAAATAATTGAAGAATTTGTCTGTTTAGCAAGCACAAGTTCTTTTCTGAATCTAACTGCTACTAGTCTGTTAACAATGAAGTGATTTCCTGAGCACATAGTTGGCTGATAAATTGATGGAGGGACTGTGGTGTTTGGTAACAGCTATAAATGTGATTCACTTGCAGCCTTCTATCTACTGAGTAATTAGGGCTCATACGGAGAGGTGTCGAGGGAGCACTGAGGGATGGAGGAGAGTCTGGAGATAAATCTTATTCCCGTTCATGTTAAACATTATGGTAGGCTGGAAGTTGTGAGAAACTTATGAAACTTGGAACTGCTGATTTTTTTTTGCTTTTAGTTTTCATTTTAGCATACCAATAAATTTTGTACAATTATGTTGTTGCAGATTAGGAAAATAGTATGAGCAACTTGAGGCTTCGTTCATAAACTTATAAACCTTTGTCTTGTCCTTTTATTTATTTATTTTTCTGTCGATGGAGCTATAGAAGTGCTTGCTTTTTTGTGTGACAAGCTGATATTTTGATTTATACCAATTTGTTGTGCCTACAAAGTTTGATCACCTTTTACTGATTTTTTAGAAGTTTATAGCAAATAAAACCGTGCAATTTAGATTTTTTTTTACAATGTTTTGTGTATTACTACTAATTATTATATATTTTGATATACCCTACTTTTA
Source organism: Ranitomeya imitator (assembly GCF_032444005.1). NCBI lineage: Eukaryota > Metazoa > Chordata > Amphibia > Anura > Dendrobatidae > Ranitomeya > Ranitomeya imitator. Next base: position 72,154,488 of record NC_091284.1, on the reverse strand, counting down.
CTGACACAAGCTTCTGTTGTTGCTGTTACCGGAAGATGCTAGCGGTTTAACACAGTCGGCATCTGCCAAGTATGATGCAACCTCACCTCCTGATCAACTGCATAAAAGTGTTGTACTATAATGTCCTAAGTTTGGGAGGGGTTAAACAAAAGATACTATTATCCATTCTGTCATTTTGTGAGATTTTCTGTGCATTTTTTTAAGTCTTGTAGTAAACAGAGGGATTAAGCAGCTGCTAGATCTATTGAACTTTTATCTTCATGAGGGGTAGATCTTAAACAAAAGATGTAGATGAACAATATTAGTGTCTTATTTTAATAAAGGGCTGAGCAGTGAGGCTCCTTCTGCAGCCAGTTGTCTTACAGACAGATATAGGACCAGTACTACAACAAAGCCAGATACATGGTAAATCCATAGAAACAAGGGAACACTAAAGTTAAAAAAATAAATATATATTTCTTTATTAGAATGTGAATACCATAACTAAATATACACATACAGTGGCTTGGGAAAGTATTAATAATAATAATAATTTTATTTATATAGCGCCAACATATTCCGCAGCACTTTACATTATAGAGGGGATTTGTTCAGACAATAGACTTTACAGCATAACAATAATCGCAGTTCAAAACAGATACCAAGAGGAATGAGGGCCCTGCTCGCAAGCTTACAATCTATGAGGGAAAAGGGGAGACACGAGAGGTGGATCCATAGTGTAAGGACCGGTTGTTCATGTAAAGCTGCATGAACCAGTTAACAGCATAAGTATGTAGCACTACAGACACAGAGGGCTATTAACTGCATAAAGTGTATGAGAACATGATGCGAGGAACCTGATTATGGTTTAAGTTTTTTTTTTTTAATGGTCAGCACAGGGATAATTAGGTTAATGCGTTGAGGCGGTAGGCCAGTTGGAACAAATGCGTTTTTAGGGCACGCTTAAAACTGTGGGGATTGGGGATTAATCGTATTATCTTGGGTAGTGCATTCCAAAGAACCTTTTGACATCACATCCTCGACCACAAGACTCTACAGTGAGGTTCATGATGGAATACAGCACCAATTGGAACCAGGTGAGGCACATTCTTACTAAAAATTGGGACATTACGACTTCAGATGCCCAAACTTCGACATGTGTGAGCCCCAGACCTCTGATGACTGCCAAAAGCACACCAGTTCTATATGACATATTCACCTGAAGCCACTTCTCATGACCTGTTACCAGACTGAACCGAGGAATTCGCCTCAGGGGTTCATTCCCCTGCGGTGACTGCACCATTTGCTCCTACATGCCACCTACGAGAGACTGTTTCACTAACCCTTCTGACAATTTGGACCATCCACTTTATCAATATATCAACTGTAAGACGAGTTTTGTGATCTACGCAATTATTTGTCCGTGTCATAAAACTTATGTAGGGCAAACCTCGCAGGAACTAAGAAGACGTGCACAAAAACATCTGTAAACAATCAATTTGGCCCACTCTGATCTGAAGAAGGGTAAGGTCTTAACTCCCATAACAGCCCACTACCTTCAATTTCATGGCGGTAAACCTACTAATACCCGTTTTTTCAGTCTACAGAGGATCTTATGTAATGAAAGAGGCGGTGACCGTCACAGACTACTATTGCAATATGAAGCTCATTGGATCTTTCGTTTAACGTCCATCTCACCTACGGGTCTGAATGAAGAGCTTTTATATACAGGTTTCTTGGGCTAATTTCTCTACAATAAATCACCTTATGTATACTTACAGCCCTCTTTTCTTCACCTGATATTCCTTGGATCCCTCCAGTAATCTTCTTGGATTCATCCATTCGGAACCATTTTGTGATGGACTCTGTGGGGATATACATTTTTCTGGATTATTCTTGAGGAATGTCGTGACCTGGGGACTAATAGGGGATGAGTTGTGGCTATTGGCTGAGCACTCTGGACTATTATCAAAGACACATGCATTTCGAGGAATGGGCATCTGCACACAGAGGCCCTATTGGTTTGGGAACACTCTTAAAATCTACACATATTTGGATTATTATGACATTGTATATTCTCTGTCTATACAGTTTCTTGCTTTTTTATTTTTTTATATTTAAAATATGACTCTCATTCTGAATACATTTTATATGTATATTTATATTATATTTCTGTATGATATATATGTGGTTTATCTGTTTATATATATTCATTTCTCTATAGTCTTAGATGTTTCTATATATATATTCTTCAGTTGCTGCTTTATTATCAGTATATATTATATATTATGCCTCTTTCCTTCTGCAGCACATGTTCAAGTTTTCTCTTGCATCAGCAAGGCCGTTCTCTTGCTCCATTAAGACCACCTTCATGCTTCTCTCATGTTCTCCATTTACCTTTGCCACTTCACATTCCATTTCCCTCCACAGCAGTTCCCCTTCTTCCCCACTAAGCATGCGCTCCTTTACTAGATGTGCGGCCGCACATTACGCTTGCTACAGTCCTCTCTTTCCAGCTTTCACTCCCTGCGCATGCGCGGTCCCTTTCGCTCTCACCGCGCTTCTGCACTTGCGTCCCCTGCCTCCACTCTCACTTCCGGTCCGCCGGCAGGAATTTCAGACACAGGTAATTGATTAGATTATTATTACCGCTATATAGAGCAGACACTCTCCATTAAGGAATCACTTTTCCTGACGAAGCTGCCTGGGGGCAGCGATATGCTTGGGATCTTCCCACACCCTTCTCCCCATTACTCCCAGCTCTGTCATTTTGGAGTTTACTTTTGGCAGCTTCATCTATGCACAGCCACAGCCTATTTCTGAACTACTCAAGGCTGAGCTGCGTATGGGGTAGGCTTACTATCATTTAGCCACTGCTCTATATTCCGCCATTGAAATACCCCCCATTTTTTGCATATTTTCTTTTGCTCCAACAGGGCTCCGACTTGCCTGGGCAGTGCTCTGTACCAAATACACTGTGGTGATTGTTTTATGACAAATTTGGGGACGCCCTTATTTTGTCTTAGGCTACTTTCACACTAGCGTTTTTTTCAATACGTCGCAATGCGTCGTTTAGGGGAAAAAACGCATCCTGCAAAGTTGTCTGCAGGATGCGTTTTTGCCCCATAGACTAACATTAGCGACGCATTGCGACTCATTGACACACGTTGCAACCGTCGTGCGACGGTTGCGCCGTGTTGTGGCGGTCCGCCGGGAGCAAAAGACGTTACATGTAACGTTTTTTGCTGCCAACGGTCCGCTTTTTCCGACCACGCATGCGCGGCCGGAACTCAGCCCCCACCTCCCCGCACCTCACAATGGGGCAGCGGATGCACTGGAAAAATGCATCCACTGCCCCCGTTGTGCGGCGCTTTCGCTGCTTGTGTCGGTGTGCCACATTGTCGCATAGCGACGTGCGGTGCACGACACAAGTGTGAAAGTAGCTTTAGTACATTGGATTTGGATCTTGATCTGGTTATACATATATCTTTATGTTGTACCCATAGTAACCATTTTCGTACATGTGTGGTCGTGATTGCTGCATTATATTACAATAAATATTACTATGGTTTACTGTGTACAGGTTTACAGTAGTATATAGAGGAGTATCATTTTTACACTCTTATATGGGGAAGGGTGTTTTGTTGTTATGTTTTTAATTGGTTTTATATTGATGTGTGTGTCCTTGTTGTTTATATAATAAAGTTTTGACCTTTTCTTCATTGTGTAGCAGGTGTGCACATATTTATGCATTGGCTTTTCTCTCACGCTTTGGCATTCCAAAGAATTGGCGCAGCATGTGAAAAGTCTTGGAGGTGGGAGATCCTGATTGTTGACGATGTTAACCTCAGGTCATTAGAAGAATGGAGAGCATGGGTAGGGTGGTAGACTGAGACCTGGGAGGAGTTGTAGGGGAACCAGTGTAATGACTGGCACAAGGTAGAGGCATCGGTATAACGATTGGTGAGGAATATGATCCTGGCTGCAGCATTCAGGACAGATTGGAGAGTGGAGAGTTTGGTAAGAGGCAGGCAGATTAGTAGAGAGTTACAGACGAGAATGAATAAGTGAAACAGTAAGAGTTTTTGCAGAGTCAAAAGTAAGAAAAGGGCGAATTCTAGAAATGTTTTTGAGATGCAGATAAGAAGAGCGAGCCAGTGATCGGATGTGGGGGTGAATGAAAGCTCGGAATCAAGTTTGTTCCCAAGGCAGCGGGCTTGTTGCTTGGGAGTAATGGTGGAACCACACACGGAGAAGGCAATGTCGGGCAAAAGTAGGTTAGTAGAGGGAGAAAAAACGAGGAGTTCAGTTTTTGACAGGTTCAGCTTCAGATAGAGGGAGGACATGATGTTAGAGATAGCGGAAAGACAATCACTGATGTTTTCTAAAGAGCCCTGAAGACACAAAAGAGAATAGTAAAACCAAAAACACTCAGTTTGAAAAAATGTTGCAGTAATCCGCAAGTGCTAGTAAAAGATGTAAAAAACAGGGTATTTGGTTGATAGGTTTTTTGCAAAAAATGTATACTAAGCTGCTCTACCAATCTTCACGGTATACCCTTATCAGAGCAGTCCTAACTAATGTATGCAATCCCTATCTGATGTATTTAAAAACCTGATCATCTGTATATAACCTGTGTGAACAGGGTTCAGAGAGGAAAAATCCATGTGTGCATACAGGGTAGAACAGCTTTTGTGCAGATAGCCCAAGAGGAGTGGTGGAACTCCCCAGTCTTGTAGACACAAGAGAACAATTATGGAAACAGGAACACATGGGCTACTTGCACAGTGAACAAGTCTGTATGATCATGTTCACACACCACCAAGAAACCTGAAGACACAAAAGAGAATAGTAAAACCAAAAACACTCAGTTTGAAAAAATGTTGCAGTAATCCGCAAGTGCTAGTAAAAGATGTAAAAAACAGGGTATTTGGTTGATACGTTTTTTGCAAAAAATGTATACTAAGCTGCTCTACCAATCTTCACGGTATACCCTTATCAGAGCAGTCCTAACTAATGTATGCAATCCCTATCTGATGTATTTAAAAACCTGATCATCTGTATATAACCTGTGTGAACAGGGTTCAGAGAGGAAAAATCCATGTGTGCATACAGGGTAGAACAGCTTTTGTGCAGATAGCCCAAGAGGAGTGGTGGAACTCCCCAGTCTTGTAGACACAAGAGAACAATAATGGAAACAGGAACACATGGGCTACTTGCACAGTGAACAAGTCTGTATGATCATGTTCACACACCACCAAGAAACCTGAAGACACAAAAGAGAATAGTAAAACCAAAAACACTCAGTTTGAAAAAATGTTGCAGTAATCCGCAAGTGCTAGTAAAAGATGTAAAAAACAGGGTATTTGGTTGATAGGTTTTTTGCAAAAAATGTATACTAAGCTGCTCTACCAATCTTCACGGTATACCCTTATCAGAGCAGTCCTAACTAATGTATGCAATCCCTATCTGATGTATTTAAAAACCTGATCATCTGTGTATAACCTGTGTGAACAGGGTTCAGAGAGGAAAAATCCATGTGTGCATACAGGGTAGAACAGCTTTTGTGCAGATAGCCCAAGAGGAGTGGTGGAACTCCCCAGTCTTGTAGACACAAGAGAACAATTATGGAAACAGGAACACATGGGCTACTTGCACAGTGAACAAGTCTGTATGATCATGTTCACACACCACCAAGAAACCTGAAAACACAAAAGAGAATAGTAAAACCAAAAACACTCAGTTTGAAAAAATGTTGCAGTAATCCGCAAGTGCTAGTAAAAGATGTAAAAAACAGGGTATTTGGTTGATACGTTTTTTGCAAAAAATGTATACTAAGCTGCTCTACCAATCTTCACGGTATACCCTTATCAGAGCAGTCCTAACTAATGTATGCAATCCCTATCTGATGTATTTAAAAACCTGATCATCTGTATATAACCTGTGTGAACAGGGTTCAGAGAGGAAAAATCCATGTGTGCATACAGGGTAGAACAGCTTTTGTGCAGATAGCCCAAGAGGAGTGGTGGAACTCCCCAGTCTTGTAGACACAAGAGAACAATTATGGAAACAGGAACACATGGGCTACTTGCACAGTGAACAAGTCTGTATGATCATGTTCACACACCACCAAGAAACCTGAAGACACAAAAGAGAATAGTAAAACCAAAAACACTCAGTTTGAAAAAATGTTGCAGTAATCCGCAAGTGCTAGTAAAAGATGTAAAAAACAGGGTATTTGGTTGATACGTTTTTTGCAAAAAATGTATACTAAGCTGCTCTACCAATCTTCACGGTATACCCTTATCAGAGCAGTCCTAACTAATGTATGCAATCCCTATCCGATGTATTTAAAAACCTGATCATCTGTATATAACCTGTGTGAACAGGGTTCAGAGAGGAAAAATCCATGTGTGCATACAGGGTAGAACAGCTTTTGTGCAGATAGCCCAAGAGGAGTGGTGGAACTCCCCAGTCTTGTAGACACAAGAGAACAATTATGGAAACAGGAACACATGGGCTACTTGCACAGTGAACAAGTCTGTATGATCATGTTCACACACCACCAAGAAACCTGAAGGAGTTCCACCACTCCTCTTGGGCTATCTGCACAAAAGCTGTTCTACCCTGTATGCACACATGGATTAAGGGTATACCGTGAAGATTGGTAGAGCAGCTTAGTATACATTTTTTGCAAAAAACGTATCAACCAAATACCCTGTTTTTTACATCTTTTACTAGCACTTGCGGATTACTGCAACATTTTTTCAAACTGAGTGTTTTTGGTTTTACTATTCTCTTTTGTGTCTTCAGGTTTCTTGGTGGTGTGTGAACATGATCATACAGACTTGTTCACTGTGCAAGTAGCCCATGTGTTCCTGTTTCCATTATTGTTCTCTTGTGTCTACAAGACTGGGGAGTTCCACCACTCCTCTTGGGCTATCTGCACAAAAGCTGTTCTACCCTGTATGCACACATGGATTTTTCCTCTCTGAACCCTGTTCACACAGGTTATATACAGATGATCAGGTTTTTAAATACATCAGATAGGGATTGCATACATTAGTTAGGACTGCTCTGATAAGGGTATACCGTGAAGATTGGTAGAGCAGCTTAGTATACATTTTTTGCAAAAAACGTATCAACCAAATACCCTGTTTTTTACATCTTTTACTAGCACTTGCGGATTACTGCAACATTTTTTCAAACTAAGTGTTTTTGGTTTTACTATTCTCTTTTGTGTCTTCAGGTTTCTTGGTGGTGTGTGAACATGATCATACAGACTTGTTCACTGTGCAAGTAGCCCATGTGTTCCTGTTTCCATTATTGTTCTCTTGTGTCTACAAGACTGGGGAGTTCCACCACTCCTCTTGGGCTATCTGCACAAAAGCTGCTCTACCCTGTATGCACACATGGATTTTTCCTCTCTGAACCCTGTTCACACAGGTTATATACAGATGATCAGGTTTTTAAATACATCAGATAGGGATTGCATACATTAGTTAGGACTGCTCTGATAAGGGTATACCGTGAAGATTGGTAGAGCAGCTTAGTATACATTTTTTGCAAAAAACGTATCAACCAAATACCCTGTTTTTTACATCTTTTACTAGCACTTGCGGATTACTGCAACATTTTTTCAAACTGAGTGTTTTTGGTTTTACTATTCTCTTTTGTGTCTTCAGGTTTCTTGGTGGTGTGTGAACATGATCATACAGACTTGTTCACTGTGCAAGTAGCCCATGTGTTCCTGTTTCCATAATTGTTCTCTTGTGTCTACAAGACTGGGGAGTTCCACCACTCCTCTTGGGCTATCTGCACAAAAGCTGTTCTACCCTGTATGCACACATGGATTTTTCCTCTCTGAACCCTGTTCACACAGGTTATATACAGATGATCAGGTTTTTAAATACATCAGATAGGGATTGCATACATTAGTTAGGACTGCTCTGATAAGGGTATACCGTGAAGATTGGTAGAGCAGCTTAGTATACATTTTTTGCAAAAAACGTATCAACCAAATACCCTGTTTTTTACATCTTTTACTAGCACTTGCGGATTACTGCAACATTTTTTCAAACTGAGTGTTTTTGGTTTTACTATTCTCTTTTGTGTCTTCAGGTTTCTTGGTGGTGTGTGAACATGATCATACAGACTTGTTCACTGTGCAAGTAGCCCATGTGTTCCTGTTTCCATTATTGTTCTCTTGTGTCTACAAGACTGGGGAGTTCCACCACTCCTCTTGGGCTATCTGCACAAAAGCTGCTCTACCCTGTATGCACACATGGATTTTTCCTCTCTGAACCCTGTTCACACAGGTTATATACAGATGATCAGGTTTTTAAATACATCAGATAGGGATTGCATACATTAGTTAGGACTGCTCTGATAAGGGTATACCGTGAAGATTGGTAGAGCAGCTTAGTATACATTTTTTGCAAAAAACGTATCAACCAAATACCCTGTTTTTTACATCTTTTACTAGCACTTGCGGATTACTGCAACATTTTTTCAAACTAAGTGTTTTTGGTTTTACTATTCTCTTTTGTGTCTTCAGGTTTCTTGGTGGTGTGTGAACATGATCATACAGACTTGTTCACTGTGCAAGTAGCCCATGTGTTCCTGTTTCCATTATTGTTCTCTTGTGTCTACAAGACTGGGGAGTTCCACCACTCCTCTTGGGCTATCTGCACAAAAGCTGCTCTACCCTGTATGCACACATGGATTTTTCCTCTCTGAACCCTGTTCACACAGGTTATATACAGATGATCAGGTTTTTAAATACATCAGATAGGGATTGCATACATTAGTTAGGACTGCTCTGATAAGGGTATACCGTGAAGATTGGTAGAGCAGCTTAGTATACATTTTTTGCAAAAAACGTATCAACCAAATACCCTGTTTTTTACATCTTTTACTAGCACTTGCGGATTACTGCAACATTTTTTCAAACTGAGTGTTTTTGGTTTTACTATTCTCTTTTGTGTCTTCAGGTTTCTTGGTGGTGTGTGAACATGATCATACAGACTTGTTCACTGTGCAAGTAGCCCATGTGTTCCTGTTTCCATAATTGTTCTCTTGTGTCTACAAGACTGGGGAGTTCCACCACTCCTCTTGGGCTATCTGCACAAAAGCTGTTCTACCCTGTATGCACACATGGATTTTTCCTCTCTGAACCCTGTTCACACAGGTTATATACAGATGATCAGGTTTTTAAATACATCAGATAGGGATTGCATACATTAGTTAGGACTGCTCTGATAAGGGTATACCGTGAAGATTGGTAGAGCAGCTTAGTATACATTTTTTGCAAAAAACGTATCAACCAAATACCCTGTTTTTTACATCTTTTACTAGCACTTGCGGATTACTGCAACATTTTTTCAAACTGAGTGTTTTTGGTTTTACTATTCTCTTTTGTGTCTTCAGGTTTCTTGGTGGTGTGTGAACATGATCATACAGACTTGTTCACTGTGCAAGTAGCCCATGTGTTCCTGTTTCCATAATTGTTCTCTTGTGTCTACAAGACTGGGGAGTTCCACCACTCCTCTTGGGCTATCTGCACAAAAGCTGTTCTACCCTGTATGCACACATGGATTTTTCCTCTCTGAACCCTGTTCACACAGGTTATATACAGATGATCAGGTTTTTAAATACATCAGATAGGGATTGCATACATTAGTTAGGACTGCTCTGATAAGGGTATACCGTGAAGATTGGTAGAGCAGCTTAGTATACATTTTTTGCAAAAAACCTATCAACCAAATACCCTGTTTTTTACATCTTTTACTAGCACTTGCGGATTACTGCAACATTTTTTCAAACTGAGTGTTTTTGGTTTTACTATTCTCTTTTGTGTCTTCAGGTTTCTTGGTGGTGTGTGAACATGATCATACAGACTTGTTCACTGTGCAAGTAGCCCATGTGTTCCTGTTTCCATAATTGTTCTCTTGTGTCTACAAGACTGGGGAGTTCCACCACTCCTCTTGGGCTATCTGCACAAAAGCTGTTCTACCCTGTATGCACACATGGATTTTTCCTCTCTGAACCCTGTTCACACAGGTTATATACAGATGATCAGGTTTTTAAATACATCAGATAGGGATTGCATACATTAGTTAGGACTGCTCTGATAAGGGTATACCGTGAAGATTGGTAGAGCAGCTTAGTATACATTTTTTGCAAAAAACGTATCAACCAAATACCCTGTTTTTTACATCTTTTACTAGCACTTGCGGATTACTGCAACATTTTTTCAAACTGAGTGTTTTTGGTTTTACTATTCTCTTTTGTGTCTTCAGGTTTCTTGGTGGTGTGTGAACATGATCATACAGACTTGTTCACTGTGCAAGTAGCCCATGTGTTCCTGTTTCCATAATTGTTCTCTTGTGTCTACAAGACTGGGGAGTTCCACCACTCCTCTTGGGCTATCTGCACAAAAGCTGTTCTACCCTGTATGCACACATGGATTTTTCCTCTCTGAACCCTGTTCACACAGGTTATATACAGATGATCAGGTTTTTAAATACATCAGATAGGGATTGCATACATTAGTTAGGACTGCTCTGATAAGGGTATACCGTGAAGATTGGTAGAGCAGCTTAGTATACATTTTTTGCAAAAAACGAATCAACCAAATACCCTGTTTTTTACATCTTTTACTAGCACTTGCGGATTACTGCAACATTTTTTCAAACTGAGTGTTTTTGGTTTTACTATTCTCTTTTGTGTCTTCAGGTTTCTTGGTGGTGTGTGAACATGATCATACAGACTTGTTCACTGTGCAAGTAGCCCATGTGTTCCTGTTTCCATAATTGTTCTCTTGTGTCTACAAGACTGGGGAGTTCCACCACTCCTCTTGGGCTATCTGCACAAAAGCTGTTCTACCCTGTATGCACACATGGATTTTTCCTCTCTGAACCCTGTTCACACAGGTTATATACAGATGATCAGGTTTTTAAATACATCAGATAGGGATTGCATACATTAGTTAGGACTGCTCTGATAAGGGTATACCGTGAAGATTGGTAGAGCAGCTTAGTATACATTTTTTGCAAAAAACGTATCAACCAAATACCCTGTTTTTTACATCTTTTACTAGCACTTGCGGATTACTGCAACATTTTTTCAAACTGAGTGTTTTTGGTTTTACTATTCTCTTTTGTGTCTTCAGGTTTCTTGGTGGTGTGTGAACATGATCATACAGACTTGTTCACTGTGCAAGTAGCCCATGTGTTCCTGTTTCCATAATTGTTCTCTTGTGTCTACAAGACTGGGGAGTTCCACCACTCCTCTTGGGCTATCTGCACAAAAGCTGTTCTACCCTGTATGCACACATGGATTTTTCCTCTCTGAACCCTGTTCACACAGGTTATATACAGATGATCAGGTTTTTAAATACATCAGATAGGGATTGCATACATCAGTTAGGACTGCTCTGATAAGGGTATACCGTGAAGATTGGTAGAGCAGCTTAGTATACATTTTTTGCAAAAAACGTATCAACCAAATACCCTGTTTTTTACATCTTTTACTAGCATTTGCGGATTACTGCAACATTTTTTCAAACTGAGTGTTTTTGGTTTTACTATTCTCTTTTGTGTCTTCAGGTTTCTTGGTGGTGTGTGAACATGATCATACAGACTTGTTCACTGTGCAAGTAGCCCATGTGTTCCTGTTTCCATAATTGTTTTCTTGTGTCTACAAGACTGGGGAGTTCCACCACTCCTCTTGGGCTATCTGCACAAAAGCTGTTCTACCCTGTATGCACACATGGATTTTTCCTCTCTGAACCCTGTTCACACAGGTTATATACAGATGATCAGGTTTTTAAATACATCAGATAGGGATTGCATACATTAGTTAGGACTGCTCTGATAAGGGTATACCGTGAAGATTGGTAGAGCAGCTTAGTATACATTTTTTGCAAAAAACCTATCAACCAAATACCCTGTTTTTTACATCTTTTACTAGCACTTGCGGATTACTGCAACATTTTTTCAAACTGAGTGTTTTTGGTTTTACTATTCTCTTTTGTGTCTTCAGGTTTCTTGGTGGTGTGTGAACATGATCATACAGACTTGTTCACTGTGCAAGTAGCCCATGTGTTCCTGTTTCCATAATTGTTCTCTTGTGTCTACAAGACTGGGGAGTTCCACCACTCCTCTTGGGCTATCTGCACAAAAGCTGTTCTACCCTGTATGCACACATGGATTTTTCCTCTCTGAACCCTGTTCACACAGGTTATATACAGATGATCAGGTTTTTAAATACATCAGATAGGGATTGCATACATTAGTTAGGACTGCTCTGATAAGGGTATACCGTGAAGATTGGTAGAGCAGCTTAGTATACATTTTTTGCAAAAAACGTATCAACCAAATACCCTGTTTTTTACATCTTTTACTAGCACTTGCGGATTACTGCAACATTTTTTCAAACTGAGTGTTTTTGGTTTTACTATTCTCTTTTGTGTCTTCAGGTTTCTTGGTGGTGTGTGAACATGATCATACAGACTTGTTCACTGTGCAAGTAGCCCATGTGTTCCTGTTTCCATAATTGTTCTCTTGTGTCTACAAGACTGGGGAGTTCCACCACTCCTCTTGGGCTATCTGCACAAAAGCTGTTCTACCCTGTATGCACACATGGATTTTTCCTCTCTGAACCCTGTTCACACAGGTTATATACAGATGATCAGGTTTTTAAATACATCAGATAGGGATTGCATACATTAGTTAGGACTGCTCTGATAAGGGTATACCGTGAAGATTGGTAGAGCAGCTTAGTATACATTTTTTGCAAAAAACCTATCAACCAAATACCCTGTTTTTTACATCTTTTACTAGCACTTGCGGATTACTGCAACATTTTTTCAAACTGAGTGTTTTTGGTTTTACTATTCTCTTTTGTGTCTTCAGGTTTCTTGGTGGTGTGTGAACATGATCATACAGACTTGTTCACTGTGCAAGTAGCCCATGTGTTCCTGTTTCCATAATTGTTCTCTTGTGTCTACAAGACTGGGGAGTTTCACCACTCCTCTTGGGCTATCTGCACAAAAGCTGTTCTACCCTGTATGCACACATGGATTTTTCCTCTCTGAACCCTGTTCACACAGGTTATATACAGATGATCAGGTTTTTAAATACATCAGATAGGGATTGCATACATTAGTTAGGACTGCTCTGATAAGGGTATACCGTGAAGATTGGTAGAGCAGCTTAGTATACATTTTTTGCAAAAAACGTATCAACCAAATACCCTGTTTTTTACATCTTTTACTAGCACTTGCGGATTACTGCAACATTTTTTCAAACTGAGTGTTTTTGGTTTTACTATTCTCTTTTGTGTCTTCAGGTTTCTTGGTGGTGTGTGAACATGATCATACAGACTTGTTCACTGTGCAAGTAGCCCATGTGTTCCTGTTTTCTAAAGAGGCAGGCGTGATATCAGGAGAAGAGGTGTATAATTGGGTGTCATCAGCATAGAGATTGTACTGGAAACCAAATCTACTGATTGATTGTCCAATTGGGGCAGTATACAAAGGGAAGAGGAGGTGGCCTAGGACTGATCCTTGAGGAACCCCAACAGTAAGGGGAAGGTGAGAGGAGGAGGACCCAGTAAAAGATACAGTGAAGGATTGGTCAGATAGGAGGAAAACCAGGAGAGAACGGTGTCCTTGAGGCCGATGTAGTGTAGCATAGTGAGGAGGAGCAGATGATCCACAGTGTTGAATGCTGCGGAGAGATCCAAGAGAATTAACATGGAGTAGTGACCATTAGATTTAGCTGTTAGTAGATCATTAGAGACTTTAGTGAGGGCAGTTTCAGTAGAGTGCAAGGAGTGGAAACCAGATTGGAGAGGGTCGAGAAGAGAGTTAGCTGAGAGCCGATAAGATGGGAGTGGACCAGGCGTTCAAGGAGTTTGAAGATGAAGAGAAGATTAGAGACAGGTCTATAATTAGTGGAGGAGATGTGATGGAATGGGGTCTGTTCTTTCCATTCTAATTAGGACAGTGTGGTTCGAATTAGGCATTAAAGTTTACTACTATTAGTGTTTTGGTTTTTGCTGTGTTATAGCACCATCTAGCGGTGGTTAAATTTATAACCTGTGTCTTAGTAATAATTAGAGTGTTGCCTTTTGGGATTGTACCAAGGTATCCTGGGAAAGAGAGACTCCATTACTTTTCTGCATATTTCCTGGGACACACGTGTTCATTGCTGTGCTGAACTATCTCACTTACTTGCCATCCTGGTTAAGTTTATCCGGTAAGATTGTTACCTCTGTTCTTCAAATTTAGTGTACTACAGAATGTGATTACTGTATAGCAACTAGTATTTAAGAGATCTATTATCTGTGACTCACTGTATGTAGTTACATATAGAAGTTGCATCATCCTGTGTACTTTTATGTTAGTTGTAAAGTATCAGCTGTGCTATTATTTGACCCAATACTTATCCATATCACTTGTATTCTTATAGTTTTACCGCGCTCATGTTTACCAATAAACAAGTTAGACTACAGAGAACAGTCTGCTTATTTGGAAGACAGAAGTGGTTTATGCCGTATGTCGGATCACACACTGTATCAACGTGTATGAAGACAGAATAGGGTCACTGGTGCAAGTGGTCAGCGAGAAGATGCAAGGAGCACGATTACTTCTTCTTCTGTGACTGGTTCAAAGTCAGAGAGTGAGCTAGATGCAGTGGGGGAGGGAGGACAATGCATGGTGTGAAGGGATTGGGAGATAATTTCCTGTCGGATATGGTAAATATTTTCTTTCAAGTAGTTTGCCAGATTGTCAGCATGGAGATCCTTGGTTGGGTCCTGCACTCTTTGGTTGAGTAGGGAATGAAAAGTGTCAAAGAGACGTTTAGGGTTATTGGACAGTGAGGTGATGAGGGTGTTAAAATAGGTTTATTTGGAGAGGTGAAGGGCAGAGTTGTATGTCTTAAGCATGAACTTAGAATGGATGAAATCTTCGGGTAGATTAGATTTTCTCCACAAACGTTCGGCGGACCTGGAGCACCCCTGCAGGAAACGTATTTGCAGCATGTGCCACCGTTGTCGCCATCTGTGCCGAGTTATTCTGTGTATATAAGGTGCAGTTTCATCCAGGGCACATTGCAGTGTTTCATTGCAATGCTTCAGAGCAGAATCACGACATGAGAGGGAGGAGATAGGGGCCAATGAGGACTGCAAGTTCTTCATAAGTTTCTGGGTGTTAATGGACTGTATGTTTCTATAAGTGTGGAATGTTGGGGTGACCTGAGCAGGATGGCAGTTCTTGATAGAGAATGAAAGAAGGTTATTGTCAGAGAGTGGGAGAGGCGAGTTTGTGAAATCATCCACTAGGCATATCCGGGAGAACACCCAAGTCGAGGGAGTTTCCGTCTTCATGCATTGGAGAGTTAATAAGCTGTGAGAGGCCGAAAGAGGAGGTTAGATATAAAAGGTGAGAAGCAGATGGGGAGAGGGGAAAAGCAATGGGGATGTTGAAATCACCCATGATGAGGGTAGGGATGTCACAGGAGAGAAAGTGTGGAAGCCAGGTGGCAAAGTGATCCAGGAACTGATGAGAGGTGCCAGGAGGACGATACACCACCGCCACTCGCATGGAGAAGAGGATGAAGAGTCTGACAGCATGGACTTCAAAAGAAGGGAAGACAAGTGAG
Source organism: Ranitomeya imitator (assembly GCF_032444005.1). Taxonomy (NCBI): domain Eukaryota; kingdom Metazoa; phylum Chordata; class Amphibia; order Anura; family Dendrobatidae; genus Ranitomeya; species Ranitomeya imitator. The sequence goes on along the minus strand of NC_091284.1, from coordinate 72,138,838 downwards.
GGTACTTGGGGAATAACTTGGAAGGTACATTTGGTTGATAGGAGCAGGCCAACGCCTCCACCTGCTCTGTTGTCTGATCTTGGAGTATGAAAAAAGTGTAGTCCACCATATGAAAGAGCAGCAGCAGCGGTGGTGTCTGACTGCTGGATCCAGGTTTCAGTAAGAGCCAGGAGGTTAAGAGAATTAGAAAGGAAGAAGTCATGGATGAAAGGGAGCTTATTACACACAGAGCGAGAATTCCAAAGGGCACAATTGAAAGAGGCAGAAATCATGCAGGGAATATTAATAAGGTTAGAGGGGTTTCTGAGTGTAGCAGTTGGGAGGTTAGACTTGCTGTAACATGGGGGCCGGGGTTAAGAGAGATTCCTCCTGTGACTAGGAGAAAGAGGATAGAAAGAGTGAGCAGATGGTTAAGTGATTTGTGAGAGAGACCCGTGTGTTGGAAGGTGGGACTGAATGGATATGCGCTGTTAAGCAATGTGAACAGTGCTATACATAGGAGAGGAAAGAACAGAGGGGCTGATATGGATGGAGTGTAAAGAGTTAATGCAAGGGCGGTGAATGTGAGTGACTGCAGCAGCCAGGATATAGATTGTACAAATGCATATTGTGAATATTTGTTGTGTTCCAAATTTACAGGAAGTAGATTAATTTAATTGTCTTACCTGTCTCCCACCCTGTCTAACTGCTATGTTGTAACTGCCAGTACTTCAATAAATGTACTTAGATTAAATGTACATAAATGCAATCCCCCTGCATAAATTCTTCCCCAGGCTATGTCTTAATATATAGGAGACTAGCACTTAGATCTACTTTTTTTCCCCTCTTGTTAGCAATCAATTAAACTAACTCGAAACAGCAGGACACAATAAATGTAGTGAACAGATAAACAAATGTCCAGGCCCACATGGATCATAAACCACTTTGAAAACAGTTATGTGACCTCTCTGCATAAGAATGACAAGAAGTAAGTTCAATATCTATATACAAAAACAAATGCTTACTAAGATGGCTAACAAATCTATATACATGCAGGATTCAATGCCGGAGGTTGAATGATATGATTACCATTCAGGTTGCTTGCTGACAATGAATGGAGTAAAAAGACATGCAAGGTAGTTCAGTTCAGATTTTGAATGGTATGATTACCATTCAGGTTGCTTTCTGACAATGAATGGAGTAAAAAGACATGCAAGGTAGTTCAGGTTAGATTTTGAATGATATGATCACCATTCAGGTTGCTTGCTGTCAATGAATAGAGTAAAAAGACATGCAAGGTAGTTCAGTTCAGATTTTGAATGATATGATTACCATTCAGGTTGCTTGCTAAAAATGAATGGAGTAAAAAGACATGCAAGGTAGTTCAGTTCAGATTTTGAATGATATGATCAGCATTCAGGTTGCTTGCTGTCAATGAATGGAGTAAAAAGACATGCAAGGTAGTTCAGTTCAGATTTTGAATGATATGATTACCATTCAGGTTGCTTTCTGACAATGAATGGAGTAAAAAGACATGCAAGGTAGTTCAGGTTAGATTTTGAATGATATGATTACCTGTATGAAGACAATAGAGATGCTTGTTAGATTCATCCATGTTGTAACTGCCAGTACTTCAATAAATTTACTTAGATTAAATGTACATAAATGCAATACCCCAAAAAAGTATTCACCACTCTTTGATTTTTAACCATTTTGTTACATTACAATCTGCTTTTTTTAAATATACGGTTTGTGTCTGATGCAAAAGCACTAAATAGTCTAAGTTGGTCAAGTGAAATGAGAAAAACTTAGGCAGAAATTGAATTTATGGGATCAAATAGCTAAAAGTTGGCATGCTCAAATGTATTCAACTCTTTTGCTATGAAGCCCCTAAAAATTTCTATTGCAAATAATTACCTTCTTAAGTCATATGCTTGGTGCAAGGAAGTCCATCTGTGTGCAATGCAAGTGTCACATGGTCTATCAGTATATACAGTACATATCTTTTCTGAGAAGCCAAAGAGGCTGAAAAACCGTTAAGCAGGAGGCACCACTAACCAAACACCATGAAGGTCAAGGAGATCTCCAAACAAGTCAGCTGTTGAGAAGTGCAAGTCAGGGCTGGGTTATCAAAAATATCACAACTCTGATGATCCCACAGAGCACCATCAAATCTATTATCATCAAATGAAAAGAAACTGGTACCACAACAAACCTGCCAAGAGAAGGCTGCCTACCAAAACTTTCAGCCTGTGACAGGAGGGCATTAATCAGAAAGGCATCACAAAGACCAAAGGTAACCTTAAAGGAGCTGCAGAGTTCCCAAGTAGAGACTGGAGAATCTTTCCATACGACCGCAATAAGCCATATATTTCATAGAGATGTCCTTTATGGAAGAGTGGGCAGAGAAAAGCCTTTATTTACACAAAAAAATTGTAAGGCTTGCTTTGAGTTTGCCAAAAGATATATGGGAGACTCCCCAAATGTATAGAGGAAGGTGCTGTGGTCAGATGAGACCAATATGGAACTTTTTGGCCACTAATGTAAATATCAAGTTTGTTGCCAAACCAACACAGCTCGTCACCCCAAGTATACCATCCCCACAGTGAAACTTGGTGGTGGTAGCATCATGCTGTGGAGATGTTTTTGGCAGCAGGGACAGGGAAAATGGTCCAAGTCGAAGGAAGATGAATGGTGCAAAATTCATTGATATTATCTAGCAAAATATGTTTCAGTTAGTGATTTGAGACTGGGAAGGAGGTTCTCCTTCCAACAAGACACTGACCCCAAGGATACTGCTAAAGCAACACTCTAGTGATTTAAGAGGAAACATGCATATGTTTTGGTGTGGCCTAGTCAAAGCCCAGGCCTTTATCTAATTGAGAATCTGTGATCAGACTTGAAGATTGCTGTTCCCCAGATGAAACCGTTTAGCTTGAAGGAGCTGCAGCAGTTTTGCCTTGAAGAATCGGTAAAAATATCAGTGGAATGATGTGGAAAGCTCATAGAGACTTATTCAAAGCGATTTGCAGCTATAATTGCCACAAAAAGAGGCTACAAAGTATTGACTTTAGGGGGGTAAATAGTTATGCACATTGACGTTTTCAGTTATTTTGTCCGATTTGTTGGTTGCTTCACAATAAAAAGAAAAGCAAATGTTCACATTTGTAGGCATGTTCTTTACGTGAACTGATGCAAACCCTAAAAAGCACAGTGATATTCCAGATTGTAAGATGGCAATACTAAAAAATGCTTTTGAAAGCGACTGTACACATACATAAAAATACAAATGAAATGGTGCCTTAAAAGAGGGAACGCAGAAAGTTGTCATAAAGAATACAATGCATGGGATGCTGGGGGTGGCGCATGCTCAGATTCAGATCTCGTCCCTAGATGTCGGGAGACGAGATCTGAATCTGAGCATGCGCCGCCCCCAGTGGCCATTTTCCCAGAGGCCACCGCATCGCAGCAATGGAGCTGCCAGGGCCTCCGGGCTTTTTGAGGAAATGCCAGAGGAGCCCCGACTGACTCTGCACTAAGATACGCCGCCGCCCCACAGCACAGAGCCCTGACGCTGCACGAAGAGGAGCCCCCGCCCCACAGCACAGCACCCACGTGGCACAAAGAGGAGCAGCCGCCGCCGCTCCCCAGAACAGAGACCCCACGCTGCAGCTACAATGAGGTAATAGGGGATACTCCACTCACACTTTCCTGTGAGATGCCCCCTCTTAGTCATCGGGACCACTCCCCCCCTCAAAACTCGCATTAGTCACCGGCCCTATAAGACGACATACGGCGTATAAGACCCCCGACTTTTAATAAGATTTTATATTTTAACTGGAAAAGTTGGGGGGTTATCTTATACGCCCAGTCGTGTTATACGCCGGAAAATATGGTACATAAAATGAAGGGCTGTGTAATATTGAAAATGCATTCTCATCTCAAGAAAAGTTGAGGTCAAAAGCTATAAAATGTAAAATTACACCACCTTGTAGTATATCTTATTGCATCTGACTACAAAGAATCCACTTTGCAGGCAGGTTCTGTAAGTTAAAGCTACTGTAAAGCCGCCCATGCACCCCCAATAGCATATAATCTAATACCATAGTAAGGCCTCATTCAGACGTTCTATCTATTGCATGTGTTCTATCCTTGTATTATACGAATACAATTTGTATCCTTAATAGTCTATAGAGTTGTTCACATGAACCCTGTGTCCATGCAAAACTCACAGAGATATGTCCGTTTTCTTCCAGCAGCATGGATGAAATGTGTCAATATAAGTCTGCATCCTTAAAAAAATGGATAGCACATGGGCATCCATGGGCTAAACATGTGCCATCCATGTGCTTTCTGTATTTAACATAGCAAAGCTTAGATGTTTTGTAAATTGTTTCTTCGTTTATCCACACGTGATGACACACTGATGACACACAGATCCAAAATATTGATGACATTGGTAAAAATTGTTTGTGTACGTGCATAATACTGAAATCTGAATGAGGCCTTGGAAACTGGTATATATATATATATATATATATAGGGATCCAGTGGGACCACATAGAAGTATGTAATGTGACATATTATAGCTCAATACAGTGCAGAGGTTGGCCATGATCATGAGCTAAAATGGAGGCTTTCTGAAAATAATGTAACATTAATGCAATCTTCCAAAATTTGTAACACGTTTGCAATATTTGCTCCATAGATCAAGGAACATCATATATAAAAAATGCACATTTCCCAGAAACATTACTTTCTTTCAATAAGCAATAAATTATTATGGCAGATATGTTTCCCATTTTTCAAAAAATAACAGCTGTCTGCAGTTTTTGAAGTCACAGCAACAAATCCTCGACCCTTTAACTGATCACTCCTCGAAAATATTACTTTACCTATTTATTTAACTTTTTTATTTTCCTCATTTTTGTAGAATTTTTCTGAATAATCCAATTACAAAACGGACGCAATGCAGCCAGCGTAATTTGCAGAGTAATAAATAAAAAATCTAAAAAGTAGGCAAAATTGAGCTTTATAGGGAGCAAGGGGGTTTTAAAAACATTGCAGTCATTGAGTTAAGTAGCTCGCTTGATTGTGATAAATGGTACTTATCTGCTCCCAATTTCGGCTACTATTATTCCATACGCGTGATTACTGCAGAATAATTGGATGATTTTAGATTCTGTCTTCCAGAAAGGAAAACTCAGGAGAGATATGAGAGTGCTGATTAAGTGTACTCCATCTCTGCTTGACTACTATTGGGCTGCGTAAAGATCAGAGCTCTACATTTCCAAATAGACATGATACGTCTTTTTGGAAGGAACTTCCATCTCTCCTGACAATTGGCTGAGTGTCCATTTTAGAATTATGACGGCTAGCACAGACTTCTGTGAAGCTGCAAAAGAATGACAACTTTTAAAATATTATATAGAAAGCTTGGCCAGATACTTTATGTTGCAAAGTAAATGTGATACAAATGGAATAAAATTATGAAACATTATTATAGCTGCCAGTGACTGCAAAAAAATGCACTTTGGTTATAATTGTATATCGCCTAATGTATAATGTTCAGCCTTACACTCACCCACTTTCATAGTTACATGAATGCTATGCTGCGGATGATTCCACTCATACTTATTTGCATATTTTGATAAGGACTTCAGTTTCTCATGATAAGCATGCAATACAGAATTGTGCCATGTTAGCCATACTCTTGACTAGCTGCAATTTAATTCACAGCACTGGGTGGCCAAACATAGGCACTTATAGCATAAACATCGCCCAACAGAGTATCACAACAAAATATGCTATTCGGTGGTCACTATGCTTCAATCCTCTTGGGATATCTTGAACCAGAAGAAGAGGCTATGAAGAATGCATTTGTAGATATATAGGTACAGAGGTGGATTAAGAATAGACTGGACCCCAGGAAGATTAGAGTGAGTGTTCCCTTTATGTATAGGGCTGTACATAACAATAGCAGATGCTATGTAATAATGGATGGTACTATACATAATGAACAATGCTATGTAATAAGGGACAGTACTATACATAACAAGAGAGAATGCTATGTAAGAAGGGATGGCGCTATACATAACAGCAATGCTATCTAGTAAGGAACAATGCTATGTAATAAGGGACAGTACTATACATAACAAGTGAGAATGCTATGTAAGAAGGGATGGCGCTATCCATAACAGCAATGCTATCTAGTAAGGAACAAAGCTGTATATAACTATATATAACAAGAAAGGATGCTATGTAATAAGGGACAGAGGTAAACAAAACAAGGGGGAAGCTATGTAATATTGGACAGCACTGTACATAACAGGAGGGGATGCTATGTCATAAAAGACAGCTCTATACAGTGGGGTAAAAAGTAGTTAGTCAGCCACCAATTGTGCAAGTTCTCCCATTTAAAAAGATGAGAGAGGCCTGTAATTGTCATCATAGGCTTGATAACAAGTTTAAACAGGTGCCATTACTACAGGTAATGAGTGGAGGAAAGAGGAGTCTGTGAGAGCCAGAAATCTTGCATGTTTTTAGGTAACCAAATACTTATTTTCCACCATAATTTGCAAAATAAATCACAAGGTGATTTTCTGGATTTCTTTTCTCATTTTGACTCTCATAGTTGTGGTCTACATATGATGTCAATTACAGGCCTCTCTCATCTTTTTAAGTGGGAGAACTTGCACAATTGGTGGCCGACTAAATACTTTTTTCCTCACTGTCTACATATATACATTTGTTTCCTGAAAAAATACCCCACACTGAATACAAATATGCACCACATCATTATCACATGAAGAGCCAATGTGCAATCCACCATTCAAAATATACATCGGTAAGCCAGCACTGTTCCCCCATTAGCTGATATAAGTCACTTTGTCACTTTACCTAGGCACAATAAAAATCTAAATATGTTAGCCACTGTATGCTTTCCCTCAGCTCCTTCCATGTCTCTCTCGTGAGTCCTCAACCTATCACCACTGTGGTGCACCTCCCACTCTCCCAATTCATTATAATGTCATGTCCTCTTACCCGGTTTATTTTAATTACATATCTTTTACCCTCAATCTACTATATAATTGTCTAAGGGTCACTTCCGTCTTTCTGTCTGTCCTTCTGTCTGTCACGGATATTCATTGGTCGCGGCCTCTGTCTGTCAAGGAAATCCAAGTCGCTGATTGGTCGTGTCAAAACAGCCACGACCAATCAGCGACAGGCTCAGTCCGGAAGAAAATGGCTGCTCTTTACTCCCCGCAGTCACTTCCCGATGCTCGCATACTCCCGTCCAGCCACCGCTAACACAGGGTTAATGCCGGCGGTAATGGACCGCGTTATGCCATGGGTAACGCACTCCGTTACCGCCACTATTAATCCTGTGTGTCCCCAACTTTTTACTATTGATGCTGCCTATGCGGCATCAATAGTAAAAAAATGTAATGTTAACAATAATAAAAAAACAAAAAACCTGCTATTCTCACCATCCGTAGTCCGCTGAGCCGCTCGTGCCTGCTGCCATCTTCCGTTCCCAATGATGCATTGCGAAATTACCCAGAAGACTTAGCGGTCTCACAAGACTATACTATATACAGTACTATATACTACATGGCTGCTTTATACTGCGTGGACAGTACTGTATACTACATGGCTGCTATATACTATGTGGGCAGTACTATATACTACATGGCTGCTATATACTACATGGGACAGGCCAATATACTACATGTCTGTGCTGTATACTACGTGGTTCTGTGCTGTATACTATGTTGCTGTGCAATATACTATGTGGCTGGGCAATATACTACGTGGCTGGGCAATATACTACGTCACTGGGCAATATACTATGTCACTGGGCAATATACTACGTGACTGGGCAATATACTACTGTGACTGGGCAATATACTATGTGGCTGGGCAATAAACTACGTGGCTGGGCAATATACTACGTGGCTGGGCAATATACTACGTGGACCTGCATATTCTAGAATACCCAATGCGTTAGAATCGGGCCACCATCTAGTTCATTATAATTACTTGTCCTTTCTCCTACTTCCCAACATAAATTTCATATCTTCCCTCCCCCACCATCAATTCCTACTTTCGTGTCCTTTACAACCCCCATCCCCATTCATTATCATTTAATGTCCTCTCTCTGCCCTAATTCATTATTTTTTCATATCATCATTCTCCAACTCTGCCCAGGTTCATTGTACTGTCATGTCTTCTGCTCCATGCCCTATCCTCAAATTATTATAATGTCATGGTCTCTCTTCCACACCCACCCTTAATTCATTATACTCTCATGTCCTTTCTTTTATGGGTATACAAAAAATTGGAACAGCACAATAATCAATGATGGGTGCCAGGCCTCCTAGGCAAAAGTCCAATACTTGCCCAAATTCAGACAGAGGAAAAGCGAAGGCAGCACTCCAAATCCTTATGGTGAAAAAAAAGTGGTAGAGTTTATTCAGACCAACATGTCTGGGCAACGTTTCGGCTCACACTGAGTCTTTTTCAAGCCAAAAGGCTCAGTGTGAGCCAAAAACGTTGCTCCGATATGTGGGTCTGAATAAACTCTACCTTTTTTTCACCATAAGGATTTGGAGTGCTACCTTCATTATTCCTCTGTTCTTTTACATGTAGATAGACCAATATTGGGAAAATTTCATTGGCAATGTATTGTATGTACTATTAAAGGGAGTCTGTTACATTTGAAAAATACTACTTGCCTGCAGGTATACACTGCATTCCAAATTATTATGCAAATTGGTTTAAGTGTCATAAAGATTAAATGTTTTGTTTTTCCAATAACATTATGGATGGAACTGTGTGAAAGGGCTATTTGGATCACTAAAATCAATCTAAAACCCCTGGGATAATTAGTTTGCCAGGTGAGGGTCAAGTAAAGGAAAAATACTTAAGAAAGATTTTCCACATTTTTAAGCAGTCCACAAGTTTCAAGCAATATGGAAAAGAAAAAAAGATCTCTCTACTGCTGAACAGCATCAACTAATGCAATGCATTGGAAAAGGTATTGAAACACTAGATATCTCATCAAAACATAAGCGTGATCATCGTACTATGAAGACATTTGTTGCTGATACAGAGCACAGATGAGTTTGTGCAGGTAGAGGAATAATGAGGAAGGTTTCTGCTAAACAACTTCACCAGATTGAGAGAGAAGTTGCTAAAATATTATTACAAAGTAGCAAACAGGTAATTTAAGCTGATGGTACCTCTGGTGGCTTGTTAAACTCGAGGTGTAATATCTGCTAGACACTTCCAGCTGTGCATAAACCTATTATTCGTCCATACATAAACATTAGTCACAAGCAGAAATGGTTGCAGTGAGCCCAGACATACATGAAGACTCCTTTTAGAACAGTCTAGCATATTGAGTCCCATGTAACCCTGGATGGATGGAGTAGTGGATGGTTGGTGGATGGCCGCCTTGTCCCAACAAGGCTGCGACATCAGCAAGGGGGTGCCGGAGTCATGTCTTGGGCCAGAAGCATGAGAAAAATAGCATTTGCATATACATTTGTAATGCAGTATAGGCTTAGTCTGCAGGGAAATAGCGTTATCGTGCTGTCTTGATAATAAATGTGCAGCCAATGAACCAATTTCCTCCCAGGAGACACCAGTTTTCAGTCATAGGGGTTTGGACAGAGTGGCTATGGTCACTGTTCATAGCATTATGAGCAGTAGAAAGCAATCTCTGATACATTCATCGACAGTGGGCTCAACAGGATACATGTTGCCAAAGTGTCGGGAACTGCTTACAGCTACATCTCAGTGTGCTTTGAGCAGTTACTGTAGCCACTATGTGCTCGCACCTTTGACTGAAGGCTGGCGGCTCCCGGTAGGAAGCCATTTTCTCCCGGTTACTTTCAGTATGGTAGTCCAACAGCATTGTTATACAATTTAACTGCAGATTTTCTATGCGGGCAGGTTTCCTATAAGGATTGTTTTTCTATTTAGTAAAATCTATCGACAGCTTGTAAAGCACATCACAACCCCTGGGTGGCCATATAAAGTCACATACAGCATAAGCCTCTCCAAGTAGAGTATCACAGAATCATGTTCTACTTTTTCTAAGGTATCCTCGCTCCGCTCATCTTGGGAAATGTCAAGCCAAGACACTTCAATATGTTGTCAGTTATTTCCGTTAGTTTGACCTCATCCTTCTGGTTCTGTGTTAGAACTCATCAGTGAAAACATAAGATTAATATGCCTTCTGCATCAAGCTCATTATTTTTTGAGGTGGTTAGGCCATCCATTGGGAGATTTATTCCTAGCTTTCTTGTCAAAATAAGTCTACACAACATCCCTACTAGTAATAAGGATTTATATCAGTTACTTGTGCAACGTAACAGACATAAGTCAAGTTAATTTGACACTGTAAAAACATGCAATACTGCAATGGTTTCAACTTTTAATATTCCTGTCGAGCTATTTGCAGATGGTAAAGCGCAGATGTTCTACTTGTCAATGAAATAACATTAGTAAACAGCATAAAGAAAATAATTCCCATGATTCACTCTGCAGCACAAGAAAACAAATACATTTTGCCCACTGCGGCTTACGATATTATCAAATTTTCATTTTTTTAGCTGTTTAAGGGAATCCAGATTTGCATATTGAGAATAACATTCTTATATAACGAGAATGAAGGCTCAACTTTTATTTTTCATTGTCTGGTAACTGAAAGTTTATTGATGCAGAAATGAAAACAGGGAAAGTTTTGAGCATGGAGAATGAATTTCCACAGTGATAATAACATTAGGCATGCGTTTCAAACCTGAAATTATATTTTTATTAATGTTTTCCTTTGGTGACTCCTAATGCTCTGCTCTTATTACGTTTTGTAACCCCTCTTCTGAAACTCTTTTTTTGTTAATTGCACCATAATTTTATACTTAAATCATCCATTCCATTTTCGGTCATCTATATATATAATTGCCTAAGGGTTTTTCCGTCTGTCTGTCTGTCTGTCTGTCCTGGAAATCCCGCGTCTCTGGTCGAGGCCACCAGGCCTCGACCAATCAGCGACGGGCACAACGACGATGATGTCATAAAGGACGTAGACATCCCGCGTCTCTGATTGGTCGAGGCCGGCACAGCGACAATGATGTCATAAAGGACGTAGAAATCCCACGTTTCTGATTCAGCGACGGGCACAGTCTGCCGCGAATTCTGGAATCATCATTGTCCATATACTACGGGGACATGCATATTCTAGGATACCCGATGCGTTAGAATCGGGCCACAATCTAGTCGTATATAAATATGTTCAGTATTGCTCAGTTCGAGTCAGTTTTAGTCAGACAGATAGAGGGAAGATTTTCTTAAACCTCTGACCCAATTTCAGGATCATTTAGTCTTTTTAGCAAGGTTTTTTCCTTGGCAGGACAATATAATATGACTATGTGATGATTTTTACTGTTCAAATTTAAAAGGACTTGCCAGTATTGTTGGGTGAGTTTATTCAAGTAGAATTGAATTCGACTTGAATTTTACAAGGATACATGTTCTCCAGAATGCAGATTTTTTTTCCCGTAATTTGCACCATACAAATTCAGCATAATAGTCATTTAGGTGAACCGATGAGGGTCGGTAAAGAGTTAAAATAACAAAAAAATATACTCCCCTTACCACTCAACTCTCTAGCCTCTTCGGCTGCTCGCTCTCCCCATATGGTCCTTGGTACATCATCTTTCGACCACCTCATGCTAAAACCCCAGGCATTTTTTGTCTAGGCTTGGGCCTCTGGCAAATACTATCTCAGGACGCACCTGTTTATGTGCAGGGACATCCTTGGCCTAGATATGGCAAGAAGTCCCGGTTTAGAGTGAGCATTGTAACGTGGCGGCGCATATTATGACAGCATTACATGCACTGAAACCTTAAGACGCACACTTCATACCGGATTTTCAGACCGAGATTAGGCCCAAGACATCTCTGCATGTGAGAGTTTTAAGTATTCTGTGGCAATAAGAAAAGTCATCAAGATCCATATGGGTGACATTGAGCAGTGGACGTGAGCGGTGAGATGAGCACTAGTTGTTTTTTTTTCATAACTTATTTTTATAATGCCCTGAGACTTCTTCACACCTCAGAGCATAATAAGGAGCATTCAATACATGAGATGTCAGGTTACACAGCATATCAAGCTTTATGGAGAGGGTAGGAGGGAGAAATGGGAGGAGAAGGGAGGGGCATTGGCATAGGCAGATAAACAGATTTGTACTGCAGCTGCTCTAGAAAGTAATTTAAATTACAACTAGAGCTGGATTCACAGCTATATAGCTCAGTACTACACTCTTCTAAAGTGGTGATATTTCTGTTTATGTGCTGCTGAACAAGAAAAATAGGAATTCCTCTCTCTCTGTGTACTATGTGTAGAAGACATGATAGCAGCTAGTTCTTCCCACCGGGTTAGAGATTACTGAAAACTGGTGAAAATTCTGCCAACATTTTTAATGCTCAGATTGGTCACTTTTTCTGTTTGGTCTTACATTCTTATTTATCACGAGACACAGACAGTGAGGCTAATCTTATACGATGACAGTTTATTACGTAGTGCTTTCTTTATTCAGTGGGGAAAGAGTAAACTTTTGGAAATATACAAACAGGTGCTGTCCATGGTAAAATTCAAAACGTGGGATCCAGCTCTGAAACGGTAGCCCAGCCAACCTACTGAGGCCTTGTATGACCTGATGTAATGCTCAGTAGGCTGTATATGCTTCAAATAACATGAACCTTAATTTGTTTCATGGGTGAAAATTATTTTTTCTTGCAATAATGCAATTTGCTGCAAACAATATAAGTAAATGAACAGAATTTATATTATAGTGAAACCACATAATAAAAGATAATATAAAGGAAATATTCAGAAAAAGCAGATTAATAAATAATGGAAATTGAGCCTACTTTGCAGTGTTTCTTTGGAGATCATTAGTATAGTACTATATGCACTTCAAGAAGATACACTGTAAGATCAGCTCTTCAAAGCAATCATCTATTTTTTGCATTCTTTTCTAGTTAATACTTAATTAACAAATGATCAGATCTGTAATTACTACCAGGAAATTCCATCTAGCAACGTTGACTGTTGATTGCATGCTCTTCAGTATAATTCCATTGACACCTACTTTAATGATATGGAGGAATTTGTATTATTGTTCCGGAAATTCATGAACTGACTAATTTTTAGTCAAAGGCCACGTTCACTCGTTCAGTATTTCGTCAGTGTTTTATATCAGTATTTGTGAGACAAAACCAGGAGTGGGTGAAAAATACAGAAGTGGGAACGTGTTTCTATTAGACTTTTCCTCTGATTGTTCCACTCCTGGTTTTGGCTTTCAAATACTGAGGTAAAATATTGAGCAAATACTAAACATATGAACGTGGTCTAATAAATTATATTGAATTAAGTTATTGTATACTTCAGGGGCAGACACTGAGGGCAAAGGGCCTCTGTGCAAAAAATGTGCAGAAAATTGCATCGAGCATCTTAGATAAGCACAGAGCATCAGACACATCAAATAAGCAAAATGCACACATCACACAAGCATGCACATGTCTAATAAGAACACATACAGTGGGGCAAAAAAGTATTTAGTCAGTCAGCAATAGTGCAAGTTCCACCACTTAAAAAGATGAGAGGCGTCTGTAATTTACATCATAGGTAGACCTCAACTATGGGAGACAAATTGAGAAAAAAAAATCCAGAAAATCACATTGTCTGTTTTTTTAACATTTTATTTGCATACTATGGTGGAAAATAAGTATTTGGTCAGAAACAAAATTTCATCTCAATACTTTGTAATATATCCTTTGTTGGCAATGACAGAGGTCAAACGTTTTCTGTAAGTCTTCACAAGGTTGCCACACACTGTTGTTGGTATGTTGGCCCATTCCTCCATGCAGATCTCCTCTAGAGCAGTGATGTTTTTGGCTTTTCGCTTGGCAACATGGACTTTCAACTCCCTCCAAAGGTTTTCTATAGGGTTGAGATCTGGAGACTGGCTAGGCCACTCCAGGACCTTGAAATGCTTCTTGCGAAGCCACTCCTTCGTTGCCCTGGCGGTGTGCTTTGGATCATTGTCATGTTGAAAGACCCAGCCACATTTCATCTTTAATGCCCTTGCTGATGGAAGGAGGTTTGCACTCAAAATCTCACGATACATGGCCCCATTCATTCTTTCATGCACCCGGATCAGTCGTCCTGGCCCCTTTGCAGAGAAACAGCCCCAAAGCATGATGTTTCCACCACCATGCTTTACAGTAGGTATGGTGTTTGATGGATGCAACTCAGTATTCTTTTTCCTCCAAACACGACAAGTTGTGTTTCTACCAAACAGTTCCAGTTTGGTTTCATCAGACCATAGGACATTCTCCCAAAACTCCTCTGGATCATCCAAATGCTCTCTAGCAAACTTCAGACGGGCCCGGACATGTACTGGCTTAAGCAGTGGGACACGTCTGGCACTGCAGGATCTGAGTCCATGGTGGCGTAGTGTGTTACTTATGGTAGGCCTTGTTACATTGGTCCCAGCTCTCTGCAGTTCATTCACTAGGTCCCCCCGCGTGGTTCTGGGATTTTTGCTCACCGTTCTTGTGATCATTCTGACCCCACGGGGTGGGATTTTGTGTGGAGCCCCAGATCGAGGGAGATTATCAGTGGTCTTGTATGTCTTCCATTTTCTAATTATTGCTCCCACTGTTGATTTCTTCACTCCAAGCTGGTTGGCTATTGCAGATTCAGTCTTCCCAGCCTGGTGCAGGGCTACAATTTTGTTTCTGGTGTCCTTTGACAGCTCTTTGGTCTTCACCATAGTGGAGTTTGGAGTCAGACTGTTTGAGGGTATGCACAGGTGTCTTTTTATACTGATAACAAGTTTAAACAGGTGCCATTACTACAGGTAATGAGTGGAGGAAAGAGGAGACTCTTAAAGAAGAAGTTACAGGTCTGTGAGAGCCAGAAATCTTGATTGTTTGTTTCTGACCAAATACTTATTTTCCACCATAATATGCAAAAAAATGTTAAAAAAACAGACAATGTGATTTTCTGGATTTTTTTTTCTCAGTTTGTCTCCCATAGTTGAGGTCTACCTATGATGTAAATTACAGACGCCTCTCATCTTTTTAAGTGGTGGAACTTGCACTATTGCTGACTGACTAAATACTTTTTTGCCCCACTGTATATCGTAGAAGCACATCACAGTTGTTACACAAGGACAGTGCATATGTCACTCAATTATAGCACACACACACCACAAGCACCGCACATGTTACCCAAGCACAAAGCATGTTAGCCAATCACAGATCATGCTGCACAAGCACAGAGCACACGTCACAAATAGTGATGGGCGAACCACCCCCCCGATGTTCGGGATCAAGTTATTCTATAAAGGTTGAGTTTGGGGCCGGAGATGACGAGAACCTGCGTCTGAACCCTGAACTTGGCCTTTACAGATATGGGATGAGGCGAGGGGGCTGTAAAAGAAAAAATAAAATTAATAATAAACATTATAATTATACTTACATGTCCTCCGGTCCTGCTGTCTCCCAGCAGCATCTGCTTCCGGGGGCCGCTCATTACCTTCCGGTGGTATTCACTGCACTCAGCAGTCTTCGGCTTTTTCCGGCAGTGCTTGTGCAGTGACGTCACCTCACGAACACTGCCGGAAAAAGCCGAAGACTGCTGAGTGCAGTGAATATCACCGAAAGCTAATGCTGCTGGGAGACAGTAGGACGGGAGGACGCGTTGCTGGACAGGTAAGTATAAAATTTATAATGTTTATTATTAATTTTATTCTTTCTTTTACAGTCGCCCTGGACTTGAACTGGACTCGAACTGTAACACGGGTTTCCCATAAAAACCCGTGTTTGGGACCTTGTGACCGAAAACTATGTGTTCTGTATGGTCCCAAACTTTACAGTTCAGGTTCGCCAATTCCTAGTCACAAACACAGGGCACACATTACACAAATCACACACATTACACAAGTACTACACACATGTCACAAGCACAGAACGCTTATCACTCCATGTCACACAGGCACAGGGCACACACAACACAACCACAAAGCACACCTCACACAAGTACAGGGCACACAAGAACAACACACGTCACACAAGCACATAAGGCAAAACATAGTGCACATGACACACAAGCACATATGTCATACATACACAGCATATAAGTTCCACAAGCACAGCTCACATGTCATACTTTCACAGCATACATGTCACACAAGCACAGTGCATACATCACAGAAACAAATGTCACACTAGCACATCAGACAGAGACAAGCATAGTGCGCATATGACACAAGAGCAGTAAACGCACACCTGACACAACAAGTAAATATACCGCACATATCAGAGAAGCACAGTGCATGCTTCACACAAGACAAGTCTCTTCAGAGAGGAAGAGGACTAGAATTCTAGTACAACCTATTGGAAGTAGCAATCCTAGAAGACAATATCAACCCTTTAACGAGCCTTGTCATATAGCTTAAGATAAAAGCCAAACCAAAATCTCAATTTGCAGACACTGTGATTCGGGCTACTGCCCTTCATCAGTGCAAAGAGTGAGATGTGGTATGGTCGGATGAGAGGCGCCTGACCCCGGTCCAAGGGGTAATGTTTCTCCTTGCGGAGAGTTTCAAGCCACAATGTTCCTCTGGGAAATATGCAAATCGTCTCTTCAGAGAGGAAGAGGACTAGAACTCTAGTGCCACCTATAGGAGGTAGCAATCCTAAATGTCAATATTGACTCTTTATCGAGCCTTGTCACATGACTTAGGATAAAAGCCAAAAGCAGAAGCTTTGGCTGGACAGATTGTTTGCTGTTGGTATATTTATGTATTTATTGTGTTACATTAATGGCAGTTATTTAAATAAAAAATAAAATAAATTTCATATTATATAGATATCTGTTTTGAAAATTGACTTAAAGTTATTGTAAAACATTTTCTTTTGCCCCTAATTGATGAACCGGGTATGGTATTCAGGTCAAAGATTTAGATTGGCATCTCTACCTCCATTTAAAACTTACTGTCCCCCAATACTTAATAGCATAATGTACTATGCTGTGTTCTCTGTCATAAATATAAATTTAAGTAAAGAAGCTGCGGAGACACCATCACGTGTTTCTCGACGCAAGCAATGAATAGCCAGGCCTTTCCCCGGGAAGGAACAACCACGGGAAGGGCAGCATCCTAAGAAGGAAAGCCACCTATGCCAAGCATGGTATCCATCCACAGACAGCTGTTTCGGGGTTTTTGCCCCTCATCAATGTGGAGTAGGAATCTGGCTATTAGGAGCAGTGCCTAGTAAAAAGGCTATAAAGGCACAGATGATTGGCCTCGGGGAGACCAAAACATCCAACACCGCGGAGACACCATCACGTGTTTCTCAACGCAGTGATTCCAGAACACTGCCCCCATCCCTTATGGGAAATATGCAAATGCAAGTAAAGAAGCTGCGGAGACACCATCACGTGTTTCTCGACGCAAGCAATGAATAGCCAGGCCTTTCCCCGGGAAGGAACAACCACGGGAAGGGCAGCATCCTAAGAAGGAAAGCCACCTATGCCAAGCATGGTATCCATCCACAGACAGCTGTTTCGGGGTTTTTGCCCCTCATCAGTGTGGAGTAGGAATCTGGCTATTAGGAGCAGTGCCTAGTAAAAAGGCTATAAAGGCACAGATGATTGGCCTCGGGGAGACCAAAACATCCAACACCGCGGAGACACCATCACGTGTTTCTCAACGCAGTGATTCCAGAACACTGCCCCCATCCCTTATGGGAAATATGCAAATGCAAGTAAAGAAGCTGCGGAGACACCATCACGTGTTTCTCGACGCAAGCAATGAATAGCCAGGCCTTTCCCCGGGAAGGAACAACCACGGGAAGGGCAGCATCCTAAGAAGGAAAGCCACCTATGCCAAGCATGGTATCCATCCACAGACAGCTGTTTCGGGGTTTTTGCCCCTCATCAGTGTGGAGTAGGAATCTGGCTATTAGGAGCAGTGCCCAGTAAAAAGGCTATAAAGGCACAGATGATTAGCCTCGGGGAGACCAAAACATCCAACACCGCGGAGACACCATCACGTGTTTCTCAACGCAGTGATTCCAGAACACTGCCCCCATCCCTTATGGGAAATATGCAAATGCAAGTAAAGAAGCTGCGGAGACACCATCACGTGTTTCTCGACGCAAGCAATGAATAGCCAGGCCTTTCCCCGGGAAGGAACAACCACGGGAAGGGCAGCATCCTAAGAAGGAAAGCCACCTATGCCAAGCATGGTATCCATCCACAGACAGCTGTTTCGGGGTTTTTGCCCCTCATCAGTGTAGAGTAGGAATCTGGCTATTAGGAGCAGTGCCTAGTAAAAAGGCTATAAAGGCACAGATGATTGGCCTCGGGGAGACCAAAACATCCAACACCGCGGAGACACCATCACGTGTTTCTCAACGCAGTGATTCCAGAACACTGCCCCCATCCCTTATGGGAAATATGCAAATGCAAGTAAAGAAGCTGCGGAGACACCATCACGTGTTTCTCGACGCAAACAATGAATAGCCAGGCCTTTCCCCGGGAAGGAACAACCACGGGAAGGGCAGCATCCTAAGAAGGAAAGCCACCTATGCCAAGCATGGTATCCATCCACAGACAGCTGTTTCGGGGTTTTTGCCCCTCATCAGTGTTGAGTAGGAATCTGGCTATTAGGAGCAGTGCCTAGTAAAAAGGCTATAAAGGCACAGATGATTGGCCTCGGGGAGACCAAAACATCCAACACCGCGGAGACACCATCACGTGTTTCTCAACGCAGTGATTCCAGAACACTGCCCCCATCCCTTATGGGAAATATGCAAATGCAAGTAAAGAAGCTGCGGAGACACCATCACGTGTTTCTCGACGCAAGCAATGAATAGCCAGGCCTTTCCCCGGGAAGGAACAACCACGGGAAGGGCAGCATCCTAAGAAGGAAAGCCACCTATGCCAAGCATGGTATCCATCCACAGACAGCTGTTTCGGGGTTTTTGCCCCTCATCAGTGTGGAGTAGGAATCTGGCTATTAGGAGCAGTGCCTAGTAAAAAGGCTATAAAGGCACAGATGATTGGCCTCGGGGAGACCAAAACATCCAACACCGCGGAGACACCATCACGTGTTTCTCAACGCAGTGATTCCAGAACACTGCCCCCATCCCTTATGGGAAATATGCAAATGCAAGTAAAGAAGCTGCGGAGACACCATCACGTGTTTCTCGACGCAAGCAATGAATAGCCAGGCCTTTCCCCGGGAAGGAACAACCACGGGAAGGGCAGCATCCTAAGAAGGAAAGCCACCTATGCCAAGCATGGTATCCATCCACAGACAGCTGTTTCGGGGTTTTTGCCCCTCATCAGTGTGGAGTAGGAATATGGCTATTAGGAGCAGTGCCTAGTAAAAAGGCTATAAAGGCACAGATGATTGGCCTCGGGGAGACCAAAACATCCAACACCAATCATCTGTGCCTTTATAGCCTTCTTAGGATGATAAGGGGCAAAAACCCCGAAACAGCTGTCTGTGGATGGATACCATGCTTGGCATAGGTGGCTTTCCTTCTTAGGATGCTGCCCTTCCCGTGGTTGTTCCTTCCCGGGGAAAGGCCTGGCTATTCATTGCTTGCGTCGAGAAACACGTGATGGTGTCTCCGCAGCTTCTTTACTTGCATTTGCATATTTCCCATAAGGGATGGGGGCAGTGTTCTGGAATCACTGCGTTGAGAAACACGTGATGGTGTCTCCGCGGTGTTGGATGTTTTGGTCTCCCCGAGGCCAATCATCTGTGCCTTTATAGCCTTTTTACTAGGCACTGCTCCTAATAGCCAGATTCCTACTCCACACTGATGAGGGGCAAAAACCCCGAAACAGCTGTCTGTGGATGGATACCATGCTTGGCATAGGTGGCTTTCCTTCTTAGGATGCTGCCCTTCCCGTGGTTGTTCCTTCCCGGGGAAAGGCCTGGCTATTCATTGCTTGCGTCGAGAAACACGTGATGGTGTCTCCGCAGCTTCTTTACTTGCATTTGCATATTTCCCATAAGGGATGGGGGCAGTGTTCTGGAATCACTGCGTTGAGAAACACGTGATGGTGTCTCCGCGGTGTTGGATGTTTTGGTCTCCCCGAGGCCAATCATCTGTGCCTTTATAGCCTTTTTACTAGGCACTGCTCCTAATAGCCAGATTCCTACTCCACACTGATGAGGGGCAAAAACCCCGAAACAGCTGTCTGTGGATGGATACCATGCTTGGCATAGGTGGCTTTCCTTCTTAGGATGCTGCCCTTCCCGTGGTTGTTCCTTCACGGGGAAAGGCCTGGCTATTCATTGCTTGCGTCGAGAAACACGTGATGGTGTCTCCGCAGCTTCTTTACTTGCATTTGCATATTTCCCATAAGGGATGGGGGCAGTGTTCTGGAATCACTGCGTTGAGAAACACGTGATGGTGTCTCCGCGGTGTTGGATGTTTTGGTCTCCCCGAGGCCAATCATCTGTGCCTTTATAGCCTTTTTACTAGGCACTGCTCCTAATAGCCAGATTCCTACTCCACACTGATGAGGGGCAAAAACCCCGAAACAGCTGTCTGTGGATGGATACCATGCTTGGCATAGGTGGCTTTCCTTCTTAGGATGCTGCCCTTCCCGTGGTTGTTCCTTCCCGGGGAAAGGCCTGGCTATTCATTGCTTGCGTCGAGAAACACGTGATGGTGTCTCCGCAGCTTCTTTACTTGCATTTGCATATTTCCCATAAGGGATGGGGGCAGTGTTCTGGAATCACTGCGTTGAGAAACACGTGATGGTGTCTCCGCGGTGTTGGATGTTTTGGTCTCCCCGAGGCCAATCATCTGTGCCTTTATAGCCTTTTTACTAGGCACTGCTCCTAATAGCCAGATTCCTACTCCACACTGATGAGGGGCAAAAACCCCGAAACAGCTGTCTGTGGATGGATACCATGCTTGGCATAGGTGGCTTTCCTTCTTAGGATGCTGCCCTTCCCGTGGTTGTTCCTTCCCGGGGAAAGGCCTGGCTATTCATTGCTTGCGTCGAGAAACACGTGATGGTGTCTCCGCAGCTTCTTTACTTGCATTTGCATATTTCCCATAAGGGATGGGGGCAGTGTTCTGGAATCACTGCGTTGAGAAACACGTGATGGTGTCTCCGCGGTGTTGGATGTTTTGGTCTCCCCGAGGCCAATCATCTGTGCCTTTATAGCCTTTTTACTAGGCACTGCTCCTAATAGCCAGATTCCTACTCCACACTGATGAGGGGCAAAAACCCCGAAACAGCTGTCTGTGGATGGATACCATGCTTGGCATAGGTGGCTTTCCTTCTTAGGATGCTGCCCTTCCCGTGGTTGTTCCTTCCCGGGGAAAGGCCTGGCTATTCATTGCTTGCGTCGAGAAACACGTGATGGTGTCTCCGCAGCTTCTTTACTTGCATTTGCATATTTCCCATAAGGGATGGGGGCAGTGTTCTGGAATCACTGCGTTGAGAAACACGTGATGGTGTCTCCGCGGTGTTGGATGTTTTGGTCTCCCCGAGGCCAATAATCTGTGCCTTTATAGCCTTTTTACTAGGCACTGCTCCTAATAGCCAGATTCCTACTCCACACTGATGAGGGGCAAAAACCCCGAAACAGCTGTCTGTGGATGGATACCATGCTTGGCATAGGTGGCTTTCCTTCTTAGGATGCTGCCCTTCCCGTGGTTGTTCCTTCCCGGGGAAAGGCCTGGCTATTCATTGCTTGCGTCGAGAAACACGTGATGGTGTCTCCGCAGCTTCTTTACTTGCATTTGCATATTTTCCATAAGGGATGGGGGCAGTGTTCTGGAATCACTGCGTTGAGAAACACGTGATGGTGTCTCCGCGGTGTTGGATGTTTTGGTCTCCCCGAGGCCAATCATCTGTGCCTTTATAAATATAAATTTAGACATAGACTTAAAGAGAATATTATACTGTACATTCATACTGCAACTCATCGAAGGAAAGCTGGAGGGCACTTTTTATGTACACGTGTCTGGTGACTTCTGCAGTAGCCTGCTTTCTGAAATGAAGAGAGGAAATTGAGTCAGTTTAAACTAACAGGTATTAAAGCAGGATTAGAAATGATCATTCTAAGAAGCACATCATACTATGTAACAGGACTCATGGTGCCAAAAATAAAGGCAACCTTTGAGTACTGACAAATCTTTTAAAGATCGTGCAGTGTGCATCATTTAGCATGGTATGCCTGTGTTAAAAGGCTTTTAATTGATGACAGTCAAATAAATATTTACCAATTGATTAATGCATGTAAACAGACCCCCTTAAAAGAAAAACTCTTGTTGGGATAGAGGTATAGGTCCACTAAAGGTACCGTCACACTCAGCAACTTTGCAAAGAGAACGACAACGATCCGTGACATTGCAGCGTCCTGGATAGTGATCTCGTTGTGTTTGACACGCAGCAGCGATCTGGATCCCGCTGTGCCATCACTGGTCGGAGCTAGAAGTCCAGAACTTTATTTCGTCGCCAGGTCGGCGTGTGTCGTCATGTTTGACATCAAAAGCAACGACGCCAGCAACGAGCATAGGCCCCTAGATGTGTATCTGATCGGTACACTCCGGCTGTTTGACATGGAGCTAACAACCAGCGAGAATGAGAAGTGAGTCGCCGTTACGTCACTGGATCGCTCCTGCATCGTTCTGGAGTTGCTGTGTTTGACGTCTCTACAGCGACCTAAACAGCGACGCTCCAGCGATCTAGTTTAGGTCGGCTCGTTGTCTATATCGCTGCAGCGTCGCCGAGTGTGACGGTACCTTTACTTGAATGGAAGACAATGATCAGTACCCAGGGGCAGCCACTAAACAATGCAGGGGGCCACTCAGTCCGACTCTCTTCATTGTTTACACCTTGCAGCTACCAAAGCTGATAATAGCTGATTGGTGGGGGTCCTCGGTTTGTGATTTTTTTAATTGATTGAAATCCCAAGGTACAGTATATTATAATGCTAAGAAATTTTTACCAATATTGCTATTACAGAAAAGTATGATCATTCAGGACAATCACTTTCCTGATAAGTTCAGGTTAAGATATGACATCATATGTGGAACACAGTGAGATTGTCATAATGGGGATAGATATGTAACACAGATGGTTTGTGGAGCCACTGGAAGCCTGGAGGGGTGTAACCAGGCAAACTAGACTGTGATTTCACTAAAGCCACTGATCTTGTAGTTAGACTTGTGCCACAGGAGGAAGCCAGGTGCTATACCAGGACATACTTCAAAACCACATCAGCTGACCTCAAGGGTCAGTACAGCAGACATGAACTTGGAGACCAAGGTGGAATAGATACTCGAGGTAAGCACAGGTACTGGTTAACATATCATCATACTTGCATCAGGTTAAGATACCACCAGAGTGGTTTCAGGTTCAGGTACTGCCGAAGCGGTTTAGGGTTCAGGTACCTCTGAAGCGGTTCCGGGTTCACATACCACTGGAGAGGTTTCGGATTTATGTACCGATGGAGCTGTTTTCATATTCAGAACTGATACAGGTTTAACTGGACTGGTACAGTAACCTAATAATAATCAAGAACAGGAGAACCCCAGTGGTAAAGATCAGGGTCCATACCAAACCACTAGTCTCAAAGCATGGATCCCGAACACAGACGTCTTTGTAATGTCAGCTTACATCATCTGTATGGCAGCGTGAGAACCACAGCGCACTTAACGGAAGTAACTTGGTAGGTGACCGCCAATCAGTAATGATTAGTGTTGAGCATTCCGATACCGCAAGTATCGGGTATCGGCCGATACTTGCGGTATCGGAATTCCGATACCGAGATCCGATACTTTTGTGGTATCGGGTATCGGTATCAGATCCATAGGGATGTGTAAAATAAAGAATTAAAATAAGAAATATTGATATATTCACCTCTCCGGCGGCCCCTGGACATCACGCTGGTAACCGGCAGGCTTCTTTGTTTAAAATGAGCGCCTTTAGGACCTGCGAATGACGTCGCGGGTTCTGATTGGTCGCGTGCCGCTCATGTGACCGCCACGCGACCAATCAGAAGCCGTGACGTCATTCTCATTCACTAAACTCCTAATTCTAGGAATTAAGGACCTGCGAATGATGTCGCGGCTTCTGATTGGTCTCGTGGCGGTCACATGGGCGGCACGCGACCAATCAGAACCCGCGATGTCATTCGCAGGTCCTAAAGGCGCTCATTTTAAACAAAGAAGCCTGCCGGTTACCAGCGTGAAGTCCAGGGGCCGCCGGAGAGGTGAATATATCAATATTTTTTATTTTAATTCTTTATTTTACACCTTAATATGGATCCCAGGGCCTGAAGGAGAGTTTCCTCTCCTTCAGACCCTGGGAACCATCAGAATACCTTCCGATACTTGGTGTCCCATTGACTTGTATTGGTATCGGATATCGGTATCGGCGATATCCGATATTTTTCGGGTATCGGCTGATACTATCCGATACCGATACTTTCAAGTATCGGACGGTATCGCTCAACACTAGTAATGATGTTTCTCATGCTGACATGCAGATGACAGTGTGGGAAACACCGAATGTTTGGGCTCCCCCATTCATTTGAATGGGGTCTGGGTTTGGTTCCAGTACCATTCTGGCACCCAATACAAACTTCTTTTAAATATTTGGCCTAGTCCACCAGACCTGAATATCCACTGGTTCGCCCATCACTACTGAGAACAATTTAGCATCTTGCAGACTACTATTTGCTGCTCAGGCCCATCCCAACATGCATAGCTGTCTTAAATGCTAAGTGCCTCCCAACTGTAGGCTGGGGATACAATAGGAGTGTGTGCACTGTCTCTTTAAGTATATAAAAATGTACTCGCAGGCACGCTAAGAGTGCTGCCAGACGATCCGTGAGGTGCCTGCTGATTCTGACAAACAGGAGCCAAGGCAGAAGCAGGAGAGCAATTGGGGTTGTGAGTATCTTGGCGCCTCTGTGGAGACACCAACACAGGTAGCACAAGATGATTAGGATTATTGCCTTCTAGTGCTCTGCCTCGGAGATCAAAGGTGGACAAACTGTTTTCCTCTGATCTGAATGGGTTTTCTTCTAAAGCCGTGTTTTGCCAACTATTTTTTACAGTCTGTAAAAAGTGGTCTTATAAAAAATTAATTTACACTTGTATTTTTTAAAAGGGCTGTCAACTACTTGCAGTATATATTGATGGCCTTTCACTGGCTGCCAATCAAACACCTGGGACCCTTTCTGCCACTCTGTTCAGAGGTTCTCATCTCCGGCAGTGGCCTGGCATTATCATTATATTGAGTTAATATAATCCAGCAGCGATCATCGTGTAGTGGCTGTTGGAAAGTGCTGTAGCTCACCTCCTAGTGAAGTACATTGAGCTGAGCTACAGTGTACGGAGTAGTGGTGTTTTGCATTTTGCACAAATCGATATTGGCCATTGTTATATTATAAAATGTAAAAGATTACATTAGTCAGAAAAGGCACAAATGATCTTGGTTCCAGCTTTCCCATAATGCCTACCAAATTTCACATGATATATCACAGTGAACCAAGAGGAAATATATTAAATCAGAAGCATTAAACGTAGCAGCCATTTTATAGTGAATCTCGACAGTGAAAGGTCAATAGACCTCACACACAGCTAGGGATGAGGGGACCTGTGGAAGTCCTGGTACCCAACCCAAACTTTAGTTTTGTTTGGGTACCAGAACTTGGACCTGAACCTAAATGCCACTCTAAACAATGGGGACCAGAGCTTTGGATTTGGAAAATCCCTCCATGTTTGGAGTTTAGCACCAAAATTAGTATCCGGTACGAACCATGAACTTTTAAGTTTGTGATCTCTCGTCTCCACTCACAGCTTATTCACGGGGCCGAGGTCTTTGTAGGATCCACCCAAATCATTGGTTATTTCTCTTATTATTGATTACACTCACTTTTTGTCTACCTCACATAACATGTGCAGCATACAATTATGAATACTATATGACAAGCAGGTGGTCAGTGCTCCTTCACTAGACTACTGTCCTTTTTAGCGAATATGGAGCATTACTGAATCTGTGAGTATGATTTGATAGAGATTCTGAACAGGGTTCTAATCTATCGATTGCACATGTAATTTTAACTTTTTTCCTGACCAATTCTCCGGTCCTTTATTTTCAGTTATGAATTTAATCATATTGTACCCATAAAAAGGAAAAAAAAACCTTATATTGATATTTCTATGCAAATTTTTGTACAGTAATTGAAATCTTTATACTCTCTTAGCATTTTGACTCTATCTTCTGCTTGTTCAACAATTTATAGTGAGTTGCTAGTTATATGGGTTTATTGTTATTCTTGAACTGGTATCTTTATTCAATTTTATTCATAGAGATATAGAGAGAAAGCCATAAAACACTGTAGCAACTATGAGGCTGCATTCAAATACTGCATTCACATTGCGCTGCTTTGTCGAAATCTCAGCAAAAACACATTGTTTTGCTACAATTTTTTAAAATTGTGGGAAAAATGGTGTCTCTCTACAGCAAAACAAAAAAACACAGTCTCATTATGTGCATTCACTATAGTATGTGTGTGACAGCACAGCAGGAAAGATTAGTGTGTGATGAAAAGAAAAAGTGCCGAACACATTTTCAGAGCAATTGGAGGATTTGGAGTACAAAGCATTTTTTCTGTGAGGTAAAAAAAAAAAAAAAATCTGTTGGGTACAACATGTTTTTAAGCATGCAGGAAAATATTTTACCTCACAAAAAGAATCAGTTGTGATCCCCGGCTGTCCTGTCTGTATCCTTACTTTTGCTTTCCCCCTTCCCAGGACCTGTGGTATGATCAGACCATGTTCCTGCACGGTCAGACACAGCCATTACACAGTACACAGCAGGGACACATTGTTAGGGCTAGCGGAACGCACCAAATAATTAAATAGATACAAAAAGGTGCGTTCGCAGCCCGGGGTCCACCGTGCAGAGATGGAACCTGCTGCTGAGTAATGACGGACTATATGGCAGTACAATGAGGATACACACATGGGTTAACTTCACCCTGTATGAAGGAAGCGGTCCCTGTTAAGTCACAGGGTCGCGGTACCGCACAGAGAGCGCAAGCAAGGAACCACAGAACTCTGTCCCAGGACACAGGATTAGAGTTAGTGTAGACCTCTTGTGATCGACACCACAATTGGGGTATCAGAGTAACTAATATGCAAAGAAGTGCATGCTGTGCCACACTAGCGGATGCCACAAACCACCTAGACTTGGGTAAGGTAAGCGCTCTAATAGTGCACGGCGCTGCACTGGCAATCACAGCAGTTAGACGCTGTTTCGTGCTTTAAAGCTGTGAGTTCAGCCGGGCGCTTGATTGCAGCCATACACCTTACGCGAACAGTCATACACAAGGGATGGGTTTTTTAAGGAATGACTTGCACTCATCAACACACACACGATAACAATTGTTTACTAGCGCATGGCCGTGCGGTCATGCGAAGCTTATATAGCTGCAGCACGTTCAGGACCTTCCTGTTAGGAGTCGAGTTTCCTCTGCTGCACAGGGGGAATCTCGATCCGTGTCTGCTGCGGTCTCCCATTCGGTATCGGCCGCAGTGGGCTCTGCTCAGCGGAGACGTCGCTCCCAGCGTCTCGCTGAGGCTGATTCGGTGCATAGGGTCACTACTGCCTTTTCTGGCTTTCCTATGGTACCCTGCACTGATCTGCGGCGAGCGAGCCTCTCTGGGACTAAGTCCTTGTTTACTCACACTGAGCATGCCCAGGGCAGGGTCTCCCGTTGGAGGTCGAGGGCCACATGTTCGCTCACATGCTCAGGTGCTGCAGTACATTCCATTGGTCCTCCTGGAAGGTCCTGAAAGGGCAAAACATGCTCAGGTACTGCAGCACTTTCCGTTGGTCCTTCTGGAAGGTCCTGAAAGGGCAAAAACTTCAGTAGCAGCTTCCTGTGCTGCAACTATATAAACTGCGCATGACCGCACGGCCATGCGCTAGTATTGTCTTGAAAATATGTGTGTGTGTAGATGGATGTATGTCGAAGGATGAAAGCTCCTAAATATCCCTCCCTAGTGTTGTTGACTGTTTGCGGATGATGGTAGCTATCTAGCGCCCGACTATCCATCAGCACAAAACACACATAACAGCGTCTAGTTGCTGTGACCGCCTGTACGGCGCCATGCGCTTTCCTTACCCAAGCCTGGGTGGTTAGCGGCGTCCGTTTGTGCGGCACCGCATGCACTCTCGTGCCTTTCTTTACTATTTCGATAGTTTCCTTACACACCCAGTTGCGGTGTTGTGCCAGCAATCCTAGTTGGGGTTGTGTTCGCTGACTTATTGCTCGCGCTCTATGTGCGGTACTGCGGTCCTGTGACGCAACAGGATCGCTTCCTTCATGCAGGGTGAAGTTAACCCTTGTATGTATACTTATAGTACCGCCATATAGTCCGTCTTACTTAGCAGCAGGTACTTTCCTGCATGGTGGATCCCGGGTTGCGAACGCACCAATTCCATCTAATAAACTATATATTTGGTGCGTTCCGCCAACCCTAACAGAATACTAGCGCCAGGATCTGGCTAAGTAATGGCGGATGAACAGCGATTGCAGGGGTACATCCAGCTGCTGGAGGGCCGGTTGGCGTCTCTTGAGCGTGCAACCTTGGCGGTGGATGTTACCGCAATAGCTGTTCAGGCTGCTAGCGTGGCTGCAGCAGCTTTACCCACTGCCACCTCTGTTCCGACCCTATCTCACCTTCCTTTGCCTGAGAGATACTCTGGGGACAGTAAGTCCTGTAGGGGTTTCGTGAGCCAATGTGGTATACACCTCGAGCTCCTGGCTGCACGTTTCCCTACTGAGCGGGCAAAGGTGGGATTCATAATCTCCCTCTTGTCGGACAGAGCGTTGGAGTGGGCTACGCCGCTGTGGGAGCGCAACGATCATGTGGTGCGGAGTGTTCCTCGGTTTCTGGACTCTCTGAAACAGGTCTTTTTAGGACCTCAAGTCACCCATGATACAGCGCTCCAGCTGCTGGCTTTGACTCAGGGTTCAACCATGGTCAGCCATTTTGCTGTTCTCTTCCAGACATTAGCGTCTGAGTTGGAATGGTCAGATAAAACCCTCATTCCCGTATTTTGGAGGGGGCTGGCTGACCATGTGAAAGACGCTTTGGCCACTAGGGAGATTCCCGCCACACTGGAGGAGCTCATAGCCATATCTACTCGCATAGACCTTCGTTTTCACGAGCGAAGGTTGGAGCGAGCCCAGTGTAGGCAGAGGTTTCGGCTGGCTCCCACCTTCGCCAAACCTTTAGAATCTCCAGTCCAGGCGTCCGAGTCACATGAGGCCTTAGAGGTGACACGAGCGGGATCCAAGTCTCAGTCCGTCCGTGCACATAAGGTCCGTCATGTTTACCGGCAGTCAGGACATCTTGCCTCCAAGGGTCCTCAGCGGTCGGGGAAACATCAGCGTTTAGTGGCAGTTGGAGGAGGTACACTAGACACGGCGACGTATGCCTCAAAGTTGTCCTTCAAGGGGACAATTACCATAGGCCCATCCACTCTTATGGTCGAGCTATGCGTGGATTCTGGGGCAGAGGGTAATTTTATGTCTTCCTCTTTTGCCCAGCGTCACGCAATACCCTTGGTGATGCTCGCCAAGCCTGTGACCGTTCGAGTGGTAAATGGGTCAACACTACCCTCACAGATTACCCACCAAACCATTCCTTTCACGCTTACTGTGTCTCCATCACATCAGGAGATAATCTCCCTATTAGTCATTCCTGAGGGAATTGATGAGGTCCTGTTGGGGATACCATGGCTTCGCTACCATTCTCCTCATATTGAGTGGTCCTCTGGGAGAATTTTGGGATGGAGTAAATCCTGCGAGGGTAGATGTCAGAGGGAGTGCGTTCAGGTTGCTACTACACAGGTACCCGCAGATCTTTCCTCTCTCCCCAAGCACTATTGGCCCTATGCAGACGTGTTCTCCAAAACAGCTGCGGAGACCCTTCCGCCTCACCGCCCCTATGACTGTCCTATTGACCTCTTGCCTGGTGCTGAGCCTCCCCGGGGTCGAGTCTATCCGTTATCTCTCCCGGAGACGGAGGCAATGTCTCAGTACATCCAAGAGAATCTGGCAAGAGGATTCATTAGGAAGTCAGTGTCACCGGCAGGGTCTGGGTTCTTCTTCGTACAGAAGAAGACTGGAGACTTACGTCCATGCATAGACTACAGGGGTCTTAACGCCATCACCGTTAAGAACAAGTATCCATTACCCCTAATATCTGAGCTGTTTGATAGGCTACGGGGAGCGAGGGTATTTACGAAGTTAGATCTGCGGGGTGCCTACAACCTGATTCGCATCCGTGAGGGGGATGAATGGAAAACGGCTTTTAACACCAGGGATGGGCACTATGAATATCTGGTGATGCCCTTTGGGCTCTGTAATGCCCCAGCCGTTTTCCAAGACTTTGTGAACGACATCTTCCGGGATATGCTCACCACCTCGGTCGTAGTCTATCTGAATGATATTCTCATCTTCTCTCCAGATGTTGACTCCCATCGGAGAGATGTTCACAAAGTCTTCGACCTCTTACGGGCAAACTCCCTCTACGCCAAGTTGGAGAAGTGTGTGTTTGAGCAGGAGTCCTTGCCTTTCCTTGGTTATATCATCTCTGCCCAGGGTTTGGCTATGGATCCTGCCAAGCTACAGGCTGTAATGGACTGGCAGGAACCCAATTCTCTTAAAGCGGTGCAGCGCTTTATGGGGTTCATTAATTATTATTGCCAATTCATCCCACACTTCTCTACTTTGGTAGCTCCCTTGGTTGCCCTCACCAAGAAGGGAGCAAATCCCAAGTTGTGGTCAGAGGAGGTCTCCAAAGCCTTTCTCTTGATCAAGTCACACTTTGCTAGCGCTCCCATCCTACATCGCCCCGATGTTGATAAGCCATTTATCTTGGAGGTGGATGCCTCATCCGTTGGTGCTGGAGCAGTCCTTTTCCAAAAGGATGCTCAAGGTCGGAAGCATCCTTGCTTCTTCTTCTCCAAGACCTTCACACCAGCGGAGAGGAATTATTCCATTGGGGACAGGGAGTTGCTGGCCATGAAGTTGGCTTTTTCGGAGTGGAGACATCTCTTGGAGGGAGCTCGCTTTCCCTTCCAAGTCTTCACTGACCACAAGAACTTGGTGTATCTGCAAACGGCCCAGCGGCTGAATTCTCGCCAGGCTAGATGGTCCCTGTTCTTCTCCCGGTTCCATTTTACTCTCCATTTCCTCTCCGGGGAGAAGAACGTTCGTGCTGACGCTCTCTCCCGCTCCGTGGTGTCATCGGAGGAGGAGGAGGAGGAGCCTCGGCTTATTGTCCCTTCTGAGAGCCTGAGAACTGTAGCTCCGGTTTCGCTAGAGTCTGTGCCCCCGGGCAAGACTTTCGTACCAGCTAACTTGCGACCGGAGGTTCTCTCTTGGGCTCACTCCTCCAGAGTGGGTGGGCATTTTGGGATCAAGAGGACATCTGAGCTTCTGGCGAGAACATACTGGTGGCCGCATATGGCCCGAGATGTCAAGGACTATATTCAGGTGTGCGTTTCTTGCGCCCAGAATCGGTCTCCTCGGCAACGGCCTGCTGGGTTGCTTTACCCTCTACCGGTGGCAGACAGGCCCTGGGAGATGGTCGGGATGGACTTTGTGGTGGGTCTACCCAAGTCGCGTGGCTGCTCCATTATTTGGGTTGTCACCAACCATTTCTCCAAGATGGTGCATTTGGTGCCGCTTCCTCGGTTACCCTCAGCACGGGCCTTGGTGGTGTTGTTCATTAAACACGTCTTCCGATTGCATGGATTGTCAGCGATCGGGGTCCCCAGTTCGCATCTCGGTTTTGGAGAGAGCTCTGCCGTTTACTCAGCATAGAGTTTAACCTCTCCTCTGCATACCATCCCGAGACAAATGGGTTGGTGGAGAGAACCAACCAGACTCTGGTGACATATTTGTGACATTTCGTCTCTGCTAGGCAGGATGACTGGGCATCTTTGCTACCTTGGGCGGAATTTGCCTTGAACAATGCCGTAGCCGATTCCACTGGTCAAACTCCTTTTCTCCTTAATTACGGCCAGCATCCGCGTGTCCCTGTGCCCATGCCCGTGTCATCCACCGATTCTAGGGTGGCATACTGGGCGGTGGAGGCACGTGACATCTGGGACCGCACACAGGATGCCATCCGGGCCTCCAAGGAGAGAATGAGGGTTTCGGCTGATACACACCGGCTCCCCGCTCCGGTCTTTGCTCCTGGCGACTTAGTGTGGCTCTCCGCCCGTAACATCAGGCTGCGAGTTGAGTCCACTAAGTTTGCTCCTCGCTACATTGGCCCGTTTATGGTTCTGGAACAGGTCAACCCTGTGGTCTACTGTTTGGCTATTCCTCCACGCCTTGGTATCACCGATACTTTCCACGTTTCCCTCTTAAAGCCCGTTCATTTGTCCCGGTTTTCTGAGTCATCTGCTGGGACATCGGGTTCATCCACGGATGAGTTTGAGGTGAATGCTATTGTGGGGTGCAAGGTGGTACGTGGCAAGAAATTTTATCTGGTGGACTGGAAGGGTCACGGCCCAGAGGATAGAACCTGGGAGCCTGTGGAGCACATTCGGGCTCCGCTGCTTATCGCAGCTTTTGAGCGCAGTGAGGCTCAAGGAGGGGGGGGCCCTAGGAGGGGGGGTAATGTTAGGAGTCGAGTTTCCTCTGCTGCACAGGGGGAATCTCGATCCGTGTCTGCTGCGGTCTCCCATTCGGTATTGGCCGCAGTGGGCTCTGCTCAGCGGAGACGTCGCTCCCAGCGTCTCGCTGAGGCTGATTCGGTGCATAGGGTCACTACTGCCTTTTCTGGCTTTCCTATGGTACCCTGCACTGATCTGCGGTGAGCGAGCCTCTCTGGGACTAAGTCCTTGTTTACTCACACTGAGCATGCCCAGGGCAGGGTCTCCTGTTGGAGGTCGAGGGCCACATGTTCGCTCACATGCTCAGGTGCTGCAGTACATTCCATTGGTCCTCCTGGAAGGTCCTGAAAGGGCAAAACATGCTCAGGTACTGCAGCACTTTCCGTTGGTCCTTCTGGAAGGTCCTGAAAGGGCAAAAACTTCAGTAGCAGCTTCCTGTGCTGCAACTATATAAACTGCGCATGACCGCACGGCCATGCGCTAGTATTGTCTTGAAAATATGTGTGTGTGTAGATGGATGTATGTCGAAGGATGAAAGCTCCTAAATATCCCTCCCTAGTGTTGTTGACTGTTTGCAGATGATGGTAGCTATCTAGCGCCCGACTAGCCATCAGCACAAAACACACATAACAGCGTCTAGTTGCTGTGACCGCCTGTACGGCGCCGTGCGCTTTCCTTACCCAAGCCTGGGTGGTTAGCGGCGTCCGTTTGTGTGGCACCGCACGCACTCTCGTGCCTTTCTTTACTATTTCGATAGTTTCCTTCCAGACCCAGTTGCGGTGTTGTGCCAGCAGTGGTCTAATCGGACTTCAATCCTAGTTGGGGTTGTGTTCGCTGACTTATTGCTCGTGCTCTATGTGCGGTACCGCGGTCCTGTGACGCAACAGGATCGCTTCCTTCATGCAGGGTGAAGTTAACCCTTGTATGTATACTTATAGTACCGCCATATAGTCCATCTTACTTAGCAGCAGGTACTTTCCTGCACGGCGGATCCCGGGTTGCGAACGCACCAATTCCATCTAATAAACTATATATTTGGTGCGTTCCGCCAACCCTAACACTTCCAATAAAGGACCAATGGGAAGCTGCAACAGAAGTTTAGCACCTTCAGGACCTTCCAATAAAGGACCAATGGGATCTGCTGCAGTATCTGAGCATGTGACCCCTGACCTCCAATGGGAGGTCATCCCGTGGTCATGCTCAGAAAGGGAAAATCTGGACTTAGTCCCAGAAAGACCTGCTCGCTACTGAACATTGCTGGCTACAACAACAGAGACTGGAAGGGCAGTAGTAACCAGTCGTCCAGTATTAGCCTGAGCTAGACGCTGGGACCGACA
Source organism: Ranitomeya imitator (assembly GCF_032444005.1). Lineage (NCBI taxonomy): Eukaryota > Metazoa > Chordata > Amphibia > Anura > Dendrobatidae > Ranitomeya > Ranitomeya imitator. The sequence continues at coordinate 72,104,743 of NC_091284.1, read as the reverse complement.
TCTCCACTGCGGCTGGAGAAGAATGGGAGACCGCAGCGGAAATGGTTCGAGATTCCCCCTGTGCAGAAGCGGGAACTTGACACCTAACACACATTTATAAGATTATCTCAGCACAGGAACATTTTTTAAAACACATCTGAATGTGGAATTTATTATTATTCCAAGATCTATTGATAAAAGTGTGCTTAGCTTGTGGAGCAAGCCCTTTAAGCCACTGTGTCAGAAGTATTCAGCTAATTGGTGTGGTACTGCCACCAATTTGATATTGATGACCTATCCTAAGGCTAGGGTCACACCAGGGTATATTCAGGATAAATTAGACACATGCATGGTGGTGGTGGCGTAGAATAACATTATTCAGAGTGTTAGTCGATGTTTTGTCAGAATCAGAGGTATAACTATAACAGGTGCAGGGGTTGCAATTGCACCCTGGTCCTGGAGCCTAGGGGGCCCTGAAAGTCCCTTTGGATTAAAGAATAAGACTATTGCTATTAAACAATTACAAAAAAAGTTATGAGCAGCACAAAGGCAAAATAAAAACAAAATTAGGGTGCAAAGCCCCCCATGCATGTACCAAACCTTAACATAAGAGTCCAAAAATCAGAGGCAGCACACCATTAATGATTGAAGTTTTAAAGGTGCTAAATTTTAATAGCCAAAGCTTGAGAAAGGCTCACCATGAGCTAAAACATCTAAAACATTGCCACAATGGGCTATTAAAATTTAGCCCTTATTGCTATTAAAGATTTAAAATATTTGGGGACCCATTGGAGCTTTTGCATCGGGGCCCATGAGTTTCAAGATACACCAATGGTCAGAATGCACTAGCTTTGAAAATATGGTCATGTGCATGAGCTTTAAGGATGCACGAAATCTAAGTAGTGAACAACCTCCTTAAGCTAGAGAAGTTACTGTAGGTTTATGTCTAATGTCTTGCAGAGAGTGACATACCTGTTCAGGTATGCCAAGGTAAGGAGGCTTATTCACCTTGCAATGCTCCTCTGGGAAATTTAATATGCAAATTGCTTTTTTTGAGAGGAAGAGGACTTGAACTCTATAGCGCCACCTGCTAGAAGCAGCAATCCTACAAGTCATTATCGACACTTTAACAGGCCTTGAAATGTGACTTAGGATTTGACTGTGTGACTGTAGGTTTACTGTTTGCACTATATGCCTTCAAACACTTCTCACATGAGGCATTCTATGTCCAAAACCTTATCGGCTACTATCTTTGAAATTTGGATTGGACTTTTTTTTCTGTGTAAAAAAGAGAAATTAGATTGTGAGCCCCACTATGGGAAAGAAAATGATTTCAATCTGTTCACTGTGCGGCGAGAGATATCAATGCTGCCATATTGGAACGACGGGAGCTTCCATTTGAATACAGCAGGAATGGCACATCCTGCAACCTTCTAATATATAATGTGGTACAATTGGCTATTCACAAAAGGCAGTCTGTATTCTGTTGATGGATTTGGAAGGAAATGGAAGGTAATTTCTGTCATTTCCGTACTCTATTATCACAGGCTGCAGCTCTTGATTCCAACAATAGAAGTATATTACTATATTGCTTTGTTCTGTATGTAGTTCCTTAATATGTAAGGGTAAATTTCCTAAAGGTAAAGCTACAATGGGACTATGTAATGGCAATAACAGGTCACATACACTTCCTTTATAAGAACAATGTACAATGAGCTGACTTAAATTTCATTTCTGATCAAATAAAGGCCTTCAGAAAGAAGCGACTGCATTTAAATGTTTAATTTTTGTCCTCTCTAAATTCAATTAAGTTACCAGTTTTCATTATTTCCTATTTCCAATAAATTATGAACCATGCCGAACGAAGCAGTCACTGCAAATTCACAATCAGTACAAAATGTATTGCTGGTGTGACAGCATGCCCTACCATGTAATCATATGCTGTATCAATTATTCAATGGCTCTTTCAAGAGGAATTCTTTATTTACTCTAATGGATGGTACTTTGTGACAGTTGTCTTGGTTATCTCGGCAATCTTTCTTTTTATTCTTGACTCCATTTTTTTTTTTTCTTCTTTTCCTTCTATAAAATGTATTACAAAAGAATCTACATTTAAACACTCGAGTCGGTCATCTCTTTGTGATGTTAGCTTAGAAAGCAAAGAGAACATTTGACATAAGAAAAGAGATTATCGCAAATAGAACGGTATGATTTTTTTTTTTTCACTCAAATTGAGATTTCTAAAGCATTTTAATTTCAATGTCTTCACACGTCTTAATGTACGTGCCAAAGCAAAGACAAGGCTTATTTTATTAATAGCATTATAAAAGTAAATTACCTGGTACTGAAGTGGAAGCGATGAATTTTGAAATGTGTAATACAGACTGAAGTGGAACCGTAAATACCCGCATACACTTCATATCTATAAAATATACCATTAGCAAAAGGAATAAAAATATTAATTGCTCATAAATGCACATGCTCGGTATATTATACTTTGAAAAAGCTTAAATACAATATACAACTATAATAATAAGTGCCTAGGCACTCCGCTATAACAATTAAGCCACAATTGAATGGCAATTCCTTTTATTTTACAGATTCTTTTCCTAGAGTAATTATTACAAATAACATTTCAAAAACCTACACTCTTTTCCTCTGTGCTATGGCTCAGGAATTGATTGAAGAGACCCCATAATAACTGTGCAAAGAAACCTCACTATAGGAGAGAGCAAAGCAGATGACATAGAAATATTTGATAGATTAGAGTCTGTCGTCACAAATGGAATATTCAAGTCAAGCACTAGTCCTTGGTGCACCATTGGTTTGACCAAGGAATTCAATGCACCATACTTACTGTACCTACACCGCACGAACACTGCCGGAAAAAGCCGAAGATTGCCAAGTGCAGTGAATATTGCCAGCAGTTAATGAGCAGTCCCGAAAGCAAATGTGGCCGGGAGACAGCGGGACGGGATGACGTGTCGCTGGACAGGTAAGTATAACTATAATGTTTATTATTAATTTTCTGCTTTTTTTTACAGCTCCCCCCGCCCTATCCCATATATGTAAAGTCCGAGCTCAGGTTTCGGATCCAAGTTCGGGGTTCGGATGCACGTTCGTGTCATCTCTGGCCCCGAACTTGAACTTTACTAAAAAACTTAGGCGAATCCACCTATCCCAAACATTGTGGGGTTCACCCATGACTATTAAGTACCAGTTAAAGGAAGTCTGCAGGAACAACATCCCAGTGCACCCTTTTACATGGCCAAACAGCTCAGTGCACCTTCTCATCTACTTTTTTTTTTGCTATTTTGACCCTCTTTCTCATTATTTGAGTTATGGCTTTGCAATAGCCAGACAATGGCAACGATAAATGCAAAACAAGAAGGTTTGAAGGTCTCTGAACTCTTAGGCCATGCCAAAGGTACACTTGGTTTCAATAGTTATTTTGTGCCAAAAGTCTCCCTTTAACCAAAATTGGGATTTGATGCTTGGAAAACAGACCATTTACTCCACATGCTCTAAAACAAAGAATTACAGATCAGAACATATGTAAGGAAGATAAAATTTAGTTTACTTTTCCTACAAGTCAAATGGACTTTCTCCAAGATGGTCTCTTCTTGCCATTAATGTTTGGATACGGCGAGCTAAAAGCATAGTTAAAAATGAACACATCTGTTTTTTTGCTCTTGGAGGCTAAAGAGTAAAAAGTGACTTTGCTCTCTCAAAGTCTAATAATATGGCTATAATCACTTGGCTTAGACCACTGCAGTAACATAAGTAAACAAATCTTGTCATAAAGAATTGAAGAATGTAGGCTTGTGGGGTGATGTACATTGAATAGACTGCTGAATGCTAAGCTAATGGTCACTATTTATTTAAACTTTAATTGTGATTTAATAATACAAGATGGATGCACTTTCGTTCAGTCTCTTTGTGATAATCTACGGTAATAATACTATTTAACAATTGATATATTGCTCCTCTATGAACAAGGACTAGCATAAATTTTATTGAGAGCAATTAAAACGCCTTTCCGTGTTATAATTTAATGCGCCTAAAAAATAAAATACAATTAAAGTTAATAAGCTATAGATTAGATTTAGGGAGTCATCTATTTAACAAGTCCGTGCGAGCAACATATTATATATAAAAAGGCTCTTTTTCAAAATCACATAGATAATATTAGGACACTGGTGCAGGCATATTCTTTGGAATTCTCCAGTGCAAGATGGTCTATGACTCCTTAAAAATTTTTTTAAAATCTCACTGTTCGGCATATCTAGATGCAGCTCGCCCTTTTATCTTACTAAATTGGTGCGGAATTCTATCACGTTTTTTAAAATGAGCTTTGATGAGTACTGATATTATTTTTATGCTACTTTGCTTCATCAGTAACAAGTGATTGTAGAAATGAATGACTGCTTGCTTTTGATAATTTGCACTTGGTCTTCATTTTCTGATTTGCATGGAATATCTTTTGTTATAGCAAAATTGAAGTGTTTGCAAAGACCTCATGAAACTATTGTGTGACGACACAGCATTTAATCTTAATTATCCAGATATATTTTTTCAGTAAGCCAGGAGATATAAACTGTTATCTACTATATATGCTCCTTATAATCTACCAGCCATTTTTGGCAGATACCTTCTGATACCTCGCTAGGCTACTTTTACACTTGCTATGTTTTTTTGCGGCCCGTTTTTACGGGTCTTTTTTGCGGGCTGTATCGCCGTAATTTTCATGGTCTGTCACAATAACGGACCGTAAACAACTTGTGGATTGCCATTTTTCGGGTTCCTAATACTATAGCAAAAGTATTGGGAAAAGAAAAGGCGGTCCGCAAAAAGGGAAGTCACGGCACACCGCAAAAACAACCTTCCATTGTTTTTGTGTCCCACTGATTTACAATGGGGGCCATATCCGTAAGCCGTGAAAAAGATCGAGCAGGCTTGATCTTTTTTCACAGCCATAAACACGGCCATATGGCACATGGTGCACCGTGGAATTATTGCGGCCCGTTTTTTCGGATCCATAGAAATCTATTGGGGACGCAAAAACGGGACGCAAAATTCTGGCAAGTGTAAAAGAAGTCTTACACTTAATGTTTTTTTTTTGGTTGTGGTCATCCAATGTGTATTTCATGTGAGCATGCGCTTAACAGTACAAGCTTTTTTCACGTAACACGGGTCAAAGTTACAACATAAAAAGCTACATAAACTGCAATACTGCGGGAGTTGTTTATTTAATTGCATGTACAACATGCCAGGTACAATATGTGGGAGGCATTATAGGGCCACTTAAGGCTCGCTCACACTTCCGATGAAATTGGAAGAGTGCGATCCGATAAAAAAATTGGATTGTATTTGGCCTAATGTTAAACTATAGAGCAGTAAAACATCTGTGATTAATTTCTCATGCCAATTTTATTTGAGAATCGGATCGCACACACCCATATAACAGTGTAGGTGCATGTGAAACATCACACTGCACTCGGAGATCACCCATTTGCAGTGCGATTCCCGTTGACGCCGGCAATAAAGGGGATGGAGAAATCACTTTCTCTGTCTCCTCTGCACCTGTTCTCCGATTCTCACATGTGAGAGCATAGAAGCACAGAGCACTGATACTCTGCTTCCGCTCACAGCAGACCAGGGGCCGAGAGTCATTAGCATATTGCATCCTATGCACTCACATCGGATGCCATATGCTAGTGTGAATCCGGCCTTAAGAAAAGAATTAGGAAACCTGCGTCAGACGCAGTGAGCACTACAGCTGTCAATATCTCTCAAAGCACTTTTTGTGTGTACAATGTTTTGGTGTTTCCACTTTGAAATTTGTTGGCATCCAAAGGGTGTTAAAAATCCGAAAAGGAAAATTCTCAACAGAGAATCCTTCTAGATTTTCAGACTGAACACAAGAACCCCTTTAGGTTTGAACATAAGACATAGTATCATTCTTTAATATATGTGATGTATTATATGTTGCTTCCATATTCTAATCAAGTATTTTATAACATTTTTTGGAATTATATGTTTGTCATCATCACTTTACCCCCATTGGCTTTTAGCCAGACGTGTGATTTTCAAAATATGCTGTTTATTGGTGGCATATTCAGTAATACTTGAACCATCATTAAGGCTTTGTAGCTGAAACACGTAGGTGTGTTCTCATGATGGAGGCACCAACATTTTTTTAATGCAGAAATATTTGTGTCATCGCTAGGTTTCCTTTCTTTCCCTGCTGATTGCTATGCCTAGACATGGGTGGCTCCATGCGATGAATGCATTGTGAGCAGCACTACAGTCTTGATGTTGAGCTGACCCTCCCTTTCCCCTTTTCCCGTACCTTGGATATATAAACCATTTGGGACAGAACAATTGATTTTACAGTTCTTCTGTCCATATATAGTTTGTATTGGCCCGTGTAGAATGGGTCGATCAGTACTCATTATGGACAAAAAACTCTCAATTTAATTGAGCAATTTGGCTTTATTTAGTCTAATGGATGGTACTTGGTCTAAGGTTTTTGTTGCTGTTTTAAAGGATCTTTATTTCCTCTTGTCATCAAGTTTTGATATTAACCTAGATAAATGTTCTAATGAAATGTTCTCAGACTTAATTGCTTTGTGATGAGTACAGAGAAGTGAATGTTAATTAAGAAGGACTAATAAACCATGTAGCGGCACACTGTCTAGTGCTGGTCAACACATTTCTCGCTAGTTGTCAAAGTAAAAAAAAATCACTTGAAATATCTTGAAATTAAATAAAAAATGAGAAACAAAAAAAAAACAATAACCAAAAAACACAAAAGTTTTTCATCAAAACTCTAAATTATAAAGACAAATAAAGTTGGTAACTTTCATGAATTAACTTCCCCGGAACATTTCGTCTTCTTTCCATTACAGCTTCTTCCTGTGTTATATTCATAGGGATTAAATGTGATGGTATTTGGCAGTTTAGTTAGCTAGAGATGCAATATGTCTTCACAGCTTCACTTTAGCTACAGTTGCCTCCTAATTAATATTACTTGTTGCTCGGCAGAGTTTTCTTGTAAATGGTGGAGTTGAACTGCAGTATTTATATTGAAAGCACAGCGATATCTTGGAAATGTCAAGTATTGTCAACCTGCAATTAAGTTCTATATTTTTGCACTGAAATGTAAAACATCTATTCAACATATTGCCCTCAACATGCTTTGCCAGATAACTAGCTTCATTGAATGTTTGGACATATTTGTGATTGCTGCTCTTGGATAACTAAAAAAACAACAGCTCAATTTTTCTGTAAAGGAAGAGGCAAGAAACATTGATAATTAGACAGCTAAAATCTAATTGTTTGCTTGTATACTATGATGCTTCTGGTCCATATTTTATTGGCAGCCATAACATTGATTCAAAACTAATAAGTATGACCTCCCCTCCTTTCTTTTTGTGCTGAAATAGGAATAAGGCATGAGGACACTAGAGATAACAAATTGATCTGTTTTAAATAAAATGTATTATTTTTCTGAATAATTTAGATTTTGATCAATCTGAAATTTTGCAGATTCAATTTGCTTAAATCTAGCCAGCTGGATGACATTTTTCTAGGTTCTGTTGATAGTCGGGAAAATAAAAGCTGATTATATTCACAATCATTGCTCCTCACCTGACTCCTTTCACTATCCTCTCTTGGGCTGCAAATTCCCTGGTCCTCCGTATGAGTCTTTAAAGAAATCCTCCCATCAAAGTTTTTATCATCGTAATATATTGTAATCATCATATTATATAGCACTGTGCACCTACAATTGCTCATTTTGCCTTTCTACCCAAATATTTATTCTCTTTTCTCTGCTCTATGTAGAAACAGGAAGTTTTTTCCCCTGCAAAAATCATTCCCCTCTTCAACCTGATCAAGCTGCTCTGCTCATCTTCACTGCCAGGGACTTTTGCAGTGAATGATGAATTCTACAGGGAAAGTTGATCTCTTTTTTCCACATAGAGCTTAGAAACATGTCATAGACCTAACGGAAAATAGAAGAATTTAATGGGAAGAAGTTCAAAATGAGCAATTCATAGGGATTAGATATAGTACACAGTACTATATAATGTGATGAATGCAATATATCCAGATTATACAAATTTTGATGGGAATGCTTCTTTAATTCATGTGGGACAGGGGCCAATTTGGTAACGTTAGGGTTGAGACAGGTCATTGACATCAATTACATGCGTTGCCCTCCATGTGATTGCTTGAACCTTGGTGCCAGAAGAACCAGAGACCCATCCGGAAGAAAGAGCATTTAAGCTATAGTGGTGGTGAAGGAGACAGCATAGGGAACCTGTCCTGTAAAAAAAATGCTATTAACCTGAAGATATGGGTAGGTTAATAGAGTTCCAAAGCCGTGAGGTCACCACACTGAAAGGGCAGTTACCAGAAGGAAATTAACTACATTCCTCCTGGCAGTCTCCAGCTTTCAGTCATAGAGGTGTGTCTTCAGTAAGTGCTCAGTACATAAAATGAAGTGATCATGGCCCTCCAGAAGATACACACAGGAGAGTTGACCACCTCAGCAAGACTAGATTTATGTACAGGGAAGAGGGGGGCATAGATTATGAATGGAGATGCACAACAACAAAAGAAAAATGTCAGATTCAGAACAGCAACAATAGAAAAAAATATATTTATGGCAAGTCGTTTTTAACTTGCCTTTGAAAACAGTAAAAGTCATTGAAAATTTTACACTAAGCCCTTTGCATCATGATGCCATAAAATCATTAACACTCCAATTCATTAAGCTGTTGCGACTTTTTGCTTTTTTGAGCTCGGGTGGAATTAGTCACAGTACTGCCTATCCATTTAATTCTTGATAAATTTTGGCATTCCTCATGCCCTTAATAGAGTAAGATTTCAGGCAAGGTGTACAGAGGCACAAGACATTTGTAAGATCATAAAATGACCTTGATTCATTAATTAGCATGTGCCTCTTATTGAATTTTGCACCTCATCTACCACACCCCTTCATTGAGACTTGCAAGTCCAACGCTAGTCTTAAGAAATCAGGGCCTAAATGTTACATTAAAGTGTGCTACATCTGAGTAAAATGAAATTAGAATCCTACATTCCTATAAGCATTTTTGTTTGTCAACAGGTATTTTCTTAGCAAGCACTAATATAAAAGATTGAAATATTTGGGATATCGTATATAGGGCTTCATTGCTTTAATGAAATCTATGCCAAGCTAAATTCATGATAGCCATGCGAATTTTTTATTATTTGTTTACTTTACCTCTTGACACCAAAAAATGTGGATGCCTTACGTATGTAAGCGTTAAATTAAATGGAATCTGTATTTTCTAAAAAAAAATTAATTATGGCTGATCTAGAATTTTCTTACAGATAAAAACATCTTGAAGGTGAGTAAATCTTCACTTTAGAATTGCAATTTGCATATATCTGCTCTTATTACAGTGGAGATGTTATTTCCTTGAAAGTCCACATTTTCTGTCTTCGAAACTGTTGGACTACTTTTTTTTTTTTACTTTTTGGCTCCGATTCATCAAAGCTTTTTTAGAGAAAATTTTTTCTGCAACCCAAAGTTGGTGTTTTCAAGTCTGTTTCACCCAGTTCTACCAAAATGGGTAGAGTTGAAATTAAATTGGAATCCAACAGGGCCATGATGCAACAGTTTGTCTAATTTACAATAAGCTATGGTATACCTTACGTAGACGGGAGTAAGATTTGTTATATGGCACATGAGGTGGCACTCCACTTGTCAGACACTGTAAATTCACTACGAGGCAAGTGCTTCTTAACAAATCAAAGGCGTCTGACTCCACCACGTCCATTCATCAAGACCTGTGCGAACATCTCCAGTCTTACGGAATCGGGGCCTGAGTGTTAATTCATGGGATCAGCAACTAATGATCAAATGCTATTTTTTGATGATATACATCTAAAACTTTATGATTTCTCTCATGCGCAAAAACGGTCCAATTTATTCAGTTCTCTGGGTCTGATTTTCATCAGTATTTAATCAGTTTCAGTCTTGCTCATCAGTGATTTTCTTGTTTGATTTTTTTTTTTTTAAATTGCAAATCTCTTATCCTTTACAATATTAAAAATGGACAGCACATGGATTTCACACAGATGACAATGTGTGGTGTCATTGATTTTTCACAGACCCATAGTTTTGTGTTGGCAATTTTTTCAATGTTCAGTTAAAAATTACAGTCCCTGCTTCAGTGACAGAAGCAGGAAGAGAAATTACCTAGCACATGATCTTAACCCCTATCTGACCTCGGACGGTATAGTACGTCCGAGGTCAGAAGCCCCGCTTTGATGCGGGCTCCGGCGGTGAGCCTGCATCAAAGCCAGGACATGTCAGCTGTTTTGAACAGCTGACATGTGCCTGTAATAGGCGCGGGCAGAATTGCGATGTGTCCGCGCCTATTAACTAGTTAAATGCCACTGTCAAACGCAGACAGCGGCATTTAACTACCGCATCCGGCCGGGCGGCCGGAAATTACGTCACCGCCGACCCCCGTCACATGATCGGGGGTCGGCGATGCGTCAGGATGGTAACCATAGAGATCTTAGAGACCTCTATGGTTACTGATCGCCGGTAGCTGTGAGCACCACCCTGTGGCCGGCGCTCACAGCACACCTGATTTTCTGCTACATAGCAGCGAACAGCAGATCGCTGCTATGTAGCAGAGGCGATCGCATTGTGCCTGCTTCTAACCTCCCATGGAGGCTATTGAAGCATGGCAAAAGTAAAAAAAGTAAAAAAAATGTGAAAAAAATAAAAAAATATAAAAGTTTAAATCACCCCCCTTTCGCCCCATTCAAAATAAATCAATTAAAAAAAATTGAACCTACACATATTTTGTATCGCCGCATTCAGAATTGCCCAATCTATCAATAAAAAAGCATTAACCTGGTCGCTAAACGGCGTAGCGAGAAAAAAATTCAAAACGCCAGAATTACGTTTTTTTGGTCGCCGTGACATTGAATTAAAATGCAATAACAGGCGATCAAAAGAATGTATCTGCACCAAAATGCTATCATTAAAAATGCCAGCACAGCACAAAAAAAATAAGCCATCACCCGACCCCAGATCACGAAAAATGGAGACGCTACGAGTATCGGAAAATGGCACAATTTTTTTTTTTTTAGCAAACTTTGGAATTCTGTTTCACCATTTAGATAAAAAATAACCTAGTCATGTTAGGTGTCTATGAACTCGTAATGACATGGAGAATCATAATGGCAAAAAACAAGCCAAGCCAAGCAAAAAACAAGTGTGGGATTGCACTTTTTTTGCAATTTCACCGCACTTGGAATTTTTTTCCCGTTTTCTAGTACAAAACATGGTAAAACCAGTGATGTCGTTCAAAAGTACAACAAATCCCGCAAAAAATAAGCCTTCACATCGCCATTTTGACAGAAAAATAAAAAAGATATGGCTCTGGGAAGGAGGGGAGCGAAAAACGAACACGGAAAAACGGAAAATCCCAAGGTCATGAAGGGGTTAAGTATGAAAATCAGATATGAATGGTCATGTAATGACTGTTGAAACTGGTGAGCAGAGATAAAATCCTGACAGTGAGTGTATTGGCATGCTACAGAACTTAACTTTAGAATTAATGATTTCAACATAATTACAGATGTAGTAACTCTTAATTAACAGATAGCAAAATACTTTATTCATAGCAAAATACTTTATTAACATGACTAGTTTCACATTATATTACAAGCTATGTATTTTTAAATTAGTATAGGATGAGAACTAATAATCGTGCAGGAATACATCACAAGAACCACCATCAGTACAGAAATAAACCACCAAAACCACCATCAGTACAGGAATACATCACCAGAGTCATTACATAAATATATAATCAGAACTACTATCAGCATATGAATTCATCACCAGATCCACCAACATTACAGAAATACATTACCAAAACCACCATCAATGGAATACATCACTAGATGCACCAACATGAACATAGCACCAAGTTTAGTACAGCAAATCAATTTTAATGTCAAGTCAGCCCCATCTACTATTATATCGCATACATTTATAGTATTTTTTGCACTATAAGATGCACTTTTTTCCTCCAAGAATATGGCTGTAGTGGGGAGGTGGAGGAGCAGCAGTAGCAGAGCAGCAAGGCACAGAAGGCCAAAGCTGGCAGCTATGGCTAACTCCTGTGCCTACTGCTAAAGATAACTTAATATTCACTGCTTTCCATGCCCATGGGCATGGTGGGCAGTAAATATTCATTTCTGTTTAATAGTAGACATGCTGTTAGCCTCAACAGCAAACTTCCTGCAGTTGCTAGGGAATCGTGTATGCCTACCACTTAAGGCAATGAATATTCACTGCTCTCCTCTCTCATAGGCATGGAATGCAGTGAATATTCATTCCCTTTAATAGCGGCACACGTAAATTACAGGCAGCTGCAGGAAGCCAGCAGCTGAGGCTAACACTGTGCTCGCTATTAAGGAGCAATGAATATTCACTGCTCTCCATGCACATAGTCCCGGCTTGGAGACCAGTGAATATTCCAGCAGCTGTCCTCGGCTTGTAAGCAGCGCATCACGTCTCTGCCTTACACTGCTTAGAAGCATGAAGCAGCTACTGGCATCGGAACAAGATGCTGTGAGGGTGTGCATGAAGGTAAGTATAATGGGTTTTTTAATGGTTTTCTGATGGGTGCCATGAATACCAAGATGGGCATGAGGGCCAATCATACCAGGATAAGGATGGAGCCATGCATACCAGAACGGAGATGGGGTCCTTGCATAGCAAGATAGGGATGAGAGGGTAATGCATACCAGGATAAGGATGGGGACAATTATACCAGGATAAAGATGGGCCCATGCATACCTGAACAGAGAATGGGGCTCTGCATATCAGGATAGGGATGAGGATGCCATGTCTACCAGGCTGGGGATAAGAGGTGCATGCCTACAAAGCTAGGGATGAGTGGGTCCTGCATACCAGGATGAGGATGAGAAGGCCATGCATACAAGGATGGGGATGAGGGATGAGTGGGCCATGCATACCAGTATGGGGATGAGGAATTGTGCACACTAGCATGGGTATGAGGGGGCCATGCACACCAGGATGGGGATGACAGGGCCATGCATACCAGTGTAGGGATGAAGAAGCCATGCATACCAGAATAGGGATGAGAGGGCCATGCATATCAGGTTGGAGATGAAGGGACCATGTATATTAAGTACAGAATTGATTACATTTTTTGTTTCAATTTTTGTTAGAATTTCCTCCTCTAAAACCTAGGTGAATGTTTCGGTCCATTGCGTCTTATGGTCCAGTGCGTATTATAGACCGAAAAATATGGTGCATCTCCCGGTATGTCCATAACAATGGTATGGAGATACTGAGAGTTCCTAACAGCCATCATCAGACTGTGGACCATACAAGAATCGCAGCACTGATTAGACAGTTATTTTACAAACAAACATTTACATCTGAGTACCTTGTGGATACTATCTTCTCTGATTAGAGCCACTCTCTTTCTTTTCTTATTCATCTTGTCCAGGTGCCAGGATGACTTTTCACATCAATGGTTCGTCTCTGCAGACATCCATCTTCTTCTGTCTTCTGTATCGCTTCCTGACACGGTTCACTTAAAAATAACAGTGTCATTATAATGCTCCTGAGTAAAAATATCTGATGTGCATTGTGATCTTGAATATTAATTGCATCTCTCTGTGCTCCCTGAGCAAAATATGCCTCCTCACTGTCCCTCTCATGATTAATGGCCCACACACCATTGACCACACTGTCGCCTCGACACTGCCCAGTTTCTATATTGTGCCCCCTTTTCACACTTCCATCTCTGCATACTGTCCCCCATTCTTGACCCTCTCTATACTGCCCCACACACTTCCCGGTCTCTATATTGTGTCCCCACTAGTGATGAGCGAGTATACTCGTTGCTCGGATTTTCCCAAGCACGCTCGGTTGACCTCTGAGTATTTGTTATTGCTCGGAAATATAGTTTTCATCGCCTCAGTTGCATGATTTACGGCTTCCAGATACGCTGAATACATGTGGGAATTCCCTAACAAACAGGTATTCCTCACATGTATTCTGCATATCTGGAAGCCGTAAATCAATTAACTGAGGTGATGAAAACTATATCTCCGAGCAATAGCAAATAGAGTTGAGCGACCTTGACCTTTTTAGAGTCGAGCCGGGTTTTGCGAAACCCGACTATGTCCAAAGTCGGGTCGAGTGAAATCGGCCGATTATGACGTAAAGTCGGGATCGACCGAAACACGAAACCCAATGCAAGTCAATGGGGCAGCATAGTCGGCAGTGAGTGGGGGCCAGGAAAACACCTAGAGTGGCCATTTTAATGTCAAAACCATCCATTCTTCTTAATGAAGCTTGTCAAGCGTAATTTACCTTATAATAATTGGAAGGCATTTGAAATTGGGGGTCATTTGGCTAAAGTTGTGGGGGGTAGGGCTGGTTCAAGTAATTAGTGGGCCCAGGAAATCTGGACCACGTCACGGCAGTGGAGCAGGGAGAGGTAAGTATTTCAACTTTGCAAGTGCTGTGAACCTGAGCAAGCAGGGGGGGCCCACTCGTTGGCATTGGCACTGGCACAGGGCCCCTCAAAGTACAGCGGTGTGTTTGCACGGCGGGGGCGCCTCCCACCGGCAGCAACACTTTTGCGTACTATGAGAGGCCCTGTGCCAGTGACGTCGCCAACTAGTATTCCTCCCCCCACCTGATGAAGGAACCTGCACTTTCATCTGCACCTTCCTCTTTGTCCCCGTGTAAGGTGGTATGGTATGCGGGAAGAGCAACCTGACTTTCAGCAGGGTCACAATGTTGTTGTGTAGCGTGCACGGGGAATGTTGCGTTATGGGTCAATGTACCAGCAGACTCATCTATCACTGGCTGGGCAATGGGCACGATGAAGTGGAAACACAGATATAGGCCCAAAGAAGAAAGTGGGCTAAATGCAGTTCAAAATTGGTAACACAGGAATAACCAGGGGGCATTGCAGTGGAGGACAACTGGAATGAGAGGCTGACACAGAGAGTAGGGCCAAATCAGTAAGTAGTCGAAATGCAGTTCAAAATTGGCAACCGTAGTAAACAGGCGGCACAGCTTTGTTCAGTGGAGGAGAACAGCAAGGAGTGGCAGACACCGATAGTAGGCCCCAAACCAACTAGTACGCCAAATGCAGTTGTTCCATTTAACCACAATTTAATGAGAGCCTGAAGATAGAAGCTCAGGAAAGGCAACCTGGGGAACACCTTGGAGTGTAACACACCATCTCTCTCCACCCCATACCCATTTTGTATGGCCTAATGCAGTGTACTTTTCTACAACTACTAAACGAGAGTCGGAAGACCGAAGCAATGGCAAGGAAACCTGGGGAACACCTTAGAGTGTAACACACCCTCTCTCTACACCCCATACCCAATTTGAAGGCCTAATGCAGTGTAGTTTCCAAGAACTACTAAACGAGAGCCGGAAGATCGAAGCTCAGGAAAGGCAACCTGGGGAACACCTTGGAGTGTAACACACCCTCTCGCTACACCCCATACCCAATTTGAAGGCCTAATGCAGCGTAGTTTCCAACAACTACTAAACGAGAGCCGGAAGATCGAAGCTCAGGAAAGGCAACCTGGGGAACACCTTGGAGTGTAACAAACCCTCTCTCTACACCCCATACCCAATTTGTAGGCCTAATGCAGCGTAGTTTCCGACAACTACTAAACGAGAGCATGAAGATCGAAGCTCAGGAAAGGCAACCTGGGGAACACCTTGGAGTGTAACACACCCTCTCTCTACACCCCATACCCAATTTGTAGGCCTAATGCAGCGTAGTTTCCGACAACTACTAAACGAGAGCCGGAATATCGAAGCTCAGGAAAGGCAACCTGGGGAACACCTTGGAGTGTAACACACCCTCTCTCTACGCCCCATACCCAATTTGTAGGCCTAATGCAGCGTAGTTTCCGACAACTACTAAACGAGAGCCGGAATATCGAAGCTCAGGAAAGGCAACCTGGGGAACACCTTGGAGTGTAACACACCCTCTCTCTACACCCCATACCCAATTTGAAGGCCTAATGCAGTGTAGTTTCCAAGAACTACTAAACGAGAGCCGGAAGATCGAAGCTCAGGAAAGGCAACCTGGGGAACACCTTGGAGTGTAACACACCCTCTCGCTACACCCCATACCCAATTTGAAGGCCTAATGCAGCGTAGTTTCCAACAACTACTAAACGAGAGCCGGAAGATCGAAGCTCAGGAAAGGCAACCTGGGGAACACCTTGGAGTGGAACACACCATCTCTCTACACCCCATACCCAATTTGAAGGCCTAATGCAGAGTAGTTTCCAAGAACTACTAAACGAGAGCCGGAAGATCGAAGCTCAGGAAAGGCAACCTGGGGAACACCTTGGAGTGTAACACAACGTCTCTCTACACGACGGAAGGGCTGATTCTTAGGAAGGAAGGCTGTTGGAAATAAGCATTGCGCGTCCGAGGGTGATTATATTCTTATTAGGTATATACTCACCCTCGGACGCGCCCTGCTTCTTTATTTGGAATGAATGTTTATTTGCAATGTGGTGTTGACTTTCTCTATTATTTTGGTAATTAATGATTTTATTATTTTCATTATTTTGCATCTTCTCGGCAATAATATAAAGAAGACGCGACAGGACAACACTCGGTGGATGCCATATGTGTGTTTTCAATTTAAAAAAACTTTCAGTTAACTACTTGCAGGAGAAAGTAATTGTAGCTGGTGGCCATTTTTAGTACTGTACCAGATTAGAGTTGTGTGTTTGTTTTTAATGTTAAAATGTCTGCATTTGATATCTCACCAGTATTTTCTTTTTTATAAGCAAAATACTTATTTTTATATTTTCTGATGTTGGTTCCAGGGGTACACGGCCAGCAGTGCCCTGGTCAGTGTAGTAGTAGTTGAAAGAATGGACCGCAGACAGGCATCGAAGGCCTAAAATAATAACACATGGCTGTAGGCAATTTTAAATTGGTTCCAGGGGTACACGGACAGCAGTGGTGTGGTCAGTGGAGGCCTAGTGGAAGGAGTGACCGCAGACAGGCATCGAAGGCCTAAAATAATAACACATGGCTGTAGGCAATTTTAAATTGGTTCCAGGGGTACACGGGCAGCAGTGACCTGGTCAGTGTAGTAGTAGTTGAAAGAATGGACCGCAGACAGGCATCGAAGGCCTAAAATAAAAAAATTGGGCTGGCTGTAGGCAATTTTAAATTGGTTCCAGGGGTACACGGGCAGCAGTGGTGTGGTCAGTGGAGGCCTAGTGGAAGGAGTGACCGCAGACAGGCATCGAAGGCCTAAAATAATAACACATGGCTGTAGGCAGTTTTAAATTGGTTCCAGGGGTACACGGGCAGCAGTGGTGTGGTCAGTGGAGGCCTAGTGGAAGGAGTGACCGCAGACAGGCATCGAAGGCCTAAAATAATAACACATGGCTGTAGGCAATTTTAAATTGGTTCCAGGGGTACACGGACAGCAGTGACCTGGTCAGTGTAGTAGTAGTTGAAAGAATGGACCGCAGACAGGCATCGAAGGCCTAAAATAAAAAAATTGGGCTGGCTGTAGGCAATTTTAAATTGGTTCCAGGGGTACACGGACAGCAGTGGTGTGGTCAGTGGAGGCCTAGTGGAAGGAGTGACCGCAGACAGGCATCGAAGGCCTAAAATAATAACACATGGCTGTAGGCAATTTTAAATTGGTTCCAGGGGTACACGGACAGCAGTGGTGTGGTCAGTGGAGGCCTAGTGGAAGGAGTGACCGCAGACAGGCATCGAAGGCCTAAAATAATAACACATGGCTGTAGGCAATTTTAAATTGGTTCCAGGGGTACACGGACAGCAGTGACCTGGTCAGTGTAGTAGTAGTTGAAAGAATGGACCGCAGACAGGCATCGAAGGCCTAAAATAAAAAAATTGGGCTGGCTGTAGGCAATTTTAAATTGGTTCCAGGGGTACACGGGCAGCAGTGGTGTGGTCAGTGGAGGCCTAGTGGAAGGAGTGACCGCAGACAGGCATCGAAGGCCTAAAATAATAACACATGGCTGTAGGCAATTTTAAATTGGTTCCAGGGGTACACGGACAGCAGTGGTGTGGTCAGTGGAGGCCTAGTGGAAGGAGTGACCGCAGACAGGCATCGAAGGCCTAAAATAATAACACATGGCTGTAGGCAATTTTAAATTGGTTCCAGGGGTACACGGGCAGCAGTGACCTGGTCAGTGTAGTAGTAGTTGAAAAAATGGACCGCAGACAGGCATCGAATGCCTAAAATAATAACACATGGCTGTAGGCAATTTTAAATTGGTTCCAGGGGTACACGGGCAGCAGTGACCTGGTCAGTGTAGTAGTAGTTGAAAGAATGGACCGCAGACAGGCATCGAAGGCCTAAAATAAAAAAATTGGGCTGGCTGTAGGCAATTTTAAATTGGTTCCAGGGGTACACGGACAGCAGTGGTGTGGTCAGTGGAGGCCTAGTGGAAGGAGTGACCGCAGACAGGCATCGAAGGCCTAAAATAATAACACATGGCTGTAGGCAATTTTAAATTGGTTCCAGGGGTACACGGACAGCAGTGGTGTGGTCAGTGGAGGCCTAGTGGAAGGAGTGACCGCAGACAGGCATCGAAGGCCTAAAATAATAACACATGGCTGTAGGCAATTTTAAATTGGTTCCAGGGGTACACGGACAGCAGTGGTGTGGTCAGTGGAGGCCTAGTGGAAGGAGTGACCGCAGACAGGCATCGAAGGCCTAAAATAATAACACATGGCTGTAGGCAATTTTAAATTGGTTCCAGGGGTACACGGGCAGCAGTGACCTGGTCAGTGTAGTAGTAGTTGAAAGAATGGACCGCAGACAGGCATCGAAGGCCTAAAATAAAAAAATTGGGCTGGCTGTAGGCAATTTTAAATTGGTTCCAGGGGTACACGGGCAGCAGTGGTGTGGTCAGTGGAGGCCTAGTGGAAGGAGTGACCGCAGACAGGCATCGAAGGCCTAAAATAATAACACATGGCTGTAGGCAATTTTAAATTGGTTCCAGGGGTACACGGGCAGCAGTGACCTGGTCAGTGTAGTAGTAGTTGAAAAAATGGACCGCAGACAGGCATCGAATGCCTAAAATAATAACACATGGCTGTAGGCAATTTTAAATTGGTTACAGGGGTACACGGACAGCAGTGACCTGGTCAGTGTAGTAGTAGTTGAAAGAATGGACCGCAGACAGGCATCGAAGGCCTAAAATAAAAAAATTGGGCTGGCTGTAGGCAATTTTAAATTGGTTCCAGGGGTACACGGACAGCAGTGGTGTGGTCAGTGGAGGCCTAGTGGAAGGAGTGACCGCAGACAGGCATCGAAGGCCTAAAATAATAACACATGGCTGTAGGCAATTTTAAATTGGTTCCAGGGGTACACGGACAGCAGTGACCTGGTCAGTGTAGTAGTAGTTGAAAGAATGGACCGCAGACAGGCATCGAAGGCCTAAAATAAAAAAATTGGGCTGGCTGTAGGCAATTTTAAATTGGTTCCAGGGGTACACGGGCAGCAGTGACCTGGTCAGTGTAGTAGTAGTTGAAAGAATGGACCGCAGACAGGCTTAGAAGGCCTAACATAACAAACTTGGGCTGGCTGTAGGCACTTTTAAATTGGTTCCAGGGGTACACGGGCAGCAGTGGTCTGGTCAGTGGAAGTCTAGTGGAAGGAGTGACCGCAGACAGGCTTCCAAGGCCTAACATAACAAACTTGGGCTGGCTGTAGGCACTTTTAAATTGGTTCCAGGGGTACACGGGCAGCAGTGGTCTGGTCAGTGGAAGTCTAGTGGAAGGAGTGACCGCAGACAGGCTTCCAAGGCCTAACATAACAAACTTGGGCTGGCTGTAGGCACTTTTAAATTGGTTCCAGGGGTACACGGGCAGCAGTGGTCTGGTCAGTGGAAGTCTAGTGGAAGGAGTGACCGCAGACAGGCTTCCAAGGCCTAACATAACAAAATTGGGCTGGCTGTAGGCACTTTAAATTGGTTCCAGGGGTACATGGGCAGCAGTGTATGGTCAGTGGAAGTCTAGTGGAAGGAGTGACGGCAGACAGTCTTCGAAGGCCTAACATAACAAAATTGGGCTGACTGTAGGCACTTTTAAATTGGTTCCAGGGTAACACGGCCAGCAGTGGCCTGGTCAGTGTAGTAGTTGTAGAAAGAAGGGACCGCAGACAGGCTTCGAAGGCCTAACATAACAAAAATGTCAAAACAATGGTATTGTCAGTGCCAGGCATTGAAGGATGTCAGCGGCTAGACTACACATTGGTGAAGCTGTGAGAGATAATTTTGCTAGTGGTAGAGCACTGTTTGAGCTGGGGGGGGGAACTGTCTTGTGGCCGGCGGTACAGGCACAGGGCCCCTCATATTACAACGGTGTGTCTGACGTTGGGTGCGCACCACCACCGCCAGAGACACTTTATTGTACTATGAGGGACCCAGTGGCAGTGCCGTCGACCAAAAGCGGCCACACCCACCTCTTCAGACAAACAGCACTCTCAAGGGTCCAAGCGCAAAGTGGCGATAGCACGGCCCCGTGTGGGGAGTTTGGCCATTTCGTGAGGTGGAAACATGTCGTATGCTGGACAATCAGGTGAAGAAAATTACGAGATTGGAAAAGTCATTCAGAATAGTCCACAGGCAAGACCTTTTCATAGGAAAGCTAGGTGTCAGCCGGGCAGGGTGGGGCAAAAGATTTTGAAATCCAGTTGTGGTTCATTTTAATGAAGGTTAGATCATCTACATTTTGGGTAGCCAGACGAGTCCTTTTTTCTGTTAGTATTGAACCTGCAGCACTGAATACTCTTTCTGATAGGACACTAGCTGCCGGGCAAGCAAGCTCCTGCAATGCATATTCTGCCAATTCTGGCCAGGTGTCTAATTTGGATGCCCAGTAATCAAATGGGAATGACGGTTGAGGGAGAACGTCGATAAGGGATGAAAAATAGTTTGTAACCATACTGGACAAATGTTGTCTCCTGTCACTTTGAATTGATGCTGCAGTACCTGTCCTGTCTGCGGTCATAGAAAAATCACTCCACAACCTGGTCAGAAAACCCCTCTGTCCAACGCCACTTCTGATTTCTGCCCCTCTAACACCTCTGGTCTGCTGGCCCCTGGAGCTCGTGTGAGAACGATCACGGGCGCTGTGTGCAGGGAATGCCAGAAGCAAACGGTCAACAAGAGTTGATTGTTTTGTTGCTAATATTAGTTCCAAGTTCTCATGTGGCATAATATTTTGCAATTTGCCTTTATAGCGAGGATCAAGGAGGCAGGCCAACCAGTAATCGTCATCGTTCATCATTTTTGTAATGCGTGTGTCCCTTTTGAGGATACGCAAGGCATAATCCGCCATGTGGGCCAAAGATCCCGTTGTCAAATCTGCGGTTGTGCTTGGTTGAGGGGCAGTTGCAGGCAAATCTACGTCACTTGTGTCCCTCAAAAAACCAGAACCCGGCCTTGCCACGCCACCAATTTCCCGTGCCCCCGGGAAAGCTTCCTCATTAAAAATATACTCATCCCCATCATCCTCCTCATCCTCCACCTCCTCTTCGCCCGGTACCTCGTCATGTACACTGCCCTGACCAGACAATCGCTGACTGTCATCAAGGCTTTCCTCTTCCTCTGGTGCAGACGCCTGATCCTTTATGTGCGTCAAACTTTGCATCAGCAGACGCATTAGGGGGATGCTCATGCTTATTATGGCGTTGTCTGCACTAACCAGCCGTGTGCATTCCTCAAAACACTGAAGGACTTGACACATGTCTTGAATCTTCGACCACTGCACACCTGACAACTCCATGTCTGCCATCCTACTGCCTGCCCGTGTATGTGTATCCTCCCACAAAAACATAACAGCCCGCCTCTGTTCGCACAGTCTCTGAAGCATGTGCAGTGTTGAGTTCCACCTTGTTGCAACGTCTATGATTAGGCGATGCTGGGGAAGGTTCAAAGAACGCTGATAGGTCTGCATACGGCTGGAGTGTACAGGCGAACGGCGGATATGTGCGCAAAGTCCACGCACTTTGAGGAGCAGGTCGGATAACCCCGGATAACTTTTCAGGAAGCACTGCACCACCAGGTTTAAGGTGTGAGCCAGGCAAGGAATGTGTTTCAGTTGGGAAAGGGAGATGGCAGCCATGAAATTCCTTCCGTTATCACTCACTACCTTGCCTGCCTCAAGATCTACAGTGCCCAGCCACGACTGCGTTTCTTGCTGCAAGAACTCGGACAGAACTTCCGCGGTGTGTCTATTGTCGCCCAAACACTTCATAGCCAATACAGCCTGCTGACGTATGCCAGTAGCTGCCCCATAATGGGAGACCTGGTGTGCAACAGTGGCAGGTGCGGATGGAGTGTTTGTGCGACTGCGGTCTGTGGACGAGCTCTTGCTTCTGCAGGAGGACGAGGAGGAGGAGGAGGAGGGGGTGCGAACGGCTACAGACAACTGTTTACTAGACCGTGGGCTAGGCAGAACTGTCCCAAACTTGCTGTCCCCTGTGGACCCTGAATCCACCACATTTACCCAGTGTGCCGTGATGGACACGTAACGTCCCTGGCCATGCCTACTGGTCCATGCATCTGTTGTCAGGTGCACCTTTGTGCTCACAGATTGCCTGAGTGCATGGACGATGCGCTCTTTAACATGCTGGTGGAGGGCTGGGATGGCTTTTCTGGAAAAAAAGTGTCGACTGGGTAGCTCGTAGCGTGGTACAGCGTAGTCCATCAGGTCTTTGAAAGCTTCGCTTTCAACTAACCGGTAGGGCATCATCTCTAACGAGATTAGTCTAGCTATGTGGGCGTTCAAACCCTGTGTACGCGGATGCGAGGCTAAGTATTTCCTTTTTCTAACCATAGTCTCATGTAGGGTGAGCTGGACTGGAGAGCTGGAGATCGTGGAACTAGCGGGGGTGCCGGTGGACATGGCAGACTGAGAGACGGTGGGAGATGGTATTGTTGCCGCCGGTGCCCTAGATGCAGTGTTTCCTACTACGAAACTGGTGATTCCCTGACCCTGACTGCTTTGGCCTGGCAAAGATACCTGCACAGATACAGCAGGTGGTGCGCTAAATGGTGGTCCTACACTGCCGGAAGGGATGTTGCGTTGATGACTAGCTTCATTGGCCGAGGGTGCAACAACCTTAAGGGACGTTTGGTAGTTAGTCCAAGCTTTCAAATGCATGGTGGTTAAATGTCTATGCATGCAACTAGTATTGAGACTTTTCAGATTCTGACCTCTGCTTAAGGAAGTAGAACATTTTTGACAGATGACTTTGCGCTGATCAATTGGATGTTGTTTAAAAAAATGCCAGACTGCACTCTTTCTAGCATCGGATACCTTTTCAGGCATTGCAGACTGAGCTTTAACCGGATGGCCACGCTGTCCTCCACCAGGTTTTGGCTTTGCCACGCGTTTTGGGCAAGATACGGGCCCGGCAGATGGAACCTGTGGCGATGTTGATGCCTGCTGCGGCCCCTCCTCCTCCTCTGCTTCAGAACTGCTGCCGCCTGCACCCTGTTCCCCCAATGGCTGCCAATCGGGGTCAAGAACTGGGTCATCTAATAACTCTTCTTGTACCTCCTGCGCAACTTCGTCTGTGTCACCGTGTCGTTCGGTGGTATAGCGTTCGTGATGGGGCAACATAGTCTCATCAGGGTCTGATTCTTGATCAGCACCCTGCGAGGGCAATGTTGTGGTCTGAGTCAAAGGACCAGCATAGTAGTCTGGCTGTGGCTGTGCGTCAGTGCACTCCATGTCAGATTCAATTTGTAATGGGCATGGACTGTTAACTGCTTCACTTTCTAAGCCAGGGACGGTATGTGTAAAGAGCTCCATGGAGTAACCCGTTGTGTCGCCTGCTGCATTCTTCTCTGTTGTTGTTTTTGCTGAAGAGGACAAGGAAGTGACTTGTCCCTGACCGTGAACATCCACTAACGACGCGCTGCTTTTACTTTTACCAGTTTCACGAGATGAGGCAAAAGAGCTAGAGGCTGAGTCAGCAAGATAAGCCAAAACTTGCTCTTGCTGCTCCGGCTTTAAAAGCGGTTTTCCTAATCCCAGAAAAGGGAGCGTTCGAGGCCTTGTGTAGCCGGACGACGAACCTGGCTCCACAGCTCCAGACTTAGGTGCAATATTTTTTCCCCCACGACCACCTGATGCTCCACCACTACCACTACCCTCATTACCAGCTGACAATGAACGCCCCCGGCCACGACCTCTTCCACTAGACTTCCTCATTGTTTTAAAAACGTAACCAAACTAACGTTATTTGTTGCAGTCACACAACTTACACGGTGAGCTATAACTTCAGTATGATTTAGCTACCCCTTTACAGGTTGGTGAGACCACAGCGAAAATCAGGCCCAATGTTACACACTCTTTTTTTGGTGGCTGCAAATTAGAGAGATGCCCCACACGCAGGACTGTCACTGAAGCACAAATGTTAATATTAATGTCACACTATTATTTTTTTTTTATTTTTATTTTTTTCAGGAACACTTTAGAAACCCCCCAAAAAAAAAAAAATAGATTTTTGCAGGGAGAATTTAGAAAACAAATGTAACAAACTATATGCTTTCTATGGGCCACTGAGTGAGAGATGACGCACACAGGAATCAGGAGTGGCACACAAGCCCAGAGGCCAATATTTTTCTACCAATGATTGATGGAGTTATTTTCTCTGGTAGATTTTGGAACCCAAATCAAGGAAAAAAAATGTAGGCTTTCTATGGACCACAATTGGAGAGAGAGAGAGAGAGAGATGGCACACCCAGGAGTCAAGACTGGCACACAAGCAGAAAGGCCAATATTAATCTCCCACTGTTTTTTTTTTTTTTTTTTTTTTCAGGGAGACTTTAGAAAAAAAAATAATAAAAAAAATATGATTTTATCAGGAAGAATTTAGAAACCAAATAAAATAAAATGATTTTTTCAGGGAGAATTTATAAAACAAATAAAACCAAAAATAGGCGTTCTATGGCCCACTGACTGAGAGATGACGCACCCAGGAGTCAAGACTGGCACACAAGCAGAAAGGCCAATATTAATCTCCCACTGTTTTTTTTGGTTGTTTTTTTTTTTTTTTTTTCAGGGAGACTTTAGAAAAAAAAATAATAAAAAAAATATGATTTTATCAGGAAGAATTTAGAAACCAAATAAAATAAAATGATTTTTTCAGGGAGAATTTATAAAACAAATAAAACCAAAAATAGGCGTTCTATGGCCCACTGACTGAGAGATGACGCACCCAGGAGTCAAGACTGGCACACAAGCAGAAAGGCCAATATTAATCTCCCACTGTTTTTTTTTTTTTTTTTCAGGGAGACTTTAGAAAAAAAAATAATAAAAAAAATATGATTTTATCAGGAAGAATTTAGAAACCAAATAAAATAAAATGATTTTTTCAGGGAGAATTTAGAAAACAAATAAAACCAAAAATAGGCGTTCTATGGCCCACTGACTGAGAGATGACGCACACAGGAGTCAGGAGTGGCACACAAACCCAGAGGCCAATATTTTTCTACCAATGATTGATGTAGTTATTTTCTCTGGTAGATTTTAGAACCCAAATCAAGGAAAAAAAATATAGGCTTTCTATGGACCACAATTGGAGAGAGAGAGAGAGAGAGAGAGAGAGAGAGAGAGAGAGAGAGATGGCACACCCAGGAGTCAAGACTGGCACACAAGCAGAAAGGCCAATATTAATCTCCCACTGTTTTTTTGGTTGTTTTTTTTTTTTTTTTTTCAGGGAGACTTTAGAAATAAAAATAATAAAAAAAATATGATTTTATCAGGAAGAATTTAGAAACCAAATAAAATAAAATGATTTTTTCAGGGAGAATTTAGAAAACAAATAAAACCAAAAATATGCGTTCTATGGCCCACTGACTGAGAGAGAGAGAGAGATGGAACGCTTAGTACTGGCACACAAGCCCAAAGGGCAATATTAATCTCCCTTTTTTTTTCCAGGGAGAATTTCTGAAACCCAAAAAAAAAATAAAATAGGCTTTCTATGGCCCACTATTTGTGAGAGAGATGGGACGCTCAGGACTGGCACAGATGGCACGCTCAGGACTGGCACAGAAGCCCAGAGGCCAATATTAATCTCCCTTTTTTTCTGGGAGAATTTATAAAACCAAAAAAATATTTAAATAGGCTTTCTATGGCCCACTATTTGTGAGAGAGATGGCACGCTCAGGACTGGCACAGATGGCACGCTCACAACTGGCACACAAGCCCAGAGGCCAATATTAATCTCCCTTTTTTCAGGGAGAATTTCTAAAACCCAAAAAAAAAATAAAATAGGCTTTCTATGGCCCACTATTTGTGAGAGAGATGGGACGCTCAGGACTGGCACAGATGGCACGCTCAGGACTGGCACAGAAGCCCAGAGGCCAATATTAATCTCCCTTTTTTTCTGGGAGAATTTATAAAACCAAAAAAATATTTAAATAGGCTTTCTATGGCCCACTATTTGTGAGAGAGATGGCACGCTCAGGACTGGCACAGATGGCACGCTCACAACTGGCACACAAGCCCAGAGGCCAATATTAATCTCCCTTTTTTCAGGGAAAATTGATAAAACAAAAAAAAAAATTAAATAGGCTTTCTATGGCCCACTATTTGTGAGAGAGATGGCACGCTCAGGGCTGGCTGGCACAGATGGCACGCTCAGGACTGGCACACAAGCCCAGAGGCCAATATTAATCTCCCTTTTTTTCTGGGAGAATTTATAAAACCAAAAAAATATTTAAATAGGCTTTCTATGGCCCACTATTTGTGAGAGAGATGGCACGCTCAGGACTGGCACAGATGGCACGCTCACAACTGGCACACAAGCCCAGAGGCCAATATTAATCTCCCTTTTTTCAGGGAAAATTGATAAAACAAAAAAAAAAATTAAATAGGCTTTCTATGGCCCACTATTTGTGAGAGAGATGGCACGCTCAGGGCTGGCTGGCACAGATGGCACGCTCAGGACTGGCACACAAGCCCAGAGGCCAATATTAATCTCCCTTTTTTTCTGGGAGAATTTATAAAACCAAAAAAATATTTAAATAGGCTTTCTATGGCCCACTATTTGTGAGAGAGATGGCACGCTCAGGACTGGCACAGATGGCACGCTCACAACTGGCACACAAGCCCAGAGGCCAATATTAATCTCCCTTTTTTCAGGGAAAATTTATAAAACAAAAAAAAAAATTAAATAGGCTTTCTATGGCCCACTATTTGTGAGAGAGATGGCACGCTCAGGGCTGGCACAGATGGCACGCTCAGGACTGGCACACAAGCCCAGAGGCCAATATTAATCTCCCTTTTTTTCAGGGAGAATTTATAAAACCAAAAAAAAAAATAAATAGGCTTTCTATGGCCCACTATTTGTGAGAGAGATGGCACACTCAGGACTGGCACACAAGCCCAAAGGCCAATATTAATCTCCCACTGTATTTTTATCAGGGAGAATTTATACACCCCACAAAAAAAAATACAGAAAAATGAAAAGGCTTTCTATGGCCCACTATGTGAGAGAGATGGCACACACAGGGATGGCACTCTAGCAGAAATGCCAAATTGCCAATCTTAATCTCCCACCAAAAAAAAAAAAAAAAACAAAACAGGGAATGTCCTACAATTACTATCTCCCTGCCTGCAGTAATCTCAGCCAGGTATGGCAGGCAGCTACTATCTCCCTGCCTGCAGTAATCTCAGCCAGGTATGGCAGGCAGCAATAAGGAGTGGACTGATGCACAAATGAAATAAAAAGTGTGGACAAACAAAAAAGATAGCTGTGCAGAAAGGAAGGAACAAGAGGATTTGTGCTTTGAAAAAAGCAGTTGGTTTGCACAGCGGCGTACACACAGCAATGCAGCTATCAGGGAGCCTTCTAGGGCAGCCCAATGAGCTACAGCGCTGAGGGGAAAAAAAAAAAAAAAAAAACTTCCACTGTCCCTGCACACCGAGGGTGGTGTTGGACAGTGCAAATCGCTGCAGCACAAGCGGTTTTGTGGTTAATGGACCCTGCCTAACGCTATCCCTGCTTCTGACAAAGCGGCAGCAACCTCTCCCTAAGCTCAGATCAGCAGCAGTAAGATGGCGGTCGGCGGGAACGCCTCTTTATAGCCCCTGTGACGTCGCAGACAGCAAGCCAATCACTGCAATGCCCTTCTCTAAGATGGTGGGGACCAGGACCTATGTCATCACGCTGCCCACACTCTGCGTTTACCTTCATTGGCTGAGAAATGGCGCTTTTCGCGTCATTGAAACGCGACTTTGGCGCGAAAGTCGCGTACCGCATGGCCGACCCCGCACAGGGGTCGGATCGGGTTTCATGAAACCCCGACTTAGCCAAAAGTCGGCGACTTTTGAAAATGTTCGACCCGTTTCGCTCAACCCTAATAGCAAATACTCGGAGATCACCCGAGCGTGCTCAGGAAAACCCGAGCAACGAGTACACTCGCTCATCACTAGTCCCCACAAACTTTTCTACTTCCATACTGTTTCCTCACACATTTCCATTTCCCCCAATATTGTTCCCTCACATCCCCCACTGACCCCTCACACATTCCCATCAACCTAAACTGTCTCATCACACATCCACCCTCCCCATACTGTCTCCTTTCACATTCCCCCACACTACCCATAGTGTCTCCTCAGAAATTACCTCCTGCCCATACTGTCTCCTCATACATCCTCCTGCGGATACTGTGTATTCACACATTCTTCCACTGCCTCCACACACATCCCCACTTCCTCATACACATTTACTTTATTTATCATAATGCCACAACATTTCAGAGATAAACATATAAGGTTAAAATCATACAGCCACGGTCTGATACATGCTGCCATAGATCAGGCAGCATGAATTAACTGTCTGGTTCTCTATAAATACTTTTTTCTACAGTACTGTAAATGTATAATAGTGACTTTTGTACACTAGTTCATTAAAGCTAATGTAAAATATGAATTCATAACTAAAGATTTTTTTTCAAATGTTTGCATTATTTACGTCTTTAATAAGATTGATATATTCCCGGAGAGATTCTTATCATTTTTTGTTACATAGTTTAAACATTTCCTTTTTCTCTTTGTGTTTAATCTTCATCAATTTTTTCTTTTCTATATATAAAACAACCTATTTTATTTCAGACAAAACTACTATAATAAGTAAAATGATAAATAAAATATGATTACTTCCATTAACCAATAATAGCTCATTGGCAGTACCCTCCTGAGAGTAAGCGTCTGTTCTATGATAAATAGTTTTACCTACCGAACACAAAGTACACTCTCTTGAAAAGCTAAGCTGTAATTTGTGACACAAATCTCCAATATTTGAGAGGAAATCTCTCTTTCCATTTATGTTTGAGAAGCTGAAATATCATACCAATCAATAGCAGCCTATGTGATGCCCTGCAGTTTGCTATTTTTCAGCAGTTTGTGCCACACAGACATTGGAGAAAGCTAATTCAAGGCTGTATAGTTCAAATAGGCCGATTGTTTTAGAAAACTACACTGTCAAATTACCACTCCAAGCTGAAAACTAATAGTAATGCACTTAGGTAATAGAAAAAAAACCCTCCCTGTATCTGTAACAAGATTTTGTTTTTGTACTGAAACTTGTGGAATTTTGATGATATATGAAAGCTAGCAATATGATTACAGTAAAGCTCCATTTTTATAAAACTTCTATATATTCTTTTCTGCATAGAGTGGGAAAAGAGAAAAGAACTCAAGCACAATGGATTCCAAGAGGGAGGATTTTTTGAACCAATAAATCAACAGAGACATGGAGCTACCAGTCTTTTTATGACTAGTTAAACTAAGAAAAAAACGAGTCAACAGCCATTCTTCTCCTTGTGCTCTTTCTTCTCCTTCCACTTTTTAATCTTTTTTTATCTTCCTCCTTTACCTCCTCTTCTTCGTCTTGTTGTTTTTCCTCCTATTTGTCTTCTTTTCCACTCTCTTTCCTACTTCGTCTTCTCCTTTTTTCTCTTCTTCATTCTCCTTGACCTTTCTCTTCTTCTTTCTTCTTGACCTATCTCGTCTTCTTTCTCCTTGACCTTTCTCTTCTTCCTTCTTCTTGACCTTTCTCTTCCTCCTTCTCCTTGACCTTTCTCTCCTTCCTTCTCCTTGACCTTTCTGTTCATCCTTCTTCTTGACCTTTCTCTTCTTCCTTCTCCTTGACCTTTTTCTTCTTCCTTCTCCTTGACCTTTCTCTCTTCCTTCTAATTCTTCTCCTTCTCCTTCCTCCTTGTAACTGGTTTGAGACACGGCAATGGAATTGTCAAAGGTACCACACTAAAAGCACTGTGGAATTAATGGTGCTATATAAGTGAGTAAAATAAATACTATAAAGAATTGAATGTACAGAATCTCTTTCTTTTACATTATTTATGTGCCACAAATTGAATTTTGTGGGAAAATTTGTCAAAAATGGCAAACTGAAATTTCAAAAGGCTCCATCCAACTCTAATATTCAATAAAGTGTATGCGCATAGTTAAAAAAAAATAATGATGCGACTGAAAAATCAGTATTGTCAATGGAATATAATCTAAAATAATCATCAATTTGTAGGATCACATTCTCATTCGTTGACCCAAGATTAATTAGGAAGATATTATGATAAGAAGACTACAAACCGCACATCTCTAAAGAGGATTTTTAAATTGAGAATAAACAACACTGGAAAATATCCAATATAATTAGAATCCATTTGATACTTTGGTGTTTTTGAAGAAAAAAATATATATATATTTACATTTGTTACGTCTCTTTATACCTTTTATTAACCAGTCCTGGACCTTCCATAAACCTTTAACATATGGGTGGTCCATTTTTACTCTGACAGTGGCGGTATGGGAGGTGATTATAAGATGTTTGTATTTTACTTTTGGGGAATGTTGTTAATTTATTAAAATGTACCCCAATTGTCTATTAAAACATTATGGGGGCCACAGTGTGGGTCATATTTGAAAAAAAATAGTAAAAATAAAGCTAAAAATGGACAGCACCAGTTCAAAAAGCTGTTTCTAGCCCCATTCTCATGTAAAAAAACAATTATGACCAATATAGAGAATTAATATCTACTGGAAAGGGCTGACTGTGGAATTTATTTTTAGAAATCCCCTGTGGTGGTAAAGATAAAAAAAAAAATATTGAAAATTAGGATGTACAATAACAAATTATATTGTGGTACAGTCAGAAAAATCTATGTGAATACTTTTCTGCCCAATGATGACAAAAGTATTCTCGGATTGATACCTTTATTGGCTAAGCAGAAAATAATGTTTGTAAGCTTTCAGAGCACAGAGGCTCCTTCTTCAGGCAAGATTACAAATTGATTAATAAGAAAAAAGCACAACATTTAAATGATACTACAGTAGGACATTTGTTTATGTGGTGGAAGGGGTGATGCTTCCTAAAGATAAGCCAAGGAAATCAGATTAGGCATTTTGTTACAAATGGAGAGGTGGTGGGAATAATGTTCTTAGTTATTTGAAGTCCTTCTGGTGGAGGTGTGAATTGTATCCATGTAGTCATAAATCCAGGTGTTAAATTGAGTCCTAAGGTACCGTCACATTTAGCGACGCTGCAGCGATATAGACAACGAGCCGATCGCTGCAGCGTCACTGTTTAGGTCGCTAGGAGACGTCAAACACCGGCAACGCAGAACGATGCATGAGCGATCCAATGACGTACTTATCGTTCTCACTGTTTGTTCGCTCCCTGAAGAAACATTGCTGGCATCATTGCTTTTGCTGTCAAACATGACGAATCACGCCGACCTGACGACCAAATAAAGTTCCGGGCTTTCAGCAACGACCAGCGATGTCACAGCGGGATCCTGATCGCTGCTGCGTGTCAAACACAATGAGATCGCTATCCAGAACGCTGCAACATCACGGATCGCTGTCGTTCTCGTTGGTAAGTTGCTTAATGTGGCGGTACCTCTAGTGTCAAAGAATTGAACATCCTTATCAGTTTGAATTCCTAATTTTTTCTATCTCTATCATCCTTAAAATGATCTTTAAGTATTACGACTTTTAAGTCTGTCATACAATGTCCGGGTCCAGAGAATTGCTTTCCCACATGTGTGTCCATTTCATTCCTGATTGTGTGTCTGTGTAGATTCATCCTAGTTTGCAGTTTCTTCATGGTTTCCCCAATATAGATACTTCCAGGGCACCTTGTACATTGTATAATGTACACAACATTGGAGGATGTACATGAGAAGAAACCCGTGACCTTATAATCCTGATTTGTGTTTGGTATGCAGACTATTTTTTTTGGTAATATGTGAGTACAAGTTTTGCATTTTTTATTGTTACATGGGAATGTGCTAGTCACTGATGGTGATGAGAGGACACTTCTGACAAGGAGATTCCCTAAGTTAGGGGGCTGTTTGTAGGAGAGAAGTGGTAGTTCTGGGAATATTTTTTTCAATATGGGGAGTCTCTAGAATATGGGTTGGAGATCAGCACCAATTTACCTTAGGATGTCCGCTCTCAGATTGTAGTCCAGGAGGCCGCTTCTTGGGATCCTTGTAGCTCTGTAGATCTGTTCATCTATTACCAGTGGATGGTATCCTTGTTGTAGTTTTGTAGCAACCAGTATACTCGCTCATCACTAGTTATCACCCCAAATTTAGAATATTATTTGGGACAAAATGGCTAAGTTCTCTATTTGCACTCTCTACAAGGATAATCAGTATAACATATTTTGTTTTCACACTCCTGATCTCCTTCATAGACTGAACCCTTCAACCTCAGATATGTTGGCGTTGTGGTTCTGTGGTGGGAACACCGTATCATATTTTTTTTATCTTGTACTGGGATCACTGATTTTTGAGAGGAAGTGAAACAGTGACCATTATCAGCAAGAAAAATAAGGACCTGATACAATGTTGTAAAAATCAGACAAAATCTTACAGAAAACAACTCATCTTTTCCTTTATGTAAGTTACAACACTTCTTATTGACTTTTCACATTTATATTTTATCCTTGTAACACATTAAAATTTTACACACAGATAAAAATTAGTTTCACACACATGTATTATCAGCGCCCCAGGATATGCAGATTGTGTAGCGTTTTTACATTTGGCACCGTGCACATTTTATGCCCTCATCATATTCATCCTGTCAGCCTGTTATGTGCATGACATAACAAAATGTCGTGTATGCCAATCTCATACAGGTATCACTTTTTGGTAACTTTTGTGCTAATTAAATATCAATGTGAATATTGAAGCTTAAAGTGGAAATACTGTATAATAGACTAGATTTTGATACTCGTGTATTCAGCCTGTGGGTCACGGTTGCATTGTTCATGGAAGCCTGGCAGCTGATAATAGAGCTATTAGGGGCAAGCTTAGTGCAAGCCAATCTGCTTACCAGATCCCACGGATTGCTGTGGTTCTCACCATTTATCCCTGTAAAGGGATCTGGACTTACACAGGAATCTCTGGGCTGGGACAGTAGAATCAGCTGCTGCCCGGTGCAGCGGGTTGGTGGAAAGAAAGGTCGTTACCCAGTGTCAATCCCAATATGTCACGTCAGAGACAAAATCAAAAGGAAAGCAGGCGGTGAAAATACAAGATGAGGTCAGAGAACAGGATAACTCAGGAAACTGCAACGTGGAACAGTTCTCATCACCATTTATGATATAATATATGGAAAATTATGCAGCAGATATTTTGAAGAACCGGTGATTACTTATAGCCCCTGCTAGGCCAGTACTCCCTTTCCACAGCTCCACACAGTCTTTATTTAGAGGACTCATGTCCCATCTGTAACATATGACATCTACAACCAATGACTTTGCACCGTTGTCTTGAGCCTCCTACCTTTACTGATGAGCCCAGTGATTGGCTGCAGCGGTTATATGATGTGTATAGATAAATACTGCTGCAGCCCTGTAAATATTTACCAGTGAGGAGTGGCAGAGAGGCAGATCTGGACTAGGAAAAGCTTGTTGTGATTTTTTTTAAGTATTAATTGGCTGAGGAAATAGACAATTACTTTAAAGGGGCTGTCCATTCTAAAGCCACAAGTCTGCAGTCATTTTATGTTACTGCCCACTTGTGAATCCTTGCCTCACGCGCACTGCCCCATTTCGGCTATACCGTTTCCGACCTTGCTCAATAAAGATATTGAATTTTTTACTATGTCTAGCTGTGGGCTGTCATAATTAGATGCAAGGGCTCATTTACATAATGCTTCTTTGCAGCATTTTTTCAACGCTTTTTTTCTTCGGTTCATTTTTGTCGTTGAAAAAAATGTCTTTTTTTTTACAGTACCAGCAAAGTAAAAATATTTCTTAATTCTCACTCACATGCATATTAAATGTTGTCTTTTTTAAAATGTGCATCATGTCAATTCTTTCAGCGTTTTTGCAAATGAAGTAAAAATGCAGCAAAAACACTGCAAAAATGAAGCATATTTTAAGCAGCATTTTACCTGCCAACACAGAAAAATATGCTGCAAATATTAAACACATGCACAAACCCTAAGCATTGGGTAAATCTTATTACTTACCTGCTATTTGGGCAATACTCTTATCAATGTCTTCCGTTTTCCTACATGGTACAATGGCAATCTGTTTCACTTAGGACGTTGCCCAATACTTCACATTGCTGCACAATGCACAACATATACGTCTATGAAGTTGGGCCATGGGGATTTCTAATTTTAATACAAGAACAAAATCAATATTAACCTCCTCACCCCAGGGGTCATTTTCCAATTTTGAGTTTCTGTTTTTTGCTCCCCTTTTTGCCAGAACCATAATTTTTTATAGCTCTGGCAAAAATGTGAGGGCTTGATTTTTACGGGACAAATTGTACTTTTAAACAACACCATTAATTTTACCATACGATATACTAGAAAATGGGAACAAAAATTGCAAATGTGGTGAAACTGCAAAAAAGTGTAATTCCACAATTGCTTTTTTTTTTTTAACCATGCTCACCAAATACTAAAACTGACCTGCCCTTATGATTCTCCATCATGTTCATACCAAACATGTCTAGGTTCTTTTTTATTTAAGTGGTTAAAAAAAATCCTAAGTTTGTTAAAAAAAGTGTCATTTTCTGAACTGAACTGATCTTGGGTTGGGTCAGGGCTTATTTTTTGCGAGCCGAGCTGATATTTTTATTGATACCATTTTGGTGCAGATATGATGTTTTGATCGCCTGTTATTGCATTTTAATGTGTCGATCAAAAAAAAAAAGGAATTCTGGTGTTTTGATTTTTTTTCTCATTATGCCACTTACCAATAAGATTGATTAGTGTTATATATTGATAGACCAAGCAATTCTGAAAGCGGCGATACCAAATATGATTTTTATTTTTTAATTGTTGTATTTTAAATTGGGTGAGTGGGTGGTGATTTAAACTTTTATATTTTTTTTATTTTTTTATATTTTTAAAAACTTTTTTTACTTGTTACTAGCTTCAATAGTCTCCATGGGAGTCTAGAAGCTGCGATCATCCAATCGCCTATGCTACCCGCAGCCCTGCTGTGTGTAGCTAGAATGATCACTTGCTATGAGAGTCAACCGTTGAGTGGCACTCATAGCTATTTGGCTATGGCAACCACAAGGGTATTCTGTAGACCTCGGGTTACCATGCCAACCCATCGGCGACCAACAGTCATGTGACAAGTGTGTCAATGGGCGGGGTTTGTGATGCGCTTCCGGCACGATCATGTTAAATACCGCTGACAGAGATTGACATGTGCAGTATGTGTACGGCACATGTGAAGGGGTTAAAGGGTTTGTCTTGTCTAAATTTACAAGTCTGCAGTCACTCTATTTGTGAGTGAATTTAGGATTCTCTAGTGTTGACTCCGTGATTGGTGGTTATGTTACTGAACGTATTTGATTTGCATATTTCCAGCCACATTCCAACTAGACTGTTTATGATGTTGCAAAATACAGATGCATTGAAGGCGCTGAAAGCAGCCTACTTGGCGTGTAGCTGGGCGTATGCAAATCAGATACTTACGGTCACATGAACGCCGATCCCGATGCTGACATCAGAGAATCCTCACAGTGTGCAGTGTGCGCGTGCTGTGAGGATTCGCAAGTCTGCAGTCACATACTTGTTGTTTTAGACTCGATAACCTCTTTAAACATCAGCTACGGTAAATGAACATTGGTCACGTCAATCCTGGAGATTTTAACCTGCAAAGTAATTTCCAATCTACATTTTGAAAACCTTTTCACACATACATCTAATATACACAGAGACTCCCAATAAAGGTCAAAAGAGTGTCTTTTTCATCTCCGTTGGGTTGCAACATGTTGCTATAACTTTTTTTTATGCTGCGGACTGTACATCTGCATCCATCGCATGTGATGAGAAATCATTCTGACGTGTACCTCTTTACGGCCGGGGTCACACTTGTGAGTTCAATGCGAGAAATTCATGCAAGTCTCTCACATCAATACCCGGCACAGCCGCCGGTGGTTCGGACCGGAGCGTTCAGTTGCATAGAAAGTCATGCAGCCGCAAACTCCGATCCAATTACCGGCAGCAATACCGGGCCTTGATGCGAGAGACTCGTGCACACGCAAGTGTGACCCCGGCCTTCAAAAGATCCTAACTCTAATACCTGTAGATCACTTTGATTTTATGGCATTTTTTCTGTCGTCACTATAAAAAAAATGTAATTATGTCATCTTCAGTTCCATCAGCTTCACAATAAAACTTGAGAAACTAGAACGGGGTGTGAATATTTTTACAAGAGCTATTTTGTATAGTAATCTCCCTCTATTAACCTCTCTCGCCCACAAATTCATTCGCCTCCGCTAAAAATGAAAGGAATTAATCATAGAAAATTCTGCTGTGTTTGATACACAAAGACTAATGCCGCACGCTAATCCTCATCGTATCACCGCTAATAATGCAAAAACACAAGAGCATGTGGTGGCGGCGTGTGCACTGCTGGGGTTTAGAAGAGGACATTAACTGTTCACTGGAGAGGCTCCTACTCCAATACTGAGCTAAAACACCGAGCGTCGAGCAGCAAAGCAATGAGCACATGAATCTATTGTCCTGAAATCCGGGAGCCAGACATGAAGGATGTGACTTACAAGCTTTAATAGGCCATATTCCTTACAGAGCACAGCGGGATTATTTTAGCCATTCACTCATGGAAAATATTAACATTCAGCACCTGATCCTCAGGTCAAAAACAATTAATCAGTGTAGTAGTATTTTCCAGCTCGAACGCAGGGAGCAGGATGAAGTGGTAGATAAAATTGCTTTACAAAGTTTGTTTTGGGAGATTTAAAGTTAGCGGTGTTAATTGACATCATTACAGTCCAATTGTCAGATTTATTAGCTCCTGTCTGTGAAAAACAAGGAGGGAGAAAAAGACGAGAAGGGTGACAAGATCTACAGTAAGTACGTGATCTGCTTCTCCGATGATCTTCTGCCCTTCATTAGTTTTCCAGCAGGGGGAGCAAAAGCACAGCTAAACTCAAAGAAATAAGTTTTCGACTTTTACTTTCAATAACTTTCTGTCACTTTGCTGTTCTTTTGTGTCTGGGGGAAAAAAAAGCGACGTCCTTAAGCCGCTAACAGGAACCAACAGCAAATTTTGATAAACACTTTACGGTGTTCATAAAACAAATCTTGACATTTCATTTGTTTGAATTTTACATGTATTGATTATTGCATGCATACTAACAGTGTCTTTTCGGATGAAACAACAGGAGAAGTGAAAACTTAGGATTGTACTACTCATCTGCAAAAAATGTTACTAGGAATACAATATCAGTTTACAAAGACCAATATTAAGATAAAGGTCATTAAGAAGTACTGATAGACGAAGGTTTGGTGACGGCAGGGAAAATAACGGCTTTCATGGACAGGAGTTTGTGTTAGGTCTTGTGCACATGATCGATTTTCTCGGACAAGTGCTATCCTTGGTTTTCACAAGAGCACGCATACCTATGATATTTAATGTAGTCGTTTGCAGACAAAAATCTGATAGATCTGGTTTTGATCTCAGTGGTGGATCAAAATTTGCACTGAAAGTCTATGATTATGTGCAACAATTGGACTGCACTTGGATGACATCTAAGTATGGTCCAGTATTCATCGACTGACAAAATGGAGAAAGGGGAGAACCTTTTTTTTCCTCTCCATGTCGAAGAAAAACTGATGTCATTTTGATTCCACTCTGATCAAAGTCTGATCAGAAAAATCAAAATATTTTTCTCGTCTGCAGAGAAAACGGTCGTGGGACCCTACCCTTAATGACAGTGCAAACTAAATACTCAGTGTTAATGAATTCGAGTGGAGCAATATGTTCTTTTAAAGGGAGGCTTCTTGCTTTGCCGGGGGCTCTGCCCTCTTGAAGATTGACCGTTCAGGCGACCAGCATGATTGCACCACTGGAAACAAGAGCTCGATGGCAGATCCTTGTGTCCAATCTTTATGGTAGCAGGAGAAGCACCTAAGAAGACATTAGTTTTTCACACTGGCAGACACAGTCAGAAAAGAGCCCCTGTGCAAGTCAGTCGCCTGCCAAGGCTGTGGGGTACCCGGTGCTGGGTCCGGTGTTCACAGGGGGATGTCATGGTGGTGACTTGGTCCATGGCCCTGGGCGCCCATGTAAAAGGGGAATTGAATAAAGTTTATGTTTGTGACGTCACCTGTGCTTATCGGTCAGTGGGGACCGACACTGCTTCAAGCGGTCCTCTGGAGTGATGTTATGGCAGCTAGATTGTATAACTTCCCACAGGTGAAGTAGGTCCCCAGGGCTCCCGGGGTGTGTAGATGGAAGATGGTAAATGGCGCAGTAAATAACAAGGACACAGGCTTGCAGTCTCTTTACCTGGTTTACTGAAGACTTCAGGCAGCCACAGTCCAGGGTACCAGATCACAGGGCAGGCAGGGTCCGGCGAGCTTGGAAGCGAATCCAGAGTCCCCTTTACCAGGTGGAGTTAAAAGCCTTCCTCAAAGTGCGGTGGTGTTGTAGTCCCTTACTGCCTATGGCTTCAGATAAGGTCCTCACAGTTCTTCTCTCTGTCCCCCATATAGGATAGGACAATACCTGTATGACAGGTAACTCGAGCCTTTTTACAGGGACTCTAGCATGCCCCGGGCTCTATGTGTTACTGTATCTTCAGGTGTGTGTGGCGGACAGGTAACTTGCAGTTCAGCTGTCCTGCCGGTCTCTGCTGTAAGTCTTAGAGTCCCTTACAACCTCAGTGGTCCGGCTATCGGTTATCTACGCTTCAGAAGTAGGCAGCCTGCTCGTTGCTGGTCTCCCCTGCTGTGCTTCGCTCTCCTGCATGCTCACTAAACAATGTTCTTTCCTTCTATATGTCTCTTTCTCCAGGGGCTGTAGTACTTCAGACTACACGGCCCCTTCAGACACTCTATGTCGGTCTGCTCTCTTCTGTCTCTCTGACAATCTGACCTCTCTTTCCCTCCAAACCATAATATATATAGGGAGTCACCTAGGAATAGGATCAAAAGCTCATCATTGTGGCCTGGAGTGTGAACATGTTGTGTATATGGTGATTACATGATAAAAGATATCCTTCATCGCTTCCAAACATAACATCACTCTCCCCGTGAGGAAAGTAATGCTGCTGTGATGACCAGGACCCTGGGGCGCCACACAGGCATGATATATGGGCCATTTGCAATCCAACAGCAGTGCCATACCACCAATGGCAGCAGACCTGGAAATTCCCTGTCTAACAATCCCTTTATTAAATTGGACACATAAAAAGATTTTTAGAAAAAGTATTTCTATAGTCTGTTTATGATATGTAAATGAACCCTTTGACTAATTGATGGGGCGTTAGTATACTCCCTGGTTCTTAATATGATCTTTGGAAGGAATAAGTTATGTGCCAGTCCTTTATATTGACCACACATATTTATACATATAAATGAGATCTCCTCTGAGGCATCTTTTTTTCTAAGGTAAACAAGTCCAACTTTTCTAACCTCTTCTAATATGAGAGGTTCCATCCCTTTGTAAAAATCTAGTTGCCCCTTTAACCCCTTTCTGACATTAGACATACTATCCCGTCGAGGTGGGGTGGGCCCCTATGACCACCGACGGGATAGTATGTCATACGCGATTGGCCGCGCTCACGGGGGGAGCGCGGCCGATCGAGGCCGGGTGTCAGCTGCCTATCGCAGCTGACATCTGGCACTATCTGCCAGGAGCGGTCACAGACCGCTCCCAGCACATTAACCCCCGGCACACCACGATCAAACATGATCGCGATGTGCTGGCGGTGCAGGGAAGCATCGCGCAGGGAGGGGGCTCCCTGCGGGCTTCCCTGAGACCCCCAGAGCAATGCGATGTGATCACGTTGCTGTGAGGGTCTCCTCACCTCCCTCCCTGCTCCAGACCCGAATCCAAGATGGCCGCGGCATCCGGGTCCTGCAGGGAGGGAGGTGGCTTCACAGGGGCTGCTCAGAGCAGGCACTGTGAAGCCTGCAGTGCTGCAAGTCAGATCGGTGATCTGACAGAGTGCTGTGCAAACTGTCAGATCACCGATTTGTGATATCCCCCCCTGGGGCAAAGTAAAAAAGTTAAAAAAAAAATTTCCAAATGTGTAAAAAAAAATAAAAAAAATATTCCTAAATAATTAAAAAAAAAGATTATTCCCATAAATACATTTCTTTATCTAAATAAAAAAAACAAAACAATAAAAGTACACATATTTAGTATCGCTGCGTCCGTAACGGCCCGACCTATAAAACTGGCCCACTAGTTAACCCCTTCAGTAAACACTGTAAGAAAAAAAAAACGAGGCAAAAAACAACGCTTTATTATCATACCGCCGAACAAAAAGTGGAATAACACGCGATGGAAAAGACAGATATAAATAACCATGGTACCGCTGAAAATGTCATCTTGTCCTGCAAAAAACGAGCCGCCATACAGCATCATAAGCAAAAAAATAAAAAAGTTATAGTCCTGAGAATAAAGCGATGCAAAAATAATATTTTTTCTATAAAATAGTTTTTAATCGTATAAAAGCGCCAAAACATAAAAAAATGATATAAATGAGGTGTCGCTGTAATCGTACTGACCCAAAGAATAAAACTGCTTTATCAATTTTACCAAACGCGAAACGGTATAAACGTCTCCTCAATTCATGAATAGCTGGTTTTTGGTCATTCTGCCTCACAAAAATCGGAATAAAAAGCGATCAAAAAATGTCACGTGCCCGAAAATGTTACCAATAAAAACATCAACTCGTCCCGCAAAAAACAAGATCTCACATGACTCTGTGGACCAAAATATGGAAAAATTATAGCTCTCAAAATGTAGTAACGCAAAAAATATTTTTTGCAATAAAAAGCGTCTTTCAGTGTGTGACGGCTGCCAATCATAAAAATCCGCTAAAAACACGCTACAAAAGTAAATCAAACTCCCCTTCATCACCCCCTTAGTTAGGAAAAAATAAAAAAAATGTATTTATTTCCATTTTTCCATTAGGGCTAGGGTTAGGGCTAGGGTTACGGTTAGGGCTGGGGTTAGGGCTAGGGCTATGGTTAGGGCTAGGGTTAGGGCTAGGGTTAGGGCTAGGGTTAGGGCTAGGGTTAGGGTTAGGGTTAGGGCTAGGGTTAGGGCTAGGGTTAGGGCTAGGGTTAGGGCTAGGGCTAGGGTTAGGGTTAGGGCTAGGGTTAGGGTTAGGGCTACAGTTAGGGTTGGGGCTAAAGTTAGGGTTAGGGTTGGGGCTAAAGTTACGGTTAGGGTTTAGATTACATTTACAGTTGGGAATAGGGTTGGGATTAGGGTTAGGGGTGTGTCAGGGTTAGAGGTGTGGTTAGGGTTACTGTTGGGATTGGGGTTAGGGGTGTGTTTGGATTAAGGTTTCAGATATAATTGGGGGTTTCCACTGTTTAGGCACATCAGGGGCTCTCCAAACGCGACATGGCGTTCGATCTCAATTCCAGCCAATTCTGCGTTGAAAACGTAAAACAGTGCTTCTTCCCTTCCGAGCTTTCCCGTGTGCCCAAATAGGGGTTTACCCCAACATATGCAGTATCAGCGTAC
The DNA here is from genome assembly GCF_032444005.1 of Ranitomeya imitator. Taxonomy (NCBI): domain Eukaryota; kingdom Metazoa; phylum Chordata; class Amphibia; order Anura; family Dendrobatidae; genus Ranitomeya; species Ranitomeya imitator. The sequence goes on along the minus strand of NC_091284.1, from coordinate 72,062,618 downwards.
TCAGGACAAATAGGACAACAACTTTTGGGGTCCTATTTCTCCTGTTACCCTTGGGAAAATACAAAACTGGGGCTAAAAAATAATTTTTGTGGGAAAAAAAAGATTTTTTTATTTTCACGGCTCTGTGTTATAAACTGTAGTGAAACACTTGGAGGTTCAAAGTTCTCACAACACATCTAGAAAAGTTCCCTGGGGGGTCTAGTTTCCAATATGGGGTCACTTGTGGGGGGTTTCTACTGTTTAGGTACATTAGGGGCTCTGCAAACGCAATGTGATGCCTGCTGACCATTCCATCTAAGTCTGCATTCCAAATGGAGATCCTTCCCTTCCGAGCCCTCGCATGCACCCAAACGGTGGTTCCCCCCCACATATGGGGTATCAGCACACTCAGGACAAATTGGACAACAAATTTTGGGGGTCCAATTTCTCCTGTTACCCTCGGGAAAATACAAAAAAATAATTTTTGTGGGAAAACATTTTTGTTTTATTTTTACGGTTCTGCATTATAAAGTTCTGTGAAGCCCTTGGTGGGTCACAGTGCTCAAAACACATCTAGATAAGTTCCTTAGGGGGTCTACTTTCCAAAATGGTGTCACTTGTCAGGGATTTCAATGTTTAGGCACATCAGTGGCTCTCCAAATGCAACATGGCGTCCCATCTCAATTCCTGTCAATTTTGCATTGAAAAGTCAAATGGCGCTCCTTCCCTTCCAAGCCCTCCCATGCGCCCAAACAGTAATTTACCCCACATATGGGGTATCAGTGTACTCAGGACAAATTGTACAACAACTTTTGGGGTCCAATTTCTTCTCTTACCCTTGAGAAAATAAAAAATTGGGGGCGAAAAGATAATTTTTGTGAAAAAAATATGATTTTTTATTTTTACGGTTCTGCATTATAAACTTCTGTGAAGCACTTGGTGGGTCAAAGTGCTCACCACACCTCTAGATAAGTTCCTTAGGGGGTCTACTTTCCAAAATGGTGTCACTTGTGGGGGGTTTCAATGTTTAGGCACATCAGGGGCTCTCCAAACGCAACATGGTGTCCCTTCTCGATTCCAGTCAATTTTGCATTGAAAAGTCAAATGGCGCTCCTTTGCTTCCGAGCTCTGTCATGCGCCCAAACAGTGGTTTACCCCCACATATTGGGTATCGGTGTACTGAGGACAAATTGTACAACAACTTTTATGGTCCATTTTCTCCTGTTACCCTTGGTAAAATAAAACAAATTGGAGCTGAAGTAAATTTTTTGTGAAAAAAAGTTAAATGTTAATTTTTATTTAAACATTCCAAAAATTCCTGTGAAGCACCAGAAGGGTTAATAAGCTTCTTGAATGTGGTTTTGAGAACGTTGAGGGGTGCAGTTTTTAGAATGGTGTCACACTTGGGTATTTTCTATCATATAGACCCCTCAAAATGACTTCAAATGAGATGTGGTCCCTAAAAAAATGGTGTTGTAAAAATGAGAAATTGCTGGTCAACTTTTAACCCTTATAACCCTTCAAATTTGGAAAATTGCGAAATTTTCGCCAAATTTCCATTTTTTTCACAAATAAACGCAAATACTATCAAAGAATTTTTACCACTACCATGAAGTACAATATGTCACGAGAAAACAGTGTCAGAATCACTGGGATCCGTTGAAGCGTTCCAGAGTTATAACCTCATAAATGGACAGTGGTCAGAATTGTAAAAATTGGCCTGGTCATTAACGTGCAAACCACCCTTGGGAGTAAAGGGGATAAATGACCACATTTAAAATGTGAAGCTCAAAACTGGATCCCATATTCTAGTTATGGCCTCACAAGTAAAAGAGGTCTGGATACACATGATGAGAGCATTATACTGCCTCTGTACAAATCCCTAGTTAGACCGCACATGGAGTACTGTGTCCAGTTTTGGGCACCGGTGCTCAGGAAGGATATAATGGAACTAGAGAGAGTACAAAGGAGGGCAACAAAATTAATAAAGGGGATGGGAGAACTACAATACCCAGATAGATTAGCGAAATTAGGATTATTTAGTCTAGAAAAAAGACGACTGAGGGGCGATCTAATAACCATGTATAAGTATATAAGGGGACAATACAAATATCTCGCTGAGGATCTGTTTATACCAAGGAAGGTGACGGGCACAAGGGGGCATTCTTTGCGTCTGGAGGAGAGAAGGTTTTTCCACCAACATAGAAGAGGATTCTTTACTGTTAGGGCAGTGAGAATCTGGAATTGCTTGCCTGAGGAGGTGGTGATGGCGAACTCAGTCGAGGGGTTCAAGAGAGGCCTGGATGTCTTCCTGGAGCAGAACAATATTGTATCATACAATTATTAGGTTCTGTAGAAGGACGTAGATCAGGGTATTTATTATGATGGAATATAGGCTGAACTGGATGGACAAATGTCTTTTTTCGGCCTTACTAACTATGTTACTATGTTACTATGTTATGTTAAGTGATTTATAAATGGGTAGTTGGGATCAATGAATTTTATCTCTTTTTTATACACCTTAAAATTTTGCTTGCTTATGTCGCTGCTTGACATTGAGTGCTGGTGTTCCGCTTACTTGTAACAAGGACACCCAAGTCCTCCTGTTCTGTATTTCCAAGTATATTTCCATTTAATGTATATGCAGCCATATGATTACACCATCCTAGATGCATTCCTCTACATTTATAAACATTAAACCTCATGTGCCAAGTGTTTGTTTTGTAATGTTGAACTGTGAAGGTCACATTTTAATATCCTAATATGGTTTGGTGTCATCAGCAAAGACTGACACTTTACTCTCAATCCCATCCACAAGGTCAATAATAAAGAGGTTTAAAAGAATTGGTCCTAGCACACATCCCTTGGGTGCCCCACTGCTGGCTATATCAAATTTAGAGAATGTTCCATTTATGACAATTCTTTGTTTCCTGTCTTTTAGTCAATTTCTTACATATCTGCACATTGATACACACATTGGGGTGCGCTGTATCTTGGAGGGACGGACGTGTTCAGGTACCAGTATTGATCTCTAAGTATATCCTGCTTTTTTTGAGCCTGACTTTCCTTTGGCACATAGCCCTTTGTTTGACACCGCATATAGTTCCTCAGTGTTGTCCTATTTCTAACATAGGCATATCCCACCACCTTATACTTTGATTCTTCATACCTCCCATTAGTATTATAATCTTTTGTGTCACCTTATTATTCCATTTTTTAGTCCCTACCTCACATCATTACGCATTTACCTTTGATTACTATTCACTATCATCTCTTTTATTGCACTACACGAAATCTGTTTCTTTTTGTGAGTTATTTCACTCTCACATTTTTTCGATTATTTTTTCTATTTATTGGCACAGCTGCATATGTTGCGCTAGGATGTTAATATTTTTTGCATAAATTTGCACACCTCTGCTTTTGTTTGATTGCTGTCATTTCATGATGGAGATATGACTATTTATATATTTTTTTATATTCATATGCACTATGCACTTTTTTTGCATAGTTAATTAATACAGGAAAAACAAAATCCAGCTCACCATACCGACATTCCCAGGAGCTCGGAACACGGAACCGCTGTGTCAGGGCGTGGACGAACAGGAAAGAGAAGGAGATCCAGCTCAACGAAATAGTGAAAAATCCATAATTTATTTCATCACATAACTTATTTATTTCATCACTCAAAATACAGTGAAAGGACAAAACATCAGCATACAGAAAAAATTATAAAAACAAGGTCAACGCGTTTCCGGTGACTAAGCACCCTTAATCATGATTAAGGGTGCTTAGTCACCGGAAACGCGTTGACCTTGTTTTTATAATTTTTTCTGTAAGCTGATGTTTTGTCCTTTCACTGTATTTTGAGTGAAATAAATTATGGATTTTTCACTATTTCGTTGAGCTGGATCTCCTTCTCTTTCCCATAGTTAATTACCCCTGGCCGGTATTTTGCATAATTATTGGTGGTGTTTGGGATAGCCTCCCTTTTTTCTATGTGTCTTAGTTTATGGTTTAACCCCTGTTTAATTTGTCCGTCCCCAAGAAAACACATGTATATTTATACATATATATATATATATATATATATATATTTTTTTTTTTTTTTTTGTAAATAATTTTAGTGTTATATTCTAATTTTCTTGTCTCCAAGTACAGGCACAGTGTTGGTGCCATTGCCATATATACTTAAATAAAGGCATTGTCTACATATTATCTTTGTCCTCCTGTTTGAGTATCTTTTATTTTTCAATCTTGGTTCTTGTTTGATTGGTGCTATTACATAGCTTCCCATAGTCTTTGCTTCTGTAGCGTCAGTATAAGGTTGTTATATACAAAAGTATCAAATGCCTTGGCAAAGTCCAGATAGATCATATTAGTCGCATTTCGAAACATCTAGATTTGCACTTACCTCTTCATAGAAACCCAATATGCTTGTTAGACATGACTTCTTCTTCATGAATCCATGCTGGTTGTCAGTTATTATGTTGTAAGGGGTGTACCGGGGCTGTGTTATACTCCACTCCCTTCTGTGATGCAGTTCTAATTGTATTTGTGATGTAAAATAATTGCAATGATACCCTTTTATGCTGCTCTGCTATGTTATCATATGTCTTGGTTTGTATGTTTACAATGCATGCCTTATTATAGGGAAAGTGCAGTATCTTTGTTGGGACACTAGATGGGGCACAATAGTGTACACAGTTAGTTATATGAGAGGCCAGCTGCAGTTTAGATACAGAAGACTTCCTGATTTCAGTCAGATGGGCCAGGGTGCCCAAACCACCTGCACTGGCTTAGGTGCCCAGGATGATAGCAGTGGCCATGCAACGTTCACCAAGGGAGAAGCCCAGCCATCCACAGCATTGGACCTGACCATCAGTAGGCCAGTAGAGCAGCAAAAAAGGATGATAAAGGCAGAAACAGTGACAGGACGGGGACACAGGTAGCTCCATGATGTGGCAGCTTATAGCTTGGGAAGATGCCCTCAGTACCAATGTGAAATGGCTGAGGGAACTTTCGGATGCAGTGAGCTTGGACCAGGAATACGCTGAGTCACCGCAAAGTACAGTACAGTTGGGCAGGTTGCTCGCCAAGTGGCAATTGAAATTAGAGGCAGATATTCTCAAGTCTGGTGTGAAACAGACTAAGGAAGGTCTAACCATGACAGAGCTGAATTGGGAGGAAGCTGAGGAACCGTGCAGTATGGTCTGACCTGGGTATGTGCTATGTGACAGGAAGGAAAGTGCAGGGAGAGAAGAAGAGATGTGTAATGTGAAACCTGCCGTAAATGCTGTGAAGAACATTGATGTGATGCGTAATGAATATAGTAAAGTTGTTTATTTGAAAGTTGAAATGGACTGTTTCTCAATCTATGCACCACTGTCTATAGGGAGCCTACAGCAGACCAAAGGGGACCCTGATGGCATAGAGAGTAAAGCCACAGGTTTGCAAAGTATTGGACATTGTTTTCATGTGATGGGAGGCCAGGACACAGATTCCCCGGTTGTCCTCAGCCATGACTATGGCCCTGGCCCTCTCTCACAATGTTATAAATTCTATTTTAATGCCATCAACAACTTTGTACACTACCGATGTCAGACTTACTGGATTGTAGTGGCCTAGATCCACCTTCTTACCTTTCATAAATGTCTGTGCCATGTCTGCCATCCTCCAATCCTGTGGCACCCACTCTTTTACAAGATAGTCTACGAATATTATGTACAGTGGTCTGTCAATTATTGAGCTAAATTCCCTCAGTATCTGTGGATGAATGCCATCTGTGCCGGGGGATTTGGCAATGTTTACACTGTGTTCCAAATTATTATGCAAATTTATTTCAAGTGTCATAAAGATTTAATTGTTTTGTTTTTCAAATAAACTTGTGGATGGTATTGTGTCTCAGGGCTCACTGTATCACTGAAATCAGTCTTAAACTCATGTGATAATTAGTTTTCCAGGTTATTCTCATTAAAGGAAAGCTACTTAAAATATTTTTTTGATATGTGCACATGTGAAATATACATATACACAGTTGTTTGATTTTAATATTTTATTGGTCTTCTGCTATTGCTATGAAATAAAAGAGATATATATTTTAAATATTCCCTGTCATCATTCTTTCACTGGTCTGGTTCATGCTTGGTGCATGCTGTTTCTGTTCTCTTTAGTGGTTTCACTATATTGTCTGACACAGGTGGTGACCGGGATTACTATTGGTATTTATCTAAATATCAGTTATTTCTCTATATATAATACCTGGTTTTACTTCTGTGTCCATTTGGTTATTAAAAATGATGTTCCACATTATTAAGCAGGACACAGGTTTCAAGCAATATGGGAAATACAAAGGATCTCTCTGCTGCTGAAAAGCGTTAAATAGTGCAATGCTTTGGGCAAGGTATGAAAGCATTAGATATTTCACAAAAACTTTGGGATCATCATACTGTGAAGAGATTTGTGACTGAAACTGAGTACAGACAAAGTTCATGCAGATAAAGGCATAATGAGGAAGGTTTCTGCCAGAAAAATTCATTGGATTAAGAGAGGAGCTGCAAAAAAACATTACAAAGTAGCAAACAGTTATTTGAAGCTGCTGGTGCCTCTGGAGTCCCTCGAACCTCAAGGTGTAGGATCCTTCAAAGGCTTGCTGTGGTGCATAAACCTACTATTCGGCCACCCCTAAACAGTGTTCACAAGCAGAAACGGTTGCAGTGGGCCCAGACATACTTGAAGACTAATTTTCAAACAGTCCTGTTTACTGATGAGTGTCGAGCAACCCTGGATGATCCAGATGGAAGGAGTAGTGGATGGTTTGTGGATGGCCACCATGTCCTAACAAGACTGCGACCTCAGCAAGGAGGTGGAGGAGTCATGTTTTGAGCCGGAATCATGGGGAAGCAGCTGGTAGGGCCCTTTAAGGTTCTTGAAGGTGTGAAAATGACCTCTGCAAAGTATATAGAGTTTCTGACTGACAACTTTCTTCCATGGTATAAAAAGCAGAAACTTGCCTTCAGGAGAAAAATCATCTTCATGCATGGCAATGCACCATCTCATGCTGCAAAGAATACCTCTGGGTCATTGGCTGCTATGAGCATAAAAGGAGATAAACTTATGGTGTGGCCACCATATTCCCCTGACCTCAACCGTACAGAGAACCTTTAGAGTATCATCAAGCAAAAGATCTATGAGAGTGGGAGGCAGTTCACATCAAAACAGCGGCTCTGGGAAGCTATTCTGACTTCATGCAAAGAAATATAAGCAGAAACTCTCCAAAAACTCACAAGTTCAATGGATGCAAGAATTGTGAAGGTGATTCAAAGAAGGGTTCCTATGTTAAAGGCATGTACTATGGAGGACAGAGAATGAACTTCAATCCAATACTGCGGCCAGCATGCAGCCAGCGGGTAAGGAAAGGGTGAATCAAACACCTGAAAACTCCGCCCATATGATCGAAAACCGGTCCTGCCAAATTCAGGTGACAGGTTCCCTTTAACCCCTTCATGACCTTGGGATTTTTCGTTTTTCCATGTTCGTTTTTCTCTCCCCTCCTTCCCAGAGCCATAACTTTTTTATTTTTCCGTCAATATGGCCATGTGAGGGCTTATTTTTTGCGGGACGAGTTGTACTTTTGAACAACATCATTGGTTTTAGTATGTCGTGTACTAGAAAACGGGAAAAAAATTCCAAGTGCGGTGAAATTGCAAAAAAAATGCAATCCCACACTTGTTTTTTGTTTGGCTTTTTTGCTAGGTTCACTAAATGCTAAAACTGACCTGACATTATGATTCTCCAGGTCAGTACAAGTTCATAGACACCTAACATGACTAGGTTATTTTTTACTTTTAATTGCGCCATTTCCTGATACTCGTAGCGTCTCCATTTTTCATGATCTGGGGTCGGTTGTGGGCTTATTTTTCGCGTGCTGAGATGCCATTTTTAATGATAGCATTTTGGTGCAGATACGTTCTTTTGATCGCCCGTTATTACATTTTAATGCAATGTCGCGGCGACCAAAAAAATGTAATTCTGGCGTTTCTAATTTTTTTCTCGCTATGCCGTTTAGCGATCAGGTTAATGCTTTTTTTATTGATAGATCGGGCGATTATGAACGCGGTGATACTACATATGTGTAGATTTGATTTTTTTAATTGATTTATTTTGATTGGGGCGAAAGGGGGGTGATTTAAACTTTTATATTTTTTTTATTTTTTTCACTTTTTTTTCACTTTTTTAACTTTTGCCATGCTTCAATAGCCTCCATGGGAGGCTAGAAGCAGGCACAGCACGATCGCCTCTGCTACATAGCAGCGATCTGATGTTCGCTGCTATGTAGCAGAAAATCAGGTGTGCTGTGACCGCCGACCACAGGGTGGTGCTCACAGCTGCTGGGGTCTCAAGGACCTCTATGGTTACAAGGTACAAGCATCGTCGACCTCCGATTATGTGATGAGGTCGGCGATGACGTCATTTCCGGCCGCCCGGCCGGATGCGGCAGTTAAATGCCGCTGTCTGCATTTGACAGCGGCATTTAACTAGTTAATAGGCGCAAGCAGATCGCGATTCTGCCCGCGCCCATAATGGGCACATGTCAGCTGTTCAAAACAGCTGACATGTCCCGGCTTTGATGCGGGCTCACCGCCGGAGCCCACATCAAAGAGGGGCTTCTGACCTTGGACGTACTATCCCGTCCAAGGTCAGAAAGGGGTTAAAGGGAAGGTACCGCATTTGAAGGTCATTAATAAATCACTGTAATGTAGCATAACATGCTGCTATAAGCAAGTTTGAAATGCATGTGAAACAGATTTAATGTGTTATATGAGTTTAACCACTTCATGACCCAGCCTATTTTGACCTTAAAGACCTTGCCGTTTTTTGCAATTCTGACCAGTGTCCCTTTATGAGGTAATAACTCAGGAACGCTTCAATGGATCCTAGCGGTTCTGAGATTGTTTTTTCGTGACATATTGGGCTTCGTGTTAGTGGTAAATTTAGGTCAATAAATTCTGTGTTTATTTGTGATAAAAATGGAAATTTGGCGAAAATTTTGAAAATTTCGCAATTTTCACATTTTGAATTTTTATTCTGTTAAACTAGAGAGTTTTGTGACACAAAATAGTTAATAAATAACATTTCCCACATGTATACTTTACATCAGCACAATTTTGGAAACAAAATTTTTTTTTCCTAGGAAGTTATAAGGGTTAAAATTTGACCAGCGATTTCTCATTTTTACAACAAAATTTACAAAACCATTTTTTTGAGGGACCACCTCACATTTGAAGTCAGTTTGAGGGGTCTATATGGCTGAAAATACCCAAAAGTGACACCATTCTAAAAACTGCACCCCTCAAGGTGCACAAAACCACATTCTAGAAGTTAATTAACCCTTCAGGTGCTTTACAGCAGCAGAAGCAACATGGAAGGAAAAAATGAACATTTAACTTTTTAGTCACAAAAATGATTTTTCAGCAACAATTTTTTTATTTTCCCAATGGTAAAAGGAGAAACTGAACAACGAAAGTTGTTGTCCAATTTGTCCTGAGTACGCTGATACCGCATATGTGGGGGTAAACCACTGTTTGGGCACACGGCAGGGCTTGGAAGGGAAGGAGCGACATTTGACTTTTTGAATGAAAAATTGGCTGCCCTCTTTAGCGGACACCATGTCACGTTTGGAGAGACCCTGTGTGCCTAAACATTGGAGCTCCCCCACACGTGACCCCATTTTGGAAACAAGGCGCCCCAAGGAACTTATCTACATGCATAGTGAGCCCTTTAAACCCCCAGGTGCTTCACAAATTGATCCGTAAAAATGAAAAAGTACTTTTTTTTCACAAAACAATTATTTTAGCCTCAATTTTTTCATTTTCACATAGACAACAGGATAAAATGGATCCTAAAATTTGTTGGTCAATTTCTCCTGAGTACACCGATACCTCACATGTGGGGGTAAACCACTGTTTGGGCACATGGTAAGGCTCGGAAGGGAAGGAGCGCCATTTGACTTTTTGAATGAAAAATTATCTCCATCGTTAGCGGACACCATGTCGCGTTTGGAGAGACCCTGTGTGCCTAAACATTGGAGCTCCCCCACAAGTGACCCCATTTTGGAAACTGGACCCCCCAAGGAACTTATCTAGATGCCTAGTCAGCACTTTAAACCCCCAGGTGCTTCACAAATTGATCCGTAAAAATGAAAAAGTACATTTTTTCACAAAAAATTTCTTTTCGCCTCAATTTTTTCATTTTCACATGGGCAATAGGATAAAATGGATCCTAAAATTTGTTGAGCAATTTCTGCCGAGTACGCCAATACCTCATATGTGGGGGTAAACCACTGTTTGGGCACACGGCAGGGCTCGTAAGGGAAGGCGCGCCTTTGACTTTTTGAATGGAAAATTAGCTCCAATTGTTAGCGGACACCATGTCGCGTTTGGAGAGCCCCTGTGTGCCTAAACATTGGAGCTCCCCCACAAGTGACCCCATTTTGGAAACTAGACCCCCCAAGGAACTTATCTAGATGCATACTGAGCACTTTAAACCCCCAGGTGCTTCACAGAAGTTTATAATGCAGAGCCATGAAAATCAAAAATAATTTTTCTTTTCTCAAAAATGATTTTTTAGCCTGGAATTTCCTATTTTGCCAATGGTAATAGGAGAAATTGGACCACAAATGTTGTTGTCCAGTTTGTCCTGAGTACGCAGATACCCCATATGTGGGGGTAACGCACTGTTTGGGCACACAGCAGGGCTCAGAAGGGAAGGCACGCCATTTGGCTTTTTAAATTGAAAATTAGCTCCAATCATTAGCGGACACCATGTCGCGTTTGGAGAGCCCCTGTGTGCCTAAACATTGGAGCTCCCCCACAAGTGACCCCATTTTGGAAACTAGACCCCCAAAGGAACTAATCTAGATGTGTGGTGAGGACTTTGAACCCTCAAGTGCTTCACAGAAGTTTATAACGCAGAGCCATGAAAATAAAAAAAAAATTGTTTTCTCAAAAATGATTTTTTAGCCCGCAATTTTTCATTTTCCCAAGGGTAACAGGACAAATTTGACCCCAAAAGTTGTTGCCAGTTTCTCCGGAGTACACTGATACCCCATATGTGGGGGTAAACCACTGTTTAGGCACATGCTGGGGCTCGGAAGTGAAGTAGTGACGTTTTGAAATGCAGACTTTGATGGAATGCTCTGCGAGCGTCACGTTGCGTTTGCAGAGCCCCTGATGTGGCTAAACAGTAGAAACCCCCCACAAGTGACCCCATTTTGGAAACTAGACCCCCCAAGGAACTTAGCTAGATGTGAGGTGAGCACTTTGAACCCCCAAGTGCTTCACAGAAGTTTATAACGCAGAGCCGTGAAAATAATAAATACGTTTTCTTTCCTCAAAAATAATATTTTAGCCCAGAATTTTTTATTTTCCCAAAGGTTACAGGAGATATTGGACCACAAAAGTTGTTGTCCAGTTTCTCCAGAGTAAGCTGATACCCCATGTGTGGGGGTAAACCACTGTTTGGGCACACGTCGGGGCTCAGAAGGGAAGTAGTGACTTTTGAAATGCAGACTTTGATGGAATGGTCTGCGGACGTCTTGTTGCGTTTGCAGAGCCCCTGGTGTGCCTAAACAGTAGAAACCCCCAACAAGTGACCCCATTTTGGAAACTAGACCCCCCAAGGAACTAATCTAGATATGTGGTGAGCACTTTGAACCCCCAAGTGCTTCACAGACGTTTACAACGCAGAGCCGTGAAAATAAAAAATCATTTTTCTTTCCTCAAAAATTATGTTTTAGCAAGCAATTTTTTATTTTCTCAAGGGTAACAAGAGAAATTGGACCCCATTAATTGTTGCGCAGTTTGTCCTGAGTATGCTGGTACCCCATATGTGGGTGTAAACCACTGTTTGGGCGCACGTCGGGGCTCGGAAGTGAGGGAGCACCATTTGACCTTTTGAATACAAGATTGGCTGGAATCAATGGTGTTGCGTTTGGAGACCCCCTGATGTGCCTAAACAGGGGAAACCCCTCAATTCTAACGCCAACACACCCCTAACCCTTATCCCAACTGTAGCCGTAACCCTAATCACAACCCTAACCCCAACATACCCCTAACCACAACCCTAACCCCAACACACCCCTAACCCTAACCACAACCCTAATTCCAACCCTAACCCTAAGGCTATGTGCTAACGTTGCGGATTCGTATGAGATTTTTCAGCACCATTTTTGAAAAATCCGCGGGTAAAAGGCACTGCGTTTTACCTGCGGATTTACCGCGGATTGCCAGTGTTTTTTGTGCGGATTTCACCTGCGGATTCCTATTGAGGAACAGGTGTAAAACGCTGCGGAATCCGCACAAAGAATTGACATGCTGCGGAAAATACAACGCAGCGTTTCCGCGTGGTATTTTCCGCACCATGGGCACAGCGGATTTGGTTTTCCATATGTTTACATGGTACTGTAAACCTGATGGAACACTGCTGCGGATCCGCAGCCAAATCCGCACCGTGTGCACATAGCCTAATTCTAAAGGTATGTGCACACGCTGCGGAAAACGCTGCGGATCCGCAGCAGTTTCCCATGAGTTTACAGTTCAATGTAAACCTATGGGAAACAAAAATCGCTGTACACATGCTGCAGAAAAACTGCACGGAAACGCAGCGGTTTACATTCCGCAGCATGTCACTTCTTTCTGCGGATTCCGCAGCGGTTTTACAACTGCTCCAATAGAAAATCGCAGTTGTAAAACCGCAGTGAAATGCGCGGTAAATCTGCGATAAATCCACAGCGGTTTAGCACTGCGGATTTATCAAATCCTCTGCGGAAAAATCCGCAGAGGACCAGAACACATGTGGACATTCCTACCCCTAACCCTACCCCTAACCCTACCCCTACCCCTAACCCTACCCCTAACCCTAACCCTAACCCTACCCCTAACCCTACCCCTAACCCTACCCCTAACCCTAACCCTACCCCTAACCCTACCCCTAACCCTACCCCTAACCCTACCCCTAACCCTAACCCTAACCCTAACCCTAGTTCTTACCCCAACATTAGTGGAACAAAAAAAAAATTCTTTATTTTTTTTTTGTCCCTACCTATGGGGGTGACAAAGTGTGGGGGGGGTCATTTACTATTTTTTTTATTTTGATCACTGAGATAGGTTATTTCTCAGTGATCAAAACTCACTTTGGAACGAATCTGCCGGCCGGCAGATTCGGCGGGCGCACTGCACATGCGCCCGCCATTTTGGAAGATGGCGGCGCCCAGCAAAGAAGACGGACGGACACCGGGAGGCCGGGTAAGTATAAGGGGGGGAGATCAGGGCACGGGGGGGCGTCGGAGCACGGGGGGGTGGATCGGAACACGGGGGGGTGGATTGGAGCACGGGGGGTGGATCGGAACACGGGGTGAGGGATTGGTGCACGGGGTGGGGGATCGCTGTGCGGGGGGGTGGATCGGAGCAAGGGGGGGGGATCGCTGTGCGGGGGTGGGATCGGAGTGCGGGGTGGTTTGATTGGAGCACGGGGGGTGTGATTGGAGCCCGGGGGGAGCGGACAGGAGGACGGGGGAGCGGAGCACAGGACGGAGGGGAGCGGACCACAGATCGGAGGGCTGGGGGGGCGATCGGTGGGGTGGGGTGGGTGCACATTAGTGTTTCCAGCCATGGCCGATGATATTGCAGCATCGGCCATGGCTGGATTGTAATATTTCACCAGTTTTTTAGGTGAAATATTACAAATCGCTCTGATTGGCAGTTTCACTTTCAACAGCCAATCAGAGCGATCGTAGCCACGGGGGGGGGTGAAGCCACCCCCCCGGGCTAAACTACCACTCCCCCTGTCCCTGCAGATCGGGTGAAATGGGAGTTAACCCTTTCACCCGATCTGCAGGGACGCGATCTTTCTGTGACACAGCATATGCGTCACAGGTCGGATTGGCACCGACTTTCATGACGCATACGCTGTGTCACAGGTCGGGAAGGGGTTAAAGAAGGCACTGGGGGCTGACATCTTGGTTTTGCAGCAGTAGCATGGCACTATCAGTGTCAGATTATGGCACCCCATGGACATAGGAGATAATAGACTGGCGCTGACCCTATCTGTAACATTGCAGCAGCATTAGCATTGAGCTGGGCACGCCTCTGTGGGCTGCACAACTCACTGCTGTAGGTGTGACTAGCTGCCATTTTATTATAGCCCTGTGCTATTTGCTGAGCTCCACTTACTCTCTATGGCAGGACAGAAGAAGCCCTCACTCTCACTGCTCCTTTGTACTCCAGGCAGGCACATCCTCTGCTCTCACTTGCTGCCCTGTGTGTTTCTCCTGCTGTGTCTCCCCCCCCCCCTCACACACAGTCCCTGTGATCTCTGGTAAGCTGCACTCACAGCCTGCAGAGAGGGAGGTGACACCTGGAGAGAGAGAGCAGAGCAGCTGACAGGACAAGGGATTAAGGTGGGGAAGGGGGATGGCAAGAATGTTATTCACAAAAAATGCTGCTGAGTCCACTGTGTTCTGCTCCTCTGTAAACAAGCTGTGCCTCTGATGCAGTAACTGCTGGTGATAGCAGATCACAGGGCAGTCACACACAAAATGGTGCTGCCCTGTGATGCTGCTCTTCATTCTGCCCCAGGGATATTAGACCACCCAAAAGGGGAGGGAAATGGTGATGTCAGCAGTTACTGCCCCAATTTTGCTGCTAACAGGAAAGCTGCTAAATCTTACTATAGCTGCTTGAGGTCCAAAACGGAAAATGCTCCCCCTAGTGGTAAATATGTATATTTGTAGAAAAATATATAATATTTTTCATATAGAAATGTTTGCAAACAGTGCAAACATTGCATTAATACATTTTAATTACTATTTTAAGCTTAATTTCACAAAAAAACAAAATACAAGAAAACTGGTGGCACCTTCCCTTTAACATGTAACTTGGCCTGTTAGGATGTTTTGGAGTTAAATAACTTTTTTGTTCAGTGACTGTGACCTCCTAATGCTGCAAATTCCACAAATGAGCATTTTCAGTTCTTTAAAACATATCAAATGTTTAGAAATTCTACTGTGCCTAATAATTTGCAACAGTGCATTTTGAGTTTTTATTCATTTTGGAGATTATACTGTTATCATTGGGAGGTTTCTTTAATAAAATGTGATGTATACTCTAATGCAGGGGTCCCCAACTCCAGTCCTCAAGGCCCACCAACAGGTCATGTTTTTGGGATTTCCTTTGCATTGCACAGGTGATGCAATTATTACCTGGGCAAGACTAAGGAAATCCTGAAAACATGATATGTTGGTGGGCCTTGAGGACTGGAGTTGGGGACCCCTGCAGTCTAATGCAATGTTCCCCCGCTCCAGTCCTTAAGAGCCACCAACAGGTCATGTTTTCAGGATTTCCTTAGTATTTCACAGGTGATTGAATTCCTGCCTCTGCAGGTGATGCAATTATCACCTGTGCAATACTAAGGAAATCCTGAAAACATGACCTGTTGGTGGCTCTTGAGGACCGGAGTTGGGGAGCACTGCTCTAACAGATGATGATTTTTATTAGACTGACTGTCATTTGCACCGACCATTTATGAAAATCTGAGAAAAATGTAATTTGCATAATAATTTGGAACATGGTGTAATTTGCTCAGACTTCTTTTTATGTTAAACTAGTTATATCAAGTGGTGAATTTTTATTTTTGCCTTGTTGATAGTGTTGAGCGATACCTTCCGATATCGGAAAGTATCGGTATCGGATAGGATCGGCCGATATTCAAAAAATATCGGATATCGCCGATACCGATACCCGATCCCAATGCAAGTCAATGGGACCAAAATATCGGAATTAAAATAAACCCTTTCTTGCCTTGTAGGTTCATTCTACATGAAGGAAAACAACTAAGAATAATGTAGGATGTATTGTGGGAGGTGGCGGAGACATTAAAGGCAATGAGGTTTAGCCCAATCAAATAGAATAGCAGGAATTTTTTTTTTTTTAAGACGTTCGGAGTGAAAAAGATATTGAGTATGTAAATTTTTTTTTATTTTGTCAGATATTGATGTTTCACTATTCCACGCCCTTCCCCTTCTTTTTTTTTCTTTTTTTTTTTTACTTTTCCCACACTTTCATCTTCATCATCATCAGCATCTTTGACATCAACTTCTTCTACACCTTATTCATCTTCTTCTTCATCTTCTACCTATTTTTTTTTTTATTACATTCTTCATATTCATTTTATTCAACTATTATTATTCTTCCTATTCTACATATTCTTTTTATTCCACTGTTATTATTCTTCCTATTCTACTTCTTCATCATATTCTCATTTGTGACAGGCATTCCCGTAGTTGTTATCTATAAAAGTTGGAAGATTACACCTTCCGTTCTGCCAGTCACAAAAGTTACATTTGTCCGCGTTCAGTTTGGCCTGCAGCATCAGGCTTTATCCAGGGGCACCACGAGGAGGAACGGACTCACCCCCATACACTGCTTAGTCTTCTTCTGCATAAAATTTAGATAATATCTTTTGCTCTGATATTAAGTCTTATGCTTAATGTTCTTCTGCTCTTTGTTCTGCAGCCTCTTGTTCTTCTGCTTCTCGGTCTTCCATGTCGTCGTCTCCAGGGTCGTCGTCTCCAGTGTCGTCATCTCCGCCGTCGTCGTCTCAGCCGTCGTCGTCTCCGCCGTCGTCGTCGTCGTCATCGGGGTGGTCTTCCGGGTCATCGTCGTCGTCATCGGGGTGGTTTTCCGGGTCGTCGACTTTAGGGTCTTCAACTTGGAAATGTAGCAGAAGGTACAAGAAGGCTGAGAAAATGCCAAGAACCAGCTGATGGAACTGGAACTCGGATGGCTACCCGAAGGTTCAAGAGCCTATGGAACTACCGAGGATCAGCTGACGTTACTGGAACCCGGTTACTAAGCAGGAGGTACCCGTGCTAAAAAGCACTACCAAGGACCGCCTGACGTTGGCGGAACTCGGATACCCAGAAGGAGGCACCTAAGCCAAAGGCTCTGCCCGGAACCAGCTGACGGTACTGGAACCAGGATGGGGAGCAGAAGGTACAAGAGCAAAAGACACAGCCGAGAACCAGCTGACGGTACTGGAACCCGGATGGGTAGCCGAAGGTCCAAGAGCCAATGGAACTACCGAGGACCAGCTGACGTTACTGGAACCCGGTTACTAAGCAGGAGGTACCCGTGCCCGAAAGCACTACCAAGGACCACCTGACGTTGGTGGAACTTGGATACCCAGAAGGAGGCACCTAAGCCAAAGGCTCTGCCCGGAACCAGCTGACGGTACTGGAACCAGGATAGGGAGCAGAAGGTACAAGAGCAAAAGACACTGCCGAGAACCAGCTGACGGTGCTGGAACCAGGTGGTGGACCTGAAGGTCCACAGGAGAGGAGAGAACAGCTAGGCCGCGAGGCAGCCGCAGTTACCGAACCCCAACAGTCCGACAAGGGGAGCTGGGCCTACTGGCACTACAGAACCAGCCTTGACTACCAGTTCACGCAGCCCACATAGGAAGCTCCTAAACTGGAGGCACCCTGGAGTTGGCTAACCCGACCGCACCACGACGGGGCAAGCATAGGCGTCTCAGTGAGCTTGACACAACCCGGAAACAGCTGGCGGTGCTGAAACCAGGCTTGGCACGAGGGAGTACCTGTGACAAGAACACTGCCGAGAACCAGCTGGCGGTGCTGGAACCCAGATGCGTTGCCCCAGTGTGCAAGAGCCAATGGCATGACCGAGGACCAGCTGGCGGTGCTGGAACCCGGTTACTAAGCTGTAGGTGCCCGCGCTTAAAAGCACTACCAAGGACCGCCTGACGTTGGCGGAACTCGGATACCCAGGAGGAGGCACCTAAGCCAAAGGCTCGGCCTGGAACCAGCTGACGGTGCTGGAACCAGGTGGTGGACCTGAAGGTCCACAGGAGAGGAGAGAACAGCTAGGCCGCGAGGTAGCCGCAGTTACCGAACCCCAACAGTCCTACAGGGCGAGCTGGGCCTACTGGCACTACAGAACCAGCCTTGACTGCCAGTTCACGCAGCCCACATAGGAAGCTCCTAAACTGGAGGCACCCTGGAGTTGGCTAACCCGACCGCACCACGACGGGGCAAGCATAGGCGTCTCAGTGAGCTTGACACAACCCGGAAACAGCTGGCGGTGCTGAAACCAGGCTTGGCACGAGGGAGTACCTGTGTCAAGAACACTGCCGAGAACCAGCTGGCGGTGCTGGAACCCAGATGCGTTGCCCCAGTGTGCAAGAGCCAATGGCACGACCGAGGACCAGCTGGCGGTGCTGGAACCCGGTTACTAAGCTGTAGGTGCCCGCGCTTAAAAGCACTACCAAGGACCGCCTGACGTTGGCGGAACTCGGATACCCAGGAGGAGGCACCTAAGCCAAAGGCTCGGCCTGGAACCAGCTGACGGTGCTGGAACCAGGTGGTGGACCCCAAGGCCCACAGGAGAGGAGAGAACAGCTAGGCCGCGAGGCAGCCGCAGTTACCGAACCCCAACAGTCCTACAGGGGGAGCTGGGCCTACTGGCACTACAGAACCAGCCTTGACTGCCAGTTCACGCAGCCCACATAGGAAGCTCCTAAACTGGAGGCACCCTGGAGTTGGCTAACCCGACCGCACCACGATGGGGCAAGCATAGGCGTCTCAGTGAGCTTGACACAACCCGGAAACAGCTGGCGGTGCTGAAACCAGGCTTGGCACGAGGGAGTACCTGTGTCAAGAACACTGCCGAGAACCAGCTGGCGGTGCTGGAACCCAGATGCGTTGCCCCAGTGTGCAAGAGCCAATGGCACGACCGAGGACCAGCTGGCGGTGCTGGAACCCGGTTACTAAGCTGTAGGTGCCCGCGCTTAAAAGCACTACCAAGGACCGCCTGACGTTGGCGGAACTCGGATACCCAGGAGGAGGCACCTAAGCCAAAGGCTCGGCCTGGAACCAGCTGACGGTGCTGGAACCAGGTGGTGGACCTGAAGGTCCACAGGAGAGGAGAGAACAGCTAGGCCGCGAGGCAGCCGCAGTTACCAAACCCCAACAGTCCTACAGGGGGAGCTGGGCCTACTGGCACTACAGAACCAGCCTTGACTACCAGTTCACGCAGCCCACATAGGAAGCTCCTAAACTGGAGGCACCCTGGAGTTGGCTAACCCGACCGCACCACGACGGGGCAAGCATAGGCGTCTCAGTGAGCTTGACACAACCCGGAAACAGCTGGCGGTGCTGAAACCAGGCTTGGCACGAGGGAGTACCTGTGTCAAGAACACTGCCGAGAACCAGCTGGCGGTGCTGGAACCCAGATGCGTTGCCCCAGTGTGCAAGAGCCAATGGCACGACCGAGGACCAGCTGGCGGTGCTGGAACCCGGTTACTAAGCTGTAGGTGCCCGCGCTTAAAAGCACTACCAAGGACCGCCTGACGTTGGCGGAACTCGGATACCCAGGAGGAGGCACCTAAGCCAAAGGCTCGGCCTGGAACCAGCTGACGGTGCTGGAACCAGGTGGTGGACCTGAAGGTCCACAGGAGAGGAGAGAACAGCTAGGCCGCGAGGCAGCCGCAGTTACCGAACCCCAACAGTCCGACAAGGGGAGCTGGGCCTACTGACACTACAGAACCAGCCTTGACTACCAGTTCACGCAGCCCACTTAGGAAGCTCCTAAACTGGAGGCACCCTGGAGTTGGCTAACCCGACCACACCACGACGGGGCAAGCATAGGCGTCTCAGTGAGCTTGACACAACCCGGAAACAGCTGACGGTGCTGAAACCAGGCTTGGCACGAGGGAGTACCTGTGATAAGAACACTGCCGAGAACCAGCTGGCGGTGCTGGAACCCAGATGCGTTGCCCCAGTGTGCAAGAGCCAATGGCACGACCGAGGACCAGCTGGCGGTGCTGGAACCCGGTTACTAAGCTGTAGGTGCCCGCGCTTAAAAGCACTACCAAGGACCGCCTGACGTTGGCGGAACTCGGATACCCAGGAGGAGGCACCTAAGCCAAAGGCTCGGCCTGGAACCAGCTGACGGTGCTGGAACCAGGTGGTGGACCACAAGGCCCACAGGAGAGGAGAGAACAGCTAGGCCGCGAGGCAGCCGCAGTTACCGAACCCCAACAGTCCTACAGGGGGAGCTGGGCCTACTGGCACTACAGAACCAGCCTTGACTACCAGTTCACGCAGCCCACATAGGAAGCTCCTAAACTGGAGGCACCCTGGAGTTGGCTAACCCGACCGCACCACGACGGGGCAAGCATAGGCGTCTCAGTGAGCTTGACACAACCCGGAAACAGCTGACGGTGCTGAAACCAGGCTTGGCACGAGGGAGTACCTGTGACAAGAACACTGCCGAGAACCAGCTGGCGGTGCTGGAACCCAGATGCGTTGCCCCAGTGTGCAAGAGCCAATGGCACGACCGAGGACCAGCTGGCGGTGCTGGAACCCGGTTACTAAGCTGTAGGTGCCCGCGCTTAAAAGCACTACCAAGGACCGCCTGACGTTGGCGGAACTCGGATACCCAGGAGGAGGCACCTAAGCCAAAGGCTCGGCCTGGAACCAGCTGACGGTGCTGGAACCAGGTGGTGGACCACAAGGCCCACAGGAGAGGAGAGAACAGCTAGGCCGCGAGGCAGCCGCAGTTACCGAACCCCAACAGTCCTACAGGGGGAGCTGGGCCTACTGGCACTACAGAACCAGCCTTGACTACCAGTTCACGCAGCCCACATAGGAAGCTCCTAAACTGGAGGCACCCTGGAGTTGGCTAACCCGACCGCACCACGACGGGGCAAGCATAGGCGTCTCAGTGAGCTTGACACAACCCGGAAACAGCTGACGGTGCTGAAACCAGGCTTGGCACGAGGGAGTACCTGTGACAAGAACACTGCCGAGAACCAGCTGGCGGTGCTGGAACCCAGATGCGTTGCCCCAGTGTGCAAGAGCCAATGGCACGACCGAGGACCAGCTGGCGGTGCTGGAACCCGGTTACTAAGCTGTAGGTGCCCGCGCTTAAAAGCACTACCAAGGACCGCCTGACGTTGGCGGAACTCGGATACCCAGGAGGAGGCACCTAAGCCAAAGGCTCGGCCTGGAACCAGCTGACGGTGCTGGAACCAGGTGGTGGACCACAAGGCCCACAGGAGAGGAGAGAACAGCTAGGCCGCGAGGCAGCCGCAGTTACCGAACCCCAACAGTCCTACAGGGGGAGCTGGGCCTACTGGCACTACAGAACCAGCCTTGACTACCAGTTCACGCAGCCCACATAGGAAGCTCCTAAACTGGAGGCACCCTGGAGTTGGCTAACCCGACCGCACCACGACGGGGCAAGCATAGGCGTCTCAGTGAGCTTGACACAACCCGGAAACAGCTGACGGTGCTGAAACCAGGCTTGGCACGAGGGAGTACCTGTGACAAGAACACTGCCGAGAACCAGCTGGCGGTGCTGGAACCCAGATGCGTTGCCTATTAAAGATTGTCTTCCTAGAGCCCCAACTAGCGGTGTTGGAGCTAAGGGTAAGCAGGGGGAGCAGAGTGTAGGCCGAAGCCTGCACTGGAGGCAGCTTTGTGTCTGCGTTGCGTTTGCAGGACACTTTGCCGGCTACACAGTGGGGGAACAGCTGGCGTTGCTGAACCCCACTAACACAATGGCGTGTGTTTTTCTCTGTGCAGCTAGCACTTGCGGTCAAAAACTAGCGATGTTAGAGCCCGTGTTGAAGCAGGAGGAGGAGGAGAGGAGCAGAGTGTAGTCCGAAGCCTATTTGAACCAATTTCAAAGGAAACCTTTAACCCCCCCCTCAGGTGTTACAAAGTACAAGAGACACACCTTGTGCAGTATTAATGCTGCACAAGTGAAAGGTTGCTCTATTAATTTGTCTACTTGCACACGCTGAATGAAAGACGTACACAATTTAGCCCATTCTACAGTCAAGCTGTAGTGGATGCGTGACTTGGCTTTTTAAGGAGACGCAGCACAGGTGTCCCAAATAACGCCTTGGTGCTTGGCGCAGCTTCCTGAGCGTTGTTATTTGCTGTACAGGAGTCTGCGCTCTTGTGTTATCCCTTGGCAATGCCCTGTTAGAGCTGCCCGTCTTATGACCTCATTTCATGTTGGCCGGTGCGGTTAACGATGGCCATAAATCCCAGACCCACAGTGCCTTTTCATAAAGTCACACTGCGGTGCTGTGATTCGTGGCCTTGAGCAGTAAATATTTTGGCCGCTCACACACGTCCTTACACCTGCTTCAGACTGAGCGGCCTCTGCTGATCCCTTCTCGCATGCCGCGGCCATGAGGCTGCACAGTCTGAAGAAGGCGGAAGGAGATGAGTTAAGACAGGTGAAGATATGCACTGCTCGTGCCCATCAATCACACCCTCGCAGTCAAAATAAGACAACGAGGAGCATTGTTTCAGGCAGGGCGGACGCACAGGCGCAACAAGCCAACCAATGATGTCAGAAGACGGGAAGCGCTACCAAGGGGGGTGCTGCGTATCATTAGAAAGGAAAGTCACACCTCAGGGACAGTGGAATGGTCTCAATGAGACACATTTTGTACGTTTTGAGTTCCACGTGGGCAAGGACAAAAAGTCAGCCACCTTGTACAAATGCAGCAGTACTGCTGTACAAGGTGGCTGTTATACATAGAAACACCTGGGGGGGTGGGGCCAGGTTCCCTTTAATTTCAGTTCATGTGCCTGCGTGGCGTTTGCAGGTCACGTTGCCGGCTACACAGCAGGGGAACAGCTGGCGTTGCTGAACCCCACTAACACATTGGCTGGTGTTTTTCTCTGTGCAGCTAGCACTTCCGGGCAAAAACTAGCAGTGTTTGAGCCCAGGGTCAGCAGGAGGAGGAGAGGAGCAGAGTGTAGGCCGAAGCCTGCACTGGTGGCAGCTTTTGTTCTGTTGTGCCAGCGTGGCTTGTGCTGGACACGTTGCCGACTACACAGCAGGGGAACAGCTGGCGGTGCTGAACCCCACTGACACATCACCTAGTGTTTTTTCTGTGTAGACAACACTTCCAGGTGGCAACTGACAGTGTTGAAACCCAGGGAATCAAAGAGGAGCAGAGTGTAGGCCGAAGCCTGCAGTGGAGCAAGTTGAAAGGGAACCTTTAACCCCCCCCCCCAGGCATTTGTTGCTGAAAGAGCCATCTTGTACAGCAGTAATACTGCACATGGAAAATGGTGGCTCCGAAAATTATGCTCCTTGCAAACGCTGAAGTACACACTCATATAATGTGTCCCCTCACACCGTCAAACCATCCCGGAAGTGGGACTTTCCTTTGTAATGTGACACAGCACAGCCGTCATTCCAACCCCCTTGGTGCCGGGCGCCACCTCCTCAACGTTGTTTGGTTCTGTCACAGAGCCCGCGCTGTAATGTTATCCCTTGGCCATGCACAGTTAGCGGTGCCTGTCTTCTGACATCATGTAGGTGTCAGGCTGGCAGTGCCTGTGCGTCCAAGCTGCCCGAGATCCAGCCTTGCAATGTCATCTAATGTAGTCCCACTGCGGGCCAGGGATCCATGGGCATGCGCAGTGCATATCATCGCCTCTCACTCACCTCCTTCCTGCTTCTTCAGACTGTGCGGCGTCACGGCCGTGGCATGCTATTAGGGATCAGCTGACGCCGCCTAGTCTGAAGAAGCGTGAAGAAGGGGAGTGAGAGGCTAGTATATGCACTGCGCATGGCCATGGATACCAGGCCCACTGTGGGATCACATTAGACGACACTGCGAGGTGTGATTTCGGGCAGCGTGGACGCACAGGCGCAGCCAGGACGACAACAAATGATGTCAGAGGACGGGCAGCGCAAACTGTGCATGGCCAAGGGATAACATAGCAGCGCAGGGTCCATGACGGAATCAAACAACGCTAAGGAGGCAGCGCACGGTGCCAAGGGGGTAGCAATGACGGCTGTGCTGCGTCACATTACAAAGGAAAGTCCCACCTCCGGGACGGTTGGACGGTGTGAGGGGACACATTACATGAGTGTGTAGTTCAGCGTTTGCAAGGAGCATAATTTCAAGAGCGACCTTTCCCTTGTGCAGTATTAGTGCTGCACATGGTGGCTCTTTCAGTAACAAACGCCTAGGGGGGAGGAGGACAGGTCCCCTTACATTTTAGTTGTGCCAGCGTGGCGGTCGCATGACACGTTGCCGGATACACAGCTGGGGATCAGCTGACGTTACTGAACCCCAATAACAGAGGAGCGACTGTTGACTGTGCACACAGCACTTCCAGGCACCAACTGGCAGTGTTAGAGCACAGGGACAGCAGGAGGAGCAGATTGGAGGTATTGCCGCACACACAGCTGGGGATCAGCTGACGTTACTAAACCCCAATAACAGAGGAGCGACTGTTGACTGTGCACACAGCACTTCCAGGCACCAACTGGCGGTGTTAGAGCCCAGGGACAGCAGGAGGAGCAGAGGAACAGAGTGTAGGCCGAAGCCTGATTGGAGCAAGTTGAAAGGAAACCTTTAACCCCCCCCCAAGACGTTTGTAGCTGAAAGAGCCATCTTGTGCAGCACTAAGGATGCAAAAGGAAAAGGTTGCTCTTTTAATTATGCTCCTTGCAAACACCGAAGTAAACACTAAAAATGTGTCCCTTTATACCGTTAAACCGTTCCGGAGGTGCGAATTTCCTTCGTAATGGGACACAGCACAGCTGTCATTCCTATCCCCTTGATGCCGTGCGCTGCCTCCTCAGCGTTGTTTTAAGCTGTCACGGAGCCTGCGCTGTTCTGTTAGCCCTTGGCCATGCCCAATTAGCGCTGCCTGTCTTCTGACATAATTTGGTGTCAGGCTGTCAGTGCCTGTGCGTCCACGCTGCTCCAGATCCCACCTCGCAGTCTCGTCTAACGTAATCCCACTGCAGGCCTTGGAACCATGGGCATGCACAGTGCATAACCTCGACTCTCACTCCCCTCCTTCCCTCTTCTTCAGACTGTGCGGTGTCATGGCCGTGGCATGCTAGGGATCAGCTGACGGCGCACAGTCTAAAGAAGGCGGAGGGAAATGAGCGAGAGCCCGAGGGGAAGATATGCACTGCGCATGCCCATGGATCCCAGGCCCGCAGTGTGACTCAATCAGAAGACACTGCGAGGTGGGATCTCGGGCAGCGCGGCCGCACAGGCGCAGCCAGCCTGACACCAAATTATGTCAGAAGACAGGCAGCGCAAATAGGGCATGCCCAAGGGATAACAGAACAGCGCAGGCTCCGTGACAGCTTAAAACAACGCTGAGGAGGCAGCGCATGGCACCAAGGGGGTAGGAATGACGGCTGTGCTGCGTCACATTACGAAGGAAAGTCCCAGCTCCGGGACGGTATAACGGTATCAGTGAACACATTTTATAAGTGCTACCTTTTCCTTGTGCAGCATTACTGCTGCACAAGATGGCTCTTTCAGTAACAAACGCCGGGGGGGGGGGGTATCAGGTTCCCTTACATTTAGGTTGTTGTGCCAGCGTGGCGGTCGCAGGACACATTGCCGGCTACACAGCTGGGGATCAGCTGACGTTACTGAAACCCAATAACACTGGGTCGTATGTTTTTACTGTGCAGCCTGCACTTCTGAGCCGCAACTGGCGGTGTTGGAGCCCAGGAATAGCAGTTCAGGTGGTAGAAAGATGAACACAGCAGGAAACCTGGATGACACCCAATTACTTAATCAGGCAGAGGAGTGGCAAATTCCTGCGAGATCCAGGCCTGGTTCATTTTCAGGAAAGTAAGCCGGTCAACGTTATCGGAGGATAGTCGCATGCGACGGTCTGTTAGTACACCACCTGCGGCACTAAAGACACGTTCCGATAAGACACTAGCCGCAGGGCAAGCCAGCACCTCCAATGCATACTGGCTTAGCTCTGGCCATGTATCCAGCTTAGAGAGCCAAAACTTGAACGGGGAAGAGCCGTCTGGGAGTACAGTAAGAGGGCAAGCCATGTAGTCTGTCACCATCTGATGGAACCGTTGCCTCCTGCTGACTGGAGCCGCCGGTGATGGTGTAGACATTTGGGGCGGGCACACAAAAGTGTGCCAGAGTTGTGCCATACTGGGCTTGCCTTGGGCAGAGGCACTGCTTCTGCTCCCTCTTTGGGCAGAGCCTCCCCCACTGCCTCGACGCACTGAGCTGCTTTGTAAAGCACTAGCAGCACTCCTCTCAGTTGGACAGGAGAAGATGATGGAATTCACCAGTGTGTCGTGGTACTCCCGCAATTTAGGCTCCCGGGTCAACGCAGGGATGAGGTTTTGGACGTTGTCCCGGTAGCGAGGATCGAGGAGGGTGAACACCCAATAATCAGGCATGTTGAGAATGTGGTCGATGCGGCGGTCGTTTCTCAGGCACTGCAGCATGTAATCCACCATGTGCTGCAGAGTGCCAACCGGCCCAGAAACGCTGTCCCCTGCTTGAGACATGATCTCTGCCCGCTCGTCATCACCCCACCCTCGCTGTACACACTGACCACTGGACAATTGTGTCGCTCCCTCCTCTGGACGGAGCTCTTCCTCCTCCATTGACTCCTCCTCATCCTCCTCACAAATTGGCCCCTGCGTACCCCTTTGTGAGGAACCACGTGGCGCTGACTCTCCAGAAGCTGATGGAAAAGGTGACTCCTCATCCTCCACCTCTTCCACCACATCATCCCTTAACCCTTGCAAAGTTTGCTGAAGCAGGCAGATAAGGGGGACAGTCATGCTGACTAGTGCATCATCTGCACTTGCCATCCGCGTGGAATAATCAAAAGGACGCAAAACCTGGCAGACGTCCTTCATAGTGGCCCACTCTGTGGTTGTGAAGTCTGATCGGCGCTGACTGCGACTTCTTTGCGCCTGATGCAGCTGGTACTCCATAACTGCTTGCTGCTGCTCACACAACCGCTCCAACATATGTAACGTGGAATTCCACCGGGTAGGTAGGTCACATATGATGCGGTGTTCCGGAAGGCGGAATCGGCGCTGCAGAGCAGCAATGCGGGATCTGGCCAAGCTGGAACGCCGCAAGTGAGCACACTCTAGGCGGACCTTGTGCAGCAGGGCATCAAGATCCGGATAGTCCCTCAGAAAACTCTGCACAACCAAATTGAGCACATGTGCCAGACATGGGATGTGAGTGAGGTTGCCAAGGGCCAAAGCTGCCACCAGATTTCGGCCATTGTCACACACTACCATGCCTGGCTGGAGATTCGCTGGCAGTAACCACACATCGCTCTCCTGCTTGATGGCATTCCAGAGCTCCTGCGCTTTGTGGCTTCGATGCCCCAATGAAACTAGTTTCAAGACGGCCTGCTGACGTTTGGCCACGGCTGTGCTCATGTCGGTCATAGGTAAACGTTCACGGGTCCATGTGGAGGTGGACTGTGACGGATCCTGCAGAGAGGAATCAGAGGAACTGGTGTAAGAGGAGGAGTCGATGCGTACAGACTGGATTCCTGCAATCCTTGGAGTGGGCAGGACACGTCCTGCGCCACTCGCACGATCTGTACCTGGCTCAACAACATTAACCCAATGGGCAGTGAGGGAAACATATCGCCCCTGTCCATGCTGACTGGTCCACGCATCGGTGGTGAGGTGGACCTTGCTACTGACGGCGTTCAGTAGCGCATGTTTTATGTTTGCCTCAACATGCCTGTGCAGGGCAGGGACAGCCTGCTTGCTGAAGTAAAAGCGGCTGGGCACCTTGTACTGTGGGACTGCCAATGCCATCAAGTCACGGAAGCTGTCAGTCTCCACCAGCCTGAACGAGAGCATTTCCAGGGAAAACAGTTTGGCAATGCCTGCATTCAGAGCCTGTGCTCGGGGGTGGTTGGCCGAGAATGCCCGCCTTTTCTCCCATGCCTGGACTACCGATGGCTGTAGAGTAGACTGGGAGTGTGAGGATGACTGGGAAGGTGGTGCTGTGGGTGGAATTACACTAGGTCTCTGGACAACAGTGGAGGAAGAGGCAACACGAGATGAAGAGGTGGTAGCTGCCGCTGTTGGTTGGCCTACGTCTTCACTGTGTTTCTGTAACTCCACCGCGTGCCTGTTCCGCACATGTTTCCACATATTTGTGGTATTGAGGTTGCTGACACTTTTACCTCTTTTTACTTTCTGATGACACAGCTTGCATTTGACAAAACAAATGTCATCTGCAACTGTGTCAAAAAAGGACCATGCACTGCAAGTCTTGGGAGCGCCCTTTTTGGCATTGGAAAGAGACAGGCTCCTAACGGGTGCCAAAGTGGAGGCTACAGGGTCCGCAGTCTTCCCCCTCCCTCTCCCTCTTTGGCCCGTAAGGGGAAGCTCTTCCTCAGAGCTGCTCCCACCACCTTCCTGTTCCTCACGCCACGATGGGTCAAGGACCTCATCATCTCCACTACCCTCTGCCACCAACTGCTCCTCCTGGGTAGTCTCGGCAGCACAGTACGCATCAGAAAGCGGCACCTGAGTTTCATCATCAGATGCGTACTGCGCTGTGGTCACCGGAGGCACTGGCCCACCTGCCTCTTCAGAGTCAGAGAGATAAAGCTTTTGGGCATCACTGCACACTGCCTCTTCTTCCATTTCTCCAATGCTGCTTGGCTGGCCCCCTGTTTCCAAGCCAAGAGATTCAGAGAACAGAAGTAGAGACGGCTCCTGTCCTGGGCTCTCTGACTGCCTGGCCAATTTGGCAGGTGGTGAAGAGACAGATGGCTGCTCTCCAGTGCTCTGTGCCTGAGAGGATGTGGCACTAACTGAAGTCGATGCCGAGGCGTTAGCTGCCATCCACCCGACAACGGCTTCAATTTGGTCTTCACGTAGCAGCGGTGCACGGCGCTCTCCGACAAAGCTGCGCATGAAGGACTGTTCCCTGCTGAAACTGAGTGACGACGAGTCACCGGCGCCCGCAGCAGGCACAGAATCACCACGTCCTCTCCCTGCTCCTCTCCCTGCTCCGCGCCCACGCCCACGTGCCTTACTCCCTGCCCTCTTCATCTTGGTTGACAGATAAAGATAAGCAGAAAAGTACTAAGGCCTTAGTGTGCTTATTCCTGAAATGCTCCTCCTAACAGGTGTAAGAAACACTAATGTTGTAAATTGTGGACTAAACTTTATTATTTTTCAAATGTGGCCTACACAAGTGTTAAGTTGTGTTTGGTGAACTTAACTTTTTTTTTGGTGCAGATCGGGCTACAGAGCTAGTTTAAATCACACGGAGACCGTGTAGACAGCCGTAAACGGCGCTGCAAGGCCAAAAAACCCTCCTCTCGGTTATCCTATATAGTGTTTTTCCACTATTTAGCTGGATACGAGTGGAAAGACACTAATAGGAATTTTTTTTTTCAAATTTTAAACAGGCTGCACTATTTGAAAAAAAGTAAAATTTTTCTCAAGGTATGAGGCAGTAACGAACCCTGAGCTGAATCCAACCGGCTATGGCTGCACACAGACTACAGGGCGAGCTGGGCTCACACGGAGACCGTGCAGACAGCCGTAAACGGCGCTGCAAGGCCAAAAAACCCTCCTCTAGGTTATCCTATATAGTGTTTTTCCACTATTTAGCTGGATACGAGTGGAAAGACACTAATAGGAATTTTTTTTTTTCAAATTTTAAACAGGCTGCACTATTTGAAAAAAAGTAAAATTTTTCTCAAGGTATGAGCCAGTAACGAACCCTGAGCTGAATCCAACCGGCTATGGCTGCACACAGACTACAGGGCGAGCTGGGCTCACACGGAGACCGTGCAGACAGCCGTAAACGGCGCTGCAAGGCCCAAAAACCCCCCTCTAGGTTATCCTATGTAGTGTTTTTCCACAATAGAGCTGGAGACTGGTGGAAAAACACTAATAGGAAATTTGAGAAAAAATGTGCAGCAGGCTGCACTAAGAGCAAAAAAGGACAACTGTGTGAGGCAGTGTGAACCCCCCTTGAGCTGAATACAACCGGGTATATGGCTGCACACAGACTACAGAGTGAGCTGCACACACACACACACACAGAGACCTTGCAGAACGCTGTTAAAACAGCGCTGCAAGGCAAGAGCAAGGTGAACAGTGAAGAACACACAGCGTTTTGCTAAATTAGCCTTTGGAAAGGAAAATAAAGCAATTAGCTAGCTCGACTGGCCCTCAGTTAGAACACAGCGTCCTGTCCCTAACTGAAATCACAGCAGAGTGAGCGCAAAATGGCGGCAGCGTTTTTTATAGTGCAGAGTGACATCATTTCAGCAGCCAATCCAAGCCTTGCCAGTACTTACATGCCCACCATGCTAAACAGGATGTGCCCACACTTCCAATCATTCCTCATTGGCTGCTGCGTTCAGTTTGAATTCTGGGAACTTCCGATTCGGGTATCCGATACGCGGGAAGTATCGGAATTCGGTATCGGAATTCCGATACCGCAAATATCGGCCAATACCCGATACTTGCGGTATCGGAATGCTCAACACTACTTGTTGAATGATTCCTGGGACAGTCAGTAGATTGGTGAACATGGATGGAAAGTGCCTGTTTAATATCTCAGCCTTTTATTTGCCCTCTATTATTATCTTTTTATTATAATTTTTTAAGGGTCTGATTCCATCTGTTTTTTTTTAGCATTGATGTTTTTATAAAAATTTGTATAATTTTTTTTAATGTCGCGGACAACTTATGTTTCAGTAGCTAACTTTGCTAGCTTGATTTTTCTTATATTTCTTATTGAGCGCCTTATACTCCAGAAATGCTGTTTATGCCTTATTAAATTTTGTACTGTTTTATTTATTTATAATGGTTTCTTTGTATTCCTGGACATTTTATTACCAGAGGGTATAAGTTTTCTACAGGATTTTAGTAGTATATCCTTAACACACCCCATTTATTTTCGGTACCTCCAGTTACCATGAGATGGTCCCAGTCTACACGATAAAGCCCTTACCTTAAGTTGTTGAAATCAGCTTTCCTAAAGATCCTGGTTTTTGCAATTCAGCTTTGAAATGTTTTATTGAATATTACATTAAAACTTATTACATTAAGGTCACTGCATCCCAAATGCTCCCTGACATGTAGATCTGAAATTGTATCTGAAAGGACCAGATCCAGCAGATTATCTTCTGGTTGATTCATCTTGTAATTGTCTTGAGCTGTGGATAAGAACTTGCAGACGCTGCATTGTCTTACCCTGGTTATCACTGTAAATGTAAAAAAAAAACAAACACTACATACTTACATTCCGGTGTCTGTCCCCTCGCCATCAGCTTCCCGCACTGACTGTGAGGGCCGGCCGTAAAGCAGAGCACAGCGGTGACGTCAGCGTTCACAGTCAGTGCGGGAAGCTGACTGCGAGGGACGCGACAGACACCAGAATGTAAGTATGTAGTGTTTGGTTTTTTTAGGTAACCAGGGTAAATATCGGGTTACTAAGCGGCCCTGCGCTTAGTAACCCAATGTTTACCCTGGTTACCCGGGGACCTCGGCATCGTTGGTCGTTGGAGAGCTGTCTGTGTGACAGCTCTCCAGCGACCACACAGCGACGCTGCAGCGATCAGCATCGTTGTCTATATCGCTGCAGCGTCGCTTAGTGTGACAGTACCCTTACAAATAAAATGAATGAATTGTAGACTCTTATATTCCTCACAGAATATGATGTTTTGGGCATTATGGAAACCTGGCTTGATGAAAGCAATGACTGATTGACAAACATAAAGGTCTAAACTACATTTAGAAAGGACAGGGAGGGCAAAAAAGGTGAAGGGTGTGTATTTCTGTTAAATCTATCACCTGTACTCAATGGACACATTGGGGGAGCTGTGACAATGTATAATCAATATAGTTAAATGTACATACATGAGGATGGCAAAAATTCAAAGCTGCTAATTGGAGTTTGCTACAAGCCTCCTAATATAGCTGAACAGGTAGAATGTGAAATGCTGTAATAAATTAAAAAGGCAGCAAATAATAATAGGGTCCTGTGACAAAACACTCTGGGATCGCCTTTGCTGGGGTCAAAGGACACGTGGTTTGTGCATTGAATCTGAGGCGTACAGCAGGTTTCTGAGCAGGCTGACCTCAGGTCAGATTTATTAACGTGAAAGCAACACAAAAACAAAACATAAAAATAAACCCTAGCCTGTCCGGCACTAACTAAACAAATACGTTGCTATCTCAACAACTGGGGGGGCTTCTCCCACCCAGCTAACATCATACAGATCTTGAGCAGAGCTCTTCACTCACGTTTGTCTCACACAGGCAGGCAATCTGTGTGCCCCAGGCAGACACTGGAAACACCCAGCTGGTCATCTTTTATTCCTGCAATCATTAACCCATTAGCACCCTGAAGATACTGAGTGGCCTAATTCACATAGGACAAACACCTGGGCGAGATATACCTGCCTCCATCTACCACACCAGCATGAGTCTTACATATCCCCCCCCCTTGCTCAGACCACTCCGGTCGAGCAAGAACACTTTTGAAACAGTGCACTCGGGATAGGGCATCGGCGTTCCCCATCTGCACCCCAGGTCGGTGCTCCACCGTAAAAGAGTAAGCCTGCAGGGCAAGGAACCACCTGGTTACCCGACTATTACGGTCCTTGTGGAGGAGCATCCACTTGAGAGGGGCATGGTCTGTAACCAGCCTAAACTTCCTACCAGCCAGGTAATACTTGAGGGAGTCGAGAGCCCATTTAATGGCTAGGCACTCTTTTTCAACCACGGCATACCTCTGCTCATGTACATTCAGTTTCCGACTGAGATAGAGGACCGGGTGTTCGACTCCGTCCCTCACCTGGGAAAGTACAGCTCCGACACCAGTATCAGAGGCATCAGTTTGTACCACAAACTCGCTGCTGAAATCAGGAGTCACTAGTACGGGCTGAGAGCACAAAGCCCGTTTCAGGCTGTGGAAGGCCTCTTCAGCAGCTGAGGTCCATTTTACCATGACGGAACCCTTCCCCTTGGTAAGATCCGTCAAGGGAGTAGCCATGGCTGCAAAATTGGGTATGAACTGGCGATAATAGCCGGCAATCCCCAGGAAAGCCTGCACTTGTTTCTTGTTCACTGGTTGTGGCCAGCCCTGAATTGCCTGTATTTTGTCGATCTGGGGTTTAACCACTCCTCGGCCAATCACGTAGCCCAAGTATCGGGCTTCTTCAAGCCCGATGTGGCATTTCTTGGGGTTTGCCGTTAAACCTGCATCTCGCAGGTCATCAATCACGGCTTGTACCTTCTGGAGATGAGTTTCCCAGTCCATGCTGTAAATTACGATGTCATCCAGGTAGGCAGAAGCGTACTGTCTGTGAGGCCTCAAGACTCGATCCATCAATCTCTGGAACGTTGCGGGAGCTCCGTGAAGTCCAAACGGCATATAGACATACTGGAACAGACCTTCCGGTGTAGCAAATGCCATCTTCTCTCTGGCCGCCTCGGCCAGAGGAATCTGCCAGTACCCCTTTGTTAAATCCAGGGTCGTAATGTATCGGGCTTTACCAAGCCGGTCGATCAACTCATCGACCCGGGGCATAGGGTACGCATCAAATTTAGAAACTGCATTCAGTTTCCTAAAGTCATTACAAAACCGGATGGAGCCATCCGGTTTAGGTATCAACACAATTGGACTGGACCAGGCGCTGTGTGACTCCTCAATGACTCCTAAGTCCAACATTGCCATCACTTCCCGGGAGACGGCTTCACGGCGGGCTTCCGGAATCCGGTAGGGCTTCACATGAACAGTGACGCCAGGCTCTGTGACAATCTCATGTTTCACCAACTTCGTCCGGCCAGGTTTTTCGGAGAAAAACTGTCGGTTCTGTAACAAAAATTGCTTAACCTCAGATTTTTGTCATTCTGAGAGAGTCTCAGCAACCTGCACCTCTAGTACAGTAGGTGAACAAACCGGACGGGGCAGATCCGCCGTTAGGGCAGAGCGGTCTTTCCAGGATTTTATCAGATTCACATGATAAATCTGTTCCGGTTTTCTCTTACCCGGCTGGTACACTTTATAGTTCACTTCACCAACTCTTTCTCGGACCTCAAATGGGCCCTGCCATTTCGCCAGGAATTTACTATCCACCGTAGGGATTAGGACCAACACCCTATCGCCGGGTGCAAATGTACGGACCTTAGCGCCTCTATCATAACTTTATCCCATATATAACCAAGGAAGTCAAATGCCAAATATATAAGAAAATAGATGATTTTTATTTCAAAATAACTAAACAAGACATTTAAAATACATATAAGGGGGGAACACACCACAAAGTAAACTGCAACACATACATACAGTGGGGCAAAAAAGTATTTAGTCAGTCAGCAATACTGTAAGTTCCACCACTTAAAAAGATGAGAGGCGTCTGTAATTTACATCATAGGTAGACCACAACTATGGGAGACAAACTGAGAAAAAAAAATCCAGAAAATCTCATTGTCTGTTTTTTTAACAATTTATTTGCATATTATGGTGGAAAATAAGTATTTGGTCAGAAACAAAATTTCATCTCAATACTTTGTAATATATCCTTTAATGGCAATGACAGAGGACAAACGTTTTCTGTAAGTCTTCACAAGGTTGCCACACACTGTTGTTGGTATGTTGGCCCATTCCTCCATGCAGATCTCCTCTAGAGCAGTGATGTTTTTGGCTTTTCGCTTGGCAACACGGACTTTCAACTCCCTCCAAAGGTTTTCTATAGGGTTGAAATCTGGAGACTGGCTAGGCCACTCCAGGACCTTGAAATGCTTCTTACGAAGCCACTCCTTTGTTGCCCTGGCGGTGTGCTTTGGATCATTGTCATGTTGAAAGACCCAGCCATGTTTCATCTTCAATGCCCTTGCTGATGGAAGGAGGTTTGCACTCAAAATCTCATGATACATGGCCCCATTCATTCTTTCATGTACCCGGATCAGTCATCCTGGTCCCTTTGCAGAGAAACAGCCCCAAAGCATGATGTTTCCACCACCATGCTTTACAGTAGGTATGGTGTTTGATGGATGCAACTCAGTATTCTTTTTCCTCCAAACACGACAAGTTGTGTTTCTACCAAACAGTTCCAGTTTGGTTTCATCAGACCATAGGACATTCTCCCAAAACTCCTCTGGATCATCCAAATGCTCTCTAGCAAACTTCAGACGGGCCCGGACATGTACTGGCTTAAGCAGTGGGACACGTCTGGCACTGCAGGATCTGAGTCCATGGTGGCGTAGTGTGTTACTTATGGTAGGCCTTGTTACATTGGTCCCAGCTCTCTGCAGTTCATTCACTAGGTCCCCCCGCGTGGTTCTGGGATTTTTGCTCACCGTTCTTGTGATCATTCTGACCCCACGGGGTGGGATTTTGCGTGGAGCCCCAGATCTAGGGAGATTATCAGTGGTCTTGTATGTCTTCCATTTTCTAATTATTGCTCCCACTGTTGATTTCTTCACTCCAAGCTGGTTGGCTATTGCAGATTCAGTCTTCCCAGCCTGGTGCAGGGCTACAATTTTGTTTCTGGTGTCCTTTGACAGCTCTTTGGTCTTCACCATAGTGGAGTTTGGAGTCAGACTGTTTGAGGGTGTGCACAGGTGTCTTTTTATACTGATAACAAGTTTAAACAGGTGCCATTACTACAGGTAATGAGTGGAGGAAAGAGGAGACTCTTAAAGAAGAAGTTACAGGTCTGTGAGAGCCAGAAATCTTGATTGTTTGTTTCTGACCAAATACTTATTTTCCACCATAATATGCAAATAAAATGTTAAAAAAACAGACAATGTGATTTTCTGGATTTTTTTTTCTCAGTTTGTCTCCCATAGTTGAGGTCTACCTATGATGTAAATTACAGACGCCTCTCATCTTTTTAAGTGGTGGAACTTGCACTATTGCTGACTGACTAAATACTTTTTTGCCCCACTGTATGTACCAAAAATAAGATATAAAAATATAAGCGCCTTTTTGAAAGAACCAATTGTAACAATGTATAATATACTGGCCCAAATGTATACAAGTCTGGGTGGGGACTCAATTCCACGGTGTGCCACCCCTAAGCCAGATGCTCACAATATACATAAATAGCACCCATTGCCTATAGCCTGCCAGTGCGTCCAATAGAATATATGCTATAAATAAGCTATTATAAAGTGCCTACTAAATTATGTTAAAGTAAAGTGCAAGAAGTGCTTCCTACATAGGTGGCCTCATATGTGCATAATGTTATGCTTCCAGTAAGCAAAGACAGGCATAGACAATATGTAAGGTGCAAGTAACGGCTAAAGGTGCCAAATGGTACATAACCTGTGTCAGCAGTACGACCCCAACGCGCGTTTCGCGATAGCTTCTTCCAGGGGGATTGTCGTGTAAGGTCTCATAAGTCTGGTGCTCTTTATATACCCATATCCTGCTGCTACTGATTGCCGCGGCTGAGTAGCGGCGCTTCCGTTGCTCTGATCCGGATGTGACGTCTCCTCAAACCAGCGTCTCACGCGGCAGGTCCACTCCCCCCCTGACGCGTCAGAGAGAGGGCGGAAAACTACAGCGCTGAGGACGCGTCGCCAAGGAGACCCCAAGAAAACCGGAAGTCTCGGGAAGCGCTCTGCCGCTAAGGTAACAACGCTAGCTACGGAGCTTATGCTGTCTAATACAACACCGCTCCAACGTTCTAACTGAAACGCTGGCATAAGGACTAATGCTACCTGTTATACTGGCACTTCACCGATCTAGGAGGAACGCTAATTAAGAAGATTGTTTACACTGTCCATTAAATATAATAGTGCTTCACCACTCAAATGGTGACACCAGCTAAATAACTTGCGCCATCCATTCTAGTGGATTCGCTAAATACCAAAGTGTTACTTTAAAGTACCAAAGTGCCAAAGTGTTACATTCCAAAAAAATTTCCTCCTCTAAACCTATATCCAAATATAGAACTCTTTGTGAAAATGGTAAGTAATGAACTTCAAAAAATTTCATCAACCTTGAGAAATGATAATCTCACGAAGAGTCAGAGAAAGGCATTGAAAGAACTGAAGGGCTTGAAACAACTTGTCATAAAGCCAGCCGATAAAGGGGGCAATGTTGTTGTGTGGCCAATAAAACAATATGAGAAAGAGGCTCTTAGACAATTGAGGGACCCTGTATGTTATAAGAGACTCACATATAATCCAACCTCAATTTATCTTGATGAATTACAGGAAATCCTGGAACAAGCGTTTGTCAATGGAACCATTACCAAACAACTCAGAGACAATTTGATTCCGGCATATACCCATATATATAGCAGGATATGGGTATATAAAGAGCACCAGACTTATGAGACCTTACACGACAATCCCCCTGGAAGAAGCTATCGCGAAACGCGCGTTGGGGTCGTACTGCTGACACAGGTTATGTACCATTTGGCACCTTTAGCCGTTACTTGCACCTTATATATTGTCTATGCCTGTCTTTGCTTACTGGAAGCATAACATTATGCACATATGAGGCCACCTATGTAGGAAGCACTTCTTGCACTTTACTTTAACATAATTTAGTAGGCACTTTATAATAGCTTATTTATAGCATATATTCTATTGGACGCACTGGCAGGCTATAGGCAATGGGTGCTATTTATGTATATTGTGAGCATCTGGCTTAGGGGTGGCACACCGTGGAATTGAGTCCCCACCCAGACTTGTATACATTTGGGCCAGTATATTATACATTGTTACAATTGGTTCTTTCAAAAAGGCGCTTATATTTTTATATCTTATTTTTGGTACATATGTATGTGTTGCAGTTTACTTTGTGGTGTGTTCCCCCCTTATATGTATTTTAAATGTCTTGTTTAGTTATTTTGAAATAAAAATCATCTATTTTCTTATATATTTGGCGTTTGACTTCCTTGGTTATATATGGGATGAGTTTATAGTGGAAGTGCCACGTACCTAGGTCTTGAGTCTTTTTTGATATCTCTATCATAACTTTGCCTCTGGGCTCCCTGGGCCTGTAACATATGGTCCCTAACAATGGGCATGACAGCGGCAATACGATCCTGCATTTGTGTTACATGGTCGATCACCGTTTTAAAGGGAGTGACTTGACCTTCCCAGGTTTCTTTTGCGACGTCCAGCAGTCCCCGGGGACGACGGGCGTACAACAGTTCGAAAGGCGAAAATCCTGTGGAAGACTGGGGAACTTCCCTAATGGCAAACAGCAAATAGGGTAACAAGTAATCCCAGTTCTTCCCATCTTTGTCTATCGCCTTCCGGAGCATCTGTTTTAAGGTTTTGTTGAAGCGCTCAACCAGGCCATCTGTTTGAGGGTGATAGACAGACGTACGCAACGGGTCTATTTGTAAGAGCCTGCAGAGCTCCTTCATTACCCTCGACATAAAGGGAGTCCCCTGGTCGGTGAGTATCTGTTTTGGAATTCCCACCCGACTAAACACTTGTACCAATTCCTTGGCGATCGTCTTGGTAGCTGTGTTACGCAAAGGGACGGCTTCCGGGTAACGAGTGGCATAGTCCACGATGACGAGGATATGTTGGTGCCCACGTGCGGATCGGGGAAGGGGCCCAACCAAATCCATCCCAATTCTCTCAAAAGGGACCCCGATGATAGGAAGGGGTACCAAAGGGCTACGGAACTGAGATTTAGGGGCCACGATTTGGCACTCTGGACAGGACTCACAATAGTTACGCACATCACAATGTATTCCAGGCCACACAAAACAATGCAATATCTTTTCTGTGGTTTTCTGTACCCCCAGATGTCCCCCCATTATATGTCCGTGGGCCAAATCCAGTACCTTCCGCCGATAAGGTTTGGGTACCACTAACCGTTGCACTGTGTCTTCCCCTTTTTTTTCTACCTGGTAGAGCAAATCATTTTCAAGAACCATATACGGGTACGCTAGCCTAGTGTCAGGTTCTACGGGTACCCCATCTATCATTTTTACATTTTTCCTAGCCGGAGTCAGGGTAGGATCTTTCATTTGCTCGCTGTGGAAGTCATCCACCTGGACTCCCAAATCTGGCAGGCAGGGTGCCGGATGGCTGTCTGCCTCCGCCTCTCGCTGAGGTTCCTCAGTTTCCTCTGTTTCCCCCGCCATGACGGAGAAGGGGTACTGAAGGTTAGATTCACTAACCTCCCCAGCAACATCTTCCTGTGGGGTCTCCTCTAGGGACTCGGGACCTCCAGATGGCATGGGAGAAGATTCACGGGTACAGCTACCGTGAAGGAGTAACTGATTCTCCCACAACTGCCAGAAATAGGGAAAATCCCTGCCCAGGATTACATCATGTAACAATGCGGGAACGAGTCCCACTTTGTGCTGCACTGACCCATAGGGAGTAGAAATCCATATGACCGCTGTTAAGTACGAGCGGGTGTCACCATGCACACACGTCACAGAAAACTTGTCAGACAGACCAGACGGAAGTGCCACCAGACTAGCTTTCACCAGAGTCACCACACTTCCAGAGTCTAGTAATGCCACAACATTTTTCCCATCAACAGATAATTCACACAGGTGTTTCACTGTATCATTTTGAC
Source organism: Ranitomeya imitator (assembly GCF_032444005.1). Classification (NCBI taxonomy): domain Eukaryota; kingdom Metazoa; phylum Chordata; class Amphibia; order Anura; family Dendrobatidae; genus Ranitomeya; species Ranitomeya imitator. The sequence goes on along the minus strand of NC_091284.1, from coordinate 72,023,210 downwards.
CCGCATTCACACTCACTAGCTGTGTAACCAAAGACATGCGTTTTCTAGAGTCTATAACGTCGCACTGCATGGGTTCAGCGGTAACAGGACAGTTCGCAGAAACATGACCCTTCTCATGGCAGCGGAAACACCTAACAGGTCCCCTACTGAGACCACCGTCCAATACTCTTGGTCTCGGAGTGCGAGCAGTCCCGGACTCCTCCCCCACAGTTTTAAGCGATTTTCCTTCACCCGTGGTCCCTGGAACAGTCTTACCGGTTCCACGAGGAGGAGGCACAGTCCGGGGTTTGGCGGTGTCGTCGGGAAGTCCTTCTGCCACGGAATAACGCTCGACCAACTCCACAAGTTGATCCGCTGTCGTGGGATTTCCTTGGCTTACCCACCTTTTCAGCGCTGGGGGTAGTACTCTCAGGTACTTGTCCAGGACAACCCGCTGGATTATTTCGGGTATTGTCAGTACCTCGGGTTGCAGCCATTTCTTTGTCAAGTAGATCAGGTCGAACATCTGAGACCGCGCTGGTTTATCTTGCTGGTATGTCCACTGATGTACCCTCTGTGCACGGACAGCCGTCGTCACACCCAGCCGGGCCAGGATCTCAGCTTTCAGCTTCTCAAAGTCCTGAGCGACCTCCGGGTCCAAATCATGGTAAGCTTTTTGGGCCTCGCCGGAGAGAAACGGGGCAATCAAATCGGCCCATCGTGCCTTCGGCCACTTCTCTCTTAATGCCGTCCGCTCAAAAGTTGTCAGATATGCCTCGACGTCATCTTCTGCAGTCAGCTTTTGCCAGTATCGACTCACATGGATCCTTCTGGACTCTGCTTCCGGGTCAGCGTCAGGCATGCTCACCAGGCGCTGCGCCACCTGTTGGAGAAGTTGGCGGTCTGCAACCGTCATGTCCAGTAACTCCTTCAGCTGTGCGGCCATCAAGCGATTAGCTTCGTGCTGTGCGGCAGTGGCCTGCTGCTGTACGGCAGTGGACTGTACTAAGGCTTTCACCACGTCTTCCATGCTGTCGCCTGTGCCACGGTTTGCCCGCATTCTCCACCACAATGTGACAAAACACTCTGGGATCGCCTTTGCTGGGGTCAAAGGACACGTGGTTTGTGCATTGAATCTGAGGCGTACAGCAGGTTTCTGAGCAGGCTGACCTCAGGTCAGATTTATTAACGTGAAAGCAACACAAGAACAAAACATAAAAATAAACCCTAGCCTGTCCGGCACTAACTAAACAAATACGTTGCTATCTCAACAACTGGGGGGGCTTCTCCCACCCAGCTAACATCATACAGATCTTGAGCAGAGCTCTTCACTCACGTTTGTCTCACACAGGCAGGCAATCTATGTGCCCCAGGCAGACACTGGAAACACCCAGCTGGTCATCTTTTATTCCTGCAATCATTAACCCATTAGCACCCTGAAGATACTGAGTGGCCTAATTCACATAGGACAAACACCTGGGCGAGATATACCTGCCTCCATCTACCACACCAGCATGAGTCTTACAGGTCCTTATTGTGGGAAATTTTTAACTATCCTGACATTCAGTTGGACACAGAATGTTCTGCAAGTTGGGAGAATTGATGGAGCCATGTACCGTCAATGGGGCTTGGGTCCCGAGAATCGATTTGCCCAGTTCAAGTACTAAGATATTGACATGCATAGTAGAAAACCAAATCTGCTGATGGCGCTACAGTTGGAAAAGTTCCTCTTTAAAAATGTGCCCGCTGAAAGTAAGAGATTAAGCTTACATCAACGGTTGTAACAATTTTTATTTAGCTATACAAATATAAAATCACTACGCATTTCGAAGGTGCATTGGCTTCTTCGGGATTCAAGATGTGTTATGACTTTACCTTTTTATATACAAGTGCACTTACTTTCGATGGATATGACCTTTTTAAATACTAGATCATCCAACTACAGAGCTCTAAAGAGATCATCTTTGTTCACATTTGGACTGTTGGACACACATGGAAGACTCCCTCCAAAAAGATGTGTCATGAGCAGCAGTTGATCATTTAACCTGCATAGTTGTTGTACACTTGATGCTGCTTTGCTGGTTGGGTCATTCACCTGCTCCTTCTCCTCCAGACAACTGTATTTTAAGTCTGATTGCAATCCGATTAAAGGGCGGATCACACTCGGACCAATATTATTCTATTGGGTCGTGCACCTTTCTTTAATATTTTCCTCAGACAGAATCTGTCTAGCATGCACGATTTACATCAGATATTTGGATCATACTCTGCCTTGCAAGTCAATGAGTCAGGGATAAAAATTGTTCCACACTGGGATGACATCTGAATGCAGTCCGGATTTCATGGACTGACACAATGGAGAAGATGGAGAATTTTTTTCCATCTTCTCATCAGAGAAAATCGGTTCACAATATTATCACAGTCTGATCAAGCTGTGTTCAGAAAAAACACGGTGGTGTTACCCTGTCCTTACATTGGATGATGGCTTATGTGCGCCGACATTTAACTTTTTATTTCTATTGCTACACTTAGTAGTAGACAGAAGTATCTAAAAATATTATAAAGATTTAAATAAAACAGTAATAAGACATTTATTATTATCTTTGTGTTACAGCTGAGTGGTATGAAATGTTTAAGAAAATGGCTTGTAATCCATAGTAACAGTAGCAGCTTATGCCATGCAATGTGCGCTATTAGCACCACGTTATTAAGTGAGTCTTAAAGTAAACAAGTAAAGATGACATTCATCTTATAATGAGCAGACACACAGCGGAAGTGTAGCTTTAAACATTATATATTTTTAATTATTAGCACAGTATGGGCTGAGTATGGTACATTGCAAGAATTCGTCATCCTACCCAGATTGGAGCACTAATAACAGGAAAAGAAAGATGTTTGAAGACCTGCTATTAAGTTGTCATGGTTCTGCAGATAATAACATCTCCTTACCATCCATGTGTTAATTGTGTCAGATTTTCAGCTGAACAGGATCTAAGTATTCCTTTAATTTCCTTCCAATTATTTCTATTTCCTGACATTTTTGTATGTATATCCCAGCCTCTGTATAACCATGCAGGCTCAATTATCAACAAGTGACAGTATCGAGACAACTCGTATAAATGTCCAGCAAATAAACAAACTTCTTGTCCCTGGTGTTACCCATTAAATTACATAGTTTGTGTTAGGTTTTATGTTTGTACATTAGCAAATTGAAGAATATTGCAGAATATTGACATTTATATAAAATGTCAGTAGTTAAGGATTACGTCCAGCTTGGAAAAATACTGGAAAACAACAGTTTTTTTTTACACTTCATGCAGCTTTCTAGCCAGGCCATAAGCGGTCTATAACATGCATTCATTTATGGTATGTATACTAATAGAAAATGTTCTCTGACTTTTAGCTGGAATGGTGTTAATAAAACTGTTAGGAGTCTTTGGACACTACTGTATACAGTTTGGAAAGTCTTTAGGATGTATTTAAGATATATTAAGTCAATTCCATTTTTGAGTGAATGGGATCCGCAAAATCAAGCAGCTACCAACTGAATGAGAACATGAAACAGTTATGATAAAGGCGTAAACCTGGACCGAGTGTGACCTCAACCCTAGAGGACCAAGTGGAGGAGGGTATAGAGGACCAACATCTTTTTATTTATTTTAGGCAAATTGAATATAAATATATATATATATTTTTTTAAGCTTAAACTTTGGGAAGCAATAAAATGAAACAAATGCAATATGGAATGTAACCATGGCTGGGTGTGGCTGGTAGAACTGTCTAGTCAGCCAAAGGTATGGAAAAGTACTGTGTGATCCACGCCTTATTCATTTTTATGAATGTTAGATTCCCCAAGTTGTCTGCGGACAGGCGGATGCGCCTGTGTGTTCTGACACCACCTGCGGTACTAAAGACACCTCTCACATGACACTTGTTACAGGGCAGGCCAGCACTTTCAAGTCATCCAGGGAATGCTGTGGCCATGTGTCTAATTTGCACACCAAATAGTTACAGTGAAGAACAAAAGAGGAGCAATGTTTTGAACTTTTGACTTTCAGGCTCCATATCTCACCATCTACTACTGCTTTCATTGTGATCAATACCCCAAAAAGCTACGTATAGAAACAAGACGTTAGCTCAAGGAATGCAAAATATCAAAATTCTTTATTTATAAATTTACTTAAAAACACATAACAACAGGGTACCTCATATTGCAACAAAAATCATCCAGACAGAGGCAAGAAACAGATAACAATACAAATGCATGTTATATCCTACTCCTATGACCCTTATATAGAATATGGCTTAGGGGCGCAATAAAATCCTGCATGCAGCGTCACATACGCCACCTGAACCAAATAAGACCTAAGTGGAGAGCGCACTCAACAGGAAGAACCCTCTAACCGTTCAATGGAGCTCTATAGGAGCCAGGTTCCATAATATAAATAGGATGATTAACGTTATAGGTATATTACCAGATGATGTGCCTTAGTCTGGATGTACGTCCCGACGCGCGTTTCGCCAAGTTCTTCTTCCGGGGGCGTATGCTACTGAGGTGGTGGGTGGTCAATTTATATGCCCAACGGCCTATCGGTGCGTAGCTTGTATGGTAACAGTATCTAGGAAGTGACACACTTTTTAGATGCTATGACCAATCGGTACGTAGCTTGGATGGTAACAGTAACTAGGAATTGACATGTACACGTGTGCGATGGTAACAGCGCTAAAGAAAATAAGGGGCATAAGTCACGTGACGTAAGGTGCAATGGCGCATCCACCGCCTCGTCAGACTCCACCAGAGGAGCGCCCGCCCTCCGGTCATAGCGACGTCAGCATTGCGAGAGGCAAAACTGCCCCACGGAAGTCCGACGTCACCATAGAGACCAGAGACAGACGCCCCAGGAGCGATCAAGGCTGCGCATGCACACCACCCAGTCCGGACAACAAATGCCTAAAAGGGGGGCAAGTACAGGTAAATTTTTCTATACACCTACCGTGATTAAAATTGTGCTGAATATACATATTAATGACCGCTACACTAAAGTTAAGTAATTAGAGTACAAAAAGATAAAAACATCCTCGAATAAATGTAAATGGTGAAAGCCATACATATGGCTGTATAAAAGTGAATACCCTTGATACATGTAGTACGTGAAATCTGCCCACGAAAAGGGGGTGTTACGCCATAACAATGAACAATACTGATACTGAAAAGTTCTTATTGAGGCTAAATACCTTAATAACAGTATTGGTGCAAAAAATACTAGTATAAGTGCAAACAGATAAAAATGCAGTGTAGATGCACCTCCCAAAAGAACTCATGTATAGATCTTTTACCCATAAAAATGCCATATATTTTAGAGCCACCCAATATTAAAAAGCATCGGATAAGAATAGTAGACAATATGTAGATATACAATGTTCTGCAGATTGGATTTTCATTTTCATCCGATCCCTCTGATTTCTCTTAGGCAACACTTCGTTCATAAGGCTGTGAGGATGTAATAATGAAAGTTGATGATAGGCACCATCGCTGGGTAGACCTTGACCACATATTGGTAGAATTCTAGAATATAAAAAATGCTGTGAATAACAAGCATAGACAAGAATAAACATAACATAAAAATAAAATGAAACCCACCCCATTAAAAATGAGACTTCACGTCCGTATAGAGGAGACCACTAACTATCTATCATATTGCTCCTACAAGAAAGCCGCAAAACCAAAACTTTCATTAAGCCCTTGTGGTGCGATCGTACCTAGCCGGTAGATCCACCGGCTCTCAATTTGCGCTAAGGTTTTAGCCATATTGCCACCCCTGGGTCCCAAGGATACCAAATCTATACCCTTAATTCTCAGGCCATGTGGATTGCATTGGTGGTACTGTCTGAAATACCTCGGTATAGTCTTTAGAGATGACACATCCTGAGCTGTTTTGGCATTCATTATGTCCCTGCAATGTTCCCGTGTACGGATTTTTAATTCACGTGTAGTTAACCCTATGTACACCTTATTGCACGGACACGTGGCGTGATATATCACACCACGAGACGTACATGTGATTTTTTTCCGGATGGTAAATGTTTTTACGCCATTAAAGTTGGAGAAGATTTTGGCTTTTGTGTGGTTTCCACAGGCCTTGCACAGACCACAGGGATAGAAACCGTAATCCATGTTACCGCTGGAATTCCCACTTCTCACCGGGTTGTAAAAGCTATGTACCAAGATATCACGTAGGTTTCTTGTTCTTTTGGCTACCACCATAGGTCTCTCAGGTAAAATCTTTTTAAGAACCGGATCAGTCTGTAAAACCTCCCAATGTTTGCGGAGGATATTACTAAAGTGATGCCACTTATTATGGTAGGTGGTAATGAAACGTACCGTGTTTCGATTATCAGGTTGTTCAGATTGATATCGTTTGTAGAGAAGGTCATTCCTATTGGTCCTGGTAGCTCTTTGGTATCCTCTCCTTATATTTCTCTTACTGTATCCTCGTTCTTGAAAACTTCTAGAGAGATCTGCCGCTTGTCGTTCAAAGTCTTCAGGATTTGTGCATATTCGTTTAGCACGTAGAAACTGTCCCGTTGGGATCCCTCTAATTGTAGCTGGAGGATGTGCAGAGGTGGTGTGGAGAAAAGCATTTGTGGATGTGGGCTTTCTATATAGGCCTGTAAATAGAAATCTATTATCATCAACTTTGATGGACAAATCCAAAAACTCAACACTTCGGCCACTTTTAAAGGTTAGTTTGATGTTGAGATCATTGTTGTTAAGGGCCTCCATACATGTTGATAATTCTTCAGCTGACCCCTCCCAGATGAACCAAATGTCATCAATATACCTCATCCAACCTGAAATCAGGTTGGCATGAGGTATAGGATCACATACAAAGATCTGGCGTTCCCATAAACTGAGAAATAAATTGGCGTATGATGGGGCGCAACTAGCCCACCCGGCAGGCCTATAGTGTCTGGTAATGGTGGCCTCTGCGAGGTCATCACCATGGTAATTGATCACTCTCTTAAACCGTTGGTCCAGGAGTTGCCATCTTACATCAAGGATACCAACTTGGCATTATGCAGACTGGATAATATACATATGAACGGTGATGCTACCATGGTGACGGCTGATGTAGAGGCCCTCTATACATCCATACGACATCAAGATGGTCTGAGGGCTGTATCCTGGTTTTTAAAGAGTTTCAATTTAGATGGAAACCTGGTTGCTCTGCTAATGGAGCTGTTGGAATATATACTCACCCATAACATTTTCATCTTTAAGGGCGCCGTATACAAACAATGTCAGGGCACGGCTATGGGGGCTAGTTGCGCCCCATCATACGCCAATTTATTTCTCGGTTTATGGGAACGCCAGATCTTTGTATGTGATCCTATACCTCATGCCAACCTGATTTCAGGTTGGATGAGGTATATTGATGACATTTGGTTCATCTGGGAGGGGTCAGCTGAAGAATTATCAACATGTATGGAGGCCCTTAACAACAATGATCTCAACATCAAACTAACCTTTAAAAGTGGCCGAAGTGTTGAGTTTTTGGATTTGTCCATCAAAGTTGATGATAATGGATTTCTATTTACAGGCCTATATAGAAAGCCCACATCCACAAATGCTTTTCTCCACGCCACCTCTGCACATCCTCCAGCTACAATTAGAGGGATCCCAACGGGACAGTTTCTACGTGCTAAACGAATATGCACAAATCCTGAAGACTTTGAACGACAAGCGGCAGATCTCTCTAGACATTTTCAAGAACGAGGATACAGTAAGAGAAATATAAGGAGAGGATACCAAAGAGCTACCAGGACCAATAGGAATGACCTTCTCTACAAACGATATCAATCTGAACAACCTGATAATCGAAACACGGTACATTTCATTACCACCTACCATAATAAGTGGCATCACTTTAGTAATATCCTCCGCAAACATTGGGAGGTTTTACAGACTGATCCGGTTCTTAAAAAGATTTTACCTGAGAGACCTATGGTGGTAGCCAAAAGAACAAGAAACCTACGTGATATCTTGGTACATAGCTTTTACAACCCGGTGAGAAGTGGGAATTCCAGCGGTAACATGGATTACGGTTTCTATCCCTGTGGTCTGTGCATGGCCTGTGGAAACCACACAAAAGCCAAAATCTTCTCCAACTTTAATGGCGTAAAAACATTTACCATCCGGAAAAAAATCACATGTACGTCTCGTGGTGTGATATATCACGCCACGTGTCCGTGCAATAAGGTGTACATAGGGTTAACTACACGTGAATTAAAAATCCGTACACGGGAACATTGCAGGGACATAATGAATGCCAAAACAGCTCAGGATGTGTCATCTCTAAAGACTATACCGAGGTATTTCAGACAGTACCACCAATGCAATCCACATGGCCTGAGAATTAAGGGTATAGATTTGGTATCCTTGGGACCCAGGGGTGGCAATATGGCTAAAACCTTAGCGCAAATTGAGAGCCGGTGGATCTACCGGCTAGGTACGATCGCACCACAAGGGCTTAATGAAAGTTTTGGTTTTGCGGCTTTCTTGTAGGAGCAATATGATAGATAGTTAGTGGTCTCCTCTATACGGACGTGAAGTCTCATTTTTAATGGGGTGGGTTTCATTTTATTTTTATGTTATGTTTATTCTTGTCTATGCTTGTTATTCACAGCATTTTTTATATTCTAGAATTCTACCAATATGTGGTCAAGGTCTACCCAGCGGTGGTGCCTATCATCAACTTTCATTATTACATCCTCACAGCCTTATGAACGAAGTGTTGCCTAAGAGAAATCAGAGGGATCGGATGAAAATGAAAATCCAATCTGCAGAACATTGTATATCTACATATTGTCTACTATTCTTATCCAATGCTTTTTAACATTGGGTGGCTCTAAAATATATGGCATTTTTATGGGTAAAAGATCTATACATGAGTTCTTTTGGGAGGTGCATCTACACTGCATTTTTATCTGTTTGCAATTATACTAGTATTTTTTGCACCAATACTGTTATTAAGGTATTTAGCCTCAATAAGAACTTTTCAGTATCAGTATTGTTCATTGTTATGGCGTAACACCCCCTTTTCGTGGGCAGATTTCACGTACTACATGTATCAAGGGTATTCACTTAGAAACAGCCATATGTATGGCTTTCACCATTTACATTTATTCGAGGATGTTTTTATCTTTTTGTACTCTAATTACTTAATTTTAATGTTGCGGTCATTAATATGTATATTCAGCACAATTTTAATCACGGTAGGTGTATAGAAAAATTTACCTGTACATGCCCCCCTTTTAGGCATTTGTTGTCCGGACTGGGTGGTGTGCATGCGCAGCCTTGATCGCTCCTGGGGCGTCTGTTGTTATGGCTGGAAATCAGGCAACACAGCGTGCAGTAATCAGCGCACATACAGAGATCTGGCAATAACCAAAAACAATAGGACGAGCTCTGAGACGTGGAATCTCTGTAGACTGCAGTACCTGATCTATCCTCACACAACTATAAGCAGCAGTGGATTGCGCCTATCACTACCTATGCAACTCGGCACTGCCTGAGGAGCTGACTAGCCTGAAGATAGAAATACAAGCCTGACTTACCTCAGAGAAATACCCCAAAGGAATAGGCAGCCCCCCACATATAATGACTGTTAGCAAGATGAAAAGACAAACGTAGGAATGAAATAGATTCAGCAAAGTGAGGCCCGATATTCTAGACAGAGCGAGGATAGCAAAGAGTACTATGCAGTCTACAAAAAACCCTAAAACGAAAACCACGCAAAGGGGCAAAAAGACCCACCGTGCCGAACTAACAGCACGGCGGTGCACCCCTTTGCTTCTCAGAGCTTCCAGCAAAAGTTAATAGCAATCTGGACAGAAAAAACAGAAAACAAACTAGAAGCACTTATCTAGCAGAGCAGCAGGCCCAAGGAAAGATGCAGTAGCTCAGATCCAACACTGGAACATTGACAAGGAGCAAGGAAGACAGACTCAGGTGGAGCTAAATAGCAAGGCAGCCAACGAGCTCACCAAAACACCTGAGGGAGGAAGCCCAGAGACTGCAATACCACTTGTGACCACAGAAGTGAACTCAGCCACAGAATTCACAACAGTCTGTCTCTGGTCTCTATGGTGACGTCGGACTTCCGTGGGGCAGTTTTGCCTCTCGCAATGCTGACGTCGCTATGACCGGAGGGCGGGCGCTCCTCTGGTGGAGTCTGACGAGGCGGTGGATGCGCCATTGCACCTTACGTCACGTGACTTATGCCCCTTATTTTCCTTAGCGCTGTTACCATCGCACACGTGTACACGTCACTTCCTAGTTACTGTTACCATCCAAGCTACGTACCGATTGGTCATAGCATCTAAAAAGTGTGTCACTTCCTAGATACTGTTACCATACAAGCTACGCACCGATAGGCTGTTGGGCATATAAATTGACCACCCACCACCTCAGTAGCATACGCCCCCGGAAGAAGAACTTGGCGAAACGCGCGTCGGGACGTACATCCAGACTAAGGCACATCATCCGGTAATATACCTATAACGTTAATCATCCTATTTATATTATGGAACCTGGCTCCTATAGAGCTCCATTGGACGGTTAGAGGGTTCTTCCTGTTGAGTGCGCTCTCCACTTAGGTCTTATTTGGTTCAGGTGGCGTATGTGACGCTGCATGCAGGATTTTATTGCGCCCCTAAGCCATATTCTATATAAGGGTCATAGGAGTAGGATATAACATGCATTTGTATTGTTATCTGTTTCTTGCCTCTGTCTGGATGATTTTTGTTGCAATATGAGGTACCCTGTTGTTATGTGTTTTTAAGTAAATTTATAAATAAAGAATTTTGATATTTTGCATTCCTTGAGCTAACGTCTTGTTTCTATACGTAGCTTTTTGTGGAATTGATCGTAGTACGGAATGTGACCAGGCTCTGTTGAGTGTTAGGTCTTTTTTGGGATTGACATGTACATGCTTTCATTGTGAGTCTACCATAATTTTTTAGACAATCGTCCTGGCTATCTCATGTATAAATTTGACTTGCAATTATTTAGCATATGATTAGTTATGCATATTCTTGTCATGTCACTGCATTATTACTGTTTTGCTCTAGGGGGTGGAAAAATATTTTTCTTCCTGAATACTAGGGTTGAGCGAAACGGGTCGGCCATTTTCAGAAGTCGCCGACTTTTGGCAAAGTTGGGTTTCATGAAACCCGACCCGACCCCTGTGTGGGGTCGGCCATGGGGTCGGCAATCTTCTGAATCTGGTATCGGAATTCCGATACCGAGTTCCGATATGTTTGCAATATCGGAAATCGGTATCGGAATCCATATTTAAGTTTAAAATAAAGAATTAAAATAAAAAATATTGCTATACTCACTCTCTGACGCGCCCTGGTACTAACCGGCAGCCTTCCTTCCTTAGAATCAGTGCGTGAATGACCTTAGATGACGTCGCGGCTTGTGATTGGTCGCGTGACCGCCCATGTGACCGCTCACGCGACCAATCACAAGCCGCGACGTCACCGAAGGTCCTTCAAGCGCTGATTCTTAGGAAGGAAGGCTGCCGGAAAGAAGCAGGGCGTGTCCAAGGGTGAGTACATGCCTAATAGGAATATACTCACCCTCGGACACGCCCTGCTTCTTTCTGGCAGCCTTCCTACCTAAGAATCAGCGCTTGAAGGACCTTCGGTGATGTCGTGGCTTGTGATTGGTCGCGTGAGCGGTCACATGGGCGGTCGCGTGACCAATCACAAGCCGCGACGTCATCTAAGATCCTTCACGCGCTGATTCTAAGGAAGGAAGGCTGCCGGTTAGTACCAGGGCGCGTCAGAGGGTAAGTATAGCAATATTTTTTATTTTAATTCTTTATTTTACACTTAAATATGGATCCCAGGGCCTCCCTGGGAACCATTGGAATCCCAATACACTGCATTGGGTTTCGTGTTTCGGCCGACCCCGACCCCGACTTTTTTATAGGATCGGCCGATTTCACTCGACCCGACTTTTGAAAAAGTCGGGTTTCGTGAAACCCGACCCGATCCTATAAAAGTAAAAGTCTCTCACCCCTACTGAATACTACAAAATACAACTTGTTCTCACATTCCATAATAGATCAGTGTATTATTAGGTTGATTCCCAGGTGAAAGGTCATTGGTTTGAATTGAGGAGCAGCCATGAAGATGAATTCCCAAGAAAAGAGAAACAGCATCATCCAGCTCATCGTTAGCTATCTCTTGGTCAAGAAAATTGGCAAACTACATCATGTGAGTGCCAGGACAGTTGGAAGAATACGAAATGAAGTCCATCCATCCATTCAGAAGCCAAAAAGAGGACAATCTGGCAAAATAGCGGAGTCAACAACTCGGCTCATCTCAAAAGTTTATCAGTTCTGGCTTGACAAATATGGCAGTTGAGGTGGCTTATATGCTTCATAATAGTGAGATCACAGACGTTGCTGCCAGCACCGTGCGACACACATTACACAAGTCTGGATTGGTGGCCCAAAAAAAGGTGAAGAAGCCTAAACTTCAAAATTGTCACAAGAAGCATCGGTTCAAGTCTGAAAACAAGAATGAAAAGTGGACACTTAAAGATTTGAATCTGGTAATTTGGAGCGATGGCACAGAAGTCAATAGACTAGGCTGTGATACGTGCAAATAGGTCTGAAAGAAACAAGAGAAGGGGCTAATGGATTGAGAAATTTAAAGAAATGTCAAGCTCAGTTGATGAAGCCTGATGATATGGGCCAGCCAAAGGCATTAGATACTTTACCAGTATTGACGGTGGTGTCAATAGAGAGCTATATGTGAGTATCCTAAAATATTTTTTTTATAATTTGTTTATTTATCACAAATAAAATACAGTAAACATATTGGTCTTTGTTATTAATTTGCATAGTTACATTTACTATTAACGCAAAAGACATCAAAGCATATATATACCAGTAATTTTAACATATGAATCATGCATGTGAAGATATATAATCGTCAATGCGCAATGTTCCTAAACTACAGCTAAACGGAGCTGATAAAACTACTACTACTATGCCGCCATTTAACATCAAACGTTATATTCTCTATTGCGTGGTGCCTGTAGAACAAAAAAGCAGATTATCTATATCTATACCAGTTGTTTGAGTTCACAGAGTGAGATGGAAAGTGTTTCATCTATCCCAGATTTTATTAAACTTACCAGGGCAACCCCTACTTTGTGTATGCTCATATGGGATAATCGTATTCACCAACTCTATCCAGGTCCTAAGGGAGGGGGGTGAACTTCCCATCCATCGCAGTGCCAGCACTTTCCTTGCCATAAATAGCGTTTCTCGCAAAAAAATCCCAACATAATGTTCCCAGGCCTCCTCATCCCATACCCCAAACAGACAAACCAAAGGCTCAAGAGGAACTGGATTTGACAATAAAGAGTTTAACCCCTTCCCGACCTTTGACGCCACGTAGGCGTCATGAAAGTCGGTGCCAATCCGACCCATGACGCCTATGTGGCGTCATGGAAAGATCGCGTCCCTGCAGATCGGTTGAAAGGGTTAACTCCCATTTCACCCGATCTGCAGGGACAGGGGGAGTGGTAGTTTAGCCCAGGGGGGGTGGCTTCACCCCCCCGTGGCTACGATCGCTCTGATTGGCTGTTGAAAGTGAAACTGCCAATCAGAGCGATTTGTAATATTTCACCTATTATAACGGGTGAAATAGTACAATCCAGCCATGGCTGATGCTGCAATATCATCGGCCATGGCTGGAAACACTAATGTGCCCCCACCCCACCCCACCGATCGCCCCCCCAGCCCTCCGATCTGTCCGGTACACTTCCCCGCTCCCCTCCGTCCTGTGCTCCGCTCCCCCCGTGCTCTTGTCCGCTCACCCCCGTGCTCCAATCACCCCCCCCGTGCTCCAATCACCCCCCCTGCACTCCAATCCACCCCCCCGTGCTCCGTTCCACCCCCCGTGCTCCGTTCCACCCCCCGGTGCTCCATTCCACCCCTCCCGCGTTCCGATCCACCCCCCCATGCTCTGATCCCCCCCCCCGTGCTCCCCCCCACCCCATCATATTTACCGATCCTGCCGGGGTCCGTCCGTCTTCTCACTGGGCGCCGCCATCTTCCAAAATGGCGGGCGCATGCGCAGTGCGCCTGCCGAATCTGCCGGCCGGCAGATTCGTTCAAAGTGCATTTTGATCACTGAGATATAATCTATCACAGTGATCAAAATAAAAAAATAATAAATGACCCCCCCCTTTGTCACCCCCATAGGTAGGGACAATAAAAAATAAAGAATTTTTTTTCCACTAATGTTAGAATAGGGTTAGGGGTAGGGTTAGGGGTAGGGGTAGGGTTAGGGTTAGGGTTAGGGGTAGGGTTAGGGGTAGGGTTAGGGTTATGGTTAGAGCTAGGGTTAGGGGTAGGGTTAGGAGTAGGGCTAGGGTTAGGGGTAGGGTTAGGGGTAGGGTTAAGGTTAGGGCTAGGGTTAGGGGTAGGGTTAGGGGTAGGGTTAGGGCTAGGGTTAGGGTTAGGGTTTCGGTATGTGCACACGTATTCTGGTCCTCTGCGGATTTTTACACTGCGGATTTGATAAATCCGCAGTACTAAACCGCTGCGGATTTACGGCGGATTTACCGTGTTTTTTATGCGCATTTCACTGCGGTTTTACAACTGCGAATTTCTATTGGAGCAGTTGTAAAACCGCTGCGGAATCCGCACAAAGAAGTGACATGCTGCGGAATGTAAACCACTGCGTTTCCGTGCAGTTTTTCCGCAGTATGTGTACAGCGATTTTTGTCTCCCATAGGTTTACATTGAACTGTAAACTCATGGGAAACTGCTGCGGATCCGCAGCGTTTTCCGCAGCGTGTGCACATACCTTTAGAATTAGGCTATGTGCACACGGTGCGGATTCGGTCGCGGATCCGCAGCGGATTGGCTGCTGCGGATTCGTAGCAGTTTCCATCAGCTTTACAGTACCATGTAAACCTATGGAAAACCAAATCCGTTGTGCCCATGGTGCGGAAAATACCGCGCGGAAACGCTGCGTTGTATTTTCCGCAGCATGTCAATTCTTTGTGCGGATTCCGCAGCGTTTTACACCTGTTCCTCAATAGGAATCCGCAGGTGAAATCCGCACAAAAAACACTGGACATCCATGCTAAATCCACAGGTAAAATGCAGTGCCTTTTACCCACGGATTTTTCAAAAATGGTGCTGAAAAATCTCACACAAATCCGCAACGTGGGCACATAGCCTTAGGGTTAGGGTTGGAATTAGGGTTGTGGTTAGGGTTGTGAATAGGGTTATGGCTACAGTTGGGATTAGGGTTAGGGTTGTGGGGGGGTTAGTGTTGGAGGTAGAATTGAGGGGTTTCCACTGTTTAGGCACATCAGGGGTCTCCAAACGCAACATGGCGCCACCATTGATTCCAGCCAATCTTGTATTCAAAAAGTCAAATGGTGCTCACTCACTTCCGAGCCCCGACATGTGCCCAAACAGTGGTTAACCCCCACATATGGGGTACCAGCATACTCAGGACAAACTGCGCAACAACTACTGGGGTCCAATTTCTCCTGTTACCCTTGTGAAAATAAAAAAATGCTTGCTAAAACATCATTTTTGAGGAAAGAAAAATTATTTTTTATTTTCACGGCTCTGCGTTGTAAACATCTGTGAAGCACTTGGGGGTTCAAAGTGCTCACCACATATCTAGATAAGTTCCTTGGGGGTCTAGTTTCTAAAATGGGGTCACTTGTGGGGGGTTTCTACTGTTTAGGCACACCAGGGGCTCTGCAAACGCAACGTGACGCCCACAGACCATTCCATCAAAGTCTGCATTTCAAAAGTCACTACTTCCCTTCTGAGCCCCGACGTGTGCCCAAACAGTGGTTTACCCCCACACATGGGGTATCAGCGTACTCATTAGAAACTGGACAACAACTTCTGGGGTCCAATTTCTCCTGTAACCCTTGGGAAAATAAAAAATTCTGGGCTAAATAATTATTTTTGAGGAAAGAAAACGTATTTATTATTTTAACGGCTCTGCATTATAAACTTCTGTGAAGCACTTGGGGGTTCAAAGTGCTCACCACACATCTAGATGAGTTCCTTGGGGGGTCTAGTTTCTAAAATGGGGTCACTTGTGGGGGGTTTCTACTATTTAGGCACACCAGGAGCTCTGCAAAAGCAACGTGACGCCCGCAGACCATTCCATCAAAGTCTGCATTTCAAAAGTCACTACTTCCCTTCTGAGCCCCGACGTGTGCCCAAACAGTGGTTTACCCCCACATATGGGGTATCAGCGTACTCAGGAGAAACTGGACAACAACTTTTGGGGTGAAATTTCTCCTGTTACCCTTGGGAAAATAAAAAATTGCAGGCTAAAAGATCATTTTTGAGAAAATAATTTTTTTTTTAATTTTCATGGCTCTGCGTTATAAACTTCTGTGAAGGACTTGGGGGTTCAAAGTCCTCACCACACATCTAGATAAGTCCCTTTCGGGGTCTAGTTTCCAAAATGGGGTCACTTGTGGGGGGTTTCTACTGTTTAGCCACATCAGGGGCTCTGCAAACGCAACGTGACGCCCACAGAGCATTCCATCAAAGTCTGCATTTCAAAACGTCACTACTTCACTTCCGAGCCCCGGCATGTGCACAAACAGTGGTTTACCCCCACATATGGGGTATCACCGTACTCAGGAGAAACTGCACAACAACTTTTGGGATCAAATTTCTCCTGTTACCCTTGGGAAAATAAAAAATTGCAGGCTAAAAGATCATTTTTGAGAAAATAATTTTTATTTTTTATTTTCATGGCTCTGCGTTATAAACTTCTGTGAAGCACATGGGGGTTCAAAGTCCTCACCACACATCTAGATTAGTTCCTTTGGGGGTCTAGTTTCCAAAATGGGGTCATTTGTGGGGGATCTCCAATGTTTAGACATACAGGGGCTCTCCAAACGTGACATGGTGTCCGCTAATGATTGGAGCTAATTTTCCATTTAAAAAGCCAAATGGCGTGCCTTCCCTTCCGAGCCCTGCCGTGCGCCCAAACAGTGGTTTACCCCCACATATGGGGTATCAGCGTACTCAGGACAAACTGGACAAGAACATTTAGGGTCCAATTTCTCCTATTACCCTTGGCAAAATAGGAAATTCCAGGCTAAAAAAATCATTTTTGAGGAAAGAAAAATTATTTTTTACTTTCATGGCTCTGCGTTATAAACTTCTGTGAAGCACCTGGGGGTTTAAAGTGCTCAATATGCATCTAGATAAGTTCCTTGGGGGGTCTAGTTTCCAAAATGGGGTCACTTGTGGGGGAGCTCCAATGTTTAGGCACACAGGGGCTCTCCAAACGCGACATGGTGTCCGCTAACAATTGGAGCTAATTTTCCATTCAAAAAGTCAAATGGCGTGCCTTCCCTTCCGAGCCCTGCCGTGTGCCCAAACATTGGTTTACCCCCACATATGAGGTATCGGCGTACTCGGGAGAAATTGCCCAACAAATTTTATGATCCATTTTATCCTATTGCCCATGTGAAAATGAAAAAATTGAGGCAAAAAATTTTTTTTTGTGAAAAAAAAGTACTTTTTCATTTTTACAGATCAATTTGTGAATCACCTGAGGGTTTAAAGTGATCACTAGGCATCTAGATAAGTTCCTTGGGGGGTCTAGTTTCCAAAATGGGGTCATTTGTGGGGGAGCTGTTGTGAATTCTGTGGCAGAGCTCCCTCCTGTGGTCACAAGTGGTACTTCGGCTGGTTCTCTCTGTGAGCTTCCGTTGGTGGAGGAAAGTGGTACTGCGGCTTCTGAGTTTCCTTCCTCAGGTGATGTGGTGAAGTTGTTAGGTGCTGCTCTATTTAACTCCACATAGTGCTTTGATCCTGGCCTCCAGTCAATGTTCTAGTATTGGACCTGTTTCCTCCTGGATCGTTCCTGTGGCCTGCTGCTCTGCATAGCTAAGTTCCTCTTTGCTATTTGTTTGCTGTTTTTTCCTGTCCAGCTTGTCAATTTGTTTTTTACTGCTTGCTGGAAGCTCTGGGACGCAGAGGGTGTACCTCCGTGCCGTTAGTTCGGTACGGAGGGTCTTTTTGCCCCCTTTGCGTGGTTTTTGTAGGGTTTTGTGTTGACCGCAAAGTTACCTTTCCTATCCTCGCTCTGTTCAGAAAGTTGGGCCTCACTTTGCTAAATCTATTTCATCTCTATGTTTGTCTTTTCATCTTAACTCACAGTCATTATATGTGGGGGCTGCCTTTTCCTTTGGGGTATTTCTCTGAGGCAAGGTAGGCTTATTTTCTATCTTCAGGCTAGCTAGTTTCTCAGGCCGTGCCGAGTTGCATAGGGAGCGTTAGGCGCAATCCACGGCTGCCTTTAGTGTGGTTGGAGAGGATAAGGGATTGCGGTCAACAGAGTTCCCACGTCTCAGAACTCGTTCTGTTTTTTGGGTTATTGCCAGGTCACTGTATGTGCGCTGACCTCTATGTCCATTGTGGTACTGAATTACCTTTCATAACAGGGAGCTCCAATGTTTAGGCACACAGGGGCTCTCCAAACGCGACATGGTGTCCGCTAACGATGGAGATAATTTTTCATTCAAAAAGTCAAATGGCAATCCTTCCCAAACAGTGGTTTACCCCCACATTTGAGGTATTGGTGTACTCAGGAGAAATTGCCCAACAAATTTTAGGATCCATTTTATCCTGTTGCCCATGTGAAAATGAAAAAATTGAGGCTAAAAGAATTTTTTTGTGAAAAAAAAGTACTTTTTCATTTTTACGGATCAATTTGTGATGCACCGGGGGGTTCAAAGTGCTCACTAGGCATCTAGATAAGTTCCTTGGGGCGTCTAGTTTCCAAAATGGGGTCACATGTGGGGGAGCTCCAATTTTTAGGCACACGGGGTCTCTCCAAACGTGACATGGTGTCCGCTAAAGAGTGGAGCCAATTTTTCATTCAAAAAGTCAAATGGCGCTCCTTCCCTTCCAAGCCCTGCCGTGCGCCCAAACAGGGGTTTACCCCCACATATGAGGTATCAGTGTACTCAGGACAAATTGGACAACAACTTTCGTGGTTCAGTTTCTCCTTTTACCATTGGGAAAATAAAAATATTGTTGCTAAAAGATAATTTTTGTGACTAAAAAGTTAAATGTTCATTTTTTCCTTCCATGTTGCTTCTGCTGCTGTGAAGTACCTGAAGGGTTAATAAACTTCTTGGTGTTTTGAGCACCTTGAGGGGTGCAGTTTTTAGAATGGTGTCACTTTTGGGTATTTTCAGCCATATAGACCCCTCAAACTGACTTCAAATGTGAGGTGGTCCCTAAAAAAATGGTTTTGTAAATTTCGTTGTAAAAATGAGAAATCGCTGGTCAAATTTTAACCCTTATAACTTCCTAGCAAAAAAAAAATTTTGTTTCCAAAATTGTGCTGATGTAAAGTATACATGTGGGAAATGTTATTTATTAACTAGTTTGTGTCACATAACTCTCTGGTTTAACAGAATAAAAATTCAAAATGTGAAAATTGCGAAATTTTCAAAATTTTCGCCAAATTTCCGTTTTTATCACAAATAATCGCAGAATTTATTGACCTCAATTTACCACTAACATGAAGCCCAATATGTCACGAAAAAACAATCTCAGAACCGCTAGGATCCGTTGAAGCGTTCCTGAGTTATTACCTCATAAAGGGACACTGGTCAGAATTGCAAAAAACGGCAAGGTCTTTTAGGTCAAAATAGGCTGGGTCATGAAGGGGTTAATAATGACGTTATCTCTCTCCAATATTGAGAAATGATGGGGCAGTTCCATATCATATGTATGAAGTCTGCGTCTAGCGAGTGGCAGCGCAGACATTCCAATGTCGGATATCGACCCATCCGAAAAAGTCTCGGAGTCAAATATGATTGATGGATTATATACAGCTGGGTCATCCTATTATTAATTGATGGGGATACTTTAAGGGGAGAGTCTAGAATTTCTTGCCATTCTTCGTTTTGCACATCAAGGATAATTCCCTCCCACTTTCCTTTAACCGAATTTATAACAGAACTCGTACCCACCGATAACAAATATGTATACAGAGATGAAATAAGACCCTGAGGACCCTGTGATTTAAGGATACCTATTAGAGGTAAAGATGAAATGTTGCAATTTACTCCCATATTCCTCATATATGATTGCATGGCTGACCTTAATTGTAAAAAGCGAAAAAATTGAGATCTTGGAATAGTACATCTAGCCTGCAACTGTTCAAAGGACATAAAGACTTCCTGGTCATATAGATCCCCACCAAGAAAACCCCATAGGAAATCCAAAAATCCGTAGAACGATATCTTTATGTGTGACATCGACCAACGGTCAGGCCCCTGCTGGGAGATCATTGGTCGTGGGGAATGATCAGAACCTTTTTTTGGTCGCTGATCACCCCGTTGTCATCGCTAGATTGGCGTGTGTGACGCCGATCTAGCGATGTGTTCACCTGTAACCAGGGTAAACATCGGGTTACTAAGTGCAGGGCCGCGCTTAGTAACCCGATATTTACCCTGGTTACCATTGTAAAAGTAAAAACACTACATACTCGCATTCCGATGTCTGCACGTCCCCCGGCGTCAGCTTCCCTGTACTGACTGTCAGCGCCGGCCGTAAAGCAGAGCACAGCAGCTTTACAGCTCCCCAGCGACCACACGACTTACCAACGATCACGGCCAGGTCATATCGCTGATCGTTGGTAAATCGTTTAGTGTAACGGTACCTTAAGAAAAAATCCGGCAATGCCGCTCCTCCTCCCTGCCTAGATCTCTGCAGAGTAGCTAGTTTAAGTTTAGGCCTGGTTTTTCCCCATATGAATGAAGCAACTTGAGAGTTTAAGTTTGTAAAAAAAAAATTAAGTATAGTTACTGCGCTATGCTGAAGACAATAATTAAATTTAGAGAGCAGTATCATTTCAATTAGATTGATGCGGCCCGCTACAGATAATGGAAGCTTACTCCATGATATAAATTTTGATTTAGCGAATTCTAGAAGAGGAAAAATATTGAGGTACTAGATCGTGGCCCGATTCTAATGCATCGGGTATTCTAGAATATGCATGTCCCCGTAGTATATGGACAATGATGATTCCAGAATTCGCGGCAGACTGTGCCCGTCGCTGATTGGTCGAGGCAACCTTTATGACATCATCGTCGCCATGGCAACCATTATGACATCTACGTCGATACTGTGCCCGTCGCTGAATCAGAAACGTGGGATTTCTACGTCCTTTATGACATCATCGTCGCTGTGCCCGTTGCTGATTGGTCGAGGCCTGGCGGCCTCGACCAATCAGAGGCGTGGGATTTCCAGGACAGACAGACAGAAAGACAGACAGAAAGACAGACAGACAGACAGTCGGAAAAACCCTTAGACAATTATATATATAGATAGGTCCGACCTACTGTGTTGTGACATGTGGATGCCCAAAAACTTGAAGTCAGATACAAAAGGCAGCAAGGAAAGAATATTAAGACTAGATGTTGGGAACTGGGAAAGAGGTAATAAAGCAGATTTATCCCAGTTAATTTATAGGCCTGACAACTTACTAACTTACTAAATTTATCTATGGTAGCGATCACCTTTGGCAATGTCTCCTCTGTTTTATCCATAAATACTATCATGTCATCGGCATATAAACCAATGGTGTCTATACGATTCGCTATCTTTATTCCAACAATATCAGGGGAAGATTGCATACGTATTGCCAATGCCTCTATTGCTAGAGCAAATAGGGCCAGGGAGAGGGGGCACCCCTGACAGGTCCCTCTATATAATGAAAAGGGCTCAGAAATGGAACCATTTACAATTATACCGGCCTTAAGCTTCATATACAATACACTAACCCATTTTAAAAATTTGTTCCCAAAAGCATATTTCTTCAAGCAAGCAGATAGAAAGGGCCACTCAAGAGAGTCAAAAGCCTTGGCTGCATCCAGCAATGCCAACGCCCATTTATTATCCGGCCATATTGAATTATCGATTGAACCCGCCTAATGTTTATAGAAGTGCTCTTACTGGGCATAAATCTAGTTTGGTCTGGATGTATAATATCTAATATAATTGAGTTTAACCTATTAGCCAAAATTGTAGTAAAGATTGTATAGTCTGCATTTACTAACGATATAGGACGATAGGATCCCCATTCCAAAGGGTCCTTTCCCTCCTTTCTAAGTACAATATTATGTGCCACATAAAAGGTATCGGGCATACACCCTCCTCCCCATATACCCTTAAATACTTTCAATAATTGTGGTACTAGTATTTCCCGGTATTTCCTATATAATTCAACTAAGAAGCCATCCGGTCCAGGAGCCTTACCAGAGGCCATGTCCGCTATAGCATACTCTATTTCTTCTAAAGTAAATTCAGCGTCCAAAAAGGCCATTGAGTGGAGCTCAGTGTGGGGAATTTTATGTCAGATAAATATTCTAAACATTCTAAAGTATTTAAACCACTTTTAGATTCATATAGCACTCTGTAATAATCATAAAAGCATTGAAGTATTTCCTCGGTGGTAGAACTCAACGAACCGTCCGGTGAACGAATCTGTATTATCATGTTAGATGTATTGTGTTGACGTACCAGGAAAGCCAAAAATTTACCTGCCTGGTTTCCCAGTTCTAAATATGACTGACGTGTAAAAAACAGTTTCCGTTTAGATTTAGTGTCTATGTGTTGGGTGTATAATCTTTGCAGAGTTAACCACTCAACCTTATTGTTATTAGTTTGGCTAGTTATATATGGGGCCTCAGTATCCTTCAACCGTCGCTCAAGCTTATCATCTTCCCTTGATGTTACCCTTTTTACATAGGAAATCGTAGAGGATAAGCAACCCCGTAGATATGCCTTAAGAGCATCCCACAATAAATTGATATTCTGAGGTTCTGGGTGAGACCGAATATAACAATTTAATTGGTCATTAGACCTGTCATTGGAATCTATTAGTTTAAGCCAAAAGGGATTCAGCTTCCATATAGTACCATTATTTGGTTTCCTTAAATGTAAGTTTAAGCATGATCGGACTGTGGTCTGAGATTCCTTTATTACCATGTTCTATACTATCTACCCACTGTACTAAGCCGCTGGATCCAAATATATA
This sequence comes from Ranitomeya imitator, assembly GCF_032444005.1. Lineage (NCBI taxonomy): Eukaryota > Metazoa > Chordata > Amphibia > Anura > Dendrobatidae > Ranitomeya > Ranitomeya imitator. The sequence continues at coordinate 72,000,080 of NC_091284.1, read as the reverse complement.
TAACCAATAGAGAACAATAAAAGGTACAAATATGTTAAAAAATATACATTTATTAAACAAGCACATATCAACAATGACATATACATACACCAAATAACAGAAATATTAGTGCAAAAACAGTTACATATCAATATTATATAAATAAGGGGAGAATAAAGTTGTCTGTGAATCAGGAAAAAAAGGATGGGGCCAAATATCCACCCAGGTATAAACCACCATGACTGAGGATGGGGCAAGTCCACACAAAATTCACTTGCGCCCACTCAGGACTATACAGTATTGCTTATAAATGCCACAATCCACCAGTACATGTCAGTTATCAAATGTCATAAATAACGCAGTCCATAAATAGAAATGCAGATAAAGCAACATATTAACTCAGTGGTACCTATCTCTCTAAGGGGTGCTCACCCTAAGGTATAGCAGAGCTGGTGATTTGTAACATAGCGGTATAGTACCTTCCAAATAGTCACCCAATGTAAAAGCAAAGTGCGTCATTTAAAGCTCATACAATACCTGCAGTCATAGTGCAACCCTGGATGGTTGTCCCGTAGCTCACCTCGATGCGCGTTTCACTGCCACCGCAGTTTCGTCAAGATCCAAATATATAGTCTATGCAGGACAGGGAGCTTCTAGTAGGTGAATGGCAGGTATATCCTTTTTCCCCTGGGTGACGAAGGCTGACGCCGAAACGCGCGTCGGGGAGTGGCACATCCAAGAGACGGCAGCACTATAGGTAATACATGCTCCTGGCCTAATATCTCTTTTCAACAGCCATTATTTAATATTATGTGGTAATTTCAGTGGCCCATGCTTATGTTTATAAGTACCTTCACATACTATCAATACAATCATTGGTGGCCGCACACCAGCACTTTACATCTATATACATCTGCGGCTGCACATGCTTAGCACTAGTTGTATCTTATGCCAGCATAGTATCGTATATTTCTTATGGCATGTATTAAGCACTAATTGCACTTTAAGTCAGTAATAATTACACATATATAACTCAGTACTCTAGGCCATGTGACTGCACATTCTTAGCACTAGTTGCACCTTATGCCAGCATACTATTGTATATATATTTCTTATGGCATGTATCAAGCACTAGTTGCACTTTAAGTTAATATAAATTACACATACACAATTCAGTACTCTGGGCCATTCTTCTCTTTTTTAAGGTGCATTGTCATATATGATAAACTGTAATTTTGGTTTTCTTACTTTTTGTGCAATTTTTTGTATACAATAATTTTCAGTGCTGTAGGGCTTCTTACGAACAGATTTTTATATCATGTACTGATGATTACAACGTGATTATATATATATATATATATTTTTATTTTTTTTTCTGCCCCCGTCTTCTTGGTATTGTGCCTTCTCTTTGGTTTTCCTTCCCCTCTACCATTTGGTATAGTTATATTTATTTCTAATAAATCTATTTAATTTATTTGGACATTTGTTCGGTTTTTTTGTTCTCTTTCTTTTGCATATATCTCCTTCCGATTTGTCCGTTATTTCGTCCATTATGGGATATATATAACATCATATATACACAAATTGCATATCTTATGTTTACTAAGAATATTATGAATATTTGTATCCCTTGCCTTGAGCTTTTATCCTAATACTATTTTCTATGAACAGTGCCAGCTGAGTCGGGGCCGGAAAAGGAGACAAAGAGAGAGGTTCCCCAGACAACCCACTCCCCAGCCTCAATCTATCAAGACCATTATCCTTGACTAGATTAAAATCACCCAATCAGATAACATGTGCATCTGGGTAATTTAAGGGAAAGCTCATTGCCATCTTAAGGACCGATATATTAGCCGGAGAGGGATTGTAGATACACAATATGACATATTCACGGGAATTAATTAATGCATGGACAAAAACAAAATGGCCCTCTATATCCCGCTGAGTCGTTCGAGCCTCCCATCGAACATCTTTGTGTATTAGCAATGAGACCCCCTCGAGTAACTAGTATGTAACGCGTGAACATACCACTGCACCCAAGATTTCTGCACATTTCTGGCCGTATCTCTAGTCAGATGTGTCTCCAATAAGGCCACAATATGAGGATGGTGTCGTCTAATCTGGGAGCGGTGAGCTCCTTTATGTCCTCTTCCACTCCGGTACCCTCAAGTCTCCGCCGTGTTCCTCTACAGGGGCCGACAGCTTCCCAGTCTCCAGGGGTCCCAGCCGCAGCAAGTTGTGCACTGATAAGGGTGTCTTATATGCAGGATGGTCACAGGATTCCAGGAGCTCTCACAACATGCGTCCTTCCTCTCTCACTCCACAGCCACGCCCCATGAGTATCTTAAAAGATTTGTTACTTCATACACTCAAGTACTATCGATATGAAAAGGAAGACATAGTGTTCTAACAGAACAACATGAAGCATACATCGAGACTGGCAAAAAAATGGTTAAATAACAATGAAATAGAGGTGCTGGAATGGCCCCCACAGTCTCCAGAGCTCAACTCAATCAAACACTTGTGGGTACAATTGAAGAAAAACTGTATATATACCAAAGTGAGTCTACCAGTAAGCACCAACTTTGGGAACTTGTAGAAGAGACTTGAGATCAAATTTCGGTCAACACATGTTTGAATCTGATTGATTGCATGCCCCAAAGGAAAGGCAGAGTTGAAAGCCAAAGGTGGATTTGCAAAAGCGTCCACACGGACTCTTGGCCCGGGACACCACAGCAGCAATGTAACATTTGAAAAAGAGAACTCAGCCATTCAGAGTAGGAACAGAAGGGCAGTCTTCAGTAGCAGCGTTTCAGCAGTGGGAAGCTGAGGAGAGAAAGAGGTCTAGAAGATGTACAAGGCGCAGATTGTTCATCATGTGGTAGGTCATTGCTTGGGCTGAAGCTCTAAAATCCAGGGCAAAACGGATGAGTGGATCCTCAAATGTAGTGAGTTTACACCAGGATGATGCTCTGGTACCACCTAAGGCGCTATTACCCCATAATGTACGAGAGGACATGAAGTGGAGTACAGGGAGAGTTCAGGATATGTACTGTATGAACTGTGATGCTGAGACTGTTTCTGCCAAGGATATGCTGCGAAGTATGTCAAGTAAAGTTGACCATTTTGGATTGCAATCGGACTGTGTGTCTGCTTATTCAGAACCGACTAAAAGTAACCCCGAAGAGCAGAGGGAAATTCCAGAAGGAGTCGAAAATGAGAACACAAGTAAGCTCAAAGTGAGATGTGATTTTTATGTAGAGGGAGACCAGGGTCACCCAGACTCGTTATGTCCAGTCACGACTGTGCCATTGGTCGACCCCTACGTATTAAGGAGGAAAAAAACAACTTTTTTGAATTTACCAAATGGCTGCAATGAAACAAATAGTGAAAAATTTAAAGGGGTCTGACTACTTTCCTTCCCTGCTGTATATCAAGACAAGTTGGAAACATTATCAAGTCATAGTTGAAGTACAGCTAAATTGACTGTGTAAAGTAAGAAACAGACTTAAAATGGACTTTTCCTAACAGGTTACAGTTTCATCCTGTCATCAGAAGAGACAGCCAGTGAAAAATTGACAAGGTGCTAAGCTGCTCTTTCTCATCCTAAAAGGGAAGATACAATGGTACACGGTAGTTTGGTTTATTTTGTAAAACTTGTAGTTTTACTCCACGGTTCCCTTATGTTAATGCTCTTAAATTATAGTCATGTAGGCAAAATTACGTACAAAAAATATGATTGGCATAAAAAATGTTTAATTCATTTTCCCATACAAACATTTACTTTAAAGCTCAACGTTCATTTTTGTATGCAGAAATGTAACTAAAACATCAAGTTTACAGGCTAGCAAATTCCTACTTCAGATGGAGCTTGAACCTTTCATGTGAACAAGAGTAAAAAATAGATAAAAAGGTTGAAAGGACTGATCTATAACAATATTTAATGTAATTCCCATCATAGAATAACATTTTTGTGAACCCCTTGAAGAGAGGTTGGGCTCATTCTCTATGAAGGATTACAAAGAAATTGTTGGCAGTGTCCTCTGTCAAATCTTAACCCCTTCCCGACCTTTGACGCATACGCTGCATCATGAAAGTCGGTGCCATTCCGACCCATGACGCAGCATATGCGTCATGGAAAGATCGCGTCCCTGCAGGCCGGGTGAAAGGGTTAACTCCCATTTCACCCGATCTGCAGGGACAGGGGGAGTGGTAGTTTAGCCCAGGGGGGGTGGCTTCACCCCCTCGTGGCTACGATCGCTCTGATTGGCTGTTGAAAGTGAAACTGCCAATCAGAGCGATTTGTAATATTTCACCTAAAAAACTGGTGAAATATTACAATCCAGCCATGGCCGATACTGCAATATCATCGGCCATGGCTGGAAACACTTATGTACACCCACCCCACCCCTCCGATCGCCCCCCCAGCCCCCCGATCTGTGGTCCGCTCCCCTCCGTCCTGTGCTCCGCTCCCCCGTCCTCCTGTCCGCTTCCCCCGTGCACCAATCACACCCCCCGCGCTCCAATCAAACCCCCCCGCACTCCGATCCCCCCCCGCACACAGCGACCCCCCCCGTGCTCCGATCCACCCCCCCGCACAGCGATCCCTCACCCCGTGCTCCAATCCTCCCCCGTGCTCCAATCCTCCCTCCCGTGTTCCGATCCACCCCCCCATGCTCCGATCCACCCCCCCGTGCTCCGACGCCCCCCCCGTGCCCTGATCTCCCCCCCCTTATACTTACCTAGCCGCCCGAGGTCCGTCCATCTTCTTTCCTGGGCGCCGCCATCTTCCAAAATGGCGGGCGCATGTGCAGTGCGCCCGCCGAATCTGCCGGCCGGCAGATTCGTTCCAGAGTGAATTTTGATCACTGAGATATAACCTATCTCAGTGATCAAAATAAAAAAAATAGTAAATGACCCCCCCTTTGTCACCCGCATAGATAGGGACAATAAAAAAATAAAGAATTTTTTTTTTTCACTAAGGTTGGGGTAAGAACTAGGGTTAGGGTTAGGGGTAGGGTTAGGGGTAGGGTTAGGGTTAGGGTTAGGGGTAGGGTTAGGGGTAGGGTTAGGGCTAGGGTTAGGGCTAGGGTTAGGGCTAGGGGTAGGGTTAGGGCTAGGGGTAGGGTTAGGGGTAGGGGTAGGGTTAGGGTTAGGGTTAGGGGTAGGGTTAGGGCTAGGGTTAGGGTTTCGGTATGTGCACACGTATTCTGGTCCTATGCGGATTTTTCCGCAGCGGATTTGAAAAATCCACAGTGCTAAACCGCTGCCGATTTATCGTGGATTTACCGCGGTTTTTCTGCGCATTTCACTGCGGTTTTACAACTGCGATTTTCTATTGGAGCAGTTGTAAAACCTCTGCGGAATCCGCAGAAAGAAGTGACATGCTGCGGAATGTAAACCGCTGCGTTTCCGTGCAGTTTTTCCGCAGTATGTGTACAGCGATTTTTGGTTCCCATAGGTTCACATTGAACTGTAAACTCATGGGAAACTGCTGCGGATCCGCAGCATTTTCTGCAGCGTGTGCACATACCTTTAGAATTAGGCTATGTGCACACGGTGCGGATTTGGCTGAGGATCCGCAGCAGTGTTCCATCAGGTTTACAGTACCATGTAAACATATGGAAAACCAAATCCGCTGTGCCCATGGTGCAGAAAATACCGCGCGGGAACGCTGCGTTGTATTTTCCGCAGCATGCCAATTCTTTGTGCGGATTCCGCAGCGTTTTACACCTGTTCCTCAATAGGAATCCACAGGTGAAATCCGCACAAAAAACACTGGACATCCATGGTAAATCCGCAGGTAAAATGCAGTGCCTTTTACCCACGGATTTTTCAAAAATGGTGCTGAAAAATCTCATACGAATCCGCAACGTTGGCACATAGCCTTAGGGTTGGGTTGGAATTAGGGTTGCGGTTAGGGTTAGGGGTGTGTTGGGGTTAGGGTTGTGGTTAGGGGTGTGTTGGGGTTAGGGTTGTGATTAGGGTTACGGCTACAGTTGGGATAAGGGTTAGGGGTGTGTTGGAGGTAGAATTGAGGGGTTTCCACTGTTTAGGCACTTCAGGGGGTCTCCAAACGCAACATGGCGCCACCATTGATTCCAGCCAATCTTGTATTCAAAAATTCAAATGGTGCTCTCTCACTTCCGAACCCCGACGTGTGCCCAAACAGTGGTTTACCCCCACATATGGGGTACCAGCATACTCAGGACAAACTGCGCAACAATTACTGGGGTCCAATTTCTCCTGTTACCCTTGAGAAAATAAAAAATTGCTTGCTAAAACATCATTTTTGAGGAAAGAAAAATGATTTTTTATTTTCACGGCTCTGCGTTGTAAACGTCTGTGAAGCACTTGGGGGTTCAAAGTGCTCACCACATATCTAGATAAGTTCCTTGGGGGGTCTAGTTTCCAAAATGGGGTCACTTGTGGGGGGTTTCTACTGTTTAGGCACACCAGGGGCTCTGCAAACGCAACGTGACGCCCGCAGACCATTCCATCAAAGTCTGCATTTCAAAAGTCACTACTTCCCTTCTGAGCCCCCACGTGTGCCCAAACAGTGGTTTACCCCCACACATGGGGCATCAGCGTACTCAGGAGAAACTGGACAACAACTTTTGTGGTCCAATTTCTCCTGTAACCCTTGGGAAAATAAAAAATTCTGGGCTAAAAAATTATTTTTGAGGAAAGAAAACGTATTTATTATTTTCACGGCTCTGCGTTATAAACTTCTGTAAAGCACTTGGGGGTTGAAAGTGCTCACCACACATCTAGATAAGTTCCTTTGGGGGTCTAGTTTCCAAAATGGGGTCACTTGTGGGGGGTTTCTACTGTTTAGGCACACCAGGGGCTCTGCAAACGCAATGTGACGCCCGCAGACCATTCCATCAAAGTCTGCATTTCAAAAGTCACTACTTCCCTTCTGAGCCCCCACGTGTGCCCAAACAGTGGTTTACCCCCATACATGGGGTATCAGCGTACTCAGGAGAAACTGGACAACAACTTTTGTGGTCCAATTTCTCCTGTAACCCTTGGGAAAATAAAAAATTATGGGCTAAAAAATTATTTTTGAGGAAAGAAAACGTATTTATTATTTTCACTGCTCTGTGTTATGAACTTCTGTGAAGCACTTGGGGGTTCAAAGTGCTCACCTCACATCTAGATAAGTTCCTTTCGGGGTCTAGTTTCCAAAATGGGGACACTTGTGGGGGGTTTCTACTGTTTAGCCACATCAGGGGCTCTGCAAACGCAACGTGACGCCCACAGAGCATTCCATCAAAGTCTGCATTTCAAAACGTCACTACTTCACTTCCGAGCCCCAGCATGTGCCTAAACAGTGGTTTACCCCCACATATGGGGTATCAGCATACTCAGGAGAAACTGGACAACAACTTTTGGGGTCAAATTTCTCCTGTTACCCTTGGGAAAATAAAAAATTGCGGGCTAAAATTCATTTTTGAGAAAATAATTTTTTTTTTTTTATTTTCATGGCTCTGCGTTATAAACTTCTGTGAAGCACTTGAGGGTTCAAAGTGCTCACTACACATCTAGATTAGTTCCTTTGGGGGTCTAGTTTCCAAAATGGGGTAATTTGTGGGGGATCTCCAATGTTTAGGCACACAGGGGCTCTCCAAACGCGACATGGTGTCCGCTAATGATTGGAGATAATTTTCCATTTAAAAAGCCAAATGGCGTGCCTTCCCTTCTGAGCCCTGCCGTGCGCCCAAACAGTGGTTTACCCCCACATATGGGGTATCTGCATACTCAGGACAAACTGGACAACAACATTTGTGGTCCAATTTCTCCTATTACCATTGGCAAAATAGGAAATTCCAGGCTAAAAAATCATTTTTGAGAAAAGAAAAATTATTTTTTATTTTCATGGCTCTGCATTATAAACTTCTGTGAAGCACCTGGGGGTTTAAAGTGCTCAGTATGCATCTAGATAAGTTCCTTGGGGGGTCTAGTTTCCAAAATGGGGTCACTTGTGGGGGAGCTCCATTGCATAGGCACACAGGGGCTCTCCAAATGCGACATGGTGTCCGCTAACAATTGGAGCTAATTTTCCATTCAAAAAGTTAAAAGGCGCGCCTTCCCTTCCGAGCCCTGCCGTGTGCCCAAACAGTGGTTTACCCCCACATATGAGGTATCGGCGTACTCGGGAGAAATTGCTCAACAAATTTTAGGATCCATTTTATCCTATTGCCCATGTGAAAATGAAAAAATTGAGGCGAAAATAAATTTTTTGTGAAAAAAAGTACTTTTTCATTTTTACGGATCAATTTGTGAAGCACCTGAGGGTTTAAAGTGCTCACTAGGCATCTAGATAAGTTCCTTGGGGGGTCCAGTTTCCAAAATGGGGTCACTTGTGGGGGAGCTCCAATGTTTAAGCACACAGGGTCTCTCCAAACGCGACATGGTGTCCGCTAACGATGGAGATAATTTTTCATTCAAAAAGTCAAATGGCGCTCCTTCCCTTCCGAGCCTTACCATGTGCCCAAACAGTGGTTTACCCCCACATGTGAAGTATCGGTGTACTCAGGAGAAATTGCCAAACAAATTTTTGGATCCATTTTATCCTGTTGTCCATGTGAAAATGAAAAAATTGAGGCTAAAAGAATTTTTTTGTGAAAAAAAAGTACTTTTTCATTTTTACGGATCAATTTGTGAAGCACCTGGGGGTTTAAAGGGCTCACTATGCATCTAGATAAGTTCCTTGGGGCGTCTAGTTTCCAAAATGGGGTCACTTGTGGGGAAGCTCCAATTTTTAGGCACACGGGGGCTCTCCAAATGTGACATGGTGCCGCTAAAGAGTGCAGCCAATTTTTCATTCAAAAAGTCAAATGGCGCTCCTTCCCTTCCAAGCCCTGCCGTGCGCCCAAACAGTGGTTTACCCCCACATATGAGGTATCAGCGTACTCAGGACAAATTGGACAACAACTTTCGTGGTTCAGTTTCTCCTTTTACCATTGGGAAAATAAAAAAATTGTTGCTGAAAAATCATTTTTGTGACTAAAAAGTTAAATGTTCATTTTTTCCTTCCATGTTGCTTCTGCTGCTGTGAAGCACCTGAAGGGTTAATAAACTTCTTGAATGTGGTTTTGTGCACCTTGAGGGGTGCAGTTTTTAGAATAGTGTCACTTTTGGGTATTTTCAGCCATATAGACCCCTCAAACTGACTTCAAATGTGAGGTGGTCCCTAAAAAAAATGGTTTTGTAAATTTCGTTGTAAAAATGAGAAATCGCTGGTCAAATTTTAACCCTTATAACTTCCTAGCAAAAAAAAATTTTGTTTCCAAAATTGTGCTGATGTAAAGTAGACGTGTGGGAAATGTTATTTATTAACTATTTTGTGTCACATAACTCTCTGGTTTAACAGAATAAAAATTCAAAATGTGAAAATTGCGAAATTTTAAAAATTTTCGCCAAATTTCCGTTTTTATCACAAATAAACACAGAATTTATTGACCTAAATTTACCACTAACATGAAGCCCAATATGTCACGAAAAAACAATCTCAGAACCGCTAGGATCCATTGAAGCGTTCCTGAGTTATTACCTCATGAAGGGACACTGGTCAGAATTGCAAAAAACGGCAAGGTCTTTAAGGTCAAAATAGGCTGGGTCATGAAGGGGTTAACATAGAGGTCAAGTTTTGGTTACGTATTTGGGCTCCCATCTCTTTCATCTACCATATATAATCAAACAAAAAAGTTTATGTTTTGGCCTAGTGAAAGACATGAAACATTACAAATAGAGATGAGTGAATGTTAACAAAAATTAGTTTTAAGTTCGATTAGTCCAAATTAGTATTTTAATTCTGAGCAAACCAATTTGTTATTAATCAAATGGTGCCCAAAAAGATGCCTATAATGTTTTCAGGTCTTTTAAACAGAGGAAAGGGAAGGGGAGTAGAAAAATATAAAATATTATTTTCACCTGTCCAGTCTTTGGTTCTTTGGGTCTTATTGAGTGGTCTAGGCCTCAAGTGGTCACATGGAGGCAAAATAAATTGTACGAATCCCAACAATTCCATCCCATAAGTGACCCCATTTTACATTTCTTAATGAAATCATCTAGCTGTGCTGTGAGCATATTGACACCACATGTGTTTCACAAAATTTTATACCATTGAGCGGTGAAGAAAAAAATAATTACATTTTTGCTACTAAAATGTTGTTTTAGCCTAGATTTTATATTTTCACAAGGAAAAATAGGTAAAAGGGACCGCATAATTTGTTACACAATTTCTCGTGAATGTGGCACGAATGTACCCCACATGTGGCTGTACAGTACTCTTTGGCCACACGGCAAGACTGGGAAGGGAAGGAGCACTATTTGACTTTTGGAGCACAGATTTTCCTGGAATAGTTTACAGACTCTATTTGCAATGCAGAGTGCAATGTCTGCCTGCAGCCACAGGCTCAAAAAGCTGTCTTGGACAGACTTGGCACAAGCCACTCTGTCTGGCTGACACCAGAGAAATCCCAGTATCCTTTAACCCCTGTACAGGTACATGATTTTACAATAGGACCCAGAAGACGGGAAGCGCCGGACCAAGACCAGCAACACCCCTCGGACCAGACTGCCCCGCAAGTGAGTATAATAAAAGTTTTTTTTCTTCTCTTACAGGTCAGGTTAGGGGAAGATATACAGCATTATAGAATGCTGTATATAATCCCTGAAAGGTGCTGGCCATATCTCTTATTGGCCAAACTTGGTGACAGGTTCCCTTTAAGGCTTCTAGCTAAAGCACGTTGGTTATATATTTTGGACTTTCATGGTGACCAAAGCATTTTTCACTTATTAATTATACATGAATACAGAATGTTTTTCATTTTTTGAACTGAATTTGTCTTTGCTGGAGAACCACCCTCTTATCTGTTGTATGTTGCTATTCACGTCCCAGATTAGAACGGCTCAGTGTAATTATTTCTACTTAACCTGAGTGCATCTGAACATGGTGAGCTGACTTTCACTATCCCATTTACCTCTGTTATCCAATAGTCAGAAACAATTTGTGGTCAAAACTGGAATACAACAAACCAAACAAGAGCACAAGACGCATACCTAGTCAGGGAAGCACTAAAATGTATCTGGCAACTTAAAGCAGTAAGCTGGAAATCCTTAGTAGGGTGTGGTGCTCTCCATTTGGCTGGAGCAGGGAGCTGATGACTTCAGCTGTATAGCACACGGTTCCCTGAAAAATGCACACAGGAAAATTGCACACAGGAAAATTACCCACAGGAAAATTCCCCACATGGAAAATTCCCCACATGGAAAATTCCCCACATGGAAAGTTCCCCACACGGAAAATTCCCCACACAGAAAATTTCCCACACGGAAAATTCCCCACACGGAAAATTTCCCACACAGAAAATTGCCAATTACAGCATCACAAAAGTTTCAGATCTATGATATTTCAGGTGCAAGGTGAGGATGTTCACATAATATGTGATCAACTTGTGATTTACAGCTGACCTAGTGCAAAACTGCAAAAATGATGATCTGTGGTTTGTAGCAGTCTGTCATTATCAGCAATAGATAGATCTAGTCTGCTCTCATCTCTCTCTGATTCTGCCTTACTCCTCCCACCAGCTCAGAACAGCAGCACATGCAGAACCAGCAGCAGTATGATCCAGAGGAGCCATCACTGCTATCAGTGCTCGCAAAACTATCACTGCTGCTGGCAGAGATAGTTGGTCCTGGAAGCCCAGAAGGCACAGCAGAAAGGTGAGATTCTGTCACTTGTACCACTTTGTGTTCTTGCTGAGAATGTATGATATGCTTTTGCAGTGGAGTCCGATGGGCCCCAGTGCGAAATTTGGCCCTTCCCCCCACACACATGTTGGTCAGATGTATGGGCCCCTGTAGTGTTCTAAATTCTATAAAGACGTATGAATTGCCCCCTCCCCCTTCATTATGTAGTAATGTCCCCCATACTGGTATATATGCCCATCATCCTGGTGAATATGTCTGCATCCTGGTATATATGTCCTAATGCTGGTATATATGGTCCCCATCCTAGTATGTATGGTCCACATGATCTCCATCCTGGTATTTATGCCCCCTTTCTGGTATATACAGTTAGGTCCATATATATTTGGACAGATACAACATTTTTCTAATTTTGGTTATAGACATTACCACAATGAATTTTAAACAAAACAATTCAGATGCAGTTGAAGTTCAGATTTTCAGCTTTCATTTGAGGGTATCCACATTAAAATTGGATAAAGGGTTTAGGAGTTTCATCTCCTTAACATGTGCCACCCTGTTTTTAAAGGGGCCAAAAGTTATTGGACAATTGACTCTAAGGCTATTTCATGGACAGGTGTGGGCAATCCCTTCGTTATGTCATTCTCAATTAAGCAGATGAAAGGCCTGGAGTTGATTTGAGGTTTGGTGCTTGCATTTGGAAGGTTTTGCTGTGAAGTAAACATGTGGCCAAAGGAGCTCTCCATACAGGTGAAACAAGCCATCCTTAAGCTGCAAAAACAGAAAAAACCCATCTGAGAAATTGCTGCAATATTAGGAGTGGCAAAATCTACAGTTTGGTACATCCTGAGAAAGAAAGAAAGCACTGGTGAACTCATCAATGCAAAAAGACATGGGCGCCCACGGAAAACAACAGTGGTGGATGATCGCAGAATAATCTCCATGGTGAAGAGAAACCCCTTCACAACAGCCAACCAAGTGAACAACACTCTCCAGGAGGTGGGCGTATCAATATCCCAATCTACCATAAAGAGAAGACTGCATGAAAGTAAATACAGAGGTTTCACTGTTGTGAATTCTGTTGTCAAGCTCCCTCCTGTGGTCATGAATGGTACTTCGGCTGGTTCTGTCCATGGGCTGCCTCTGTTGGTTGTGAGTGGGGCTGCGGCTTCTGAGTTTCCTTCCACAGGTGACAAGGTTAATTCGTTAGCTGGCTGCTCTATTTAACTCCACTTAGATCATTGCTCCATGCCACCTGTCAATGTTCCAGTATTGGTCTAGTTCACTCCTGGATCGTTCTTGTGACCTGTCTTCCCAGCAGAAGCTAAGTTCCTGCTTGTTTTTCTTTAGTTTGCTATTTTTCTGTCCAGCTTGCTATTTTGATGAGTCGGTGCGGAGGGTCTTTTGCGCCCTCTGCGTGGTCTTTTTGTAGTTTTATTGTGCTGACCGCAAAGTTACCTTTCCTATCCTCAGTCTGTTCAGTAAGTCGGGCCTCACTTTGCTAAATCTATTTCATCTCTGTGTTTGTATTTTCATCTTTACTCACAGTCATTATATGTGGGGGGCTGCCTTTTCCTTTGGGAAATTTCTCTGAGGCAAGGTAGGCTTATTTTTCTATCTTCAGGGCTAGCTAGTTCCTTAGGCTGTGTAGAGTTGCATAGGGAGCGTTAGGAGCAATCCACGGCTATTTCTAGTGTGTGTGATAGGATTAGGGATTGCGGTCAGCAGAGTTCCCACGTCTCAGAGCTCGTCCTATATTATTTGTAACTATCAGGTCATTCTGTGGGCTCTTAACCACCAGGTCCATTATTGTCCTTACCACCAGGTCATAACAATACAGGTGGCCCAAAGTATTAATGCATCTCAATAGAGGGATAAGAGAAGTTCTGAGACCATTTTTTTTTCTTTGCAGTGTGTTTTGTCTCTCTTTTCCCCTTTATCTCTGTGTGGTTTAGGATACAGGTGTAGATATGGACATTCAAGGTCTGTCCTCTTGTATGAATAATCTCACTGCAAGGGTACAAAACATTCAAGATTTTGTGGTTCAGAATCCGATGTTAGAGCCTAGGATTCCAATTCCTGATTTGTTTTTTGGGGATAGATCTAAGTTTCTGAATTTCAAAAATAATTGTAAATTGTTTCTTGCTTTGAAACCTCGCTCCTCAGGTGACCCTGTTCAACAAGTGAAAATCATTATTTCTTTGTTACGTGGCGACCCTCAAGACTGAGCATTTTCCCTTGCGCCAGGAGATCCGGCATTGCGTGATGTTGATGCGTTTTTTCTGGTGATCGGATTGCTTTATGATGAACCAAATTCAGTGGATCAGGCAGAGAAAATCTTGCTGGCTCTGTGTCAGGGTCAGGATGAGGTAGAGATATATTGTCAGAAGTTTAGGAAGTGGTCTGTACTCACTCAGTGGAATGAATGTTCCCTGGCAGCAATTTTCAGAAGGGGTCTCTCTGAAGCCCTTAAGGATGTCATGGTGGGATTTCCCACGCCTGCTGGTCTGAATGAGTCTATGTCTTTGGCCATTCAGATCGATCGACGCTTGCGTGAGCGTAAAGCTGTGCACCATTTGGCGGTATTATCTGAGCATAGACCTGAGCCTTTGCAATTTGATAGGACTTTGACCAGAGCTGAACGGCAAGAACACAGACGTCGGAATGGGCTGTGTTTTTACTGTGGTGATTCCACTCATGCTATCTCCGATTGTCCTAAGCGCACTAAGCGTTTCGTTAGGTCTGCCACCATTGGTACGGTACAGTCGAAATTTCTTTTGTCCGTTTCTCTGATTTGCTCTTTGTCATCCTATTCTGTTATGGCATTTGTGGATTCAGGCGCTGCCCTGAATTTGATGGACTTGGAGTTTGCTAGGCGCTGTGGTTTTTTCTTGGAGCCCTTGCAGTATCCTATTCCATTGAGAGGAATTGATGCTACGCCTTTGGCCAAGAATAAGCCTCAGTACTGGACCCAATCGACCATGTGCATGGCTCCTGCACATCAGGAGGATATTCGCTTTTTGGTGTTGCATAATCTGCATGATGTGGTCGTTTTGGGGTTGCCATGGCTACAGGTCCATAATCCAGTATTGGATTGGAAATCAATGTCTGTGTCCAGCTGGGGTTGTCAGGGGGTACATGGTGATGTTCCATTTTTGTCTATTTTGTCATCCACCCCTTCTGAAGTCCCGGAGTTTTTGTCGGATTACCGGGATGTATTTGATGAGCCCAAATCCAGGGCCCTACCTCCTCATAGGGATTGCGATTGTGCTATCAATTTGATTCCTGGTAGTAAGTTTCCTAAGGTCCGACTGTTCAATTTATCTGTGCCAGAGCACGCCGCTATGCGGAGTTATGTAAAGGAATCCTTGGAGAAGGGTCATATTCACCCGTCGTCATCACCATTGGGAGCAGGGTTCTTTTTTGTGGCCAAGAAGGATGGTTCTTTGAGACCTTGTATTGATTACCGCCTTCTTAATAAGATCACAGTCAAATTTCAGTATCCTTTGCCGCTGCTGTCTGATTTGTTTGCTCGGATTAAGGGGTTTGTTGGTTCACCAAGATAGATCTTCGTGGTGCGTATAATCTTGTGCGTATTAAACAGGGCGATGAATGGAAAACAGCATTTAATACACCCGAGGGCCATTTTGAGTACCTGGTTATGCCATTCGGGCTTTCCAATGCTCAATCAGTATTTCAGTCCTTTATGCATGACATCTTCCGAGAGTACCTGGATAAATTCCTGATTGTATATTTGGATGATATTTTGGTCTTTTCGGATGATTGGGAGTCTCACGTGAAGCAGGTCAGAATGGTGTTCCAGGTCCTTCGTGCGAATTCTTTGTTTGTGAAGGGGTGAAAGTGTCTCTTTGGAGCTCAGAAGGTTTCATTTTTGGGTTTCATTTTTTCCCCATCTACTATCGAGATGGACCCTGTTAAAGTCCAGGCCATTTATGATTGGACTCAGCCAACATCTCTGAAAAGTCTGCAAAAGTTCCTGGGCTTTGCTAATTTTTATCGTCGCTTCATCAGTAATTTTTCTAGTGTTGCTAAACCGTTGACTGATTTGACCAAGAAGGGTGCTGATGTGGTCAATTGGTCTTCTGCGGCTGTGGAAGCTTTTCAGGAGTTGAAGCGTCGTTTTTCTTCTGCCCCTGTGTTGTGCCAGCCAGATGGTTCGCTCCCGTTTCAGGTCGAGGTTGATGCTTCTGAGATTGGAGCAGGGGCTGTTTTGTCGCAAAGAAGTTCTGATGGCTCAGTGATGAAACCATGTGCCTTCTTTTCTAGAAAGTTTTCGCCTGCTGAGCGCAATTATGATGTTGGCAATCGAGAGTTGTTGGCCATGAAGTGGGCATTCGAGGAGTGGCGTCATTGGCTTGAAGGAGCCAAGCATCGCGTGGTGGTCTTGACGGATCACAAGAATGTGACTTATCTCGAGTCTGCCAAACGGTTGAATCCTAGACAGGCTCGTTGGTCGCTATTTTTCTCCCGCTTTGATTTTGTGGTTTCGTACCTTCCAGGCTCTAAGAATGTGAAGGCTGATGCCCTGTCAAGGAGTTTTGTGCCCGACTCTCCGGATGTTCCTGAGCCGGCGGGTATTCTCAAAGAGGGGGTAATTTTGTCTGCCATCTCCCCTGATTTGCAGCGGGTGCTGCAAAAATTTCAGGCTGATAGACCTGACCGTTGCCCAGCGGAGAAACTGTTTGTCCCTGATAAATGGACTAGTAGAGTTATCTCTGAAGTTCATTGTTCGGTGTTGGCTGGTCATCCTGGAATCTTTGGTACCAGAGAGTTGGTGGCTAGATCCTTTTGGTGGCCGTCTTTGTCGCGGGATGTGCGTTCTTTTGTGCTGTCCTGTGGGACTTGTGCTTGGGCTAAGCCCTGCTGTTCTCGTGCCAGTGGGTTGCTTTTGCCCTTGCCGGTCCCGAAGAGGCCCTGGACGCATATCTCTATGGATTTTATTTCGGATCTCCCTGTCTCTCAAAAGATGTCGGCCATGTGGGTGGTTTGTGATCGCTTCTCTAAGATGGTCCATTTGGTACCCTTGTCTAAATTGCCTTCCTCCTCTGATTTGGTGCCATTGTTTTTCCAGCATGTGGTTCATTTACATGGCATTCCGGAGAACATCGTTTCGGACGGAGGTTCCCAGTTTGTTTCGAGGTTTTGGCGAGCCTTTTGTGCTAGGATGGGCATTGATTTGTCTTTTTCCTCGGCTTTCCATCCTCAGACAAATGGCCAAACCGAACGAACTAATCAGACTTTGGAAACATATCTGAGATGCTTTGTTTCTGCTGATCAGGATGATTGGGTGTCCTTTTTGCCTTTGGCTGAGTTCGCCCTTAATAATCGGGCCAGCTCGGCTACTTTGGTTTCGCAATTTTTCTGCAATTCTGGTTTCCATCCTCGTTTCTCTTCACGGCAGGTTGAGTCTTCGGACTGTCCTGGTGTATATACTGTGGTTGATAGGTTGCAGCAGATTTGGACTCATGTGGTGGACAATTTAACATTGTCCCAGGAGAAGGCTCAATGTTTCGCTAACCGCCGGCGCTGTGTGGGTCCCCGACTTCGTGTTGGGGATTTGGTTTGGTTGTCGTCTCGTTATGTTCCTATGAAGGTTTCCTCTCCTAAGTTTAAGCCTCGTTTCATTGGTCCGTATAAGATTTCTGAGGTTCTCAATCCTGTGTCGTTTCGTTTGACCCTTCCAGCTTCTTTTGCCATCCATAATGTATTCCATAGGTCGTTTTTGCTGAGATACATGGCGCCTGTGGTTCCATCCGTTGATCCTCCTGCCCCAGTGTTGGTTGAGGGGGAGTTGGAGTATGTGGTGGAGAAGATTTTGGATTCTCGTATTTCGAGACGGAAACTCTAGTACCTGGTCAAGTGGAAGGGTTATGGTCAGGAAGATAATTCCTGGGTCTTTGCCTCCGATGTTCATTCTGCCGATCTGGTTCGTGCCTTTCATTTGGCTCGTCCTGGTCGGCCTGGGGGCTCTGGTGAGGGTTCGGTGACCCCCTCCTCAAGGGGGGGGTACTGTTGTGAATTCTGTTGTCAAGCTCCCTCCTGTGGTCATGAATGGTACTTCGGCTGGTTGTGAGTGGGGCTGCGGCTTCTGAGATTCCTTCCACAGGTGGCGAGGTTAATTCGTTAGCTGGCTGCTCTATTTAACTCCACTTAGATCATTGCTCCATGCCACCTATCAATGTTCCAGTATTGGTCTAGATCACTCCTGGATCATTCTTGTGACCTGTCTTCCCAGCAGAAGCTAAGTTCCTGCTTGTTTTTCTTTAGTTTGCTATTTTTCTGTCCAGCTTGCTATTTTGATTTTTGTCTTGCTTGCTGGAAGCTCTGGGACGCAGAGGGAGCGCCTCCGCACCATGAGTCGGTGCGGAGGGTCTTTTGCGCCCTCTGCGTGGTCTTTTTGTAGTTTTTTGTGCTGACCGCAAAGTTACCTTTCCTATCCTCAGTCTGTTCAGTAAGTCAGGCCTCACTTTGCTAAATCTATTTCATCTCTGTGTTTGTATTTTCATCTTTACTCACAGTCATTATATGTGGGGGGCTGCCTTTTCCTTTGGGGAATTTCTCTGAGGCAAGTTAGGCTTATTTTTCTATCTTCAGGGCTAGATAGTTCCTTAGGCTGTGTCGAGTTGCATAGGGAGTGTTAGGAGCAATCCACGGCTATTTCTAGTGTGTGTGATAGGATTAGGGATTACGGTCAGCAGAGTTCCCACGTCTCAGAGCTCGTCCTATATTATTTGTAACGATCAGGTCATTCCGTGTGCTCTTAACCACCAGGTCCATTATTGTCCTTACCACCAGGTCATAACAGTTCACTGCACGGTGCAAGCCACTCATAAGCATCAAGAATAAAAAGGCTAGACTGGCTTTGCTAAAAAAAAATCTAATAAAGCCAGCACAGTTCTGGAAGAACATTCTTTGGACAGATGAAACCAACATCAACCTCTACCAGAATGATGGAAAGAGAAAAGTATGGCGAAGGCGTGGCACAGCTCATGATCGAAAGCATAGCACATCATCTGTAAAACACGGCGGAGGCAGTATGAAGGCTTCGGCATGCATGGCTGCCAGTGGCACTGGGTCACTAGTGTTTATTGATGATGTGACACAGGACAGAAGCAGCCGAATGAATTCTGAGGTATTCAGAGCCATACTGTGTGCTCAGATCCACCTAAATGCATCAAAACTGATTGGTTGTCGTTTCATACTACAGATGGACAATGACCCAAAACATAAAGCCAAAGCAACCCAGGAGTTTATTAAAGCGAAGAAGTGGAATATTCTAGAATGGCCAAGTCAGTCACCTGATCTCAACCCAATTGAGCAGCATTTCACTTGTTAAAGACTAAACTTCAGACAGAAAAGAACACAAACAAACAGCAACTGAAAACCACCGCAGTGAAGGCCTGGCAGAGCATTAAAAAGGAGGAAACACAGCGTCTGGTGATGTCCATGAGTTCAAGACTTCAGGCAGTCATTGCCAACAAAGGGTTTTCAACCAAGTACTAAAAATGAACATTTTATTTAAAATTATTGAATCTGTCCAATTACTTTGGGTCCCTTTAAAAACAGGGTGGCACATGCTAAGGAGCTGAAACTCCTAAACCCTTCATCCAATTTTAATGTGGATACCCTCAAATGAAAGCTGAAAGTCTGAACTTCAACTGCATCTGAATTGTTTTGTTTAAAATTCATTGTGGTAATGTCTATAACCAAAATTAGAAAAATGTTGTCTCTGTCCAAATATATATGGACCTAACTGTATGTCCCTATCCTGGTTTACATGCTCCCCAATCCTAGTGTATGTGTCCCCGTTCTGACCCTAATGCATAATTAAAAACAATAACATTCTACTCACCTTTCCTCTGCTCCCACGTCGCCCAGTGTCTTTTGTAGCCACCGCACAGCCCACTTTGAATAGTTTGCGTGAGGAGGTGATGGTCCCAGATGACGAGTTGGAAGCAGAGGAGGATGCATAAGGGATAAGATAATATCTAAAATTCCAAGACTGTCATCACACAGGTGGGTGACATGAGAGGGTAGCTTACAGAGATCAAGGGGGTTTATGTTACCAGACGAACTGTTAGTGAAGATGCAGGAGCTGAGGATCAAATGGAGGAGAATGAGGCAATGGATGTGCAATAGTCAGGAGATGAAGAGAATAATTAGCCTCCCTTTGTTGTCTGTGGTTGGTGGGAAGAGATGGAGAAAGCATCTGTGTAGCCCACAAACTAAACCACAGATGTAATATGGCCAAATATGCTGTGTGCAATCAAATCATGACATATGTATACCAACAATAAGTATACTAATAGTACAGGGTATTGCTATAAATTCATTTTTGGCTGCCAAGGATATAAACCCCTAAAGTAGTAGCCCCAGAGGGACGTCCGGGAACCCCCACCTACCCACCTATTGGTATGTTTTAGCCGATTCTACTACTTTAGGGGTTTATATCCTTGTACCTATGTTCATTTGTGTAGGACTTATTGAGACATATTTGGGGCATTGTTGGGTTTTTTCTGTATGCATATTAGAGTTGACTGCTTGCTGGCGGCCAAAAATGTATTTATAGCAATACCCTGTCCTATTAGTATACTTATTGTTGGTGTACATACTGTATGTCATGATTTGATTGCAAACAGCATATTCGGCCATATTACATCTGTGGTTTAGTTTGTGGGCTACCCCAGGACATTGCAGTCCCTCATTTGGTTTAATCTAGCACCTTTTTTGTATCATGTTTTCAGCTTGTATCAATAAAACAATATAGTTTTATGTCATAAAAGTATCTAGGTTTGAGACTCTTATTTTCATGTAGAGGATCTCATGGTGTGAATTATCATTTATGCAGGTACTTTGCCCTTCTCTGCATATTGGTTTAATTATTTTGGGGCTATTCTGTGATTGTAATATTGGGTTATGTATTTTCATGCATATCATTAAAGGCACAGAGCTTTTTCTGTCTGACACTGGTCTATATGAGAGTCACAACAGGTTTTTTTTGGTGAAGTTCATGCTCTGCTCACCAGTCCCAGGGATCTGCTCCTCTGCACACCTGATGCTGGACTCCCTGCAGCTCTTCATCCTCCTCTACCACACCTTAGGAATCTGGGTGAGTCCATAGATAGAATCTTTTTTTATGTATATATAGCAATTACAGTTTTACCTGTTTAAAGTATATTGACTGCTGTATGTACAATCTATAAATAATACTGCAACTGCTGGATATGCAATGCACTAAGAATGTCACCACCAGAAACAGGTTGATGTTTTAAGCCCTCAGGCTCAAGGGCAATTTACGGCTCTCAATGACCTTTTATCAGGCCTCCGAGCAGATTCTCAGGGATCACATTCTTGGGCAGGGAGCTGTATTTTGATTGCCACCAGCTCATTAATTTCTTCTCGCTCTGTTAGCTCACACACGTAGTGTTCACTACTGAACGCTGAAGGGCATGCAATGAAAGATTACGTCCTGACCCCAGTGCCAGTGTCAGGATGTACTTTGTGGGCGGACTTTGTACGGCCCCCAAAGGATTAATATCCAAATGGGCCTTGGCAGAAAAAAGATTCCCCTTTCCTGTTTTAAGGACTTATCTATCATGATATTTTAATCTTGTTTGCACGGCTTTACTTGTACTCATCCATAAATTAACATTTGCATGTTTGTGACACTGAACCTGTCCTTCTTTTTCCTGGATTCACTTCATCTAAGCATAGACACCTCTGTTGCTCCAAACTTGTATTCATAAAATGTGGTTTATCTTGTACTACAGATGATGGATTGACAGTAAAGTTTTGACTTTTTTTTAGGAAATATTTAAATTTGTCTTTTGAAAAACTCATAATCCCAGACTATATCAATAATTGCTAATCTTCAGCTCTCACCAGAAGTTTCTTCTTTAAATATTTGACGATTTTATGGTGAGTACTTGCATTCATCTTTGTCGAAGGCCCCATATGTTTGAAGTTTCACGCACATGGCTGTATTACATTTTGGAATATGAGATTTATCAGGCAGTTGGTGGAAGAAAATATTGAGATTGAAGAGAATCATCAATGCTCATCTCACATTTACATAAACACCTGATCCACAAGTGGTCTGGAATAATGTTCTATGGAATAGTCAAAAGAATATGGAACAGACGTGTACATTTAAATTCCTCTGCAGCGATTCAGAAATAAATTGCAGGAAATGCTTGGCTGTTATTGTTGCTATTACATACAATGCAAAGTAAGAAATAAGTTAATGGACTTTTTCACCAAGCTATTCACGTTTATGTCTTTATGTTTAAAATAATGCTTATGCAGTGCAGAAGTGAGAGAACAAAAAATATTAATATTTGGTTCAGATTTGGCAAATAGTTTCTCGTAATCGTGTCACTGAAAATAAACAACAACCTTGTCCCACAGAAAAAAAAGCCAACGAAAAGTTGTTACTAGAGATGAGCAAATATATTTGAAGGGAATTAAATTCCAGTTGGACATTACAAAAATCCTTACTCACCAAAATGCTGATTTTTTTACTTTATAATTTGCTGCCATTTTTCTGAACCAAAAAAGCGCCATCAAAGGGTCTAAAAAAATACTTACAGTCATCAGCCCCTTCGCTCCTCACTAGCACCCATCTGGTCCTTGTCACAACGTCTGATTGCCACCAAAATCCCTGAGCCTCCGCTGCTAGATCAGGGCATTTGGGTATAATGACACCCTTGACAATTCTGCGCATGCGTGTCCAAGGTCACGAGTGAGAATAGACTTCCCATGAGTGCTGGGAGTTCATAGGCCCTTGGTTAAACATTAAGATGACTATTTATATAGCAGATTACAGAGTTATACCAAGGGTCATTATATCACAGTAGTACAAATTTACAGTATATGAAAACATTTCCACATTTTCCAGTTTTCGGTGGAGATGCCATTTATGATACTTTTTGGATATAGCGATAGAGGATTATAATGCAACATGCGGCACTGACAGACACAGTGGGCATAAATAACAGAGATTAAAAAATGAACTTTACTCGTGTTCCGAGCAGTAGAAGAGAATGCTGGTATAATAGGAAAACTATGATGTAGGTATTTTGTGATATATAAACTTTCAAGAAATTCAAGTGATTGTGGAAATACAAAGTCTATTATGTTCCGAACCAGACAAAAAAGGATATTTTCTGAAAATGTCTTAAGAAACTGAAAAACTCAGTAACCAAGAACATATATTCTTGTATTTATTATACAAAATCAAGTCAGCGGAGTCCAAATGACCTTGTGGTGGAAATATGCTGCGAGTGCTGCATACAGTAGCTGGCTCTTCATTTCGGTTGAGCCAATGGCTTCTGCTATTAGTGGTAGTAATTGTATTTTCAATACGATTCACAATGTACTAATGAACTATGCAAACATTTATAATGGTGATATGTGGCCGTAAGGTATAATTAAGCAGCAACTGATTAACATTAATAAAATGGCCTCATGCATATTTCAGTGCACTTGAACCCACAATTATGATTAATTAACTGTTAAGTTATTTTTAGTGAAGTACATTAAGAAAACACATGAAGTGTATTGATGAATGGCCTTGATATGTGTTTAAGGAGTTAAGTGCATGTGTACGTTGTTCATTAGAAGCTCTTTGGAAGTCTCCTACCATCTAGCCTGTTGATGTATGCTCTTAAAAATTGCTGACTTGTTTATATGACGTTAATGTGTTTTATTCTGTATATTTCAGCTGTTTTCCTGTTCACAGTGGGCATTTTATAATGGTTTCCAGGTCGTTTGCAACATGCAACTGGGAGAATGGCCCGAGCACCACATTTTAGGATCTTGTTGAATGTGTACTTCAAGCCATCAAGATGGTGCTGAGGCTGGCGAAACGCACCAAATAATATAAAGGGAGATATGAGGTGAGTTCGCAGCCCGGGATCCTCTGTGCAGAGATGGAACCTGCTGCTTAGTAATGGCGGAACGGAACAAGATGGCGGATGAACGTTTGTGCACACGTAGGTTAGACTTCACCCAGAGTGAATGAAAGCAAACTCTGTTGATTCACAGAGTTGCTAAAGGAACGCTGGTGGACACTGGTGGGATCCCTATCATTCAACCCCACTATACTGGTGGTTGGACTCGCTCTGAACCTTGGTGGCTTGTGAGCACGCCTGAGGATGCCCTGAGTCAGGTGCTGAGTCCGAGCGGGAATTCCCACCCTACACTGACCGGTAGTATAAACGCAGCTGTGCCGCCTAGATACAGCACTGACGGTTTGCTCCACTCACCCTAATACCCAAACAACAACCAAAGGGATGGGGATCATTGAGGAGCTTTCACCAGTCTCAAACACACAGCACTCACACACCTATTCAGGAGTGGCCATGCGAACTTTATATAGTCGCACCTTCCGGGACCTTCCTGGTGGTCCAATCAGAGCTGCTACAGGATCTTAGCATGTGACCTCCGTCCTCCAATGAGAGGTCGTCCCATGGGCATGCTCAGTAGACAAAAATCAGGCTGCTGATTAATGCTGATTACAACAGCTGGACCTGGAGCGGCAGCAGTAACCAGACGTGCAGCATCAGCTTCAGCAAGATGCTGGGACCAACGTCTCAGCTGAGCAGGCTCCTCTGTGGCTGAGGAAGAATGGGAGACCGCAGAGGACATGCTTTGAATACTCCCCCTGTGCAGCTGCGGGAACTCGACACCTAACAGATGGCTTGTTAAACAAAATAGGGTATAACCTTTGAATAGAGATGTATGCGTCCATAGTATGACATTACCCATCGTTACTGAGCTCGACCCTCAAATTCAATGTCCCAGTTAATGATACTTCTTCCCATTTAGGGCAATAAGCTAAATACTAGTGACAATTGAACTTGGATAAGCAGGTTAGGTCAGAAGAGTTAGGAGTCCAAGCAGATATAGAAGTAAATCTAATTGCATGCAGATGGTGAGGCTAAAAAAGTGGTAAAAATGAGAGCAAAGCCTGATTAAAAATTAAGGATACACCACAGAATTAAAACAAGCTGTGAACATGCCTTGAGCTGTTAACATATGCTGGATCAGTGGGTTGAAGTACACCTCCCAAGAGACCCCATTGACCAAGGAGTCCTTTAGCAGTGAAAATACCAAGATTTTTCCTATCAAGTATAAAATTATTTGCGATGGAGGTTTCCAGTTTAGTCTCCAGTGCAGTCCTAAAGTTATTGGAAGATTCCAGAACTTACAGGAAGTTAGAAACATTGAAAAATGATGTCACAAACACCACTTTTCCATGCTGTAGAGCAATCGCAACTCATGCAAGATAAGTTGAGTTCAGTCTTTCAGCTACATGATGGAATTACAATTGACATGTTCATGATGAAAGAATTGCACCTTTTCTGAAGCTTCTTGTTTGCTTGTTATTAATTGATTGAAAATAAATTGTATCACCCACTGGCGGACACAAACAGAAGAAGCCCCTGTGTTAGAACAGTATATGGGCGCTCTCCAGTCTGATAGCTCATCATAACGCACAATTATGCAAATGGGTCCTGTTACCTCTTGGGCTCCAGTGTGGCAGCACAGGTTGTACCAGTAATATGTCCACTGCTGGTATCATCTATGTACGAGAAGCTTCCTACCTATGGAAATAAACCAAATGCAAGTGGCTACTGAATTATGTTCATATGAGCAGGTTGGATTGGAAGGGTTCTTGCATCATGACTTTAGGTGAGTAGGAAAGGGCGTGTAAAGGTGCACTTACACTGAAAGGTCATCTATTCACAAAAATGTAGTCTAAATAGGCTGGCAAACACCTGATAAACAAAAAAAAATGCTCATTCATCAGGTGAAATTATGTTCAGCACATGTGGCAGCACATCATCCTGTGAAAACATGACTCACACTTTCAAGAACAATGACAGCTTATGCGTATTGAATGATCTATTACATTAAGTGTGCATTAGGGTATGGGCCGCCTATCCAAACAGACAATTAAATGACCACTGATCGGCAACCAGTCATTCAGTGTAGACACACCTTAAATGTATATACTGTACATATATACAGTGTATTAAACGCATAATCTACCCAACAATGGTACAAAGTGACTAGAAAAATGTTAGAGGATGAAAGAATTATTTTTACTAATTACAAAAATTTTAAATAAAAATAAAAAAGACAGCCCTTTTTTTGCATTGCATACGATCTCAGCATAACATCCCAGCATTCCATTTCAGGTAATATAATTTTCTGATTTACAGCCAATATCTTTAAATTATGGTGTTATTTTTGTCTGTGTATGTACTCTGTAACAGATACAATAGGAGTTCAACAAATACACTATAGCCATCCCACCTCTGTGCCTTTGCTATATATAGTGATTGTTTTTTTCCTTCAAGCTAGCTCTTATTTACAAAGTATTTTACTTCATCTATCCTGGTATTAGTTGCTTTAATGTTCCATGTATAGTTTTGTAAAAGCTGCTGAAATAATGTCAATGAGATAATATCTCTACATAGGTGGATTTTTTTCTTTTTCCACCCAGCAGGCTAACATATACAGTTTTTTCCTAAATTTGCAGTATTAGGCTATGTGTACACATCCGGAATTGCTGCGGAAATTTCCACGGCAATTCCGCAACTGTGCCGTGGGTAAAATGCATGCGGAATTGGCATGTGTTTTCCCGCTAAACACTAGCATTTTACAAGCGTAATTAGCTTGCAGAATGATAGCGTTTTCCAGGCGATCTGTAGCATCGCTTGAAAAACTGATTGACAAGTTTGTCACACTTGTCAAATATAGTGTTTGACAAGTGTGACAAACTTTTTACTATTGATGCTGCCTATGCAGCATCAATAGTAAAAAGATCTAATGCTAAAAATAATAAAAAAATAAAAAATCGTGATATTGTCACCTTCTGGCGTCCCTCGCAGTGTTCCCGGTTCTCGCGATGTTTCCGTTCCCAATAATGCCTCGTGGCAATTACCCCAGATGATGTAGCGGTCTCGCGAGGCTGCTACATCATCACAGGTCATTGCCGCAAAGCATCACTGGAAACGGAAGCATCGTGAGGAGCGGGAACGCTTCGAGGGACGCCAGAAGGTGAGAATATCTCAATTTATTGGCTCCCAGGGCAGGGAGGAGAGTCTCCTTCCCTCCACCCTGGGTACCAACCGCAAATGATCCGCTTACGTCCTGCATGGTGGGCATAGCCACATGCAAAAATTAAGCGGATCAATGCATTCTTATGTGTGCGGAATCCCCGCGATTCCGCACAAAGAATGAACATGCTGCGTTTTTTTACGGAATGCGATTCTGCCGAGGAAAAAAATGCAACATGTGCACAAAAATTGTGGATTGCATTCTAAAAACAGGATGCTTAATGTATACTTTTTTTAGCAGTTTTATCATATTTTTATAGCGAAAAAACGTGAAAAAAAACGCGAAAATCTTGAACGTGTGCACACAGCCTTACTGATTCATTCCATCTGTCTGTAACATTCCCTGAATATTTTGGAGGTATTTTCCCTTTAAATTTTGTAATTATTAAAAATAATTATTTTATCCTCTAACAATTTCCTAGTCACTTTGTACCATTGTTTGATCGATTATGTGTTTAATTGTGTACTGAAGTGCTTATTGCCTACCTAAATAGGATTATGGGTCTAATATTTATATATATATATATATATATATATATATATATATATATATATATATATATATATATATATATATATATACCATAGAAGAGAAGCAGGAAAGCAGGACAAAGGCACAGCTGCATGACCTCGGGTTGATGAAGATGCACACACGCCAGGGATTACGGGTGCCACTTCCAAAGAAGAAGAATCTGTATGTCCATAGAAAAGAAAGTCGATTGGCATATACAGTCCCGTGCAACAAAATCCTTTATTGTGGCATCATTATACCAACAGCAGGCAGATAAAAGAGTGGAGCAAATACAGACGACGTTCGTTTCACCCTTACATTGCGCTTACATTGCGCTGATGAACTGTTGAAGCGCAATGTGAGCGTGAAACGATCATTGTCTGTATTTGCTCCCCTGTTTTATCTGCGTGCTGTTGGTATGATGATGCCAAAATAAAGGATTTTGTTGCATGGGACGGTATGTGCCAATCTGCTTTCTTTTCTATGGACATATATATATATATATATATATATATATATATATGTATATATATATATATATATATATATACAGTGGGGGAAATAAGTATTTGATACCTTGCTGATAAAATCCAGAAATTCACATTGTATAAATTATCTAAATTTATTTGCATTTTGCAGTAAGAAATAATTATTTGTTCCCTCTGACAAACAAGACTTAATATTTGGTGGCAAAACCCTTGTTGGCACGCACAGCAGTCAATGTTTTTTGTAGTTGATGATGAGGTTTGTGCACATGCCAAGAGGAATTTTGGTCCACTCCTCTTTGCAGATCATCTCTAAATCTAAAGATTTTGAGCCTGTTGCTTGGCAACTCGGAGCGTCTCCCTCCATAAGTTTTCTATAGGATTAAGGTCTGGAGACTGGCTAGGCCACTCCATGACCTTAATGTGCTTCTTTTTGAGCCACTCATTTGTTGACTTGGCTGTATATTTTGGGTCATTGTCTGGCGGAAAGACCCAGCCACAACTCATTTTTAATGTCCTGGCAGTAGGAAGGAGATTATCACTCAGGATTTTATGGTACATGGCTCCATCTATTCTCCCATTGACGTGGTGAAGTAGTCATGTGCCCTTTGCAGAGAAGCACCCCAAAACATAATGTTTCCACCTCCATGCTTGACAGTGGGGATGGTGTTCTTGGGGTCATAGGCAGCATTTCTCTTCCTCCAAACATGGCGAGTTGAGTTAATGGCAAAGGCTTCAATTTTTGTCTCATCTGACCACAGCACCTTCTCCCAATCACTCACAGAATCCTCCAGATGTTCATTGGAAAACTTCAGACGGGCCTGCACATGAGCCTTCTTGAGCAGGGAGACCTTACAAGCACTGCTGGATTTTAAACCTTTACGGTGTAATGTGTTACCAATGTTTTGTTGGTGACTGTGGTCCCATCTGCCTTGAGATCATTAACAAGCTTCCCCCGGGTAGTTTTAGGCTGATCTCTCACCTTCCTCATGATCAAGGACACCCCAGGAGGGGAGATTTTGCATGGTGCCGTAGATCGATTTCGATTGACAGTCATTTTGTATTTCTTCCATTTTCTAACTGCTGCACCAACCAATGTTTCCTTCTCACCCAGCATCTTACTTATAGTTTTGTAGCCCATTCCAGCTTTGTGCAGGTCTATGATCTTGTCCCTGACATCCTTATAAAGCTCTTTGGTCTTGCCCATGTTGTAGAAGAGTGACTGTAGAGTCTGACTGATTAATTGAGCCTGTGGACAGGAGTCTTTTATAAAGGTGACTATGTAAGACAGCTGTCTTTAATGCAGATAAAGAGCTGATTAGCAGGGTCTAACTGGTCTGTAGGAGCCAAAACTATTAATCTTTGTTATGGGATCAAATATTTATTTCTTACTGCAAAATGCAAATAAATTTATATAATTTATATAATGTGATTTTCTGGATGATATTTTTTATATTCTTTATCTCAATGTTAAAATGAAAATTATAGACTGTTCCTGTCTTTGTCAGTGGGGAAACGTATAAAATCAGCAAGGGATCAAATACTTATTTCCCCCACTATATATATATATATATATATATATATATATATATATATTTATATTTATATAAAAAACTGGAGGCAGCATGCCAAAAGAGTGTACAATAGTTGATTATTTATTTATAAGCCCATTGAAGCGACATTTTGGCTCCAATATGTGAAACTTTTTTCAAGCAGGCTCACATACTGGAACCAAAATATCGATACAATGAGCTTATAAACATTCAAGTTTTGTACACTGTTTTGTTGAGCTGACAACAGTTTTTCTTTTTTTACTGGGATGGTTTGGTTTGTATTAGGGAGGCTTAATCTTAAAGGTGCTGCTCTATTTTTCTACATCTATGTATTTTCAACACACATACAGGTGCATCTCACAAAATTAGAATATCATCAAAAAGTTAATTTATTTCATAACACTTCAGCAGTGCCCAAGGCAGATCGCCTCCATGCCACACCTCATTGATGCAGTAATTGATGGTAAAGGAGTCCCGACCAAGTATTGAGTGCATTTACCGAACATGCGTTTCAGTAGGCCAACATTTCAGATTTTAAAATCATTTTATCAAGCTGGTGTTATAAAGTATTCTAATTTACCGAGATAATGACTTTTTGGGTTTTCATTGACTATAAGCCATAATCATCAACATTAGCAGAAATAAACACGTGAAATGGATCACTCTCTTTGTAATGACTCTGGGTAATATATAAGTTTCAATTTTTGTATTGAATAACTGAAATAAATTAACTTTTTGATTATATTCTAATTTTGTGAGATGCAGGTATATATATATATATATATATATATATATATATACATATATATATATATGTATATATATATATATATATATATATATATGTATATATATATATATATACATATATATATATACATATACTAGCTATTGAACCCGTTCTACGCCCGGGTGGCGAGCATTTATATTGGTATATGGTCTCCATCCTGGTATGTGCTGCTCCATCCTGCGTCCCCATCCTGTCATGTGCTGCTCCATCCTGCTTCCCCATCCTGTCATGTGCTGCACCCATCCTGCACCCCCATTCTGACATGTGCTGCTCCCATCCTGTGCCCCCATTCTGACATGTGCTGCACCCATCCTGCGCCTCCATTCTGTCATTTGCTGCTTCCATCCTGCGCCCCATCCTGTCATGTGCTGCTCCCATCCTGCGCCCCCATTCTGTCATGTGCTGCTTCCATCCTGCACCCCGGTTCTGTCATGTGCTGCTGCCATCCTGCACCCCCGTTCTGTCATGTGCTGCCCTATTCTGTCATGTGCTGCTCCCATCCTGTGCCCCCATCCTGTCATGTGCTGCACCCATCCTGCGCCCCCATTCTGTCATGTGCTGCTCCCATCCTGCGCCCCCATTCTGACATGTGCTGCTCCCATCCTGCACCCCCATTCTGACATGTGCTGCTCCCATCCTGTGCCCCCATTCTGACATATGCTGCAGCCATCCTGCGCCTCCATTCTGACACGTGCTGCACCCATCCTGCGCCTCCATTCTGTCATTTGCTGCTCCCATCCTGCGCCCCCATCCTGTCATGTGCTGCTCCATCCTGCGTCCCCATCCTGTCATGTGCTGCTCCATCCTGCATCCCCATCCTGTCATGAGCTGCTCCATCCTGCATCCCCATCCTGTCATGTGCTGCACCCATCCTGCGCCCCCATTCTGTCATGTGCTGCTCCCATCCTGCGCCCCCATTCTGACATGTGCTGCTCCCATCCTGCACCCCCATTCTGACATGTGCTGCTCCCATCCTGTGCCCCCATTCTGACATATGCTGCAGCCATCCTGCACCTCCATTCTGACATGTGCTGCACCCATCCTGCACCTCCATTCTGTCATTTGCTGCTCCCATCCTGCTCCCCCATCCTGTCATGTGCTGCTCCATCCTGCGTCCCCATCCTGTCATGTGCTGCTCCATCCTGCGTCCCCATCCTGTCATGAGCTGCTCCATCCTGCGCCCCCATCCTGTCATGTGCTGCTCCATCCTGTGCCCCCATCCTGTCATGTGCTGCACCCATCCTGCGCCCCCATTCTGTCATGTGCTGCTCCCATCCTGCGCCCCCATTCTGACATGTGCTGCTCCCATCCTGCACCCCCATTCTGACATGTGCTGCTCCCATCCTGTGCCCCCATTCTGACATATGCTGCAGCCATCCTGCGCCTCCATTCTGACATGTGCTGCACCCATTCTGCGCCTCCATTCTGTC
This sequence comes from Ranitomeya imitator, assembly GCF_032444005.1. NCBI lineage: Eukaryota > Metazoa > Chordata > Amphibia > Anura > Dendrobatidae > Ranitomeya > Ranitomeya imitator. Next base: position 71,968,465 of record NC_091284.1, on the reverse strand, counting down.
ATTTGCTGCTCCCATCCTGCGCCCCCATCCTGTCATGTGCTGCTCCCATCCTTCGCCCCCGTTCTGTCATGTGCTGCTTCCATCCTGCACCCCCGTTCTGTCATGTGCTGCTGCCATCCTGCACCCCCATTCTGTCATGTGCTGCCCTATTCTGTCATGTGCTGCTCCCATCCTGCGCCCCCGTTCTGTCATGTGCTGCTCCCATCCTGCGCCACCGTTCTGTAATTTGCTGCTCCCATCCATATGCCCCATACACTGCTCCATTATGGTTGATGCCCCCATAAGATGCTCCATAGTATATGCCCGTATGCTGCTCCATTATGGTTGATGGCCCCCATAAGATGCTCCATAGTATATGCCTCATATGCTGCTCCATTATGGTTGATGGCCCCCATAAGATGCTCCATAGTATATGCCCCGTATGCTGCTGCATTATGGTTGATGGCCCCCATAAGATGCTCCATAGTATATGCCTCATATGCTGCTCCATAAAGGTTTATGGCCCCCATAAGATGCTCCATAGTATATGCCCCGTAGACTGCTACAAAAAGGTTTATGGCCCCCATAAGATGCTCCATAGTATATGCCCCGTACTGCTCCATAAAGGTTTATGGCCCCCATAAGATGCTCCATAGTATATGCCCCATACACTGCTCCATAAATGTTGATGGCCCCCATAAGATAGTCCATAGTATATGCCCCGTACACTGCTCCATAAATATTGATGGCCCCCATAAGATGCTCCATAGTATATGCCCCGTATACTGCTGCGATATATAAAAAAAAAATAACATACTCACCTATCGTCGCTGGGCGCCGAGTGCTGGGGGGCCTGAGCAGGCAGGGACACTGGCGCTCTGGGGGGTCAGGTGCCGGAGTCGCCGCTAGCTCAGGCCCCCGACACTTGCTATAGTCACCTGGCCCTGATCCAGCGCTGCGTGCCGCTCCATGTTCCGGGTCCTCTGGCTGTGACTGTTCAGTCAGAGGGCGGCGCGCATTAAGCGCGTCATCGTGCCCTCTGAACTGTGAACGTCACAGGCAGAGGACCCGAAAGAAGGAGCGGCACGCAGCGCTGGAACGGGACAGGTGAATATAGCTTATACTCACCCTCCTGTCACGTCCCTGCTTCTCCGTTAGAGTTCGCAGTGTGCGTTCAGTGCTTATGCATACCGCGATCTCCTGGGCTACGTCACTCTGTGGGGTCCAGACTGCGCCAGCGCTTGCGCTTACGCAGTCTATAAAGGCTTAGGACAGAGTGACGCTCCAAGCCTTATATTATAGATATACATACAGTATATACATATATATGTATGAAGCTGGAGAAATACCAGGGCATCAAATGAGAACTGGAGAAGATGTGGAAGGTGAAGTGATTCCAGTGGTGATAGGAGCACTAGGAGCAGTGACCCCTAAGTTGGAGGAATGGCCGCCCACAACAGATCCCAGGACCAAAATCTGAGTTCTCTGTCCAGAAAGCGCAATGCTGAAAACAACTAAGATCCTGCGCAGAAACCTCAACCCTGGTAGAGGCCCTGAGAATGAGAAAGGACAATGAAGATCACCCCCATTGGGGGATGAGATGGAAGTTTTTGTTGTTTTAAATAAATATATACTGTATATACCACTTATGGTATGTAGAAAAATAGAGCAGCACCTTCATATACATAATACTAATGAGCGGATTGATTGATGTAAGATAAAGTTTGAGCTGAAATGAAGTTTGAGTGAATTTATTGGAAGCAAATCAAATTTTGGGGGAAAATGTTACGATGTTGGAAATTTTGAATTTCAAAAGAACTGCTCATCTTTATTACATATACTCTACATATAAACTGAAAGGTCTGTCCTTTGGACAGAGAAACTAGCAAGGTGTACAGCAATAATTTTTCCATTAAAAATGACAGAATGTTCAATGTAGGCTCCGTGTAAAGCCTCCTACGCAGATGTGAACAGTCTTCATGTTATTGACCATATCCCAGAATTTACAGCAATTTATAGACATCATAAAGTAAAGTGATAAATACAATTTCTCAATATTAAACAGTAGAAGAGTCTTACTCATGGAAGATAAGGTGAGCGCAATTCCTGGGATGCACGATCACGTTACAATTAAAGTGTTGATAACTAAAGACTTGCACATTTTCGGCAGCTCTTCTTAGTATATTAGTTTTTAATTGATTCAATCACCACTCATGGTATCATCAATATGCCAGGCTGGATTTCATTTCAGCTCAAACATGGATATCAAATATTTTAGCAGCACAGTAGTAAATACCCCAAATCATTTTAACACGTTTCTGCATATCTACATATTTTGACATTTTAGTTCTGGTCAGGTTCTTTTATTATTTTATATGTAAATTAGATTGGACATTTTCTTTACAGTAATAATTAAATCCTTTTCTAGATCTTTGGATAATATTGACCATTTACAAGGGGATTAGGAAAAAAGGATCCATTTGTGGATGCCTATGCCTATGTTTAGAACCAGTCTGGGCTCCTATTTCAGTTTGTGCCATAATAAAAATCAGATTTAAACCACTTTACAAAGGGAAAATGCTTTTTTAATTTGTGATTAATTGTTTTAAATTTATCAAAGTATCAGTGGCATAACTAGAGTTTGATAGGCCCCTGTGAATTTTTTTTCCTTGCAGCCCCCCCCCCCCTGCATTTTGGTCAGGTGTAAGTAATCTTGAAACATTATATAAAGACATACATGTTATCTTCCGTGCCCCTGTTCATTATGTAGCAATGTCCCCATCCTGTACTGATGTCCCCCACCATGTTATATACAGTGCCTTGCGAAAGTGTTCGGCCCCCTGGAACTTTTCAACCTTTTCCCACATATCATGCTTCAAACATAAAGATACCAAATGTAAATTTTTGGTGAAGAATCAACAAGTGGAACACAATTTTGAAGTTGAATGAAATCTTTTGGTTATTTGAAATGTTTGTGGAAATTCAAAAACTAAAAAGTGGGGCGTGCAATATTATTTGGCACCTTTAACTTAATACTTTGTTGTGCCACCTTTTGCTGCGATTACAGCTGCAAGTCGCTTGGGGTATGTCTCTATCAGTTTTGTACATTGAGAGACTGAAATTCTTGCCCATTCTTCCTTGGCAAACAGTTCGAGCTCATTGAGGTTTGATGGAGATCGTTTGTGAACAGCAGTTTTCAGCTCTTTCCACAGATTCTCGATTGAATTGAGGTCTGGACTTTGACTTGGCCATTCTAACATCTGGATACTTTTATTTGTGAACCATTCCATTGTAGATTTTGCTTTATGTTTGGGATCATTGTCTTGTTGGAAGACAAATCTCCGTCCCAGTCTCAGGTCTTTTGCAGACTCCAACAGGTTTCCTTCAAGAATGGTCATGTATTTGGCTCCATCCATCTTCCCATCAATTTTAACCATCTTCCCTGTCCCTGCTGAATAAAAGCAGGCCCAAACCATGATGCTGCCACCACCATGTTTGACAGTTGGGATGGTGTGTTCAAGATGATGAGCTGTGTTGCCTTTACACCAAATATATCGTTTGGCATTGTTGCCAAAAAGTTCGATTTTGGTTTCATCTGACCAGAGCACCTTCTTCCACATGTTTGGTGTCTCCCAGGTGGCTTGTTGCAAACTTTAAATGACACTTTTTATGGATATGTTTGAGAAATGGCTTTCTTCTTGCCACTCTTCCATAAAGGACAGATTTGTGCAGTGTACGACTGATTGTTGTCCTATGGACAGACTGTCCCACCTCAGCTGTAGATCTCTGCAGTTCATCCAGAGTGATCATGGGCCTCTTGGATTCATCTCTGATCAGTCTTCTCCTTGTTTGAGATGAAAGTTTAGAGGGACGGCCGGGTCTTGGTAGATTTGCAGTGGTATGATACTCCTTCCATTTCAATATGATCACTTGCACAGTGCTCCTTGGGATGTTTAAAGTTTTGCAAATCATTTTGTAGCCAAATCCAGCTTTAAACTTCTCCACAACAGTATCATGGACCTGCCTGTTGTGTTCCTTGGTCTTCATGATGCTCTCTGTGCTTCAAACAGAACCCTGAGACTATCATGGAACAGGTGCATTTATACGGAGACTTGATTACACACAGGTGGATTATATTTATCATCATTAGGCATTTAGGACAACATTGGATCATTCAGAGATCCACAATCAACTTCTGGAGTGAGTTTGCAGCACTGAAAGTAAAGGGGCCGAATAATATTGCACATCCCACTTTTCAGTTTTTGAATTTCCACAAAAATGTAAAATAAGCAATACATTTCGTTCAACTTCATACTTGTGTTCCACTTGTTGTTGATTCTTCGCCAAAAATTTACATTTGGTATTTTTATGTTGGAAGGATGATATGTGGGAAAAGGTTGAAAAGTTCCAGGGGGTCGAATACTTTTGCAAGGCACTGTATGTCTCCCATCCAGGACCCATGGAATTCATGGTATATATGTCCCTGATCCTTGGCCACTTCCTGGTATACACTGACCAGAAAAAAAGGAAACAATGTTTTTAACTTTTGACTTTCAAGCTCCATAGCTCAACATCCAGTACTGCTTTGAATGTGAGACTACCATCATTTTATAGACAAAAATGTTTCTATCTTATACATAAATTTGATTTGCAATTATTTAGCGTATGACTTGTTATGTAGATTCTTGTCATGTAACTGCATTGTTAGTGTTTTGCTCCTAAAAATCTGAATTTTAATTTGTATTATTTTGTAAATCCAACCTTAGTTTTCAACACTGCCTGAATCCTTCTGGACATGCTCTGGAGCAGATTGAAGAATGTCTCAACTGAAATCTGATCCCAGGTCTCTTCTACACTTTCCAAAAGTTGGTCCATACTGGTTGATCTACTTTGGTATGTATACAGCTTTTTCATCAACTCTACACACACACAAGTGTTCAATTGGGTTGAGGTCTGGGGGCCAACCCAGCACCTCTACTTTATTGTCATTGAACCATTTCTTTGCCAATTTTGATGTTTGCTTCGAATCGTTGTCCTGTTGTAACACTGTGTCATCTTTTATATAGCCATAGTAATCAAGTGTATAAAGTAACTTGTCTTGTAGGGTACTCTCATATAGCTCAGCATTGAAAACTCCATCAATCCTGGTGAAGTAACCAATGCCCTTGGCTGTGAAGCAACTCCACATCATTCTGCTTCCTCCTCCGAACTTGACAGTTCCGTAAATTCCTTGATCCATTAGCACCTTTTTCCCTTGTCTCTTCCTGACCCTTTGGCACCCATCAGAGCCCAGTCTATTGACCTTTGTCTCACCATTCCAATTCAAACATGATCCAATGCTTCTTATGATGATATGGAATGTGAGGTTTCTTCAACTTTTTCAGGTCACCATCCAGACTTCTGTAATGGGCGTCGCACTATTATAAAGCATATGAGCGACCTACATTGCAGTGTTTGTCGCACCAGAACTGATAAGCCTTGTGATGAGCCAACTTGTTGACTCGATATTTTACCTGGACATCCACCTCTTGGCTTTTGAATGGATGATAAGACATCATTTTGTATTCTTCCAACTGTTATGACTCTAAGATGATGTAGTTTATCAATTTTCTTGACCAATAGACAGCTATTGGGAAATCTTCATGGCTGCTTCTCAATTCGAACCAGTGACCTTTTGCTTGGGAATCAAAACTGAGCTATTAGGAAATATGAGAACAAGTTGTAATTTGTCGCATGCAAGAAGAAAAATATTTTTCCACCACCAGGAGAAAACAGTAACAATGCAGTGACATGACATAAATCTGCAGAACTAATCATATGCTAAATAGTTGCAAGTATAATTTATGGCTATTCATGTATGAGATACCCAATATGATTGTCTATAAAATGATGGTAGTCTCACATTTGAATTAGCGGATGGTGAGACATGGAGCCTGAAAATTTAAAATATTGTTACCTTTTTCTCATCAGTGTATATTTCCCACATCCTGGTATATATGTCTCTCTTCTTGGTATGTCTCTCATCCTGGTGTATATGCACCCCCATACTGGCATGTATGTCTCTGATCCTTGAATATATGTCCCCCATTCTGATATGTGTCCCTCACTCTGGACCGCTTTCTGGTATATATGTCTCCTCTTTGCATAAAAAAAAAACAAAAAACATTATTCTCACCCTCCTCTTCATCACTGCCTTCCGGGCTTTTGCGGGAGGGGGGCCGTCCACAACCAGCTATTGCTTCAGCTTCAGCTGGATATCCAACGGAGTGTGCATATTTTGCTAAAATATATTGCAGTACAGGGATTATCAGGCTCCTTGTGTTGCAATACATTTCACCAAACAATCAGAGGCCAACTGCAGACATCGGCATGCATGCTATGACAATGAATGTTGTCACTGCCAAGAGACAGCAATGCCTCTGATTGGCAGATGATATGTATTGCAACGCAGGGAGCTAGAGTGTGCCTATACTGCAATATACTTTACCTACATGTGTGTCCTTAGATGCACATACAGCTGAAGAAGACGCTGAAATTGTTGAGCCCCCTCCCACATGGGCCGAACGTACGACCGCGATCATTATGCCTCTGCTTGCTGCATACTGCATACTACTACTGGCCCAAGTGCATCATTGTCTGGTGCTAATTGTGTTACCACTGTGTACTGCCTAAACATGCCCATTTATTATCTGTTGTACATGTTAGGCCTCTTTTACATGTCAGTCTCTCCAGTATGTGTGGTGACAGATTTTACATGTACTGGAGACGCTTACACATGTAAGCCCATTGAAATCTATGGGTCTGCGCACATGTCAGGGTTTTTCCACGGACTGTGTGTCCATGTGCAAAACACATTGACATGTCCATTTTTTGCAAGCAGTACGATCCGCAATATGTCCCGCATACGTGCTCACTGATAACACACTGATGACATCCATGTGTCATCAGTGTGACACGTAGCGGCATCTGGGAAAAGCAGTACAGAACTGTTTCCAGGTGCCGCATGCTGAATCCAGTCCATCTCTCATCATTGCCACCTGGTCTCCCTGCAATCGGCGAGACCAGGCAACACTAATGACAGTTGTGGTCAGCACATGTGGCTTGGGGATCATGCTAACTACTAGTCTCATCATTGTCGTCTGGGTTCCCTGAGATCAGTGTGACCAAGCATTGCTGATGAGTCTTGTATTCACCCGCATTCTGTGTATTATGCATATTAGATAAATATATATGTAAAGAAAAAATGACGCGTCGTCTCAATTAATTTTCCTAACTAGCTGAAGGAAAGTCGACAGTCGTGGGCTGGTGTTAATATTCTGGGAAGGGGCGAATAGCAGTTAGGATTACCACCCTATTAATATCAGCTCACAGCTGTTTTCTTGGCCATTAATGGTTGGTAAAAAGAGGGGAATAAAAAAATTGATGTGTTGTCCCCAATAAATTTTACTAACCAGCAAAGGCTAAACAGACAGCTGGAGGCTGATAGTAATAGGCTAGGAAGGGGCCATATACATTGGACCCCCTCTCAGACTAAGAACATCAGCCCTTAGCCTCCCCAGAAATTGTGTATTCAATAGATGCACCAGTTCTGGAGCTTAGCCTCAGCTCTTCCCACTTGGCCACACTTATTATAAGTGGGTATGAGTATGAGTGTGTTTCCTTCTTTCTAAAAACTGCTCCTTCAACCCTATCCAACCCCAACCTTCCCTTATCCTCCTTTCTTTTGAGGTTCACTCTGTCAGTATCTACTCTCCCTCTAATCTCCAGATGGCTGTCATATACCGACCACCGGGCTCAGCCACTGCCTTCATTGACCAATTATCCACCTGGCTTCTTCACTTTCTCTCTGCTGACATCCCCACGATCATAATGGTGACTTTAATATCCCTACTGACACCTGCCAGCCAGCAACCTCCAAGCTCCTGGCCCTTACTTCATCCTTTGGACTTACTCAGTGGTCCTCCACAGCCACCCACACAGATGGACATAACCTAGACCCCATCTTCACCCACCTCTGTTCCTTATCTAATCTCACAAACTCCCCCTTCTCCCTATCTGACCACCATCTACTTACCTTGTCCTCCTCACCCGCCCCCCATGTCCAGCCACTACCACATCCTCGCAGAAATCTCACACACCTAGACATTCACAGACTCTCTTCTACCCCTGTCCTCCATATCTTCACTCCACGACACGGACGCGCCACCGCATTCTATAACTCCACCCTCCCATCAGTCATAGGCTCAGTCGGCCCTCTCATGGATGGCAAAGTGTGACAAATCAATAGGCAACCCTGGCACAACAATCTCACCATATAACTTCGACAAGCATCCTGGGTCGCGGAGCGACGTTGGAAGACGACTTCACTGCTTTTAAACAAGCTACACTTACCTTCAAATTAGCCCTCACCTTTGCTAAACAGACCTATTTCACAAACCTTGTATCTTCATTATCCTACAACCCAAAACAACTGTTCAGCACATTTAACTCTCTCCTCCGCCCATCACTGCCACCCCCAACTCCCCTCATCTTTTCTGAGGACTTTGCCACCTACTTCAAAAACAAGATTGACCAAACAAGGCAAACCTTTACTGTTCCACCACCCCAACCACTCCATATACCAGACCTCTGCCCTTCCCTAATAACCTCCCTTTCCAAAATCACTGAATGAGAGCTTACTCACCTCCTTTCCAAATCACACCTCACCACCTGTGCAATAGACCCCATACCTTCCCACCTGCTCCCCAACCTCACTAACATGCTCATTCCAGCCCTAACCCATCTCTTCAACCTATCGCTATCTTCAGGTACCTTCCCCTCTGCTTTCAAACATGCCACCATCACACCCATCCTCAAAAAACTAACCTTGACCCAACTGCTATGCCCATATCCCATATCACTGCTCCTGTTTGCTTCAAAACTCCATGAGCAGCAATTTTTCTCCCACCTCTTACATAACTCTCTCCTTGACTACCTCCAATCTGGCTTCCGCCCCACCACTCCACCGAATCTGCCCCGACCAAAATTACTAATGACTTACAGCCAAAGCTAACAGACAGTTCTCCATCCTCCTCCTTCTCGACCTGTCCTCTGCCTTCGACACAGTCAACCACTGCCTACTACTACAGATTCTTTCTTCCCTTGGCATCAAAGACCTTGCCCTGTCCTGAATTGCCTCATACCTTTCTGACCCCACATTTAGCGTTTCCCACTCCCATACTACCTCCTCATGCCGCCTTCTCTCTGTTGGAGTCCCTCAAGGCTCTGTCCTGGGGCCCCTACTTTTTTCCATCTATAACCTTGGCCTAGGACAACTCATAAAGTCCCATGGCTCCCAGTACCACCTGTATGTGTATGACACTCAGATCTACCTCTCTGGCCCAGATGTCACTTCTCTGCTGTCCAGAATCCCGGAGTGTCTATCAGCCATATCCTCCTTCTTCACCTCTCGCTTCCTAAAACTCAATGTAGACAAAACCGAACTCACCATTTTTTCCCCCATCTCATAGTAACATACATAGTAACATAGTTAGTAAGGCCGAAAAAAGACATTTGTCCATCCAGTTCAGCCTATATTCCATCATAATAAATACCCAGATCTACGTCCTTCTACAGAACCTAATAATTGTATGATACAATATTGTTCTGCTCCAGGAAGACATCCAGGCCTCTCTTGAACCCCTCGACTGAGTTCGCCATCACCACCTCCTCAGGCAAGCAATTCCAGATTCTCACTGCCCTAACAGTAAAGAATCCTCTTCTATGTTGGTGGAAAAACCTTCTCTCCTCCAGACGCAAAGAATGCCCCCTTGTGCCCGTCACCTTCCTTGGTATAAACAGATCCTCAGCGAGATATTTGTATTGTCCCCTTATATACTTATACATGGTTATTAGATCGCCCCTCAGTCGTCTTTTTTCTAGACTAAATAATCCTAATTTCGCTAATCTATCTGGGTATTGTAGTTCTCCCATCCCCATTATTAATTTTGTTGCCCTCCTTTGTACTCTCTCTAGTTCCATTATATCCTTCCTGAGCACCGGTGCCCAAAACTGGACACAGTACTCCATGTGCGGTCTAACTAGGGATTTGTACAGAGGCAGTATAATGCTCTCATCATGTGTATCCAGACCTCTTTTAATGCACCCCATGATCCTGTTTGCCTTGGCAGCTGCTGCCTGGCACTGGCTGCTCCAGGTAAGTTTATCATTAACTAGGATCCCCAAGTCCTTCTCCCTGTCAGATTTACCCAGTGGTTTCCCGTTCAGTGTGTAATGGTGATATTGATTCCCTCTTCCCATGTGTATAACCTTACATTTATCATTGTTAAACCTCATCTGCCACCTTTCAGCCCAAGTTTCCAACTTATCCAGATCCATCTGTAGCAGAATACTATCTTCTCTTGTATTAACTGCTTTACATAGTTTTGTATCATCTGCAAATATCGATATTTTACTGTGTAAACCTTTTACCAGATCATTAATGAATATGTTGAAGAGAACAGGTCCCAATACTGACCCCTGCGGTACCCCACTGGTCACAGCGACCCAGTTAGAGACTATACCATTTATAACCACCCTCTGCTTTCTATCACTAAGCCAGTTACTAACCCATTTACACACATGTTCCCCCAGACCAAGCATTCTCATTTTGTGTACCAACCTCTTGTGCGGCACGGTATCAAACGCTTTGGAAAAATCGAGATATACCACGTCCAATGACTCACCGTGGTCCAGCCTATAGCTTACCTCTTCATAAAAACTGATTAGATTGGTTTGACAGGAGCGATTTCTCATAAACCCATGCTGATATGGAGTTAAACAGTTATTCTCATTGAGATAATCCAGAATAACATCCCTCAGAAACCCTTCAAATATTTTACCAACAATAGAGGTTAGACTTACTGGCCTATAATTTCCAGGTTCACTTTTAGAGCCCTTTTTGAATATTGGCACCACATTTGCTATGCGCCAGTCCTGCGGAACAGACCCTGTCGCTATAGAGTCACTAAAAATAAGAAATAATGGTTTATCTATTACATTACTTAGTTCTCTTAGTACTCGTGGGTGTATGCCATCCGGACCCGGAGATTTATCTATTTTAATCTTATTTAGCCGGTTTCGCACCTCTTCTTGGGTTAGATTGGTGACCCTTAATATAGGGTTTTCATTGTTTCTTGGGATTTCACCTAGCATTTCATTTTCCACCGTGAATACCGTGGAGAAGAAGGTGTTTAATATGTTAGCTTTTTCCTCGTCATCTACAACCATTCTTTCCTCACTATTTTTTAAGGGGCCTACATTTTCAGTTTTTATTCTTTTACTATTGATATAGTTGAAGAACAGTTTGGGATTAGTTTTACTCTCCTTAGCAATGTGCTTCTCTGTTTCCTTTTTGGCAGCTTTAATTAGTTTTTTAGATAAAGTATTTTTCTCCCTATAGTTTTTTAGAGCTTCAATGGTGCCATCCTGCTTTAGTAGTGCAAATGCTTTCTTTTTACTGTTAATTGCCTGTCTTACTTCTTTGTTTAGCCACATTGGGTTTTTCCTATTTCTAGTCCTTTTATTCCCACAAGGTATAAACCGCTTACACTGCCTATTTAGGATGTTCTTAAACATTTCCCATTTATTATCTGTATTCTTATTTCTGAGGATATTGTCCCAGTCTACCAGATTAAGGGCATCTCTAAGCTGTTCAAACTTTGCCTTCCTAAAGTTCAATGTTTTTGTGACTCCCTGACAAGTCCCCCTAGTGAAAGACAGGTGAAACTGCACAATATTGTGGTCGCTATTTCCTAAATGCCCGACCACCTGCAGATTTGTTATTCTGTCAGGTCTATTAGATAGTATTAGGTCTAAAAGTGCTGCTCCTCTGGTTGGATTCTGCACCAATTGTGAAAGATAATTTTTCTTGGTTATTAGCAGAAACCTGTTGCCTTTATGGGTTAAAGTCCCCCATAACCAGGACCTCATTATGGGTTGCAGCTTCATCTATCTGCTTTAGAAGTAGACTTTCCATGCTTTCTGTTATATTTGGGGGTTTGTAACAGACCCCAATGAGAATTTTGTTACCATTTTTCCCTCCATGAATTTCAACCCATATGGACTCGACATCCTCATTCCCTTCGCTAATATCCTCCCTTAAAGTGGACTTTAGACAAGACTTTACATAGAGACAAACCCCTCCTCCTCTCCGATTTTTACGATCCTTTCTAAACAGACTGTAACCCTGTAAGTTGACTGCCCAGTCATAGCTTTCATCTAACCATGTCTCGGTTATTCCCACTATGTCAAAGTTACCTGTAGATATTTCTGCTTCTAGTTCTTCCATCTTGTTTGTCAGGCTTCTGGCGTTTGCGAGCATGCAGTTTAGAGGATTTTGTTTTGTTCCAATCTCCTCACTGTGGATTGTTTTAGAAATGTTCTTACCTCCCTTCAGAGTATGTTTTCCTGGGTCGTCTTTGTTCGAGTCTAATGTTTTTCTTCCCGTCCCCTCTTCTTCTAGTTTAACGCCCTCCTGATGAGTGTAGCGAGTCTTCTGGCGAATGTGTGTTTCCCAGGTTTGTTGAGGTGTAGTCCGTCTCTGGCGAGGAGTCCATCATACCAGTAATTCACACCGTGGTCCAGGAATCCGAATCCTTGTTGTCTGCACCATCGTCTTAGCCAGTTGTTTGCATCAAGGATCCTGTTCCATCTCCTGGTGCCATGCCCGTCTACTGGAAGGATAGAAGAAAAAACTACCTGTGCATCCAGTTCCTTTACTTTCTTCCCCAACTCTTCAAAGTCCTTGCAGATTGTCGGTAGGTCCTTCCTTGCCGTGTCATTGGTGCCAACATGTATCAGAAGAAATGGGTGGACGTCCTTGGAGCTGAAGAGCTTTGGTATCCTATCGGTCACATCCTTGATCATCGCACCTGGAAGGCAGCATACTTCTCTTGCAGTTATGTCCGGTCTGCAGATGGCTGCTTCTGTGCCTCTCAGTAGTGAGTCTCCCACCACCACCACTCTTCGTTGCTTCTTGGCTGTACTTTTTGCTGTCACTTGTTGCTGTGTGCCCTTTTCTTTTTTGCTTGCTGGTATTGCTTCATTCTTAGGTGTGCCATCTTCATCCTCTACAAAGATTTGATATCGGTTCTTCAGTTGTGTGGTTGGTGATTTCTCCATGGTCTTCTTGCTTCTTTTGGTCACATGCTTCCACTCATCTGCTTTTGGAGGTTCTCTGACACTTTTTTCACCTTCTGTGACCAGTAGAGATGCTTCTGTTCTGTCTAGAAAGTCTTCATTCTCTTTGATGAGTTTCAAAGTTGCTATTCTTTCTTCCAGACCCCGCACCTTTTCTTCTAAAAGGGCCACTAGTCTACACTTCTGACAGGTGAAATTGGATTCTTCTTCTGGTCGATCTGTGAACATGTAGCACATGCTGCAGCTCACCATGTAGGTTGTCACATCTGCCATGTTGCTCCTAGATCCTGCTGACTTGCTGTGTGTTTTCCTTCTTGTGTAATCTACTCAGCCAAGCTCTCTTGCAATAATGTCCTACAGGCAAAAATTCGCGCGCCGTAAGGCGCGCGGTTTGGTGATGCTTTCGAAGCAGCTGGTCCCGGCTGTACCCAACGATCTTCTAGCTTAGGGAGACTTCGCTTCTCCCAGAAGGCACCTGGAATATGCAAATTAGCCTCCTGAAGCTTGAATCCCTGGTTTGGTGATGCTTTCGAAGCAGCTGGTCCCGGCTGTACCCAACGATCTTCTAGCTTAGGGAGACTTCGCTTCTCCCAGAAGGCACCTGGAATATGCAAATTAGCCTCCTGAAGCTTGAATCCCTGGTTTGGTGATGCTTTCGAAGCAGCTGGTCCCGGCTGTACCCAACGATCTTCTAGCTTAGGGAGACTTCGCTTCTCCCAGAAGGCACCTGGAATATGCAAATTAGCCTCCTGAAGCTTGAATCCCTGGTTTGGTGATGCTTTCGAAGCAGCTGGTCCCGGCTGTACCCAACGATCTTCTAGCTTAGGGAGACTTCGCTTCTCCCAGAAGGCACCTGGAATATGCAAATTAGCCTCCTGAAGCTTGAATCCCTGGTTTGAATCCCTGGTTTGAATCTCGCGTATCCCCCCTACATGATATATCTATTATGATAAACGGCATTATGCTCTGATCTATCTATTATGATAAATGGCATTACGCTCTCTCCCGCACTTGAAATCCACTGCCTCGGGGTAACTCTTGACTCTGCCCTGTCCTTCAAACCGCACGTCCAAACTCTTGCCACCTCCAACTCAAAAATATTGCCAGTATCCATCCCTTCCTCAGCCCTCAATCTACTAAAACTCTTGTGCATACCCTCATCATATCCCGCCTCGACTACTGCAACACTCTCCTCTGTGGCCTCCCTGCTAACTCTTTTGCACCACTCCAGTCTGTCCTCAACTCTGCTACCCAGCTAATCCACCTCTATCCTCGCTTCTCCCCCATTTCTCCCCTCTGCAAATCCCTCCACTGGCTCCCAATTCCCCAACTAATCCAGTTCAAACTACTAACACTGATCTACAAAGCCATCCACAACCTGTTTTCAAGTCATACCCCCCTTTTCACTGAGCTGGGCAGTCTACCATGCTTGACAACACAGGCTCAATACATACACATCATATAGTCACACAGGCACACACATCATACATGTACACAGCATACATGCTGGACACAACAGACTCATTACATACACATCATATAGTCACACAGGCACACACATCATACATGTACACAGCACACATGCTTTACACAACAGGCTCATTACATACACATCATATAGTCACACAAGCACACACATCATACATGTACACAGCACATATGCTGGACAACACAGGCTCATTACATACACATCATATAGTCACACAGGCATACACATCATACATGTACACAGCACACATGCTGGACAATGCAGGCTCAATACATACACATCATACATGTACACAGCACACATGCTGTACACAACAGGCTCATTACATACACCTGATATACTCACATAAGCACACACATCAAACATGTACACAGCACACATGCTGGACAGCACAGGCTCATTACATACACATCGTATTGTCACCCACACATCATCCATGTACTTAGTTCATATAAACAGCACATGCATGCTGGACAAGTATCATACATACACACTACAGATACCTCTACACTATATTCCGCACACACAAGTATTGCACACTCACACACTATAGATAACACACACATTACAGATACGACACCCACAAGTATTACACACATACACAGATAGCACACACACAAATATTACACACACACTACAGATACCACACACACAAGTATTGCACTCAGCTCATATACACATCACCCACGCTCCTCTGTAGTGCAGGGAAGGCTGATGTCCAAGTGCAGCTCTTCAGCTTCTCCTGCTCACAGAAGCACTGTCATGGTACCTCCACCGATCTCTCCTTCTCTGCCAGGGAAGCACATCAGAGCAAGAGAGGGTATGAGGAAAAGCCATTAATCATCTTATGCACAACCTGAGCCTTTAAAGGCTATATGATTGCTCTATTGGTCCTTCAGACAAAAGTATGACACCATCATCTGCAAAATAAAATTACACTAGGGTTGCTTGTGACTCCTAAGTATTATGTGCCTTCTAAAGTACTGTAACTATAAAGATTTTTATTGCGATGCCCCTGAGGAAGAGACCCATTTGCCATAGAAATGTGTTGGGAATAAACTACAACCTATTTCTATTCATCTGAATCCATCAAATTCTTCACCAGCAGCGCATCACACCTACAGTTATTCCTTTTGATATCTATAATATATAGCTGGGAGCGTCACTCTGTCCGAAGCCTTTATAGACTGCGCAAGCGCAAGCGCCGGCGCAGTCTGGACAGCACAGAGTGACGCTCCCAGGAGATCGCGGTATGCGTAAGCACTGAACGCATACCACAATCTCCAACGGAGAAGTAGGGACGCGCCAGGAGGGTAAGTATAGCTATATTCACCTGTCACGTTCCAGCGCTGCGCGGCGCTCCATCTTCTGGGTCCTCTGCCTGTGATGACTGAACAGTCACAGCCAGAGGAGCCGGAAGACGGAGTGGCGCGCAGCGCTGGAACGGGATAGACAGGTGACTATAGCAAGTGTCGGGGGCCTGAGCTAGCAGCGATACCGGCACCTGACCCCCACAGCGCGCCGGTGTCCCCGCCTGCTCAGGACCCCCAGCACTTGGCGCCCAGCGACGATAGGTGAGTATGGTATTTTTTTTTTCATATATATCGCAGCAGCATACGGGGCATATACTATGGAGCATCTTATGGGGCCATCAACCATAATGGAGCAGTGTATGGGGGCGTATACTATGGAGCATCTTATGGGGCCATCATTCATAATGGAGCAGTGTACGGGGGCATATACTATGGAGCATCTTATGGGGTCATCAACCATAATGGAGCAGTGTATGGGGGCATATAGTATGGAGCATCTTATGGATGTCATCAACCATAATGGAGCAGTGTACGGGGGCATATAGTATGGAGCATCTTATATGGCCATCAATCATAATGGAGCAGTGTGCGGGGGCATATAGTATGGAGCATCTTATGGGGGCCATAAACCTTTATGGAGCAGTGTACAGGGGCATATAATATGGAGCATCTTATAAGGGCCATAAACCTTTATGGAGCAGTGTATGGGGGCATATACTATGGAGCATCTTATGGGGGCCATAAACCTTTAAGGAGCAGTGTACGCGGCATATAATATGGAGCTTCTTGTGGGGGCCATAAACCTTTATGGAGCAGTGTACGGGGCATATACTATGGAGCATCTTATGGGGGCCATAAACCTTTATGGAGCAGCGTATGGGGCATATGGATGGGAGCAGCACATGACAGAACGGGGCGCAGGATGGCAGCAGCACATGACAGAATGGGGGCGCAGGATGGGAGCAGCACATGACAGAACGGGGGTGCAGGATGGCAGCAGCACATGACAGAATGGGGGCGCAGGATGGGAGCAGCACATGACAGAACGGGGGTGCAGGATGGAAGCAGCACATGACAGAACGGGGGTGCAGGATGGAAGCAGCACATAACAGAACGGGGGTGCAGGATGGGAGCAGCACATGACAGAACGGGGGTGCAGGATGGCAGCAGCACATGACAGAACGGGGGTGCAGGATGGAAGCAGCACATGACAGAATGGGGGCGCAGGATGGGAGCAGCACATAACAGAACGGGGGTGCAGGATGGAAGCAGCACATGACAGAACGGGGGCGCAGCATGGGAGCAGCACATGACAGGATAGGGGCGCAGGATGGGTGCAGCTCATGACAGGATGGAGACCATATACCAATATAAATGCTCGCCACCCGGGCGTAGAACGGGTTCAATAGCTAGTACTGTATATTGGCGTTGGTTTCATCCAACCAGCGGCGCAGCAGCAGCTTGAATATTGTTAGATAAGGTTATTAAGTGCTACAGGTTCAAAGCATTACAAGGTGTGAGAAAAAAACCCACAATATGTGCTCTTTTTGTCAATCCCTAGTCTATCTAACTACAAAGATTAACATTCATCTATAAGTGCAAAAGATAAAGACTGATAAGGGTTACATCTGCCCTAGTATTTACATCAGTGATAGTATTTCTTTGCCACTAGCAAAAATAACAGTGGTGACGCACACTTTTCATGCTGGAAACATGACAGTCCTCACTTACCATAATGCGGTTGGGTTTTCTTTAAGATTTACAGCATTTTAAAGGAGCAGATAGTGCATTAGTATTTATCCCCCAAAAATTACTTAATATTGCCATCAAAACACTGGATAGCCAAAAGAATGTAACACAGAATCAGTGTGAAAAGAACTTTCAATGATTGAAAATGTTGCAATACCCTAATGCATTTCATTGTCTAATTACTAGAACTGGAGATAGCAATAATAAAGATGTAAAGCCAATATATGAGCACTATATACTGTACATCATGGTGGTCATAAGTCATTGTCAGTAAGATCCAGTCGAATTCCGACCAGTACTGCACCTGTCCAGGAGTGTCATCACCTGGGATCTTACAGACAATGACTTATGACCTCCATGACGAGTGTTTGTTTGTTCCTGCGGCAGTGTATTCGATTGAATCTTACTGACTATGACCTGTGATGTCTATGATGCATTGTCATATGTCTTTTATTAGTATACATTGCTTACCTTTGCGCATGTGTACATTTTCATACATCACACTATTTCTATTTTGCACAAATCTCCATATATTAGCACTTAATATGGAGTCCTGATTAGGCAGATTGTATCTTACTCTTAGTAAACAGCTATTCTATTTATACATACTAAATATTGGCAGACGTTCATGGTTGGTCCTGATGATTGCGGTTGGTCCTAATGAAGAAGTCTGTGAATTCGAAATGCGTAGACAATAAAAGCCACAAATTTCTGTTTTTCACCTCCTGGATTCTTCCATTACATCTATGGAAACCACTATTGGTGTCTTCGGTAGCGCAAAAAAAGGTCCATCTTTCCTTTTTCTTTTCTTTGAATTCACTTCTTGGATTTGCAGCAGACGTTGCTTCCTGTGTTTATGGTGCTGCGTTCTCACAACCCTGCCAGTGAGCAAATCCCTCTTAAACCTTTTCTTGCACTATTGTTTTCCAGCTCCTCTGTTAGCCCTTCTCAGGTTCAAATGATTTGGGTGTACACCCATATAGATAATTTAATTTTTTATCCAGTGATTTGAGGACTATATTTAATTTTTATGATTACCTTGTGATTACTATTATCTTTACATTTTCATGGATGTCGGTTCTATAGTTGCTTAGGTTTTAATTGTTTGTAATTCATGCATGTATTTTTGTTTCATAAATAGGTGTGCTTATCATTTTGTAATACCCCTGTTGTACTAATTACTGGAGTAGAGCAAGAAGATTTGCAGAACCCTGGCGAAGCAACAACATCCGTAGTCTGTGGCCACTTCACCAGATCACTGAGAGCTTCCTTCTACTTTCTACAGAGCAGTTTCTGATTGTTATGCTTGGTGGAATGTCATCATTGCGGCATGACGCATGCATGATGTCACGCTCGGCCTACTAATCGAATGCTCTGGTTTGTCGGCCACTGCCGACATTGCAAATGGACCACTGATCACGATTATTTTCCTAAGCGCATTCATTATGGGAGAACATTCCTTAGACAACCATTAATAATCTCACCGATAGCACCCAAGGTATCTAAGTGCAGGGATTTCTGTGCATGGCGCTCACACTCAATATTATATAATTCAAGATGGTTTTTTTTTTTTTCTATTTCTCATAAATTGCATATTGTTAACTAGTCATGAGCGAATATACTCGTTACTCGAGATTTCCCCAGCACGCTCGGGGGTCCTCTGAGTATTTTTTAATTCTCAGAGATTTAGTTTTCCTGCCGCAGCTGAATGATTTACATCTGTTAGCCAGCATAAGTACATGTGGGGGTTGCCTGGTTGCTAGGGACCCCCCACATGTAATCAAGCTAGCTAACAGATGTAAATCATCCAGCTGAGGCTATGAAAACTAAATCTCTGACTCTGAGCACTAAAAAATACTCAGAGGTCACGCGAGCGTGCTCGAGAAATCTCGAGAAACCAGTATATTAGCTCATCACTATTCTTAACATGTCTATCCACTGTGTTATTTTCGGAAGGACAGGACTTTTCTTTCTTGGTGTTGTAATTTCAATGATGAGGAGTGAATATATGAAAATGGCTGTACAGTTTATGCTTTCTGCTGACATGTTAATGAAGGTAAACCATTACAACATAATATGGGCATTTTTTCCTATGACACAACATAGACTAATGGTATTTTATTATACTGTAGCTGGTTTTTCTCTTATAGGAATACCCCATTGCCCCGAGCAGTGTATAAATCTCCAGTGTTATACCATAGATCAGCCACACTGGTTTTTGTGTGAGCTCAGTTCCTTTTGACTTGCCAAGGTTGTTAATCATGGTTACCTTTCGTGATTAAGTATGTGGCCTGAAGGAGCTGCAGGGTTACGGTAAACATAAAATTTACATTCGCAGGCTGCTGAAAGTGAAGGGAGGCCAACATAAATTTTACATCTGTGGCATTTAGATTGATAGCTTTTATTCCAAAGTATTGCTTCAGCTTATATCTTTCCACACTATAGAAAATTCCCCTCGAGAGATTCAGAAAGTTGAATCTGCAGTCTAAACGTGATTGGATCCATTGTTTTCCCATCTCAAGCATCTCAAGGTAGAATATTACATTCACTTTTATGAAACAGATGTAATCATGCTGATACATTGAATACTGCAAACACTCCTGGGTATGGGATACTATTATAAAGGGTTATAACGGGGGCAGACACAGACAATAGTGGACGACAGTGCAAGAACAGGGAGTGGACCTAATTCCAATGTAAAAAAAAATGAGCATCCATTACCTATTTAAATGGAATCTGACAGCATAACTCATCTCTATCCAAACAGTTTGTGTCACCATGTTGATCTCGGAAATTGAATGTCATCCACATTTTTATTAATGCAACTTGCTGTCTAAAATGTTTATTTTTGAATTCATAAGCAAATGAGGCTGAAGTGCTCTGTGTATGTCAAAGCCCTTCCCAAGTCTTTGCTTCCTTAGTTCTTTTCCCCACTGAGCCTCACCTTTCTCTGGTCAACTGACCGCTCACTTCTTGTGTAGTCAAACCAGTGAACTATCAACCAGGCAGTGGAAAGTAGGGCTGGACTGAGAGACTTGGGAAGAGATTTGACACTCCTAGAGTACTTAAGGCTCATTTGCATATGAATTCAGACATTGATTTTTCAGACAGGGAACAATAGATTGTCTATGTAAAGGTGAGGATGGCATTGTCTATCACAGAGCAACATGACCATATAAACAAAGAAAGTCAAAAAAGAAGATACTGTTTCTAATTTTCTCACCATACTCAACCCCAAATGGGAGAGTCACTAAGGGAGATATTTACGCTAAATCAGGATGGACACTCCTCAATACAGCAATAAACAGAGAACAAATGGAGTTAAAGTCCATAAATATATTTTTATTGATTATAAAAGTGGCAACCATGGCCAAAAAGACATACAAAAAATCATAATTCAAGTATATATAACCCATAAATCAAAAAAAGGGGGGTAGATGGTAGCAAAAGATGGAAAATGACACCGCATGGATGCTCCTGATACCAGATTCTGTATTTGTAAAGTGCACAGTGCAACACAAAATAAGCAAAAACTGGGAAAAGGGATCAAAAATGTAAGGCTCCTATATAAATTATATAACTGGTTCTTATCTACGTGCAACAAGCCCTGCGCACAGGCTAAATATCACAAGTCCTAATAGATCTTCTAATGCCAGAACCCAAATAGGGAAAAACTACTGTAGATAAGCCCTATTGATCCTTACCCAGGTACCGGTGATCAGGAGAAACCCACGTGGTGGCCCCAACGCGCGTTTCGCGTCAGCTTCGTCAGGGGGCAGTGTTGCTATAGGTCCGAGATGTGCCTTATAAACATGCTTAGTCCTAATGAGATTTGATCCACCTGGTGCGGCGCATGTCACCGCACGTCCGACCGGGAATTGCATCCCGGGCGGCCTCCAAGATGGCGCCGCGGCCAGTTCCGTCGCACTGACGTCACTGAGCCGCACGCGTCATCAAAAGGCGCCGCCCACAATGCCCCAGATAACAGACGCCAGCCGACATGCGCACAGTGGAGCGGTATTTGGCTGTGTGGGAGGTACTACAGCTGGATGTGGGAGGGACACAGCACCCAAATAGAACATGAAGGCAAAAGATACCTAATTCAACATGTAAGGACCGAAACAAATACGGGGAAATCAACTACACAACGATTCAAACTTCTCCGGTGTGCACCCATAAATACAAGTGATGCATATTAGTGCAATAAATATATACAAGTACATTTCATTCTAACCAAGCCCAAAAAGGATATTATAAATCGATAAGAGGCATTATGCAAATATGCCTATAGATACTACATTTTCAGTGACATATATCAAAGTGCAGTATGTGAAAATAGGTCACTCCATAGATAATTAGCACTATATTGCAAACAAAAAATGAACACAATTATAAAAACTAATACAAATTCATAAATAACAATGAAAGTGCAGAATTTATGACAAAGAAAAATAAAATACAAACAAGAATATATATATAAATAGTCCATTTCTTTCATAGGTGCAGTGAATTCATGGGCATCAGAGAAGAAAGAATACAAGAATCCAATATGGACTTCGTTGAGAAAAACCGAAGCTTCGGTCAATGGCACATCAAGCTGCACGGTAAGTATAAATCAACTAAAATATTAAAGAGGTCAGAAAAAGAAATTAATAATAAAAAACCAAAAAATACACATAAAAAACCAAAAAACAACACCAAATAAATACAAACATATTAAAAATCGGAGACAGTTCCTATAAGAATGAACTAAAACTAAGTTGTTCATTAAGGCCCGCTGGAGCAAGTGTGTGCAAAACAGCAATCCAGCGACATTCTCTTTGTGCCAGTTTTTGCTTGGCATCACCTCCTCTTATGCCTGTATGAATCTTCTCAATTCCCCATACTTTAAGATCCCTTGGATTACAATTATGGTATTTCCGAAAGTGTTTCGGAATTGGTTTCAAATCCTCCAAAACCTCCACCTCTTTAGCTGCCTTAATATCACGCACGTGTTCACGTACACGAACACGCAACTCTCTTGATGTCAAACCAATATAGATGAGTTTACACGTGCAGGTCGCAAAGTACACTACAAATGTTGTACTGCAAGTAATGTGTTCTTTAATTTTAAACTCGCGTGTACCATCAGAAGAGGTGAAGGTGGAGGATCTGACCATATTCCTGCAGGCAAGGCAATCACCACAAGGGAAAAAGCCACTCTTTTGTTTTCCTGCTCCAAATGGATCTTGGGGTTTTGCCACGTAGTGACTATGTACTAATAAGTCCTTGATATTATTGCTTCTATGTGCTGTCATAAGAGGTCGTGTCGATAGACAATCCTTTAAAATAGGGTCGGTAGTGAGGACCGACCAGTGTTTATCAAAAATCCGCCTCATCTCTTCCCATCTGTGGTTAAACGTGGATATGAACCTGGGTTGATTTTCCCATGCCATTGCCTTAGTTTTATCTCTTTCAACCAGAAGATCATTTCTCCGTGTATGTTTCGCTCTTAAATATCCTCTCTTTACCGTACGTCTACTGTACCCACGTTGACGAAAACGTTCCCCAAGGTCCACAGCCTGCCTCTCAAAAGATGAATCAGAGGCACAGATCCTTCGGACCCGAAGGAACTGTCCAATGGGGATGGCTCTTATCGTGGACGGAGGATGAGATGATGAGGAGTGTAAAAGGGCATTGACAGAGGTTTCTTTCCTATACATGTCGGTGTAAATCTCACCGTTCTCCTGTACCCTGAGTGTAATGTCTAGAAAAGAAATTTCCTTTTGATGATATGTGTAGGTGAGCTTGATGTTGGAGCCATTGTTGTTCAATCCCAACATAAATTCCTGCAATTCCAGGACAGGGCCGTGCCATATAAACAAAACATCATCGATGTATCGGTACCAACCAAGGATTTGGTGAACCGAGGTGGCGGAATGTGCGCCGCCCTGGAAAATGTCGCGTTCCCAGAATCCCAAAAATAAATTAGCATAAGACGGCGCACAGGCCGCCCCCATGGCAGTACCCTGTCGCTGGAGAAAAAAACGGTCTTTAAAAACAAAAAAATTGTGAGTTAGGATGAACTCCAACAGCTCCAACACCAGCTCACGCAAGTCAGGGTCAAGATTACTAGATTCCAAATAGAATCTAGAAGCTCTCAGCCCGTCCTCATGACGGATACTCGTGTATAACTGTTCAACGTCAGCAGTGACTAAGAGCATATCCTCCTCCACGATAAGGCCATCTACCCGACGTAGGACGTCCGTAGTGTCCCTGACATGCGAGGGCAGCGTCTCAACCTGTGGTTTGAGATAGAATTCAATAAATTTGCATACTGCATCGCATAGCCCTCCCATGCCAGAGACAATCGGACGTCCCGGTGGGGAGAGGAGGTCTTTGTGGACCTTGGGGAGAAGGTAGAAGGTGGGTACCACTGGGTGCGAGATTAGAAGACCACCTAAAGTTTTTTTATTTATGATACCTCGTTCAAAGGCTAATTGCAAAATAGTTTGAAGTTGTTTTTGAAAAACAGAGAGTGGATTTTTCTCCAGAGGGGAATATGTATCTCTGTTTCTCAGTTGCCTAAAAGCTTCCTTCTCGTACCTCTCCACTGGCCATATGACCACATTTCCCCCTTTGTCTGCCGATTTTATGACCACATCGTCCCACTTCCTAATTTCCTGCAAGGCCTCTCTTTGCTTAACCGTAAGGTTATCTCTTTTTTTGTAGTTATTAATTTTGCGGAGGTCCTCAGCCACCAATTTGGTGAAAATTTCGACCTGTGGACAGATAGACAAAGGGGGAAACGTGGTACATCTGGCAACAATGTGGGATGGAGAGGCACTTACCCCCATGAGAGATTCCCGTTCCAGATCTTCAAGATCCCTTAAAGTCTCCAATTCAATAGGGTCAGTAATACCCGAACATCCTGAAGAGCGTGAATGCAGTTTTTTCAAAACAATCTTCCGGGCAAAGAGATGCAAGTCTTTCAATGCTACAAAAAAGTCAAAGTTATTGCAAGGGGAAAACGACAAACCCAGTCCCAAAACCTCCTTCTGTGGCTCAGAGAGAACATGAGTGGATAAATTGATTACCTCTAACGTGTTAGTTTTTAATTTCTTATCCTTTACAGGAGAGGCATTCTCCTGTATTGCAAATTTTTGCAAATTTAATAAAAAAGAAAAACTGAAATATCACATGTCATAAGTATTCAGACCCTTTGCTCAGTATTGAGTGAAGCACCTTTTGAGCTAGTACAGCCATGAGTATTCTTGGGAATGATGCAAAGATCATGTGATTAAAGAACAGCTCTGGATACAGCAGGACTTGGCAAAGCATTTAGTAAAGTGCTTATATTTGGAGGTAAATCACATGAAAAGGACAAGTAAAGCAGTGACCAGCTCCTTTAACTGTTTATTATGTACTAGATGGTGGCCCGATTCTAAAGCATTGGGTATTCTAGAATATGCATGTCTACGTAGTATATTGCACAGCCCACGTAGTATATTGCCCAGTCACGTAGTACATTGCCCAGCCATGTAGTATATTACACAGCCCACATAGTATATTGCCCAGTCACTAACTATATTGCCCAGCCACGTAGTATATTGCCCAGTCACATACTATATTTCCCAGCCACGTAGTATATTGCCCAGCCATGCAGTATATTGCCCAGTCACGTAGTATATTGCCCAGCCACATAGTATATTGCCCAGCTACGTAGTATATTGCCCTGCGACATAGTATATTGCCCAGCTACGAAGTATATTGCCCAGCCATGTAGTATATTGCCCAGCCACATAGTATATTGCCCAGCTACGTAGTATATTGTCCAGCCATGTATGTCACAGGTTAAAAATAAAAAATAAACATATACTCACCTTCCAAGGGCCCCTTGTAGTTCGGTCACATGACTTTGACGTCATAGCAGGTCATTCTCACGCAGGCGCGCAGGACCTGTGATGACGTCGCGGTCAAGCAAGATGGTGCACCACCACATTATGGGTGTCACGTCCGAGCATTTGTTCATGAACAGCTTCCTGGAAAGTGGATTGGTTGTCATGGGCCAGTTGAATGGCCACCAAGGTCTCCCGATCTGACCCCCTTAGACTTTTGTCTTTGGGGTCATCTGAAGGCAATTGTCTATGCTGTGAAGATATGAGATGGGCAGCATCTGAAACAACAGATACTGGAAGCCTTTGCTAGCATTTCTTCTGCAGTGTAGCTATCAGTGTGTCAAGAGTGGGAGAAGGGGGTTGCATTGACAATCCAACACAATAGGCAGCACTTTTAACACATTTTATAAGTGGTCATAAACGTGCAAATAACTCATGAAAGAATAAAGCTAAATTAAAACCAAGCACACCATTGTTTTTCTTGTGAAATTCTCAATAAGTTTGATGTGTCACATGACCCTCTTCCCATTGAAAAAAATAACGTTAGATCCAAAATGGCCGACTTCAAAATGGCCGCCATGGTTACCACCCATCTTGAAAAGTTTTCCCCTTCCCATATACTAATGTGCCATAAACAGGAAGTTGATATCACCAATAGTGATAGCGAGTGTACTCATTGCTCGGGTTTTCCCTAGCACGCTCGTGTGACCTCCGAGTATTTATGACTGCTCGGAGATTTAGTTTTCATCGTGGCAGCTGAAAGATTTACGGCTACTAGCCTGCTTGATTACATGTGGGGATTCCCTAGGAACCAGGCAACCCCCACATGTACTCAGCCTGTGTAGCAGCTGTAAATCATTCAGATGCCGCGATGAAAACTAAATCTCCGAGCAGTCATAAATACTTGGAGGTCACCCGAGTGTGCTCTGGAAAACCTGAGCAACGAGTATATTCGCTCATCACTAATCACCAACCATTTCCCATTTTATTTAGGTGTATCCATATTAATGGCCCACCTTGCATATAAGGGACTATGCGTTATCTATCTAAATTAACATGTTGCTATAATCACCACCTGCCTCTGTTAGTGTCCCTCTGCATGTGTGCTTATTTTTGTATTTATTTGTATTTTAATGAATAAAGTCTATTTTATGGGTACATACACCTTGTAGATCTTTTGTCCTACTCTTTTTTTGTTAGGTATGTCAGTTTTTAGATCTGCTTAATGGATCAAACTCGTCTATTCATGTGAATTGGTAGATGAAAAAGACGAAAGCGCTCTGATGCCATGTGTCATTCAACTGCTGTCTGTTTTTTTCCTATCTTATATTGTAAGTAGGAAATGCTCGGAATTTGATATTTGTCAGGCAAAGACTTCACTTGGATCAAAAATGGATAAAAATTGGATCCACTACAGTTATGAAAAATGGTCAATTTCTTTCTCATATGCAAAGAAAACGGATGTTTGCATTAGCACTTAAGGGTGTAATACTTTCCGGCAGGGATAGAGAACCAATGGGAAGACATCTGAAAATGTATTTCTAAGATTAATCATAGTACTATGAAATCTGAAAATCTCATATAAGCTTTCTCTACTCTGCCTCATGCTCCTTTGCTCTCCGAGATTCCACATAATTTCGCAGTACTATGCCAAACCTAAATGCTGAACTAATAAAAATCCTGTATTAAGATATGCAGAAACAAAGGAACTAAACAGAATATTGCTCAAAAATCAAATTAACAATATATGAATCTTCCTTCCTTCACATTGATCCTTATGGTGCGGTTAGAAGAAATGTATACAGTAATTAACCATGCATGGATATTTTTTCCTATGGATGTAACATTTTTTATATTGCCTTAAGTGAAAATAAATGAAAAAAGTAATATGCAGCAAAATCTCCATAATAATAGATTCTATATGTGTGCATACACAAATCTTGACATTTATTAACCATATTGATGGTGCCAATTTTGACCGTTATGGTTGAGCCCCATTTCTCCAGTCTAACTTGTGTTATTTTATATGAAAATAACTCAGGAAACTTCAAACATATCCTTGTGATTCTGAGAATTTTTTGTGACACATTATATTTTATGTTAGTATGGAATTTAGGTTAAGATTAGAAATTAGAGGATCAAGCCCGTTTGGATATTTTATTCCTGGGATTAATTTTGCATTAGAGTAATTCTCTGAGAACTTAATGTCCTTTATTATTCTCCTGGCTATCTCCAGAACCTAAAGTATAACAAGTGTAACATGCAAAAAATAGAAAAAATAGTTTTGTTCACCCTCCGCTTATCTCTCCAGCCTATCAGCTCCACACCATCACCTGTCTTTACCCTGTTGCATCTTCTGAACAAAAGCCGCTGGAGTAGGAATGCTTAGTCCTCTTGTACTGTGCCGGACTTCATGGTGTCATGGCATCCAGAAAGGGTTCAGAGCAAACTCTCAGGATATAAATGGCGTTATGACTTCACAACGTGCCTCATTATTTTCTGTGCTCAGGCGCAGAACACTCAGGGTTAACTGCAGAGGTAAAAAAAAGCACTGTGGGCACAAGATTTAAAGAAATTATTTTTTTTAGTACACCATTGGATCTATGGTGCTGTACATGAGAAGTCGTTACATACAAGATACAAATATAAAAGACAATGAACAAACTATCAATGACAGACTGGTACAGAGGGGAGAGAACCCTGCCTTGCGGGCTTACAGTCTACAGGATAATGGGGAAGAAGATGGTAGGTTGGAAGGTTGCAGAAGCTCCTTTGGGGGTGAGTTACCAAGGAGCCATAGCTTTCTTGCCTAGAAAGGGCTACAAGTTCCGTCTGAATGTTCCGAAGGTTCTGAATGTGGTGGATAATTCGATGTGTTGTGGCATGGAATTTCAATGTGCTTTACTGGATCGGCTAATACTGCATGTAGAGGAAGGGAGGCACGTGTCACTGCGCATGCAGAGGTCAGTGCTGTGAAACCAGAGCATTTTGTGTTTCCACCACACTAGATGCTGAGAGGCTGTGTACAGAGTTTAATGGGCCGGTTTCATGTGACCACCCGCAGTGTGGGAGGGTGCTCACCGTAACCTTTTCCCTGCAGGATCTACAGGATCTGCAGTGATGTCATGATCACGAGACTAGCATTTGTGATAATATACCTGGACCTCTGATTCAGTCTGTTGGTGGTGCTGTGGGGAGAAACTGTACTTCCCTCAGAAGTTGAGGATTGAGAGTGGTTTTCCCTAAGAGTGTGTGGGAGGACCCAGTACAAAGGAGAACTGAACTGTATGCTATCATTTTTGTTTTACTTTTCTGTAATGCCCTGAGTGTTGTGCACTGTGGCTTATGCTGCATATAATAAACCGACTGGTGTTTTAGGTGCATGTGCTCCTGAGTCTACCTGAAAGCTTCTACCAAACATGACAACCCCTCACAGAATGTAGCACATGTTGATTATTTGCAGCAGATTTTTCTGCATCAAAAACCAGAGTGTTGGCGGCGTTGGGCTACTTTCACACTAGCGTTGTACGACGCACGTCACAATGCGTCGCTTTGCAGAAAAAACGCATCCTGCAAAGTTGTTTGCAGGATGCGTTTTTTTTCCATTGGCTTGTGTTAGCAATGCATTGCCACACGTCGCAACCATCTTAAGACGGTTGCGTCGTGTTGTGGCAGACCGTTGGCACCAAAAAACGTTGCTTGTAACGTTTTTTGGTGCGTTGTGTCCGCCATTTCCGACCGCACATGCGCGGCCGGAGCTCTGCCCCTTCCTCCCCGCAACCCACAATGGGGCAGCGGATGCATTGTAATAATGCATCCGCTGCCCCCGTTGTGCTGCATTGACACAGGATGCGTTAGTACATCGGCCCGACGCACTGCGACGGGCCGACGCTAGTGTGAAAGTCGCGTTAAACACACGTGTTCTTACAAGCATTTTTGATGCACATTTACTTGTATTTTATTTTTTTCCTGTTCATTTGAATGGGTTCAAAACTTTACATAAAGAAAAAACTAAGTAGCATGTGCATCAGATTTCAGATATTTCATTCACTTTTCTAGTACCATAAAGTGCAATTGTTTATATCCTTGAAAAATGCAAGGAAAAATTCTGCGAAAATATAGCATGTGAGCAAGAGTATAAACAAATGAAAAAAAGTTGCCAAAACCTTATACTCGCCTCACCACTCACCTATCTGGTCTCTTTACTGGCCATTGCCAACTCAGTGTTGACTCTTCTTTTCTCTGTTGTGAGCCCGTTCTCTGGCCATGACCTGATCTTGGTCGCTGTGCATTGCATGTCATATCATGGACGTACGACATGCAGTGACCTCTGAGACCTGCCTGTGACTAGAAATTGTGGTATAGAGGGAATAGGCTCGTGCTACAATGACAGAAAGAAATAGCCCTGAAGACCACACAGTGGGGAATGAATAACGCTGCCCGCAATCTTGTACACTTATTTTCAGTGGTCTGTTCACTTATGGCCAGGATCTCATCCACAACCAGGCACAGAGGTCACTAAACATCACATGTTCATGATGCCTTGATGTGCAATGCCCAGATCCTAGTTGTTACTGGGAACCCTGACGTGGAGTGAGCAAGCCGATGTGGCTTGTGACAAGATAGCACTAGATGGCGGGCAGTGAGCAGCAGAGGGGCTGGATCTGTGAGTAGTGAGACAAGTATTTTTTTTTTGGTTTTAAAATTTTTTGTCATCCATCTAGGGTTTTACAAAATATTGGTTACCTTTTTTTTACTTAATCTTTGCAGAACCCATTTACAAAAAGCCACATTTTGAAAAATGCTTTTGTTTTAATTCATTTCAAGTTGTATAAATTTGCTTATCTGTAATATTAATGGTTTCTAAGGGTCTTTTCAATCGCTTAGGAATTTCTGCGGGTTTGATGCTGCTTATTTATGCAGCAGATAAACACAAAGGGAACATGCAAGGCTTCTAAAGCAATAAACTAACATCATAACCATACATATGATGTTGAAGCCAAATAACTTGGATGTGCAGGACACACTAACAAGAATACAGCACCACAGAAGAAAAAAATAGTGTACTAGTCCGAAATAGTAAAATATACATTTTATTAAATATCCATACAAATACAAAAATATTTAGAATTGAGAGTCCTCAGTGGTTGATACCTTTTAATGGCTAACTGAAAAGATGGTAACAAATTGCAAGCTTTCGAGACTACACAGGTCTCTTCATCAGGCAAAGACTAAAACAAATTCTGAAGAATCACATATTTATGCACAACATAGTATAGGAAAAAAAAAAAAAAAAAAAACCATGGATAAGCCAGGTGACATGAAGCAGAATTACCATGGGTGATAAACAGTTACGTCCATAAATATTGGGCCAATTCTTAGATAAGGATTGTTTTATTGTCCTGTGATTAGGGTCTCTGTTTTAATGACCCTTCATGGTCTGAGGGGCAAGTTCCTTAGTTGATGTAAAAAGACATAAATCCATGTGACACATTCATTCCTGCATTAAGAGTGTCAAAGGTCGTCATCAGTTTATATTCCCAGACTCTCCTGTCTTTCTGCGATTTGAAGTTTCCTTTCAATACAAGTAATTTCATGTCCATAATGTTATGATTTGGGAGACAGAAATGTATTGCCACCGGTAGATCAATTCTTTTTTCTCTTATTGTATGGCGATGGGAGTTCATTCTTGTTCTAAGCTTCTGCCCTGTCTCCCCCACATACAGACCCCCAGTTGGACATTTAGTACATATAATTAGGTACACCACATTAGAAGTGACGCAGCTGAAAGTACCTGGGATCTTGTAGTCCTGATGTGAATTGGGGATCTTTATCTTGTCTGTGGTCATTATAAATGGACAGGTTTTACATTTTTTCTGGTTGCAAGGAAAGGTTCCTGCAGCTGTTGGAGAGGACAGGGAGCTCCTGACAATGATGCTTCTTAGATTTGGGGGCTGCCTAAAACACAGTAGTGGGGGGTCTGGAAAAATGGATTGTAATCGGGCATCTTTTTGCAGTAAAGGTTGTAATTTCCGTGCAGCTCCCCTTAGCACCTCCAGATTTGGGTTGTAGGTAACCACTAGAGGTACCCGGTTATTTTCTTCTTTAGTTTTGTAATGTAGCAGGTGATTCCTTGATATTCTGGTGGCTCTTGTGATCTGATTTTCAATTGTTCTTGGATGGTAGCCCTGATTCAAAAAGATCTTTCTGAGGCGACCAAGGTGCTCATCCCTATCCATGGGGTTGGAACATATACGATTGTATCTGATGGCTTGGCTGTAGACAATAGAGTTTTTTATGTGTTTTGGATGGAAACTGTCCCATTTAAGGTATGTTGGATGGTCGATTGGCTTCTGATACAGGGATGTCTCTATTTCATTTTTCTGCAGCTTAATGATGGTGTCCAAAAAGTTAATTTCAGTGCAGGAGTAGTTGAGTGTCAAGTTGATGGTAGGATGAAATTGATTAAACTGTTCATGGAACGTCTTTAGCTGCGGCTCAGACTCCGTCCAGATGATTAAAATGTCATCAATGTAGCGGTAGTACGCCAGAGGCCTGATGGGGCATGAGGACAAAAAGTCGCTTTCAAGCTTGGCCATGAAAAGATTTGCATACTGTGGGGCCATTTTACTTCCCATTGCTGTGCCAGTCTCCTGTAGATAGATCTTCTTGTCAAACTCAAAGTAATTGTGGGTGAGGATGAATTTTATAAGTTTCACCACAGAATTTGCATCAGTCCCTGCGTTTTCCAGGAAGAATTTGCAGGCATTTAATCCATCCTGGTGTGGGATATTGGAGTACAAAGATTCCACATCCATGGTGGCCAGGATGGTTCCTTCTGGTAGAGGACCTATTGCTGATAGTTTATTCAGTAGGTCAGTTGTGTCCTGAATGAAGCTGGGTGTATCTTTTACCAGGGGTTTAAGAATACCCTCTACCCATCCAGATACCTGCTCAGTAAGGGTGCCCACACACGAAATAATTGGTCTTCCTGGGTTTCCAGATTTGTGGATTTTGGGAAGCATGTAGAATGTCCCTGTTCTTGGACTTTCTGGTATCAGGTCATTGGTTCTTATGGATTCGTCGGGCAGACAAGATACCAACTTGTTTAGTTCCTTGTAATAATCCTGTGTAGGATCCGACTCCAATTTTTTGTAGTAGCGTGTGTCCATAAGTTGTCTGTTTGCTTCCTTCATATAGTCTGATGTGTTCATCATGACTATTGCACCTCCCTTGTCAGCAGGTTTGATGATGATTTCTTTGTTGGTTTTCAGAGACTGTATGGCCTTTCTCTCCTGGGCACTGATGTTGGATTCTTGTCTCCTGTTAGTATCTATGATGGTGGATTTTATCAAATATCTGAAGGAGTCTATATAGTTATCCAAATGAGGATTGCGTCCAGGTGGAGGTGTCCAGTCTGACCTCTTCTTTGTTGTTAGGATCCCTTTTCCTTCAGTCCAGGTGGGTTCTGAATCTTCTGCATCACTGAAATATTCCCTCAGACGCAGTCTCCTGAAAAAATGTTCCATATCACTGCAGAGTTCAGTTTTATCCAGGGCTTTAGTGGGACAAAATGAGAGTCCTCTGGAAAGCACGGCCAGCTCCACTTTGTTGGGTTTATGATCTGAGAGATTAATGACACAGTTATTTGTGCCTGGAATGGAGTGGTTGTCCAAGTTGTCAGGTTTTGGCTTTTTGTATCTGTTTGCATAGAGTCCTGAATTGAGGCGCAATCTGTGCAGTTTCTTTTCCTTGTTATGAATTAGATGGGTCCGTAGTTTGTTGTAATATAGTTGTAATTTTTGCTCTGCATCTTCTGTAAGTGTTTTCCTCAGAAAGATGCAGAAGATGCAGAGCAAAAATTACAACTATATTACAACAAACTACGGACCCATCTAATTCATAACAAGGAAAAGAAACTGCACAGATTGCGCCTCAATTCAGGACTCTATGCAAACAGATACAAAAAGCCAAAACCTGACAACTTGGACAACCACTCCATTCCAGGCACAAATAACTGTGTCATTAATCTCTCAGATCATAAACCCAACAAAGTGGAGCTGGCCGTGCTTTCCAGAGGACTCTCATTTTGTCCCACTAAAGCCCTGGATAAAACTGAACTCTGCAGTGATATGGAACATTTTTTCAGGAGACTGCGTCTGAGGGAATATTTCAGTGATGCAGAAGATTCAGAACCCACCTGGACTGAAGGAAAAGGGATCCTAACAACAAAGAAGAGGTCAGACTGGACACCTCCACCTGGACGCAATCCTCATTTGGATAACTATATAGACTCCTTCAGATATTTGATAAAATCCACCATCATAGATACTAACAGGAGACAAGAATCCAACATCAGTGCCCAGGAGAGAAAGGCCATACAGTCTCTGAAAACCAACAAAGAAATCATCATCAAACCTGCTGACAAGGGAGGTGCAATAGTCATGATGAACACATCAGACTATATGAAGGAAGCAAACAGACAACTTATGGACACACGCTACTACAAAAAATTGGAGTCGGATCCTACACAGGATTATTACAAGGAACTAAACAAGTTGGTATCTTGTCTGCCCGACGAATCCATAAGAACCAATGACCTGATACCAGAAAGTCCAAGAACAGGGACATTCTACATGCTTCCCAAAATCCACAAATCTGGAAACCCAGGAAGACCAATTATTTCGTGTGTGGGCACCCTTACTGAGCAGGTATCTGGATGGGTAGAGGGTATTCTTAAACCCCTGGTAAAAGATACACCCAGCTTCATTCAGGACACAACTGACCTACTGAATAAACTATCAGCAATAGGTCCTCTACCAGAAGGAACCATCCTGGCCACCATGGATGTGGAATCTTTGTACTCCAATATCCCACACCAGGATGGATTAAATGCCTGCAAATTCTTCCTGGAAAACGCAGGGACTGATGCAAATTCTGTGGTGAAACTTATAAAATTCATCCTCACCCACAATTACTTTGAGTTTGACAAGAAGATCTATCTACAGGAGACTGGCACAGCAATGGGAAGTAAAATGGCCCCACAGTATGCAAATCTTTTCATGGCCAAGCTTGAAAGCGACTTTTTGTCCTCATGCCCCATCAGGCCTCTGGCGTACTACCGCTACATTGATGACATTTTAATCATCTGGACGGAGTCTGAGCCGCAGCTAAAGACGTTCCATGAACAGTTTAATCAATTTCATCCTACCATCAACTTGACACTCAACTACTCCTGCACTGAAATTAACTTTTTGGACACCATCATTAAGCTGCAGAAAAATGAAATAGAGACATCCCTGTATCAGAAGCCAATCGACCGCCCAACATACCTTAAATGGGACAGTTTCCATCCAAAACACATAAAAAACTCTATTGTCTACAGCCAAGCCATCAGATACAATCGTATATGTTCCAACCCCATGGATAGGGATGAGCACCTTGGTCGCCTCAGAAAGATCTTTTTGAATCAGGGCTACCATCCAAGAACAATTGAAAATCAGATCACAAGAGCCACCAGAATATCAAGGAATCACCTGCTACATTACAAAACTAAAGAAGAAAATAACCGGGTACCTCTAGTGGTTACCTACAACCCAAATCTGGAGGTGCTAAGGGGAGCTGCACGGAAATTACAACCTTTACTGCAAAAAGATGCCCGATTACAATCCATTTTTCCAGACCCCCCACTACTGTGTTTTAGGCAGCCCCCAAATCTAAGAAGCATCATTGTCAGGAGCTCCCTGTCCTCTCCAACAGCTGCAGGAACCTTTCCTTGCAACCAGAAAAAATGTAAAACCTGTCCATTTATAATGACCACAGACAAGATAAAGATCCCCAATTCACATCAGGACTACAAGATCCCAGGTACTTTCAGCTGCGTCACTTCTAATGTGGTGTACCTAATTATATGTACTAAATGTCCAACTGGGGGTCTGTATGTGGGGGAGACAGGGCAGAAGCTTAGAACAAGAATGAACTCCCATCGCCATACAATAAGAGAAAAAAGAATTGATCTACCGGTGGCAATACATTTCTGTCTCCCAAATCATAACATTATGGACATGAAATTACTTGTATTGAAAGGAAACTTCAAATCGCAGAAAGACAGGAGAGTCTGGGAATATAAACTGATGACGACCTTTGACACTCTTAATGCAGGAATGAATGTGTCACATGGATTTATGTCTTTTTACATCAACTAAGGAACTTGCCCCTCAGACCATGAAGGGTCATTAAAACAGAGACCCTAATCACAGGACAATAAAACAATCCTTATCTAAGAATTGGCCCAATATTTATGGACGTAACTGTTTATCACCCATGGTAATTCTGCTTCATGTCACCTGGCTTATCCATGGTTTTTTTTTTTTTTTTTTTTTTTCCTATACTATGTTGTGCATAAATATGTGATTCTTCAGAATTTGTTTTAGTCTTTGCCTGATGAAGAGACCTGTGTAGTCTCGAAAGCTTGCAATTTGTTACCATCTTTTCAGTTAGCCATTAAAAGGTATCAACCACTGAGGACTCTCAATTCTAAATATTTTTCTATCCACTGGCTAACACGGTACCAAGATATATTTCTTTCCTGCATACAAATACAGACGGTCAAACAGTGACAACAGGGTCTAAAATTGGCAAACAAATCTAAACTGCCCAATGGGGAACAGAGCGGCACAGACATCACACTACTCATAATTACATCTAATATGTTGCCCAAAAAGAAATATCAATACATGTATGTAAAGGTACACACAAGTACCTATGTCCTATTCAGAGAGTGAAAGCACCAAGTTATATAAACAGGTCATATATACAATATCACATACCAAGTGGTAGTAGATGATGAATGCTGCACCACCCTCCCAGGGTGTATTTGTATGGATATTTAATAAAATTTATATTTTACTATTTCGGACTAGTACACTATTTTTTGTTCTGTGGTGCTGTTATTTATGCAGCATCAAACCCACAGTGGCCAGATGTTACAGCATAGTGGATGGGATTTCTAGAAACCACATGTCCACTATGCGGACATGTGTGCCTGTGGATCACCCGTGGACACTGACATGCGGCGCTTCTTTCAAGACTGCAGCATGTCAATTTCTCTTCGACCGGAGTCACACTACAGTTGAATATGGACGAGTGCTATGTAATAAAAAAACGCATAACGCTTGGACCAGTATTCATCTATAGGACAGCTCACATCGACGTATTTTTTCATGTCTGTTTTCAGTGTGCGCGATAAATCACAGCTACTGCATTTGTCACCGACACTGGGCCGAGTCTCGACTCACTCGCACCCATATAAGCCTACGGGGGCAAGTGAGACAAGGCACATCACTCAGATATCATCCTAGTGATGTGAGTTATATGCTGATCCCAGCAATGGAGGAGATGGAGATGATGGAAATTCATTTCTCCGCCTCCTCCACAGCTGTGCTCCGATCTTCTCTGTGAGAGAGGCTCGGCACACAGACGCATGATACTCGGCTCCCGCTCGCAGCAGAGCAGGGTGATTAGCATATCGCATCCGATGCTCTCACATTGGATGCCATACGCTAGTGTGACTCCGGCCTTCCCGTTAGTCTCCTCAACTAGAATGTTAATCAATAGAATGTATTGGATGCTGCAAATCCACACTGTTCTGTGAACACATGTGGATTTGCCTGAGTTCAATAGAAGACAGCACTTTGGATGCAGAAAACATACGCTGCGTCCAAAACGCTGCTAGTTGTGGATCGTTGGCACATAGCCTTACGGTTTTTCAAAGTGTCTGTAAAATTGTTGGCTGTCTGTGATTTTTTGATAACACCATGGTAATACGGAACTACATTGGAAGACTTGTCAGAAGCTGATCATCCTACACAAAGCCTCATGTATGTAGTTGTTTCTTTCTTCTACATGCAAACTAAGTATTTCCATTATCTGCTAATTTGTATGCCTCCTAGAGCTTTTCTGGCACTGAATACAGTGCAGGGAAATGTAGCCAGATAACTGCAAGATTGATAATAGGCTGCAGCGCATCCATTACAGTAGCAGTGCATTAGCTGTTATGCTGTCTTCTTCTAGCCCTGAAACAGCTGTGAATTGATTCCCTCCTCCGTCCTGTTCATTGCTACTGACACTCTAAATATTTCTGCTGGTTTATGAAGCGCAAAGAACGTGAATGAAGAATAAAGATATTTAATAACTCAGAGGTGTCCGGAAAAGATGATTGTTTTCTTGCCTTTTTCAATAAGTGGTAAGTTTGTGTTAAAGTGTGTTTCATCTCTGAATCAGTTTCTGTTATATATATATATATATATATATATATATATATATATATATATATATATTGCTCAAAGGGTGCCGAAATCCTGGTTTTCTTCTCTGCTCATACAAAAACAAAGGCAATTGTTCATCAGTGATTTGATCAGATTTTCTTTACTGTTTAATCCGTTTGTCAGTTTTTACCATTAGAGATGAGCAAACTTGTTTGGAAACCGTTCACCAATCTCAAATTCGGCACGAACGTTGCACATTCGGATTCATGTTCGGAATTACGATCTTTTTTCATAAAAATCTTCAGCCAAAGTTCTGTAAATGACCGAGTTCACTAAGGTTACGTTCACATTAGCGTTGCGTCGGGAGCAGCCGCGGCGACGCATGCGTCATGCGCCCCTATATTTAACATGGGTGGCGCATGGACATGCGTTGCTCTTGCGTTTTGTGACGCATGCGTCACTGTGGCGCAAGCGTCAGGGCACAGAGGATGCTGCATGATGCAGTTTTTTCTGGGCCAAAAAGCACGCAAAAGAGAACGCATGCGTCACAAAACACTGCGTTGTGCATGCGTTTACATTTGCATTGTGCGTTGCGTCGCCGACGATGCACCGCACAACGCAAATGTGAACATAGCCTAAGGGCTCTTTCAGGCGTCAGACTTGTACATTCAGATGTCAGCTTCAGCTTCATTAGTGTTTTTTTATCAAGTTTTATAGGATGGGAAAAAAAAATTCTCGAGCCTCATGCATGAAAAACAGTCTGCACATGGATGGAATCCAAACGCAATCTGATTTTTTCCTGAACCCATAGACATAGACCCATTGAATTGCATAGGTAAGTTTGAGCCGACACTCGGACAAACAAGTCTCCATGCTTATGTGCAGACTTCAGTCCGAGGGAAAAAATAATACATGTGAACTACCCCATAGACTATAGTTGGTTCAAATTCTGTGAAAAACATGGATAACACTGGAGTTAGGATAACTGATGTCTGTATGTGTGCTAAGAAGTAATGTCTACAGTTACTCTGTGTGACTGCAGAAGTGTGCCATTGTATGATACGCATACTGTCATGATGCCCTTGCATTCTGCCTGTGGGTTGGCAGTCATGTGACCTCCCATCCACATTAGTTATACAAGGAAATGGTGACTGCCTGTGAGTCACCTGTCAGGGGAGTGGGGTACTCAGTACCGGGCTCGGTCACAATTAACGGGGTGGTCACAGGGGCAGCAACCCGGTCCACGGCCCTGGGCACCCAAGTAAAAGGGACTGTCTTTAAAGGGGTTGAGGAAATAATGAAAGTTTGTGATGCCACCTGTGGTTCTCGGTCAGAGGTGACCAACGCTGCTTAAAGGGGTCCTCTGGGGACGATGGTGCTGCAGCAAAGAAGGTGTTGCTTCCCACAGGTGAAGCAGAGTCCCCAGGGCTCCTGGGTGGGTTTGGCAGGGATGGTGAATGCTGCAAATAATTGGAGGACACAGGGTTGCAGTCTTTACCTGGTTTACTGGTGTTAAGCAGCCTCAGTCCAGGGTACCAGCAACAGGTAAAGATGGAGTCCAGGCAGCCTGAAGACAAGTGGAAATCCCTTTGACAGGTCAGTTTGGGAGCCTTCCACTATGCGCTGGTCTGTGGTCCCTTGCTGCCTGTAGTTGTCTAACAAGGTCCTCTTTTTCCCCTGTCCAGTGACAGTACCTGCACGGTAGGCAACTTCAGCCGTTTCTTTGGGGTCTCTTTCCATGTTGACTCCAGGCTCTGATTGCTGCTGTACCTCAGGCAAGTCCCTTTTAGTTTCCTGCCCTCCTGTTCTGCCATGGGACCTGTGGTTCCTCACGATCTCAGGCCACCGGTCCCTGGTTTCTGCGCTCAGCTTAGAGAGGCCCAGTAGCAGTCCTCCTCTAGCTCCTAAGTCCTTCTGTGCTCCTCCACTGTCTGTTACCATCTGTCAACTGTCACTGCCTAGCAACTGACTCCTTCTCCTGACCAGAGAGAGCAGTTCCCCTCAAGTCGGGTGTAGAGTTTCCCCTTCTGGCCTGGAGTCAGAATGTGTTGCATGTAAGGTTACCTGCCAATGGGATTCCTCCTATCTCCAGGCATGGCATTACCCTCCCCGAGAGGAAGGCAATACCACTGTGGTACCTGAACTCCTGGGGTGCCACATCTGAACATTACACACTGTAACGATTCAGCAGTTTTCAGTCACAAACAATTACTGCAGACCTTTTTTCTTAGACTGGACAACCCCTTTAATATCTGTTGCAAAAATGTATTATGAAAATTGTGTTAATGAGTTGGGTGCCTAATAATTTATAGTTGCAAGCAGTCCCATTTTTCCCAATACTCCTGAGGCAATAGGATGTGAGATTTATGTAAACCCCACCCAAATGTGGTCTTTCAGGAGTGAGTCAGGAGTCCTCCTGGGAGGATTAGGGGCAGAGTACCCCCATAAATGATGGCACCCATGGTAATATTAGGGCTTTTCCAGATGTTTCAGGCAGATGCATTAACCTTTGTAAAAAGTTGCAAAGTTTAGCACAACTCTCTTCCAGTCCGCCCCATAATATTTTATATATGTCAGTGATTTTGGTGCATTTTTTTTGCCATTTTGTTAAATGTATAATTTTTCCTGCTAAAAAGTCGCAAGACCAATTGAAGCTAGATATAACAACAATTTTGATCCTTGTGCAAAATTCAAGAATTACGTGACACATTTTGATGAATTTGGCTTAAAAAAACAGCGAAAAGGAAGAATTAAGCCCTCTGTATCTATAATAAAAAAGATCAGATTCATAAGTTTACTTGCTAGGTTGTCTTTTAAACAATTTCACAAATTTGTTATGAATGCTAAATAAATCTGTGATGTTTTAATTCCTCCTAAAAAATATAAATACAAAATGAATTACAAAAGAAAGAAAAATAACATTATCTTATTTCATTATTGAAAATCATGTCTACCTTGGTCATAGAATCAATCTACAATTGAAGTTGTCTCTTCAGAAAGCATTTTAGCATTGACAATGAGAGTATACATGCACCCCAAATATGCTATAGCTGTAAAAGAAATAAGATATATAAAAGTCAAGGACACTCAAAGAGCCACAACAACAACCAGTATAATGGAGGTCGAATATCTAATGCACTTTAGCATGTTTGCCAATGGTAAGGTTCTTATGTCTTGAGGTTTATTAATGTTGTTCCGTGCCGTCGTTCACTTCCATCATGAATCCACAATTGCACTTGGGGAATCGCTGCTTTTTCGACACAAGGTTCAGACTCTTCTCTTTGCTCTCTCGCATCCTTTCATCTGTTCTGACTCTATTAGTCATCAGTCTCTTTAGCTTTGTGCTGAATAAGTTATGGACCCTTTTAACATTATGTGATTTTCAAACGAAACTCTTAAATATATACATAAATCCCATCTTTTATGCCGTCCCGTTCTCTTTCTCCGGCATTAAAGGCCCATCTTTGATACACTGATATTAGAATTGGCATCGGGCCCTTTTATACAACATGTTATACACTCTCATTGATTGTCTCTTCCTTTCGCCCGTAAATCAAGTGCATCGTCTTGGATGTTCGTCTGGTTCTTGGGCGCTGATAATTGCTTAGTGATGGTTATTCTGTCGTAGTGATATATTGATTGCAAGTGTCACGACTTTGGTGCTTTTATGACTCCAAGTATAAATTATTCATTTATTGAAAAATTCATTTGAATCGTTATTGGGTTTTCACTAATCCATATTATATCGATATTATATCACGAATGTTGTTTTTATAGTCGTCAGATTTTTTTTGCAATTATGAATTTGGATGTAGATCGGTTTTTCTGGGGCTCAACTGCTTAAAGCATTTTCTATTACATTAAGACAGACACTTAAAGTCAATGAGAGTTCTCTCCATATGGTACTCATGGTTAAAAAATGCTATGCCCTCGAGATAACACATTGCATGTTGTCAATACATGTAAATATACTGTATACTATAAAAATCAACCAGTACCCCCACTAAATACAGAAAAAGCACAAAATAAAAAAAATAAAAAATCCCAGCCCATTTTTTCTCTATATCTGCCCTTTTTCCTTTTCTTTGTTCGTATTGTGTCTCTTTTTCCAAACAAAGCTGAGAAATATATTAACCCCTTCCCGACCCATGACGCCACGTAGGCGTCATGAAAGTCGGTGCCATTCCGACCCATGACGCCTATGCGGCGTCATGGAAAGATCGCGTCCCTGCAGATCGGGTGAAAGGGTTAACTCCCATTTCACCCGATCTGCAGGGACAGGGGGAGTGGTAGTTTAGCCCAGGGGGGGTGGCTTCACCCCCTCGTGGCTACGATCGCTCTGATTGGCTGTTGAAAGTGAAACTGCCAATCAGAGCGATTTGTAATATTTCACCTATTATAACGGGTGAAATATTACAATCCAGCCATGGCCGATGCTGAAATATCATCGGCCATGGCTGGAAATACTAGTGTGCCCCCACCCCACCCCTCCGATCGCCGCCCCAGCCCCCCGATCTGGCCGGTACACTGCTCCGGCTCCCCTCCGTCCTGTGCTCCGCTCCCCCCCGTGCTCTTGTCCGCTCCCCCCGTGCTCCAATCACCCCCCCGTGCTCCAATCACCCCCCCTGCACTCCGATCCACCCCCCCCGGTGCTCCGTTCCACCCCCCCGTGCTCCGTTCCAGCCCCCCCGTGCTCCGTTCCACGCCCCCCGTGCTCCGTTCCACCCCTCCCGCACTCCGATCCCCCCCCCCGTGCTCCGATCCCCCCCCCGTGGTCCCCCCCCACCCCATCATACTTACCGATCCAGCCGGGGTCCCGTCCGTCTTCTCCCTGGGCGCCGCCATCTTCCAAAATGGCGGGCGCATGCGCAGTGCGCACGCCGAATCTGCCGGCCGGCAGATTCGTTCCAAAGTGCATTTTGATCACTGAGATATAATCTATCTCAGTGATCAAAATAAAAAAAATAATAAATGACCCCCCCCCTTTGTCACCCCCATAGGTAGGGACAATAAAAAAATAAAGAATTTTTTTTTTTTTCCACTAATGTTAGAATAGGGTTAGGGTTAGGGTTAGGGGTAGGGTTAGGGGTAGGGTTAGGGTTAAGGTTAGGGCTAGGGGTAGGGGTAGGGGTAGGGGTAGGGTTAGGGGTAGGGTTAGGGTTAGGGGTAGGGTTAGGGTTAGGGTTAGGGGTAGGGTTAGGGCTAGGGTTTCGGTATGTGCACACGTATTCTGGTCCTCTGCGGATTTTTCCGCTGCAGATTTGATAAATACGCAGTGCTAAACCGCTGCGGATTTATGGCGGATTTACCGCGGTTTTTCTGCGCATTTCACTGCGGTTTTACAACTGCGATTTTCTATTTGAGCAGTTGTAAAACCGCTGCGGAATCCGCACAAAGAAGTGACATGCTGCGGAATGTAAACCGCTGCGTTTCCGTGCAGTTTTTCCGCAGCATGTGTACAGCGATTTTTGTTTCCCGTAGGTTTACATTGAACTGTAAACTCATGGGAAACTGCTGCGGATCCGCAGCGTTTTCCGCAGCGTGTGCACATACCTTTAGAATTAGGCTATGTGCACACGGTGCGGATTTGGCTGCGGATTCGCAGCAGTGTTCCATCAGGTTTACAGTACCATGTAAACATATGAAAAACCAAATCCGCTGTGCCCATGGTGCGGAAAATACCGCGCGGAAACGCTGCATTGTATTTTCCGCAGCATGTCAATTCTTTGTGCGGATTCCGCAGCGTTTTACACCTGTTCCTCAATAGGAATCCGCAGGTGAAATCCGCACAAAAAACACTGGAAATCCGCGGAAAATCCGCAGGTAAAACGCAGTGCCTTTTACCCGCGGATTTTTCAAAAATGGTGCGAAAATATCTCAGACGAATCCGCAACGTGGGCACGTAGCCTTAGGGTTAGGGTTGGAATTAGGGTTGTGGTTATGGTTAGGGGTGTGTTGGGGTTAGGGTTGTGGTTAGGGGTGTGTTGCGGTTAGGGTTGTGTTTAGGGTTATGGCTACAGTTGGGATTAGGGTTAGGGGTGTGTTGGGGTTAGTGTTGGAGGTAGAATTGAGGGGTTACCACTGTTTAGGCACATCAGGGGTCTCCAAACGCAACATGGCGCCACCATTGATTCCAGCCAATCTCGTATTCAAAAAGTCAAATGGTGCTCTCTCAATTCCGAGCCCTGACGTGTGCCCAAACAGTGGTTTACCCCCACATATGGAGTACCAGCATACTCAGGACAAACTGCGCAACAATTACTGGGGTCCAATTTCTCCTGTTACCCTTGTGAATCAAAAAAAATGCTTGCTAAAACATCATTTTTGAGGAAAGAAAAATGATTTTTTATTTTCACGGCTCTGCGT
This sequence comes from Ranitomeya imitator, assembly GCF_032444005.1. NCBI lineage: Eukaryota > Metazoa > Chordata > Amphibia > Anura > Dendrobatidae > Ranitomeya > Ranitomeya imitator. The sequence goes on along the minus strand of NC_091284.1, from coordinate 71,924,247 downwards.
TGTAAACGTCTGTGAAGCACTTGGGGGTTCAAAGTGCTCACCACATATCTAGATAAGTTCCTTGGGGGGTCTAATTTCTAAAATGGGGTCACTTGTGGGGGTTTCTACTGTTTAGGCACACCAGGGGCTCTGCAAACACAACGTGACACCCGCAGACCATTCCATCAAAGTCTGCATTTCAAAAGTCACTACTTCCCTTCTGAGCCCCGACGTGTGCCCAAACAGTGGTTTACCCCCACTCATGGGGTATCAGCGTACTCAGGAGAAACTGGACAACAACTTTTGGGGTCCAATTTCTCCTGTAACCCTTGGGAAAATAAAAAATTCTGGGCTAAATAATTATTTTTGAGGAAAGAAAACATATTTATTATTTTCACGGCTCTGCATTATAAACTTCTATGAAGCACTTGGGGGTTCAAAGTGCTCACCACACATCTAGATAAGTTCCTTTCGGGGTCTAGTTTCCAAAATGGGGTCACTTGTGGGGGGTTTCTACTGTTTAGGCACATCAGGGGCTCTGCAAACGCAACGTGACGCCCGCAGAGCATTCCATCAAAGTCTGCATTTCAAAACGTCACTACTTCAATTCCAAGCCCCAGCATGTGCCCAAACAGTAGTTTACCCCCACATATGGGGTATCACCGTACTCAGGAGAAACTGGACAACAAATATTGGGGTCAAATTTCTCCTGTTACCCTTGGGAAAATTAAAAAATTCTGGGCTAAATAATTATTTTTGAGGAAAGAAAACGTATTTATTATTTTCACGGCTCTGCATTATGAACTTCTATGAAGCACTTGGGGGTTCAAAGTGCTCACCACACATCTAGATAAGTTCCTTTGGGGGTCTAGTTTCCAAAATGGGGTCACTTGTGGGGGGTTTCTACTGTTAAGCCACATCAGGGGCTCTGCAAACGCAACGTGACGCCCACAGAGCATTCCATCAAAGTCTGCATTTCAAAACGTCACTACTTCACTTCCGAGCCCCGGCATGTGCCCAAACAGTGATTTACCCCCACATATGGGGTATCATCGTACTCAGGAGAAACTGGACAACAACTTTTGGGGTCAAATTTCTCCTGTTACCCTTGGGAAAATAAAAAATTGCAGGCTAAAAGATCATTTTTGAGAAAATAATTTTTTTTTTTTTTCATGGCTCTGCGTTATAAACTTCTGTGAAGCACTTGGGGGTTCAAAGTCCTAACCACACATCTAGATTAGTTCCTTTGGGGGTCTAGTTTCCAAAATGGTGTCATTTCTGGGGGATCTCCAATGTTTAGGCACACAGGGGCTCTCCAAATGTGACATGGTGTCCGCTAATGATTGGAGCTAATTTTCCATTTAAAAAGCCAAATGGCGTGCCATCCCTTCCGAGCCCTGCCGTGCGCCCAAACAGTGGTTTACCCCCACATATGGGGTATCTGCGTACTCAGGACAACAATATTTGGGGTCCAATTTCTCCTATTATCCTTGGCAAAATAGGAAATTCCAGGCTAAAAAATCATTTTTGAGGAAAGAAAAATTATTTTTTATTTTCATGGCTCTGCGTTATAAACTTCTGTGAAGCACCTAGGGGTTTAAAGTGCTCAATATGCATCTAGATAAGTTCCTTGGGGGGTCTAGTTTCCAAAATGGGGTCACTTGTGGGGGAGCTCCAATGTTTAGGCACACAGGGGCTCTCCAAACGCGACATGGTGTCCGCTAACAATTGGAGCTAATTTTCCATTCAAAAAGTCAAATGGCGCGCCTTCCCTTCCGAGCCCTGCCGAGTGCCCAAACAGTGGTTTACCCCCACATATGAGGTATCGACGTACTCGGGAGAAATTGCCCAACAAATTTTATGATCCATTTTACCCTACTGCCCATGTGAAAATGAAAAAATTGAGGCGAAAAGAATTTTTTTGTGAAAAAAAAGTACTTTTTCATTTTTACAGATCAATTTGTGAAGCACCTGAGGGTTGAAAGTGCTCACTAGGCATTTAAATAAGTTCCTTGGGGGGTCTAGTTTCCAAAATGGGGTCACTTGTGGGGGAGCGCCAATGTTTAGGCACACAGGAGCTCTCCAAACGCGACATGGTGTCCGCTAACGATGGAAATAATTTTTCATTCAAAAAGTCAAATGGCGCTCCTTCCCTTCCGAGCCTTACCATGTGCCCAAACAGTGGTTTACCCCCACATGTGAGGTATTGGTGTACTCGGGAGAAATTGCCCAACAAATTTTATGATCCATTTTACCCTACTGCCCATGTGAAAATGAAAAAATTGAGGCTAAAAGAATTTTTTTGTGAAAAAAAAGTACTTTTTCATTTTTACGGATTAATTTGTGAAGCACCTGGGGGTTCAAAGTGCTCACTATGCATCTAGATAAGTTCCTTGGGGCGTCTAGTTTCCAAAATGGGGTCACTTGTGGGGGAGTTCCAATTTTTAGGCACACGGGGGCTCTCCAAACGTGACATGGTGTCCGCTAAAGAGTGGAGCCAATTTTTGATTCAAAAAGTCAAATGGCGCTCCTTCCCTTCCAAGCCCTGCCGTGCGCCCAAACAGTGGTTTACCCCCACATATGAGGTATCAGCGTACTCAGGACAAATTGGACAACAACTTTCGTGGTTCAGTTTCTCCTTTTACCATTGGGAAAATAAAAAAATTGTTGCTAAAAGATAATTTTTGTGACTAAAAAGTTAAATGTTCATTTTTTCCTTCCATGTTGCTTCTGCTGCTTTGAAGCACCTGAAGGGTTAATAAACTTCTTGAATGTGGTTTTGAGTACCTTGAGGGGTGCAGTTTTTAGAATGGTGTCACTTTTGGGTATTTTCAGCCATATAGACCCCTCAAACTGACTTCAAATGTGAGGTGGTCCCTAAAAAAATGGTTTTGTAAATTTCGTTGTAAAAATGACAAATCGCTGGTCAAATTTTAACCCTTATAACTTCCTAACAAAAAAAATTTTGTTTCCAAAATTGTGCTGATGTAAAGTAAACATGTGGGAAATGTTATTTATTAACTATTTTGTGTCACATATCTCTATGGTTTAACAGAATAAAAATTCAAAATGTGAAAATTGCGAAATTTTCAAAATTTTCGCCAAATTTCCGTTTTTATCACAAATAAACGCAGAATTTATTGGCCTAAATTTACCACTAACATGAAGCCCAATATGTCACGAAAAAACAATCTCAGAACCGCTAGGATCCGTTGAAGCGTTCCTGAGTTATTACCTCATAAAGGGACACTGGTCAGAATTGCAAAAAACGGCAAGGTCTTTAAGGTCAAAATAGGCTGGGTCATGAAGGGGTTAAGAAATATTACAAGAGGGCTAAAAATGAGACCACTACCTTCTTACAATAATCTAAGATTTAATTTCCTTAATCCTTTATCAATATATATATGTTGTGCAATGTGCATACAACCAAATATTTACCTTCAACATCTTCTCCCGTTCCCAGCTCTATTCGCACCTTCAGTTTAGTGGGTTTTCTGTAAAAACCAACAGCTGCTTTCTTATTGCATATCTATGGGACTCGTAATGAGGCTCTGATACACATATATTACAAACGTTACTTCTGATCCATACAGAAGGTATTGCGGCAGCTGAGTAGTCTGAATTGTAGTCACTAGGTGCAGCAAAAGTTCAGAAATACACAAACATATGGTGCAATTTATAGTAGCACATTACTATATTATTTGGTGTAAACTTCGACCAACTCTTAAAGGATTGCTCAAACTTCTGTTTTTCGGATGACATTGCTCTACCTTTCGATTTCCTGCTTGCTGTCAATGTACTTCTGAAGTATCACAGTTCAGATCAGAACTGTGCAGTCTCCGATGATGCTCTGGATGGTGGTTTTGACTCCGCAACATCGAGGGAGTGTGGGGTACCTGAAGCGGACAGATCCAGCAATGAGGTTGGCTTCAGAACATCTATTGCAGGCTGAATAGCAAACAGCTAGCAAGTATGTTCCTCTCTGTTCTTAGGAATTTTTAACAAGAGTTAAATCGAAAAGTAGATTGTCATTACAAGCAATAATTTAATTATTAAAGTTAATCCAAGGCAAAAATTGCAAATCTGCTCCAATGTTTCCCAGCCTGATTACAATTACGGTAATTTTGCAAATAAATAATATATTGAACTTCCATACAGTGGTTACGGGATACCTGTATAAAAAAAGTCTGGTCACATAAGTGAATGTGAAATTTAGATTTGTATGGAAATAAAAAGTTGTAGGACACCGAATATAAAGTATATTTCTCTTAAAGTTGTTGATTGTGTCAGCATCATTGAAATGACTTTCTGTGGCTATCAAATGAAGGGATGAATATAAATAAAGCTGGTGGTTTATAGACAATGCCGAGATAAAATTCAAATTCCTGTGAAAGTTAAAATTAGGGAAGATATAGTTGTCGTAGAATATACTGCCTGTCATCTCCTGAGATATCTGCAAGCTGCAGACCACAAAAAGGAAACATAATCTCCTCTGGCTGATCACAAAGGCTAATCACTTCGTATAACCCACACAAAAGATATTAGAGACATTACTACGGGTTAGCATATTATTGTAGGCAGTACGCAAATAGAAATATAAAGAAAGTTAGCATAATGCACAGAAAATATGCAGCAAACCAATCATTGTAGCATTATTATAGAAAATCCAACTCTTAATGCTTCATCCACAAATGTGAATAAAGCTTGACAAAAATGTGATCAACTTGAAAGTGTTTTTTGTATATTTAAACATATATACCTATATATAAAGAAAGAAAGCGAGAAAGAGACTGAAGTAGTAATCCTAAAAGTCAATATCGACCCTTTAAGGAGTCTTGTCATGTAACTTAAGATAAAAGTCAAACCAGAATTTCGATTTTCAGACATGGTGTTTCAGAGTGGTGCCCTTCCTCAGTGGCAAGTTTGAGATCTGATTTGGCTGTATGAAAGGCTTAAAACTGGGATCTAAGGGGTATGTTTCCTCTGTGGAATGTGACATGCTTGGCATGCCAGTGTTAGAAAACCTGTAAGCCATGCAATATATATATATATATATATATATATATATATATATATATATATATATATATAAATATATATATATATATATATATATATATATATATATATATATATATAATATATACATACAGTACAGAGCAAACATTTGGACACACCTTCTCATTGAAAGATTTTTCTGTATTTTCATGACTATGAAAATTGTAAATTCACACTGAAGGCATCAAAACTATGAACTAACACATGTGGAATTATACGTATACTTAACAAAAAAGTGTGAAACAACTGGAAATATGTCTTATATTCTAGGTTCTTCAAAGTAGCCACCATTTTGCTTTGATGACTGCTTTGCACACTCTTGGCATTCTCTTAATGAGCTTCAAGAGGTAGTCACCGGAAATGGTCTCCCAACAATCTTGAAGGAGTTCCCGGAGATGCTTAGCACTTGTTGGCCCTTTTGCCTTCACTCTGCGGTCCAGCTCACCCCAAACCATCTCAATTAGGTTCAGGTCTGATGACTGTGGAGGCCAGGTCATCTGGCGTAGCACCCCATCACTCTCCTTCTTGGTCAAATAGCCCCTGCACAGCCTGGCGTTGTGTTTGGGGTCATTGTCCTGTTGAAAAATATATGATGTCCAACTAAATGCTTACCGGATGGAATAGCATGCCGCTGCAAGATGCTGTGGTAGCCATGCTGGTTCAGTATGCCTTCAATTTTGAATAAATCCCCAACAGTGTCACAAGCAAAGCACCCCCACACCATCACACCTCCTCCTCCATGCTTCATGATGGGAACCAGGCATGTAGAGTCCACCCGTTCACCTTTTCTGCATCTCACAAAGACACGGTGGTTGGAACCAAAGATCTCAAATTTGGACACATCAGACCAAAGCACAGATTTCCACTGGTCTAATGTCCATTCCTTGTGTTCTTTAGCCCAAACAAGTCTCTTCTGCTTGTTGCCTCTCCTTAGCAGTGGCTTCCTAGCAGCTATTTTACCATGAAGGCCTGCTGCACAAAGTCTCCTCTTAACAGTTGTTGTAGAGATGTGTCTGCTGCTAGAACTCTGTGTGGCATTGACCTGGTCTCTAATCTGAGCTGCTGTTAACCTGCGATTTCTGAGGCTGTTGACTCGGATAAACTTATCCTCAGAAGCAGAGGTGACTCTTGGTCTTCCTTTCCTGGGGCGGTCCTCATGTGAGCCAGTTTCTTTGTAGCGCTTGATGGTTTTTACAACTGTACTTGGGTACACTTTCAAAGTTTTCCCAATTTTTCGGACTGACTCACCTTCATTTCTTAAAGTAATGATGGCCACTGTTTTTTTTTTACTTAGCTGCTTTTTTCTTGCCATAATACAAATTCTAACAGTCTATTCAGTTGGACTGTCAGCTGTGTATCCACCAGACTTCTGCACAACACAACTGATGGTCCCAGCCCCATTTATAAGGCAATAAATCCCACTTATTAAACCGGACAGGGCACACATGTGAAGTGAAAACCATTCCTGGTGACTACCTCTTGAAGCTCATCAAGAGAATGCCAAGAGTGTGCAAAGCAGTCATCAAAGCAAAAGGTGGCTACTTTGAAGAACCTAGATTATAAGACATATTTCCAGTTGTTTCATGCTTTTTTGTTAAGTATATAATTCCACATGTGTTAATTCATAGTTTTGATGCCTTCAGTGTGAATTTACAATTTTCATAGTCATGAAAATACAGAGAAATCTTTAAATGAGAAGGTGTGTCCAAACTTTTGTTCTGTACTGTATATCTATCTATCTATCTATCTATCTATCTATCTATCTATCTATCTATCTATCTATCTATCTATACAGTGGGAAAATAAGTATTTGATACATTGCCTATGTTGCTAGTTTTCCCATCTACAAAGAATGGAGAGGTCTGCAACTATCATTGTAGGTACACTTCAACTGTGAGAGACAAAATCTAAAAAAGAAAATACAGAAATTCACATTGTATGATTTTTAAATAATTAACTTTCATTTTATTGCAGGAAATAGGTAATTGAAACAATAGAACAACAGAACTTAATATTTGGTACAGAAGCCTGTTTCTGCAATTACAGAGGTCAGACATTTCCTGTAGCTCTTGACCAAGTTTGCACACACTACAGCAGAAATTTTGGCTCACTCCTCCATACAGATCTTCTTCAGATCTTTCAGGTGAAGCATTGAGTTTCAGTTCCCTCCAAAGATTTTCTATTGTGTTCAGATCTAGAGACTGGCTAGGCCACTCCAGTACCTTGAAATGCTTCTTACGGAGCCACTCTTTACTTGCTTGGCTCTGTGTTTCGTGTCATTGTCATGATGGAATACCCAGCCACCATTTATTTTCAATGCTCTTACTGATGGAAGGAGATTGCTTTCCAAAATCTCTCTATACATGACATCATCCATCTTCCCTTCAATATGGTGCTGTCATTCTGTCCCCTTTTGAGAAAATCACCTCCAAAGTATGATGCTTCCCACACCATGTTTCAGATTTGATTCACAGAGAAGTTATTCTCTGCACACTGACTGGCTCTCAAAACTCAGGTGCATAATAATTGGTCTTCGTAGCATCTTCTTTTTCTGGCCGGTTGATGATCAGTGGCTGGGTGATATACTGCATAAATATATATGTATATATACAGCACAGGTGAGAAGCTGTAAACGTATAAGGTGCTGCAGTTAAAAGAATAAAAGGTGAATTAACTAAGGAAAAATACTCAAAGTTTTTTTTATAAAACTAAGCGGGCATATGTTTTCAAATATCATGGAGAACTAACCACAGATCTTCTGGGGCATGTCATTTTTAGGACTATTTGTTCTCCTTTATACTGATATTTCTAAATGACATTAGCTGCTCTATGTGGTCATATTCCAGCTGCAGAATAAATTTAGAGCTAATCAGATGAACCCCTGATAATATTGCGTGACGGATACTTAAATAACTGATATGAGCATGCAAGGACCATAGATGTAGTGGTCAGCAAAGGAAACAGTGTCATAGATGAAAGGCAATGTCACGATATATAAAGCGACCCTGCGGGGGATCGGTAGCAGATGGCACAACAAACACACAATGGGATGGAAAAGGGTGAGGAAGGACATATCAATAGGGAAATGAAGGAAGGGACACTCCTGAGCTCAAACCTGAGCCTGTCTCTGCACTCCCTTGATGCCCTAAGTGGGTCCTTCTCTCCACTGCCATCAGAAACCTAGTCCCTCACTGTCACCTCACACAGCACTGGCTGGTGCACTGGCCAGCAAGTAGCACTTGCCTCACAACTGCAGATAGTACCACACAGGGGGAAGTGACAAACATAAAAGGGACAAGGAGAAAGCACAGCACTTAGTTTCCAGACACCGCTGCCAAGCTCCATGCCTCAGATAGCACAGCAACAGGACTCCAAAACACCAAAAGTGGCTGACAACAGTGAGCTGCTACTGCAAGGCTGGTCTCCATAGAGAAACTCTATCACCAGCAGTCCGCTGTTGCATCAGGTGACCATTTAACCCCTTTCTGCCATTAGACGTACTATTCCGTCCATGTGGGATGGGCTTTACTTCCCAAGGACGGAATGGTACGTCATAGGCGATCGGCCGCGCTCACGGGGGGAGCGCAGCCGATCGCGGCCGGGTGTCAGCTGCTTATCGCAGCTGACATCCGGCACTATGTGCCAGGAGCAGTCACGGACCGCCCCCGGCACATTAACCCCCGGCACACTGCGATCAAACGTGATCGCGATGTGCCGGCGGTGCAGGGAAGCATCGTGCAGGGAGGGGGCTCCCTGCGTGCTTCCCTGAGACCCCCGCAGCAACGCGATGTGATCATGTTGCTCCGGGGGTCTCCTACCTTCCTCCCTGCAGAAAGTCCTGGATCCAAGATGGCCGCGGATCCGGGTCCTGCAGGGAGGGAGGTGGCTTACCAAGTGCCTGCTCAGTGCAGGCACTTGGTAGCACTGCACTGCTCTCAGACAGATCGGTGATCTGTCAGAGTGCTGTGCAAACTGGCAGATCACCGATCTGTATTGTCCCCCCCTGGGACAAAGTAAAAAAGTTAAAAAAAATTTTTACAAGTGTGTAAAAAAAAAAAAAAATCCTAAATAATGAAAAAAAATAAATAAATATTATTCCCATAAATACATTTCTTTATCTAAATAAAAAAAAAAAAACAATAAAAGTACACATATTTAGTATCGCCACGTCCGTAACGACCCGACCTATAAAACTGTCCCACTAGTTAACCCCTTCAGTAAACACCGTAAGAAAAAAAAAAACGAGACAAAAAACAATGCTTTATTATCATACCGCCGAACAAAAAGTGGAATAACACGCGATCAAAAAGACAGATGTAAATAAACATGGTACCGCTGAAAGCGTCATCTTGTCCCGCAAAAAACGAGCTGCCATAAAGCAACATCAGCAAAAAAATAAAAAAGTTATAGTCCTCAGAATAAAGCGATGCAAAAATAATTATTTTTTCTATAAAATAGTTTTTATCATATAAAAGCGCCAAAACATAAAAAAAATGATATAAATGAGGTGTCGCTGTAATCGTACTGACCCGAAGAATAAAACTGCTTTATCAATTTTACCAAACGCGGAACGGTATAAACGGCTCCCCCAAAAGAAATTCATGAATAGCTGGTTTTTGGTAATTCTGCCTCACAAAAATCGGAATAAAAAGCGATCAAAAAATGTCACGTGCCCGAAAATGTTACCAATAAAAACGTCAACTCGTCCCGCAAAAAACAAGACCTCACATGATTCTGTGGACTCAAATATGGAAAAACTATAGCTTTCAAAATGTGGTAACGCAAAAAATATTTTTTGCAATAAAAAGCGTCTTTCAGTGTGTGACGGCTGCCAATCATAAAAATCCGCTAAAAAACCCGCTATAAAAGTAAATCAAACCCTCCTTCATCACCCCCTTAGTTAGGGAAAAATAAAAAAAATAAAAAAAATGTACTTATTTCCATTTTCCCATTAGGGTTAGGGCTAGGGTTAGGGCTAGGGCTAGGGTTAGGGCTAGGGCTAGGGTTAGGGCTAGGGTTAGGGCTAGGGTTAGGGCTAGGGCTAGGGTTAGGGCTAGGGTTAGGGCTAGGGTTAGGGTTAGGGCTAGGGCTAGGGTTAGGGCTAGGGTTAGGGCTACGGTTAGGGCTAGGGTTAAGGCTACAGTTAGGGTTGGGGCTAAAGTTAGGGTTAGGGTTTGGATTACATTTGCGGTTGGGAATAGGGTTGGGATTAGGGTTAGGGGTGTGTCTGGGTTAGAGGTGTGGTTAGGGTTACCGTTGGAATTAGGGTTAGGGGTGTGTTTGGATTAGGGTTTCAGTTATAATTGGGGGTTGCCACTGTTTAGACACATCAGGGGCTCTCCAAATGCGACATGGCGTCCGATCTCAATTCCAGCCAATTCTGCGTTGAAAAAGTAAAACAGTGCTCCTTCCCTTCCAAGCTCTCTCGTGTGTCCAAACAGGAGTTTACCCCAACATATGGGGTATCAGCGTACTCAGGACAAATTGGACAACAACTTTTGGGGTCCAATTTCTCCTGTTACCCTCCAGAAAATACAAAACTGGGGGCTAAAAAATAATTTTGGGGGGAATTTTTTTTTTTTCACGGCTCTGCGTTAGAAACTGTAGTGAAACACTTGGGGGCTCAAAGTTCTCACAACACATCTAGATAAGTTCCTTGGGGGGTCTAGGTTCCAATATGGGGTCACTTGTGGGGGGTTTCTACTGTTTAGGTACATTAGGGGCTCTGCAAACGCAATGTGACGCCTGCAGACCATTCCATTTAAGTCTGTATTCCAAATGGCGCTCCTTCCCTTCCGAGCCCTCCCATGCGCCAAAACGGTGGTTCCCCCCACATATGGGGTATCAGCGCAGTCAGGAGAAATTGCACAACAACTTTTGGGGTCCAATTTCTCCTGTTACCCTTGGGAAAATACAAAACTGGGGACTAAAAAATAATTTTTGTGGGAAAAAATTTTTGTTTTATTTTTACGGCTCTGCATTATGTACTTCTGTGAAGCTCTTGGTGAGTCAAAGTGCTCACCACACATCTAGATAAGTTCCTTAGGGGGTCTACTTTTCAAAATGGTGTCACTTGTGGGGGGTTTCAATGTTTAGGCACATCAGTGGCTCTCCAAACGCAACATGGCGTCTCATCTCAATTCCTGTGAATTTTGCATTGAAAAGTCAAACGGCGCTCCTTCCCTTCCGAGCTCTCCCATGCGCCCAAACAGTGGTTTACCCCCACATATGGGGTAACAGCGTACTCAGGACGAATTGTACAACAACTTTTTGGTTCCAATTTCTTCTCTTACCATTGGGAAAATAAAAAATTGGGGGCGAAAAGATAATTTTTGTGAAAAAAAAATGATTTTTTATTTTTACGGTTCTGAATTATAAACTTCTGTGAAGCACTTGGTGGGTCAAAGTGCTCACCACACCTCTAGATAAGTTCCGTAGGGGGTCTACTTTCCAAAATGGTGTCACTTGTGGGGGGTTTCAATGTTTAGGCACATCAGTGGCTCTTCAAACGCAACATGGCGTCCCATCTCAATTCCTGTCAATTTTGCATTGAAAGGTCAAACGGCGCTCCTTCCCTTCCGAGCTCTCCCATGCGCCCAAACAGTGGTTTACCCCCACATATGGGGTATCAGAGTACTCAGGACAAATTGTGCAAGAACTTTTTGGTTCCAATTTCTTCTCTTACCATTGGGAAAATAAAAAATTGGGTGCGAAAAGATAATTTTTGTGAAAAAAAATGATTTTTATTTTTACGGTTCTGCATTATAAACTTCTGTGAAGCACTTGGTGGGTCAAAGTGCTCACCACACCTCTAGATAAGTTCCTTAGGGGGTCTACTTTCCAAAATGGTGTCAATTGTGGGGGGTTTGAATGTTTAGGCACATCAGTGGCTCTCCAAACGCAACATGGCGTCCCATCTCAATTCCAGTCAATTTTGCAATAAAAAGTCAAATGGCGCTCCTTCGCTTCCAAGCTCTGTCATGCGCCCAAACAGTGGTTTACCTCCACTTATGGGGTATTGGCGTACTCAGGACAAATTGTACAACAAGGTTTGGGGTCCATTTTCTCCTGTAACCCTTGGTAAAATAAAACAAATTGGAGCTGAAGTAAATTTTTTGTGAAAAAAAGTTAAATGTTAATTTTTATTTAAACATTCCAAAAATTCCTGTGAAACACCTGAAGGGTTAATAAACTTCCTGAATGTGGTTTTGAGAACCTTGAGGGGTGCAGTTTTTAGAATGGTGTCATACTTGGGTATTTTCTATCATATAGACCCCTCAAATTGACTTCAAATGAGATGTGGTCCCTAAAATAAAATGGTGTTGTAAAAATGAGAAATTGCTGGTCAACTTTTAACCCTTATAACTCCCTAACAAAAAAAAAATTTGGTTCCAAAATTGTGCTGATGTAAAGTAGACATGTGGGAAATGTTACTTATAAAGTATTTTGTGTGACATATCTCTGTGATTTAATTGCATAAAAATTCAAAGTTAGAAAATTGCGAAACTTTCAAAATTTTCGCCATATTTCCGTTTTTTTCACAAATAAACGCAGGTAATATAAAATAAATTTTACCACTATCATGAAGTACAATATGTCACGAGAAAACAATGTCAGAATCACCAGGATCCGTTGAAGCGTTCCAGAGTTATAACCTCATAAAGGGACAGTGGTCAGAATTGTAAAAATTGGCCCGGTCCATAACATGCAAACCACCCTTGGGGGTAAAGGGGTTAAAGGATGGTGGGAATGGTCATCACTCACATCAGCTGAGCCAGCAGCACTGCAGTTACACCAGATTGCCTGCAGGGGAAAACTGCCGATGGTCCTGAAAGGAAAAAAGCTACTTTTAAAACAGAGCTGCCATGAATTAAAAAATGGATCATGACAGACAAATTATGTTCACTTCCCTTCAAAATCGGAAGTTGACCAGCACTGCCATCAGCTTAGAACTGGCAGCAACAAGTGTCACTCAACTACACAATCAACAGTCTGAAGAAGTCCAGAAGGGGTCTTCATGGACATGGAAGAATTGTGGCCAAAAATCATTCCTCTGACTTTGAAACAAGGCCAAAAGGCTCTTCAATGCATGAAAACATAACATTGGGGGTGCAGAAAATTGTCAACAAATTTGTGGCTGTAACAGAAGACACTTAGTAGCTAAAGGACTGTAGGTCGGCACATTTTTGAATGTCTGCAGGAAACACTGAAGCATGTTGGAGAGCTATCCTTAGCGTAAAGAAGAACATGGAGTTCTGAAAGTGATGATATGGCCCCCATAGAGCCCTGATTTAAACATCATGAAGCCTGTGTGGATTACATGAAGAGACCGACAGCTTTGTGAAAACCTACATTCAAAGAAGATTTGTGGTTAGTTCTCCAAGGTGTTTGGAACAACCTCCAAACTGAGCATGCTATGAAGTCATACATCACAACAAGTGTCAAAGCCTTGTCATGTCTCAAATGTTGGAAAAAGAGTAAAGAGATTGCAGTAGCCGGTGCAGGTACCTTATGGAGAAATTGAAGGATTGTTAGGGAGCTGTAGCAGCAGGGATAGGTAAGAAGTGAGTATGCTGTTTTATTGTTTTAACCCCTTCATGGCCTGTATAAGTTCCACAAAAAGGAGGCCTGGGAGACCCTGCTTAGTTGGGTTTATGTGTGGTGAATCCTCACAAAAACTCAGATTTGTTGTAATCTTCAAATTTAGGTAAATTAGTTTAGAATTAATTTTCTTGTCCTTAGTTATCAACCATAACATTAGAACTACCAATATATAAATTGAAAAACATCAATTATTTTGTGACAATATTCTATGTGTGGGATATATTAGTCAGCAAAAGAACAAAAAGTTCATGAGGCTGACATGTTGGAAGCAAGAAAAGTGAGCAGGAATAATAAGAAGTAAAAGGCTGACCTAATTTTTGGGATCCCATAGAAGACCTTCTTTAGAAAAAAAAATGCTGAAAAACTTATACCCCTTTACACTACGAAAATATCTTATAATGGTCATAGCTATATGGGTGTTAGAAGTCATGGAACTATGAAAGAATGTGACATGATCTGATTAATACAATAGAGGGATCAAAACCTTGTAAGTTCCCCCCAAAAGACACTAATAAAAAATACACTTTTTTTACGAAGCTCAGCTTTTTAAGCTAATTTTTTTTAAATAATAAGAAATCTTTACAAGTTTGATATTGCCGTACTCATACTGACCTAGAGAATCGTGTTGACGGGTCATTTTTATGATTACTGTAAAACAAAATGCAAAAAAAAAAGGAGTAATTTTTTTTTTAGATGAATGATGTAATATAAAGTGAGAAATCATCCTTATGGCAATGCAGACAATTAAAAAAAAAGCAAAAATCATGACTCTTGGAAGAGGGAGAGGAAATATTGAAAGCACAAAAATTAAAACTGGCAGCAACGTTAAGAAGTTAAAACTATTTGGATGGCCGGTTGGATGGAAAGATATAAGGATATTTGGATGGATGGACGGACAGAAGGATGGATGGATAGAAGGTTAGAAAGATGGATAGATAGATGAACGGAAAAATAGATGGATTGATTAAAGGATGGATGGATGGACAGAAGAATAAATGGATGGATGGATTGAAGGATGGATGGATGGATAGATAGATTCTCATTTGACTAACTAACTTTAATTAAGTGACCTATGCTGACTTTCACTCCATGTTAACATTCCCATAATTATCTACAATTTCAACTCCTCTACATCTGCACAGAACTTGAAAAGACATTCAGGCAGATTAAAGAAGAAGAGCAGGAAAGAAATTCACACTTTGCACTGTGAACATTACAAGATTTGGAAATAGCCTAGTTCACTTGACAGTTTTTCACATTTCTCACACACCTAATAATGACATCAACTAATGTACTAATGTGAGATGTATTGGTGATCTGTGGATGGGAAAATCTGAAAAATCTGAAAAATCTCAGCATTAAAAATATATAAAGCTAGACTATTAAGTTAATCGTATCCAGTGTCTGGCTAATGAAAACCGCCGTGCCAAAGGCATCTAGCTATTAAAATGTGTACAAAATTATGATTGGAGTTCTGCAGCGAGGATGAAACTAGATTAAAATTGTACATTTAATGACTGACAATATCCTGAAAAATATTTAATTTGCATAAAATGGTCACCTTCAAATTGTCAACATCCTTTCTCTATGAGCACTGAATGGAAATTGCCACATTGTCTTCCCTGCTGCCTAATGAAAGAAACAATTTAAAGTTATGTGACTTTGTCTGTTATTAATTTCTTTCTGGTCATTTCATTTCTTATGTCACCTGCATGTCTATAGGCATTATCTGTTCTTCCCTGCAGGTAAAAGTTATGCAATTCTTTTTAAATAGCTTCTTCAACTATTAACGATACAATAGAAAGAAATGATCACTACCAATCTTTGTGCTTGCAGACATTCACATTTTAGGACAATTTGATTCTTTTCAGTTCTGTATAATTCCACACTCTAAAATTTGAAAAACTGTAAAACATTGTAAAACTCAATTTAATCCTATATGAAAAGTATAGCCAATTCCATGTGTCAGAGTTATGCTGTCATACAGTGGCCTAATTTAAAGTGGTCGTGAAAAGTTACATAAAAATAATGCTTAAATACTCTTCAGTTTATAGAGGAATACAAATTGGATTACTATTAATTAGCAATGAGCGAATTTGTTTAAGTTCAAATTGGCAGATCTGCCCAAATATTTGGCAGGAAAATTAGTTTTGCATCACATTTATTTGCTGGACATTGAATGTACCTTTTTAAGCAGATTCTAAAGTATAATAAATGTAGGTTCCAAAAACATAACAATTATACTGTCACAGAGGTATTGGGTAGACTAAAGCTGATTACCCGGGCCCCTGCGATATCCCTCAGACTAGGGAAAACCCTGTCTGTCCCTCTCCCAGAATTTACACTGATGGAGTGCTTGTCTGGGCCTCCAGACCTGACCCTGACTCCTGTTTCAGCCCTATGCTGAAACCTCCACCCGCCACCCAGTGATAATTCCTCACACCAACCTACAGAGAAAGTACAGACAGGGAAATCTAAAAACGCACCTCGCCGCAGACACACAGGAAAACACTATAATGTGCACAGGGCAAAAATAAACACAAATATAGGAAGGAGAAATATGACAAAGGATAATACACCACCAGATATGATACTTCAACTCCTAGACCACCATTCCAGACCGAGATCACCAGGCACAAGACACAAGCTATAATTGGCGATGCCCAAAGTCCAAAATGACTATTTAAAGGCCACGGGCGTGACCCAGCCTCCAACCAGATTACCAGCCAGATTAACCCTGGATAACCTGGATAAAATCTAGCCGGCACCACTGAGCATATAGTGGACAAATGTGGAATTTCCGCTGCCTGTCGGATGCCCTAGTGTGAATAGCGTCCAACATGACATATACACACATCACCCCCATGCTCATGTTTCCAAATGTGCAGCCTATCTCCAGTCTGGTCTTCAGGAATCCACTGCTTGTCAGCTGCATGACTCTCCGCACTTGACTGAGTCTCAAAATCTCAAGACGTCACATAAGACATAGTCGGTGAATCTGTCTCATGTAATGTCATATCTTTAGAATGAGGCCAGATTGGAACGGAGAGGAACTGCACAACTGGGCAAGTGCAGACCTGGATAAAGTAAGTATGATTAACAAAAAAAATATAACCCCTATCTGGTGCCTTAAAGTCCACATAATTGTCAACCACCATTTGTTAGGGGCAAATTGCCCAAAATTCAGAAGTGACTGAATTCACAAATTTAAGGAAATTCTAAAATAAACAGACTTTTTGTTCCTCTATAAATTACTGGACTACAATAGAACAATAACTTTTTGAAATTCTAAAAAAGTCTCAAATGAATTAGCTGAAAGCCTAAACAATAATGAGGTTAAAAATCAGTCATAAAAATGGTACAAAAAGTATATTGAATATTGACCAAAAATAAAAATGACTCAAAAACAACCTATTACTCTAAAATGACCAAAAAGAATATTAAATAGGGAGCATAATACTGCTACAACACAATCATAAATTGTATTATTATATAACAGCAAATAAAGTACATGATTAAAGGTGTGTAGTCACCTGAAATGCATCGATGTCACATATCATACAACTGTCTATGCTGATGTTGTCTTACCCTCTGCTGAGCACTTTTGGTGAATAAAGAAAGTTTGTTCACAAGTTCGTTGAGCTGGACTTCTCTTGTTTCTTAAGTAATTGTACTGAAAGATAATGTTGTATATGGTGTCTGAGACAAATATGCATGGTGATGCAGTGGTTAGCACTAGGGTTGAGCGAAACGGGTCGAACATTTTCAAAAGTCGCCGACTTTTGGCTAAGTCGGGGTTTCATGAAACCCGATCCGACCCCTGTGCGGGGTCGGCCATGCGGTACGCGACTTTCGCGCCAAAGTCGCGTTTCAATGACGCGAAAAGCGCCATTTCTCAGCCAATGAAGGTAAACGCAGAGTGTGGGCAGCGTGATGACATAGGTCCTGGTCCCCACCATCTTAGAGAAGGGCATTGCAGTGATTGGCTTGCTGTCTGCGACGTCACAGGGGCTATAAAGAGGCGTTCCCGCCGACCGCCATCTTACTGCTGCTGATCTGAGCTTAGGGAGAGGTTGCTGCCGCTTTGTCAGAAGCAGGGATAGCGTTAGGCAGGGTCCATTAACCACAAAACCGCTTGTGCTGCAGCGATTTGCACTGTCCAACACCACCCTCGGTGTGCAGGGACAGTGGAAGTTTTTTTTGTTTTTTTTTTCCCCTCAGCGCTGTAGCTCATTGGGCTGCCCTAGAAGGCTCCCTGATAGCTGCATTGCTGTGTGTACGCCGCTGTGCAAACCAACTGCTTTTTTCAAAGCACAAATCCTCTTGTTCCTTCCTTTCTGCACAGCTATCTTTTTTGTTTGTCCACACTTTTTATTTCATTTGTGCATCAGTCCACTCCTTATTGCTGCCTGCCATACCTGGCTGAGATTACTGCAGGCAGGGAGATAGTAGCTGCCTGCCATACCTGGCTGAGATTACTGCAGGCAGGGAGATAGTAATTGTAGGACATTCCCTGTTTTTTTTTTTGTTTTTTTTTTGGTGGGAGATTAAGATTGGCAATTTGGCATTTCTGCTAGAGTGCCATCCCTGTGTGTGCCATCTCTCTCACATAGTGGGCCATAGAAAGCCTTTTCATTTTTCTGTATTTTTTTTTGTGGGGTGTATAAATTCTCCCTGATAAAAATACAGTGGGAGATTAATATTGGCCTTTGGGCTTGTGTGCCAGTCCTGAGTGTGCCATCTCTCTCACAAATAGTGGGCCATAGAAAGCCTATTTTATTTTTTTGGGGGTTTTATAAATTCTCCCTGAAAAAAAGGGAGATTAATATTGGCCTCTGGGCTTGTGTGCCAGTCCTGAGCGTGCCATCTGTGCCAGCCCTGAGCGTGCCATCTCTCTCACAAATAGTGGGCCATAGAAAGCCTATTTATTTTTTTTTTTGGTTTTATAAATTCTCCCTGAAAAAAAGGGAGATTAATATTGGCCTCTGGGCTTGTGTGCCAGTCCTGAGCGTGCCATCTGTGCCAGCCCTGAGCGTGCCATCTCTCTCACAAATAGTGGGCCATAGAAAGCCTATTTAATTTTTTTTTTTGTTTTATAAATTTTCCCTGAAAAAAGGGAGATTAATATTGGCCTCTGGGCTTGTGTGCCAGTCCTGAGCGTGCCATCTGTGCCAGCCCTGAGCGTGCCATCTCTCTCACAAATAGTGGGCCATAGAAAGCCTATTTAATTTTTTTTTTTGTTTTATAAATTTTCCCTGAAAAAAGGGAGATTAATATTGGCCTCTGGGCTTGTGTGCCAGTTGTGAGCGTGCCATCTGTGCCAGTCCTGAGCGTGCCATCTCTCTCACAAATAGTGGGCCATAGAAAGCCTATTTAAATTTTTTTTTGGTTTTATAAATTCTCCCAGAAAAAAAGGGAGATTAATATTGGCCTCTGGGCTTCTGTGCCAGTCCTGAGCGTGCCATCTGTGCCAGTCCTGAGCGTCCCATCTCTCTCACAAATAGTGGGCCATAGAAAGCCTATTTTATTTTTTTTGGGGGTTTTATAAATTCTCCCTGAAAAAAAGGGAGATTAATATTGGCCTCTGGGCTTGTGTGCCAGTCCTGAGCGTGCCATCTGTGCCAGCCCTGAGCGTGCCATCTCTCTCACAAATAGTGGGCCATAGAAAGCCTATTTATTTTTTTTTTTTGTTTTATAAATTTTCCCTGAAAAAAGGGAGATTAATATTGGCCTCTGGGCTTGTGTGCCAGTTGTGAGCGTGCCATCTGTGCCAGTCCTGAGCGTGCCATCTCTCTCACAAATAGTGGGCCATAGAAAGCCTATTTAAATTTTTTTTTGGTTTTATAAATTCTACCAGAAAAAAAGGGAGATTAATATTGGCCTCTGGGCTTCTGTGCCAGTCCTGAGCGTGCCATCTGTGCCAGTCCTGAGCGTCCCATCTCTCTCACAAATAGTGGGCCATAGAAAGCCTATTTTTTTTTTTTTTTGGGTTTTAGAAATTCTCCCTGGAAAAAAAAAGGGAGATTAATATTGCCCTTTGGGCTTGTGTGCCAGTACTAAGCGTTCCATCTCTCTCTCTCTCTCTCTCAGTCAGTGGGCCATAGAACGCCTATTTTTGGTTTTATTTGTTTTCTAAATTCTCCCTGAAAAAATCATTTTATTTTATTTGGTTTCTAAATTCTTCCTGATAAAATCACATTTTTTTTATTATTTTTTTTTCTAAAGTCTCCCTGAAAAAAAAAAAAAAAAACAGTGGGAGATTAATATTGGCCTTTCTGCTTGTGTGCCAGTCTTGACTCCTGGGTGCGTCATCTCTCAGTCAGTGGGCCATAGAACGCCTATTTTTGGTTTTATTTGTTTTCTAAATTCTCCCTGAAAAAATCATTTTATTTTATTTGGTTTCTAAATTCTTCCTGATAAAATCACATTTTTTTTATTATTTTTTTTTCTAAAGTCTCCCTGAAAAAAAAAAAAAAAAACAGTGGGAGATTAATATTGGCCTTTCTGCTTGTGTGCCAGTCTTGACTCCTGGGTGCGTCATCTCTCAGTCAGTGGGCCATAGAACGCCTATTTTTGGTTTTATTTGTTTTCTAAATTCTCCCTGAAAAAATCATTTTATTTTATTTGGTTTCTAAATTCTTCCTGATAAAATCACATTTTTTTTATTATTTTTTTTTCTAAAGTCTCCCTGAAAAAAAAAAAAAAAAACAGTGGGAGATTAATATTGGCCTTTCTGCTTGTGTGCCAGTCTTGACTCCTGGGTGCGTCATCTCTCAGTCAGTGGGCCATAGAACGCCTATTTTTGGTTTTATTTGTTTTATAAATTCTCCCAGAAAAAATCATTTTATTTTATTTGGTTTCTAAATTCTTCCTGATAAAATCATATTTTTTTTATTATTTTTTTTTCTAAAGTCTCCCTGAAAAAAAAAAAAAAAAAACAACCAAAAAAAACAGTGGGAGATTAATATTGGCCTTTCTGCTTGTGTGCCAGTCTTGACTCCTGGGTGTGCCATCTCTCTCTCTCTCTCTCTCTCTCTCTCTCTCTCTCTCTCTCCAATTGTGGTCCATAGAAAGCCTATATTTTTTTTCCTTGATTTGGGTTCTAAAATCTACCAGAGAAAATAACTACATCAATCATTGGTAGAAAAATATTGGCCTCTGGGTTTGTGTGCCACTCCTGACTCCTGTGTGCGTCATCTCTCAGTCAGTGGGCCATAGAACGCCTATTTTTGTTTTTATTTGTTTTATAAATTCTCCCTGAAAAAATCATTTTATTTTATTTGGTTTCTAAATTCTTCCTGATAAAATCATATTTTTTTTATTATTTTTTTTTCTAAAGTCTCCCTGAAAAAAAAAAAAAAAAAAAAAAAACAGTGGGAGATTAATATTGGCCTTTCTGCTTGTGTGCCAGTCTTGACTCCTGGGTGTGCCATCTCTCTCTCTCTCTCTCTCTCTCTCTCTCCAATTGTGGTCCATAGAAAGCCTACATTTTTTTTCCTTGATTTGGGTTCCAAAATCTACCAGAGAAAATAACTCCATCAATCATTGGTAGAAAAATATTGGCCTCTGGGCTTGTGTGCCACTCCTGATTCCTGTGTGCGTCATCTCTCACTCAGTGGCCCATAGAAAGCATATAGTTTGTTACATTTGTTTTCTAAATTCTCCCTGCAAAAATCTTTTTTTTTTTTTTGGGGGGGTTTCTAAAGTGTTCCTGAAAAAAATAAAAATAAAAAAAAAATAATAGTGTGACATTAATATTAACATTTGTGCTTCAGTGACAGTCCTGCGTGTGGGGCATCTCTCTAATTTGCAGCCACCAAAAAAAGAGTGTGTAACATTGGGCCTGATTTTCGCTGTGGTCTCACCAACCTGTAAAGGGGTAGCTAAATCATACTGAAGTTATAGCTCACCGTGTAAGTTGTGTGACTGCAACAAATAACGTTAGTTTGGTTACGTTTTTAAAACAATGAGGAAGTCTAGTGGAAGAGGTCGTGGCCGGGGGCGTTCATTGTCAGCTGGTAATGAGGGTAGTGGTAGTGGTGGAGCATCAGGTGGTCGTGGGGGAAAAAATATTGCACCTAAGTCTGGAGCTGTGGAGCCAGGTTCGTCGTCCGGCTACACAAGGCCTCGAACGCTCCCTTTTCTGGGATTAGGAAAACCGCTTTTAAAGCCGGAGCAGCAAGAGCAAGTTTTGGCTTATCTTGCTGACTCAGCCTCTAGCTCTTTTGCCTCATCTCGTGAAACTGGTAAAAGTAAAAGCAGCGCGTCGTTAGTGGATGTTCACGGTCAGGGACAAGTCACTTCCTTGTCCTCTTCAGCAAAAACAACAACAGAGAAGAATGCAGCAGGCGACACAACGGGTTACTCCATGGAGCTCTTTACACATACCGTCCCTGGCTTAGAAAGTGAAGCAGTTAACAGTCCATGCCCATTACAAATTGAATCTGACATGGAGTGCACTGACGCACAGCCACAGCCAGACTACTATGCTGGTCCTTTGACTCAGACCACAACATTGCCCTCGCAGGGTGCTGATCAAGAATCAGACCCTGATGAGACTATGTTGCCCCATCACGAACGCTATACCACCGAACGACACGGTGACACAGACGAAGTTGCGCAGGAGGTACAAGAAGAGTTATTAGATGACCCAGTTCTTGACCCCGATTGGCAGCCATTGGGGGAACAGGGTGCAGGCGGCAGCAGTTCTGAAGCAGAGGAGGAGGAGGGGCCGCAGCAGGCATCAACATCGCCACAGGTTCCATCTGCCGGGCCCGTATCTTGCCCAAAACGCGTGGCAAAGCCAAAACCTGGTGGAGGACAGCGTGGCCATCCGGTTAAAGCTCAGTCTGCAATGCCTGAAAAGGTATCCAATGCTAGAAAGAGTGCAGTCTGGCATTTTTTTAAACAACATCCAATTGATCAGCGCAAAGTCATCTGTCAAAAATGTTCTACTTCCTTAAGCAGAGGTCAGAATCTGAAAAGTCTCAATACTAGTTGCATGCATAGACATTTAACCACCATGCATTTGAAAGCTTGGACTAACTACCAAACGTCCCTTAAGGTTGTTGCACCCTCGGCCAATGAAGCTAGTCATCAACGCAACATCCCTTCCGGCAGTGTAGGACCACCATTTAGCGCACCACCTGCTGTATCTGTGCAGGTATCTTTGCCAGGCCAAAGCAGTCAGGGTCAGGGAATCACCAGTTTCGTAGTAGGAAACACTGCATCTAGGGCACCGGCGGCAACAATACCATCTCCCACCGTCTCTCAGTCTGCCATGTCCACCGGCACCCCCGCTAGTTCCACGATCTCCAGCTCTCCAGTCCAGCTCACCCTACATGAGACTATGGTTAGAAAAAGGAAATACTTAGCCTCGCATCCGCGTACACAGGGTTTGAACGCCCACATAGCTAGACTAATCTCGTTAGAGATGATGCCCTACCGGTTAGTTGAAAGCGAAGCTTTCAAAGACCTGATGGACTACGCTGTACCACGCTACGAGCTACCCAGTCGACACTTTTTTTCCAGAAAAGCCATCCCAGCCCTCCACCAGCATGTTAAAGAGCGCATCGTCCATGCACTCAGGCAATCTGTGAGCACAAAGGTGCACCTGACAACAGATGCATGGACCAGTAGGCATGGCCAGGGACGTTACGTGTCCATCACGGCACACTGGGTAAATGTGGTGGATTCAGGGTCCACAGGGGACAGCAAGTTTGGGACAGTTCTGCCTAGCCCACGGTCTAGTAAACAGTTGTCTGTAGCCGTTCGCACCCCCTCCTCCTCCTCCTCCTCGTCCTCCTGCAGAAGCAAGAGCTCGTCCACAGACCGCAGTCGCACAAACACTCCATCCGCACCTGCCACTGTTGCACACCAGGTCTCCCATTATGGGGCAGCTACTGGCATACGTCAGCAGGCTGTATTGGCTATGAAGTGTTTGGGCGACAATAGACACACCGCGGAAGTTCTGTCCGAGTTCTTGCAGCAAGAAACGCAGTCGTGGCTGGGCACTGTAGATCTTGAGGCAGGCAAGGTAGTGAGTGATAACGGAAGGAATTTCATGGCTGCCATCTCCCTTTCCCAACTGAAACACATTCCTTGCCTGGCTCACACCTTAAACCTGGTGGTGCAGTGCTTCCTGAAAAGTTATCCGGGGTTATCCGACCTGCTCCTCAAAGTGCGTGGACTTTGCGCACATATCCGCCGTTCGCCTGTACACTCCAGCCGTATGCAGACCTATCAGCGTTCTTTGAACCTTCCCCAGCATCGCCTAATCATAGACGTTGCAACAAGGTGGAACTCAACACTGCACATGCTTCAGAGACTGTGCGAACAGAGGCGGGCTGTTATGTTTTTGTGGGAGGATACACATACACGGGCAGGCAGTAGGATGGCAGACATGGAGTTGTCAGGTGTGCAGTGGTCGAAGATTCAAGACATGTGTCAAGTCCTTCAGTGTTTTGAGGAATGCACACGGCTGGTTAGTGCAGACAACGCCATAATAAGCATGAGCATCCCCCTAATGCGTCTGCTGATGCAAAGTTTGACGCACATAAAGGATCAGGCGTCTGCACCAGAGGAAGAGGAAAGCCTTGATGACAGTCAGCGATTGTCTGGTCAGGGCAGTGTACATGACGAGGTACCGGGCGAAGAGGAGGTGGAGGATGAGGAGGATGATGGGGATGAGTATATTTTTAATGAGGAAGCTTTCCCGGGGGCACGGGAAATTGGTGGCGTGGCAAGGCCGGGTTCTGGTTTTTTGAGGGACACAAGTGACGTAGATTTGCCTGCAACTGCCCCTCAACCAAGCACAACCGCAGATTTGACAACGGGAACTTTGGCCCACATGGCGGATTATGCCTTGCGTATCCTCAAAAGGGACACACGCATTACAAAAATGATGAACGATGACGATTACTGGTTGGCCTGCCTCCTTGATCCTCGCTATAAAGGCAAATTGCAAAATATTATGCCACATGAGAACTTGGAACTAATATTAGCAACAAAACAATCAACTCTTGTTGACCGTTTGCTTCTGGCATTCCCTGCACACAGCGCCCGTGATCGTTCTCACACGAGCTCCAGGGGCCAGCAGACCAGAGGTGTTAGAGGGGCAGAAATCAGAAGTGGCGTTGGCCAGAGGGGTTTTCTGACCAGGTTGTGGAGTGATTTTTCTATGACCGCAGACAGGACAGGTACTGCAGCATCAATTCAAAGTGACAGGAGACAACATTTGTCCAGTATGGTTACAAACTATTTTTCATCCCTTATCGACGTTCTCCCTCAACCGTCATTCCCATTTGATTACTGGGCATCCAAATTAGACACCTGGCCAGAATTGGCAGAATATGCATTGCAGGAGCTTGCTTGCCCGGCAGCTAGTGTCCTATCAGAAAGAGTATTCAGTGCTGCAGGTTCAATACTAACAGAAAAAAGGACTCGTCTGGCTACCCAAAATGTAGATGATCTAACCTTCATTAAAATGAACCACAACTGGATTTCAAAATCTTTTGCCCCACCCTGCCCGGCTGACACCTAGCTTTCCTATGAAAAGGTCTTGCCTGTGGACTATTCTGAATGACTTTTCCAATCTCGTAATTTCCTTCACCTGATTGTCCAGCATACGACATGTTTCCACCTCACGAAATGGCCAAACTCCCCACACGGGGCCGTGCTATCGCCACTTTGCGCTTGGACCCTTGAGAGTGCTGTTTGTCTGAAGAGGTGGGTGTGGCCGCTTTTGGTCGACGGCACTGCCACTGGGTCCCTCATAGTACAATAAAGTGTCTCTGGCGGTGGTGGTGCGCACCCAACGTCAGACACACCGTTGTAATATGAGGGGCCCTGTGCCTGTAACGCCGGCCACAAGACAGTTCCCCCCCCCAGCTCAAACAGTGCTCTACCACTAGCAAAATTATCTCTCACAGCTTCACCAATGTGTAGTCTAGGCGCTGACATCCTTCAATGCCTGGCACTGACAATACCATTGTTTTGACATTTTTGTTATGTTAGGCCTTCGAAGCCTGTCTGCGGTCCCTTCTTTCTACAACTACTACACTGACCAGGCCACTGCTGGCCGTGTTACCCTGGAACCAATTTAAAAGTGCCTACAGTCAGCCCAATTTTGTTATGTTAGGCCTTCGAAGACTGTCTGCCGTCACTCCTTCCACTAGACTTCCACTGACCATACACTGCTGCCCATGTACCCCTGGAACCAATTTAAAGTGCCTACAGCCAGCCCAATTTTGTTATGTTAGGCCTTGGAAGCCTGTCTGCGGTCACTCCTTCCACTAGACTTCCACTGACCAGACCACTGCTGCCCGTGTACCCCTGGAACCAATTTAAAAGTGCCTACAGCCAGCCCAATTTTGTTATGTTAGGCCTTGGAAGCCTGTCTGCGGTCACTCCTTCCACTAGGCCTCCACTGACCACACCACTGCTGTCCGTGTACCCCTGGAACCAATTTAAAATTGCCTACAGCCATGTGTTATTATTTTAGGCCTTCGATGCCTGTCTGCGGTCACTCCTTCCACTAGGCCTCCACTGACCACACCACTGCTGTCCGTGTACCCCTGGAACCAATTTAAAATTGCCTACAGCCATGTGTTTTTATTTTAGGCCTTCGATGCCTGTCTGCGGTCCATTCTTTCAACTACTACTACACTGACCAGGGCACTGCTGGCCGTGTTACCCTGGAACCAATTTAAAAGTGCCTACAGTCAGCCCAATTTTGTTATGTTAGGCCTTGGAAGCCTGTCTGCGGTCACTCCTTCCACTAGGCCTCCACTGACCACACCACTGCTGTCCGTGTACCCCTGGAACCAATTTAAAATTGCCTACAGCCATGTGTTATTATTTTAGGCCTTCGATGCCTGTCTGCGGTCACTCCTTCCACTAGGCCTCCACTGACCACACCACTGCTGTCCGTGTACCCCTGGAACCAATTTAAAATTGCCTACAGCCAGCCCAATTTTTTTATTTTAGGCCTTCGATGCCTGTCTGCGGTCCATTCTTTCAACTACTACTACACTGACCAGGTCACTGCTGCCCGTGTACCCCTGGAACCAATTTAAAATTGCCTACAGCCATGTGTTATTATTTTAGGCCTTCGATGCCTGTCTGCGGTCACTCCTTCCACTAGGCCTCCACTGACCACACCACTGCTGCCCGTGTACCCCTGGAACCAATTTAAAATTGCCTACAGCCAGCCCAATTTTTTTATTTTAGGCCTTCGATGCCTGTCTGCGGTCCATTCTTTCAACTACTACTACACTGACCACACCACTGCTGTCCGTGTACCCCTGGAACCAATTTAAAATTGCCTACAGCCAGCCCAATTTTTTTATTTTAGGCCTTCGATGCCTGTCTGCGGTCCATTCTTTCAACTACTACTACACTGACCAGGTCACTGCTGCCCGTGTACCCCTGGAACCAATTTAAAATTGCCTACAGCCATGTGTTATTATTTTAGGCCTTGGAAGCCTGTCTGCGGTCACTCCTTCCACTAGGCCTCCACTGACCACACCACTGCTGTCCGTGTACCCCTGGAACCAATTTAAAATTGCCTACAGCCATGTGTTATTATTTTAGGCCTTCGATGCCTGTCTGCGGTCACTCCTTCCACTAGGCCTCCACTGACCACACCACTGCTGTCCGTGTACCCCTGGAACCAATTTAAAATTGCCTACAGCCAGCCCAATTTTTTTATTTTAGGCCTTCGATGCCTGTCTGCGGTCCATTCTTTCAACTACTACTACACTGACCAGGTCACTGCTGCCCGTGTACCCCTGGAACCAATTTAAAATTGCCTACAGCCATGTGTTATTATTTTAGGCCTTCGATGCCTGTCTGCGGTCACTCCTTCCACTAGGCCTCCACTGACCACACCACTGCTGCCCGTGTACCCCTGGAACCAATTTAAAATTGCCTACAGCCAGCCCAATTTTTTTATTTTAGGCCTTCGATGCCTGTCTGCGGTCCATTCTTTCAACTACTACTACACTGACCAGGTCACTGCTGCCCGTGTACCCCTGGAACCAATTTAAAATTGCCTACAGCCATGTGTTATTATTTTAGGCCTTCGATGCCTGTCTGCGGTCACTCCTTCCACTAGGCCTCCACTGACCACACCACTGCTGTCCGTGTACCCCTGGAACCAATTTAAAATTGCCTACAGCCATGTGTTTTTATTTTAGGCCTTCGATGCCTGTCTGCGGTCCATTCTTTCAACTACTACTACACTGACCAGGGCACTGCTGGCCGT
Organism: Ranitomeya imitator; assembly: GCF_032444005.1. Taxonomy (NCBI): domain Eukaryota; kingdom Metazoa; phylum Chordata; class Amphibia; order Anura; family Dendrobatidae; genus Ranitomeya; species Ranitomeya imitator. The sequence goes on along the minus strand of NC_091284.1, from coordinate 71,896,340 downwards.
GTTACCCTGGAACCAATTTAAAAGTGCCTACAGTCAGCCCAATTTTGTTATGTTAGGCCTTGGAAGCCTGTCTGCGGTCACTCCTTCCACTAGGCCTCCACTGACCACACCACTGCTGTCCGTGTACCCCTGGAACCAATTTAAAATTGCCTACAGCCATGTGTTATTATTTTAGGCCTTCGATGCCTGTCTGCGGTCACTCCTTCCACTAGGCCTCCACTGACCACACCACTGCTGTCCGTGTACCCCTGGAACCAATTTAAAATTGCCTACAGCCATGTGTTTTTATTTTAGGCCTTCGATGCCTGTCTGCGGTCCATTCTTTCAACTACTACTACACTGACCAGGGCACTGCTGGCCGTGTTACCCTGGAACCAATTTAAAAGTGCCTACAGTCAGCCCAATTTTGTTATGTTAGGCCTTGGAAGCCTGTCTGCGGTCACTCCTTCCACTAGGCCTCCACTGACCACACCACTGCTGTCCGTGTACCCCTGGAACCAATTTAAAATTGCCTACAGCCATGTGTTATTATTTTAGGCCTTCGATGCCTGTCTGCGGTCACTCCTTCCACTAGGCCTCCACTGACCACACCACTGCTGTCCGTGTACCCCTGGAACCAATTTAAAATTGCCTACAGCCATGTGTTTTTATTTTAGGCCTTCGATGCCTGTCTGCGGTCCATTCTTTCAACTACTACTACACTGACCAGGGCACTGCTGGCCGTGTTACCCTGGAACCAATTTAAAAGTGCCTACAGTCAGCCCAATTTTGTTATGTTAGGCCTTCGAAGACTGTCTGCCGTCACTCCTTCCACTAGACTTCCACTGACCATACACTGCTGCCCATGTACCCCTGGAACCAATTTAAAGTGCCTACAGCCAGCCCAATTTTGTTATGTTAGGCCTTCGAAGCCTGTCTGCGGTCACTCCTTCCACTAGACTTCCACTGACCAGACCACTGCTGCCCGTGTACCCCTGGAACCAATTTAAAAGTGCCTACAGCCAGCCCAAGTTTGTTATGTTAGGCCTTGGAAGCCTGTCTGCGGTCACTCCTTCCACTAGACTTCCACTGACCAGACCACTGCTGCCCGTGTACCCCTGGAACCAATTTAAAAGTGCCTACAGCCAGCCCAAGTTTGTTATGTTAGGCCTTCGAAGCCTGTCTGCGGTCCATTCTTTCAACTACTACTACACTGACCAGGTCACTGCTGCCCGTGTACCCCTGGAACCAATTTAAAAGTGCCTACAGCCAGCCCAAGTTTGTTATGTTAGGCCTTGGAAGCCTGTCTGCGGTCACTCCTTCCACTAGACTTCCACTGACCAGACCACTGCTGCCCGTGTACCCCTGGAACCAATTTAAAAGTGCCTACAGCCAGCCCAAGTTTGTTATGTTAGGCCTTGGAAGCCTGTCTGCGGTCACTCCTTCCACTAGGCCTCCACTGACCACACCACTGCTGTCCGTGTACCCCTGGAACCAATTTAAAATTGCCTACAGCCATGTGTTATTATTTTAGGCCTTCGATGCCTGTCTGCGGTCACTCCTTCCACTAGGCCTCCACTGACCACACCACTGCTGTCCGTGTACCCCTGGAACCAATTTAAAATTGCCTACAGCCATGTGTTTTTATTTTAGGCCTTCGATGCCTGTCTGCGGTCACTCCTTCCACTAGGCCTCCACTGACCACACCACTGCTGTCCGTGTACCCCTGGAACCAATTTAAAATTGCCTACAGCCATGTGTTATTATTTTAGGCCTTCGATGCCTGTCTGCGGTCACTCCTTCCACTAGGCCTCCACTGAGCACACCACTGCTGTCCGTGTACCCCTGGAACCAATTTAAAATTGCCTACAGCCAGCCCAATTTTTTTATTTTAGGCCTTCGATGCCTGTCTGCGGTCCATTCTTTCAACTACTACTACACTGACCAGGTCACTGCTGCCCGTGTACCCCTGGAACCAATTTAAAATTGCCTACAGCCATGTGTTATTATTTTAGGCCTTCGATGCCTGTCTGCGGTCACTCCTTCCACTAGGCCTCCACTGACCACACCACTGCTGTCCGTGTACCCCTGGAACCAATTTAAAATTGCCTACAGCCATGTGTTATTATTTTAGGCCTTCGATGCCTGTCTGCGGTCACTCCTTCCACTAGGCCTCCACTGACCACACCACTGCTGCCCGTGTACCCCTGGAACCAATTTAAAATTGCCTACAGCCAGCCCAATTTTTTTATTTTAGGCCTTCGATGCCTGTCTGCGGTCCATTCTTTCAACTACTACTACACTGACCAGGTCACTGCTGCCCGTGTACCCCTGGAACCAATTTAAAATTGCCTACAGCCATGTGTTATTATTTTAGGCCTTCGATGCCTGTCTGCGGTCACTCCTTCCACTAGGCCTCCACTGACCACACCACTGCTGTCCGTGTACCCCTGGAACCAATTTAAAATTGCCTACAGCCATGTGTTTTTATTTTAGGCCTTCGATGCCTGTCTGCGGTCCATTCTTTCAACTACTACTACACTGACCAGGGCACTGCTGGCCGTGTACCCCTGGAACCAACATCAGAAAATATAAAAATAAGTATTTTGCTTATAAAAAAGAAAATACTGGTGAGATATCAAATGCAGACATTTTAACATTAAAAACAAACACACAACTAAAATCTGGTACAGTACTAAAAATGGCCACCAGCTACAATTACTTTCTCCTGCAAGTAGTTAACTGAAAGTTTTTTTAAATTGAAAACACACATATGGCATCCACCTAATAAGAATCTAATCACCCTCGGACGCGCAATGCTTATTTCCAACAGCCTTCCTTCCTAAGAATCAGCCCTTCCGTCGTGTAGAGAGACGTTGTGTTACACTCCAAGGTGTTCCCCAGGTTGCCTTTCCTGAGCTTCGATCTTCCGGCTCTCGTTTAGTAGTTCTTGGAAACTACACTGCATTAGGCCTTCAAATTGGGTATGGGGTGTAGAGAGAGGGTGTGTGACACTCCAAGGTGTTCCCCAGGTTGCCTTTCCTGAGCTTCGATATTCCGGCTCTCGTTTAGTAGTTGTTGGAAACTACACTGCATTAGGCCTTCAAATTGGGTATGGGGTGTAGAGAGAGGGTGTGTTACACTCCAAGGTGTTCCCCAGGTTGCCTTTCCTGAGCTTCGATCTTCCGGCTCTCGTTTAGTAGTTGTTGGAAACTACACTGCATTAGGCCTACAAATTTGGTATGGGGGAAACATTGGCGCATCTGCGGTCCCTCCTTCCTCTAGGCCTCCACTGACCTGTCTACTGCTGCCCGTGTTCCCCTGGAACCAATTTTAAATTGCCTACAGGCAGCCCAATTTATTATGTTAGGGCTTCGAAGCCTGTCTGCGGTCCCTCCTTCCACTAGGCCTCCACTGACCTGTCTACTGCTGCCCGTGTACCCCTTGAACCAACATCATAAAATAAAAAAAAAAGGATTTTGCTTATAAAAAAGAAAATACTGGTGAGATATCAAATGCAGACATTTTGACATTAAAAACAAACAAACAGCTAAAATCTGGTACAGTACTAAAAATGGCCACCAGCTACAATTACTTTCTCCTGCAAGTAGTTAACTGAAAGGTTTTTTAAATTGAAAACACACATATGGCATCCACCGAGTGTTGTCCTGTCGCGTCTTCTTTATATTATTGCCGAGAAGATGCAAAATAATGAAAATAATAAAATCATTAATTACCAAAATAATAGAGAAAGTCAACACCACATTGCAAATAAACATTCATTCCAAATAAAGAAGCAGGGCGCGTCCGAGGGTGAGTATATACCTAATAAGAATCTAATCACCCTCGGACGCGCAATGCTTATTTCCAACAGCCTTCCTTCCTAAGAATCATCCCTTCCGTGGTGTAGAGAGACGTTGTGTTACACTCCAAGGTGTTCCCCAGGTTGCCTTTCCTGAGCTTCGATCTACCGGCTCTCGTTTAGTAGTTGTTGGATACTACGCTGCATTAGGCCTTCAAATTGGGTATGGGGTGTAGAGAGATGGTGTGTTCCACTCCAAGGTGTTCCCCAGGTTGCCTTTCCTGAGCTTCGATCTTCCGGCTCTCGTTTAGTAGTTCTTGGAAACTACACTGCATTAGGCCTTCAAATTGGGTATGGGGTGTAGAGAGAGGGTGTGTTACACTCCAAGGTGTTCCCCAGGTTGCCTTTCCTGAGCTTCGATATTCCGGCTCTCGTTTAGTAGTTATCGGAAACTACGCTGCATTAGGCCTACAAATTGGGTATGGGGTGTAGAGAGAGGGTGTGTTACACTCCAAGGTGTTCCCCAGGTTGCCTTTCCTGAGCTTCGATATTCCGGCTCTCGTTTAGTAGTTGTCGGAAACTACGCTGCATTAGGCCTACAAATTGGGTATGGGGTGTAGAGAGAGGGTTTGTTACACTCCAAGGTGTTCCCCAGGTTGCCTTTCCTGAGCTTCGATCTTCCGGCTCTCGTTTAGTAGTTGTTGGAAACTACGCTGCATTAGGCCTTCAAATTGGGTATGGGGTGTAGCGAGAGGGTGTGTTACACTCCAAGGTGTTCCCCAGGTTGCCTTTCCTGAGCTTCGATCTTCCGGCTCTCGTTTAGTAGTTCTTGGAAACTACACTGCATTAGACCTTCAAATTGGGTATGGGGTGTAGAGAGAGGGTGTGTTACACTCTAAGGTGTTCCCCAGGTTTCCTTGCCATTGCTTCGGTCTTCCGACTCTCGTTTAGTAGTTGTAGAAAAGTACACTGCATTAGGCCATACAAAATGGGTATGGGGTGGAGAGAGATGGTGTGTTACACTCCAAGGTGTTCCCCAGGTTGCCTTTCCTGAGCTTCTATCTTCAGGCTCTCATTAAATTGTGGTTAAATGGAACAACTGCATTTGGCGTACTAGTTGGTTTGGGGCCTACTATCGGTGTCTGCCACTCCTTGCTGTTCTCCTCCACTGAACAAAGCTGTGCCGCCTGTTTACTACGGTTGCCAATTTTGAACTGCATTTCGACTACTTACTGATTTGGCCCTACTCTCTGTGTCAGCCTCTCATTCCAGTTGTCCTCCACTGCAATGCCCCCTGGTTATTCCTGTGTTACCAATTTTGAACTGCATTTAGCCCACTTTCTTCTTTGGGCCTATATCTGTGTTTCCACTTCATCGTGCCCATTGCCCAGCCAGTGATAGATGAGTCTGCTGGTACATTGACCCATAACGCAACATTCCCCGTGCACGCTACACAACAACATTGTGACCCTGCTGAAAGTCAGGTTGCTCTTCCCGCATACCATACCACCTTACACGGGGACAAAGAGGAAGGTGCAGATGAAAGTGCAGGTTCCTTCATCAGGTGGGGGGAGGAATACTAGTTGGCGACGTCACTGGCACAGGGCCTCTCATAGTACGCAAAAGTGTTGCTGCCGGTGGGAGGCGCCCCCGCCGTGCAAACACACCGCTGTACTTTGAGGGGCCCTGTGCCAGTGCCAATGCCAACGAGTGGGCCCCCCCTGCTTGCTCAGGTTCACAGCACTTGCAAAGTTGAAATACTTACCTCTCCCTGCTCCACTGCCGTGACGTGGTCCAGATTTCCTGGGCCCACTAATTACTTGAACCAGCCCTACCCCCCACAACTTTAGCCAAATGACCCCCAATTTCAAATGCCTTCCAATTATTATAAGGTAAATTACGCTTGACAAGCTTCATTAAGAAGAATGGATGGTTTTGACATTAAAATGGGCACTCTAGGTGTTTTCCTGGCCCCCACTCACTGCCGACTATGCTGCCCCATTGACTTGCATTGGGTTTCGTGTTTCGGTCGATCCCGACTTTACGTCATAATCGGCCGATTTCACTCGACCCGACTTTGGACATAGTCGGGTTTCGCAAAACCCGGCTCGACTCTAAAAAGGTCAAGGTCGCTCAACTCTAGTTAGCACTGCAGCTTTACAGCACTGGGGTCCTGGGTACACCGGTTTCCTCCCACGCGCCAAAGACATACTGATAGGAAATGTAAATTGTGATACTTATATCAATGATAATAATGTATGTAAAGCACTGCGGAATAAGAAAGTGCTATATAAGCAAAGCATATTAATATAAGCAAATCATATTAATTCATTTGCAGAGGACTGGGATACAGATATTTTCTCTGATTAAGTCCCCTTGACATGATTAAGGGTGCGTAGTCACCTGAAACACGTTGATGTCGCATATCATGTAACTATCTATGCTGATGTTGTCTTACCCTCTGCTCAGCACTTTTTGGTGAATAAAGAAAGAAGTTTGTTCACAAGTTCGTTGAGCTGGACTTCTTTTGTTTTTGATTGCTCCACTCCTTGACACAGCATTTTCTGTGCTCCGAATACCTAAGGATGTCTATTACAGTGAGCTGAACTTTTTTCTACTTTTACTTTACACCAAGTAGGCTGTTGAAATCATGACAGTATCCAAACTGCAGTCTAGTCTTCGAGTGATGCACATCATGATGTCATGAAGTTGTAAGCAGGTTGCGGGATGCAGTGACGGACAGGAGGCAGATCAAGGCTTAACAGGTTTTAATAAACAAGGTTTTTACTCCACGCAGGGAGATAGGGAAAACGTGAGGTAAGCAGGCCACAGGTTTCAAGCAGTATGGGAAATAAAAAGGATCTCTCTGCAGCTGCTAAGCATTAAATAGTGCAATTCCTTGGACAAGGTATGAAAACATTAGATATTTCACGAAAAATTAAGAGTGATCATCATACTATAAAGAGATTTGTGACTGAAACAGAGCACAGACAAAGTTCATGCAAATAAAGGCATAATGAGGAAGGTTTCTGCCAGGCATGTTTATCAGATTAAAAGAGAAGCTGTTAAAAAGCCATTACAAACCAGCAAACAGATATTTGAAGCTGCTGGTGCAGCACAAGCAGAAACTCTCCAAAAGCTCACAAGTTCAATGGATGCAAGAATTGTGAAGGTGATATCAAAGAAGGGTTCCAATGTTGAGATGTAACTTGGCCTGTTAGGATGTTTTGGAGTTAAATAGCTTTTTTTTTGTTCAGTGAATGTGACCTCCTAATGCAGCAATTTCCACAAATGAGCATTTTCAGTTCTTGAAAACATATCAAATGTTTATAAATTCTACTGTACCTAATAATTTGGAATAGTGCATTTTGAGTTTTTATTCATTTTGGAGATTATACTGTTATCATTGGGAGGTTTCTTCAATAAAATTTGATGTATACTCTAACGGGTAATGACTTTTATTAGACTGTGACTGTCATTTGCACTGACCATTTTGGCAAATCTGAGAAAAATGTCATTTGCATAATAATTTGGAACATGGTGTACATCTCTGATGCTAAAGTGCTTCTTTTTGGCTGTGATGGCTGCAGTTCATGTTCAAAAAGACGTTCTGCTGCAGATGAGGCAATTAATACACCCTCAATTTAAATGATAAAGAATAACCACCAAAAATCTACATGATCTATATGAAATATACATGTTATATGGTCTTAGAACTCCAATGTACATATTCCATTAATATATCTTATATTTATATATACTGTATTCATAACACCAGGTGCGCCAAGATTTTTCTCTATTATGAAGGGTTCAATTTTCCCTAGCTCTGTATCTAAACACTCATTGGGGCAAATGTATTGAAACTGTCTACATTTTAGACTGTGCATACTTAGCCTAAATAGTCTTAACGGTTTCCAAATGTATAAAAATAATCATTTTAAAATGAATAATTTTGGTACACATATAATCGGTCTATGTAAAGTTTATACCATGCATTAGATGGGTTAGGCTGCTTTCTTTTATCCCTTTAATTACTAATACATGAAAAACAGTCTGCGTTTTTTTCAGTGGTCTGGTGCCATTCTTGGTCCACGTTTAAGGTTTTAAAGTTATTGCTGGGTCTGTTTTCAAGTATGAAAGTTAGGGGTCCATACCGGACACCTAATTTACAGTATGTTACCAAACATTGAACACAGACTTTTTACTGTATGTGCGGTTTCCTGTTTGGGTTTTCCAGTCTAATAAAGATTGTTGAAAAGCTGCAGTGTAACCAGTCAACAAGCTTTTATACTGTGGGCACTTCCGGAGCCATCATGGCTATGGCAAGTATTGGCATGACTGTGATTGGCCGGCACAGCCCGTGACTCGGCATGTATGAATGCCAGATCACAAGTGCCACTGCCATTATGCTCTTATAAATGTAGGGATGGAATGTAGCTAGAGTGAGGGACAGATAGTGACTGTGCACTCTGCAAAAAAATCGCTGTGTGTACTCTGCAATCCATGTCTGTTGGAGTATTGTGCTATTACGTTGTTTAAAGCTGCTGTGTGTACTCTGCAACCAATATCTGAAGTAGTACTGTCCTCTAAACCGCTGTGTGTACTCTGCACCCATATCTGTGGGAGCACTGAACTTCATGCCACTGCGTGAACTCTGCTCCACCTGCCTGTGGGAGTACACTGTGTGTGTACACTGCACTCCATCATGCAGTAGTACTGATTATTAAGCAACTGTGTGTACTCTGCACCTCACCCACATGTGTGAGTACTGTCCTTTAATACGCTGTGTGTTGTCTAGTACTAGTAGAAATAAACACTTGGTCTCATTGCTATTTCTAGGCCCAAAAAATATTTTTTCTGGACTATTGTGTTTTTTTTTTTAGTAGAGATGAGCGAGCACTAAAGTGCTTGGATGCTTGTCAATCAAACCAAGCAATTCGTAATACTCAGGTGCTCGTTTTGACTAACAAGTACAATGGCAGTCAACAGGAAATCCAAGCCGGCGGTAGTATTAGTGCTTATCAGGAGAAGCAGGGGGGCCCACTCTGCTGCACGCATGTGATATGACAGTTAAATGGGCCCCCCTCCTCATCTACTAGCATATATTATGCTGCTGTCACTGCTGCGGTCTGCGGTGAGGTGAGGGTAGCAGATGCTGGACTAGGAAGAGAGGAGGGACGAGGAGGGAGGGGGAGGGCCTCCCAGTCACAGTGAGTCACCGAAGGTTGCTCAGAGCTGCATCCCTCCACCCGCAGAGAGCTGCACATCACATGTATGGCCACTGCTGCTCTATGCGCACAGGACCTGTGATGAGGTCACAGGAGGGGAGGAGTCAGTTGTCACATGATCAGGGGCCTCCGTGTATTGCAGGACTCTGCTGTGCTGTCATGGTGCTAGATGGTAAGCTTATGTGTGGAGTCAGGAGTTGTTTACAGTGTGGATGTAGCAGACCCGTGTGTGTGTACGAGGTGTACAGAGCGGAGCCGTGTGTGTATGAGGTGTACAGAGTGGAGCCGTGTGTGTATGAGGTGTATGGAGCGGAGCCGTGTGTGTATGAGGTGTACAGAGCAGAGTCGTGTGTGTATTAGGTGTAGAGAGCGGAGCCGTGTGTGTATGAGGTGTACGGAGCGGAGCCGCGTGTGTGTATGAGGTGTATGGAGTGGAGCCGTGTATGCAAGGTGTACGGAGCGGAGCCGCGTGTGTAGGAGTAACTATGTGTGGCCATTATACTGTACGCAGTATCATGTGTGGCCATCATACAGTATGTAGTATCATGTGGGGCCATCATACAATATGTAGCATCATGTGTGGCCATTATACAGTATGGAGCATCATGTGTGGCCATTATACACTATGGAGCACTATGTGGCCATCATACACTATGTAGCATCATGTGTGGCCATTATACAGTATGGTGCACTATGTGTGGCCATTATACAGTATGTAGCATCATGTGTGGCTGTTCTACAGTATGGAGCACTATGTGGCAATCATACAGTATGTAGCATCATGTGTGGCCATTATACATTATGGAGCACTATATGTGGCCATTATACAGTATATAGCATCATGTGTGGCCATTATACAGTATGGAGCACTATGTGGCCATCATACAGTATGTAGCATCATGTGTGGCCATTATACAGTATGGAGCATCATGTGTGGCCATTATACAGTATGTAGCATCATGTGTGGCCATTATACAGTATGGAGCACTGTGTGGCCATATTTTTTTGTTTATAGTTATTGTTTATGAAACAGTGTGATCAGCAGTGCTAAATGGCTGTTGTTGGGATGTGGATATGGGTGTGACTAGTTGTGAAATGGGTGTGGTCAGAGGCATGGCTTAAAATTAGCTGCGCGCGCAGCAAACTTTATCCCTCTTTCCCCTGTTCAAAAGTTGGGATGTATGGTTTAACTGCGCCCCTACTTGTATATATTTGAGGAAAAGGTGTGTGTAAATGGGTGTGGCTTAAAAATGGGTGTGGTTTTCCTACACACAAACACAGAACCTGTTGTTAAAAATTTGAATCCCACCCCTGCCGGGGGGCCCGGGAAGATCTCTTGCACAGGGGCCCTCTGCAGTCTGTGTCCGCCCCTGGTTTGAGTAACAAGCATTGAAGCACTTAATTGCTCAATCATCCCTTTTATCTACAGCAAAACAGTATTTGGTGGAAATTAAGACAGCATTTTGTGCATTTAGCTTAGTAGATCTACCCCTTTGTGTCTTATTGCTCCCCAGCATCTGAGTCTATTTCCTGCCATTCTCCCTATTCTGGGATGCTGGCACATGATCCATCAGCCATGATACAAGATGCACTACAGAAAGAAAAGAAAAAAAAAAATAAAATATATATATATATATATATATATATATATATATATATATATATATATATATTGTGATGACAAAACAGATTTTTCCTGTCTTCCTCATGGCCTTCAAATGTGTTTGTCTTGCACTTTTGAAAAAATGCATTAATGAAGATAAAAAAATATATGTTTAATTGAGTAGAAAAAAACATTAGAAAAGTCAATGTCACACAAAGTCATCTGTAACATAGCGCTCTTGTTAGGAGAGGTTTGCATTAACTAGAGCTATTTAATGAATTCCTGTAAATGACAAACTATGTGGCTGCTGTATAGCTAATGAGGAAATGTGTATGAATTCAGAATGACAATTATTTTCTAGAAAAGACTATATGCTTAATGAGCGAATGCAAGTGGCTATGAGCTTGCTGCCATTTATGACTCTGTGAATACATTGAAGGTCTGTTAGCTCAGTGTAACCTTAATAAACAGGACAAATAAATAGGAACCAAAGCAAATTCACAAATTGGAAAATAGAAAATGAGGAACAAGATGAATAATAATCAATAAAGATGAGGTTAGAAACTGTATAAATGTAGCAAAGCCTAATGTATTGTTCATAATCTGAGCTTTCAAGGTTCTGTTATTTATGCATGAACAATACCTTCCCTGCCACAACTTACTGTACAAACTGCTTATTTTGTAATTTAGGATAAAGTAAGCATGGCACTGCTGGTAAGTCTAGCGCTTTAAGGGGTTGTCCACACATATAATAACAGTGCATACAAAAATTGTCCATTATAAGTTTATTAATTACATATTCAATGCAAAAATGTGAAACAAAACGCAAGGCGAAATGCGCGTCAGGGTGAAGGGACGCAGTGCTTACACTATTATTACGGCAGCTGGTGCAAACTTCATTTGAGAGGTAATCTTACTTGGATATAGACTGTCAGGCCACACTACTATCAGTATTTGGTCAGTATTTTACCTCGGGATTTGTAACCTAAAACCAGGAGTGGGCAAAAAATGCAGAATTGGTGCATGTGTTTCTATTATATTTTTATTCTGATTGTTCCACTCATGCTCTTGGCTTACAGATGCTAAGGTAAAATACTGACCAAATACTGATAGTGTGATCGTAGCCTAACACCTTGATCTGCGTACATATTTCTCATAACATGCATAACTAATGAGAATAAGGGTAGCCTGTATTGGCTGGCTGGCATCTTTTCCGTTTTTCTTACCCTCTCTGCTTATGTAACATAATTTCATTAATTCATAGGCTCTTAATGCATCCATTTTCAGTGAGTCGCCTCTGTTCTATCACTCGTATTTCTAATTTATGTATTGAATATATATTAATAAACTTACATGCACTATTTTAGGATTATTGGTTTCATTTCTTTTATCTGAGATCTGGTCACTTTTCTCGGATCATTCTGATTTATATATTATTAGACTACCCAGAGGACAGGTCATCAATACCAGATGTTTGGGAGTGCGACACCAGCACCGAGCAGCCATGATTTGCTTACTTGTGAAATAGAACAGCATGGCCCTGCCATCTGCATAGTGGCCTAAATGGGGTATTTCAGATTCACCAATGTTTCTGGGATCAGGAACAGCTGATGCAAATGGTCTGGTACTGGTGACCTATCCTCAGGATACTACGCAAAGAAAAAAATAGAGCCACATGGGTGACTAGTCAGACAGACAGGTCGCCGGAGGCTTCTCCAGCACACTGCCTTTGAGTTATCGGTCTCTACTAGTGATGAGCGAGTGTACTCGTTGCTTGGGTTTTCCCGAGCACCTCAGGTGGTCTTGAATATTTGTAACTGCTTGGAGATTTAGTTTTTGTTGATGCAGCTGCATGATTCACGGCTGCTAGCCAGCCTGAATACATGTGGGGATTACCTAGCAACTGTTGTGGATTCTGTTTTTGGGCTCCCTCTGGTGGTTACAGATGGTACTGGGTGACTTGTGTTCTCTGCGGTCTCTGGTGTCCACCTGTTCTATCAGGATATGGGAGTTTCCTATTTAACCTGGCTTTCTTGTCATTTCCTCGCCGGCGATCAATGTAATCAGTGTGTCTTGTTACCTCTGCTTTCCGCTTCAGTAATCTTCAGGACAAGCTAAGTTTTTGATTTTCCTGTTCCACGTTTTGCTTTATTTTTGTTTTAGTCCAGCTTGCAGTTATGTGATTCCTTGTTGCTGGTTGCTCTAGTGGGCTGATATTACTCCTCATGTTCCATGAGTTGGCACATGAGTTCAGGTAATTTCAGGATAGTTTTTTGTAGGGTTTTTCGCTGACCGCGCAGTTCACTTTTGTATCCTCTGCTATCTAGTTTTAGCGGGCCTCATTTTGCTGAATCTGTTTTCATTACTACGTATGTGCTTTCCTCTCATTTCACCGTCATTACATGTGGGGGGCTGCTATTTCTGTGGGGTGTTTCTCTGGAGGCAAGAGAGGTCTTTGTTTCTTCTAATAGGGGAAGCTAGTCCTTCGGCTGGCGCGAGACGTCTAGAATCATCGTAGGCACGTTCCCCGGCTACTGCTAGTGTTGTGAATTAGGTTCAGGATCGCGGTCAGTCAGTTTCCATCACCCTAGAGCTTGTTCTGTTTTTTGTGTGCTTGTCCTTTTGTGATCCCCTGCCATTGGGATCATGACAGTATCGCCGGCCCGAAAAGTGGTTATCATATTGGATGAAGTAGGAGGAAAAGTAGTCTGAGGAAGTTTTTTTTTTTTTTTTTTTTTCCTTCCCTCAGAGTTTGCTGCGTCTTACCTCCTCTTAATCCTTGAATGGCTCTGACCTCAGCTGTTTATCATGGACGTCCAGAGTTTGGCTTCCAGCCTGAATAATCTTGCTGCTAAGGTTCAAAATATACAAGATTTTGTTGTACATGCTCCTATGTCTGAACCTAGAATTCCTATCCCAGAGTTTTTTTCTGGAGATAGATCTAGTTTTCTGAATTTTAGGAACAATTGCAAGTTGTTTCTTTCTTTGAAATCTCGCTCCTCTGGAGACCCTGCTCAGCAAGTCAAGATTGTGATATCTTTCCTGCGGGGTGACCCTCAGAATTGGGCATTTGCATTGGCACCAGGGGATCCTGCGTTGCTCAATGTGGATGCGTTTTTTCTGGCATTGGGTTTGCTCTATGAGGAACCTAACCTAGAGATTCAGGCTGAAAAAGCTTTATTGGCTCTCTCTCAGGGGCAAGATGAAGCAGAATTATATTGTCAGAAATTTCGGAAATGGTCGGTGCTTACTCAGTGGAATGAGTGCACCCTGGCTGCAAGATTCAGAGATGGCCTTTCTGAGGCTATTAAAGATGTTATGGTGGGGTTCCCTGCGCCTGCAGGTCTGAATGAGTCTATGACTATGGCTATTCAGATTGATCGGCGTTTATGGGAGCGCAAACCTGTGCACCATTTGGCGGTGTCTTTTGAACAGGCACCTGAGACAATGCAATGTGATAGAATTCAGTCCAGAAGTGAACGGCAAAACTATAGGCGGAAAAATGGGTTGTGTTTTTATTGTGGTGATTCAGCTCATGTTATATCAGCATGCTCTAAACGCACAAAAAAGGTTGATAAGTCTGTTGCCATTAGTACTTTGCAGTCTAAGTTCATTCTGTCTGTGACTCTGATTTGTTCATTATCTGCCATTTCCGTCGATGCCTATGTGGATTCAGGCGCTGCCCTGAGTCTTATGGATTGGTCATTTGCCAACCGCTGTGGGTTTAGTCTGGAGCCTCTGGAAGTCCTTATTCCTTTGAAAGGAATTGACTCTACACCTTTGGCTATGAATAAACCTCAGTACTGGACACACGTGACCATGCGTATGACTCCCGTTCATCAGGAGGTGATTCGCTTCCTGGTACTGTATAATTTACATGATGTCTTAGTGCTTGGTCTGCCATGGTTACAAACTCATAACCCAGTCTTGGACTGGAAAACGATGTCTGTGTTAAGCTGGGGATGTCAGGGGGTTCATGATGATGCACCTCCGATTTCTATCGCTTCATCTACTCCTTCTGAGGTTCCTGTATTTTTGTCTGATTATCGGGATGTTTTTGAGGAGCCTAAGCTCAATTCGCTTCCTCCTCACAGGGATTGCGATTGTGCTATAGATTTGATTCCTGGCAGTAAATTTCCTAAAGGTCGTTTGTTCAATCTGTCAGTGCCAGAGCATACTGCTATGCGGGATTATGTTAAGGAGTCCTTGGAAAAGGGACATATCCGTCCATCTTCGTCTCCTTTGGGAGCAGGTTTTTTTTTCGTGGCCAAAAAAGATGGTTCCTTGAGGCCTTGTATAGATTACCGTCTTTTGAATAAGATTACGGTCAAATATCAGTATCCTTTGCCATTGTTGACTGATTTGTTCGCTCGCATTAAGGGGGCTAAATGGTTCACTTAGATTGATCTTCGGGGTGCGTATAATCTTGTGCGGATTAAGCAGGGTGATGAGTGGAAAACCGCATTTAATACGCCTGAGGGCCATTTTGAGTATTTGGTGATGCCTTTTGGACTTTCTAATGCTCCTTCTGTCTTCCAGTCCTTTATGCACGATATTTTCCGTGAATATCTGGATAAATTTATGATTGTGTATTTGGATGATGTTTTGGTTTTTTCTGATGACTGGGAGTCCCATGTTCAGCAGGTCAGGAAGGTGTTTCAGGTCCTGCGGGCCAATTCTTTGTTTGTAAAAGGTTCAAAGTGTCTCTTTGGAGTCCAGAAGATTTCTTTTTTGGGGTATATTTTTTCCCCTTCTACTATTGAGATGGATCCCGTCAAGGTTCAAGCTATTTGTGACTGGACGCAGCCTACATCTCTTAAGAGTCTACAGAAGTTCTTAGGCTTTGCTAATTTTTATCGTCGTTTCATAACTAATTTTTCTAGTGTTGTTAAGCCTTTGACGGATCTGACTAAGAAGGGTGCTGATGTTGCTGATTGGTCTCCTGCTGCTGTGGAGGCCTTTCAGGAACTTAAGCGCCGGTTTTCTTCTGCTCCTGTGATGCATCAGCCAGATGTTTCGCTTCCTTTTCAGGTTGAGGTTGATGCTTCTGAGATTGGAGCGGGGGCGGTTTTGTCACAGAGAAGCTCCGATTGCTCGGTGATGAAGCCATGTGCGTTCTTTTCTAGAAAGTTTTCGCCCACTGAGCGGAATTATGATGTTGGTAATCGGGAGCTTTTGGCCATGAAGTGGGCATTTGAGGAGTGGCGTCATTGGCTTGAGGGTGCTAGACATCGTGTGGTGGTCTTGACTGATCACAAAAATCTGATTTACCTTGAGTCTGCCAAGCGTCTGAATCCTAGACTGGCTCGTTGGTCACTGTTTTTCTCCCGTTTCGATTTTGTGGTTTCATACCTGCCAGGTTCAAAGAATGTGAAGGCGGATGCTCTTTCTGGGAGTTTTGTGCCTGATTCCCGTGGAAATTCTGAGCCCACTGGTATCCTTAGGGATGGGGTGATTTTGTCGGCTGTCTTCCCAGACTTGCGACGTGCTTTGCAGGAGTTTCAGGCGGATAAACCTGATCGTTGTCCGCCTGAAAGACTGTTTGTTCCGGATAATTGGACCAGTAGAGTCATCTCCGAGGTCCATTCTTCTGCATTGGCAGGTCATCCTGGAATATTTGGTACTAGAGACTTGGTGGCCAGGTCTTTTTGGTGGCCTTCCTTGTCGAGGCATGTGCGTTCTTTTGTGCAGTCTTGTGAAGTTTGCGCTCAGGCTAAGCCTTGCTGTTCTCGGGCCAGTGGATTGTTGTCACCTTTGCCTATCCCGAAGAGGCCTTGGACGCACATTTCCATGGACTTTATTTCGGATCTCCCTGTCTCTCAAAAAATGTCCGTCATCTGGGTTGTGTGTGACCGCTTTTCTAAGATGGTTCATCTGGTACCCTTGCATAAGTTACCTTCCTCCTCTGAGTTGGTCCCTCTGTTTTTTCAGAACGTGGTTCGTTTGCATGGGATTCCGGAGAACATTGTTTCTGACAGGGGATCCCAGTTTGTGTCTAGATTTTGGCGGACGTTCTGTGCTAAGATGGGCATTGATTTGTCCTTTTCGTCTGCATTCCATCCTCAGACGAATGGCCAGACGGAACGAACTAATCAGACCTTGGAAACTTATTTAAGGTGTTTTGTTTCTGCTGATCAAGATGACAGGGTTACCTTTTTGCCGCTTGCCGAATTTGCCCTTAATAATCGGGCTAGTTCTGCTACCTTGGTTTCTCCTTTCTTTTGTAATTCGGGGTTTCATCCTCGTTTTTCCTCTGGTCATGTGGAGCCTTCTGATTGTCCTGGAGTGGACATGGTGGTGGATAGGTTGCATCAGATTTGGAGTCATGTGGTGGACAATTTGAAGTTGTCCCAGGAGAGGGCTCAGCAGTTTGCTAATCGCCGTCGCCGCGTGGGTCCTCGACTTCGTGTTGGGGACTTGGTGTGGTTATCTTCTCGTTTTGTTCCTATGAAGGACTCTTCTCCTAAGTTCAAGCCTCGGTTCATCGGTCCCTATAGGATCTTGGAAATTCTTAACCCTGTGTCGTTTCGTTTGGATCTCCCGGCATCGTTTGCTATTCATAATGTGTTCCATCGGTCGTTGTTGCGGAGGTATGAGGTACCTGTTGTTCCTTCGCTTGAGCCTCCTGCTCCGGTGCTGGTGGAGGGAGAATTGGAGTATGTTGTGGAGAAGATCTTGGATTCTCGTGTTTCCAGACGGAAACTTCAGTATTTGGTCAAGTGGAAGGGTTATGGTCAGGAGGATAATTCTTGGGTGGTTGCCTCTGATGTTCATGCTGCTGATTTGGTCCGTGCATTTCATAGGGCTCATCCTGGTCGCCCTGGTGGTTCTCGTGAGGGTTCGGTGACCCCTCCTCAAGGGGGGGGGTACTGTTGTGGATTCTGTTTTTGGGCTCCCTCTGGTGGTTACAGATGGTACTGGGTGACTTGTGTTCTCTGCGGTCTCTGGTGTCCACCTGTTCTATCAGGATATGGGAGTTTCCTATTTAACCTGGCTTTCTTGTCATTTCCTTGCCGGCGATCAATGTAATCAGTGTGTCTTGTTACCTCTGCTTTCCGCTTCAGTAATCTTCAGGACAAGCTAAGTTTTTGATTTTCCTGTTCCACGTTTTGCTTTATTTTTGTTTTAGTCCAGCTTGCAGTTATGTGATTCCTTGTTGCTGGTTGCTCTAGTGGGCTGATATTACTCCTCATGTTCCATGAGTTGGCACATGAGTTCAGGTAATTTCAGGATAGTTTTTTGTAGGGTTTTTCGCTGACCGCGCAGTTCACTTTTGTATCCTCTGCTATCTAGTTTTAGCGGGCCTCATTTTGCTGAATCTGTTTTCATTACTACGTATGTGCTTTCCTCTCATTTCACCGTCATTACATGTGGGGGGCTGCTATTTCTGTGGGGTGTTTCTCTGGAGGCAAGAGAGGTCTTTGTTTCTTCTAATAGGGGAAGCTAGTCCTTCGGCTGGCGCGAGACGTCTAGAATCATTGTAGGCACGTTCCCCGGCTACTGCTAGTGTTGTGAATTAGGTTCAGGATCGCGGTCAGCTCAGTTTCCATCACCCTAGAGCTTGTTCTGTTTTTTGTGTGCTTGTCCTTTTGTGATCCCCTGCCATTGGGATCATGACAAGCAACCAGGCAACCCCCACATGTACTCAACCTGGCTAATAGCTGGGGGTTTCCTGGCAGCTAGGAATCCCCACATGTATTCAAGCTGTCTATCAGCTATGAATCATGAAGCTGAGGCAGCGAAAACTAAATCTCCGAGCACTCACAAATACGTGGAGACCACCTGAGCGTGCTCGGGAAAACCCAAGCAACGAGTACACTCGCTCATCACTAGTTTCTACGTAAACACAATCATCAAGAAAATACATCTACACTCTGAAATTATATAATATGCAAACATTGAATACAGTATATTAAATTGGAACTGCATTACTCCTATAGAAAATATTTTAAATGATGAAGGTACTTAGCTCACAATTGGCTAATAGTCATGATGGCTTGATCCTGTTCACACTTGTCTTATTCTATCAGTTTTTTAATATTTATAGTCATTGGCAGCAGTAGCAGAAGGAATAGCCACTGGAGACCTGCCTGACTAGTGTCCTGTATGGCTCAATCCCTGGAGGCTGTTAAACTACGTTTCTCTGAAATGCTTTAGCGTTTCAGAGTCCAACCTACTTGACCGAAATCATACCACCAGTGTTAGGGTTGGCGGAACGCACCAAATATATTATTTATTGAATGGAATTGGTGCGTTCGCAACCCGGGATCCACCGTGCAGGAAAGTACCTGCTGCTAAATAATGGCGGCTCTATATGGCGGTATATACCAACTCTGTAGCTTCACAGAGTAACCGCGAGAGGAAAGCTCTGTGCCCTGTTAGACTTTCACAGAGGCACAGGCCAACTACCCAGAAGTGAGCAGTGAGTGGTCATGCATGCATACAAAACTCCTCGCCGGAGATGCCAGCATTCTAGGGGCTTATTTCAGCCGGGTCCCTGAACACACTTAAACACAATCTCCTCGCCGGAGGTGCCAGCATTCTAGGGGCTTATTTCAGCCGGGTCCCTGAACACATTCAAATGCATGACCACATTGGCGCAAAGCATATAACATAAGACGATACTAGCGCATGGCCGTGCGGCCATGCGAGCCTTAAATAGCTGCAGCACATATAGGACCTGTGAAAGAAGGACCAATGGAATTGCTGCAGCACCTGAGCACGTGACCCCAGACCTCCACTGAGAGATCCTGCCCTGGGCATGCTCAGTGTGCAAAGCAGAACTAGTCCTAGTACCTGCAGGACCTTCCATGAGAAGGACCAATGGGAGTCGCTGCAGTACCTGAGCATGTGACCCTAGACCTCCACTGAGAGATCTTGCCCTGGGCATGCTCAGTGTGTGTAAATAAGGACTTAGTCCCAGAGAAGCCCGCTCGCCGCAGATCAGTGCAGGGTACAATAGGAGAGCCAGAAAAGGCAGCAGTAACCCTATGCACAGAATCAGCCTCAGCGAGACGCTGGGAGCGACGCCTCCGCTGAGCAGACCCCACTGCGGCCGATGCAGAATGGGAGACCGCAGCAGACACGGATCGAGATTCCACCTGTGCAGCAGAGGAAACTCGACTCCTAACAACCAGTATCTGATACAAGCTACCTGTGGTTAAAAGAAGTGATCAGTCTATTCCTTAGGTGACTTCCATTTGGAAACCGTTCTCTACCTTATACATGCTAGTTAAAATAAAAAGTGATCAGCTACAAAGCTGACTCAAAAACAGATGAAAAAAATGCCAAAGAAGAGGTCCCTCAAGAAAATCACCACCGGCATTTTCCTGAAGCCTCTTCCTGTTGCGAAATTCAGTGGGTCGTGTGCTCATACCCTTAAGGAGCAAAGAGAAAAATAAATAATCTTTCATAAATCAAAATTACCGACTGATACATTTTGTTTCATTATGGATTAGATGAAAACTGGAAACAAAAAGCACCACAAGCAAGAAAAGCCAATGTGATATGATAGAAAAGGTAATATTTTTATTTTCTGAAGACAGATTGCAAACCTTTTTTTTTTGTTATGATTTGTAAATATCTGAGGCAGCGCATTGATAAACTGTTTTTAGGGGCTTTTTTCAAGGTTTATGATTTATTTGATATTCCTTTAAACAACAAAAGTTTGCAATCGAATTGTTTGTATTATAGCAGATAACAAAATATTACAGATAAAAAGTGACAGGGAAAGTGGAATTTGCTGTGGCAGAAATAAAAAACAGAGCTGTAGTTATACACAGAATTGGTAATGAAGCAAATAAAACCGGCAGCTACAAAATTCTCATCAGGCCAAGTCCATCAATATGACAACACCAGCCACTGACAACTATACGGAAAATACTTCTCTGCAAACTCTGAGATCAAATGCATTTAATTATTATGATTTTTTTTCTTTCTTTAGCACTGAATCAATTCTGAATGTAAGCAGGGAAAGACATAAAGGTTTATCAGGGTAAAGCAAATGCTGCCCATTTACACAGCAATTAAAAGACAGACTGCTGTTAATTATCATTCTTATTTATTTGTATCCCAAAACTTAAAGTGGGGGTCCAATAAACAATAAATGTTGCAATCAAAATTATTCAATCCCCATTGTAAATAGGTTTATTAGCAACATTCATAAACGTCCTGCTCTTTGTGATAAAGCAATTAACAAGAGCAACTTAAAAAGGTCAATACAAGTAATATAACAAATGGCATCTCCAATTTCAACACAAATACCACATTTCATGCCTGCTGCAGTGTGAGAATTATGCAAAACCCCTGCATTGAATCCCTCATAAGAACACACATTTCCAAATCAGATGTTTTCTGAAGCAAGGATTTCATAAACTGCAGCAGGGGGGTTTCAGATATAACATCAAATACCAGAATGGCTAGGGACATGTTGATTATAGCAATTGGTTGCGTTTTAGAAATATGGCAAAGTGCCTTCTTCACACAGAATGGATAGTTGTCAGACTTGGCCCTTTCCTGGATCTCATCATATCTAACAGACCGAACATTCAGTGTCTCCCTCCCCCACACCACCTCCTCACTTCGCCCCTTGTCAGTCGGTGTTCCTCAAGGCTCTGTTCTAGGACCCCTACTCTTCTCCATCTACACTTTCGGCCTGGGACAGCTCATAGAATCCCACGGTATGCAGTACCATATCTACGCTGACGACACGCAGATCTACCTCTCCGGACCTGACCTCTCCTCCTTGCTTACCAAAATCCCGCACTGTCTGTCTGCCATTTCAGCCTTCTTTTCTGCTCGCTTTCTACAGCTGAACATGGACAAAACAGAATTCATCATCTTTCCCCCATCTCACTCTACCCCTCCACCAGACCTATCCATCAATGTCAATGGCTGCTCACTATCCCCAGTCCCACTCGCCCGGTGCCTCGGGGTGATCCTTGACTCTGCCCTCTCTTTCAAGCCACATATCCAAGCCCTTGCCTCCTCCTGTCGTCTCAAACTCAAAAATATTTCCCGGATCCGTGCTTTCCTTGACCGCAACACTGCAAAAACGCTAGTGCATGCCCTTATCATCTCCCGCCTCGACTACTGCAACCTCCTACTCTCTGGACTCCCCTCTAGCACTCTGGCACCACTCCAATCCATCCTACACTCTGCTGCCCGACTAATCCACCTGTCCCCCCGCTATTCCCCAGCCTCTCCCCTGTGTCAAGCCCTTCACTGGCTTCCTATCGCCCAGAGACTCCAGTTCAAAACCCTCACACTGACATACAAAGCCATCCACAACCTGTCTCCTCCATACATCTGTGACATGGTCTCCCGGTACCTACCTACACGCGACCTCCGATCCTCCCAAGACCTCCTTCTCTACTCCCCTCTCATCTCTTCTTCCCATAACCGCATCCAAGACTTCTCCCGTGCTTCCCCCATACTCTGGAACTCTCTACCCCAACACATCAGACTTGCGCCTACCATAGAAACCTTCAAAAAGAACCTGAAGACTCATCTCTTCCGACAAGCCTACAGCCTGCAGTGATCCTCAACCTACTGAACAGCCGCACAGCCAGCTCTTCCCTCTCCTAGTGTATCCTCACCCACCCCCTGCAGACTGTGAGCCCTCGCGGGCAGGGTCCTCCCTCCTTATGTACTCGTGTGCCTTGTTATCTGCTCATGTTTAATGTATTTGTCTATATTTGCCCCGTATTCACATGTAAAGCGCCATGGAATAAATGGCGCTATAAAAATGTATAATAATAATAATAATAATAATAAACAATGGTTCTGACTAGTGATGAGCGAGTGTACTTGTTGCTCGGGTTTTCCCTATCATGCTCGGGTGGTCTCCGAGTTTTTGTAACTGCTCAGAGATTTAGTTTTTGTTGACGCAGCTGCATGATTTACAGCTACTAGCCAGCCTGAGTACATCTGGGGGTTGCTTGGTTGCTAGGGAATCCCCACATGTATTCAAGCTGTCTATCAGCTGTAAATCATGCAGCTGAGGCATTGAACTCTAAATCAACCGAGCACTTACAAATACTTGGAGAACACCCGAGCAACAAGATTACTCGCTCATCACTAGTTCTGAAAATTGTTTTGTCAGCAGCCACAACGTCTCCCGTTACTCCTCCATACACAGGAATGCTTGGTTTTGTGTTCTCTATGAGATAGCATCTGCCAGACTCCTCTGGTGGTGGATTATAAAGATGAAAAGAAAATAATCAGTTATCCAAAATCTGGCTTGCTTGATAATTATCTACCCTGACATCACCTACCGAGTGAAATCTAGATGCTCCGATACATATTAGAATGCCAGCCAAGCCTGCCGCTATTAGGCTACGTTCAGACTAGCGTTGCGCGCCGCTGCGTCGGCGACGCAACGCACGACGCACACAAAAACGCGGCAAAACGCGTGCATCGTTTTTTGCCGAAAATCGGACGCAAGAAAAATGCAACTTGCTGCGTTTTCTTGGTCCGACGCTAGCGGCAAAAAAGACGCAAGTGTTGCAAAACGCAACACACAAAAACGCATGCGTCCCCCATGTTAAACATAGGGGCGCATGACGCGTGCGTCGCCGCTGCGTCGCCCGACGCTAAGGCGACGCACACTAGCAGAACACTAGTGTGAACGTAGCCTTAGTGGGTTTCAGCCTAAGTTCATCTAAAGTAAAGGTAACCTGTCATGCAAAATATCAGTACTAATCTGCAGATATGGAGTTAATCTTCAGGTTAATAATGTTCTGACACCATGAAGCACATGCACTGAGAGCCCCACTGCCGGGACAAAATGAACTTTATTGCCCCCGGCATCATTCAGTTTCCAATCATAGTAGTGGTGCTGAGTCTAGAGTATAGAGAGCAGAGGCTGTAACCACACCCTTGTCACTGACTGTCAGCATACTCATCATTAGGGCTGGCTTTCAGTCATTCCCAGAGGGTGGTTACAGCCACTGCTCTCTATACAGAGCGGTGACTGAGACCGCGCCAGTGCCACTGCTATTAAATATATGAAAAATCTTGGCAGTCAAAATTGAATATATTTCTTAAATTAAATTGGCGTCCATATCAACAAATGCAAAAAATAGACGTTTCATTTTCAAATGGCCTTCGTCAGTGTACTGATTGCAGAAGTAGGAATAAGTGACGGATGCCACATTCAGCACGCTATCTGTTTAGGCTTTTCTCTAAAACATTCTGGAAAACTTCACTGAACACTGTGTCCTTTCATTTTTTCCTTCTCTACTTGTGCAGTCGGTACACTTGGGAAGGTTGTTTGAGACCAAAATGTCTATTTTTTTGCACTTGTTTATATAAGCCAATTAAAATCAAGAAATATATTTATTTTGGAGTGCCAAGTTTTTTCATATATTTAATTGGTTTTGGACGCTACTTGAGCACCAACCAGGAGTGCTGTGATTTACTGCTTACTGTAGTGCCACTCCTATGACTGGAAACTGAAACTTGCCGGGAGGAATAAAGTTAATTTCCTACGGTAGCGGGAGCCTCAGTGACAACACACTGTGACAGAAAGCTATTTACCTGAAAACTAGCCCCATATCTGCAGGTTACGAGTGGTGTTTTACATAACAGGTTACTTTTAAAATAGAAAGTGGTCTAAACAAAGATAACTATCTTTTATAAACAAGGAAAAGGTTGCCAAAAGATAGCAACAACATTGAATGTTATTAGAAGTACATTTGAAGGCTATATTGGAAAAGGTTAATTTTGTTAGTTTAATGGATCTAATGGTTCTTCTGAATCATTTCAGTTTCACAGACAAGATAAGAATCAGGGAACAGATGGACAATAAACTGCATTCCTAACTTTTTTTCTTTTGGACATGGGCACTACACATATGATTAATTATTGATTCTAGAAAGATCTAGTCTCATCTTAGCTTTCTGCCCTGAGTTACCTGAGGGCGCTAGGAGGTGATGCGCAATGGCACAAAAGAAAATCCACTCTCATCTTTATCTGGGTCTCGGGTACAGACTGACTCCTCCAGATTATCTTGTAAGATGTGTCTTTTGATTTTCTGTATATTTTATATTTTTTTGTACACATCTTTTGATGTCTTGCATGGTAAGCTGCTAGTAAAATCTATTGATATATTGTATCTTTTGCTATTGTCTTGTGTTCACTCCTATTACCAATTCAGTAAACAGTACTATTTTATTTAGCCATTCTGTGCGAATCAATTTATCTTGTATTTTACCAAACAGTAGCATAAAGTACTTCACAACTTCTAAGTTAAAGAAACACTGGTTACATTACCTGAATATTAAAGAAAAAAGGTCGCTGTCATCAGCTGCTTCAAGGTTCAAGAGGAGTCAGGTAGTTGAAATCTCTTGAGTGACTGCAAAAGAACTGCAGCAAGAATTGGCACTAAGGTTTAATTTATACAGAAAGGCAGATACTATATTCTAAAGGTATTCAAGCCCAAACTCTGTTAAATATTATTAATTGAATTATTCTTATTCTCGATTCTGTACTGAGCACATTGCTTCTTGCTGACATTACAAACAGCTATATCTGTGTTTGTAGCTCAGAGTATACGTCAATGCCATATACAGAGGACACGTGGTCTGTTGGACATATAAATAAAGTCTCTAAGGAGGGTGGGGGGCTTTGTGTCACGTGGGGGCTGCCACCTCCTGCCTTCATCATCATTCTCCATGGACATGAGACAAGACACAAGGAACAACAGCCGGTAGCCATGATGACTTCAGCCTTTACACAGACAGACGGTTTTACCATCCAGGACTTTGGGAAAGATGAGCAACGAGACAAGCGCTGATATTTACACATGAACAATCTGTTTGTAACTATTTCATCTACTTTTATGTTTTGCTGCAATGTGGTTTTTCTGTCGACAATTCAATAAACCACTATACTTTTTATGAGAATACCATGACATTTTTCTTTTAGAGTAAGCACCTGGTGAATACTCTTGATTAAATAAATGTGCAAAATAAGCATATTTAACAAACTTCAAAATATATACTTCAGCCAACCTAAATGTACAAAAAAAATCAGATCCAATAAGCTCAAAGACAGTTAAGTAAGTCACAGAAGATTTGAGATTTTGTTTTGTGGAGTGATTAAAAAAATAAAACTATTCAGGCCTATTAATCAGCGATGTGTCTGGAGGAGGAAAAAATAAGCATAAACACAACACTTTGCCTATAGTAAAGCATGGTGGTGGATTGGTGTTGCCCTATCACTACTTTGCTTCCTCTGCAACTGGAAATATTCAACATGTGGAAGGCAAGACATATTCAATCAAGTATAGGGAAATAATTAGTGATGAGCGAATATACTTGTTACTCGAGATTTCTCGAGCATGCTCGGGGGTCGTCCGAGTATTTTTTAGTGCTTGGAGATTTACTTTTTCTTGCAGCAGCTGAATGATTTACATCTGTTAGCCAGCATAAGTACATGTGGGGGTTGTCTTGTTGCTAGGGAATCCCCACATGTACTTATCCTGGCTAACAGATGTAAATCATTCAGCTGCGGCAAGAAAAACTAAATCTCCGAGCACTAAAAAATACTCGGAGGACCCCCGAGCGTGCTTGAGAAATCTCTAGTAACAAGTATATTCGCTCATCACTAGAAATAATCTGCGGGCAATGTCATGCCTTCTCTGCGTATGCCGAAACTTGACCATCACCTTCCAGCAGATCAATAACTCCACACATATTTCAAAGTGCACCAAAGCTTAGTTTCAGAAGTGCTAAAATATTCTGGAGTTGTCTGACTTGAACCCCATAGGAAATATTTGGTGAAGTTTGGAGAAGACAGTCCAAGCTCGCAAACCCAAGAATAGAAGAACTGGAGGCAATTCTTCTTGAGACATGGGCTAACATTCCTAAGCTTTCCAGAGAACAGGCAGTCACTTTGTAGCTGTAGCCTAAAATCTTCATGCATTTTGTGGATAAGTGACAACAATTGTTTATGGAACAAATCCTTTAACTATTGGTCTGCTATGATGGAAAGAGGGACAAGTTATCACCACACAATCAGAGCTTTGTCAGTGGACTATTTGCCAAGAGCATCTATAAGATGTCCATATTCCTTCAGTAACAGTTGGTGCTGATGAATGAGCTGGATGGCAACCTGGGAGCTGTTGAGTAGTCTTCATAATATAATTACTGCTACTCCCAGCCAGGTGTGTACTTGACCACATAGTGAGTCTTGGCCAATCAGATTGTAAGATTTTGTGTATAGCATCAACCACGTGCTTTTGATCAGGGCCATGAATAGGAATTGTCAGAATCTTAAATTCTGTTCTTATAGGTATTTGTTCCATTCTGAGGTTTCAGTATTTTCTTTGATAAAGGAGATGTTGTTTTCAGGACTCATCTTACCAACAAAAATACCAAAACCTCAAAGTAAGCCTGATGGAAACTCCTTAATGTTAATGGATTATTTCAGAACTTATCAGTATCTTCTTGAAAACAGATTCATGTGTTACAGTTTGAGTTTAAAAAGCAGCCATAACAGTAATGTGAACAGGGCCTTATAGGACTTTTGAATGTGTTTCATCGATCCACATATATCAATATTAGCCAGTTATAGATGTGCACAACTATTGTTAACTTTTTACAGGACTCGAACTTCTTATGATACAAATTCAATATTACAAAATTCAAGTAAAATTCCCAACAGACTGTAAACCACATCGAGTTTCACATATATACACATATAACATAAACATCTCCAGAAAAGATAATGCAAATTACTTGTTTTTACAGCCTGTCGTCTGGCACCACTCATCTTAGAATGTTTTGAGCCATATTATTTTGGTACATATTTTTGCAGCTTAACTTGTGATGCATTTATCTATGGCCACGTTCACAGCATTCGAGCAGTATTTTACATCAGCATTTCTTAGCCAAAACCAGGAGTGGATGATAAATACAGAAGTGGTGATGTGTTTCTTTTATACGTTTCCAGTCCTGGTTTTGGCTTTCAAATGCTGATGTGAAAGACTGATCAAATACGGATAGTGTGAATGGGGTCTAATGTTGTTTGATAATTTAGTAGTTACTGTTATTTGTTGTAGTTTTGGTTTGTTTTTGGTGGCTTACATTTTATTCTAACTTGTTGGTTGTACATAGTTGCAATTCTTTTCTGACTTTTGAAAAAGTCACATTTGATTACAAGGCCCCATTCACACATCAGTATTGGGTCAGTATTTTGCACCAGTATTTGTATGCCAAAACCAGGAATGAAACTTGCGCAGAAGAACTATAAATGAAAGATTGACACCAATTCTGTGTTTTTGAACCGTGCCTGGTTTTGGCATAGAAATACTGTTCAAAAATACAGATGTGTGAATGAGGCCTAAGGCTAAAGTAAACCTTGCCCACAAAAATGTCTGATTGGCTAACATTCAATAATGACACATGACAATATACAAAATGTAGAGGAAATACATGCAAAAATTTACACCGAAAATGCACCAAAAAAATAGTATACAGAGCTTGATTCTTGCAGCCGATAGTTTTATTGTGAAAAAAAATATTTTAGAAAAAAAATATTTTACAGTGAAAATTATTAATATAGCAGTTATAGAAGTGTTAGTGTATTACAAGTTCTAAGTTTCAAACTTATTTTTTTTGTCCATAACCAAGCATACCCCTGTAGAGAAGACTTTGTCTTTCAGTGCACACCTTCCATTTGGAGGATTGTTTGGCGCAGTTTGGTGCCACGTAATTGTGAAAGGAAGAGAATATTTTTATGAAAAGTTTATTTGATTTGGGCATATGGTGCAATAATTGTCAGGACAAGGGACTAAGAAACCATCAGGTAAGAAACAGCTGCGAGGTCCGAATGATGAAAAATGATGCTGTGACTCCTTTCTGATAGACGTAACATGGAAAAGCTTTTATTTTTCACAGCGGTGATCTACATTATGGCTGCAGATTCTCCCATGGAAATCGCAGCTTCCCTGGTGAGACGTTATGCTCTTTGTATGTGGTTGGCTCTTTAGAAAACACATCTGTGCACCCGCTAAGAGACAGATTACAGCGATTTTTGGGGACAGATGTTTCCAATATTTATAATATGGTCAGCGTATCTTCAAATTGCTTTCTCTAAGATGACTTTGTATCCCAGTGCTCAGGAGATCCATATGGAATACTCCACAATACCTAATATAAATGATACAATGCATTAGTAGATGTGGATACAATTACAAAATATGATTTGTGATAGTGACTGATGCTGTTCGGCTTATTCCTTCTCATGGATTATGACATTTTCAGTACTATTTTAGTGCCTCAGGTCAGGCAATACACTTGACGTTGTCTGAGTTACAGTAACTAATTAATTAAATTATCCAAGTTTTTATCCTTGGCTTAATATATTGCAATCATATTATATAGCACTGTGTTCTTACAATTGCTCATTTTGCCTTTCTACAGTTAATTCTTCTCTCTTTCATTTGGTCTATGACATCAAATAATTAAAAACTGACTAGCTGAATCCTTCTAAACTCTATGTAGAAACAGGAAGTCTCTTTTCCCTTTTTCCATGAATCATTCCCCTCTTCAACTCCTGACCCTGCTGGTCCCCTCCACCCCCCTGCCAAGGACTTTTCCCTGCCATTGGAATTGTAGTTCCAATGTTGACTCATGCAAGGAAAAGTGACTTCATGTTTATACATAGAACTTAAAAGGATTCAGCTAGTCTGTTTTTAATCACATGATTATAAACATAAGGATGAATGACCTCGGGGAGATCAAAACATCCAACACTGCCGAGACACCATCACGTGTTTCTCAACGCAGTGATCCAGAACACTGCCCCCATCCCTTATGGGAAATATGCAAATGCATGTAGAAAAGCCACGGAAACACCATCACGTGTTTCTCAACGCAAGCAATAAATAGCCAGGTCTTTCACCGGGAAGGAACAACCACGGGAAGGGCAGCATCCAAAAGGAAAACCACCTATGCCAAGACATGGTATCCATCCACAGACAGCTGTTTCGGGGTATTTGCCCCTCATCAGTGTGGAGTAGGAAACTGGCTATTAGGAGCAGTGCCTGGTAAAAGGACTATAAACATAAGTATGAATGACCTCGGGAGATCAAAGCATCCAACACCGCGGAGACACCATCATGTGTTTCTCAATGCAGTGATCCAGAACACTGCCCCCAATTCTTATGGGAAATATGCAAATGCATGTAGAAAAGGTGCGGAGACACCATCACGTGTTTCTCAATGCAAGCAATAAATAGCAAGGTCTTTCATCGGGAAGGAACAACCACGGGAAGGGCAGCATCCAAAAGGAAAACCACCTGTGCCAAAACATGGTATCCATCCACAGACAGCTGGTTCGGGGTATTTGCCCCTCATCAGTGTGAGTTTTATTACAGCCACATGTGGTGCTCAACAGATCCAAGATGATTCCAAATTGCAAAAATAGCCAAAAAAACTATAGCGCTCACCTTGTGGCTTAAAACAGTCCTATATTTAATAACCGAGCATAGGAAACAATGTAAAAGCAGCTAATGTTTTAATTGCAGAATTATAGGCTGTAGACATTGTGTCAACTCAGCATCAATGAGGATAATCTGGCCAGTTGTGCGGGTCTGAACCATTTTTAATTATGACAAATGTACTATTCCTTTGTTCAGTAAGTCAAGGGACATGAGCCAATATTTCATGTGAGACTGTCCTTTGCCCTTTGTAATGTTCTAATTTGTGAAATGCCTGCTGGTTAAAGATGACATCAGCCACCTGTGATGTACTACTCTGCATCACATGGAGGACAATTATGAAGTCTATTTGAAATAGTGAATAATGAGGGAACAGCCATGATGAAGCCTCTGGGTGAAACATGTGTTGGGAATGGTGGACCAGGACGCATGTACTTTACCTCCTGTTTTCAGCTTACCATCTTTGTTTGTAAGTATTGACTTTGCTGCATTTTGCTTGCTAAATGATTTATTTTCTGTCGCAGCACTTGCCTTCTTATTTGGGGTATTGTATTAGTGAGGGTTTTTTTTTACCAACTTACAATTGACTTTTAATTGTATATCTCATATGTTGTACATGTGACTGGTACCACACTAGGAAGATTGTGTTGTTGCAAATTTTAGTCCTTGTGACTTAATTTTTTAAAATGTGTATTTAATAAAATGTAATATTTTATGAGACTTTTTTGTGCACTCGTTTTCATGTTGGTTTATAGATTACTTCATAGAGTGTGTCTCTTTAATGTTTTTCCTGTGCTGCTCAGGTATTTGTGCTGGTATTCATCACTTGTGAATTTAGATTACTTAATGTATACCATATATACTTGAGTATCAGCCGACCCAAGTATATGCCGAGAGACCTAATTTTACAACAAAAAACTGGGAAACCTTATTGACTCAAAAATAAGCCTGGTACGCATTGTCCTCTCATCCCTATCCTTGTATGCATGGCTCCTCATCCCTATTTATGTATACTTTGCTCCTCATCCCTATCCTGATCTGCATGGCTCCTCATCCCTGTCCTGCTGTGCATGGCTCCTCATCCCTATCCATGTATGCTTTGCTCCTCATCCCTATCCTGGTCTGCATGGCTCCTCATCCCTATCCTTGTCTTCATGGCTCCTTATCCTTATCCTTGTATACATGTATGCATGGCTCCTCATCCCTATTCTTTTATGCATGGCTCCTCATCCATATCCTTGGTGGCATGGCTTCTCATCCGTATCCTTGTATGCATGGCTCCTCATCCCTATCCAGGTCTGCATAGCTCCTCATCCCTATCCTGTTGTGCATGGCTCCTCATCCATATCCTGGTATGCATGGCCCTTCATCCCTATCCTTGTCTGCATGACTCCTCATTCCTATCCTGGTCTGCATGGCTTTTAATCCCTATCTTGGTCTGCATGGCATGTCATCCCTATCCTTCTCTGCATGGCCCCTCATCCCTATCCTTGTCTGCATGGCTCCTCATCCCTATCCTGGACTGCATGGCTTTTCATCCCTATCCTTGTCTGCATAGCTTGTCATCCCTATCCTTCTCTGCATGGCTCCACTTCCCTATCCTTCTCTGCATGGCTCCACTTCCCTATCCTTGTATGCATAGCTCCTCATCTCTATCTTTGTATGCATAGTTTCTCATTCTTAACCTTATATGCAGGGCTCCTTATCCCTATCCTTGTCTGCATGGCTCCTCATCCCTATCCTAGTATGATTGGCCCCATTCATATCCTTGTATGCATGGCCCCATCCCTATCCTTGTTTGCATGGCCCCATCCCTATCCTTGTATGCATGGCCCCATCCCTATCCTTGTTTGGATGGTCCCATCCCTATCCTTGTATGCATGGACCCATCCATATCCTTGTTTGGATGGTCCCATCCCTATACTTGTATGCATGGCTCCATCCCTAACCACGCCTATGGGAGTTAAGAGAGGTGAATATTCATTTCTCTTAAGTAGCGGGCACACATCACTGCCCAGCACCTGCAGGAGCCCGCGGCTGCAGCTAACACTGTGCACGCTATTACAGAGAAATTAATATTCAGTCAGCAAATCAGCAACTTTACCAACCGGTCCCTGTAAATCTCTGCAGATGACATCCTGCCTTCCTGCCAATGCATAGTACTGTCATGAAACCAGGGAGTATAGACCATAAGTGTATATCCAGTAGGGCGGAACATCATGTGAACGCCCCCTTGAGGAAGGTTTATCCGAAACGCACATCGGGGAGGGTG
Source organism: Ranitomeya imitator (assembly GCF_032444005.1). NCBI lineage: Eukaryota > Metazoa > Chordata > Amphibia > Anura > Dendrobatidae > Ranitomeya > Ranitomeya imitator. The sequence goes on along the minus strand of NC_091284.1, from coordinate 71,864,009 downwards.
GGAGACGGCGAGGCTCATCACTCATCATCCACTAGGTATGCTATCTGTTACAATATGTGAATGCCCTGTTGATTTGCATTTGTCTATACTGGTACAATGTTTTCCATGTGTGTAATAAAATTTTTTTTACATCTGATACTTGGCGTTCTGGATTAGGCATGATATGCCGGATTACGATTGAGTGTTTGTGCCGCTCTGCTCCCTTATTATGCAGTCTGCAGGTGTTTGCCAATTTTAGCCTCTGCTGTTTGAGACCTGCTATTTTTATATAATAAATGAATAAGGAGTACACAAGGAGCATAAGGGTAATCAGAAAAAATAACAATACTTTATTAAATTGCATGTATAAATACAAAGCGTAAATATAAATAGTGTCATAATAACGAAAAATACAGTGCTCAAGGATGGTTAAAATAGTACATAAGTGGGCAACCCCCGGTGTGCACCGTCCATGGAGCCAGTGTGCAAAGAAACGGTTAAAGTGTACCGCTATAGGTGCATGAATATAAGTGCACCAATACATTAACAATGCCCAGTGGCGTTAGAGGGGGAAAATATCACATAGCTACACTTACCGATGCAAGGCACCAGGACAGGGCACAACGAACGGGATCCACCTATGCGACCCCCTATGGGCATTGTTAATGTATTGGTGCACTTATATTCATGCACCTATTATTCATATATTCTTATGGAGTTGGTTCTTTTGCTTGGTGGGGGGTTATCTCGCACTATCTAGTGCCCTTATCCCCCTCCTGAATTTATTATGTTGCCTGGTCGTGTTATAATTCTATATAATAAAGTTTACACTTTTTATTACTTTGGACGAGTACACTGTTTTCTTCTGTGGTTTCTTCATGAAGCCAGGGAGTATAGACCATAAGTGTATATCCAGGAGGGCGGAACATCACGTGAATGTGCGGAGATTTACAGGGACCCACTGGTAATGCTGCCACTGTACTGGACGGCAATCACACCCAAGGGGACATGTTTACAGGATTAAAGGCTAGGCTAGGCCGGGAGAATCAACACCCCTCTGGACTAAACCCGATAATTTGTGTGACGCCCAGGAGACCGGGATACCCAGCACCGGACCAATGGGGTCTGTCTCTTGAGGGGAATGTCACGGGTGGCTTGACCCGGTGCTGTGGCCTCAGGCAATGCACAGTGTAAGGGGTATCGTGAGGGGACAGGCACTTACTTGATCAGCAGCAGGTTCTCCCAGCGGCGATGATCCCGATCCTGGATAGATGGCTATTGTCCAAATGAAAGACTGAGGCACTGAAACGTTTAACCAGTTTACTTCAACATAAAGGGATTTACAACCAGTCCTGTCACCGGAGTCTGTATGGGAACTCTGAGTTACTTTGACCCTGCCGGGGTCTTCGCCTCTTATTGTGCGCAATTTCTGTGTGGCCCTGCTGCTGTATGTGAACTGGCTGCCGGCCCAATCTGTCCCCTCCGGGTCCTGGTTCGACGGGCAACCCGAGTCCTTTTATCGGCTTACCCCCTCCGGGAGTACCGCTGAACTCTGTGTCTGTTGCTGCGTCCGGCCCTAGTGAAGCTGATATCACCTCACGTTTTTCCGGTTGCTGTATTATATATAATGAATACAGCCACGGATCCGGTATCCGTCTTTGCGCCTGTTCTGGGTAGTGATTAATGCTACCCGGTTCTCACAATGTCCCTTTTCTCTGTCCCTCTTCTCCTCAGGCCGGTGATTTGGGCCTGGAAACCGTCATAGGGCTGTTAGAAATTCAGCTGTATGACCTCTCACTATCAGCTCCTTAGCCCAACTGCCATTTCTTCTCTCAGACCAGAATGGATTAAGGGGAGTCTCTGGAGCTCCCCCTTCTGGCCGGAGGTGGTAGTGCAGTTTTGCTATTTTAGTATTTGTGTCTAGTGTCAGTAACTATTTTTGTGGCAAATACCCCTAGGGGTGCCACATTCCCCCTTAGTTAAGAACAGTACTCCGGGACTGTGGGACGATAACATTTTGAAATAACAATTAATATGTACAGAGTCTTAAAAATGAAAAGTTACAAAAACCACTCAAGGAAACAAAAATAGAGTTCTGTAAAAAGTCACTTCAAATAGCGTCCATTAATACAGTTCTACCCTTGAAGGTACTCAATATAAAGTCTAAAGAAAGTTCAAAAAGAGCAAAAAGCAAAGTTCAAAAAGCAGTCTTTCCGGAGCTTTGATTTAGTGCCTCCGGGCTGATAACAAGTTCAAGAATATGCAAGAAGTTCATACAGACAAGTCTCTGTAGGTACTGGGCTTAAACGTTGCAGACTGATAGCAATGACTATACTACATATTCTGTTTAACTATATATGGCATAACATATATACAATTCACATTACGAGCTTTATAGTTGGTAATCTGCATACCTGGCCGGTAATTGACCCTGGGTACTACGCTGTGATCTACGTAATAGCGGTGTCTCTTCATGTGGTGTACTACTGTCTACTGTGGATGTAGTGTCTGCCCGCTCTGCTAAAGATAATTCCACGACTATGGAGTTGGCAAGTCCACCGTGAATGGGATTACTCTGATCAGGAATCTGTTCTTCCTGGCCTGGAACCTCCTGTAGTACGGGGTCAGCCTCTTCCTGTCTTGGGACTTCTGGTATTGGGTTCGGTGTTGAGTAAAAGGCCACCATGGGAACCACTACTGCACCATGGTATGTTAGAAGGGTTTTGGGAAAGTCTCCTATGCAGGTGTGATACATTTCCTCTTCTTTTTCCTTTACTGGTTGGACCTGCATGGGTTGAATAACTTCTGGTTCTGGCTGGACAACTTCTGGCTCTTTCAATGCTTCCGGACATAATTTAAGATTGTCTCTTGACACTAGTACAGATGTTAAGCCTCCGTTTTTGCTAATGAGACACATTTTAGGATTATCCATTCTTGTTGGTAAAACTGTGTAGGGTACGGCTTCCCACTGATTGTCTAGTTTATTGGTTCGACGATTTCTCTTGAGCACTTGGTCACCCGGTCTTAATGGGGTCGCTAGAGCATTCTGGTTGAAAGTTCGCTCTTGTCTTTCTCTAGTTTGCTGAAGGCTTCTTTCCACACTCTCTTGCACTTGGCGATACTGCTTTTGCCGTATGATATCCCAATTGGAGTCTTGGACTTCTGCGTCTGGTTTCAGAATTCCCATTTCTAGATCGATTGGTAATTGGCCGGGTCTTGCACGCATAAGGTAAGCTGGGGTGCAATTGGTGGAGCTCACCGGGACATGATTATACAGATCCACCAAGTCAGGCAATTTCTCTGGCCATTGATTCCTTTCTGTCTCAGGTAAAGTCTTTAGTAGTTCTATTACAATATGGTTCATCTTCTCGCATAAGCCGTTTGTTTGTGGATGATAGGCCGTCGTCCGGATCTTTTTGCAACCATACATATTACAGAATTCTCTGAAGATCTCTGATTCAAAGGCTGTACCTTGGTCGGTGAGAACCTGTTCCGGATATCCATGGGGTCTACAAAAGTATGTTTGGAACGCTTTGGCTGCTGTTTTTGCTGTCAGATCTTTTACGGGTACTACTACCAAGAAGCATGAATAATGGTCCACGATGGTCAAGGCATAGACATAGCCGGACCGGCTTGGTATTAACGTCACGTGGTCTATGGCTACAAGTTCAAGTGGTTGTTTGGTGATTATGGGCTGCAGTGGTGCTCTTTGGTTCTTTTGATCGTTTCTTCTGAGGTTGCACGGGCCACAATTTCTGCACCACTGTTCGATTGATTTTCTCATCCCGACCCAATAAAATCTTTCTCTTAGAAGTACTTCTAACTTTTTCCAACCAAAGTGACCAGCACCATTATGGTAAGCTTCGAGGACCATCTTGACATCTTGTTTAGGCACGATAATCTGCCAAACCAATTCATGTGTTTTCGGATTGGTGTACCTTCTACAGAGCTTCCCTTGATACAGGAACATTTTGCCTCTCTCTTTCCAGAGTTGATGCGTCTCTTCTGGGGCATCCTCATCGGGATATGCACTTTGCTCAGTTAACAGTTCCTTCACCAACTTCACAGCCGGATTGCTGTCTTGGGTGTCAGCCCATCTATGGTGTGCTAACGGATTAAAATTCACCTCTTGTTGTTTCTGATAGGTACTTGACTGATGATGTTTTGCCTTGGGATGATGGAAGGCTGGTAGTTCAATTTCTTCAAGCTCCCCCGTTTCTTCTTCTACATCTCTCAAGTGTGGCATCCGGGATAGGGCATCGGCATTTCCATTCTTGCGACCTGCTCGATACTTGATCTTGAAGTTGTAATTAGATAACCGGGCTATCCATCGCTGTTCTAACGCACCTAATTTGGCTGTGTCCAGCTGGGTCAACGGATTGTTGTCAGTATAGACAATAAATTCTGCAGCGGCCAGATAGTGTTTGAAACGTTCCGTCACAGCCCAAACTACTGCCAGTAGTTCCAATTTGAAGGAGCTATAATTTTCTGGATTTCTTTCAGTAGGCCGGAGCTTTCTACTTGCAAAGGCGATGACTTTCTCCCGACCTTCTTGCTTTTGTGACAGCACCGCTCCTAGTCCCACATTACTGGCATCGGTGTAGAGGATGAAAGGTTGATGGTAATCTGGGTATGCCAGAACCTCTTCTCCGGTTAGTGCCTTCTTTAGTTGTTCAAAGGAGTCTTCCCTTTCGTCGTTCCACTGGAAAGGAGGGTTTCGGTTTGAAGGTTTCTTCGTCTGCCCTACCAAGGCGTCTTGCAAGGGTGCTGCCAACTTGGTAAATCCTTTTATAAATCTGCGATAGTAACCCACCAATCCCAGGAATTGCCTCACTTCTTTTGCGCTGGTAGGTCTCGGCCAATCCCTTATGGCGGTTATTTTCTCGGGATCCGGTGCTACTCCCTCCGAACTCACGATGTGTCCCAGGTACTGTACCTTTGGCTTGAGAAGGTGACATTTGGATGGCTTGATTTTCATGCCATACCTGGATAAGGCTTCGAACACTTCTGCCAAGTCTTTTAAGTGTTGTTCGTAAGTCTTTGAGTAGACGATCACATCATCTAGGTACAGGAGGACGGTCTCGAAGTTCTTGTGTCCGAGGCAGCATTCCATCAGCCGCTGGAAGGTACCGGATGCATTGCAGAGTCCGAACGGCATGCGATTAAATTCACTTAGACCCATTGGTGTGGTGAATGCCGTATTTTCCTTATCTCTCTCAGCCACAGGGACTTGCCAATACCCGCTTGTTAAGTCTAAGGTGGAAAAATAATTAGCAGATTTCAAAGCAGTCAAGGACTCTTCTATCCTAGGCAAAGGGTAGGCATCTTTATGGGTGATGTTATTAATCTGCCGGTAGTCTACGCACATTCTCATAGTTCCATCTTTTTTTTTGACAATCACTAGAGGGGCCGCCCAGGGGCTACAGCTGTCTCTTATTACCCCGGCCTGTTTCATTTCCCTCAGCATATCTTTTGCACATTGATAGTGAGCGGGCGGTATGGGTCTATATCTTTCTTTTATTGGGGGATGGTCACCTGTGGGGATTGTGTGTTCTACCCCTTCTATCCGTCCGAAGTCCAATGGGTGTTTACTGAAGACTTGTTCATATTCCGTCACTAGCCTATACACCCCTTGTTTTTGATGGGTAGGTGTTGAATTTATGCCCACGTGTAGCTGTTGGCACCAATCCTCCATTTCTCCATCTGAGCCATTGCCTTCCACCTGACAGGTTGGTTCTAAGGGCTCAATGGTTGTGATGGCATTGTTGTCAACAGTATATAGCTTTGCCATTGTAGCATACCTTGGCAAAGTGACCTCTTCCTCTCCACAGTTCAAAAGTCGTACCGGCACTCGTCCCCGGTGTACCTCGACTATCCCTCGTGCTGTGAGTATAGTGGGCCTGCTGTCGGTGTACACTGGTTCTATTAAGGCTTGATAATCTCGTCCCTTAGTACCAATGGCTGCTCTACACCATACCAGCATTTCTGTTTTTGGTGGGATTACAATAGATGTTGGATCACTTACCCTCACACTGCCGATTTCTCCACCTGCAACTTCTACCTGTTGCCTTAACATCAATACTTTTATTTCCCTCCGGAGAACTCTCTGCTGGCAGGATTGGGCAGTTTCAGCAATTTGCTGTAAGACAGAAATGACTTCGGAAAAGCAGTTCTCTAACACATTCATTCCTATCAATACAGTTGGTTCACAGTTCCGCCGGTCAACATCAACAACAATTATACCCTGTTTCTTCAATTCTACTTTACCAATCTTTATGGTCATCTCCCTGAATCCTAGTTTCAGTACCAACTTACCATTACTGGCCCATATATCTAGTTCAACATCAGAGGGCCCTTTATCAATATCTGCATCAGCCCAGTACCTCTTATAAAGGATATACGGTATAGATGAAATCTGGGAACCTGTGTCCAGCAAAGCGTTGAGGGGCATTCCGTCCAGCACGATAGGGATAATGGGTCGTCCTCCGATGTACCTGTCGTGCCAGGGTGTTGGGCCTTGAAAGTTCATTCCTGCGAAGCGGCCCGCATTCCCAGGGGATTCCCGTTTAAATCACAATCTCGTGCAAAGTGGCCTGGCTGCTGGCAACGGCGGCAAATGGGCTTTCCATCTGGTTGGTAGCGGTCGCGGGGTCGTCCTCTCCATGTCGGGTATCTCCGGGGTCTCATCCATGGAACACATTCTCTACGGTTTGACAACTCCAACTTGGGTCCTCTCATCTCCTGCATGGTTTTAGCCATTGAAGCAACAACATCAGTTAAAGAGTTAAGCTTTTGTTGAAGAGCCTCATTAGTACTGGGCCCCAGGGGCTTAGCAATGGCCCCGGACATAGCTGATGTCACTGGTACTCCATGTTGTTGAGGAGCCTCTGCCATGAGTTGCGCAGGCTCCTGATCCCGAGGTGCCTCTGCCAGCTGGAGACGTATAACGCTCTCCTTTAATTGAGCAAATGTCAATTCAGGGTTCTTAAAAACAAGCATGCTCACATGCCCCCGGTAAGAAGGGGTGTAGAGTCCCTCAATAAATTGATCTCTAAGCAGTTTATCCGCTCCGGTGTTAAAAATGGGTTCAGCCAGTGTAAGTGATTTAAGGGCTTCCTGCAGGTTTAAGGCAAAGTCTCTCACGCCCTCATTAACTTTTTGTTTGCAATTAAAGAATCGTACTTTAGCTTTGCTGCTGGCAGTGGTTTCAAATGTAGCTTTTAATCCAGCAAATATGCGTTCAACAGTGCCTTTTAGATCAGCTGCCCATGCTGTGACTTCTCGCTTAGCATGGCCACTTAACTGCATCATCAGGAGACTAACACGCTGAACTTCGCCCACGGGGAACATGTCAAAATGGGCCAGCATTTTTTCTCTGAAATCGTCAAGGGTATTAGGCTCACCTTCATACATTGGAAGCCATGGGCCACCCGGGGTATGTGGCATCAGCACCGGCATGATGGGCGCCACTCCTTGCACCGCTGCGCTGCCGGACTCTCTATTGACACTCTGTCTTTCATCTGCATTAGCGTCGCCGGGTGCTGCGGCGTCTCCGTGCTGCGACATACTGTGCCCCCCTTAGTTAATCCGGACCCTTCCGGTCCTCCGTTTCCGTCGGCATAGTGTAGATTCGTTCCGCTGTGCAGCAGGATCGATTTTCCCCTTGCTCTGATGTCAGAGCGCTCAGCTTGGTGCCGCCCACAATGACACGCCCCCTGCTGCTCCCACCCACCGCGCTCTGTAATGGCGGATTCTGAAGTTTTTCAGTTAAACTGGGGCTCAGGTGATGGCGTAGCTCAATTAACAGTCTCGTGCCTAACGGTTATGAGGTGATTACCTCAGGGGATGGCAGCCATCTTTACTCCATTATAACCAATGGGGAAAAGTCACTTTCAATAGTTTTCAATGGGAAATGGAATTTTCTTTAATAAAGTCAATTTTCAAGATTTTTCATCCAAGTTTTCACAATTTTGGACTCCAATCATGGCACACAATACCCGGTATACGGGCTGGCTAGATCCTGTTCGTGACGCCAATTGTGACGCCCAGGAGACCGGGATACCCAGCAGCGGACCAATGGGGTCTGTCTCTTGAGGGGGATGTCACGGGTGGCTTGACCCGGTGCTGTGGCCTCAGGCAATGCACAGTGTAAGGGGTATCGTGAGGGGACAGGCACTTACTTGATCAGCAGCAGGTTCTCCCAGCGGCGATGATCCCGATCCTGGATAGATGGCTATTGTCCAAATGAAAGACTGAGGCACTGACACGTTTAACCAGTTTACTTCAACATAAAGGGATTTACAACCAGTCCTGTCACCGGAGTCTGTATGGGAACTCTGAGTTACTTTGACCCTGCCGGGGTCTTCGCCTCTTATTGTGCGCAATTTCTGTGTGGCCCTGCTGCTGTATGTGAACTGGCTGCCGGCCCAATCTGTCCCCTCCGGGTCCTGGTTCGACGGGCAACCCGAGTCCTTTTATCGGCTTACCCCCTCCGGGAGTACCGCTGAACTCTGTGTCTGTTGCTGCGTCCGGCCCTAGTGAAGCTGATATCACCTCACGTTTTTCCGGTTGCTGTATTATATATAATGAATACAGCCACGGATCCGGTATCCGTCTTTGCGCCTGTTCTGGGTAGTGATTAATGCTACCCGGTTCTCACAATGTCCCTTTTCTCTGTCCCTCTTCTCCTCAGGCCGGTGATTTGGGCCAGGAAACCGTCATAGGGCTGTTAGAAATTCAGCTGTATGACCTCTCACTATCAGCTCCTTGGCCCAACTGCCATTTCTTCTCTCAGACCAGAATGGATTAAGGGGAGTCTCTGGAGCTCCCCCTTCTGGCCTGAGGTGGTAGTGCAGTTTTGCTATTTTAGTATTTGTGTCTAGTGTCAGTAACTATTTTTGTGGCAAATACCCCTAGGGGTGCCACATTTGCATGGTAAAAGAAAGCCTTATAAATTTATTTTTCATCAATAAAAATTCATATACAGTACATATATTATACATGAAGTAGTTTCTTGCAATGAAGCAATAGACTAATATAATGTCATGGTGGCAGTTTAGTAGGAGTGGCTGTATATAAAATAACCAACACAATTATGATAGTTTCCATTTAATCTAAAAGAATTTGCACATGTTTTCCAGAATCTCAACTAAAGCACTTAATTGTCTGCCATTCCGAGAAGCAATTGATCATGACTTATACTATATGCTAAACCCAGAGAAACAGAATTGAAGACTGAACCATTAAAAATATAATCCAGCATGGCTTTACAGGGCTTCCAATGCCGCATCACAGTACAACGGTGCGTCTGAAGCTAGCATAATGCACTTTGTGATTCAAATTGTATAACTTTGCACAGCATGAATAATCCTCCACCCATATTACTTAAACTTATTTTTGAAAATGTCATCTGATGTCGTCTATCCCACTATGGCTCCCCATGAATACTGTAAGTTTTAAAGATAATAAGTAAAAGAAGTAAATAAAGATGCAATCGAAATCCCTTGCCTCCTGGGTTGTTTTAAATGAGGATTTCCATTAGGGTGGTAGATTAAATAAATTACTTGATACCTGCAATGAATACTACAGTAAAACACATAGACATAGAAAAAGAGCGGGGGTGAGGAATAAACACTCCGATGTGCACTCAATAGAAAATCAAAGAAGCTAAAGTATAAATTTAACCCATAAATGATTGATATCACAGATATCTTATCCGTCAGCCTTCTGGTTGGTATAATCTCTACATAGGTTACTTTACCAAATATAGAAACTGTGTCAGAGCAAAAGAAATGTAGGATGTCATTAATTTGTGGCATGGTGACATTGCACAAAAAATAAAAAAAAGCACAAAAAGACTACTATTCAGAAGAGGAGATAGGGATATAACAGGTAGTAAGAATAATTTTGGCATGGCGCTGATCTGAAAGCCACAGATTACGGACATGGCCGCTAGACCAGGGGCCTGCACATCTTTTCTCTCAACTCTAGTGCAAAGATAACACTGTCATATACAGGTCTGGCAAAAATTAAGAGACCACTGCAAAATGTTCAATTTGTTTGATTTTTCTCTTTATAGGTATAATTTTTAGTAAAATGTAAATTGTTCATCTACTTTATAATTGTCTAAGGGTCACTTCCGTAAGTCCACCTTTCTGTCTGTCATGGATATTCATTCTACATATAGGAACACTGACTGAACAGCAATCTAGTCTGAACAGGTGCATAACCAAAAAACTCATATAGCAAATAGATCAATGGCTGCACTCAAAATGTACTGTGCTAAAGCAAGGAAATGTGCGATACATGAAATGTGAATAGCATAATGGCTTGTGAAATTTATGAAAAAACACATGAGATGCTTAGCACAATATTTGGCCAAAAGTATTGAGCCCATCCACCAAACATCAAGGTAATCTCAGAACGGATGGGTACCTGAGCTGACTGCCTAGTGTGAACACTTACCTATGGCTAATAACATGGTAAAGCCCACATTTATATGAAGGTCGGAACCAACTGTGTTTGGATGTAATTAAAATCACAGCATGGTGAAGGGCGGGGCGTTCATGTCAGAAAAAATAGTACATAGTAGATATAGGAAAACTGACTGAACAGCAATCTAGTCTGAACTGGTGCATAACCAAAAAAGTCATATAGCAAATAGTAGGGTTGAGTGAAAGGGGTCGGCCAAATTCAGAAGTCGCCGACTTTTGGCAAAGTCGGGTTTCATGAAACCCGACCCGACCCCTGTGTGGGGTCGGCCATGAGGTCGGCAATCTTCTGATCTGGAATCGGAATTCCGATACCGATTTCAGATATGTTTAAGATATCAGGAATTGGTATCGGAATTCATATTTAAGTGTAAAATAAAGAATAGTGTTGAGCGATACCGTCCGATACTTGAAAGTATCGGTATCGGATAGTATCGGCCGATACCCGAAAAATATCGGATATCGCCGATACCGATATCCGATACCAATACAAGTCAATGGGACATCAAGTATCGGAAGGTATTCTCATGGTTCCCAGGGTCTGAAGGAGAGGAAACTCTCCTTCAGGCCTTGGGATCCATAGGGATGTGTAAAATAAAGAATTAAAATAAAAAATATTGATATATTTACCTCTCCGGCGGCCCCTGAACTCAGCGCGGGTAACCGGCAGGCTTCGTTGTTCAAAATCAGCGCTTTTAGGACCTGAGAATCACGTCCCGGCTTCTGATTAGTCGCGGGCCGCCCATGTGACCGCCACGCGACCAATCACAAGCCGCGACGTCACCGCAAGCTATTAACGCGCTCATTTTTAAAAATGAGCGCGTTAATGACTTTCAAAGACGTAGCGGCTTGTGATTGGTCGCGGCCACGCGACCAATCACAAGCCGCGACGTCACCGCAAGCTATTAACACGCTCATTTTTAAAAATGAGCGCGGTAATGACTTTCAAAGACGTCGCGGCTTGTGATTGGTCGCGGCCACGCGACCAATCACAAGCCGCGACGTCACCGCAAGCTATTAACGCGCTCATTTTTAAAAATGAGCGCGTTAATGACTTTCAAAGACGTAGCGGCTTGTGATTGGTCGCGTGGCCGCGACCAATCACAAGCCGCTACGTCTTTGAAAGCCATTAACGCGCTCATTTTTAAAAATGAGCGCGTTAATAGGTTGCGGTGACGTCGCGGCTTGTGATTGGTCGCGTGGCCGCGACCAATCACAAGCCGCTACGTCTTTGAAAGCCATTAACGCGCTCATTTTTGAAAATGAGCGCGTTAATAGCTTGCGGTGACGTCGCGGCTTGTGATTGGTCGCGTGGCGGTCACATGGGCGGCCCGCGACCAATCAGAAGCCGGGACGTGATTCTCAGGTCCTAAAAGCGCTGATTTTGAACAACGAAGCCTGCCGGTTACCCGCGCTGAGTCCAGGGGCCGCCGGAGAGGTAAATATATCAATATTTTTTATTTTAATTCTTTATTTTACACATCTCTATGTATCCGATACCGATACCCGATACCACAAAAGTATCGGATCTCGGTATCGGAATTCCGATACCGCAAGTATCGGCCGATACCCGATACTTGCGGTATCGGAATGCTCAACACTAATAAAGAATAAAAATAAAAAAAATATTGATATACTTGTGGCACCCCTAGGGGTATTTGCCACAAAAACAGTTACTGACACTAAATACAAATACTAAAATAGCAAGACTGCACTACCACCTCCGGCCAGAAGGGGGAGCTCCAGAGACTCCCCTTGATCCATTCTGGTCTGAGAAAAGAACTGGCAGTTGGGATAAGGAGCTGAAAGTGAGAGGTCATACAGCTGAATTTCTAACAGCCCTATGATGGTTTCCAGGCCTAAATCACCGGCCTGAGGGGAAAAGGGACAGGGAAAAAGGACATTGTGAGAACCGGGTAGCATTGATCACTACCCAGAACAGGCGCAAAGATGGATACCGGATCCGTGGCTGTATTCATTATATATAATACAGCAACCGGAAAAACGTGAGGTAATATCAGCTTCACTAGGGCCGGACGCAGCAACAGACACAGAGTTCAGCGGTACTCCTGGAGGGGTAAGCCGATAAAAGGACTCGGGTTGCCCGTCGAACCAGGACCCGGAGGGGACAGATTGGGCCGGCAGCCAGTTCACATACAGCAGCAGGGCCACACAGAAACTGCGTACAATAAGAGGCGAAGACCCCAGCAGGGTCAAAGTAACTCAGAGTTCCCATACAGACTCCGGTGACAGGACTGGTTGTAAATCCCTTTATGTTAAAGTAAACTGGTTAAACGTTTCAGTGCCTCAGACTTTCATTTGGACAATAGCTATCTATCCAAGATCAGGATCATCACCGCTGAGAGAACCTGCTGCTGATCAAGTAAGTGCCTGTTCCCTCATGATACCCCTTACACTGTGTATTGCCTGAGGCCACAGCACCGGGTCAAGCCACCCGTGACATCTCCCTCAAGAGACAGACCCCATTGGTCCGGTGCTGGGTACCCCGGTCTCCTGGGCGTCACAATTGGCGTCACGAACAGGATTCAGCCAGCCCGTATACCGGGTATTGTGTGCCGTGATTGGAGCCCAAAACTGTGAAAACTTGGATGAAAAATCTTGAAAATTGACTTTATTAAAGAAAATTCCATTTCCCATTAAAAACTATTGAAAGTGACTTTTCCCCATTGGTTATAATGGAGTAAAGATGGCCGCCATCACCTCATAACCGTTAGGCACGAGACTGTTAATTGAGCTATGCCATTACCTGAGCCCCAGTCTGACTGAAAAACTTCAGAATCCACCATTACAGAGCGCGTGGCGGGTGGGAGCAGCAGGGGGCGTGTCATTGTGGGCGGCACCAAGCTGAGCGCTCTGACGTCAGAGCAAGGGGAAAACCAATCCTGCTGCACAGCGGAACGAATCTACACTATCCCGACGGAAGCGGAGGACCGGAAGGGTCCGGATTAACTAAGGGGGCACAGTATGTCGCAGCACGGAGATGCCGCAGCACCCGGCGACGCTAATGCAGCTGAAAGAGAGTGTCGATAGAGAGTCCGGTAGCGCAGCGGTGCAAGGAGTGGCGCCCATCATGCCGGTGCTGATGCCATATACCCCAGGTGGCCCATGGCTTCCAATGTATGAAGGTGAGCCTAATACCCTTGACGATTTCAGAGAAAAGATGCTGGCCCATTTTGACATGTTCCCCGTGGGTGAAGTTCAGCATGTTAGTCTCCTGATGATGCAGTTAAGTGGCCATGCTAAGCGAGAAGTCACAGCATGGGCAGCTGATCTAAAAGGCACTGTTGAACGCATATTTGCTGGATTAAAAGTTACATTTGAAACCACTGCCAGCAGCAAAGCTAAAGTACGATTCTTTAATTGCAAACAAAAAGCTAATGAGGGCGTGAGAGACTTTGCCTTAAACCTGCAGGAAGCCCTTAAATCACTTACACTGGCTGAACCCATTTTTAACACCGGAGCGGATAAACTGCTAAGAGATCAATTTATTGAGGGACTCTACACCCTTTCTCACCGGGGGCATGTGAGTATGCTTGTTTTTAAGAACCCTGAATTGACATTTGCCCAATTAAAGGAGAGCGCTATACGTCTCCAGCTGGCAGAGGCACCTCGGGATCAGGATCCTGCGCAACCCATGGCAGAGGCACCTCAACAACAGGGAGTGCAAGTGACATCAGCTATGTCCAGGGCCATTGCTAAGCCCCTGGAGCCCAGTACTAATGAGGCTCTTCAGCAAAAGCTTGACTCTTTAACTGATGTTGTTGCTTCAATGGCTAAAACCATGCTGGAGATGAGAGGACCCAAGTGGATTTGGCAAACCATAGAGAAGATGTTCCATGGATGAGACCCCGGAGATACCCGACATGGAGAGGAAGACCCCGCAACCGCTACCAACCGGATGGTCAGCCCATTTGCCGCCGTTGCCAGCAGCCAGGCCACTTTGCACGAGATTGTGATTTAAACGGGAATCCCCTGGGAATGCGGGCCACTTCGCAGGAATGAACTTTCAAGGCCCAACACCCTGGCACGACAGGTACATCGGAGGACGACCCATTATCCCTATCGTGCTGGACGGAATTCCCCTCAACGCTTTGCTGGACACAGGTTCCCAGATTTCATCTATACCGTATATCCTTTATAAGAGGTACTGGGCTGATGCAGATATTGATAAGGGGCCCTCTGATGTTGAACTAGATATATGGGCCAGTAATGGTAAGTTGGTACCGAAACTAGGATTCAGAGAGATGACCATAAAGATTGGTAAAGTAGAATTGAAGAAACAGGGTATAATTGTTGATGTTGACCGGCGGAACTGTGAACCAACTGTATTGATAGGAATGAATGTGTTAGAGAACTGCTTTTCCGAAGTTATTTCTGTCTTACAGCAAATTGCTGAAACTGCCCAATCCTGCCAACAGAGAGTTCTCCGGAGGGAAATAAAAGTATTGATGTTAAGGCAACAGGTAGAAGTTGCAGGTGGAGAAATCGGCAGTGTGAGGGTAAGTGATCCAACGTCTATTGTAATCCCACCAAAAACAGAAATGCTGGTATGGTGTAGAGCAGCCATTGGTACTAAGGGACGAGATTATCAAGCCTTAATAGAACCAGTGTACACCGACAGCAGGCCCACTATACTCACAGCACGAGGGGTAGTCGAGGTATACCGGGGACGAGTGCCGGTACGACTTTTGAACTGTGGAGAGGAAGAGGTCACTTTGCCAAGGTATGCTACAGTGGCAAAGCTATATACTGTTGACAACAATGCCATCACAACCATTGAGCCCTTAGAACCAACCTGTCAGGTGGAAGTCAACGGCTCAGATGGAGAATTGGAGGATTGGTGCCAACAGCTACACGTGGGCATAAATTCAACACCTACCCATCAAAAACAAGGGGTGTATAGGCTAGTGACGGAATATGAACAAGTCTTCAGTAAACACCCATTGGACTTCGGATGGATAGAAGGGGTAGAACACACAATCCCCACCGGTGACCATCCCCCAATAAAAGAAAGATATAGACCAATACCGCCCGCTCACTATCATTGTGCAAAAGATATGCTGAGGGATATGAAACAGGCCGGGGTAATAAGAGACAGCTGTAGCCCATGGGCGGCCCCTCTAGTGATTGTCAAAAAAAAAGACGGAACCATGAGAATGTGCGTAGACTACCGGCAGATTAATAACATCACCCATAAAGACGCCTACCCCTTGCCTAGGATAGAAGAGTCCTTGACCGCTTTGAAATCTGCTAATTATTTTTCCACCTTAGATTTAACAAGCGGGTATTGGCAAGTCCCTGTGGCTGAGAGAGATAAGGAAAAGACGGCATTCACCACACCAATGGGTCTATGTGAATTTAATCGCATGCCATTCGGACTCTGCAACGCATCCGGTACCTTCCAGCGGCTGATGGAATGCTGCCTCGGACACAAGAACTTTGAGACCGTCCTCCTGTACCTAGATGATGTGATCGTCTACTCAAAGACTTACGAACAACACTTAAAAGACCTGGCAGAAGTGTTCGAAGCCTTATCCAGGTATGGCATGAAAATCAAGCCATCCAAATGTCACCTTCTCAAGCCAAAGGTACAGTACCTGGGACACATCGTGAGTTCGGAGGGAGTAGCACCGGATCCCGAGAAAATAAGCGCCATAAGGGATTGGCCAAGACCTACCAACGCAAAAGAAGTGAGGCAATTCCTGGGATTGGTAGGTTACTATCGCAGATTTATAAAAGGATTTACCAAGTTGGCAGCACCCTTGCAAGACGCCTTGGTAGGGCAGACGAAGAAACCTTCAAACCGAAACCCTCCTTTTCAGTGGAACGACGAAAGGGAAGACTCCTTTGAACAACTAAAGAAGGCACTAACCGGAGAAGAGGTTCTGGCAAACCCAGATTACCATCAACCTTTCATCCTCTACACCGATGCCAGTAATGTGGGACTAAGAGCGGTGCTGTCACAAAAGCAAGAAGGTCGGGAGAAAGTCATCGCCTTTGCAAGTAGAAAGCTCCGGCCAACTGAAAGAAATTCAGAAAATTACAGCTCCTTCAAATTGGAACTACTGGCAGTAGTTTGGGCTGTGACTGAACGTTTCAAACACTATCTGGCCGCTGCAGAATTTATTGTCTATACTGACAACAATCCGTTGACCCATCTGGACACAGCCAAATTAGGTGCGTTAGAACAGCGATGGATAGCCCGGTTATCTAATTACAACTTCATAATCAAGTATCGAGCAGGTCGCAAGAATGGAAATGCCGATGCCCTATCCCGGATGCCACGCTTGAGAGATGTAGAAGAAGAAACGGGGGAGCTTGAAGAAATTGAACTACCAGCCTTCCATCATCCCAAGGCAAAACATCATCAGTCAAGTACCTATCAGAAACAACAAGAGGTGAATTTTAATCCGTTAGCACACCATAGATGGGCTGACACCCAAGACAGCAATCCGGCTGTGAAGTTGGTGAAGGAACTGTTAACTGAGCAAAGTGCATATCCCGATGAGGATGCCCCAGAAGAGACGCATCAACTCTGGAAACAGAGAGGCAAAATGTTCCTGTATCAAAAAACACATGAATTGGTTTGGCAGATTATCGTGCCTAAACAAGATGTGAAGATGGTCCTCGAAGCTTACCATAATGGTGCTGGTCACTTCAGTTGGAAAAAGTTAGAAGTACTTCTAAGAGAAAGATTTTATTGGGTTGGGATGAGAAAATCAATCGAACAGTGGTGCAGAAACTGTGGCTCGTGCAACCTCAGAAGAAACGATCAAAAGAACCAAAGAGCACCACTGCAGCCCATTATCACCAAACAACCACTTGAACTTGTAGCCATAGACCACGTGAAGTTGACATCAAGCCGGTCCGGCTATGTCTATGCCTTGACCATCGTGGACCATTATTCACGCTTCTTGGTAGTAGTACCCGTAAAAGATCTGACAGCAAAAACAGCAGCCAAAGCGTTCCAAATGTACTTTTGTAACATAGTAACATAGTAACATAGTTAGTAAGGCCGAAAAAAGACATTTGTCCATCCAGTTCAGCCTATATTCCATCATAATAAATACCCAGATCTACGTCCTTCTACAGAACCTAATAATTGTATGATACAATATTGTTCTGCTCCAGGAAGACATCCAGGCCTCTCTTGAACCCCTCGACTGAGTTCGCCATCACCACCTCCTCAGGCAAGCAATTCCAGATTCTCACTGCCCTAACAGTAAAGAATCCTCTTCTATGTTGGTGGAAAAACCTTCTCTCCTCCAGACGCAAAGAATGCCCCCTTGTGCCCGTCACCTTCCTTGGTATAAACAGATCCTCAGCGAGATATTTGTATTGTCCCCTTATATACTTATACATGGTTATTAGATCGCCCCTCAGTCGTCTTTTTTCTAGACTAAATAATCCTAATTTCGCTAATCTATCTGGGTATTGTAGTTCTCCCATCCCCTTTATTAATTTTGTTGCCCTCCTTTGTACTCTCTCTAGTTCCATTATATCCTTCCTGAGCACCGGTGCCCAAAACTGGACACAGTACTCCATGTGCGGTCTAACTAGGGATTTGTACAGAGGCAGTATAATGCTCTCATCATGTGTATCCAGACCTCTTTTAATGCACCCCATGATCCTGTTTGCCTTGGCAGCTGCTGCCTGGCACTGGCTGCTGCTTTGTAGACCCCATGGATATCCGGAGCAGGTTCTCACCGACCAAGGTACAGCGTTTGAATCAGAGATCTTCAGAGAATTCTGTAATATGTATGGTTGCAAAAAGATCCGGACGACGGCCTATCATCCACAAACAAACGGCTTATGCGAGAAGATGAACCATATTGTAATAGACCTACTAAAGACTTTACCTGAGACAGAAAGGAATCAATGGCCAGAGAAATTGCCTGACTTGGTGGATCTGTATAATCATGTCCCGGTGAGCTCCACCAACTGCACCCCAGCTTACCTTATGCGTGCAAGATCCGGCCAATTACCAATCGATCTAGAAATGGGAATTCTGAAACCAGACGCAGAAGTTCAAGACTCCAATTGGGATATCATACGGCAAAAGCAGTATCGCCAGGTGCAAGAGAGTGTGGAAAGAAGCCTTCAGCAAACTAGAGAAAGACAAGAGCGAACTTTCAACCAGAATGCTCTAGCGACCCCATTAAGACCGGGTGACCAAGTGCTCAAGAGAAATCGTCGAACAAATAAACTAGACAATCAGTGGGAAGCCGTACCCTACACAGTTTTACCAACAAGAATGGATAATCCTAAAATGTGTCTCATTAGCAAAAACGGAGGCTTAACATCTGTACTAGTGTCAAGAGACAATCTTAAATTATGTCCGGAAGCATTGAAAGAGCCAGAAATTGTTCAGCCAGAACCAGAAGTTATTCAACCCATACAGGTTCAACCAGTAAAGGAAAAAGAAGAGGAAATGTATCACACCTGTATAAGAGACTTTCCCAAAACCCTACTAACATACCATGGTGCAGTAGTGGTTCCCATGGTGGCCTTTTACCCAACACCAAACCCAATACCAGAAGTCCCAAGACAGGAAGAGGCTGACCCCGTACTACGGGAGGTTCCAGGCCAGGAAGAACAGATTCCTGATCAGAGTAATCCCATTCACGGTGGACTTGCCGACTCCATAGTCGTGGAATTATCTTTAGCAGAGCGGGCAGATACTACATCCGCAGTAGACAGTAGTACACCACATGGAGAGATACCGCTATTACGTAGATCACAGCGTAGTACCCAGGGTCAATTACCGGCCAGGTATGCGGATTACCAACTATAAAACTATAGTCATTGTTATCATTCTGCAACGTTTAAGCCCAGTACCTACAGAGACTTGTCTGTATGAACTTATTGCATATTCTTGAACTTTTTATCAGCCTGGAGGCACTAAATCAAAGCTCCGGAAAGACTGCTTTTTGAACTTTGCTTTTTGCTCTTTTTGAACTTTCTTTAGACTTTATATTGGTAACTCCGTTGGAAAAATGGAACTAAATTCTTGGACACAAAGTGCAGTGCCTTTCCTAGTACCTTCAAGGATAGAACTGGACGCTATTTGAAGTGACTTTTTACAGAACTCTATTTTTGTTTCCTTGAGTGGTTTTTGTAACTTTTCATTTTTAAGACTCTGTACATATTAATTGTTATTTCAAAATGTTATCGTCCCACAGTCCCGGAGTACTGTTCTTAACTAAGGGGAAATGTGGCACCCCTAGGGGTATTTGCCACAAAAACAGTTACTGATACTAAAATAGCAAGACTGCACTACCACCTCCGGCCAGAAGGGGGAGCTCCAGAGACTCCCCTTGATCCATTCTGGTCTGAGAAAAGAACTGGCAGTTGGGATAAGGAGCTGAAAGTGAGAGGTCATACAGCTGAATTTCTAACAGCCCTATGACGGTTTCCAGGCCCAAATCACCGGCCTGAGGGGAAAAGGGACAGGGAAAAAGGACATTGTGAGAACCGGGTAGCATTAATCACTACCCAGAACAGGCGCAAAGACGGATACCGGATCCGTGGCTGTATTCATTATATATAATACAGCAACCGGAAAAACGTGAGGTGATATCAGCTTCACTAGGGCCGGATGCAGCAACAGACACAGAGTTCAGCGGTACTCCTGGAAGGGTAAGCCGATAAAAGGACTCGGGTTGCCCGTCAAACCAGGACCCGGAGGGGACAGATTGGGCCGGCAGCCAGTTCACATACAGCAGCAGGGCCACACAGAAACTGCGTACAATAAGAGGCGAAGACCCCGGCAGGGTCAAAGTAACTCAGAGTTCCCATACAGACTCCGGTGACAGGACTGGTTGTAAATCCCTTTATGTTAAAGTAAACTGGTTAAACGTTTCAGTGCCTCAGACTTTCATTTGGACAATAGCTATCTATCCAGGATCAGGATCATCACCGCTGGGAGAACCTGCTGCTGATCAAGTAAGTGCCTGTTCCCTCATGATACCCCTTACACTGTGTATTGCCTGAGGCCACAGCACCGGGTCAAGCCACCCGTGACATCTCCCTCAAGAGACAGACCCCATTGGTCCGGTGCTGGGTACCCCGGTCTCCTGGGCGTCACATACTCACCCTCGGACGCGCCCTGGTTCTCACCGGCAGCCTTCCTTCCTAAGAATGAGCGCCTGAAGGGCCTTCGATGACGTCGCGGCTTGTGATTGGTCGCGTGAGCGGTCACATGGGTGTCATGCGACCAATCACAAGCCACGACGTCATCTAAAGTCCTTCAGGCGCTAATTCTTAGGAAGGAAGCGTCCGAGGGCGCGTCCGAGGGTGAGTATATTCTTAATAGGTATATACTCACCCTCGGACACGCCCTGGTTCTAACCCGCAGCCTTCCTTCCTAAAAAGGACCTTAGATGACGTCGCGGCTTGTGATTGGTCGCGTGACGCCCATGTGACCGCTCATGGACCAATCACAAACCGCGACATCATCGAAGGTCCTTCAGGTGCTCATTCTTAGGAAGGAAGGCTGCCGGTGAGAACCAGGGCACGTCCGAGGGTAAGTATATCAATATTTTTTATTTTGATTCTTTATTTTACACTTAAATATGGATCCCAGGGCCTGTAGGAGAGTTTCCTCTCCTTCAGACCCTGGGAACCATTTGAAACCCAATGAATTGCATTGGGTTTCGTGTTTCGGCCGACCCTGACTTTTCTATAGGATCGGCCGATTTCACTCGACCCGACTTTTGAAAAAGTCGGGTTTTGTGAAACCCGACCCGATCCTATAAAAAGAAAAGTCGTTCAACCCTAGCAAATAGATCAATGGCTGCACTCAAAATTTACTGTGCTAAAGCAAGGAAATGTGCGATACATGAAATCTGAATAGCATAATGGCTTGTGAAATTTATGAAAAAACACATGAGGTGCTTAGCACAGGTTATGCACCAGTACAGACTAGATTGCTGTTCATTTCTCAAAAGTCCTAAAATATTTAGCACACCTCAAAATCATACTCAAACCAACAATCCCCAAAAATATTATCTGGGAAACAAAGGCATGGACTAGATTGAATTTTCAAATTTAAAACCAGTTTTAATAGATATGTATAATAAAACATACAAAACTACAAAAAACAAGGGTAAAGCTCACAGTACATATGGTTGAGAACAGTAAGTAGACAGTACCGGGTAATGCAGAAATACATACAGCCATCAAAGACCCATCAATTGTATCCTAAACTCCATTTAAAAATAACTAGTTGTCACATAGTCTTCACTCACGGCTTGTATAGCGTAAAATGCATACCTGCATATATATTGACATATGTGTTACTGGACTACTGCATAGTATAAGGCTGCACAGTGCTTAGTCAAATAGGGCCCAAACATCCTCCATAAAAAAAATGCAGTCTATCCAGCACACAGAGCACCATTAATAAGCTGTCATGTAGAGTAAAATGCATGTGAACTTACATGATCAGCTCTCCCGGTAAGTACTGTTCCACAACGACCCCAACAGCGCCGTTTCGCCTGACTGGCTTCCTCAGATAGGGGGCATATGTGTCTGCTGTTCAGTCAGTTTTCCTATATTTACTATGTATTATTTTTTCTGACTTGAATGCCCCGCCCTTCACATTGCTGTGATTTTAATTACATCCAAACACAGTTGGTTCTGAGCTTCCTATAAAAGCAGGCTTTACTATGTTATTAGCCATAGGTAAGTGTTCACACTAGGCAGTCAGCTCAGGTACACATCCGTTCTGAGATTACCTTGACGTTTGGTGGATGGGCTCACAACTTTTGGCCAAATCTTGTGCTAAGAATCTCATGTGTTTTTTCATAAATTTCACAAGCCATTATGCTATTCCCATTTCATGTATCGCACATTTCCTTGGTTTAGCACAGTAAATTTTGAGTGCAGCCATTGATCTATTTGCTATATGGATATTCATTCGTCACGGCCTCTGTCTGTCATGGAAATCCAAGTCGCTGATTGGTCGCGGCAAAACAGCCACAACCAATTAGTGATGGGCACAGTCCGGAAGAAAATGGCCGCTTCTTACTCCCCGCAGTCAGTGCCCGGCACCCGCATACTCCCCTCCAGTCACCGCTCACACAGGGTTAATGCCGGAGGTAACGGACCGCGTTATGCCACGGGTAACGCACTCCGTAACCGCTGCTATTAACCCTGTGTGTCCCCAACTTTTCACCATTGATAATGCCTATGCGGCATCAATAGTAAAAAAATGTAATGTTAAAAATAATTAAAAAACAAAAAACCTGCTATTCTCACCCTCCGTAGTCCGCTGAGCCGCATGCGCCTGCCGCCATCTTCCGTTCCCGGTGATGCATTGCAAAATTACACTGCTGTATACTATGTGGGCTGTGTTAGATACCGCGTGGCTGCTATATACTAAATAGACAGTGTTGTATACTATATGGTCAGTGTTATATACTATGTGGGCAGTGTTATAAACTACGTGGCTGTGCTATATACTATGTGGGCTATGTTCTATACTGCGTGCTATATACTATGTGGCCACTGTTATATACTGCGTGGGCAGTGTTATATACTACATGGCCAGTGTTATATACTGCGTGGCCTGTATTATATATTACATCGCCTGTGTTATATACTGCGTGGCTGCTATATACTGCGTGGGCTGTGTTATATAGTACGTGGCTGTGTTATATACTGCGTGGCCACTGTTATATATTGCGTGGCCTGTATTAATGCATCGGGTATTCTACAATATGTATGTATATAGCAGCCACATAGTATATAGCACAGGCCACATAGTATTTGTCTGCTATATACTACATGGCTCCTATATACTATGTGGCCTGTGCTATATACTATGTGGCTGCTATATACTGTACATACATAAATACATATTCTAGAATAATCGAAGCGTTAGAATTGGGCCACCATCTAGTTTATTCTATAAACCTCTGATAACATGTCTCCGAATTTCCAAGCAATAAGTTTTGTTTGTGTTTTCTGAAAAGGAGAAATGGTTAAAATTAAAAAAAAAAAAAAAAAACAGTGCTTTCAGACCACAAATAATGCAAAGAAAACAAGTTCATAATCAGTTATAAACAACAATACTAATGTTTTATCTCAGGAAGAGTTCAGTAATCAATATTTTGCGGAATAACCATGATTTTTAATCACATTTTTCATGCGTCTTGGCATGCTCTCCACCAGTCTTTCACACGGCTTCTGGTACAAAAATGTAAGCAGTTCTTTGTTTGATGGCTTGTGACTATCCATCATCCTCTTGATTACATTCCAGAGGTTTTCAATGGGGTTCAGGCCTGGAGATTGGGCTGCCCATGACAGGGTTTTGATGTGGTGGTATCTCCATTTTTGCCAGAGCTGTATAGCTTACATAATATCACAAGAAAATACCCCAATAAAATACAGTCAACAGAAAATAAATCCTCTAATGGTGGTTTCACATACTTAATTTTTTAACAAAAATGTGTTTTTA
Organism: Ranitomeya imitator; assembly: GCF_032444005.1. NCBI lineage: Eukaryota > Metazoa > Chordata > Amphibia > Anura > Dendrobatidae > Ranitomeya > Ranitomeya imitator. The sequence continues at coordinate 71,840,057 of NC_091284.1, read as the reverse complement.
CAACAAAAAAATGCTGCTGGCAAATATGAAATACATTTCAAGCACTGCATATTGTGACATTTTTCACACTATCGATGCACTCTTGTGTCCATGATGTTTTTTTTTTAATTTTTTTTCCAAATGCAGCATTTGCTAGGTGTGACATTATTTCATAAACTTCTCTGAAGGAAAAAAAAAATCCAAAAGAAATCCATAAAACTCATAAAATTAATATGGAAATCTTTATACTTTCTAGCCATAAAAACATAATGCAACAAATTAGTTTACTATTAATGCCACCAAACAATTCTAAATAATAATGAGTGACTGTGCAATCTATAGGGTTGTGGAGAGGTCCAGTAAGTAAATGGTATTACTATTGCCAGAAAAGCTCCGATGGTCAACTGCATTTAAGAGAATGTGTATGTTAGATTTAAAAGAAAGCTGATTGCTGGCTTATGCCTCCCAAACCACAGGCAGCATGTGTCAGACACTAGCTTTGTCATTCAAATCAAGTATGTTTTACTCTCAAATGCTTATGTGTTTCCCCTGTTTGGGAACCACATGGTTTACTGGTCCAAAAGGCCGGTCTCCAGCAGCTTCTCCCCTCCCTGTTCAAATTGAGTGACAATTCTCTCTCTATACAGAGATGTAGGCGAGAACTGTCACTCATGGCGAGTGGGGTAGGAAAAAAACACTGTGTATTGGCTTTGTGAACTACTCATATGAACGGCATGATCCTGAGTCTGTTTTGAAAGGGAATATGTCAGCAGGTTTTTGCTATGGAATCTGAAGAAAGGATGAGATAGGGGTTAAACACAGATTTCAGCAATGCCTCTCCTATCAAGCTCCGTGTATACAAATAACAAAAGACTGACAGTCACTTTCAAACATGAAAACAGGTGTGGACAGATGCTAACTAAGAATAGCCATTATTATATATAACTAAGAAATAAAGTAGCACTCTATAGCACTATAGCATGCAAACATGAGATACATGAAATTTGAATTGCTTTACTGCTGCAAACAAATAGGAAAAAATTAGAATACTTAGCTCATATATGGATCAAATCTTATGGACTCGGCAGCCATGATAAGGCTGTTCTTTCTGCTTACCATATAAAGGTAAGCTATCAGCCCATGAGAGGAATCACGTTAGGATAGGTCCCAACAGAGAGAATCACCTTATCGTAGTTGTGGGATACACATGAATTGGCCAATTTATGCTCTAAGTATTCTCAATTTTTCCTATTTTCTATAGCAATAATGCAATTCAAATTTTCTATATTTCATGTTTGCAAGCAGCGATACAGAGTGCTACTTTACTTGCTAGTTATCAATTCTGTGATTTTCTTTGCTTGCAATGATTGCAAGGAGCATATCATTGCTGGGACACAGCAGCACCTGAAAGGCGCCCTCCTGTGATAAGCAACTCACTGTCTGTATGCTATGTACATACAGAGCCTAGGGTGGGCGGGGTTAGCTTCCTCAGCTCTGCTGTATTGCTAAATCTAAAAACTTTGATTTTGTCAGAACGGCTGCATACAGTAAAGTGAGTGATACATCACTGAATTCAGCTTCCTTTTGCCTATATCAGGCTGCTCTCAGATGATGTAGCAATAGCCTGCTGACAGATTCCCTTTAAATGTATTTTATTGCTATGAAATGTGGCAGCATTTCCAAGTAAAACATACCTGCTTACCATGACTGAGAAAGAGCCTGATTCATATTGCCCATAGTTCAAGCAGCTTATGCGAAGCTATTGTCAGCAAAAGGCATAAATTCCCTTCTTGTACAGCCCTATTGTGACGCGGATGCAACTGAAGATACAAAGGGGTTACTGTGATGCGGACGCAACTGAAGGTACAAAGGGGTGGACTCACTGGACCATGACAACAATCCTCCCACGGGCGAGCCGACCAGGTGGATCACCCCCTATACAGGGAGCGTTAGGGGCAGACCCGTGAGTGACTATCGCCACGGCAGCTGGAAGACAGGGAGAGCGGAACAGGAAGCAGGACACGAATTGGCAGACAGGACTCCGAGGGAACAGAAAGAACAGAAGGGTAGGACTAGCGGAAAACAGTCCGAACGGAAGATGAGTATAGGCAGACTGGAGGCAGGAACAAGGACTGAGCGATAGCTACGGACCAGCAGGCAGGACCCAGAAGGAACAGACGGGACTGAGTATGTGAACAGGACCTAGAAGGAGAATGGGTAGAAGCACAAGGTCATGTCTAGGAACACAGAGACAATGGTGCAACCAGAATAACTTGTGGAGCACAAATGAACACAAGGGAAGGTAAGGAGGAAGGGGCAGGATAATAAGGCCAGCGCAAAAAGTAGTGCTTCCGGGTTGGAGTCCTCCAAAGGAATAGAGAGGACAGGAAGGGAAAGCAGGAACGGTCTCAGAAATGTGTGCATGCAGCGCTGAACCCAGCGTCCGAGTGCAGCCGACGAGAGGCAGAGACCGGGAGCGAGTGCAGAGGAGAAAACACCAGGTGGGGATCTGCAGCAGAGGAGGCTCACCAGGAAGCCAAAGACACGTGAGTATGACAAGGTGCGGGGATCGGCAGCGGCAGCAAGGATGTGACACCTATCTCTGTCTACCGCTGCTTTGGAAGATTGTGATTTCATGCCTCTTATGTGAATTTAGAGACCCAATTGAGAGTTATAGACTAATCTTGTCTCTATTTAGATCTCCTGCTTCTCTGCTTGGGTGCTTTTTTCCCTCTATTGTTAAAGGTACCGTCACATTTAGCGACGCTCCAGCGATATAGACAACGATTCGACCTAAACTAGATCGCTGGAGCGTCGCTGTTTAGGTCGCTGTAGAGATGTCAAACACAGCAACTCCAGAACGATGCAGGAGCGATCCAGTGACGTACTTATCGTTTTCGCTGGTTGTTAGCTCTGTGAAAAAACATTGCTGGCATCTTTGCTTTTGCTGTCAAACATGACGAGTCACGCCGACCTGACGACCAAATAAAATTCTGGACTTTCAGAGATGACCAGCGATGTCACAGCGGGATCCTGATCGCTGCTGCGTGTCAAACACAACGAGATCGCTATCCAGGACGCTGCAATGTCACGGATCATTGTCGTTCTCGTTGTAAAGTTGCTCAGTGTGAAGGTACCTTTAGAGCAAAGTCGACTAAGAACAGAGCTGCCATGAATAACCACATTTTTTGGCCATGGCCTCTGTAGGAGAAAGATTGAGCTGCCCCTCCTATGATTTCAATATGTACTTACCCTCTAATGTATCTCAACACTATGAGTTTGTGAAAGATGGGAGATGCCAGGTTGCACAAAAAGTTAATTTTGCCTTTCGTTTCTTTAACCTAACATGGTGTGGGATAAATTTACTACTTAATCCTATTTACCTCAAATACTAAGTGATTTTATTAGCCGCTTCCTTCTTGTAGACTCTTTTTGTTTTCAATAAATGTCACAGCTTATAAAAAAATATGAAAGTAAAATGGGAAAAAAATCAATGTTACAACGTAGGCCAATATCTGAGAGAAGTGGAAAGATTGAGCTTAATCTTTTCTTAAACACTGTTAAAACCTTAAACAATTGCTACATAAGCTTTATAATTGATCCATAAGCCTCACATAAATGAAGTTTAATTGTGTGTTTCGTTTTAGACGTAGTAGACTCAATGGTGCGCAAAATAATGTGGAGAAACATGGTTATATTCTGCAGTTGTACAAGATTTTAGAGTGATGACATGACACCTACGTCTTAGGTAGACTACGTATTAAAGAACTTATGAGGGGCAAACTATCAGAAACTGGCATGGCATTAATCAATGGTCATGTTTCAAGGATCGCTAAAGGGTTGAACATAGATTTACAGTCACCTCTTGTAGGTGGTACTTTCAAGATAGCTTTTTTTATTCTGCAAGAGAGCTAATTTGCTTACTTGTTCCACATAGAGCAATTCATAGAGACCTCTATACTTAGCTGGTCAAGTCTCTTCCTCACATGTTACCTCAAGGATATTGCACTTAGACAATCAGTCAGACTCTGCCATACTCACTAATCGGAGGTAGAAACCCAGAAAAAGGCTCCCTTATAGGGTAGCCACCTTTCTAAGGCTATATTAACATGACCACTAGTCATCCATTAGAACGGATCCAGCAGCAATCCGTTGGCAAAAAAGTTGTGCAAAGGTTTTTATAAAACTCATTTTAGCTGGATCAGTTTTTTTTAACAGTGAAGTCTATGGAAAATGGATCTGTTAATTAGCCATCCATTTTTCATTCATTTGAAAGATTCTGTTTTTGATTACTGGATCAGTTTCCAATGGAAGAAAATAAAATGACTAATTGTCGAGTCCTATTATAAAAATGGACAAAAACTTTGTGAACGCACAAATTTTTTTGCCAACGGATTGCTACAGGATCTATTCTAATGGATTATTGATGGACATGTGAACAAAGCCTTAGTTGGCATTTTGTAAGACAGTCTCTTTTGTTCAACAATTGTTCATTTGCATATTTTCTCATATAGATTGTTATGCACAACAATGGCACAAGTGGATTTGTAGACCTACTGTGCCACAAGACTGGGTCTGCCTAGGAAGTGGCGTAGCTAAGCGGCTACCAGGTGTTCACTGGAGCCCTGATGGTCGAGACAGACTGGGCTTCAGGTAGCTGCCAGGTACCACTCTAGGCAAATCCCAGTACTGAAGCTACTGACCCCAGGGGTCCAGTTCACTGAGGCAGACTAGGGCTATGTTTAGACACACAGATCAAGGATACTGGATCAGGGACTGGCCACTCACAAACCAGGTTACAATGTTCAGGAACTGGCCTCACTGGGACCAGGGAACTTCAGGATCAGGATACTGGCCACACCAGGGACCACAGGAAAATTTTCAGGCACTGGACAAACCAGAACCAGGGATTTGGGTTCAGAGAACTGGATGCACTGGTCATGGATTTGGGTTTAGGACACTGGTCGCACCGGGATCGGGGGATCTCACAACTACACTACTAGAGCACCATACTACCTAATGTCTAAAGGGAGAGGGAGTCTTTTATACAGGATGACTCCCAGCAATTGGCTGAGAGTCAACCAGCAGATGGATGTCATTTTACTAAATACCTCTCAGCTACAAGCTAAGGGCATTTGCTATGTGCGTGTGCTGCCCCTTAAAGAGCAGGAGAGCATGCACACACTAGGCGCACTACCTGGAGCGGCTGCATGCATTACCACAGGAGCAAGAGCACACCAGGAAACCACTGCGGGGCCAGGGTGGTGAGTATGCCGGTGTACCTACATATAGGGGGAAGGGGAAACCAAGCAGGGGTGGCAGCCATAACTCTACATAGAGTATTACCTTTAAGACTCAATGCTCAGCTGGTCTCTTATGCAAAATAGTACTTCCCAAAAATTACCTCAAAGGTGTCATACCCAGCCAACCATTAAAAGCTAAAAGATTGCTATGGCAGATAGATTGATGGGTCAGATGTTGCCTTTGGAAGGGCATATGCAAAACATTTTATATGAGAGATAGAGCCAAGTATGATGATCACCTTATTAAGTGATGAGCAGAGACAATATATGTCCCTTTTCAGTCTTACTTGAAGCCTTTTCCTAACTACAAAGGTTGGTACCCTAAACAAATAAATTATATGGTGTCAGTCTCCACAAGATAAATATCACCAGTTCAATGTATGAGGTGCCGTGACTCTGCATGGTTCAAAAGCCGGCAGCGCTTTTAATGGAGCGGACATGTGCTGCATCCAGAGCGCTGCCGATTGCTGACCGTGGGGATGTAGCCTTATAGGTGCAGCAGTTGCAGTCGCACCTGGGGCCTGGAGACTATTAGGGCCCCAAAGGTCACTTTGTCCCATATGAAAATACTAATGCTACTAAAGAGCTGTGTTAGTTGGGGGCCCTGGAGATTTTCCACTGGGAACAATAGCTTCAAGTAATGCCTCTGGCTTACTCCAATGTGGAATTGCCATACTAATGCCATTATATGCACAACATTACTAAACAAAGCCACCAAGGTTAAATTGCTAAACCACCATGTAATGTAACTAATCCAGCACATAAGATAAGGCCCCGTCACACTTAGCGACGCTAAAGCGATCCCGACAACGATACGACCTGTCTGGGATCGTTGCTGCGTCACTATGTGGTCGCTGGTGAGATGTCAAACTGTGAGATCTCCCCAATGACGCAGCAGCGATGCGGCGACCTGTAGCGACCTGTACAACGATGTCACATGGCAGCTATTTCATGACGATTAACGGACCTCAATGAGGGACGTCCTGTCATGAGGTCGTTGGTAAGGTGTCAAACACAGCGATGTGTGCTACCCAGCGGGACCTCAACGATCAAAAAAAGGTCCAGGCCATTCCGACACGACCAGCGATCTCACAGCAGGGGCCTGGTCGCTGCTACGTGTCACGCATAGCGAGATCGCTACTGAGGTCGCTGTTGCATCACAAAACTTGTGACTCAGCAGCGATCTCGCTAGCGATCTCGCTTTGTGTGACGGGGCTATACTCTAGGTACAATACTTTAATAAGATATCTCAAGTTAGATAATGATTTGGTAACTGAAGGTGGACTAATCTCAGAAATCCATATATCTTCATCCCTTATCCCTTTACTGATGCGTTTCTCATCTACCAATATCAATAAACAGTAGGGATATCAAGACTCGTATATTACAGAAAAAACAAAACCCTTTAACAATTACTCTTCATTAAACATCATTAAAAAAAACACCTATTTTGTGCCAAAACACAATTACAAACACCAAAATGTAAAACTAGACTGGCCTGTAAGTGGGACTTCTTCCTCTGCTATCACTGTCAGTAACTTCAAAAAGTTATTCCAAACTCAGTATTACTGTAACGCTGTACACACAGGAAGAAGGGTCGGGGGAGGAGAGATGTGGTTGGTCATTGGAGTGGGAATGGGATAAAGATCTCTCCTATTCTTCACTCCAACCTTTGCTGTCGAGGTTGGCACCTTTAAAGTGACAGTGGAGCCTCATCTCCTCCTCAGCTATTCTGAATGTCCCCTAACTTCTCTATTCAATTCAAACACAGTAATATTACTGTGATATCACAGTAATACCAACCACATCTCCCACACTTCTCATGTTCTGATATTGTACTGAATTTGTTTTGTAGTAATATGGTGTTCTTAACCAAATTCAAGAAAAGGTAATGATTTTGACATCTGTAGGTAGATAGCAGATAAAGAGGTTGTTTAGTAAAAAACATATCATATAGATGCAGAATCCACAGGATAAGTTATTTATTAGTGGGAGCCCAAATGTTGGGACCATCACCAATTGGCAAAAATGGGAACTATTGTTTCCTTGTTAAAATGCAACAGCAGCGTGCATGCTTGACTGCCTCTCCATTCATGACCTATGGGGCCGCAGAGCGCTGTGGTCCGCTCTTTTTCGGGCACCGCTACAGAATAGGAATGTGGTGGCGGTTGTGCTCACACACGGAAACTCTGTTCCAATGGGAATAAGAGTGCCTCTTCGGCGGAATAAAATTCCCCATTGTGAAGATCGGTGAGGGTCCTAGTGGATGGATCCATGCTGATCAATACGCTATCATCTACAGTTAGGGCCAGAAATATTTGGACAGTGACACAATTTTCGCGAGTTGGGCTCTGCATGCCACCACATTGGATTTGAAATGAAACCTCTACAACAGAATTCAAGTGCAGATTGTAACGTTTAATTTGAAGGGTTGAACAAAAATATCTGATAGAAAATGTAGGAATTGTACAGATTTCTTTACAAACACTCCACATTTTAGGAGGTCAAAAGTAATTGGACAAATAAACATAACCCAAAAAAAATATTTTTATTTTCAATATTTTGTTGCAAATCCTTTGGAGGCAATCACTGCCTTAAGTCTGGAACCCATGGACATCACCAAACGCTGGGTTTCCTCCTTCTTAATGCTTTGCCAGGCCTTTACAGCCGCAGCCTTCAGGTCTTGCTTGTTTGTGGGTCTTTCCATCTTAAGTCTGGATTTGAGCAAGTGAAATGCATGCTCAATTGGGTTTAGATCTGGAGATTGACTTGGCCATTGCAGAATGTTCCACTTTTTGGCACTCATGAACTCCTGGGTAGCTTTGGATGTATGCTTGGGGTCATTGTCCATCTGTACTATGAAGCGCCATCCAATCAACTTTGCAGCATTTGGCTGAATCTGGGCTGAAAGTATATCCCGGTACACTTCAGAATTCATCTGGCTACTCTTGTCTGCTCTTACGTCATCAATACACACAAGTGACCCAGTGCCATTGAAAGCCATGCATGCCCATGCCATCACGTTGCCTCCACCATGTTTTACAGAGGATGTGGTGTGCCTTGGATCATGTGCCGTTCCCTTTCTTCTCCAAACTTTTTTCTTCCCATCATTCTGGTACAGGTTGATCTTTGTCTCATCTGTCCATAGAATACTTTTCCAGAACTGAGCTGGCTTCTTGAGGTGTTTTTCTGCAAATTTAACTCTGGCCTGTCTATTTTTGGTATTGATGAATGGTTTGCATCTAGATGTGAACCCTTTGTATTTACTGTCATGGAGTCTTCTCTTTACTGTTGACTTAGAGACAGATACACCTACTTCACTGAGAATGTTCTGGACTTCAGTTGATGTTGTGAACGGGTTCTTCTTCACCAAATTAAGTATGCGGCGATCATCCACCACTGTTGTCATCCGTGGACGCCCAGGCCTTTTTGAGTTCCCAAGCTCACCAGTCAATTCCTTTTTTCTCAGAATGTACCCAACTGTTGATTTTGCTACTCCAAGCATGTCTGCTATCTCTCTGATGGATTTTTTCTTTTTTTTCAGCCTCAGGATGTTCTGCTTCACCTCAATTGAGAGTTCCTTTGACCGCATGTTGTCTGCTCACAGCAACAGCTTCCAAATGCAAAACCACACATCTGGAATCCACCCCTGACCTTTTAACTACTTCATTGATTACAGGTTAACGAGGGAGACGCCTTCAGAGTTAATTGCAGCCTTTAGAGTCCATTGTCCAATTACTTTTGGTCCCTTGAAAAAGAGAACGCTATGCATTACAGAGCTATGATTCCTAAACCCTTTCTCCGATTTGGATGTGGAAACTATCATATTGCAGCTGGGAGTGTGCACTTTCAGCCCATATTATATTTATAATTGTATTTCTGAACATGTTTTTGTAAACAGCTAAAATAACAAAACTTGTGTCACTGTCCAAATATTTCTGGCCCTAACTGTATGCTGTGTATACATGATAATTTGTTTTTACCCAATAATCCCTTTAACTAATGTATGAATGGGACAGGTAAAGTTTTACCAGGTAATCTAGATCTGTGCAAATATATTAGAACAAAAGAAATAACATCATTTTTTATTTGTCCATTTTCTGCAAACTAATATACTTTTTGGACTACTGTAACTTACAAATCTAAATTCAATGAAATTGATATAGCAAAGAAAATATGTTAACTTTGTTACAAAGATTCTTCTCCAAATTTCTTTCCAACATCCGTAAAAGTGCTCTCCAATTATTTAATAGATTCTGCAACAGTGCAGGTTGCTATATTCTTTTTAAGATAGCTTTTCAGCTCCTATATAGTGCACACCAATCACATATAATGACAGTCTAACAATTGAAAACCATTTTATAGAAAACCCACAGTTTAGAGATTGTCCAGTCAGAAACTGATATGATATTGCTTTTTTGGTCTGTCCCCTAGCTCCCCCAGGATGTGGAGAGATTTACTGACTGTCCATTTCATTTTTTCATACACTGTGACTGATGGCTTCTGTTCTTCAATTTGTATGTAATTTTTGTCACGATTACCGTTAACAGTTTAAGACCCAGTGAATCAGAAAGTGCGTGACAAAAGAAAGTCATGGCTTAGGGGGAAGATCTGTTCAAAACCTAAATGGCTTGGAAATCAGAGAACCAGATGAAGTTTGCTCTTGAACCATAACATTTGTTTTCAGAGCTCTATTCTAGTTGGTGAGTAAAGATTTGGTAAAAGGCTCTACCCAGACCTTAAATCCCACTCGACTTGCATCTCCAAAGAAGATGAAGGTGGCAGAAGTCTGATGAATTTATCAAAAAAAATCAGGGGCTTACCATATCGGTGATCCCCTCACATTTCAAACAAAGCAACACATGTCAGCATAGATTTAATCAAGGATTATCAGAGTAACTCAGTTTTCCTAAGAAATTAGGATCCCAGAGGTAAGCAATGCTTACTATATTCCTAAAGATAATGTCTCCTGTTACTAACACCGAAGCTCCATCATTGGGCACTTGGAAACTACATCCTCTGCCTTAGCAGCTGTCTCTCTCTGCTCCTGCGCATGTGCACTGCTAAAGTCAGACATTTAGGCTTCATAGGTCAGCTGAGGGGTGGTGAGTCATTTTAGTATTTAGGCAGTATTGAATCCTGACGGCAACCAAGTTCCTAGTCTTAACTGTGTATCTTATGTGAAACCAAGTCGTGGTTTACTGCTGGTCTCTGCAGCCTCTGTACCTTTAATCCGAAGGGACAATCCTGGCAAACTCATGTTTGCTTTACCACTTAGGCTAAGTTCACATTGTGTTAGTGCAGTCCGTTCAACGCATACGTTAAACGGACTGCGCTAACGCAAGTGCCGATGTTGGCACAGCACTAGTGCAGATGGAGCATCTGCTAGCTCCATCTGCGCTAGCAGTGACGGACCCGGAAACGCTGCAGCCCGCGTCTCAGGTCCGTCACTCAATGATGGCACATCGCTAGCGCACGCCCATTGTGGACGTGTGCTAGCGATGCATCTGCCATAGAAAGTAATGGCGGCGTTAACGGACTACGTTACACCGCGTTATGTCGCGGTGTAACGTAGTCCGTTTAACAGGTCACACTAACGCAGTGTGAACCCAGCCATAGTCAAGTTTGCTATTCCAAATTTCCTTTTTTTATACACTGCTGTGCTGTTTCAATGTGCCTACATTCCTGGCTCTGCTTTTGTAAGGTGATTGTCCTGCATACTCAGCTAGGCTCTTCCAATGTGCCATTATGCTATGTGGTTCCATGCAAAAGGTTCCAACATAAGAAGTTCTGGAATTCCACAATGAAAGAGCCATCTAGCATTCCCAGTTCTGCTGTCCCACACTTCAGGTGCCTTTTTGCATTTCCAGATCTGCTGTCCTATACCACAGGTGTTATCCAGTCTATCAGACTATGGTGTTCCATGCTGCTACCATTTAGTAAATCTAGGACGGCAATACCAAAGCCTCAAGTCTGTACTGCTTATTCAAACCTGGGGTTCAGAGAATCCACCTCATTGGGTCAGCCTTTACCTTTCATCTTTAAAATTCTGGGTCTTCTCTATAAAACTTGTAGTTTGAATTATGGAAATATAAAGCTTCTGGCACATTCTGAACATGAAATAAAAAATAAATCTGAGTTACATGTGTGATCATAATGCAGGTGTGAAAATATGGTGACTGATTCAATGAAGGTTATAACCTTCCTGTAGACCACATGGGGATAGGTAGGATAGACCAATTATCCCCTTGTTTGTATTAGAAAACCAGTTACTTTAACAACTAAGGCAAAGTAGTGGTCTTGGCAGGAAGGACAGGTCATAGAGACTCCAACATTCATTAATATTTAATCTCTGCTTATAACCAATAAAGAATATAAATATATATACTGTGTATACATTTAAATTACAACACAAGAAGGAAAAGATGTGGAATTATGTAAAGCAAAGGGTTAAAGGACATGTTAATGACAGGCAAATAATAAAAAAATGGAGAAACCTATTTTTAAAACCATCTTAATTTATTTATAAAAAAGTATAAGCTCCACATACCGAAATACAAGCACTTACACACATTGGCACAAAATAATAGGGAATGTTGTCTGAGAAATGTTCTGCCATGCTAAATGAAATCATCAAGATCCACTGTTGGCAGCTCTCTTTGCAATTCCAAATCAATGACATCCCAGATGTGCTCAATAGGAGTCAAGTCTGTAGAGTTTGCAGGCTATGGTAGCTTGTTTAAGCCATGCATGCTGCTCAAAGTAACATGATTAAAATGTGGCCTGATGCTGTATTGAAAAAAAGCTTTTTGGACACTTTGGAGAAAAAACCTGGCCACTCGTTCCACGATCAAATCAATGTAACAATTAGCTGTTAGTGTACCTGAAAGGAAGACTAATGGGATCTGACAACTGTAAATTATGCCAATCCTCACCATAATCCCAGGAGAAGTACAGAATAATACAGACATACAGGTCATTTCATGGTGTTGACCACTTTCTCTCCAGATCAATAACCAACTCTCATTGTATTCAAGAATAAAGTGAGATTAGCTGAAAAGGATAGACTACTGTTCTGGCTTCTGCGCCATGATAGCCTTAAAGAGCAGCAGTTTGAAGTCGATGGATCACCTGTAGCTGGATGTCTAGTCTATAGTCTAATTTTGTACAAATGCCAGTGTCGCAAAGACATATTGTGAACTAAACGATCACCTATAGATCTACCTTTCCTAATGGTTAGTCAGGGATTGTCAGGAATAAAAAAATAAGAAAAAAATAGGAGCGCACTTACCCTAGTGTGGTATGCATCATTTTATTGAGACATAAAAAGTAGACAGCAGGGAGGGGCAGGATCTGCCATGGACAACGGCCATTTCGTGCGTGCTGGCACTTCAACGGGTCCTAATGGTGAATGAACTGAAGGAGTGTTATATGGACCGGATCTAGTCCTAAACTCCACCCCTCTATTGCTCAAACAACAAATAATAATGTGAGAATTAAAAACAACATGCTATTAAAAACAATGAACTTAGAACACATTCTAGGGAACCAGATATCGATTGAAGATGAATACATTAACAGTTTACAAAAACACGGACATGTCGACCTTTTCATTGAAACCAGATGGTCCTGCCGCATTGGTGCGTATGATCCACCTGGCTTCTCTACGTAGCAAAAGCCGGCACAAATCCCCTCCGCCCTCCGGCAGTGAGACGCGCTCCAAACCCGCAAACCTCAAAGATTGAACATCTCCCGCATGGTGAGTCCGTACATGATCTATCAATCTAGGGGCACCCTTTCCTGTTTTTATAGAGTTAAAATGTTCTCTGATACGGACAAACAGGGGGCGAATAGTTTTGCCGATGTAAAAACCTCGGCATGAACAAAACAGAATATATACAACATGGGAAGTTCTACACGATATAAAATCTCGTACTCTGTGCTGCATATGTCCAACTCTCACTGGATCTCCTGTATAGTGATATTTACAAAAATTACAACTTCCACATTTGAAATTACCTGTGGGTACACTATCAGTGAGCCAATTATTTCTATCAGTTGTAAAACGGTTCCTGACTACTAGATCTCTGATATTTTTGCTCCGACGACTGGCAAAAAGGGGACCTCTTTTCACAACTTCTTTAAGGTCACTATCCTGACTTAGGATCTGCCAATTTTTGCGTATAACTGATCTAATATGATTATCAAGCGGTCCGAACTTGAAACTGATGATAAACTTTTTTTCATGTTTTTTCTTATGGGACATAACAACATTAGTAGCTTTTGCTTTATCATACGCATTATTAAGAACTGATAGAGGATATCCTCGTTTTTTAAAACGATTAATTAAATCCGCTGACTGCCGCTCAAATCCTTCAGGGTCATTGTTAATTCTTTTAACCCTTAAGATTTGGCTAAAGGGAAGAGAACGTTTCACATAAGGGGGATGGGCACTGTTGAAGTGTAATAGTGAGTTGGACGCTGATGGTTTTCGATACACCTCTGTGATCAAACCTTTACTGTTTATATGCAATTTGACGTCTAAAAAGACTAAATTAGTGCCTCCAAATTGCGAGGTGAACCGCATATTCATGGTGTTGGATGTCCCCAAGTGCTCAACGAAATCGTTGAAAGCATCTTGGTGTCCATCCCACACCATGAATATGTCATCCACATATCTAGCATAAAGCTTGATATGTTGGAGGAAGGGATTACTTGAGGAATAAATATACTCCTCTTCAAACCTGGCAAGAAAGAGGTTTGCCAGGGTACATGCGACGGGGGTACCCATCGCGGTACCGACCGTCTGCATGTACCACTGGCCATCAAATTGAAAAGCATTATGCTTTAGAATGAATGAAAGTCCCTCACAAATAAAGTCAACAGTGTCCTGCCCAGTAGGCGTATTTTGCAAAATACATTTGATTGTCTCTACTCCCAATGTTTGTGGTATACGAGTATACAGGCTTTCGATGTCGATAGATGTCAAAGAATACGAATCATGCCATTCAAAATCCTTCAGAATTTGTAAAAAAGCCCCTGTATCTTTTATGTAGGAAGGAACATCCAACAAGAGAGGGCGTAATAGCCAGTCAATGTATGAAGAGAGCGGCTCAGTCAGAGAGCCCACCCCTGACACGATAGGACGGCCAGGGGGGGCTACTGCTGACTTGTGCAGTTTAGGTATGTGATACCAATGGGGACGCCTTGGAAATTTAGGATAAAGTTTTTCAGCTTGCTTAGATGAAAATACCCTTTTTTCTACAAATTTTCTCAAAAGAGAATGTAACGAATTTTTAAATTTTATAGTAGGGTCCCCTTTAAGTTTTACGTACGTATCCTCATCAGACAACTGTCTTAGAGCTTCTATTTTATAGTAGTCCCTCGATAGTAACACCACGTTACCTCCCTTATCTGCATTACGGACAATTACGTCTGACCAGCTTTGTATTTCAGTTAGAGCCTGTTTCTCTTTTGTTAGAAGATTATCTGAGGGTCGCTCGTATATTAAGGCCTCTATATCTCTCAATACCTGCATCTGAAAAATATCCACAACGTTTCCTGGGGATATGGGGGGCATATACGTGGACTTGTTACCCCCAATAAAAGGTTGAACTACCATATCCTCCTCAATTCTTGACCGTGGAACGGTATACAACGAATCAATGAGGTCTCGTGTCTCCTCCCGTACTTCGTCAAATGGGTCCTCAGTGACAAAAAAGCCAAGGGGGCCCACGTGACAGGGTGACTCTCCCGGGAAAATTTCCCGGGGGACTAAATTGTATTTAGCTGTGGAAAAAGATTTATGTAAATGAATTTTGCGTGTCGCCTTAAATAAATCGATCTTAAAGTCTACTATATCAAACCGTTCTGGAATACAAAAATTGAGTCCCTTAGTGAGAACAGATATATGCATGTCATTCAGTATTCGAGGAGTAAGGTTGACCACTGCTATTTCATCGGTTTCCACGAAACTTGTCGTCTTTTTCTGGCGTTTCCTTCTGCCATTTCTCCTACTCCCTCGGCGCGTCCTGCGTCTAAAGGGGACACACCTGAGGTAGTTGCTTGTTGTGGAGGCGTTATACTTGTGGATGCGGCAGAATCTTCCGCTGCACTCGAATCAGAGTCTGTGGTGAGATAATCTCTTTTATTTTTATTTCTTTTGAACTGGGATTTATTCCATCCTTGTCCTTTGTTTTGATTCCACTTGCTGCGGAATTTTCGATTGTTATCAGCCGGGACGCCTTTATTCCAAGAAAAGATTTTTCCGGACTCGAAGTCGATCTTGTCTCTAACGAACTTATCCCTTTTCCTTTGTTTAATCTCATTTTGCAGGGTTATAAGTTTTGTGTCCAATTTCTTATCTAAAACTGTCCATTGAGTATCAGACAATCTAGTTTTTAGTTCCTCTTTAGTTTTCACAAATTCAGCTTTTGTGGCCTCGTAGTTAATAATATTTTGTTTCAGGACAAGACGTAGTAAATCCTGGGAGCACTGTAATAATATTTTCTCCCATTCTTTAATAAAGGACTCATTGTCTTTATACTGAGCCATTTCTTTAGTGACTCTCAGTCCTCGCGGTACACGGCCGCACTCCATATAGGATTTTAAAGAATTATTTGTCCAGAACAAATTGACTTCCCTTTCTGCGGCCATAAATAATTTGTGTTCAAGTGTCTTAGTGCTCAAAGAGAAGACGTTGTCATGTAGTTCACATTCAGAAAAGTAAGAATCCACATTCTCCCTCCCTGCTAGGAGTCCATGTGAAGGATTTGAGCGGCAGACAGCGGATTTAATTAATCGTTTTAAAAAACGAGGATATCCTCTATCAGTTCTTAATAATGCGTATGATAAAGCAAAAGCTACTAATGTTGTTATGTCCCATAAGAAAAAACATGAAAAAAAGTTTATCTTCAGTTTCAAGTTCGGACCGCTTGATAATCATATTAGATCAGTTATACGCAAAAATTGGCAGATCCTAAGTCAGGATAGTGACCTTAAAGAAGTTGTGAAAAGAGGTCCCCTTTTTGCCAGTCGTCGGAGCAAAAATATCAGAGATCTAGTAGTCAGGAACCGTTTTACAACTGATAGAAATAATTGGCTCACTGATAGTGTACCCACAGGTAATTTCAAATGTGGAAGTTGTAATTTTTGTAAATATCACTATACAGGAGATCCAGTGAGAGTTGGACATATGCAGCACAGAGTACGAGATTTTATATCGTGTAGAACTTCCCATGTTGTATATATTCTGTTTTGTTCATGCCGAGGTTTTTACATCGGCAAAACTATTCGCCCCCTGTTTGTCCGTATCAGAGAACATTTTAACTCTATAAAAACAGGAAAGGGTGCCCCTAGATTGATAGATCATGTACGGACTCACCATGCGGGAGATGTTCAATCTTTGAGGTTTGCGGGTTTGGAGCGCGTCTCACTGCCGGAGGGCGGAGGGGATTTGTGCCGGCTTTTGCTACGTAGAGAAGCCAGGTGGATCATACGCACCAATGCGGCAGGACCATCTGGTTTCAATGAAAAGGTCGACATGTCCGTGTTTTTGTAAACTGTTAATGTATTCATCTTCAATCGATATCTGGTTCCCTAGAATGTGTTCTAAGTTCATTGTTTTTAATAGCATGTTGTTTTTAATTCTCACATTATTATTTGTTGTTTGAGCAATAGAGGGGTGGAGTTTAGGACTAGATCCGGTCCATATAACACTCCTTCAGTTCATTCACCATTAGGACCCGTTGAAGTGCCAGCACGCACGAAACGGCCGTTGTCCATGGCAGATCCTGCCCCTCCCTGCTGTCCACTTTTTATGTCTCAATAAAATGATGCATACCACACTAGGGTAAGTGCGCTCCTATTTTTTTCTTATTTTTCTATTTTGGACTTTGCATTTGCTTCTGGAAGCTGCACCCCTGTTGTTGTGGATAATACATATAGCCCTTAATTCCTGTCGGGTGATAAACTTTGTGGATTACTATATCAGCTGTGCGGCTTTATATGTGCGTTCTGTGTTTCTTGGATTGTCAGGAATAAAGTCTTTCTAATTGGGGTCTGATTAGAGCAGTGATGTCAAACGCAAATACATAGAAGGTCGAAATTAATAGCTTGGATAAAGTTTCAGGCCAACCCAGATATTTATTAAAAAAAAGTCTATAATTGAGAAAGTTTTCGTCAAATACAGTATAATGATAAACCTTTTCATATGGATATCTTATTTTGTTTTATATCGACACCTATATTTCAAAAACATGGAAAGATAAAAAGTATTCGGATTGTAGAAAAACTATATTTTTACAGTATAATTATTCACAGTATACACTATATACTGTATGCACGCACATCATGATTATTTACCTGGAACAGTTTTTCTTCAATTCTCTTGCCATATTCTTTAACCCCTTTCTGACATCGAGCATAATAGTATGCCGATGCCGGACTCCCTCCCTTTGATGTGGGCTCTGGCGGTGAGCCCACATCTTTCCCGACACCTGTGAGTTGTTTTAAACAGCTGATAAGTGCCCGGAAGAGCCATGGGTGGAATTGAAAGAAACATATCATAAAACGTCATTGCCAACAGTGCTGAAGTTTACGAGAATGTCATGAGTTTTTGGATGCAGTCCTGGAAAATTCAGTTCGTGTCTGGCCAAAAGTTGACAACATGTATATAATCCTTACATAAAGTTATGACCGCTTTTAAATTGGGGGCAATCATGGGTAAGGACTTTAAAGTTTTTTCAAGTAAAGATAAGTTATCCCTATCAAAGAACAGTTGAAAACTTAAAGATTGAATGGGGTCCGACTGTTGCGAATAGTGCAAAATAGGACACATATCCCCCTTTGGAATGGAGCAGCCGTGAAAATGTCTGACTGCTGCTCCATGAATTCCCTATGTAGCTGCTAAATGCTGCATTTGCTTTTTTGTGCAGCTCCATAAATGATGAACAGATCATATGTCAGGCATACATATTGCTGTTCCATTCAAAAAGGAGATAATGGTGGTAAAAGTGTCCCATTCTGATAATTGTTGCAGTTCCTAAGGCCACAGTCACACATTCAGTATTCGGTCAGCATGCTACATCAGTATTTGTAAGCCAAAAATGGGAGTGCAACAGCAAAAGCACAAAAAGAGGACTTAAAAATCCTGCAATTATTCAAAAGTAGCAGAAAAAAAGACAGCGATGTTTACCTGCCCAGGCCTCCAATTAAATGCACTATCAGGATGTAGTGTAATTAAGATGGCGGCAACATACGTGCAAAAATACAGATGAGACAACCACTCTCGACCTACCAATCCATGGAAGGGGTGGTTGCTTGGTATATTATTGCACAATAGAGGCTTGTATGCGGCGCTGTTCACATGCAGATAGTGCACAGCATCCAGGTTAACAGCCTACTAGTGACACCCATACTATTCGATCAGTCGGGCTGCCCAGTGCTATCCAAATGCATCCCATGTGAAAAGACACAATAGTTTACAAGACGAAATGGGTCCAGCTGCATCCTGAAAGATAAAGTGCAGAAAATACATATAAAAATATGTGAATTATTAGTCAATATTTTGGCCAAGATACGCAACCCGCGTCAAGGGTCCTCGCACTTGCAAGTCCTAACACTAAACAGCAAAAGCATAAAAAGAGGACCTCAAAATCCCTTGCCAACACTGTTGTTGGTATCTATCTAATAACAGTGCCATTGATTTTCCATAAGACCTTGGTTTCACTCATACATATGGTTGAAGTTATTTGAAGGTATAATATGACATTGTCCACGACTATTTGACTATACTGTACCTTGATATGCCTTCTGCTTCATACTAGATATATGATGGTATACTCCTTCAGATTCTATGTAATTCTACCCCAGATGTATTAGTTCTAAAGAGAGAATGCCTATATTATATGGTGCCATATGGGAGAACTGTGGGATGGTTGCAAAAGTCTCTACAGATATGGGGTGCACGACTTTAGGCATTACATGTTCTGGCATTACTGCATGAGAAGGATGGCCTTCTCTGCAGGAGAGGACAAGTTTTCTTTGACAAAGATGAAATACCTGGCTGTTTTATTCTAAATAAAATGTAAAAGCGCAATAAAGTCTTATCCAAGTAAAAAAAAGCAAAGGAAAAGTAGAAGTGCTCACCTTGTGAAACACAACCACTAAAGACCAATCTATTCTACCAGAATATTCCAGAAGCTGCAGCCTCCCAAGGTACTGAACAGGAATAATTTGCCAGGGCAAATGAAGTCACCTGTGCTTACTGGAAATATGACAATCTGCAATCGGCTATGAAGTGCTGGTTTATTGTCAACGCGTTTCAGGATCACACCGACTTCTCCTTCAGGAGAAGCACAAATACTTTTATGCTTGGTAGTCCTAAAGAAGGAGCAAATGTGATTCTGAAATGCATTGACAATAAACCAGCACTTCATATCCGATTGCGGATTGTCGTATTTCCAGGAAGCGCAAGTTACTTCCTTTGCCCTGGAAAATTATTGATATTTTTTCTAGAAGATACAAGATTGCATTATTTGTCGCAAAAAAGTCAAAGTTATGAAGGTTTAGAATATTTGATTTTCTTTTTGTATTTTACGTGAACACTATAGTCCACCTTTTTCCAGTTTCTTATAATTGCGCCTTTCCTAATTTAAAGTCTCTTATAGTACAACCTTCGAGACGTTAAATCTTTCGACACACTTATTTTTTAGATAACTACCAGGCATATGTAGTTTTAAAACAGAAATACCGTTTGTAAAAAAAATAAAGCACAATGCATTTTGTAGGAAAATGGTTGGGAGAAAACAAGTTTAATGCAATTTTTTTCTATCATAGGGTTTGAGTCTTTGATAACTTAATTCCTTTTCAATTATGTCTGCGCCAGCCTGCAATCCTCAAACACTTCCACAGCTCCTGACAGGGTTAATGAGAGGATTTAGAACTTTCTAATGTGAGATACCGTGTCCTTGCTTCACATAACAAGCCTGCCATGAATTGGTTCCTCCTTGAGATCTCCACATGAATCTGCCATTTTGCAGTTTCTTGATCTGTGATTCCTGCTGGCTCCAGCTCATGTCTGTTAAATATGAAACATTAATACTCTGAGTAACCTCCTCATATGCAAGTGAAGAAAATCTTGTAGGTCAGCTGATATTTTAGGATTTTAAATACTTCTTTATTGAAATGATACGTGTTCTGTGGTGTGTTAATACATATATAAATTTGTAATTTTCCATGGTGAAATAACGGCAAACTGACCCCCCACCCCCCAAAAAAACTGAACAATAACAAAACTCCTAATATGTTTGTTTTTTTCTTTTTAAATTGGGGTTTTTTGGTTGTATTTACATAATGCTGTGCAAAGTAATACATTTGCATGATTTTTTTAGCGGCTGAATAGAAACAAAAATGTTTGGACTGACAGATAAGAAATGCAGGGTCTCACCTCTTCTAGAAATTATTCATCGTGGAAAAGCAGCTCAGATGTGTCTTAATCAGAGTTGAAGGACTACAGGTGTAATGTGGTGCATCCCATTATCCTCTATGGAGAGAGGAGGGCAGGATAAAACCCAATTGTAAAGCATCCGTTCAATGGTGTTAAATGTCAGTCTGACTTTCATGTTTGTCACAAAGCAGAACTAACACAAACCAAGCAAGGACTCTTGTGCAAAGTTGAGAGGCTCACACCTGTTGTAGAGGCAATAAATAGGGGTCTGGCTGATGACTAGTGTTGAGCGATACCGTCCGATATTTGAAAGTATCGGTATCGGATGGTATCGGCCGATATCCGAAAAATATCGGATATTGCCGATACCGATATCCGATACCAATACAAGTCAATGGGACACAAATATCGGAAGGTATTATGTAATGGTTCCCTGGGTCTGAAGGAGAGGAAACTCTCCTTCAGGCCCTGGGATCCATATTAATGTATAAAATAAAGAATAAAAATAAAAAATATTGATATACTTACCCTCGGACGGGCCCTGGTTGTCACCGCTGCAATCGCCATGCTTTTCTTCCTAAGAATGAGCGCTTTAATGACCTTCGATGACGTCGCGGCTTGTGATTGGTCGCGTGAGCGGTCACATGACTGCTCAGCGACCAATCACAAGCCGCGACGTCATCGAAGGTACTTAACAAGCTCATTCATAGGAAGGAAAACATGGCGATTGCAGCGGTGACAACCAGGGCCAGTCCGAGGGTAAGTATATCAATATTTTTTATTTTTATGCTTTATTTTACACATTAATCTAAATCCCGATACCGATTCCCGATATCACAAAAATATCGGAACTCGGTATCAGAATTCCGATACCGCAAATATCGGCCGATACCCGATACTTGCGGTATCGGAATGCTCAACACTACTGATGACTTAAATTTCTTTCTGGCCTAAAAACCGTTATTTGTCCATTTTGATTGCCGCCGACAAAATATCGCCAGACGGATGTCAAACGGATGTCAAACGGACACTCAGATGCGATAAAATCGCATCCTCGCATTCCAATCGGATGACAGATGGATCACTGTTCAGGAAACATTTGTGTGATTCTCGTCCATCTAAAATGGACCGATTTTTTTTAGACCTTGTTTGTGACTCCAGCCTTATACTTACCAGTCTCCATCTTCAGCTTTTCCCGGTGTCACTCCAGTCCCACAATATCATCTTGTGATTGCAATTTAAGACTAACCAGAAGTCAGAGGTAGCGGGCCCAATTTCTATGAGAGCCTCGTTCCAACCTCGTTATGTATTTTATAGACTTTCATTGAAATATAAGCCGACATGTCCTTCCTGGAGCAGAACAATATTGTATCATACAATTATTAGGTTCTGTAGAAGGACGTAGATCTGGGTATTTATTATGATGGAATATAGGCTGAACTGGATGGACAAATGTCTTTTTTCGGCCTTACTAACTATGTTACTATGTTACTATGTTACTATGTCAAAAACCGCAGAAGACAACTGGAGCGGCGCTGATAAAAGAAGATGACTGTGGCAGGTAAGTATGAGTTTGAGTGCAGGGAACTTAGACTAGTGGCACCACTCCAACTGTAAAATATAATTAAAAAAAACTATGGAGTGCTGCTTTAAGCTTTCCTTTTAGAGAGTGCACAGCTAAAAGGATTCAGTGCTCCAGGCACTAAATCACAAGACCTGGTATGTTCCTTTCTAAGCACTGGCCAGAAAAGCAGGGCTCCATGCAAGAAAAGAACATCACAGCAAGTAAAGAAAAAGAGTTTGAAATTGTAACATGTCCACAATAATGATCTCAGAAATTGAGTCATTTAGGTAAAAGTCATACCTATGTTGTAAATATTGTGCATAGATGGCATAAGGGGAAATGACAATTTAGGGATCTGATCCCTGAAAATCTCTGACAGAACAAAAAGACAGTTTGTACTTTTAGATTACTAACATTTTCCTGTTCGGTTCCAAAAATTCCTAAGATATGACTTTTTAATGGCTTTAAATACATTTAATCACTAGAGTGAACACAATCTAAGTACCCAATTTTCAAATTGTTTGAGGTGTAAGCCATCCCATTATTATCCAGTAAAGCTGCAGCCTATCTGGATAGCCAGGCACATGCAACATGTAAAATAACAGCAATTACTTTCTGCTTCTTGCTCCAGCAGGCATAAGAAGTACAATTTAATGCCTGCGCTAAGCAAATTATACCTCTGTTTTGTCTCTGGTTAGAATTGCAAGTAAGTGGTTGTATTATTATCAGGTTTATTGTAAAAATTCCAAATGTGCATAAATATTTATGTTTGTATCACTATAATAGAAGTGCGCAATAATAAACCCAACAAAGCAGCGGCGGAGTGATTAAGCCGCAGCGCGCTGTGTACCGAGACCGGTTTGGTCACTTTTGAACTCTATTTACCAGCATTTTATCTAATTGGAAAACTGTCACCAATTTAATTTCAATGGGCTTTAGAGTGAATTACACTCATGTGTTTTAAAGATGAAAAAGCTATGTGTAAATGAAGGCTTTGACTTTGTTCCTGCATCATGAGATCAAAGTGGAACAAACCATAGAGCAGCAGATTCTAATGGAGATTGCAAAATTGCAAAATAGAAAGCAACCAGTTGTATTTGGACACTATAATATACAATGTCTATGTATTTAGTACGGCTATCTTAGTAATCAGATTAACATATACTTTTTAATTGTTGTAACGCAAATATGAATATTGTTTCACCTCTATTGACACTGAATGATATTTTTTCTCTATGAGTCCTATTTTCATGCTTTTTTCTGGTGGCCTGAAGATACAGCTGTGGCAAAAAATTAAGAGACCACCACATCAAAACCCTGTCATGGGCAGCCCAATCTCCAGACCTGAACCCCATTGAAAACCTCTGGAATGTAATCAAGAGGATGATGGATAGTCACAAGCCATCAAACAAAGAAGAACTGCTTACATTTTTGCGCCAGAAGCAGTGTGAAAGACTGGTGGAAAGCATGCCAAGACGCATGAAAGCTGTGATTAAAAACCATGGTTATTCCACAAAATATTGATTTCTGATCTCTTCCTGAGATAAGACATTAGTATTATTGTTTCTAAAGAATTATGGACTTGTTTTCTTTGCATTTTTTGAGGTCTGAAAGCAGTGTTTTTTTTATTTAGCCATTTCTCCTTTTCAGAAAAAAAATAAAAAATTTATTGGTTGGATATTTGGAGACATGTTGTCAGAAGTTTATAGACTAAAAGAACAATTTACATTTTACTCAAAAATATACCTATAAAGAGAAAAATCAGACAAACTGAACATTCTTGAATACAGAAAAGAGCACAGTGAGGTCAAAAATACTCTGTTGTAAAAAAAATCACAGATTATATACATTAGATAGGACTGCTCTATAAGGGTATACCTTGACGATTGGTGGAGCAGCTTAGTATACATTTTTTTGCAAAAAAAATGTATCAACTAAATACCCTGTTTTTTCCATCTTTTGACAAGCACGTGCTTATTACTGTGATTTTTTTTACAACAGAGTATTTTTGACCTCATTGTGCTCTTTTTTGTCTTCAAGTTTTTGTGTGGTGTGTGAACAGGTTCCTACAGACTTGTTCATTTTGCAAGTAGCCCATGTGTTTCTGGTTCTATAATTGTTCTCTTGTTTCTACAAAACTGGGGAGTCCATCACTCCTCTGTGGGTCATTTGCATTTAAGCTGTTCCATCCTGCATGTCCACATGGATATTCCTTCTCTGAACCCTGCTTATACAGGTACTATACAGATGATCAGGTTTTAAATACATCAGATAGGGATTATATACATTAGATAGGACTGCTCTATAAGGTGTTATGGACCTGGTGGTTAGGAGCACCCGGAACGACCTGATGGTTAAACTAACACAGGACAAGCTCTGGGAAGTGGGAGCTCTGCTGACCGCAACCCCTAATCCTAACACACACACTAGAAATAGCCGTGGAGCGTACCTAACTCTGCCTAGACACCTCTTCACAGCCTAAGAGTTAACTAGCCCTAGAGATAGAAAATAAAGCCTACCTTGCCTCAGAGAAATTCCCCAAAGGAAAAGGCAGCCCCCCACATATATTGACTGTGAGTTAAGATGAAAGTCACAAACACAGGAATGAAACAAGTTTCAGCAAAGGGGAAGCCAGACTTACTAAACAGACTGAGGATAGAAAAGGTATCTTTGCGGTCAGCACAAAAAACTACAAAAAGACCACGCAGAGTGTGCAAAAAGACCTCCGCACCGACTCACGGTGCGGAGGTGCCACTCTGCATCCCAGAGCTTCCAGCTAGCAAGGCAAAATCATGATAGCAAGCTGGACAAGAAAACAATGAACAAATAATTAACTAGCAGGGACTTAGCTTCTGCTGGAGTAGACAGGTCACCAGAAAGATCAAAGAGCGAACTGAACCAGTACAAGAACATTGACAGCTGGCATGGAGTAACGATCAGAGTGGAGTTAAATAGAGCAGCCAGCCAAAGAATAAACTAAGTCACCTGTGGAAGGAACCTCAGAAGCAACAGTTCCACTCACAGCCACCAGAGGGAGTCCATGGACAGAACTCACCGAAGTACCATTCATGACCACAGGAGGGAGTTCGATAACAGAATTCACAACAGTACCTCCCCTTGAGGAGGGGTCACCGAACCCTCAGCAGAGCCCCCAGGCTGATCAGGATGAGCCAAATGAAAGGCATGAACTAGATCGGCAGCATGAACATCAGAGGCAAAAACCCAGGAATTATCTTCCTGACCATAACCCTTCCACTTGACCAGGTACTGGAGATTCCGTCTCGAAATACGAGAATCCAAAATCTTCTCCACCACATACTCCAACTCCCCCTCGACCAACACCGGGGCAGGAGGATCAACGGAGGGAAACATAGGCGCCACGTATCTCCGCAACAACGACCTATGGAACACATTATGGATGGCAAAAGAAGCTGGAAGGGCCAAACGAAATGACACAGGATTGAGAACTTCAGAAATCTTATACGGACCAATGAAATGAGGCTTAAACTTAGGAGAGGAAACCTTCATAGGAACATAACGAGACGACAACCAAACCAAATCCCCAACACGAAGTCGGGCACCAACACATCGCCGGCGGTTAGCGAAACGTTGAGCCTTCTCCTGGGACAATGTCAAATTGTCCACCACATGAGTCCAAATCTGCTGCAACCTGTCCACCACAGTATCTACACCAGGACAGTCCGAAGGCTCAACCTGCCCTGAAGAGAAACGAGGATGGAAACCAGAATTACAGAAAAAAGGTGAAACCAAAGTAGCCGAGCTGGCCCGATTATTAACCCCTTTCTGACATGGGACGTACTATCCCGTCGAGGTGGGGTGGGCCCCCATGACCACGGACGGGATAGTACATCCAGCGCGATCGGCGGTGCTCTCGGGGGGAGCGCCGCCGATCGCGGCCGGGTGTCAGCTGTTTATCGCAGCTGACATCCGGCACTATGTGCCAGGAGCGGTCACGGACCGCCCCAGGCACATTAACCCCTGGCACACCGCGATCAAAGATGATCGCGATGTGCCGGCGGTATAGGGAAGCTTCCCGCAGGGAGGGGGCTCCCTGCGGGCTTCCCTGAGCCCCCCGCAGCAACGCGATGTGATCGTGTTGCGGCGAGGGTCTCACCTCCCTCCCTGCTTCCTCCAGCCCCGGATCCAAGATGGCCGCGGATCCGGGTCCTGCAGGAAGGGAGGTGGCTTCACAGAGCCTGCTCAGAGCAGGCACTGTGAAGGCTGCAGCGCTGCATGTCAGATCAGTGATCTGACAGAGTGCTGTGCACACTGTCAGATCACTGATCTGTGATGTCCCCCCCTGGGACAATGTAAAAAAGTAAAAAAAAAAAATTTCAAAATGTGTAAAAAAAAATAAAAAAAAATATTCCTAACCAATGGAAAAAAAAAAAAATATTATTCCCCTAAATACATTTCTTTATCTAAATAAAAAAAAAACAATAAAAGTACACATATTTAGTATCGCCGCGTCCGTAACGGCCCGACCTATAAAACTGGACCACTAGTTAACCCCTTCAGTAAACACCGTAAGAAAAAAAAAAAAAAAAACGAGGCAAAAAACAACGCTTTATTATCATACCGCCGAACAAAAAGTGGAATAACACGCGATCAAAAAGACAGATATAAATAACCATGATACCGCTGAAAGCGTCATCTTGTCCCGCAAAAAATCGAGCTGCCATACAGCATCATCAGCAAAAAAAAAAAAAGTTATAGTCCTGAGAATAAAGCGATGCAAAAATAATTATTTTTTCTATAAAATAGTTTTTATCGTATAAAAGCGCCAAAACATAAAAAAATGATATAAATGAGGTGTTGCTGAAATCGTACTGACCCGAAGAATAAAACTGCTTTATCAATTTTACCAAACGCGGAACGGTATAAACGCCTCCCCCAAAGGAAAATCATGAATAGCTGGTTTTTGGTCATTCTGCCTCGCAAAAATCGGAATAAAAAGCGATCAAAAAATGTAACGTGCCCGAAAATGTTACCAATAAAAACGTCAACTCGTCCCGCAAAAAACAAGACCTCACATGACTCTGTGAACCAAAATATGGAAAAATTATAGCTCTCAAAATGTGGTAATGCAAAAAATATTTTTTGCAATAAAAAGCGTCTTTCAGTGTGTGACGGCTGCCAATCATAAAAATCCGCTAAAAAACCTGCTATAAAAGTAAATCAAACCCCCCTTCATCACCCCCTTAGTTAGGGAAAAATTTTAAAAATGTATTTATTTCAATTTTTCCATTAGGGCTAGGGTTAGGGCTAGGGCTAGGGTTAGGGCTAGGGTTAGGGCTAGGGTTAGGGCTAGGGTGAGGGCTAGGGTTAGGGCTAGGGTTAGGGTTAGGGCTAGGGTTAGGGCTATGGTTAGGGCTAGGGTTAAGGCTACAGTTAGGGTTGGGGCTAAAGTTAGGGTTAGGGCTATGGTTAGGGCTAGGGTTAGGGCTACAGTTTGGGTTGGGGCTAAAGTTAGGGTTGGGGCTAGGGTTAAGGCTACAGTTAGGGTTGGGGCTAAAGTTACGGTTAGGGTTTAGATTACATTTACAGTTGGGAATAGGGTTGGGATTAGGGTTAGGTGTGTGTCAGGGTTAGAGGTGTGGTTAGGGTTACTGTTGGGATTAGGGTTAGGGGTGTGTTTGGATTAGGGTTTCAGTTATAATTGGGGGGTTTCCACTGTTTAGGCACATCAGGGGCTCTCCAAACGCGACATGGCGTCCGATCTCAATTCCAGCCAATTCTGCGTTGAAAAAGTAAAACAGTGCTCCTTCCCTTCCGAGCTCTCCCGTGTGCCCAAACAGGGGTTTACCCCAACATATGGGGTATGAGCATACTCAGGACAAATAGGACAACAACTTTTGGGGTCCAATTTCTCCTGTTACCCTTGGGAAAATACAAAACTGGGGGCTAAAAAAATAATTTTTGTGGGAAAAAAAAAGATTTTTTATTTTCACGGCTCTGCGTTATAAACTGTAGTGAAACACTTGGGGGTTCAAAGTTCTCACAACACATCTAGATAAGTTCCATGGGGGTCTAGTTTCCAATATGGGGTCACTTGTGGGGGATTTCTACTGTTTAGGTACATTAGGGGTTCTGCAAATGCAATGTGACGCCTGCAGACCATTCCATCTAAGTCTGCATTCCAAATGGCACTCCTTCCCTTCCGAGCCCTCCCATGCGCCCAAACGGTGGTTCCCCCCAACATATGGGGTATCAGCGTACTCAGGATAAATTGGACAACAACTATTGGGGTCAAATTTCTCCTCTTACCCTCGGGAAAATACAAAACTGGGGGCTAAAAAATAATTTTGGGGGGAAAGATTTTTTTTTCCAATTTTCACGGCTCTGCGTTACAAACTGTAGTGAAACACTTGGGGGTTCAAAGCTCTCACAACATATCTAGATGAGTTCCTTAGGGGGTCTAGTTTCCAAAATGGTGTCACTTGTGGGGGGTTTCTACTGTTTCGGTACATTAGGGGCTCTGCAAATGCAATGTGACACCTGCAGACCATTCCATCTAAGCCTGCATTCCAAATGGAGCTCCTTCCCTTCCGAGCCCTCCTATGCGCCCAAACAGTGGTTCCCCCCACATATGGGGTATCTGCGCACTCAGAACAAATTGGACAACAAATTTTGGGGTCCAATTTCTCTTGTTACCCTCGGGAAAATACAAAACTGGGGGCTAAAAAATAATTTTTGTGGGAAAAAATTTTTGTTTTATTTTTACGGCTCTCCATTATAAACTTCTGTGAAGCCCTTGGTGGGTCAAAGTGCTCACCACACATGTAGATATGTTCCTTAGGGGGTCTACTTTCCAAAATGGTGTCACTTGTGGGGGGTTTCTACTGTTTAGGTACATTAGGGGCTCTGCAAACGCAACATGGCGTCCCATCTCAATTCCTGTCAATTTTGCAAAGTCAAACGGCGCTCCTTCCCTTCCGAGCTCTCCCATCCGCCCAAACAGTGGTTTACCCCCACATATAGGGTTTCAGCGTACTCAGGACAAATTGTATAACAACTTTTGGGGTCCAATTTCTTCTCTTACCCTTGGGAAAATAAAAAATTGGGGGCGGAAAGTTAATTTTTGTGAAAAAATATGATTTTTTATTTTTACGGTTCTACATTATAAACTTCTGTGAAGCACTTGGTGGGTCAAAGTGCTCACCACACATCTAGATAAGTTCCTTAAGGGGTCTACTTTCCAAAATGGTGTCACTTGTGGGGGTTTCAATGTTTAGGCACATCAGGGGCTCTCCAAACGAAACATGGCGTCCCATCTCAATTCCAGTCAATTTTGCATTGAAAAGTCAAATGGCGCTCCTTTGCTTCCGAGCTCTGCCATGCGCCCAAACAGTGGTTTACCCCCACATGTGGGGTACTGTCGTGCTCAGGACAAATTGTACAACAATGTTTCGGGTCTATTTTCTCCTGTTACCCTTGGTAAAATTAAACAAATTGGAGCTGAATTAAATTTTTTTGTGAAAAAAAGTTAAATGTTAATTTTTATTTAAACATTCAAAAAATTCCTGTGAAGCACCAGAAGGGTTAATAAACTACTTGAATATGGTTTTAAGCACCTTGAGGGGTGTGTTAGGGGTCGAGTTCCCACTTCTGCACAGGGGGAATCTCGAGCCACCTCCGCTGCGGTCTCCCATTCTTATCCAGCCGCAGTGGAGTCTGCTCAGCAAAGACGTCGGTCCCAGCGTCTTGCTCATTCTCACTCTGTTCTGAGAGTTACTGCTGTTTCTCCAGTCTCTGCCATTAAAGCCAGTACTGGTCAGCAGCGAGTGGACTTCTCTGGGACTAAGTCCTTGTCTGCGCATACTGAGCATGCCCAGGGTAAGATCTCCCGTTGGAGATCGAGGGTCATGTGCTCAGGCTCTGCGGCACATTCCATTGGTCCTCTTGACAGGTCTTGGAAGGGCAAAAGTCCTGTGGCCACTTCCTGTGCTGCAACTATATAAACTGCGCATGACCGCACGGCCATGCGCTAGTATTGTCTTGTAATTATGTGTGTGTGTTGTGAGTGAAAGTCGCTCTTTAAATAACCCTCCCTATTGAATGTCTGTTCGCGGAAGGTGTATGTTTGCTTATCTAGCGCCCAACTTATCCAACAGCACGAAACACACATTGCAGCGTCCTCTTGCTGTGTCCGCCTGTACGGCGCCGTGCGCTTGCCTTGCGCTTTCCATACCCAAGCCAGTGTGGTTGGTGGCGTCCGTCAGTGCGGCATTGCTCGCACTCCTGTGCATTTATATATTTATTCTTAGTTTCCTTACACACCCAGTTGTGGTGTAGTGCCAGCGAGGGTCTAATCGGACTTCAATCCCAGTTGGGGTTAAGTACGCTGACTGCTCGCTCGCGCTTTAGGTGCGGTGCCGCGATCCTGTGACGCAGCAGGATTGCTCCCTTCACGCTGGGTGAGGTTGAACCCACGTGTATATAATTTAGTGTACCGCCATATAGTCTGCTATTTACTAGCAGCAGGGTTTCTCCTGCACGGTGGACCCCGGACTGCAAACGCATCTATAACATCTTTCTTGGTGCGTTCCGCCAGTCCTAACAGGGTGTAGTTTTTAGAATGGTGTCACACTTGGGTATTTTCTATCATATAGACCCCTCAAAATGACTTCAAATGAGATGTGGTCCCTAAGATAAAATGGTGTTGTAGAAATGAGAAATTGCTAGTCAAATTTTAACCCTTATAACTCCCTAACAAAAAAAAATTTTGGTTCCAAAATTGTGCTGATGTAAAGTAGACATGTGGGAAATGTTACTTATTAAGTATTTTGTGTGACATATCTCTGTGATTTAATTGCATAAAAATTCAAAGTTGGAAAATTGCGAAATTTTCATAATTTTCGGCAAATTTCCGTTTTTTTCACAAATAAACGCAGGTACTATCAAAGAATTTTTACCATTGTCATGAAGTACAATATGTCACGAGAAAACAATGTCAGAATCACTGGGATCCGTTGAAGCGTTCCAGAGTTATAACCTCACAAAGGGACAGTGGTCAGAATTGTAAAAATTGGCCCGGTCATTAACGTGCAAACCACCCTTGGGGTTAAGGGCGAACTCAGCCAAAGGCAAGAAGGACACCCAATCATCCTGATCAGCAGAAACAAAGCATCTCAGATATGTTTCCAAAGTCTGATTAGTTTGTTCGGTTTGGCCATTTGTCTGAGGATGGAAAGCCGAAGAAAAAGACAAATCAATGCCCATCTTAGCACAAAAGGACCGCCAAAACCTCGAAACAAACTGGGATCCTCTGTCCGAGACGATGTTCTCCGGAATGCCATGCAAACGAACCACATGCTGGAAAAACAATGGCACCAAATCAGAGGAGGAAGGCAATTTAGACAAGGGTACCAAATGGACCATCTTAGAGAAGCGATCACAAACCACCCAAATGGCCGACATCCTTTGAGAGACAGGGAGATCTGAAATAAAATCCATGGAAATATGCGTCCAGGGCCTCTTCGGGACCGGCAAGGGCAAAAGCAACCCACTGGCACGAGAACAGCAGGGCTTAGCCCACAGGACTGCACAAAAGAACGCACATCCCGTGACAAAGAAGGCCACCAAAAGGATCTAGCCACCAAATCTCTGGTACCAAAGATTCCAGGATGACCAGCCAACACCGAACAATGAACCTCAGAGATAACTCTACTAGTCCATCTATCAGGGACAAACAGTTTCTCCGCTGGACAACGGTCAGGTCTATCAGCCTGAAACTTCTGCAGCACCCGCCGCAAATCAGGGAAGATGGCAGACAAAATTACCCCCTCTTTGAGAATACCCACCGGCTCAGGAACACCTGGAGAGTCAGGCACAAAACTCCTTGACAGGTCATCAGCCTTCACATTCTTAGAGCCCGGAAGGTACGAAACCACAAAATCAAAACGGGAGAAAAACAGCGACCATCGAGCCTGTCTAGGATTCAACCATTTGGCAGACTCGAGATAAGTCAAATTCTTGTGATCCGTCAAGACCACCACGCGATGCTTGGCTCCTTCAAGCCAATGTCGCCACTCCTCGAATGCCCACTTCATGGCCAACAACTCTCGATTGCCAACATCATAATTGCGCTCAGCAGGCGAGAACTTTCTAGAAAAGAAGGCACATGGTTTCATCACCGAGCCATCAGAACTTCTTTGCGACAAAACAGCCTCTGCTCCAATCTCAGAAGCATCAACCTCAACCTGAAAAGGGAGCGAAACATCTGGCTGGCACAACACAGGGGCAGAAGAAAAATTATGCTTCAACTCCTGAAAAGCCTCTACAGCCGCAGAGGACCAATTGACCACATCAGCACCTTTCTTGGTCAAATCAGTCAACGGTTTATGCAACACTAGAAAAATTAGCGATGAAGCGACGGTAAAAATTAGCAAAGCCCAGGAACTTCTGCAGGCTCTTCACCGATGTCGGCTGAGTCCAATCATAAATGGCCTGAACTTTAACAGGGTCCATCTCGATAGTAGAAGGGGAAAAAATGAAACCCAAAAATGAAACCTTCTGAACTCCAAAGAGACATTTTGACCCCTTCACAAACAAGGAATTCGCACGAAGGACCTGGAACACCATTCTGACCTGCTTTACATGAGACTCCCAATCATCCGAAAAGACCAAAATATCATCCAAATATACAATCATGAATCTATCCAGGTACTTTCGGAAGATGTCATGCATAAAGGACTGAAATACAGATGGAGCATTAGAAAGCCTGAATGGCATAACCAGGTACTCAAAATGGCCCTCGGGCGTATTAAATGCTGTTTTCCATTCATCGCCCTGCTTAATACGCACAAGATTATACGCCCCTCGAAGATCGATCTTGGTGAACCAACTAGCCCCCTTAATCCGAGCAAACAAATCAGACAGCAGCGGCAAAGGGTACTGAAATTTGACTGTGATCTCATCAAGAAGGCGGTAATCAATACAAGGTCTCAAAGAACCATCCTTCTTGGCCACAAAAAAGAACCTGCTCCCAACGGTGATGACGACGGGCGAATATGACCTTTCTCCAAGGATTCCTTTATATAACTCCGCATAGCGGCGTGCTCTGGCACAGATAAATTGAACAGTCGGCCCTTAGGAAACTTACTACCTGGAATCAAATTAATAGCACAATCGCAATCCCTATGAGGAGGCAGGGAACTGGACTTGGGCTCATCAAATACATCCCGGTAATCTGACAAAAACTCAGGGACTTCAGAAGGAGTGGAAGGCGAAATTGACAGCAATGGAACATCACCATGTACCCCCTGACAACCCCAGCTGGACACAGACATAGATTTCCAATCCAATACTGGATTATGGACCTGTAGCCATGGCAACCCCAAAACGACCACATCATGCAGATTATGCAACACCAAAAAGCGAATATCCTCCTGATGTGCAGGAGCCATGCACATGGTCAATTGAGTCCAGTACTGAGGCTTATTCTTGGCCAAAGGCGTAGCATCAATTCCTCTCAATGGAATAGGATACTGCAAGGGCTACAAGAAAAAACCACAGCGCCTGGCAAACTCCAAGTCCATCAAATTCAGGGCAGCGCCTGAATCCACAAATGCCATAACACAATAGGACAACAAAGAGCAAATCAAAATAATGGACAAAAGAAATTTAGACTGTACCGTACCAATGGTGGCAGACCTAGCGAACCGCTTAGTGCGCTTAGGACAATCGGAGATAGCATGAGTGGAATCACCACAGTAAAAATACAGCCCATTCCGACGTCTGTGTTCTTGCCGTTCAGCTCTGGTCAAAGTCCTATCACATTGCATAGGCTCAGGCCTATGCTCAGAGAATACTGCTAAATGGTGCACAGCTTTGCGCTCACGCAAGCGCCGATCGATCTGAATGGCCAATGACATAAACTCATTCAGACCAGCAGGCGTGGGAAATCCCACCATGACATCCTTAAGGGCTTCAGAAAGACCCTTTCTGAAAATTGCCGCCAGGGCACACTCATTCCACTTAGTAAGCACAGACCACTTTCTAAACTTCTGACAATATACCTCCGCTTCATCCTGACCCTGACACAAAGCCAGCAAGATTTTCTCTGCCTGATCCACTGAATTTGGTTCATCATAAAGCAATCCAAGCGCCAGAAAAAACGTATCTACATCACGCAATGCAGGATCTCCTGGTGCAAGGGAAAATGCCC
Organism: Ranitomeya imitator; assembly: GCF_032444005.1. Lineage (NCBI taxonomy): Eukaryota > Metazoa > Chordata > Amphibia > Anura > Dendrobatidae > Ranitomeya > Ranitomeya imitator. The sequence continues at coordinate 71,805,573 of NC_091284.1, read as the reverse complement.
AGTCTTGAGGGTCGCCACGCAACAAAAAAATAATGATTTTTACTTGTTGAACGGGGTCACCAGAGGAGCGGGGTTTCAAAGCAAGAAACAGTTTACAATTATTTTTGAAATTCAGGAACTTAGATCTATCCCCAGAAAACAAATCAGGAATTGGAATTCTAGGCTCAAACATCGGATTCTGAACCACAGAATCTTGAATGTTTTGTACCCTTGCATTGAGATGATCCACACAAGAGGACAGACCTTGAATGTCCATATCTACACCTGTGTCCTGAACCACCCAGAGGTTAAGGGGAAAAGAAAGACAAAATACAATGCAGAGAAAAAAAAATGGTCTCAGAACTTCTCTTATCCCTCTATTGAGATGCATTAACACTTTGGGCCAGCTGTACTGTTATGGACCTGGTGGTTAGGAGCACCCGGAACGACCTGATGGTTAAACTAACACAGGACAAGCTCTGGGAAGTGGGAGCTCTGCTGACCGCTACCCCTAATCCTAACACACACACTAGAAATAGCCGTGGAGCGTACCTAACTCTGCCTAGATGCCTCTTCACAGCCGAAGAGCTAACTAGCCCTAGAGATAGAAAATAAAGCCTACCTTGCCTCAGAGAAATTCCCCAAAGCAAAAGGCAGCCCCCCACATATATTGACTGTGAGTTAAGATGAAAGTCACAAACACAGGAATGAAACAAGTTTCAGCAAAGGGGAAGCCAGACTTACTAAACAGACTGAGGATAGAAAAGGTATCTTTGCGGTCAGCACAAAAAACTACAAAAAGACCACGCAGAGTGTGCAAAAAGACCTCCGCACCGACTCATGGTGTGGAGGTGCCACTCTGCATCCCAGAGCTTCCAGCTAGCAAGGCAAAATCATGATAGCAAGCTGGACAAGAAAACAATGAACAAATAATTAACTAGCAGGGACTTAGCTTCTGCTGGAGTAGACAGGTCACCAGAAAGATCCAAGAGCGAACTGAACCAGTACAAGAACATTGACAGCTGGCATGGAGTAACGATCAGAGTGGAGTTAAATAGAGCAGCCAGCCAAAGAATAAACTAAGTCACCTGTGGAAGGAACCTCAGAAGCAGCAGCTCCACTCACAGCCACCAGAGGGAGTCCATGGACAGAACTCGCCGAAGTACCATTCATGACCACAGGAGGGAGTTCGATAACAGAATTCACAACAATAAGGGTATACCTTGACGATTGGTGGAGCAGCTTAGTATACATTTTTTTGCAAAAAAACGTATCAACTAAATACCCTGTTTTTTTGCATCTTTTGACAAGCACTTGGTTATTACTGTGATTTTTTTTACAACAGAAAATTTTTGACCTCACTGTGCTCTTTTTTGTCTTCAAGTTTTTTGGTGGTGTGTGAACAGGTTCCTACAGACTTGTTCATTTTGTAAGTAGCCCATGTGTTTCTGGTTCTAAAACTGAACATTCTGCAGTGGTCTCTTAATTTTTGACAGAGCTGTAGATGGATGAAGGTTTGCATTTTACACATTAGAAAACCATATTGTGTTATAGCTTGTGGACTATTTAATCCTATGAGAAATTCTATAATGAAGACCAATTTTGTCATTGTAATTTGAATTTACGCCATCAAGACATGCTTACACAAGGGCATTGCTCCTGTACCTTGCACTGATGAAGGCTATACAGTAAAATGATAAGTTGTATTTAAGCTGGAATAGAAGGTTCTGAACTTAGTAGACTGCATTAAGATGCATAACGGTCAAGAAAGGCATTCTAGGCTGATATTGTAGGCATAAACTTATTTACTTTGTATGAGTGGTGTCAAATAATCCATTATCATAGGCGTGGTTCTGTAATATTTAAAGAGAATATTGTGTGCCTGACATGATGGTGCCTGCTACATCTGTACGTGTATAACAGTTGCATTTATAGATGAGCAGAGCAGGCCAAGCTCGAATACCCCTGTTTATGTAGATTTCCCATTGAAATTAAGATGACGAACAAGTTATTCTTTGCAAATTTAATGCCACAAATTTGATCTAGGGTCTCTGCAGACCACATAGCATATTAAACATAATTTGTAAAAGAAAAATCCTTATGTGAAGACATGAGGGTCAGTGGGTAAAATTCTGATGTTAGCTCTGCCAGGGAGGGATTCAAACCGGTGGAGCATGGTGCAATTATATTATTTTTTTATCTGTAGCCCCAATGAAATGCATTTACATCATATTTGGGTGTAGTATTTACATTTGCAATTGCAATATAAACATAATATAATAGTAACGTATTTAATACATCATTAATGTGAAGCTCAAAAAAATATGAAAAATATTGATGCGGCAGAAAAAACTCAAAAAATTATTCTGACCATCAAGGTGCCTTTGATCATAAAAGATTTAAACAGGATATTCCAACAAAAGAAAACCTAAATCCTATTATGTTAAATATAAATCTATATATTGTGGTTAAAGTTTATACCAAAGGGAGACTAGATCAAAGGAGGTTTCATAGAGGCTCACAGCTACTGAAGAAATTAGAATTCAATTGCGTTGACTTCACAGGTTAAACATGTTCATCCCAAAGTCCTCACTCAGAGAGAAAAACAGAGAAAGTTTTCAAAGTATTCGAGAGTGGAAAGCTTTAGGGAAGGGTTTCCTGAACTGTGTTTGTTAGTTTCTTCTTAGGCTATTTGCACACAATGTCTTTTTCTGGTGGAGTTGCTACGTAACTCACCTGAAAGATCAACCTTAAAATGCTCAAAAGAATGAATATATGCATTGTTATCTAATAAAGACATGTTGTTGATATATTTTGTCTTTTGAGATTCTTTGTTACATAAATTTTGCGTAGAATGATGTTGTAAGAAAAAGAGACTGCTGTAACCACATAGTGCAATAAAAGTTACTCTTTCTGAAAACGGTCACTTCTACTTCGGGAGGTCAACAATTGGTGCATTCCTCACAGTGTGAGAAGCCCTGTCAAATTGGAAGAATATGAAGTTGCAATAGTAACTTTAGAAATTGGGGGACCCACAATGTAAAACTCCTCCTATTAGAATCATTGATGCATTAACAACAGGGTAGAAAATGACCCAGTTGTTGAGGAAAGGGTATATAGGTCTTTCCTTCTTGAGTGGAAAATACTTTGATGTCTATTTTGCTCATTACTATGGGACCAATGTCTTTTATAAATTTCCAGACCCCAGCAGATGTGATAACTAATGATTATTATTTTTTTCATGGGTGCTGTTGTGTGTCTTATTGGAAGACACCCTATTTCTTCTCACCCTATTAAGCAACCCTTTAATTGGCACTTTAAATACAGTAAGTTAAACTTTTCTTCTATAGTTTCAGCTAAATAATGCATTTATTTAAAACTGCTGTCCTTAATGAATACCATAGGATAAAATGGTATTTACTATGCTGCAAGGTAATTTTACGCACACATTCTGCACATGATCACCCTGACTTTTATGGTTCCATATAAGTTGACCGCATTAATAGCAAATGCACGGATTCTAGGTAGAAAATCTGAATTCTTTCAGGGACAGAAAATGAGACATTCCTTTTAAAATATAAGGATACACAAAGACAAGATTTTCCAACTAAGTCAATGAACCCCTTCATGACCTTGGGATTTTACGTTTTTCCGTGTTCATTTTTCACTTCCCTCCTTCCCAGAGCCATAACTTTTTTATTTTTCCGTCAATTTGGCCATGTGAGGGCTTATTTTTTGTGAAACAAGTTGTACTTTTGAAAGAGATCATTGGTTTTAGCATGTTGTGTACTAGAAAATGGGAAAAAAAATCCAAGTGCAGTGAAATTGCAAAAAAGTGCAATACCACACTTGTTTTTTGTTTTACTTTTTGCTAGGTTCACTAAATGCTAAAACTCACCTGCCATTATGATTCTCCAGGTCATTACGAGTTCATAGACACCAAAGATGTCTAGGTTCTCTTTTATCTAGGTGGTGAAAAAAATTCCAAACTTTGCAAAAAAGAAATTGCGCCATTTTCCGATACACATAGCATCTCCATTTTTCGTGATCTGGGGTCGGGTGAGGGCTTATTTTTTGCATGCCGAGCTGATGTTTTTTAATGATACCATTTTGGTGCAGATATGTTCTTTTGATCGCCCGTTATTGCATTTTAATGCAATGTCGCGGCGACCAAAAAAACATAATTCTGGTGTTTCAATTTTTTTTCTCGCTACGCCATTTAGTGATCAGATTAATCCTTTTTTTTACTGATAGATCGGGCGATTCTGAATGCAGCGATACCAAATATGTGTAGGTTTGATTTTTTTTTATTGATTTGTTTTCAATGGGGCGAAAGGGGGGTGATTTAAACTTTTATATTTTTTTTATTTTTTTCACATTTTTTTAACTTTTTTTTACTTTTTCCATGCTTCAATAGCCTACGTGGGAGACTAGAAGCAGGCACAACTCGATCAGCACTGCTACATAGCAGCGATCATCAGATCGCTGCTATTCAGCAGAAATGCAGGCTTGCTACGAGCGCTGACCACAGGGGGGCGCTCACAGCTAGCCGGGATCAGTAACCATAGAGTTCTCAAGGACCACTATGGTTACCCTTCTGATGCAACGCTGACCCCCGATCTTGTCACGGGGTCGGCGATGCGCTCATTTCCGGCCGGATGGTTGGAAGCGCCGGTTAAATGCCGCAGTCAGTGTTTGACAGTGGCATTTAACTGGTTAATAGCGGCGGGTGAATCACAATTTCACCCGCAGCTATTGCGGGCACATGTCAGTTGTTCAAAACAGCTGACATGTCCCGGCTTTGATGCGGGCTCACCGCCGGAGCCCTGCATCAAAGCGGGGAATCTGACCTCGGACGTACTATCCCGTCCGAGGTCAGAAAGGGGTTAAATAATGTGAACAAAACATGTTATAAATCTCATGTATAGTTACAGAATGTCACTAAAATGTATTTTTCCATTAAGTGGCATTGTATTATTAATTTTTACATTTTGAGATAACAAAGAACTTCAAAACTTCAAAAACACAGAGAAACGTGAAATCTGAGAATTGAGATGCACACATACTTTAATCCAACTGAACAGCAGTGAACTAACTCATTAATGTCATTTCATATTATTGTAATAAAAAAGCTTGCTTGAACTTTTATCACGGACAACTCAAAAAGGTGAAGGCTTTTGAAGACCATGAAAAATGTGTCAAATGTTTCATTTAAATGAAGTTTTCTACATCGAGAGACTGAAATTCTTGCCCATTTTTCCTTGGCAAACAGCTCGAGCTCAGTGAGGTTTGGTGGAGATCGTTTGTGAACAGCAGTTTTCAGCTCTTTCCACAGATTCTCAATTGGATTGAGGTCTGGACTTTGACTTGGCCATCCTAACACCTGGATATGTTTATTTGTGAACCATTCCATTGTAGATTTTGCTTTATGTTTGGGATCATTGTCTTGTTGGAAGACAAATATCCGTCCCAGTCTCAGGTCTTTTGCAGACTCCAACAGGTTTTCTTCAAGAATGGTCCTGTATTTGGCTTCATCCACCTTCCCATCAATTTTAACCATCTTCCCGGTCCCTGCTGAAGAAAAGCAGGCCCAAACCATGATGCTGCCACCACCATGTTCACGTTGAGCATATCGCTTGGCATTGGTGCCAAAAAGTTTGATTTTGGTTTCATCTGACCAGAGCACCTTCTTCCACATGTTTGGTGTGTCTCCCAGGTGGCTTGTTGCAAACTTTAAATGACACTTTTTATGGATATCTTTGAGAAATGGCTTTCTTCTTGCCACTCTTCCATAAAGGCCAGATTTGTGCAGTGTACGACTGATTGTTGTCCTATGGACAGACTGTCCCACCTCAGCTGTAGATCTCTGCAGTTCATCCAGAGTGATCATGGGCCTCTTGGCTGCATCTCTGATCAGTCTTCTCCTTGTTTGAGATGAAAGTTTAGAGGGACTGCAGGGTCTTAGTAAATTTGCAGTGGTATGATACTCCAAAAATGCATTTATACAGAGACTTTATTACACAAAGGTGGATTATATTTATCATCATTAGGCATTTAGGACAACATTTGATTATTCAGAGATCCACAATGAACTTCTGGAGTGAGTTTGCTCCACTGAAAGTAAAGGGGTTGAATAATATTGCACGCCCCACTTTTCAGTTTTTGAATTTCAACAAAAATTTAAAATAACCAATAAATTTTGTTTAATTTCACAATTGTGTTCCACTTGTTTTGATTCTTTACCAAAAATTTACATTTGGTATCTTAACCTTTTTGTGAGAAAACATTGAAAAGTTCCAGGGGGCCGAATACTTTCGCAAGTCACTGTATTTACTGTATGTAAACCATGTCGTCTCTCCTGTTGGCTCCTGCATTGATTTTACAGAAGCAGTCAAATGAATTACTGGCTAAACTTCTATGTATCTCTCTCTGAAATATATATAAATATAAAATATATTTATATTTCATAGAGAGATACATAGAAGGTTAGCCAGTAATTCATTTGACTGCTTCTGTAAAATCAATGCAGGAGCCAACAGGAGAGAAGACATGGTTTACATACAGTAAATACAGTGACTTGCGAAAGTATTCGGCCCCCTGGAACTTTTCAATGTTTTCTCACAAAAAGGTTAAGATACCAAATGTAAATTTTTGGTAAAGAATCAAAACAAGTGGAACACAATTGTGAAATTAAACAAAATTTATTGGTTATTTTAAATTTTTGTTGAAATTCAAAAACTGAAAAGTGGGGCGTGCAATATTATTCAATATATATATTTGTCACTGGCATCAAAACTGTGAATTAACACATGTGGAATTATATACTTACCAAAAAGGTGTGAAACAACAGAAATTATGTCTTATATTCTAGGTTGTTCAAAGTAGCCACCTTTCCCAGAGATGCTTTGCACTTGTTGGCCATTTTGCCTTCACTCTGCGGTCCAGCTCACCCCAAGCCAACGCGATTGGGTTCAGTTCTGGTGACTGTTGAGGCCAGGTCATCTGGCGTAGCACCCCATCACCCTCCTTCTTGGTCAAATAGCCCTTACACAGCCTGGAGGTGTGTTTGGGGTCATTGTCCTGTTGAAAAATAAATGATGGTTCAACTAAACGCAAACCGGATGGAATAGCATGTCGCTGCAAGATGCTGTGGTAGCCATGCTGGTTCAGTATGCCCTCAATTTTGAATAAATCCTCAACAGTGTCACCAGCAAAGCCCCCCCACACCATCACACCTCCTCCTCCATGCTTCACGGTGGGAACCAGGCATGTAGAGTCCATCTGTTCACCTTTTCTGCGCCACACAAAGACACGGTGGTTGGAACCAAAGATCTCAAATTTGGACTCATCATACCAAATCACAGATTTCCACTGGTTTAATGTCCATTCCTTGTGTTCTTTAGCCCAAACAAGTCTCTTCTGCTTGTTGCCTGTCCTTAGCAGTGGTTTCGTAGCAGCTATTTTACCATGAAGGCCTGCTGCACAATGTCTCCTCTTAACAGTAATTGTAGAGATGTGACTGCTGCTAGAACTCTGTGTGGCATTGACCTGGTCTCTAATCTGAGCTGCTGTTAACCTGCGATTTCTAAGGCTCGTGACTGTGAGCCAGTTTCTTTGTAGTGCTTGATTGTTTTTGCTACTGCACTTGGGGACACTTTCAAAGTTTTCCCAATGTTTCAGACTGACTCACCTTCATTTCTTAAAATAATGATGGCCACTCATTTTTCTTTACTTAGCTGCTTTTTTCTTGCCATAATACAAATTCTAACAGTCTATTCAGTGGGACTATCAGCTGTGTATCCAACAGACTTCTGCTCAACACAACTGATGGTCCCAACCCCATTTATAGGGCAAGAAGTCTCACTCATTAAACCAGACAGGGCACACCTGTAAAGTGAAACCATTCCCGGTGACTACCTCTTGAAGCTCATCAAGAGAATGCCAAGAGTGTGCAAAGCAGTCATCATAGCAAAAGGTGGCTGCTTTGTAGAACCTAGAATATAAGACATAATTTCAGTTGTTTTACACTTTTTTGTTAAGTATATAATTCCACATGTGTTAATTCATAGTTTTGATGCCTTCAGTGTGAATGTACAATTTTCATAGTCATGAAAATACAGAAAAATCTTTAAATGAGATGTGTCCAAACTTTTGGTCTGTACTGTATATATATATATATATATATATATATATATATTCTAGGTGTATATATGTATTCTATCTTTGCTATTCCATCCTGTTAATTTGATTTTACATTAGCCGTATATGAATTGCTGGCTTTTCAAAGGACACCGGTGCGTAAAAATCGCACAGCACTCGCATGGTATGATTGCTGTTCGAGTGCTGTTTGATTTTTTTCTCGCACCCATTGACTTCTATTGCGGGATGCGATCGAATTTTGGATGACAATCACAGTATACTGCAATTTTTTTCCAGCCCTATCGTGTTCCGATCCGAGCTGGAAAAAAATGCAGATGAAGACATGATCATAGATTAACCTTGGTCCGAATTCAATCCGATTTTTTATCAGATTGTATTCGTCCAATTTCATCACAAATTCACAAATGGGCATGAGCCCTTAGTCTAATGATACCTGCCTTATTCCATTCATGATCGGTAATTATTGGGTGCCTATTGTATTCTACAGACTGGACAGTTGTACAATTCCTGCAGATCTCGCAAGCAACACATACAAGTATCGATAGATGTGACATCACCAGTCCCATTTAGTTTCCAATGCAAAAGTGACTGGAGCCAGATTACCCCTTTAAAACCTTAGAGTGCTCCAATTAGCCTGAAGATCACTTTAATCAGGGCCAATAGACCCCAGAGCAAAATAAGGGATATTAAATTTGTAGAATGTGTCTGTGAATCAAATTTCATTAAAAAAATCTGTGTAAACAGACCAATTTGAATGTTGCCCGATCCGCTCATCTCTAAAACACATAAGGGGTCATTTACAGATATAGAAAGCGATCCAGGAAATTGTTATTACTTGCATGATACAAAACTATACTGAATAGTTTGAGAAATATTGAAAGTATTTTTCCCAGAATGTGAGGTTAAATATATTTATTAAACAAAAGGTCATACTTTTAGAGCCTTTTTTCCCATAGTAGGTATCATCTCTTATCTTTAATATTACGCGGGTGAACAAAGATGTATCTTATTAAGAGAATGTTAAGGTCATCATTATTTCCCACCAAATACATCAAAGAAGAAAATAACAATTTAGTTTGCTCTATCACCTACCGACAACTTTATGCCATAAAAGCCAATGCTGACTTTATTGACAGAAAGATTGATGATTTTAATTATTGTTTCCAGCTTCTAGTTCTATGGGACGGTATAATAATTTTCAGAGGCTTATTTCATTTATACAGAAATGTCATTGTCACTTATAACACTGAAAGATGGATGAATGAACCAGTGAACAATTTGTAAAACAAATGGTGTCAAAACACAACAGCTGAACAGCTATTAATGTAGAAAGCACAACACAAGCTCCACCTGAGCTGTGAAAAGACAAGAATACCGTCCTTACTCATTCTAACTCAATTATATTATTATTATACAAATCCATTCACTATTTCCTGTTTCAGAGCAAAAATAAACATATATATAGATATATATAATGCATTCCAGATTTTATGTTTAAATGTTTTATTAATGTTGTCAGCAGAAATATTTTGAAAAATATATAATTCAGATGTAATTGTGACGCCCAGGAGACCGGGATACCCAGCACCGGACCAATGGAGTCTGTCTCTTGAGGGGGATGTCACGGGTGGCTTGACCCGGTGCTGTGGCCTCAGGCAATGCACAGTGTAAGGGGTATCGTGAGGGGACAGGCACTTACTTGATCAGCAGCAGGTTCTCCCAGCGGTGACGATACCGATCCTGGATAGATGGCTATTGTCCAAATGAAAGACTGAGGCACTGAAACGTTTAACCAGTTTACTTTAACATAAGAGGATTTACAACCAGTCCTGTCACCGGAGTCTGTATGGGAACTCTGAGTTACTTTGACCCTGCCGGGGTCTTCGCCTCTTATTGTACTCAATTTCTGTGTGGCCCTGCTGCTGTATGTGAACTGGCTGCCGGCCCAATCTGTCCCCTCTGGGTCCTGGTTCGACGGGCAACCCGAGTCCTTTTATCGGTTTACCCCCTCTGGGAGTACCGCTGAACTCTGTGTCTGTTGCTGCGTCCGGCCCTAGTGAAGCTGATATCACCTCACGTTTTTCCGGTTGCTGTATTATATATAATGAATACAGCCACGGATCCGGTATCCGTCTTTGCGCCTGTTCTGGGTAGTGATTAATGCTACCCGGTTCTCACAATGTCCTTTTTCTCTATCCCTCTTCTCCTCAGGCCGGTGATTTAGGCCTGGTAACAGTCACAGGGCTGTTAGAGATTCAACTGTATGACCTCTCACTTTCAGCTCCTTGGCCCAACTGCCATTTCTTCTCTCAGACCAGAATGGATCAAGGGGAGTCTCTGGAGCTCCCCCTTCTGGCCGGAGGTGGTAGTGCAGTCTTGCTATTTTAGTATTTGTATTTACTGTCAGTAACTATTTTTGTGGCAAATACCCCTAGGGGTGCCACATTCCCCCTTAGTTAAGAACAGTACTCCGGGACTGTGGGACGATAACATTTTGAAATAACAATTAATATGTACAGAGTCTTAAAAATGAAAAGTTACAAAAACCACTCAAGGAAACAAAAATAGAGTTCTGTAAAAAGTCACTTCAAATAGCATCCATTAATACAGTCCTATCCTTGAAGGTACTAGGAAAGGCACTGCACTTTGTGTCCAGGAATTTAGTTCCATTTTTCCAACGAAGTTGTCAATATAAAGTCTAAAGAAAGTTCAAAAAGAGCAAAAAGCAAAGTTCAAAAAGCAGTCTTTCTGGAGCTTTGATTTAGTGCCTCTGGGCTGATAACAAGTTGAAGAATATGCAAGAAGTTCATACAGACAAGTCTCTGTAGGTACTGGGCTTAAACGTTGCAGAATGATAACAATGACTATAGTTTTATAATTGGTAATCTGCATACCTGGCCGGTAATTGACCCTGGGTACTACGCTGTGATCTACGTAATAGCGGTATCTCTTCATGTGGTGTACTACTGTCTACTGCGGATGTAGTATCTACCCACTCTGCTAAAGATAATTCCATGACTATGGAGTTGGCAAGTCCACCGTGAATGGGATTACTCTGATCAGGAATCTGTTCTTCCTGGCCTGGAACCTCCTGTAGTACGGGGTCAGCCTCTTCCTGTCTTGGGACTTCTGGTATTGGGTTCGGTGTTGGGTAAAAGGCCACCATGGGAACCACTACTGCACCATGGTATGTTAGTAGGGTTTTGGGAAAGTCTCCTATACAGGTGTGATACATTTCCTCTTCTTTTTCCTTTACTGGTTGAACCTGTATGGGTTGAATAACTTCTGATTCTGGCTGGACAACTTCTGGCTCTTTCAATGCTTCCGGACACAATTTAAGATTGTCTCTTGACACTAATACAGATGTTAAGCCTCCGTTTTTGCTAATGAGACACATTTTAGGATTATCCATTCTTGTTGGTAAAACTGTGTAGGGTACGGCTTCCCACTGATTGTCCAGTTTATTGGTTCGACGATTTCTCTTGAGCACTTGGTCACCCGGTCTTAATGGGGTCGCTAGAGCATTCTGGTTGAAAGTTCGCTCTTGTCTTTCTCTAGTTTGCTGAAGGCTTCTTTCCACACTCTCTTGCACTTGGCGATACTGCTTTTGCCGTATGATATCCCAATTGGAGTCTTGAACTTCTGCGTCTGGTTTCAGAATTCCCATTTCTAGATCGATTGGTAATTGGCCGGGTCTTGCACGCATAAGGTAAGCTGGGGTGCAGTTGGTGGAGCTCACCGGGACATGATTATACAGATCCACCAAGTCAGGCAATTTCTCTGGCCATTGATTCCTTTCTGTCTCAGGTAAAGTCTTTAGTAGGTCTATTACAATATGGTTCATCTTCTCGCATAAGCCGTTTGTTTGTGGATGATAGGCCGTCGTCCGGATCTTTTTGCAACCATACATATTACAGAATTCTCTGAAGATCTCTGATTCAAAGGCTGTACCTTGGTCGGTGAGAACCTGTTCCGGATATCCATGGGGTCTACAAAAGTACGTTTGGAACGCTTTGGCTGCTGTTTTTGCTGTCAGATCTTTTACGGGTACTACTACCAAGAAGCGTGAATAATGGTCCACGATGGTCAAGGCATAGACATAGCCGGACCGGCTTGGTATTAACTTCACGTGGTCTATGGCTACAAGTTCAAGTGGTTGTTTGGTGATTATGGGCTGCAGTGGTGCTCTTTGGTTCTTTTGATCGTTTCTTCTGAGGTTGCACGGGCCACAATTTCTGCACCACTGTTCGATTGATTTTCTCATCCCGACCCAATAAAATCTTTCTCTTAGAAGTACTTCTAACTTTTTCCAACCAAAGTGACCAGCACCATAATGGTAAGCTTCGAGGACCATCTTGACATCTTGTTTAGGCACGATAATCTGCCAAACCAATTCATGTGTTTTCGGATTGGTGTACCTTCTACAGAGCTTCCATTGATACAGGAACATTTTGCCTCTCTCTTTCCAGAGTTGATGCGTCTCTTCTGGGGCATCCTCATCGGGATATGCACTTTGCTCAGTTAACAGTTCCTTCACCAACTTCACAACCGGATTGCTGTCTTGGGTGTCAGCCCATCTATGGTGTGCTAACGGATTAAAATTCACCTCTTGTTGTTTCTGATAGGTACTTGACTGATGATGTTTTGCCTTGGGATGATGGAAGGCTGGTAGTTCAATTTCTTCAAGCTCCTCCGTTTCTTCTTCTACATCTCTCCAGTGTGGCATCCGGGATAGGGCATCGGCATTTCCATTCTTGCGACCTGCTCGATACTTGATCTTGAAGTTGTAATTAGATAACCGGGCTATCCATCGCTGTTCTAACGCACCTAATTTGGCTGTGTCCAGGTGGGTCAACGGATTGTTGTCAGTATAGACAATAAATTCTGCAGCGGCCAGATAGTGTTTGAAACGCTCCGTCACAGCCCAAACTACTGCCAGTAGTTCCAATTTGAAGGAACTATAATTTTCTGGATTTCTTTCAGTAGGCCGGAGCTTTCTACTTGCAAAGGCGATGACTTTCTCCCGACCTTCTTGCTTTTGTGACAGCACCGCTCCTAGTCCCACATTACTGGCATCGGTGTAGAGGATGAAAGGTTGATGGTAATCTGGGTATGCCAGAACCTCTTCTCCGGTTAGTGCCTTCTTTAGTTGTTCAAAGGAGTCTTCCCTTTCGTCGTTCCACTGGAAAGGAGGGTTTCGGTTTGAAGGTTTCTTCGTCTGCCCTACCAAGGCGTCTTGCAAGGGTGCTGCCAACTTGGTAAATCCTTTTATAAATCTGCGATAGTAACCCACCAATCCCAGGAATTGCCTCACTTCTTTTGCGCTGGTAGGTCTCGGCCAATCCCTTATGGCGGTTATTTTCTTGGGATCCGGTGCTACTCCCTTCGAACTCACGATGTGTCCCAGGTACTGTACCTTTGGCTTGAGAAGGTGACATTTGGATGGCTTGATTTTCATGCCATACCTGGATAAGGCTTCGAACACTTCTGCCAAGTCTTTTAAGTGTTGTTCGTAAGTCTTTGAGTAGACGATCACATCATCTAGGTACAGGAGGACGGTCTCGAAGTTCTTGTGTCCGAGGCAGCATTCCATCAGCCGCTGGAAGGTACCGGATGCATTGCAGAGTCCGAACGGCATGCGATTAAATTCACTTAGACCCATTGGTGTGGTGAATGCCGTCTTTTCCTTATCTCTCTCAGCCACAGGGACTTGCCAATACCCGCTTGTTAAGTCTAAGGTGGAAAAATAATTAGCAGATTTCAAAGCAGTCAAGGACTCTTCTATCCTAGGCAAGGGGTAGGCGTCTTTATGGGTGATGTTATTAATCTGCCGGTAGTCTACGCACATTCTCATGGTTCCGTCTTTTTTTTTTGACAATCACTAGAGGGGCCGCCCAGGGGCTACAGCTGTCTCTTATTACCCCGGCCTGTTTCATCTCCCTCAGCATATCTTTTGCACATTGATAGTGAGCGGGCGGTATGGGTCTATATCTTTCTTTTATTGAGGGATGGTCACCGGTGGGGATTGTGTGTTCTACCCCTTCTATCCGTCCGAAGTCCAATGGGTGTTTACTGAAGACTTGTTCATATTCCATCACTAGCCTATACACCCCTTGTTTTTGTTGGGTAGGTGTTGAATTTATGCCCACGTGTAGCTGTTGGCACCAATCCTCCATTTCTCCATCTGAGCCATTGCCTTCCACCTGACAGGTTGGTTCTAAGGGCTCAATGGTTGTGATGGCATTGTTGTCAACAGTATATAGCTTTGCCATTGTAGCATACCTTGGCAAAGTGACCTCTTCCTCTCCACAGTTCAAAAGTCGTACCGGCACTCGTCCCCGGTGTACCTCGACTATCCCTCGTGCTGTGAGTATAGTGGGCCTGCTGTCGGTGTACACTGGTTCTATTAAGGCTTGATAATCTCGTCCCTTAGTACCAATGGCTGCTCTACACCATACCAGCATTTCTGTTTTTGGTGGGATTACAATGGACGTTGGATCACTTACCCTCACACTGCCGATTTCTCCACCTGCAACTTCTACCTGTTGCCTTAACATCAATACTTTTATTTCCCTCCGGAGAACTCTCTGCTGGCAAGATTGGGCAGTTTCAGCAATTTGCTGTAAGACAGAAATGACTTCGGAAAAGCAGTTCTCTAACACATTCATTCCTATCAATACAGTTGGTTCACAGTTCCGCCGGTCAACATCAACAACAATTATACCCTGTTTCTTCAATTCTACTTTACCAATCTTTATGGTCATCTCCCTGAATCCTAGTTTCGGTACCAACTTACCATTACTGGCCCATATATCTAGTTCAACATCAGAGGGCCCTTTATCAATATCTGCATCAGCCCAGTACCTCTTATAAAGGATATACGGTATAGATGAAATCTGGGAACCTGTGTCCAGCAAAGCATTGAGAGGAATTCCGTCCAGCACGATAGGGATAATGGGTCGTCCTCCGATGTACTTGTCGTGCCAGGGTGTTGGGCCTTGAAAGTTCATTCCTGTGAAGCGGCCCGCATTCCCAGGGGATTCCCATTTAAATCACAATCTCGAGCAAAGTGGCCTGGCTGCTGGCAACGGCGGCAAATGGGCTGTCCATCCGGTTGGTAGCGGTCGCGGGGTCGTCCTCTCCATGTCGGGTACCTCCGGGGTCTCATCCATGGAACATCTTCTCTACGGTTTGCCAACTCCATCTTGGGTCCTCTCATCTCCTGCATGGTTTTAGCCATTGAAGCAACAACATCAGTTAAAGAGTCAAGCTTTTGTTGAAGAGCCTCATTAGTACTGGGCCCCAGGGGCTTAGCAATGGCCCCGGACATAGCTGATGTCACTGGTACTCCATGTTGTTGAGGAGCCTCTGCCATGAGTTGCGCAGGCTCCTGATCCTGAGGTGCTTCTGCCAGCTGGAGACGTATAACGCTCTCCTTTAATTGGGCAAATGTCAATTCAGGGTTCTTAAAAACAAGCATGCTCACATGCACCCGGTGAGAAGGGGTGTAGAGTCCCTCAATAAATTGATCTCTTAGCAGTTTATCCGCTCCGGTGTTAAAAATGGGTTCAGCCAGTGTAAGTGATTTAAGGGCTCCCTGCAGGTTTAAGGCAAAGTCTCTCACGCACTCATTAACTTTTTGTTTGCAATTAAAGAATCGTACTTTAGCTTTGCTGCTGGCAGTGGTTTCAAATGTAGCTTTTAATCCAGCAAATATGCGTTCAACGGTGCCTTTTAGATCAGCTGCCCATGCTGTGACTTCTCGCTTAGCATGGCCACTTAACTGCATCATCAGGAGACTAACACGCTGAACTTCACCCACGGGGAACATGTCAAAATGGGCCAGCATCTTTTCTCTGAAATCGTCAAGGGTATTAGGCTCACCTTCATACATTGGAAGCCATGGACCACCCGGGGTATATGGCATCAGCACCGGCATGATGGGCGCCACTCCTTGCACCGCTGCGCTACCGGACTCTCTATTGACACTCTGTCTTTCAGCTGCATTAGCGTCGCCGGGTGCTGCGGCGTCTCCGTGCTGCGACATACTGTGCCCCCTTAGTTAATCCGGACCCTTCCAGTCCTCCACTTCCGTCGGGATAGTGTAGATTCGTTCCGCTGTGCAGCAGGATCGATTTTCCCCTTGCTCTGATGTCAGAGCGCTCAGCTTGGTGCCGCCCACAATGACACCCACCCACCGCGCTCTGTAATGGCGGATTCTGAAGTTTTTCAGTTAGACTGGGGCTCAGGTGATGGCGTAGCTCAATTAACAGTCTCGTGCCTAACGGTTATGAAGTGATTACCTCAGGGTATGGCGGCCATCTTTACTCCATTATAACCAATGGGGAAAAGTCACTTTCAATAGTTTTCAATGGGAAATGGAATTTTCTTTAATAAAGTCAATTTTAAAGATTTTTCATCCAAGTTTTCACAATTTTGGACTCCAATCATGGCACACAATACCCGGTATACGGGCTGGCTGGATCCTGTTCGTGACGCCAATTGTGACGCCCAGGAGACCGGGATACCCAGCACCGGACCAATGGAGTCTGTCTCTTGAGGGGGTGGCTTGACCCGGTGCTGTGGCCTCAGGCAATGCACAGTGTAAGGGGTATCGTGAGGGGACAGGCACTTACTTGATCAGCAGCAGGTTCTCCCAGCGGTGACGATCCCGATCCTGGATAGATGGCTATTGTCCAAATGAAAGACTGAGGCACTGAAAGGATTTACAACCAGTCCTGTCACCGGAGTCTGTATGGGAACTCTGAGTTACTTTGACCCTGCCGGGGTCTTCGCCTCTTATTGTGCGCAATTTCTGTGTGGCCCTGCTGCTGTATGTGAACTGGCTGCCGGCCCAATCTGTCCCCTCCGGGTCCTGGTTCGACGGGCAACCCGAGTCCTTTTATCGGTTTACCCCCTCTGGGAGTACCGCTGAACTCTGTGTCTGTTGCTGCGTCCGGCCCTAGTGAAGCTGATATCACCTCACGTTTTTCCGGTTGCTGTATTATATATAATGAATACAGCCACGGATCCGGTATCCGTCTTTGCGCCTGTTCTGGGTAGTGATTAATGCTACCCGGTTCTCACAATGTCCTTTTTCTCTATCCCTCTTCTCCTCAGGCCGGTGATTTAGGCCTGGTAACAGTCACAGGGCTGTTAGAGATTCAACTGTATGACCTCTCACTTTCAGCTCCTTGGCCCAACTGCCATTTCTTCTCTCAGACCAGAATGGATCAAGGGGAGTCTCTGGAACTCCCCCTTCTGGCCGGAGGTGGTAGTGCAGTCTTGCTATTTTAGTATTTGTATTTACTGTCAGTAACTATTTTTGTGGCAAATACCCCTAGGGGTGCCACATAATCAACAACCATCACTTGGTATGGTAAGGCCATATTCCCCTACCCAGTAATTATATCCATTTTTGATCCATTTTGGGATCATAAAAATGGAAAATATCAGTACTGAACCCATTCATTTGATATAAAGATCCCGATTTATGAAGACCAGTGATTTTTTCACCGGTCTTGATGAGGGGACGTAGTGAAGACAGATCCTCTTAATACATAAATACATAAATATGTGCACATCTCTCCATGATTCTGGATTGTCTGATGAGTGGAGTATGCCTCAGTACACCATGCCAGAAATCTGAGAGATTTCCAGAGTACAGCATGTCACCAATTAGGCAAGCTGAAACATGACACCTCCACCGTGCTACCGTCCCACTACAGCTTCCCTCATTTTAGTGGAGTTTGGAGAAACTGGCATGGAATGCCAGAAGTCACAACAATTTGTCACAACTCTGAGTTGGACAAAATGTTGTGACTTTTCAAAGCTTTTACTCCACATATTTGCTATAAAAGTTTTGATAAATTGCAGCCAAAATGTCTTCCATTTGCCTCCCATATGTCTGTTATTCATTTTTGGCTTAACAAAAAAGTTAGTCTACTCAAATCTTTGGCCATTCTCCTACAAAACAAATAGTAGATGTATCCTTTTTTTAACTTTCAAGTCTATAGGAAATAGACCTGAACAGATGGTCATTTCTTATGTTATTTATTATCTGCTTTTCAGCACTGCACATGAGTAGAATACTAGAGGTTTCGAGCGACAGCTTAACTAAAAACAGATTTGATACAAATAGATCAAAAAATTAATTTGAAACTGTACGTAAGCGGATCAGGCAAAATTAAAATTTGCTTGTTTGCTTGTTTTTTTTTTCCTGGGAAATACAATTCAAGAAACAATTATTTTCCATGTATTTATTGACCTTTATAATGCTTTGAAGTCTCTCTAAATCATCTGTCAATATTTTGCTGTATCCATACAGAAGCAAATTGCAAAAAAATATGCGTTTCAGCCAAAGTGGATTTTGGGAAAATTTGAATAGAATCAACTTCTAATCAAATGTACGGTATGTGCAGAAAAATGGAAGATTTTATTTGGCACAACCAACCAGGTAAATGACTTGGGTATAATAATAGATCACAGACTGCACATGAGTCAACAGTGTGATTCAGCAGCAAATGAGGCAAACACTGTTCAAGGATGTATTAAAAGAAGCATAGAGTCTAGATTCTGTGAAGTAATTATCCCCCTTGGTTAGACCTCATCTGGAATACTGAGTCCACTTCTGGACACCACATTTTAAAAAAGACATTGAAGAGCTGTCACAGTGTAGAGGGATCATCTTTATAGTAATTTGCACATGGAAATACGACAAGTAATGGAATGAAACTGAAAAGGAGAAGATACAGATTAAATATTAGAAAAAACTTTTCGACAGTGATGGTGGTCAATGAGTGGAACAGGCTTCCATGAGAGGTGGTGAGTTTTTCTTCAATGGAAGTCTTCTAGAAGAGGTTGGACAGACATCTGGCTGAGATGGTTTAGTGAATTCTGCAACTCTAACATTCTATGATTCTATGATGGTTGTGCTGAGTCAAATCCCCAATTTTCCTGCTTTGGTTATGCTCACCAGTGGGATCTGTGCCCACTGAAAGAATTTCTACCTCAATTGATCCACGATGCAGCATGGTGACCTCTCAACCTACATCCACTACAAATATATATGCTCATCTCTATCGAGAAAGAAAAAGAAACAAATACTGGTTTTTTTTTAGATGGATCTGTTAAAAAACATAAACTTTACTTTATGTTTTGCATCCATTTGTGTTCTATTTGTAGCAGATATTTTTCTTTTTACTGCATTCACGTCAAGAGGAAAACAACTGGACATGTGAACAGTGCCTTAAAAGTAAAAGGAAAACCTTTTCTTAGTCCACCCATACAGTTGATGTTTCAGCCCATTGAAGTACATTGGACTGAAATGCTGAAGCATTGTGTGCATGGGCTAATGCAAGTCTTTTTTTTTCAGTTTTATGCAAATGCTGCTTTCTTGCATCATGAAAAAATGAGAAACTCCATCAACCGCAAAAGTCATAAAACATCACATTTAATAGTAGATGAAAACATCAAGAGGAAAAATTTTAAAAACATAACAGTCGAGAATGATTATGAGCTAATGTAGCTTGAAACGCGTTGACTGTTATCATGTTTTTTAAATTTTTCCCTTTCATGTTTTAATCTGCTAATAAATGTGAAGTATTGTGACTTTTGCGGTTGCCAGATTTTCCCATTTTTTTAACGGTTCTCTTACTCAGGAAAGCAGCCTAAAGTCTCTGTGCACCACACCCTTATTCTAGGAATTTCTCAACCCATTGAGCTGATGGTTGCTCCATTGTGTTTTTTTTCTGCTTTCTTGCATGTTTTTGTGTAAAGGATTTATGGCTGATACACTTAAGGTACCGTCACACTGAACGATATCGCTAGCGATCCGTGACGTTGCAGCGTCCTGGCTAGTGATATCGTTCAGTTTGACAGGCAGCAGCGATCTGGATCCTGCTGTGCCATCGTTGGTCGGAGCAGAAAGTCCAGCAATTTATTTTGTTGCTGGATCTCCCGCAGACATCGCTGAATTGGCGTGTGTGACGCCGATTCAGCGATGTCTTCACTGGTAACCAGGGTAAACATCGGGTTACTAAGCGCAGGGCCGCGCTTAGTAACCCGATGTTTACCCTGGTTACCAGCATAAACGTAAAAAAAACCAAACACTACATACTTACATTCCGGTGTCTGTCCCCCGGCGATGTGCTTTCCTGCACTGGCTGTGAACACCAGCCCGCCGTAAAGCACAGCGGTGACGTCACTGCTCTGCTTTACGGCTGGCCGGCACTGACAGTGCAGGAAAGCAAATGAGAATTGAAGAAGAAAAATAATATAATCTATTTAAGTAATCTGTAAAAAAAAATTGCAAAAAGAAGCAAACTACTGAGCAGTACCCATAAAATTAAATGAATATACAGATGAACGCACAATGTGATCGCTATACAAACACAAACACAAAATTGCAATTACTAAATATGCATTTTCTATTTGTGACTATTATAATTGCAACAGATAATGTGAGAATCTCTGTGCACATTTTATTCAAACTGTGTGAAACCATTCACCATGGAAGACCAATCTTTTAAAGCTAACTGGAGGTTTGATAATTGCCTGAAAGATTTTGCACCCATATTGACTTTGTATTGCCTGCATTGCACTACTGCTTCTTTTTTTATTTCTATAGATAGATAGATAGATAGATAGACAGAAAAAGAAAACACAGTAGCACTCTGCATAAGCCAACCTATGTGAAAACACTGAAAACATTAAATCTAGACTGTGTTACTACTCAAAAAGTGGTTTGGCTGCCTTACAGCCTGATTCTGCACTCCTCCCATTGACTTGCAGGTGATCATAATCCGTTCTACGTCCTACTTGCCCATTTGAATTGTAGGCTCATAGCCCGGGAAAGACATGTTTGGCCATTTAACTGTAGGCTGATAGCCCAAGAGTGGCATGTACAGTAGAAATAGGACCCATGAGGGGGAGGTCACCTTGCCGTGGTAGATGGGCACACATGATTTGGCGAATTTATGTGCTAAAAACTTTCATTTTTGTAAGCACATCTTTTTGAGTAGTAACACAGTCTAGATTTAATGTTTTCAGTGTTTTCACACAGCTTGGCTCATGCAGAGCGCTGCTGTGTTATCTTTTTCTATATAATGCAGCCATCGCAGATTGAACCTGTTCACACTTAAGAAGTGCTGGTCAGGTTTTTCTGTATAGATAGATATATAGATGGATAGATAATTGATAGATAGATAGATAGACTACACACACCTCTCCTGTTACTGAGGCTTTGGCACTGGTCAGAACATCCTACTGAGGGTCTCATGTTTTAAAAAGAACAGATATGCTTCAAATTTTGCTTCTTTTTATCCACCAGATAACTGGTCCTGATCCATTAGCAGCTAGTGACTTTCCTATATATATATATATATATATATATATATATATATATATATATATATATATATTGTAAGGATTTCACTCACTCAGCTGCGACGGCTGACACTCAGGAGACGTGTTCCTTTAAAGTTCACTGGGTTTATTGCTTCATAAACCATGTGGCAAATAACAGAAAGCAAAATGGGCCTTTGGTTCAGGCAAAGAAAAGCAAGTGTCCAGTTCATCCGGCTCAGTCCTGAAGCCGTAACACACTCAGGAGGGTTTCACCTCCACACATCTCTGCTGTGTAAAGGATTAGCCAGTCTTATAAAGAGCTAACCCCACCCAGTAACCCATCACATGATTAGCCATGTGGTCTGACATTACCACAGGTCCTGAAACACATATACAAGATTATGTGCAAGAAAGGAATACTCCGGGCTACATTACAGCAATCAGGCACTTATGTGGCACATACCTCCCATCGACTACAAACCCTTTAGCCATGCTACATACCTCCACCCTCTGCCTAAAGCCGTGGGGCTTGGCACTTTCCCCCACTAAACAAGGGATTCTCGATAGGGCATCCGCATTACCGTGCAGCTTTCCGGCCCTATGTTCCACATGGAAACTGAAGTCCTGCAGGGCTAAGAACCAACGGGTGACTCTAGCATTTCTTCCTTTCGTTTCTCTCATCCACCTAAGCGGGGCATGGTCAGATACCAGTCTAAATTTACGTCCCAGCAGATAGTACCGCAATGTGTCCACTGCCCATTTTATGGCCAAGCACTCCTTCTCAACGACTGAGTAGTTCTTTTCAGATGAGGACAGCTTCCTACTCAGATAGAGAACAGGATGCTCCTCCCCATGTAGTTCTTGGGAAAGGACTGCTCCCACCCCAACATCTGAGGCATCTGTCTGAAGAATAAACTCTTTCTTGAAGTTTGGGGCCATCAGAACGGGTTTCTTACACAAAGCGTTTTTCATTTCTTGGAAGGCTGACTCTGTTTCTTCGGACCACTTAACCATTACTGATTTTGTCCCTTTTAGCAGGTCAGTCAGAGGCGCAGCCATCGTGGCGAAGTTTGGGATGAACCTCCTGTAATATCCCACGATTCCCAGGAAGGCTTTAACTTGTTTCTTGGAAACTGGTTTTGGCCATGTTTGGATTGCCTCCACTTTATTGATTTGGGGTTTTATTTCTCCATGACCCACTATGTATCCAAGGTACTTAGCTTCTTCTTTACCCAAGGCGCACTTCTTCGGGTTTATAGTAAATCCGGCCTCTCTTATAGCATCCAACACCGCTTGGACTTTCTCCAGATGACTCTCCCAGTCCGGGCTAAAGATGACGATATCATCTAGGTACGCAGCAGCGTAGGCCTTATGGGGTGCAAGGACTCTATCCATAGCCCTCTGGAAGGTCGCCGGAGCTCCCTGTAGGCCAAACGGCATCCGGGCATATTGGAAGCATCCATCAGGTGTCGAAAAGGCCGTCTTCTCCTTGGCTTCCTGTGCCATGGGGATCTGCCAATACCCCTTTGTCAAATCCAAGGTGGATATATATCTGGCGTGCCCAAGCCTTTCGATGAGCTTATCAATACGGGGCATGGGATAAGCGTCGAACTTGGAGACTTCATTCAACTTCCGATAGTCGTTGCAAAACCTCCACTCTCCATCAGGTTTTGGGACCAGGACAATTGGGCTCGACCAACCGCTCTTGGATTCCTCAATGACCCCAAGCCTCAACATACGCTCCACTTCCTTGGAGATAACTTCTCGACGAGCCTCAGGAATACGATAAGGTTTCACATTCACCCGCACATGTGGCTCTGTTAGGACCTCGTGCTCTATGACCTTCGTGTATCCTGGCAATTCTGAAAACAGGTCCCTGTTTTTCTGGAGTAACTCCCGGCACTGCTGTTTCTGGGTCTTTGATAGCATCTCTGCTATAGTAACCGCTCCAACCTCACGTCTGGGTTGCTTAACAATGATGGAGTTGCTGTCGGCTCTCTATCTTGCCATGGCTTGATGAGGTTGACATGGTAAACTTGGAATGGTTTCCGTCTTCCTGGTTGGTGAATTTTATAATTTACCTCACCAAGTTTCTCGACAACCTCATATGGCCCTTGCCATTTGGCCAAGAACTTGCTTTCCACCGTTGGAACTAACACAAGAACTCGGTCTCCCGGATTGAACTGCCTCACTCTTGCAGACCGGTTGTAGACCCTGGCTTGAGCTTCTTGTGCTTGGAGAAGGTGTTCTTTCATGATAGGCATCACCTTTGCAATCCTCTGCTGCATCAGGGCCACATGCTCAATGACGCTTCTGTGGGGTGTGACTTCGGCCTCCCAGGTTTCCTTGGCTATATCCAGGAGTCCTCGTGGATGTCGGCCATATAGAAGCTCAAACGGTGAGAACCCTGTGGAGGCCTGTGGAACTTCACGAATGGAAAACATCAGATAGGGTAAGAGACAATCCCAGTCTCTACCGTCTTTCTCTATAGCTTTTCTCAGCATGCTCTTTAGTGTCTTGTTAAACCTCTCAACAAGGCCATCTGACTGGGGATGGTACACCGAGGTCCTCAACTGGGAGATCTTCAGGGCTTTGCATAACTCCCTCATCACCTTGCTCATGAAAGGTGTACCCTGGTCAGTCAGGATCTCCTTTGGCAGACCTGTCCGGGAAAAGACATGGACCAACTCGCGGGCTATGCTTTTTGAGGAAGAATTTCTCAAGGGAATTGCCTCAGGATAGCGTGTGGCATAGTCCAGGATGACTAATATATACTGATGGCCCCGAGCTGATTTAACTAAGGGACCGACCAAGTCCATGGCAATTCTCTCGAACGGTACCTCAATAATGGGCAGTGGCACAAGGGGGTTCCGGAAATGAGGAGTAGGAGCAGTTAGCTGACATGTAGGGCAGGACCTGCAATAGTTCACTATTTCCCGGTGACACCCAGGCCAATAGAACCTCTGCACAACCCGTTCCTGCGTTTTTTCCACCCCCAGGTGTCCACCCAAGATGTGTGAATGGGCCATGTCCAACACTTTCCGTCTATACGGACCCGGCACTATCAACTGCTCTACCAACTCCTCCCATATTTTCGTGACACGGTACAACAACTCCCCCCTCAACAGAAAATGGGGAAATCTTGTGTCTGCCCCCGGCTCCTGTACCACCCCGTCAATAACTGTGACATTATTAAAGGCTTCCCTCAGAGTGGGGTCCCTATGTTGGGCAGTCCCAAAATTTTCACCGGTAACTTCTAACTCCAGAATGTCAGATGTAGGGGATACTTCCTCCTCATCCCCAACCAGAACACAAAAAGGAAAACTGTCTGCCTCTGGGTGTGGCGATACCCTTCCAGGGTTCACTGGTTCCCTGCCAGGGAGCTCAGAACCATTTCCCCACAAATCCCAAAACAAACAGAAATCCCGGCCAATAATTATAGGGTGCAACAAGTCCTGAACCACGCCGACTATGTGGGACTCAGTGCCACATGCCGTTTCAATGTCCACCCTGGCCATAGGGTAGTCCTTTGCATCACCATGTATGCACCGCACTCCGACCTTCTTTCCTGGGAGCAGGTGGAGAGGAAAAGTGGCCCTCACCAGGGTCACTAGGCTCCCCGAGTCTAACAGTGCCGTTACTGCTCGACCGTTCACCTTTACAAGACACGCTTGAGGTCCCTCGTTGGATGGAGAGTTCACACTACAGGCTGGATACGCATAGTATGAACAACGGCGTCCCATGCTGCAGTCCATCTGCTCAGTGGTTTGGGAACAACGGGCAGCTATATGTCCTGGCTTGTGGCACCTCCAACAAATAATATCACCCGTGGGGACCTTGGGCACCACCTCCCCCGCCCTTTGTGACCTTGGACGCACCACCCCTTTTTGGGACTCAGCTGCCTTCTGGGACCCCCAGTACGGCATGGGCTGCCTCCCGAAGGAGCCTTCCAACCCTTGGTATCTCTCAACCAGTCCGATCAGCTCGTCGGCATTCTGGGGATCACCCTGGGCAACCCAAGACTGTATAGGCCTCGGGAGGGAATGGACAAACCGATCCATCATCACCCGTTCTACCATCTGTGCAGGCGCAGAGGATTCTGGCTGCAGCCATTTCTGGACCAGGTGCAACAGATCAAACATTTGGGAACGAGGTGGTTTGTCCCGGTGATAGCCCCAGGAGTGAACTCGCTGTGCCCTGACAGTCAGTGTCACCCCCAAACGTGCGAGAATCTCGGCTTTCAATTTGTGATACTCTTTGGCATCCTGCAAGGTCAAATCATAGTACGCCTTCTGGGGTTCTCCCGTCAGGTATGGCGCAAGTACCTCTGCCCACTGCTCTGGCGGAAGTTTTTCCCTCTCAGCGACCCTCTCAAACACCGTCAGGAAGGCCTCAACATCATCCCCGGGAGTCATTTTCTGCAATGCGCGTCTTACCGTCTTCCGGACGTGGGTGTCATCAGCCAAACCTGGGGTTGGGGCGCTCGCCTTGCCCTGGATGGCGGTTGCCAGAAGCTGCATCTGCTGCTGATGCTCCTGCTGGCTCTGCTGCATCTGCTGCCGTTGCTCCTGCTGACTCTGCCGTTGCTCCTGCTGGCTCTGTTGTATCTGCTGCATCAACAGCCTGTTGGTCTCTTGCTGCCTTTGCTCCTGCTGGCTCTGCCTTTTCTCCTGCTGTGACTGCATCTGGACCAAGTGTTTCAGCAGGTCCTCCATTTTCTCCGGCAATGCTTGCTGGCTTGCAACAGCCTTGACCCAGGACATTCAAAAATAAACTCACGTCTCCGCTGGGAATGCTGCTCGCACGTCTACCACCAATTGTAAGGATTTCACTCACTCAGCTGCGACGGCTGACACTCAGGAGACGTGTTCCTTTAAAGTTCACTGGGTTTATTGCTTCATAAACCATGTGGCAAATAACAGAAAGCAAAATGGGCCTTTGGTTCAGGCAAAGAAAAGCAAGAGTCCAGTTCATCCGGCTCAGTCCTGAAGCCGTAACACACTCAGGAGGGTTTCACCTCCACACATCTCTGCTGTGTAAAGGATTAGCCAGTCTTATAAAGAGCTAACCCCACCCAGTAACCCATCACATGATTAGCCATGTGGTCTGACATTACCACAGGTCCTGAAACACATATACAAGATTATGTGCAAGAAAGGAATACTCCGGGCTACATTACAGCAACCAGGCACTTATGTGGCACATACCTCCCATCGACTACAAACCCTTTAGCCATGCTACAATATATATATATATTTACACTCTGTTATGGCTGAAAGTGTTACCACCCTTGAAATAGTTACAGTAATTTTTACAGAAAATCATTGGAATTACACGTTTTGTTACACAATGTTTATTTCCTTTGTGTGTATTGGAACAACACAGAAAAAAGGGCAAATTGGACATAATGTCCCATAAATTCCCCAAAATTGTCCTGACAAAATTTTTGACATTCTCAAATTAATATTTAGTTACCCACCTATTAATAAATAACTACAATCAATCACTTCCTATCAGCATCAAACTCCCAACTGGAATTTTGCACTGCTCTTCCTTTGCAGGCTGCTCCAAATTTCTCATATTTGAAGGGTGCTTTCTCCCAACAACAATTTTAAGCTCTATTCACAGGTGTTCAATGGGATTTAGATAAGGACCCATTGTTGGCCACTTCATAACTCTCCAGCGTTTTATTTCCATACATTTCTGGGTGCTTGTTAGAGTATGTTTGGGGTCATTGTCCTGTTGGAAGACCTATGACTTGGGCAACAAACCCTGCTTTCTGACACTGGGCAATACATTGCTAACCAAAATCCTTTAATAATTTTCAGATTTAATGGTCCCATGCACACAGTCAAGGCACCTAGTGTCAGAGCAGGAATACAACCCCAACACATCTTTGAATGTTCACCATATTTGATTGTAGGTACTGTGTTCTTTTCTTTGTATGCCTCAATCCATTTTCGGTAATCAGTAGTATTATGTGCTTTACTAAAAAACTCTAACTTGGTCTCATCTATCTACAAAACACTTTCCCAGAAGGATTAAAGTGTATTCATGTACAATTTGAAAAACTGCAGTCAAGCTTTTTTCATGTCTCTCAGTAGCGAGGTCTTCCTGGATCTCCTGCCATAGTGTTTCATTTCAGTCAAATATTAGATAATTGCACTGATACTGATGCAATCTGAGCCTGCAGGACAGTTTTAGTTTATTTAAAACTTGATTGGGGCTGCTTATCCATGATCCAGACAATTTTTCCTTGCCATCGATGTCCAAGGAGATTAGCTACAGTGTCATGGACTGTACACTTCTTGATTTATGTTGTGCACCATCAACAAGGCACATCAAGATAACTGGAGACGGACTTGTAACCTTGAATTGTTGATGCTTTTGAATGATTTTATTTGTCCTCAGACAGTTCCCTTTACATATTTCTGTTCTCCATGCTTAGTGTGGCACACACAGACAAACATTGAGTCTCTTTCATCCCTTTTTTGGTGAAAACCATTTTCCGGTGACTACCTCTTGAAGCTCATCAAGAGAATGCCAAGAGTGTGCTAAGCAGTCATCAAAGCAAAAGGTGGCTACTTTGAAGAACCTAGAATATAAGAAATAATTTCAGTTGTTTCACACTTTTTTGGTAAGTACAGTGGGGCAAAAAAGTATTTAGTCAGTCAGCAATAGTGCAAGTTCCACCACTTAAAAAGATGAGAGGCGTCTGTAATTTACATCATAGGTAGACCTCAACTATGGGAGACAAACTGAGAAAAAAAAATCCAGAAAATCACATTGTCTGTTTTTTTAACATTTTATTTGCATATTATGGTGGAAAATAAGTATTTGGTCAGAAACAAAATTTCATCTCAATACTTTGTAATATATCCTTTGTTGGCAATGACAGAGGTCAAACGTTTTCTGTAAGTCTTCACAAGGTTGCCACACACTGTTGTTGGTATGTTGGCCCATTCCTCCATGCAGATCTCCTCTAGAGCAGTGATGTTTTTGGCTTTTCGCTTGGCAACACGGACTTTCAACTCCCTCCAAAGGTTTTCTATAGGGTTGAGATCTGGAGACTGGCTAGGCCACTCCAGGACCTTGAAATGCTTCTTACGAAGCCACTCCTTCGTTGCCCTGGCGGTGTGCTTTGGATCATTGTCATGTTGAAAGACCCAGCCTCGTTTCATCTTCAATGCCCTTGCTGATGGAAGGAGGTTTGCACTCAAAATCTCACGATACATGGCCCCATTCATTCTTTCATGTACCCGGATCAGTCGTCCTGGCCCCTTTGCAGAGAAACAGCCCCAAAGCATGATGTTTCCACCACCATGCTTTACAGTAGGTATGGTGTTTGATGGATGCAACTCAGTATTCTTTTTCCTCCAAACACGACAAGTTGTGTTTCTACCAAACAGTTCCAGTTTGGTTTCATCAGACCATGGGACATTCTCCCAAAACTCCTCTGGATCATCCAAATGCTCTCTAGCAAACTTCAGATGGGCCCGGACATGTACTGGCTTAAGCAGTGGGACACGTCTGGTACTGCAGGATCTGAGTCCATGGTGGCGTAGTGTGTTACTTATGGTAGGCCTTGTTACATTGGTCCCAGCTCTCTGCAGTTCATTCACTAGGTCCCCCCGCGTGGTTCTGGGATTTTTGCTCACCGTTCTTGTGATCATTCTGACCCCACGGGGTGGGATTTTGCGTGGAGCCCCAGATCGAGGGAGATTATCAGTGGTCTTGTATGTCTTCCATTTTCTAATTATTGCTCCCACTGTTGATTTCTTCACTCCAAGCTGGTTGGCTATTGCAGATTCAGTCTTCCCAGCCTGGTGCAGGGCTACAATTTTGTTTCTGGTGTCCTTTGACAGCTCTTTGGTCTTCACCTTAGTGGAGTTTGGAGTCAGACTGTTTGAGGGTGTGCACAGGTGTCTTTTTATACTGATAACAAGTTTAAACAGGTGCCATTACTACAGGTAATGAGTGGAGGAAAGAGGAAACTCTTAAAGAAGAAGTTACAGGTCTGTGAGAGCCAGAAATCTTGATTGTTTGTTTCTGACCAAATACTTATTTTCCACCATAATATGCAAATAAAATGATAAAAAAACAGACAATGTGATTTTCTGGATTTTTTTTTCTCAGTTTGTCTCCCATAGTTGAGGTCTACCTATGATGTAAATTACAGATGCCTCTCATCTTTTTAAGTGGTGGAACTTGCACTATTGCTGACTGACTAAATACTTTTTTGCCCCACTGTATATAATTCACATGTGTTAATTCATAATTTTGATGCCTTCAAAGCGAATGTGCAATTTTCATAGTCATGAAAATACAGAAAAATCTTTAAATGAGAAGGTGTGTCCCAATTTTTGGTCTGTACTGTATATATATATATATATATATATATATATATACACACAGTTGTGCTCAAAAGTTTGCTTTCTTGGCCTTTTTTCATAGAATATGAATGATAGCACAAAAACTTTTTCTCCACTCATGGTTAGTGGTTGAGTAAAGCCATTTTTTGCCAAACTACTATGTTTTCGCTTTTTAAATCATAATGACAACCCAAAACATCCCAATGACCCTGATCAAAAGTTCACATACCCCATTTCTCAATAAAGTGTATTGCCCCCTCTGACATCAATGATAGCTTGAAATCTTTTGTGGTAGTTGTGGATGAGGTTCTTTATTTTCTCAGATGGTAAAGCTGCCCACTCTTCTTTGCAAAAGCCTCCTGTTCCTGTAAATTCCTTGGCTGTCCAGCATAAACAGCGCGCTTGAGGTCTCACCAGAGTGGCTCAGTGACATTGAGGTCAGGAGACTGGGATGGCCACTCCAGAACCTTCACTTTGTTCTGCTGTAGCCAATGATAGATTGACTTGGCCTTGTGTTTTGGATTGTTGTCTTGTTTTAACGTCCAAGTACGTCCCATGAGCAGCTTCTGGGCTGATTATTGCAAATTTGCCTCCACTGTTTGCTGATAACATGCTGCATTCATCTGTCTTTCAACTTTGACCAAGTTTCCTTTGCCTTTGTAGCTCACACATCCCCAAAACATCAGTGATCTACCTCCGAATGGTGTTCCTTTCATTATATGTATTGTTGACCTCTCTCCAAATGCAACATTTACGGTTGTG
Organism: Ranitomeya imitator; assembly: GCF_032444005.1. Taxonomy (NCBI): domain Eukaryota; kingdom Metazoa; phylum Chordata; class Amphibia; order Anura; family Dendrobatidae; genus Ranitomeya; species Ranitomeya imitator. Next base: position 71,774,953 of record NC_091284.1, on the reverse strand, counting down.
GCAAAAATAACAATTTTGGTCTCATCGCTCCAAATTACCTTGTTCCAGAAGTTTTGAGGCTTGTCTCCCTGCTGTTTTGCGTATTGTAGGTGAGATACTTTGTGGCATTTGCCCAGTAATTCTTCTGGTGACTGTACCATGCAGCCCATTTTTCTTCAAGTGCCTCCTTCTTATTGTGCATCTTGAAACAGCCACACCTCTAATTTTCAGAGAGTCTGACATTTCAACTGATGTTATTTGTGGGTTTTTCTTTGCATCCCAAACAATTTTCCTGACAGTTGTGGACCGAATTTTTGTTGGTCTACCTGACCATGGTTTTGTTTTTACAGAGCCCCTAATTTTCAGTTTGGTAATCACAGTTTGAATGCTGCTGACTGGCATTATCAATTCCTTGCATATCTTTTTGTATCCATTTCCTGTTTTATACAGTTCAACGACTTTTTTCCACTGATCCGTTGACAATTCTTTTGTTTTCCCTGTGACTCACAATCCAAAAACGTCAGTGGTTGGATGAAAGATACAAGAGTCTGTCTGGATCCCAGAAACTCAATCAGCTTTTATGCACACATACTGATTACAAGCAAACAGGTCACAGGTGAGGATGTTACCTTTAGTAGCCATTCAAACCCATTTGTGTCAACTTGTGTGCATGTTATCAGGCCAAAATCACCAGGGTATGTTAACTTTTGATCAGGGTCATTTGGATGTTTTGGATTGTCATTATGATTTAGAAAAAGAAAACACAGTAGTTTGACAATAAATGGCTTCGCCCAACTACTAAACATGTGTGGAGAAAAAGTATTGGTGTTATCATTCATATTCTCTGAAATAAGGACAGGTAAGGAAACATTCTGTGAGGTATATATATACAGCTGCGGCAAAAAGTAAAAGATCACTGCAAAATTTTCAGTTTGTCTGATTTTTCTCTTTATAGGTATATTTTTTAGTGAAATGTAAATTGCTCCGTTATTCTAAACTACTGACAAGCCTTTGAATTTCCAAGCACAACATTTTGTATTTATTTTCAGAAAATGAAAAATAGTCAAAAAAACTAAAATATGCAGTGCTTTCAGACCTAAAATAATGCAAAGAAAGCAAGTTCATAATCATTTAGAAACAATAATACTAATGTTTTAGCTCAGGAAGAGTTCAGAAATCAATATTTTGTGAAATAACCATGATGTTTAGTCACAGCATTCATGCGTCTTGGCATGCTTTCCACCAGTCTTTCACACTGCTTTTGGGTATCCTTATGCCACTCCTGGTACAAAAATGTAAGCAGTTCTTCTTTGTCTGATGGCTTGTGATTATCCATTTTCCTCTTGATTAAATTCCAGAGGTTTTCAATGGGGTTCAGGTCTGGAGATTGGGCTGGCCATGACAGGGATTTGGTGTGGTGGTCCTTCATCCACACCTTGATTGACCTAGCTGTGTGACATGGCGCATTGTCCTGCTGGAAAAAACAGTCCTCAGAGTTGGGGAACATTGCCTGAGAAGAAGGAATCAACTGATTTTCCAGGATAACCTTGTATGCGGCTTGAATCATACATCCTTCGCAAAGATTAACCTGCCCAGCCTTGCTGAAGCATCCCCAGATCATCACCGATCCTCCAGCAAATTTCATAGTGGGTGCAAGACACTGTGGCTTGTACGCCTCTCCAGGTCTCTGTCTAACCATTAGACAACAGATGTTGAACAAAACTGAAAATTAGACTCATCAATGAAGATTACCTTACTACATTCCTCTATGATCCAATCCATATGGTCTTTGGCAAACTTCAGCATGGCTCTCCTTTGCTTCTCATTGATGAACGGATTTTTTTCTAGCTTTACATAACTTGAGCCCTGCCTCTAGGAGCCTGTTGTGAACTGTTCTTGCCATGCACTTCACCCCAGCTGCCATTTGCCATTCCTTTTGTAGGTCACTTGATATCATCATTGATGTCATTGCTGAGCAACATTCAAATGAGATGACGGTCATCCCGGTCAGTGGAGAGTTGTTTTCGTCCTCTGACGGTCTGTAGCTTTGTTGTCCACAATGTCTGCTGCTTGACCTTGTTGTGATGGACTGCTGTCTTAGAAATTTTAATGATGGAGGCAACATGATGCTCACTGTATCCCTCTTCTAGTAAAACCAGAATTGAGCCCTTCTTTTCCTCACTCAAGACTTTTCTTTTCAACTCCTTTGGCATGGCTAAAATTTATTTTTTCATTCCTATTACTTTTGGAATATTACTAGCACTTGTTTTGCTATCCAGCTTGTCCTATTGCAAGAGGATTGTGAACACAACAGCAGGGTTTTTTATGCTTTCCTTCATTAAATAAGATTTGGTTCAGGCTATCATCTAATGAGAAGCACATTAAGTGGAATGAGGTGTCCTCTGGTTGGAATTCAACTGAGACTGGAATGGAATGGCTGTCAGACATGTAGAGAAGCTTAGAGAAGATTATAGAAGGTTGCTATAAAACTGCGCAGTGGTCTCGTCATTTTTGCCAGAGCTGTATATACAGTGGGGCAAAAAAGTATTTAGTCAGTCAGCAATAGTGCAAGTTCCACCACTTAAAAAGATGAGAGGCGTCTGTAATTTACATCATAGGTAGACCTCAACTATGGGAGACAAACTGAGAAAAAAAAATCCAGAAAATCACATTGTCTGTTTTTTTAACATTTTATTTGCATATATATAGTATTTAAATTATTTTATACCACAACTCCTTTTGGATAAAATGAATGGGAAAATAATAACAATTTACATAAAAAATGAAAACCTTGCTGAAACTTTTTCTCTATGTTTAGATATCTTGAAAAATGAAGGATAAAAATGTGACATTTTGTCATGCAGCTTATTATAAGTGACATACAGACTTTTTCGTCTTCACTTACTTCACTGTATAAAACAGACACAATTAGCATAGCTGACGGCTGTCCCTCCACTTTTGCTCACATCTTTATTTTTAGAGGAATGAAAATTGAGAGGTTAACATAAAATTACTTTGTAATACCAAGGGCTAAAATGAAATCAGTCTTCAGAGAAAGCTTCATTTTTTACGCGCATACTGTGTGGAACGTACTGTAATCATGCAGCAATATGTCACAGAACTAATGAAAGTCTGTGTCTTTGGTGAATTGATAGAGTCTCTGATCAAAGATCAAATCATTTGAGGCATCAAAGAAATGTGCTAAGAGGGGCTTCCCCGTGGAGTAGTTCTAACCTCACATGAAACCACAGATGTTGCATGGAAACATGAAAGCAAAAGTAAAGTCCAGAAAACCATGAAAAAATAAAAGCGTATAGAGCTTTTAATGAAAAGTGACAAAGTAGTTTAGGCCAGGTGCCTCACTCGTCTGGTATGTGGCTTCATCCTTGGTTCCAGAAACTTATCCTCCATTCTTGTTTGGCTAGTGAGTGATGTGGGCTGGCTGACTGCTTAAATGACTGCTGACAATACAAGGTGACATCAACCCCATAAATATGAACTCCACTTGCGACCGCTACAGGGCAAATGGGAAAAGCCAGGCAAAAGGCCAGAATTGGAACATCTAATATATGCGCCTTTTCTGAGCAGCTGTGGTCTGCTATTTTTAGGCTGGGGGGCCTATATCAATGGCCCCTTACCAGCCTGAGAATACCATCCCCCAGCTGTCAGCTTTAGCAAAACATGTTGTCAAAAATGGGGGGGACCCCACTCCATTTTTTATAATTCATTATTTTAATAATTAAAAAAACAGCATAAGGACCCTTCTGTTCTTGCAAACCAGCCTTGCTGAAGCTGACAGTTGAGGGTTGCAGCCTCCAGCTGTGGGTTTTGCCTGGCTGGTTATCAAAAAACAGGGGAACTCACACTGGTTTTTTTTTTTAATTATTTATTTACAGCGCAGTACGGCTGATGAATATTCCCATCAGCTGCTCCTGATTTCACTGTTATTAGCGGCAACAGGTGTAGGCTGATGGGAATAATAGTCCAATCAGTCACTGCATGCTTTCATTGTTCTTAATTGAATATAACTCTCATCATTCTCCCCTGCTTGTGTTGATCGCAGGCAGAGCAGGGGAGAATGATGAGAGCTGTCTTCAGCTCCTGGCGCCGAGGAACAGCGCTTATTGCAGCACTTCTACCCTGGCACCTGTCTGTGTGGTACTGATGCAGCACATGGTTGCCACATCTGTGATGCAAGTATTACACACGTGGACACACGGCCACTGAAACAGAAAAAAACAGACGAGTGAACCCGGCCAATAAAACGCTTTCTTGCAAAACTAAGTTATTGCATCACCAACCATATTTTGAGAGCTATAATTTATCTATATATCTAGTGATAGAGTTATGAGAGGGCTTATTCTTGCAGGACAAGGTGATGTTGCTATTGGTACCAATTTAGCTCACATAACACTTTTTGATCGCTTTCCATTCTGATTTTTGGCAGGAAGAATGAACAAAGTCCAGCAATTAAGAAATTGTGTTTTCATTTTTTTTAATGTTGTTCAGCATGTAGTAAAAGTGATAGGACAAATTTACTGTTTGAGTCAAGACGATTACAACAATAATCCATTTATATGTTTTTTTAATGTTTCGGCGCTTTTGCACAATAAAAAATATTTTATAGAAAAAATAATTTATTTTTGCATTGCTCTAATTTGATATTTCTTTTTATTTGTCTCCTTGTGGAGCTTGTTTTTTTTGGACAAGATGATGTTTTCAGTGATACCATTTTTTTTTTATGTGACTTTTTGATCGCATTTTATTATACTTTGTGATATACATTATGGTAACAAAGCATAGGGTTTTGCTACTTTTTTTCCCTACATGTTCACTGAAAGGGTTTACTAGTGTGGCAGTTTTATAGATAAGGTCGTTCTCGACATGGCAATACCAAATATGTGCACCTAGTTTTTTTACTATTGTTTTTATCTAAATGTATGTATTTATCAGATTATTTTTTCTTTTATTTGTTCTTTAGTTTGTGATTTAAAAAAAAAATCAATTTTTAAATTCTTTTTTTTTTGCTTTGTCCCAGGATGGGATATCAGCTGTGCAAACACACACAGTCAAGAGTCATATCAGCTCCTTCTCAGAGCAGAAGCTTACAGGCCACTGTACCTGGGTGACCCCTTGGCCATGTTTTGACCTGGGGACATCATTGAGACCATCAGCACAATGTGATTGCAATAGCATTATGCCGATTGGAGCAGATAGGGAGCTTCCTCCCTCTGCTATGTCAGCATTTACACCTGCATCAGAGGATGACCAGTGTCAATTTATGATGCAATATCTCTGAAATGCTTCAACGGATCCCAATGATTCTGTGTTAGGACTGGCAGAACGCACCAAGAAAGATGATATAGATGCGTTCGCAGTCCGGGGTCCACCGTGCAGGCGAAACCTGCTGCAAGTAAATGACAGACTATATGGCGGTACTAAAAGTATAAACACGCGGGTTAAACCTCACCCAACGTGAAGAAAGCGATCCTGTTAAGTCACAGGACCGCGGTACCGCACATAGAGCGCGAGCAAGTAGTCAGCGAACGTAACCCCAAAAGGGATTGAAGTCCGATTAGACCCTTGCTGGCACAACACCGCAACTGGGTGTGAAAAGAACCTTAACAGTAATATAAGAGCACAAGAGTGCGTGCGATGCCGCACTGACGGACGCCACTAACCACCCAGGCTTGGGTATGGAAAGCGCAAGGCAAGCGCACGGCGCCGTACTGGCAGGCACAGCTAAAGGACGCTGTGATGTGTGTAACATACAGATGGATAGTCGGGCGCTAGAGAGCTACCATCATCCGCGAGCAATCAACAACTCTAGGGAGGGATATTTAGGAGCTTTCATCCATCGACATACATCCATCTACACACACACATAATAATTGTACACTAGCGCATGGCCGTGCGGTCATGCGCAGTTTATATAGTTGCAGGACAGGAAGTGGCCACAGAAACTTTGCCCTTCCAAGACCTGCCAAGAGGACCAATGGAATGCGCTGCTGATCCTGAGCACATGACCCTCGATCTCCAACGGGAGATCTTGCCCTGGGCATGCTCAGTGTGCGCAAATAAAGACTTAGTCCCAGAGAAGTCCGCTCGCTGCTGACCAGCACTGACTTTAATGGCAGGAGCTGAAGAAGCAGCAGTAACTGTCTGTACAGAGCGCGACCAAGCAAGACGCTGGGACCGACGTCCCTGCTGAGCAGACTCCACTGCAGCTGGATAGGAATGGGACACCGCAGCGGAGGCGGCCCGAGATTCCCCCTGTGCAGAAGTGGGAACTCGAGACCTAACATTACCCCCCCTCCTAGGGCCCCCCCCTCCTTGGGCCTCGCTACGCTCGAAGGCAGCAATGAGCTGTGGGGCCCGAATGTTTTCAGCAGGTTCCCATGACCTATCCTCTGGGCCATAACCCTTCCAATCCACCAAATAGAACTTTTTGCCGCGTACCACCTTGCACCCCAAAATAGCGTTCACCTCATAATCGTCCATAGACGAACCCGATGTCCCGGTAGATGACTCGGAAAACCGGGACATGTATACGGGTTTCAAGAGGGACACGTGAAAGGTGTCGGTGATACCCAAGCGTGGAGGAAGAGCCAGACGGTAGACCACGGGATTAACCTGTTCGAGAACCTTGAAGGGACCCAAGTAGCGAGGAGCAAACTTAGTGGACTCAACTCGCAGCCTGATGTTACGGGCGGAGAGCCACACCAAGTCGCCAGGGGCAAAGGTCGGAGCGGGGCGCCGATGATCGGCGGAGGACCTCATTCTCTCCTTGGAGGCCAGAATGGCATCCTGAGTGCGGTCCCAAATGTCCCGTGCCTCCACAGCCCAGTCTGCCACCCTGGAGTCAGCGGAAGACACAGGCATGGGCACAGGAACACGCGGATGCTGGCCGTAATTTAAGAGGAATGGAGTCTGACCGGTGGAGTCGGCTACGGCATTGTTAAGTGCAAACTCTGCCCACGGTAGCAAGGATGCCCAGTCATCCTGCCTGGCAGAAACAAAATGTTGCAGATATGTGACCAAGGTCTGGTTGGCCCTTTCAACCAACCCATTCGTCTCTGGATGATATGCCGAAGAGAGATTTAACTCAATACTGAGTAGACGACAAAGCTCTCTCCAGAATCGAGGCGCAAACTGGGGACCCCGGTCACTAACAATTTTGTCTGGCATACCGTGTAGGCGAAAGATATGCTTGATAAACAAGACAGCCAACGCCCGTGCAGATGGTAGTCGTGGAAGAGGCACCAAATGTACCATTTTGGAAAAATGGTCGGTGATCACCCAGATAATGGTGCAGTTACGAGACTTGGGCAAGCCCACCACAAAGTCCATCCCGACCATCTCCCAGGGCCTGTCCGCCACGGGCAGAGGATAAAGCAAACCAGCTGGCCGTTGCCGAGGATTCTTGTTCCTGGCGCAAGAGACACACGCCCGAACATACTCCGCGACATCACGTTGCCATATGCGGCCACCAGTATGTCCTCGCCAGTAACTCAGATGTCCTTTTAGTACCAAAATGTCCACCCACCCTGGATGAGTGCGCCCAAGAAAGAACCTCCGGTTGCAAACTGGATGGAACAAAAGTCTTGCCCGGGGGCACAGACTCCAGCGAAACCGGAGCCACAGTTCTCAAGCTCTCGGTGGGGACAATAAGCCGAGGCTCCTCCGCAGATGACACAACGGAGCGAGAGAGAGCGTCGGCCCGAATGTTCTTCTCCCCAGAAAGGAAATGGAGGGTGAAATGAAACCGGGAGAAGAAAAAGGACCATCTAGCCTGGCGAGAATTCAACAGCTGAGCTGTCTGCAGGTACACCAAATTTTTATGGTCTGTGAAGACTTGGAAGGGAAAACGTGCTCCCTCCAAGAGATGTCTCCACTCCGAGAAAGCCAACTTCATGGCTAGCAACTCCCTGTCCCCGATGGAATAATTCCTCTCTGCTGGTGCGAAGGTCTTAGAGAAAAAGAAGCAAGGATGCTTCCGACCTTGAGCATCCTTTTGGAAGAGGACTGCTCCAGCACCAACAGAAGAGACATCCACCTCCATGATAAATGGCTTATCAACATCGGGGCGATGTAGAATGGGAGCGCTAGCGAAGTGTGACTTTATAGGGATAAAGGCCTTGGAGACCTCCTCAGACCACAATTTGGGATTCGCCCCCTTCTTGGTGAGGGCAACCAAGGGAGCTACCAAAGTTGAGAAGTGCGGGATGAACTGGCGATAATAATTGATGAATCCCATAAAGCGCTCAACCGCTTTAAGAGAATGGGGTTCCTGCCAGTCCATCACAGCTTGTAGTTTGGCAGGATCCATAGCCAATCCCTGGGCTGAGATGATGTAGCCTAGGAAAGGTAAGGACTCCTGCTCAAACATACACTTCTCCAACTTGGCATAGAGGGAGTTTGCCCGTAGGAGGTCGAAGACTTTGCTAACATCTCTCCGGTGGGAGTCAATATCTGGAGAGTAGATGAGAATATCATCCAGATAGACTACGACCGAGGTGGTGAGCATATCCCGGAAGATGTCGTTCACAAAGTCTTGGAAAACGGCTGGGGCATTACAGAGCCCGAAGGGCATCACCAGATATTCATAGTGCCCATCCCTGGTGTTAAACGCCGGCTTCCATTCGTCCCCCTCACGGATGCGAATCAGGTTATAAGCACCCCGCAGATCTAATTTAGTAAATACCCTTGCTCCCCGAAGCCTATTGAATAGCTCGGATATCAAAGGCAAAGGGTATTTATTCTTAACGGTGATGGCGTTAAGACCCCTGTAGTCTATGCATGGACGCAGTTCCCCATTCTTCTTCTGCACGAAGAAGAATCCTGCCCCAGCAGGTGACACTGACTTCCTGATGAACCCTCTTGCCAGATTTTCCTGGATGTACTGTGACATTGCCTCCGTCTCCGGGAGAGATAGCGGATAGACTCTACCCCGGGGAGGCTCAGCACCAGGCAAGAGGTCAATAGGACAATCATAGGGGCGATGGGGCGGAAGGGTCTCCGCCGCCTTTTTGGAGAACACGTCTGCATAAGACCAATACTGCTTGGGGAGAGAGGAAAGATCTGCGGGTACCTCTGTTGTAGCAACCTGAACGCACTCCCTCTGACACCTACCCCCACAAGATTCACCCCATCCCAGAATTCTGCCTGAGGACCACTCGATATGAGGAGAGTGGTACCGTAGCCAAGGTATTCCCAACAGGACCTCATCAATTCCTTCTGGAATGACGAGCAGAGAAATAATCTCCTGATGAGATGGCGACATGGACAGAGTAAAATGGATGGTCTGGTGTGTTATCTGTGAGGGCAGTGTCGACCCATTCACCACTCGTACCGTTACAGGTTGAGCTAGCATAACCAGGGGTATTGCGTGACGTTGGGCGAAGGCAGAAGACATAAAATTGCCCTCCGCCCCAGAATCCACGCAGAGCTCTACCGAGTGGGAGAATGAGCCAATAGTAATTGTCCCCTTAAAGGACAATTTAGAGGCAAAAGTCGCCGTGTCTAGTGTACCTCCACCTACGACCACTAGACGCTGACGTTTCCTTGACCGCTGAGGACATCTGGTGGCTAGATGTCCTGACTGCTGGCAAACATGACAGACCCTGAGTGCACAAGCGGTCCGGGACTTAGATCCCGCTTGTGACCCTTCTCTGGCCTCATGTGACTCAGGAACCAGGACCGGAGATTCCAGAGGTTTGGCGAAAGTAGGAGCCAGCCGAAACCTCTGCCTACACTGGGCTCGCTCTAACCTCCGCTCGTTAAAACGGAGATCAATTCGAGTAGAGACTGTTATTAACTCCTCCAGTGTGGCAGGAATTTCCCTAGTGGCCAGAGCGTCCTTTACGTGATCAGCCAAGCCCCTCCAAAATATGGGAATAAGAGCTTTATCCGACCAATCCAGCTCAGCAGCTAAAGTGCGGAATTGGACGGCAAAATGACTGACCAAGGACTCACCCTGAGTTAATGCCAGCAGTTGAAGCGCAGTATCATGGGTGACTTGAGGTCCTAAAAAGACCTGTTTCAGAGTGCTTAAAAACAGCGGAGCACTCTGCACCACATGATCGCCACGCTCCCACAGCGGCGTAGCCCATTCCAACGCCCTGTCCGACAATAGAGATACAATAAATCCCACCTTAGCCCGCTCTGTGGGGAAACGTGCAGCCAGGAGCTCAAGATGAATAGAGCACTGACTCACAAATCCCCTACAAAATTTGCTATCACCAGAAAATTTTTCTGGCAGCGGGAGGCGAGAAAATGTCGGAACAGGGGTGGCAATGGACAAAGTTGCTGCAGCCACGCTGGCAGCCTGTACAGCAACTGCGGTAACATCCACAGCTGAGGTTGCGCTCTCGAGAGCCGCCAACCTACCCTCCAGCTGCTGAATATACTGGAGGGATTGCTGTTTGTCTGTCATCACTAGCCAGACCCTGGCGCTAGTGTAATGTTAGGACTGGCGGAACGCACCTGATATAGATGCGTTCGCAGTCCGGGGTCCACCGTGCAGGCGAAACCCGCTGCTAGTAAATGACAGACTATATGGCGGTACTAAAAGTATAAACACGCGGGTTAAACCTCACCCAACGTGAAGAAAGCGATCCTGTTAAGTCACAGGACCGCGGTACCGCACATAGAGCGCGAGCAAGTAGTCAGCGAACGTAACCCCAAAAGGGATTGAAGTCCGATTAGACCCTTGCTGGCACAACACCGCAACTGGGTGTGAAAAGAACCTTAACAGTAATATAAGAGCACAAGAGTGTGTGCGATGCCGCACTGACGGACGCCACTAACCACCCAGGCTTGGGTATGGAAAGCGCAAGGCAAGCGCACGGCGCCGTACTGGCAGGCACAGCTAAAGGACGCTGTGATGTGTGTAACATACAGATGGATAGTCGGGCGCTAGAGAGCTACTATCATCCGCGAGCAATCAACAACTCTAGGGAGGGATATTTAGGAGCTTTCATCCATCGACATACATCCATCTACACACACACATAATAATTGTACACTAGCGCATGGCCGTGCGGTCATGCGCAGTTTATATAGTTGCAGGACAGGAAGTGGCCACAGAAACTTTGCCCTTCCAAGACCTGCCAAGAGGACCAATGGAATGCGCTGCAGATCCTGAGCACATGACCCTCGATCTCCAACGGGAGATCTTGCCCTGGGCATGCTCAGTGTGCGCAAATAAGGACTTAGTCCCAGAGAAGTCCGCTCGCTGCTGACCAGCACTGACTTTAATGGCAGGAGCTGAAGAAGCAGCAGTAACTCTCTGTACAGAGCGAGACCGAGCAAGACGCTGGGACCGACGTCCCTGCTGAGCAGACTCCACTGCGGCTGGATAGGAATGGGACACCGCAGCGGAGGCGGCCCGAGATTCCCCCTGTGCAGAAGTGGGAACTCGAGACCTAACATTCTGAGATTGTTTTACCTGATATATTGTGTTTCATGATATTGGTGAAACTTCTTCGATATGACTTATTTGTGAAATAAATGGATATTTGATGAAATTTTGAAAATTTAGCAATTTTCAAACCTTTATTTTTCATGACCTTAACTCAGAGAGTTATATCATAAAAAATAGTTAATAAAAAAAACATTTACCACATGTCGACTTTACATCAGCATCATTTTTGATGCATTTTTTCCTTAGGAATATGTAAGAGTTAAAATTGACCAGCGATTTCCTAACATAATTTACAAAACTGTTATTTTTAGGGACCACATCACATTTAAAATGACCTTTATACATCGTTCAGGTGCTTCACAGGAATTTTTGGAATGTGAAAAAAAATCTGAACATTTAACTTAGTCACAAAAATTTAACTTTAGTCCCAATTTTTTTTATTTTCGAAAGAGTAACAGGAAAATATGGCTCAAAAATGTGTTGTTCAATTTCTCCTGAGCATGTCGATACCCCATATTTGGAGGAAAACCTCTGTTTTGGCACATGTAAGGGATCAGAAGGAAGGAGCGCCATTTGACTTTTTAATGCAAAATTTGCTGGAATAATTATAGTATGCCATTTTGCATTTGGAGAACTCCTGATGTGCCTAAACAGTGCTAACCACCCACAAGTGACACCATTTTGGAAATTAGACCCCTGAGGAAACTTATCTAGATGTGTGGTGGGCATTTTGAACCCAAGGTGTTTCACAGAAGTTTATAACATTGAGCCATAAAATGAAAAAAATCTGATTTTCCCCACTATGATGTTTTTAGCCCCAAAGGTTAGCATTTTCACAAGAGTAAGAGGAGAAAATGCAAGAAGTTTGTTGTACAATTTCTCCTGAGTGTGCCAATACCCCATATGAGGGAGAAATCTACTGTTTGGGTGCACAGCAGGGCTTGGAAAGGGAAAGAGCGTCATTTGACTTTTTGAATGAAAGTTTGCTGGAATAACGAGTTGACGCTATGTCGCATTTGGAGAGCCACTGTTGTACCTAAATGGTAGAAACCCCCAAGTGACATCATTTTGGAAATTAGATCCCACATGGAACTTATCTAGATCTGTGCTGAGCACCTCGAACCACAAAGTGCTTCACAAAAGTTGATAACATTGAGCCGTGAAAATAAAAATATCACATTTTTCCCTAAAAATGTTTTTAGCCTAAAATTTAGCATTTTCCCCAGGTGCAACAGGTGACATTGAACCATACAATTTGTTCTGAAATTTCTCCTGAGTATGCCGATATCCCATATGTGGGGGAAACTACAGTTTGACCGCACAGCGGGGCTTAGAAAGGAAGGAGCGCCATTTGACTTTTTAAATGCAAAATTTGCTGGAATAATAAGCAGAAGCCATGTTGCATTTGGAGAGCCCCTGATGTGCCTAAACAGTGTAAACCCCCACAATTGACACAATTTTGGAAACAAGGTCCCTGAAGGAATCTATCAAGATGCATGGTGAGCAACTTGAACCCCCAAGTGCTTCAAAGAAGTTTATAACATTGAGCCATGAAAACAAAAATATATTTTGCTCACAAAAATGTATTTTAGCCCCAAATTTTGCATTTTCAGAGGGGTAACGGAAGAAAATGCACCATATAATTTGTTGTGCAATTTCTCCTGAGAATGCCGATACCCCATATGTGGGGATAAACTACAGCTTGGTCTCACGGAGAGGCTCAGAAAAGAAGGATTAACGTTTTGAAATGCAGACTTTGATGTAGTGGTCTGCCGATGTCATGTCATGTCTCGTTTAGAGAACCCCAGATGTGCCCAAACAGTAAAAAAACACAACTGACACCATTTTTTTAGGAAACACCCCTCATGAAATGTATCTAGATGTTTGGTGAGCCCTTGAACCCTCAGCTGCTTCACAAAAGTTTAAAACATAGAGCTGTGAAAATAAAAACATCACCTTTTCTCCACAAAAAAATGTATTTTAGCCCACAGTTTTCTATTTTCACAAGGACAGCAGGAGAAAATGGACCCTTAAAATTTGATGTGCAATTTCTCCGAAGTACGCCAACACCCATATGTGGTTGAAAACTAGTTTTGAGGCTCAGTGCAAAGCTCAGGAGGGAACAATCACCATATTGGATTTCACATTTTGCTGGACTTGTTTGAGCATGCCATGTCACATTGGCAGAGCCCCTGAGGTGACAGAGCAGCAGGATCCCCCATAAGCGACCCCATTTTACAAACTATACCCCTCAATGAATTCCAGTGAATTCACCTAGGAGTGCAGTGAACATATGGGGCAGTGAAGGAAAAAATATTTACATTTTGACTTCCAAAATTTTGTTTTAGTGGCAGATTTTACATTTTCACATTGGAAAATGGGTAAAAATAGCACCAAAATTTGTCTCACAATTGCTGATGAATTTAGAAGAGCAGAATCCCCCTCAAGTAAACCCATTTTGGAAACTATACCTCTTTGGGTATTTATATGCAGGTGTAGTAACAAGTTTGACTCCATGGGTGTTTTCCAAAAGCAAGCAGCAGTGGATGTTGCTAAGTGTAAATTGCAAATTGCCGGTGTAGGAACCAGTGCATTATATTGCTCGCACATTGTGCCCAGTTCATGCACCCATAAATTCTGCGGGCTCTCATCACTACAGAATTGCCAAAAATGTGAATGCTGACTTTGGTTTAGGCACACTGTGGGGCTCAGAAGGGAGGAAGGTATTTGGGCTTGGGAGCACAAAATTTGCTGAATTTGTTTTTGGGGGGCCAGGGCCATTTTGCTTTTCTAGAGCCTTTATACTACCAGTAACATGAAAGCTTCCTATATTTTCATTAACAGATAAAGGACCTGAGGTGGGGCTTTTTTGTGGATTAAGTTGATGCTTTCATTGGGAACATTTTACATAACATTTGGGATCACATTTATCTGGTGCTCTATGCTGAGCACTTACATCGGGGTTTCCTTTTAAATCACTGAGCGACTTAATTTATATGAAACCCCCAAGGGATCCATTATCTATAATGAGAAGCAGAGTTACTCTGGACTCCATCTGACCTCTGTTCAGCTGTGTCCTCTTTTTCAGAGGTGCACAAAATTGTAGCCGATGACACTTATGCACTCATAATAATAAGGACACCACCAGATCACAGGTAAGACAGCATCCACAGTAGCTGGGTGGGGCTCCGTCTGTATCATGTATTTCAGAGATTTACATGGAAACCCTGGTCTAAGCGCTCAACTAAGAGCACAGGATAAAAGTGAGCCAAGCTTTACTGCGATCTTTGGGAAGCAGAAATAAAAAATCAACAGCAAGTGAAGGTTGGTTTTATTTATTTTTTATGCTGTTCCTCATGTAGTATAAGTGATTAGACGACTTTATTATTTGTGTCGGTGTCATTACATTGATACCAGATTATATTGGGTTTTTATGTTTGGCTGCTGTCACACATTATACGACAATTAATCTTTTTTTTCAAAATGTAATTTTTGCATTGCTGTATTTTGAGAGCTATAATTTTTCCATATTTTGGCCAACAGAGTCATGTGAGGTCTTATTTTTTGCTGGACGAGTTTAACTTTTTATTAGTACCATTTTCGGCTTCATAACATTTTTGATCGCTTTCTATTCCGATTTTTGGAAGGCAGAATAAACAAAAACAAACAATTCAGGAATAGTTTTTATGCGTTTTTATGCCGTTGTGGATGGTAAAACTGATAAGGCAGCTTAATTATTTAAGCCTGTACGATTACAGCAATACCACATCTATATAGTTGTTTTATGTTTTTTCGCTCTTACACAATAAAAACTATATTATACAAAAAAATAATTATTTGTACAACACTTTATTCTGAGAGCTATAGCTCTATGGCAGCTTTTTTTTTGCAGGACAAGATGTTGTTTTCAGCTATACGAATTTTACTTTAATTTGTCTTCTTATTGCGTTTTATTCCACTTTTTGTTTCGGTGGTATGATGATAAAGCCTGGGTTTTTTGGGGTTTCTTTTTTACAGTGCTCACGAAAGGAGTTAACTGGTGAATGTGATCGGGACCCCATGATGACATCACAGTGTCTCCGATACAAGGGCAGAGGGACTTTCTCTAAATGCTGCGATCTCAGCGACCACAGCATTTAGGTGATTAAAGTGCCGAGAATGGTGCGGCACTGCTCATGGCACTGAGAGCCAAGTATCAGCTGTTAGAATTAGCTGAGACATACCATACGTCCAAGGTCAGAAAGTACCAGGTGACCTGGACGCATGGATACGTCTAAGGTTGTAAAAGGGTTAAAGAGTAACCGTAACTTTTATTTTTATTGCATAAATCCAAAAGCACATTTGAAAATAGGAAACTCTGTAAAGTATTTTGTCAGACAAATCTGCTTCTTTCTCTGTCAGGACTAGTCTTTCATTTTAAAAATTCCAAATTTCTGGGTAAAATCTGTATTCAGTGAAGAAGACAGATTGTTACTTTACTGAGATAGAATCTTAAGGTACCGTCACACATAACGATATTGTTAACGATATCGTTGCTTTTTGTGACGTAGCAACGATATCGTTAACAAAATCGTTATGTGTGACAGCGACCAACGATCAGGCCCCTGCTGGGAGATCGTTGTTCGCTGGGGAAAGTCCAGAAATTTATTTTGTCACTGGATCTCCCGCTGACATCGCTGAATCGGCATGTGTGACGCCGATTCAGCGATGTCTTCACTGGTAACCAGGGTAAATATCGGGTTACTAAGTGCAGGGCCGCGCTTAGTAACCCGATGTTTAACCTGGTTACCGTTGTAAATGTAAAAAAACAAACACTACATACTTACATTCCGGTGTCTGGTCAGGTCCCTCGCCGTCAGCTTCCCGCACTGACTGGTGAGCGCCGGCCAGCCGTAAAGCACAGCACAGCGGTGACGTCACCGCTGTGCTTTACGGCAGGCGCTCAGTCAGTGTGGGAAGCTGAAGGCGAGGAACCTGACCAGACACCGGAATGTAAGTATGTAGTGTTTGTTTTTTTACATTTACAATGGTAACCAGGGTATACATCGGGTTACTAAGCGCGGCCCTGCGCTTAGTAACCCGATATTAACCCTGGTTACCCGGGGACTTCGGGATCGTTGGTCGCTGGAGAGCTGTCTGTGTGACAAATAATGTGGGAATTTATTTGGATAGAGTATTGAAGTCCTTTGTATCTTCTCTCCAATCTTTTGTACAAGATACACAGGATCTTATTTGCAGATTAGAGTGTTTAACTGTGGATCCTAGGGTGCAACTGGGAAGTGTAGATGTTGGGGCCATCTACAGCTCTATACCCCATGATAAGGGCCTGGAAGCGGTTCAATACTTCTTAAGTACCAGGGGTTGTCAGTACCGTACCCATAATGAATTTGTATTAAAACTATTACTTTTTTGTCTAACCAAGAATTTCTTCCTATTCGATCAGAAGATATACCACCA
This sequence comes from Ranitomeya imitator, assembly GCF_032444005.1. NCBI lineage: Eukaryota > Metazoa > Chordata > Amphibia > Anura > Dendrobatidae > Ranitomeya > Ranitomeya imitator. The sequence goes on along the minus strand of NC_091284.1, from coordinate 71,758,092 downwards.
GCTCAGGGGCACAGTGATGGGGTGCCCATGTGCCCCCAAATATGCAAGTTTGTTCCTGGGCTGGTGGGAGGAGATCCGGGTGTTTGGGAGTGAGATGGAAAATATCGGATGTATTGATTTGTGGATTCTTTATATCGACAACATCCTTGTGATATGGGGTCACTCTGCTGAGAGTTTTACATGATTTATAGAGGCCCTCAATAATAATGACTGTGGTCTATTATTATTATTATTCATTGTTATAGCGCCATTTATTCCATCTTCACATCCGTGATGGATTCCTCTTCACTGCCATTCCTTGATATTCTGATAAAAAAAAAGTGAAGATGGAACATTAACTACCAGTACATATAAAAAAAACTACCATAACTAATTCACTACTCAGGTGGGAAAGTAGTCACCTGACGCATTTGAAAAGAGGGATACCTAAAAGCCAGTAACTCAGGATCTGCAGAAATTGCTCTACAGAAGAATCATGTGAAATACAAGCACGGGAACTTCGTAATAGGTTCCTAGAGAGAGGGTATTCCCTTGACATCCTTAAATGGGCCTATAAAGAGGTTAAGCATATGTGCACACGTCAGGATTTCTTGCAAAAATTTCCTGAAGAAAACCGGAAATTTTCTGCAAGAAATCCATATGCTCCTTTTCGCGTTTTTTTCCCGTTTTTTCTGCATTTTTTTAGCATTTTGCAAGCTTAATTAGCTTGCAGAATGCTAAAGTTTTCCAAGCGATCTGTAGCATTGATTGACAGGTTGGTCACACTTGTCAAACATGGTACGTGACAAGTGTGACCAACTTTTTACTATAGATGCAGCCTATAGCAAAAAAACGCGAAAAAAACGCAAAAAATCCTGAACTTGTGCACCTACCCTAAATGTAAAAATAGGTCAGAACTATTGAGACCGACTCAAAGGGCAGGCAATGGAGGACAGATGAGGCTAGTCACTACATTTGATAATGGAGCACAAGAAGTATGTAATATATTAACTAAACACTGGTCCATTCTATTAATGGATCCAGATATTGGAAAAGAGCTTACAGAGCAACCATTGATTACCTATAGAAAGGGTCATTCATTGAAAGGCAGACTCATTACCCCTTCACGACATGCCCCGTACTAGTACGGCGCATGTCGTGTCTCCCCCTTTGATGTGGGCTCCGGCGGTGAGCCCACATCAAAGTCACGACATGTCAGCTGTTTTGTACAGCTGACATGTGCGCGCAATAGCGGCGGGTGAAATCGCTATTCACCCGCCGCTATTAACCTGTTAAATGCCGCTGTCAAATGCAGACAGCGGCATTTAACCGGCGCTTCCGGCCGGGCGGCCGGAAATGATGTCATCGCCGACCCCCGTCACATGATCGGGGGTCGGCGGTGCATCAAGAAGGTAACCATAGAGGTCCTTGAGACCTCTATGGTTACTGATGCCGGCCTGCTGTGAGCGCCCCCTGTGGTCGGCGCTCACAGCACACCTGCATTTCTGCTACATAGCAGCAATCTGATGATCGCTGCTATGTAGTAGAGCCAATCAGGCTATGCCAGCTTCTAGCCTCCCATGGAGGCTATTGAAGCATGGCACAAGTAAAAAAAAATGTTTTTAAAAATATGAAAAAAATATAAAAAATATAAAAGTTTACCTCACCCCCCTTTCGCCCCATCCTAAATAAAACAATTAAAAAAAAAAAAAACCTACACGTATTTGGTATCGCCGCGTTGAGAATCGCCCGATCTATCAATAAAAAAAAGCATTAACCTGATCGCTAAACAGTGTAGTGAGAAAAAAATCCGAAACGCCAGAATTACGTTTAAAATGCAATAACGGGCGATCAAAAGAACGTATCTGCACCAAAATGGTATCATTAAAAATGTCAGCTTGGCATGCAAAAAATAAGCCCTCACCCGACCCCAGATCACGAAAAATGGAGACGCTTTGGGTATCGGAAAATAGAAGTTTTTTTTTTTTTTTTTTTAAGCAAAGTTTTGAATTTTTTTTTACCACTTGGATAAAAAATAACCTAGACATGTTAGGTGTCTATGAACTCGTAATGACCTAGAGAATCACAATGGCAAGTGTGGAATTGCACTTTTTTTGCAATTTCACAGCACTTGGAATTTTTTTCCTGTTTTCTAGTAAAAGACATGGTAAAACCAATGGTGTCGTTCAAAAGTACAACTCGTCCCGCAAAAAATAAGCCCTCACATGACCATATTGATGGAAAAATAAAAAAGTTATGGCTCTGGGAAGGAGGGAAGGGAAAAATGAAAACGCAAAAACGAAAACGGTCCGCGACTTGAAGGGGTTAAGAGTCACTTTAAGAGTCCCACGGTTAGAACATGGTTAGCGAGAGACACAAAGGGTTGTTTTATATGTGGGCACTGCACGGCCTGTTCTCATATCAATACAGGAGCTGGATTCACTAGTAATGTTACGGGAAAACAATATACTATCAAAGAATTCATCTACTGCAGCAGCAAAGGCATAATCTATAGAGCCACGTGTACATGTGGGAGAGAATATGTGGGCAAAACTATTAGAGAATTCAAACATAGGATTGGTGAGTAGAGTTGAGCGACCTTGACCTTTTTAGAGTCGAGCCGGGTTTTGCGAAACCCGACTATGTCCAAAGTCGGGTCGAGTGAAATCGGCCGATTATGACGTAAAGTCGGGATCGACCGAAACACGAAACCCAATGCAAGTCAATGGGGCAGCATAGTCGGCAGTGAGTGGGGGCCAGGAAAACACCTAGAGTGCCCATTTTAATGTCAAAACCATCCATTCTTCTTAATGAAGCTTGTCAAGCGTAATTTACCTTATAATAATTGGAAGGCATTTGAAATTGGGGGTCATTTGGCTAAAGTTGTGGGGGGTAGGGCTGGTTCAAGTAATTAGTGGGCCCAGGAAATCTGGACCACGTCACGGCAGTGGAGCAGGGAGAGGTAAGTATTTCAACTTTGCAAGTGCTGTGAACCTGAGCAAGCAGGGGGGGCCCACTCGTTGGCATTGGCACTGGCACAGGGCCCCTCAAAGTACAGCGGTGTGTTTGCACGGCGGGGGCGCCTCCCACCGGCAGCAACACTTTTGCGTACTATGAGAGGCCCTGTGCCAGTGACGTCGCCAACTAGTATTCCTCCCCCCACCTGATGAAGGAACCTGCACTTTCATCTGCACCTTCCTCTTTGTCCCCGTGTAAGGTGGTATGGTATGCGGGAAGAGCAACCTGACTTTCAGCAGGGTCACAATGTTGTTGTGTAGCGTGCACGGGGAATGTTGCGTTATGGGTCAATGTACCAGCAGACTCATCTATCACTGGCTGGGCAATGGGCACGATGAAGTGGAAACACAGATATAGGCCCAAAGAAGAAAGTGGGCTAAATGCAGTTCAAAATTGGTAACACAGGAATAACCAGGGGGCATTGCAGTGGAGGACAACTGGAATGAGAGGCTGACACAGAGAGTAGGGCCAAATCAGTAAGTAGTCGAAATGCAGTTCAAAATTGGCAACCGTAGTAAACAGGCGGCACAGCTTTGTTCAGTGGAGGAGAACAGCAAGGAGTGGCAGACACCGATAGTAGGCCCCAACCCAACTAGTAGGCCAAATGCAGTCTAACATTAACAACTACTTAACGAGAGGCTGAAAATGGTATTTCAGGACAGGAAACCAGGAGAACAGCAAGGAGTGGCAGACACCGATAGTAGGCCCCAAACCAACTAGTACGCCAAATGCAGTTGTTCCATTTAACCACAATTTAATGAGAGCCTGAAGATAGAAGCTCAGGAAAGGCAACCTGGGGAACACCTTGGAGTGTAACACACCATCTCTCTCCACCCCATACCCATTTTGTAGGCCTAATGCTGTGTACTTTTCTACAACTACTAAACGAGAGTCGGAAGACCGAAGCAATGGCAAGGAAACCTGGGGAACACCTTGGAGTGTAACACACCATCTCTCTCCACCCCATACCCAATTTGTAGGCCTAATGCAGCCTACTTTCCGACACCTACTAAACGAGAGCATGAAGATCGAAGCTCAGGAAAGGCAACCTGGGGAACACCTTGGAGTGTAACACACCATCTCTCTCCACCCCATACCCATTTTTTAGGCCTAATGCAGTGTACTTTTCTACAACTACTAAACGAGAGTCGGAAGACCGAAGCAATGGCAAGGAAACCTGGGGAACACCTTGGAGTGTAACACACCATCTCTCTCCACCCCATTCCCCATTTTTTAGGCCTAATGCAGCCTACTTTCCGACACCTACTAAACGAGAGCATGAAGATCGAAGCTCAGGAAAGGCAACCTGGGGAACACCTTGGAGTGTAACACACCATCTCTCTCCACCCCATACCCATTTTGTAGGCCTAATGCTGTGTACTTTTCTACAACTACTAAATGAGAGTCGGAAGACCGAAGCAATGGCAAGGAAACCTGGGGAACACCTTGGAGTGTAACACACCATCTCTCTCCACCCCATACCCAATTTGTAGGCCTAATGCAGCCTACTTTCCGACACCTACTAAACGAGAGCATGAAGATCGAAGCTCAGGAAAGGCAACCTGGGGAACACCTTGGAGTGTAACACACCATCTCTCTCCACCCCATACCCATTTTGTAGGCCTAATGCTGTGTACTTTTCTACAACTACTAAACGAGAGTCGGAAGACCGAAGCAATGGCAAGGAAACCTGGGGAACACCTTGGAGTGTAACACACCATCTCTCTCCACCCCATACCCAATTTGTAGGCCTAATGCAGCCTACTTTCCGACACCTACTAAACGAGAGCATGAAGATCGAAGCTCAGGAAAGGCAACCTGGGGAACACCTTGGAGTGTAACACACCATCTCTCTCCACCCCATACCCATTTTGTAGGCCTAATGCTGTGTACTTTTCTACAACTACTAAACGAGAGTCGGAAGACCGAAGCAATGGCAAGGAAACCTGGGGAACACCTTGGAGTGTAACACACCATCTCTCTCCACCCCATACCCAATTTGTAGGCCTAATGCAGCCTACTTTCCGACACCTACTAAACGAGAGCATGAAGATCGAAGCTCAGGAAAGGCAACCTGGTGAAAACCTTGGAGTGTAACACAACCTGTCTCTACACCCCATACACAATTAGTAGGCCTAATGCAGCGTAGTTTCCAACAGCTACTAAACGAGAGCCGGAAGATCGAAGCTCAGGAAAGGCAACCTGGGGAACACCTTGGAGTGTAACACAACCTCTCTCTACACCACGGAAGGGCTGATTCTTAGGAAGGAAGGCTGTTGTAAATAAGCATTGCGCGTCCGAGGGTGATTATATTCTTATTCGGTATCTACTCACCCTCGGACGCGCCATGCTTCTTGATTTGTAATTAATGTTTATTTGCAATGTGCTTTTGACTTACTCAATTATTTTTTTAATTATTGATTTTATTAAATTAATAGTTTAACATCTTATTGGAAATAATTTAAAGGAGACGCGACAGGACAACACTCGGTGGATGCCATATCTGTGTTAACAACTCCAAAAAACTTTCAGTTAACTTCTTGCAGGAGAAAGAAATTGTAGCTGTTGGACCTTTGTAGTACAGTTCCAGATATTTGTTGTGTGTTTGTTTTGATTGTTAAAATGTCTGCATTTGAGATCTCAACACGATCTTATTTTTTATAATCAAATTAATTTTTTAAATATTTTATTAGGTTGGTTCAAGGGGTACACGGGCCGCAGTAGACAGGTCAGTGGAGGCCTAGTGGAAGGAGGGACCGCAGATGCGCCACTGTTTCACCCATACACAATTAGTAGGCCTAATGCAGCGTAGTTTCCAACAGCTACTAAACGAGAGCCGGAAGATCGAAGCTCAGGAAAGGCAACCTGGGGAACACCTTGGAGTGTAACACAACCTCTCTCTACACCACGGAAGGGCTGATTCTTAGGAAGGAAGGCTGTTGTAAATAAGCATTGCGCGTCCGAGGGTGATTATATTCTTATTCGGTATCTACTCACCCTCGGACGCGCCATGCTTCTTGATTTGTAATTAATGTTTATTTGCAATGTGCTTTTGACTTACTCAATTATTTTTTTAATTATTGATTTTATTAAATTAATAGTTTAACATCTTATTGGAAATAATTTAAAGGAGACGCGACAGGACAACACTCGGTGGATGCCATATCTGTGTTAACAACTCCAAAAAACTTTCAGTTAACTTCTTGCAGGAGAAAGAAATTGTAGCTGTTGGACCTTTGTAGTACAGTTCCAGATATTTGTTGTGTGTTTGTTTTGATTGTTAAAATGTCTGCATTTGAGATCTCAACACGATCTTATTTTTTTTAATCAAATTAATTTTTTTTATATTTAATGATGTTGGTTCAAGGGGTACACGGGCAGCAATAGACAGGTCAGTGGAGGCCTAGTGGAAGGATTGACGGCAGACAGGCATCAAAGGCCTAACATTGGGCTGGCTGTAGGCAAGTTAAAATTGGTTCCAGGGGAACACGGCCATCAGTGGCCTGGTCAGTGTAGTTGTAGTTGAAAGAACGGGACGCAGACAGGCTTCGAAGGCCTAACATAATAACATAGGGCTGGCTGTAGGCAAGTTAAAATTGGTTCCAAGGGAACACGGCCATCAGTGGCCTGGTCAGTGTAGTTGTAGTTGAAAGAACGGGACGCAGACAGGCTTCGAAGGCCTAACATAACAAACTTGGGCTGGCTGTAGGCACTTTTAAATTTGTTCCAGGGGTACATGGGCAGCAGTGTATGGTCAGTGGAAGTCTAGTGGAAGGAGTGACCGCAGACAGGCTTCGAAGGCCTAACATAACAAACTTGGGCTGGCTATAGGCACTTTTAAATTGGTTCCAGGGGTACACGGGCAGCAGTGGTCTGGTCAGTGGAAGTCTAGTGGAAGGAGTGACCGCAGACAGGCTTCCAAGGCCTAACATAACAAACTTGGGCTGGCTGTAGGCACTTTTAAATTGGTTCCAGGGGTACACGGGCAGCAGTGGTCTGGTCAGTGGAAGTCTAGTGGAAGGAGTGACCGCAGACAGGCTTCCAAGGCCTAACATAACAAACTTGGGCTGGCTGTAGGCACTTTTAAATTGGTTCCAGGGGTACACGGGCAGCAGTGGTCTGGTCAGTGGAAGTCTAGTGGAAGGAGTGACCGCAGACAGGCTTCCAAGGCCTAACATAACAAACTTGGGCTGGCTGTAGGCACTTTTAAATTGGTTCCAGGGGTACACGGGCAGCAGTGGTCTGGTCTGTGGAAGTCTAGTGGAAGGAGTGACCGCAGACAGGCTTCGAAGGCCTAACATAACAAAATTGGGCTGGCTGTAGGCACTTTAAATTGGTTCCAGGGGTACATGGGCAGCAGTGTATGGTCAGTGGAAGTCTAGTGGAAGGAGTGACGGCAGACAGTCTTCGAAGGCCTAACATAACAAAATTGGGCTGACTGTAGGCACTTTTAAATTGGTTCCAGGGTAACACGGCCAGCAGTGGCCTGGTCAGTGTAGTAGTTGTAGAAAGAAGGGACCGCAGACAGGCTTCGAAGGCCTAACATAACAAAAATGTCAAAACAATGGTATTGTCAGTGCCAGGCATTGAAGGATGTCAGCGCCTAGACTACACATTGGTGAAGCTGTGAGAGATAATTTTGCTAGTGGTAGAGCACTGTTTGAGCTGGGGGGGGGGACTGTCTTGTGGCCGGCGGTACAGGCACAGGGCCCCTCATATTACAACGGTGTGTCTGACGTTGGGTGCGCACCACCACCGCCAGAGACACTTTATTGTACTATGAGGGACCCAGTGGCAGTGCCGTCGACCAAAAGCGGCCACACCCACCTCTTCAGACAAACAGCACTCTCAAGGGTCCAAGCGCAAAGTGGCGATAGCACGGCCCCGTGTGGGGAGTTTGGCCATTTCGTGAGGTGGAAACATGTCGTATGCTGGACAATCAGGTGAAGAAAATTACGAGATTGGAAAAGTCATTCAGAATAGTCCACAGGCAAGACCTTTTCATAGGAAAGCTAGGTGTCAGCCGGGCAGGGTGGGGCAAAAGATTTTGAAATCCAGTTGTGGTTCATTTTAATGAAGGTTAGATCATCTACATTTTGGGTAGCCAGACGAGTCCTTTTTTCTGTTAGTATTGAACCTGCAGCACTGAATACTCTTTCTGATAGGACACTAGCTGCCGGGCAAGCAAGCTCCTGCAATGCATATTCTGCCAATTCTGGCCAGGTGTCTAATTTGGATGCCCAGTAATCAAATGGGAATGACGGTTGAGGGAGAACGTCGATAAGGGATGAAAAATAGTTTGTAACCATACTGGACAAATGTTGTCTCCTGTCACTTTGAATTGATGCTGCAGTACCTGTCCTGTCTGCGGTCATAGAAAAATCACTCCACAACCTGGTCAGAAAACCCCTCTGGTCAACGCCACTTCTGATTTCTGCCCCTCTAACACCTCTGGTCTGCTGGCCCCTGGAGCTCGTGTGAGAACGATCACGGGCGCTGTGTGCAGGGAATGCCAGAAGCAAACGGTCAACAAGAGTTGATTGTTTTGTTGCTAATATTAGTTCCAAGTTCTCATGTGGCATAATATTTTGCAATTTGCCTTTATAGCGAGGATCAAGGAGGCAGGCCAACCAGTAATCGTCATCGTTCATCATTTTTGTAATGCGTGTGTCCCTTTTGAGGATACGCAAGGCATAATCCGCCATGTGGGCCAAAGTTCCCGTTGTCAAATCTGCGGTTGTGCTTGGTTGAGGGGCAGTTGCAGGCAAATCTACGTCACTTGTGTCCCTCAAAAAACCAGAACCCGGCCTTGCCACGCCACCAATTTCCCGTGCCCCCGGGAAAGCTTCCTCATTAAAAATATACTCATCCCCATCATCCTCCTCATCCTCCACCTCCTCTTCGCCCGGTACCTCGTCATGTACACTGCCCTGACCAGACAATCGCTGACTGTCATCAAGGCTTTCCTCTTCCTCTGGTGCAGACGCCTGATCCTTTATGTGCGTCAAACTTTGCATCAGCAGACGCATTAGGGGGATGCTCATGCTTATTATGGCATTGTCTGCACTAACCAGCCGTGTGCATTCCTCAAAACACTGAAGGACTTGACACATGTCTTGAATCTTCGACCACTGCACACCTGACAACTCCATGTCTGCCATCCTACTGCCTGCCCGTGTATGTGTATCCTCCCACAAAAACATAACAGCCCGCCTCTGTTCGCACAGTCTCTGAAGCATGTGCAGTGTTGAGTTCCACCTTGTTGCAACGTCTATGATTAGGCGATGCTGGGGAAGGTTCAAAGAACGCTGATAGGTCTGCATACGGCTGGAGTGTACAGGCGAACGGCGGATATGTGCGCAAAGTCCACGCACTTTGAGGAGCAGGTCGGATAACCCCGGATAACTTTTCAGGAAGCACTGCACCACCAGGTGTAAGGTGTGAGCCAGGCAAGGAATGTGTTTCAGTTGGGAAAGGGAGATGGCAGCCATGAAATTCCTTCCGTTATCACTCACTACCTTGCCTGCCTCAAGATCTACAGTGCCCAGCCACGACTGCGTTTCTTGCTGCAAGAACTCGGACAGAACTTCCGCGGTGTGTCTATTGTCGCCCAAACACTTCATAGCCAATACAGCCTGCTGACGTATGCCAGTAGCTGCCCCATAATGGGAGACCTGGTGTGCAACAGTGGCAGGTGCGGATGGAGTGTTTGTGCGACTGCGGTCTGTGGACGAGCTCTTGCTTCTGCAGGAGGACGAGGAGGAGGAGGAGGAGGAGGGGGTGCGAACGGCTACAGACAACTGTTTACTAGACCGTGGGCTAGGCAGAACTGTCCCAAACTTGCTGTCCCCTGTGGACCCTGAATCCACCACATTTACCCAGTGTGCCGTGATGGACACGTAACGTCCCTGGCCATGCCTACTGGTCCATGCATCTGTTGTCAGGTGCACCTTTGTGCTCACAGATTGCCTGAGTGCATGGACGATGCGCTCTTTAACATGCTGGTGGAGGGCTGGGATGGCTTTTCTGGAAAAAAAGTGTCGACTGGGTAGCTCGTAGCGTGGTACAGCGTAGTCCATCAGGTCTTTGAAAGCTTCGCTTTCAACTAACCGGTAGGGCATCATCTCTAACGAGATTAGTCTAGCTATGTGGGCGTTCAAACCCTGTGTACGCGGATGCGAGGCTAAGTATTTCCTTTTTCTAACCATAGTCTCATGTAGGGTGAGCTGGACTGGAGAGATGGAGATCGTGGAACTAGCGGGGGTGCCGGTGGACATGGCAGACTGAGAGACGGTGGGAGATGGTATTGTTGCCGCCGGTGCCCTAGATGCAGTGTTTCCTACTACGAAACTGGTGATTCCCTGACCCTGACTGCTTTGGCCTGGCAAAGATACCTGCACAGATACAGCAGGTGGTGCGCTAAATGGTGGTCCTACACTGCCGGAAGGGATGTTGCGTTGATGACTAGCTTCATTGGCCGAGGGTGCAACAACCTTAAGGGACGTTTGGTAGTTAGTCCAAGCTTTCAAATGCATGGTGGTTAAATGTCTATGCATGCAACTAGTATTGAGACTTTTCAGATTCTGACCTCTGCTTAAGGAAGTAGAACATTTTTGACAGATGACTTTGCACTGATCAATTGGATGTTGTTTAAAAAAATGCCAGACTGCACTCTTTCTAGCATCGGATACCTTTTCAGGCATTGCAGACTGAGCTTTAACCGGATGGCCACGCTGTCCTCCACCAGGTTTTGGCTTTGCCACGCGTTTTGGGCAAGATACGGGCCCGGCAGATGGAACCTGTGGCGATGTTGATGCCTGCTGCGGCCCCTCCTCCTCCTCTGCTTCAGAACTGCTGCCGCCTGCACCCTGTTCCCCCAATGGCTGCCAATCGGGGTCAAGAACTGGGTCATCTAATAACTCTTCTTGTACCTCCTGCGCAACTTCGTCTGTGTCACCGTGTCGTTCGGTGGTATAGCGTTCGTGATGGGGCAACATAGTCTCATCAGGGTCTGATTCTTGATCAGCACCCTGCGAGGGCAATGTTGTGGTCTGAGTCAAAGGACCAGCATAGTAGTCTGGCTGTGGCTGTGCGTCAGTGCACTCCATGTCAGATTCAATTTGTAATGGGCATGGACTGTTAACTGCTTCACTTTCTAAGCCAGGGACGGTATGTGTAAAGAGCTCCATGGAGTAACCCGTTGTGTCGCCTGCTGCATTCTTCTCTGTTGTTGTTTTTGCTGAAGAGGACAAGGAAGTGACTTGTCCCTGACCGTGAACATCCACTAACGACGCGCTGCTTTTACTTTTACCAGTTTCACGAGAGGAGGCAAAAGAGCTAGAGGCTGAGTCAGCAAGATAAGCCAAAACTTGCTCTTGCTGCTCCGGCTTTAAAAGCGGTTTTCCTAATCCCAGAAAAGGGAGCGTTCGAGGCCTTGTGTAGCCGGACGACGAACCTGGCTCCACAGCTCCAGACTTAGGTGCAATATTTTTTTCCCCACGACCACCTGATGCTCCACCACTACCACTACCCTCATTACCAGCTGACAATGAACGCCCCCGGCCACGACCTCTTCCACTAGACTTCCTCATTGTTTTAAAAACGTAACCAAACTAACGTTATTTGTTGCAGTCACACAACTTACACGGTGAGCTATAACTTCAGTATGATTTAGCTACCCCTTTACAGGTTGGTGAGACCACAGCGAAAATCAGGCCCAATGTTACACACTCTTTTTTTGGTGGCTGCAAATTAGAGAGATGCCCCACACGCAGGACTGTCACTGAAGCACAAATGTTAATATTAATGTCACACTATTATTTTTTTTTTATTTTTATATTTTTCAGGAACACTTTAGAAACCCCCCCAAAAAAAAATAAATAGATTTTTGCAGGGAGAATTTAGAAAACAAATGTAACAAACTATATGCTTTCTATGGGCCACTGAGTGAGAGATGACGCACACAGGAATCAGGAGTGGCACACAAGCCCAGAGGCCAATATTTTTCTACCAATGATTGATGGAGTTATTTTCTCTGGTAGATTTTGGAACCCAAATCAAGGAAAAAAAATATAGGCTTTCTATGGACCACAATTGGAGAGAGAGAGAGAGAGAGAGAGAGAGATGGCACACCCAGGAGTCAAGACTGGCACACAAGCAGAAAGGCCAATATTAATCTCCCACTGTTTTTTTTGGTTGTTTTTTTTTTTTTTTTTTCAGGGAGACTTTAGAAAAAAAAATAATAAAAAAAATATGATTTTATCAGGAAGAATTTAGAAACCAAATAAAATAAAATGATTTTTTCAGGGAGAATTTATAAAACAAATAAAAACAAAAATAGGCGTTCTATGGCCCACTGACTGAGAGATGACGCACCCAGGAGTCAAGACTGGCACACAAGCAGAAAGGCCAATATTAATCTCCCACTGTTTTTTTTTTTTTTTTTTTTTTTTTCAGGGAGACTTTAGAAAAAAAAATAATAAAAAAAATATGATTTTATCAGGAAGAATTTAGAAACCAAATAAAATAAAATGATTTTTTCAGGGAGAATTTAGAAAACAAATAAAACCAAAAATAGGCGTTCTATGGCCCACTGACTGAGAGAGAGAGAGAGATGGAACGCTTAGTACTGGCACACAAGCCCAAAGGGCAATATTAATCTCCCTTTTTTTTTCCAGGGAGAATTTCTAAAACCCAAAAAAAAAAAAAATAGGCTTTCTATGGCCCACTATTTGTGAGAGAGATGGGACGCTCAGGACTGGCACAGATGGCACGCTCAGGACTGACACAGAAGCCCAGAGGCCAATATTAATCTCCCTTTTTTTCTGGGAGAATTTATAAAACCAAAAAAATATTTAAATAGGCTTTCTATGGCCCACTATTTGTGAGAGAGATGGCACGCTCAGGACTGGCACAGATGGCACGCTCACAACTGGCACACAAGCCCAGAGGCCAATATTAATCTCCCTTTTTTCAGGGAAAATTTATAAAACAAAAAAAAAAATTAAATAGGCTTTCTATGGCCCACTATTTGTGAGAGAGATGGCACGCTCAGGACTGGCACAGATGGCACGCTCATAACTGGCACACAAGCCCAGAGGCCAATATTAATCTCCCTTTTTTCAGGGAAAATTTATAAAACAAAAAAAAAAATTAAATAGGCTTTCTATGGCCCACTATTTGTGAGAGAGATGGCACGCTCAGGACTGGCACAGATGGCACGCTCACAACTGGCACACAAGCCCAGAGGCCAATATTAATCTCCCTTTTTTTCAGGGAGAATTTATAAAACCAAAAAAAAAATTAAATAGGCTTTCTATGGCCCACTATTTGTGAGAGAGATGGCACGCTCAGGGCTGGCACAGATGGCACGCTCAGGACTGGCACACAAGCCCAGAGGCCAATATTAATCTCCCTTTTTTTCAGGGAGAATTTATAAAACCCCAAAAAAAATAAAATAGGCTTTCTATGGCCCACTATTTGTGAGAGAGATGGCACACTCAGGACTGGCACACAAGCCCAAAGGCCAATATTAATCTCCCACTGTATTTTTATCAGGGAGAATTTATACACCCCACAAAAAAAAAAACAGAAAAATGAAAAGGCTTTCTATGGCCCACTATGTGAGAGAGATGGCACACACAGGGATGGCACTCTAGCAGAAATGCCAAATTGCCAATCTTAATCTCCCACCAAAAAAAAAAAAAAAAAAAAACAGGGAATGTCCTACAATTACTATCTCCCTGCCTGCAGTAATCTCAGCCAGGTATGGCAGGCAGCTACTATCTCCCTGCCTGCAGTAATCTCAGCCAGGTATGGCAGGCAGCAATAAGGAGTGGACTGATGCACAAATGAAATAAAAAGTGTGGACAAACAAAAAAGATAGCTGTGCAGAAAGGAAGGAACAAGAGGATTTGTGCTTTGAAAAAAGCAGTTGGTTTGCACAGCGGCGTACACACAGCAATGCAGCTATCAGGGAGCCTTCTAGGGCAGCCCAATGAGCTACAGCGCTGAGGGGAAAAAAAAAAAAAAAAAAACTTCCACTGTCCCTGCACACCGAGGGTGGTGTTGGACAGTGCAAATCGCTGCAGCACAAGCGGTTTTGTGGTTAATGGACCCTGCCTAACGCTATCCCTGCTTCTGACAAAGCGGCAGCAACCTCTCCCTAAGCTCAGATCAGCAGCAGTAAGATGGCGGTCGGCGGGAACGCCTCTTTATAGCCCCTGTGACGTCGCAGACAGCAAGCCAATCACTGCAATGCCCTTCTCTAAGATGGTGGGGACCAGGACCTATGTCATCACGCTGCCCACACTCTGCGTTTACCTTCATTGGCTGAGAAATGGCGCTTTTCGCGTCATTGAAACGCGACTTTGGCGCGAAAGTCGCGTACCGCATGGCCGACCCCGCACAGGGGTCGGATCGGGTTTCATGAAACCCCGACTTAGCCAAAAGTCGGCGACTTTTGAAAATGTTCGACCCGTTTCGCTCAACCCTATTGGTGAGCACATTGGAGATATCATCCATAAGAGAGAGACCCCCATTGCACGGCACATAAATATCTGTCAAGGAGGTAACACTCACTCCATTAAATTTATGGGCATTGAAAAAGTAGCAAAACCCCTAAGGGGTGGAAATTGGGATAAAATAATATTACAAAAAGAAACAAAATGGATATTTCATCTGAATATGGTGGCTCCAGCAGGACTTAATGAGCAATTAAATTACAGATGTTTTGTTTATGATACTATAAAATATTTGTCTGCTTTGAATGCGTCCTATTTAGCTAATAGACTGTTAATACTGTATTCTATAATATTTAGCTACCTGACAGCTCGAATTCTGAATTTTGCACCCATTATCATTCTATTTAATGTGAATGATGAATTAGTGAGCAATAACGCCAATACTGATGATTTAGAGCCTCATTTTTTACTCCAAAATGAACATCTATATATGTGTAAACCGGAACCTTTGTGATTGCCATAGAAGCCAGAGGGATATTTTGGAGGTAGTAAAACACTCTTTACACAAGATAGCAGACTACCGGAACTTCTTATGGCAATATGGAGTATGTGTTTTAAGGTGTTTTTCCAGATTAAAGTATGGATTAATAAATGGTGGCCTGTTCGATTACTCACATGTCGCTATAAAAAGTCTTGTAGGTAGGGAACATTTGAATCCCCTTTCTTCATATATTCCCGAAGCATATTTATTATTAAGAACTAGGAATATGACAAGGCAAACATCATTTCCTTACACCAAGACCGGAACTCTCCTCTGGAAAGCATTTTGCGTTCCAAGGGACGCATCCGGGTTAATGGACCGGAAGTTAAGCGACCATTTTGGATACATGTGCTGCAATTTACTATTAAGACTCCGGCGGGAGTTTCAGTATAGATGAGTCATTTTGATTGGACAACTCTATAATGTGTTCTTTCTGACCAATTAGGAGATAGCCTATAAAGGCAATTAAATCGGGTGCGGTGACATGACTGCATGTCCCTGCTTCTTGCTTCTTCCAGCGCTGCATCTTCTTCCTGTAGTGAGCGGTCACAGTTACCGCTCATTACTGTAATGAATATGCGGCTCCACCTCTATGGGAGGTGGAGCTGCATATTCATTACTGTAATGAGCAGTACCATGTGACCGCTCAGTACAGGAAGAAGCAGGGACGTGCAGGGACCGCACAACAGTAGGAGAGTACAATTACACAGCTCCCGCTCCCCCTCCCCTGCCGACCCCTGGGTATGACTCGAGTATAAGCAAAGAGGGGCACTTTCAGCCCCCAAAAATGGGCTTAAAATCTCAGCTTATACTCGAGTATATACGGTATGTAGATTTTTCTTTAACAGCTTTGTGACCACCCACTGTAGATAAACGTTGGTGCTTGCTGGGCTTTGTGCAGTGCCCAACGGTCAGCGGTCTCGCAGTGAACGATCAACGGTCAGTGGTTTTGCAGGATCCTGCAAGCACTGTGATTGCAGTGCAGAGCAATAGCTTTGACAGGCGACATCTTCGGCACCTGATTGGATCAGGTCCCCATGACGTTAAACCTTTGCTATCTTCTAGATGCTGAGATCATGGCATTTAGAAGATAGTGAGAGGGACAGCGCTCTGTCTCTTACCTCTCCACGTAATGACCTCCGGGTCCGCCAGGTATAGTGACCTGTTAGACTCAGCCAGCAGCTGACTCTAACAGGTGATCTGCCAATAAATCTGGCAGTTCCCATGCATTGCAGTAAATGTGTATTGCAATGACTGAGACCTGTAATCAGACATATAAAAGTGGACATCCCATAAGGTGAATATGTGTTTTTAAAACTGTTTTTTAAAAAATCACAAAATAAGTAAAAAAAGAAAATACATTACTTCAATAAATATGTATATTTATCTAAAAACAAAAAAGACACATTTTTGGTATCGCAGCATATGGAACGACCTGATCTATGAAACTTTCACATTAGTAAACCCTTGCAAAGAACACTGCAAAAAAGTAATTAAAAATATGGCAGAAAATTATCTTTTTCCTCATACCACTGGAAAAAAAGGGAAATAAAACATGATAAAAAAACCAAATGTAATGAAAAATGGTACTGCTGAAGACATTGCTTTGTCCCCCAAATTACAAGCTTCCATACAGCTCTGTCAGAGGAGAAATAAAAAAGTTATAGCTCTCGATGGGCCAGTCAGTTGGGCGCGTTCAAGGGCACAATATGATGGCACAGACTTTTTCGGGTGCCAGATTGCTTCTACCAGCTCAAAGCTTGCACAGGGTCATAATGTGACCATGTGCATGAGCTGTTATTTTCATTCTTGTACAAAAATTTATATATGCTACCACTAAAAAT
The DNA here is from genome assembly GCF_032444005.1 of Ranitomeya imitator. NCBI lineage: Eukaryota > Metazoa > Chordata > Amphibia > Anura > Dendrobatidae > Ranitomeya > Ranitomeya imitator. The sequence continues at coordinate 71,741,248 of NC_091284.1, read as the reverse complement.
TATAGCTAATTTAAGTAATATTTATTTTATAGACTTCTCAATTTTGTTGGAATATTGGATTTTCTTTACTGTTTCTTGGTTTGTGGCTTGTGTTTTTTTTCTGGCAGCATCTTGGCAATCATTGTGGGGTCGTCTGATTGTTATAGAGACAAGAAATCAACACCATTCATCTATTGACTTCTGTGGACCAAAGTATGTAGCTGATTTACATTGAAAAATCTAGTCTTGTAGAAATTAACTTTGATGATGTGTATTTTTCGGTTAAGACCAGCGTCGGACTGAATTACCTTTGGCCCACCAGAGAAAACCATCTTGGGGTCCACTATGTAGCTACATAGAGATAAATACAAGATTACCAATTGTGTGGTAAAACACACTAATATGAGGGTATCATATAAGGTAGTACACGTCTTAATTATGTAGCAGGGGTTGGGGTAGCCCCTCATAGAATATAATGCAGCCCCCTCATAGAATATAAAGTAGCCGCCTCATAGTATAATGTAGCCCCCTCATAGAAAATAAAGTAGCCCCCTCATATGGTATAATGCAGCCCCCTCATGGAACATAATGTAGCTCCCTCAGAGAATATAATGTAGCCCCCTCATAGAATATAATGCAGCCCCGTCAAAGAATATAATGTACCCCCATAAAATATAATGCAGCCCCACATAGAGTATAGTGTAGCCCCCTCATAGGGTATAATGTAATCCCCCTCATAAAGTATAATGCCGCCCCCCATAGAATATAATGTAGCCCCCTCAGAGTGTAATGCAACCCCCTCATAAGGTATAATGCAGCCCCCAATATAATATAATGTAGCCCCCTCATAAAGATTAAAGCAGCCTCCCATCATAGGGTATAATGCAGCTTCCCCACAGAATATAATGCAGCTTCCCCTCTTAGGGTATAATGCAGCCTCCTCCCACTGAATATAATGCAGCCCCCCTGATAGGGTATAATACAGCCTTATTCCCCATCAGAATATAATGCAGCCTCCCCTCATAGGGTATAATGCAGCCTCCCCCAACAGAATATAATGCAGCCTCCCCCCAAAAAATATAATGCAGCCTTCCCTCATATGGTATAATGCAGCCTCCCCCCTCAGAATATAATATATAATGCAGCCTCCCCTCACAGAATATAATGCAGCCTCCCCTCATAGCATAAAATGCAGACTCCCTTCCCACAGAATATAATGCAGCTTCCGCCCCAAAATACAATGCAGCCAGGATTCTGTGATATACACAATACTCACCTCTACTCCTCTCTCTCACGCTGATTCCGGCTCTGTTCCGTTATCAGCAGCTGCACTGCAGTCTGCCCAGCACACAGCAGATATGCAATGAAGTGATGTCATCGTGCACACGCAGTGTCAGAGGCAGAGGGGACTAATGGGAAAGGAAGTATCACCTGACGCTCGCTCCTCCATTATTGATTTCAACTATATCGGCATCTATGATGCTGATACAGTTAAATGCAGCACGCACTGGAGGGTGTTGCAGGTGCCAGGCCCCCCCCCTGACTTACTGCCCCATAGTGGCCGTGTGGACTGGGGGCCCCTGGGGAAGTGAGGGGCCCTGGTCTGCTGCCCCTGAAAGCGGGCAGTGTTAGATGCTGCTTGTGGCTAACACTACCTGCTGTTAAAGGGAAATTAATATTCACCCCTCTCCATACCCATGGGGGCATGGGGAATGGTGAATATTCATTTCTCTTTATAAGTGGGGACAAGCTTTAGCCGCAGCAAGCTCATGCCTCCTGTCACCCGATGCTGCCCCACTGTCACCGAGGGCCCTCATAGCAGCTGAGTGGTGTGACACACCACTGGCTGAGCCCCTGGAGCAGTATGCTAGCAGGTGTCAGTGCCTGGGCCCAACAGAAAATCTACAGATGGGGGTTGTTCTCTCAGCTCAACACCATGCAGGACGATAGGCATTTGCCACAGAACACCAGGATTGGCAAATACGCCACTGGTGCCCTGTGCTCTTCACAGATGAAAGCAGGTTCACACTGAGCACAGGTAACAGATGTGATAGTCTGGAGACGCCGTGGAGAGCAACATCTTCCAGCATGACCGGTTTGGCAGTGGGTCAGTAATGGTGTGGGGTGGTATTTCTTTGGAGTGCCTCCCAGCCCTCCATGTGCTCTCCAGATGTAGCCTGACTGCCATTAGGTACTGAGATGAGATGCTCAGACCCCTTGTGAGACCATATGCTGGTGCGGTTGGCCCTGGGTTCCTCCTAATGCAGAACAATGCCAGACTTCATGTGGCTGGAGTGTGTCAGCAGTTCCTGCAAGATGAAGGCATTGAAGCTATGGACTGGCTCGCCCGTTCCCCAGACCTGAATCCGATTGAACACATCTAGGACATCATGTCTCGCACCATCCGCCAACATCACGTTGCACCACAGACTGTCCAGGAGTTGGCAAGGTAAAACAGCTTAAAATCAGCAAGAAAAATAAAACGTGCTTGAGAATATAGAAATCTTATTTGCTTTGATGGTATTATAAAACAAGGCATATTTAAAAATACGTGCAGAAATTCCTCAGAAAAAAGCAACAAAAAACAACATACGAACAAACCCTAAGATTACTGAGATTTTTATAAAAATGTGATGAAAATATCTGTCATTCTATTAACATCCATTGTGAAGAAAAATTCTAAGATACAACCTGGCATAAATTCATGTATTCACTATGTATTGTGTTAGGAGTAGTGTTGAGCGATACCGTCCGATACTTGAAAGTATCGGTATCGGATAGTATCGGCCGATACCCGAAAAATATCGGATATCGCCGATACCGATATCCGATACCAATACAAGTCAATGGGACATCAAGTATCGGAAGGTATTCTCATGGTTCCCAGGGTCTGAAGGAGAGGAAACTCTCCTTCAGGCCCTGGGATCCATAGAAATGTGTAAAATAAAGAATTAAAATAAAAAATATTGATATGCTCACCTCTCCGGCGGCCCCTGGACATCACGCTGCTAACCGGGAGGCTTCTTTGTTTAAAATGCGCGCCTTTAGGACCTGCGAATGACGTCCCGGCTTCTGATTGGTCGCGTGCCGCCCATGTGACCGGCACGCGACCAATCAGAAGCCGCAACGTCATTCGCAGGTCCTCAATTCCTAGAATTAGGAGTTTTTGTGAATGAGAATGACGTCGCGGCTTCTGATTGGTCGCGTGCCGGTCACATGGGCGGCACGTGACCAATCAGAAGCCGCGACGTCATTCTCATTCACTAAACTCCTAATTCTAGGAATTGAGGACCTGCGAATGACGTCACGGCTTCTGATTGGTCGCGTGGCGGTCACATGGGCGGCACGCGACCAATCAGAAGCCGGGACGTCATTCGCAGGTCCTAAAGGCGCGCATTTTAAACAAAGAAGCCTCCCGGTTAGCAGCGTGATGTCCAGGGGCCGCCGGAGAGGTGAGCATATCAATATTTTTTATTTTAATTCTTTATTTTACACATTTCTATTGATCCGATACCGATACCCGATATCACAAAAATATCGGATCTCGGTATCGGAATTCCGATACCGCAAGTATCGGCCGATACCCGATACTTGCGGTATCGGAATGCTCAACACTAGTTAGGAGTCGAATTTCCTCTGCTGCACAGGGGGAATCTCGATCCGTCTCCGCTGCGGTCTCCCATTCTCCTCCAGCCGCAGTGGAGTCTGCTCAGCAGGGATGTCGATCCCAGCGTCTCGCTCAGTCTGACTCTGTGCGAAGAGTTACTGCTGCTTTTCCTGCTTCTGCCATTGAAGCCAGTGCTGGGCAGCGGCGAGTGGACGTTTCTGGATCTAAGTCCTTATTTGCACACACTGAGCATGCCCAGGGCAAGATCTCCTGTTGAAGATCGAGGGTCACATGCTCAGGTACTGCAGCACATCCCATTGGTCCTTTTGGCAGGTCCTGAAAGGGCAAAACTTCTGTAGTTGTTTCCTGTGCTGCAGCTATATAAACTGCACATGACCGCACGGCCATGCGCTAGTATTGTCTTGTAAATATGTGTGTGTGTTGTGAGTGAAAGTCGCTCTTTAAATAACCCTCCCTATTGAATGTCTGTTCGCGGAAGGTGTATGTTTGCTATCTAGCGCCCGACTTATCCAACAGCACGTAACACACATTACAGCTACCAGTTGCTGTGTCCGCCTGTACGGTGCCGTGCGCTTGCTCTGCGCTTTCCTGACCCAAGCCTGGGTGGTTAGTGGCGTTCGTCTGTGCGGCACCGCACGCACTCTTGTGCCTTAATATTATTATTTAGTTTCCTTTCACACCCAGTTGCGGTGTTGTGCCAGCAAGTGTCTAATCGGACTTCAATCCTAGTTGGGCTGAGTTCGCTGACTCCTTGCTCGCGCTCTATGTGCGGTACCGCGGTCCTGTGACGCAACAGGATCGCTTCCTTCACGCAGGGTGTAGTTAACCCGTGCGTGTATACTTGTAGTACCGCCATATAGTCCATCTTACTAGCAGCAGGGTTTTTCCTGCACGGTGGACCTCGGACTGCGAACGCACCTAGTTCCATTTCATCTTGTACTTGGTGCGTTCCGCCAGTCCTTAACATATTGTTGATCCCGCAATTGTATACTTTTTACCATTATCATGTAATCTCAGATTTTCTCATATCTGATACTTAGAAAATGGCTGTTTGTCTATCTGCAAAAAAACAGATACAGTTTTGGGTTTGTGGTGGTGTTGATAGCCCGTCAATTCAAGGCATTTATCAGCCTGAACAGCATGAGATTGATAATGAATTATTTTCCTTTTTTTGTTTGTTTTTCAGTTCTCAAAAAAAGTCTTATTCTTTACCAGACCAATAAATGATGGAGCTGAAATGATGCACAAGCCCGAGGCACAAGGTTTGTTGCACACATAGTATTCATAAAATGGCTCAACAGAGATGTAACTGGATTTAGCATCGCAGAAGCTTGAAGCGCCATAGCAAGATATTGACAGGTCTCATCTGTTCCTGCTTTATTTTGTTTGTTGAGATTTTTGTGTATGTGGAATATTGTCCAAACTGTATTGATACGGCTTTGTTTTATTGGAAAATATGATTCAAATCGTTATGGACACTTTGTACAATATAGTGAATCTAGCATATAGTATCCAACACATGCACTTGTAATCAATGAAGCATGAAGATTAACACAACATGATATGACTGTCACTGAGGTCAATGACCTAAACTATACAAATGTATACAATGTGGTTATAGTATGACATACATTGCTGTATGTAAAAAGAATATATATATATATATATATATATATATATACAGTACAGAGCAAAAATTTGGACACACCTTCTCATTTAAAGATTTTTCTGTATTTTCATGACTATGAAAATTGTACATTCAAACTAAAGTCATCAAAACTATGAATTAACACATGTGGAATGATATACTTAACAAAAAAGTGTGAAACAACTGAATTTATGTCTTATATTCTAGGTTCTTCAAAGTAGCCACCTTTTGCTTTGATGACTGCTTTGCGCACTCTTGGCATTCTCTTGACGAGCTTCAAGAAGTAGTCATCGGGAATGGTCTTCCAACAATCTTGAAGGAGTTCCCAGAGATGCTTAGCACTTGTTGGCCCTTTTGCCTTCACTCTGCGATTCAGCTCACACCAAACCATCTCGATTGGGTTCAGGTCTGGTGACTGTGGAGGCCAGGTCATCTGGCGTAGCACCCCATCACTCTCGTTCTTGGTCAAATAGCCCATACACAGCTTGGAGGTGTGTTTGGTGTCTGTTATGAACTGGTGATTCAGAAACACAATAGACCTGGTGGTTAAGAGCACACAAAGTGACCTGATAGTTAATAATAACATAGGACGAGCTCTGGGACGTGGGAACTCTGCTGACCACAATCCCTAATCCTATCACACCACACTAGAGGTAGCCGTGGAGCGCTCCTGACCAGACCTAGGCGCCTCGGGCACAGCCTGAGAAACTAGCTAGCCCTGGAGATAGAAAAATAAGCCTACCTTGCCTCAGAGAAATTCCCCAAAGGAAAAGGCAGCCCCCCACATATAATGACTGTGAGTAAAGATGAAAATACAAACACAGAGATGAAATAGGTTTTAGCAAAGTGAGGCCCGACTTACTGAATAGACCGAGGATAGGAAAGATAGCTTTGCGGTCAACACAAAAACCTACAAACAACCACGCAGAGGGCGAAAAAAGACACTCCGCACCGACTAACGGTACGGAGGTGCTTCCTCTGCGTCCCAGAGCTTCCAGCCAGCAAGAAAAACCAATATAGCAAGCTGGACAGAAAAAATAGCAAACAAAAGTAACACAAGCAGAACTTAGCTTATGCAGTGAAGACAGGCCACAAGAACGATCCAGGAGAGAGCAAGACCAATACTGGAACATTGACTGGAGGCCAGGAACAAAGAACTAGGTGGAGTTAAATAGAGCAGCACCTAACGACTTAACCTCGTCACCTGAGGAAGGAAACTCAGAAGCCGCCACCAGAGGAAGCTTATAGACAGAACCAGCCGCAGTACCACTCATGACCACAGGAGGGAGCTTGACCACAGAATTCACAACAGGGGTCATTGTCCTGTTGAAAAATAAATAATGGTCCAACTAAACGGAAACTGGATGGAATAGCATGCCGCTGCAAGATGCTGTGGTAGCCATGCTGGTTCAGTATGACTTCAATTTTGAATAAATCCCCAACAGTGTCACCAGCTAAGCACCCCCACACCATCACACCTTCTCCTATATGCTTCATGGTGGGAACCAGGCATGTAGAGTCCATCCATTCACCTCTTCTGCATCGCACAAAGACACGGTGGTTGGAACCAAAGATCTCAAATTTGGACTCATCAGAACAAAACACAGATTTCCACTGGTCTAATGTCCATTCCTTGTGTTCTTTAGCCCAAAAAATTCTCTTCTGCTTGTTGCCTGTCCTTAGCAGTGGTTTCCTAGCAGCTATTTTGCCATGAAGGCCTGCTGCACAAAGTCTCCTCTTAACAGTTGTTGTAGAGATGTGTCTGCTGCTAGAACTCTGTGTGGCATTGACCTGGTCTCTAATCTGAGCTGCTGTTAACCTACGATTTCTGAGGCTGGTGACTCGGATAAACTTATCCTCAGAAGCAGAGGTGACTCTTTTTTGTTAAGTATATAATTCCACATGTGTTGATTACTAGTTTTTATGCCTTTAGTGTGAATGTACAATTTTCATACTCATGAAAATACAGAAAAGTCTTTAAATGAGAAGGTGTTTCCAAACTTTTGGTCTGTACTATATATATTCAAAGAAATTAATGATAATGTCAAAGAAATAGGTAATTGATATATGTTAGCATAACTTAAACAAAAAAGTAGTATATATTTTTAAATAAATTAAAATAAATATGTAAAAACAATATATTTAAATGTGTAAAAACACATAATGCTTTTTATATTGTAGCCTATGCTGAGTGGTGGAAAGAATGCTGGAAATTTATTTATTGAGAGTTTAGCCAAATCATCATAAAACCAGCAATCTTTTTCCCTGGATTGCAGTTATGCACATCATAAATTATAGATAAGGAGATAATTAATGATTCCTTAATGATCAGTGTTTATATTAGATTATTATTTTGGATTACGGACTGTGTTTTTTCTATAATGTGTAAGTGACCTATAACAGTATCCTTACTTAGGTCTTCACACCTTAAGAAACAAATAAATTAACTGGTCATAACATTATAAATAAATGACATTGTGATGTAGATATAAAGTGTGATAATCTGTCAGTCATATCATAAGTTCATATAGCAAAAGTTATCAATATACAGTATTGGTCAAAAGTTCACGCAAAGGTTTTCCTTGTTTGAATTGTAATGTGCACAATGTAGATTCAGATCAAAGACAGAAAAAAACTTAAATCAATTAATATGTAAATAAGGCTTTAAAATATATGTAAAAAAACTACAATAATATTTGTTAAATTCTAGATTACTCACAGTACCACATTTTTACTCTGATAACAGACTTGCACACTCCTGGCATTCTCTATCAAGAAGCTTCATTATGTAGTCACCTGAAATGGCTTCCAATTAACTGTGTGAAGCTATGTGCACACGTTGCGGATCTGCAGATGTTTTCCATGCATTGTACAGTACCATGTAAACGTATGGAAAACAAAATCCGCAGTGCACATGCTGCAGAAAAAAACGTGCGGAAATGCCGTGGTTTTTTTTTTCCGCAGCATGTCAATTCTTTGTGTGGATTCCGTAGCGGTTTACACCTGCTCCTCAATGCAAATCCGCAGGTGTAAAACCACAGATGGAATCCACACAAAAACCACGGTAAATCCATGGGTAATCCGCAGTGCGGTTTAACTGTGGATTTTGCAAAAGCAGTGTGGAAAAATCTGCACATCAATCTGCAACGTGTGCACATAGCCTGACAGACAAAACACATGCATGGAGAGCCTGTGTGTTGTAACTGTCATACAGCCGCGACACATGCAGCAGCGGCGCTGATAGTCGAGAGCGCTCCAGGTATCAGGGTTCCAGATGCTTTGGTAAGCCTATAGCCTGCCGCAAAAGGAGAGAGCCGACGATGTAGGGTCATTTCTATTAGTGATGATCGAATAGTGAAATATTCAGATTTTGGAAAATCGGCACAAATAATTTCTAATATCCTTGTATTCGTACCAAATAACTAATCCCATGCAAGTCGATGGGAAAGCTGAATATTTTTCTGCTGGACCCAACAAACAGGTCTGGGGGCATGAGAAAAATGCTGAAATGGATGGATAAGTGCTAAAACTAAATGGGAACAGCATGGAGAAGATGCTTATGTTTCACCCCAGGAGTTCATTTGTCACAATGGAATTGCCTTCCTCACAGAGGGGTGATGTCATGCCTGGACACAAGGAGGGATTCCCTAATCAGGTAATACAAACATACACCTTCCTAACTCCAGATCAGAAGGGGGAGCTGTAAACCCGGTTTTAGGGTAGCTTCCCTATAAGTTCTGGTCTGGAGGCGGGGTTAGTGAGTTTAGTGTGAGACACTGAAGGGAAAGGAAGCAGGTGAAGAGAGGGACTGGGGTCTGGAGCTGCGATTGGGTTCACCACAAGATAAAGCACTTAGAGACCGGACACCAGAGTCTGTGGTGGTGAGAGGATTGCATACCCAGCCACCAAATCTGGAGGGCAGAAGAATCTAAGTCTCCTGTCCCTATCTGGCACCCAGAGGCAACACAGCAGGTCATGAGCTTGGGGCTGCCAGTGAGAAGGCAGTGCCCATGACATGCTCGAACTGTCAGCCATATGGATTGGGGGTACAGACACTGAGAGGACTTGTGCAGAGCTTCAGTCATCAAGGGTCAGAGTACAAAGCGCATAAGGAAGGCCTCCAAACCCACCTGGTTAGGTGGATCCCAAGTTGCTTCCAGGCTGCCCGGACCCCATCATCAACTGTTACCTATACCCCTTACTGTACCTGTATTTCATCAGTAAAAGGTAAAGGAAATTGCTACCCTTGTGTTCCTCAATCATTACCTGCGCCCTCAGCCCTGCACCCCATCGTTTACCATCGTCTACCAACTCTTCCAGGTAGCCCTGGGGCCCCGCTCCACCTGTGGGGAGCAGAACTATCCAAGCTGCATTACCATCATCCCCAGCAGTCCATTTAAGCAGCGTCGGCCATCCTGACCGAACACCACAGATGGCGTCATGAATCATCAGTTAAAGACTTTATTTCCACTTTTATTCACATCCCCTTTAACTGGATGCCCAGGGCCATGGACCGGGTCACTGCCACTGTGACCACCCCTTTAAGTACCAACTGACCCGGTATCGAGTACCCCACGGTCCTAGCGGGGGCTCCACTTGCATGCCTTTCTGACTCACATATGGTATCTGAGAATAATGTTGTCAGACTATTGCGCCAGTATTACGGATTTATAAGACCTACCAAACCAAATCTAATTTTTTTTAAATGGAAAAATGCTAAGAAACATTTTCCTTCATAATTACTTCTATATAATGTAAAGTAAAAATAAAAAAATAATAAAAAAAATTATACCTCCCCTTTAGCATATGTTCACACGTAGCGTTTTAGGTTGCTCACTCATTCAAAATTGTTAGCTAAATAGTGGACTACATATTCCCTAGCACTTTCCAGCTAAAACATGCCCATTTGAGTTTTGGGCTTTGCCCGCCACCATCTTCACGTCCATCGCTATATCAATATGTAGCCCTTGCTTCACATTTTCAGAGTGCCAGCAGGTGCCATGAAACCTGAGATTTGTGAGCTCCACAGTTCAATTTGGCCACTGATCTCTATGGAACCACTGACATAGCGGGTGAAGCCGGCGGTGCTGCGCCGATTCTTTGGAATGCACTACCTAGGTTAATACGATTAATCCCCAATCCCCACAGTTTTAAGCGTACCCTAAAAACTCATTTGTTCAGACTGGCCTACCGCCTCAATGCATTAACCTAACGATCCCTGTGTGGCCTATTTATAATTAAAAAAAAAAAAAAAAAAAAAGGTTCCTCGCATCATGTTCTCATACACTTTATGCAGTTAATAGCCCTCTGTGTCTGTACTGCTACATACTTAGGCAGATAACTGGTTCATGCAGCTTTACATGAACACCTGAGCCTTACACTATAGCTGGTCCGAATAACTAAAGCAATTGTTACCATCCACCTCTCGTGTCTCCCCTTTTCCCCATAGTTTGTAAGCTTGCGAGCAGGGCCCTCACTCCTCCTGGTATCTGTTTTGAACTGTATTTCTGTTATGCTGTAATGTCTATTGTCTGTACAAGTCCCCTCTATAATTTGTAAAGCGCTGCGGAATATGTTGGCGCTATATAAATAAAATTATTATTATTATATTATTATTATTATTTTTAAGGTGAATATAATACCACAGTTGGAGGAGCTGTATGATCAATGTCAGTAAATTGGGTTCTACCAGACACTAAAACCATTTGAATTAAATTCTGAATACAGTGTATGCAAGCGAGGACCTGTATTGTGATCAGTCTGTCAGGGATGAAACCCATGTTATGAACATGTGTAAGCCTCATTTTACTTTATAGCAGCCTCCTTAAAGAAAAGAGAAAAGAGTGCCATTGGCCAATCTGCACAAGCCTGCGCACTTCTTCCGGAAACTACCCAACCCGGCATAATGCATCTTTTTCATGGTTTTGAGCAACAATGGAGTAGTTACAGGACATGTCCCAGAGAGTGACAAGGTCTGTGGAGTGTATTACTCAGGTGACAGGCAGTGCTACAGAGCTCAGGTAAAGGCCTTAGGGTGGCAATGACCATGTTCTAATATTTGGAAGGCTGTGGCCTGAATAGGACTGTGTAGCGTATTAACCCAGTCTCTTAGACCTGCTTAAAATGTACAGAAAATGGCCAATACCCCGCCTCCATTTTTTTTTTTTACAAAAATGTGTACAATTTAAGGGAAGGGACAGTTTAATAAAGAGACACAAGTCTCATTTAGGAGCCTGGAAAAGCCGGGAATGATCTTTGTACAACACCGGACAATGTAAAGTACTAACGAATATATAGTTGTGCTCAAAAGTTTTCATACCCTGGCAGAATTTTTGCTTTCTTGGCCTTTTTTCAGAGAATGTGAATGATAACACCAAAAATTTCTTTCCACTCATGGTTAGCGGTTGGGTGAAGCCATTTATTGTTAAACTACTATGTTTTCTCTTTTTAAATCATATTGACAACCCAAAACATCTAAATGACCCTGATCAAAAGCTAACATACCCAGGTAATTTTGGCCTGATAACATGCACTGAAGTTGACACAAATGGCTCTGAATGGCTAATAAAGGCAACATACTCACCCGTAACTTTGCTTGTTTGCTTGTGATCAGTGTGTGTGCATAAAAGCTGAGTGAGTTTCTGGGATCCAGACAGACTCTTGCATCTTTCATCCAGCCACTGATGTTTCTGGATTGAGAGTCATGGGGAAAGCAAAAGAATTGTCAATGGATCTATGGGAAAAGGTAGCTGTACTGAATAAAACAGGAAAGGGATACAAAAAGATATCCAAGGAATTTATAATGCCAGTCAGCATCATTCAAACAGTGATTAACAAATGGAAAATCAGTGGCTCTGTAAAAACAAAACCACGGCCAGGTAAACCAAGAAAAATTTTGTGCACAACTGCCAGGAAAATTGTTGTGGATGCAAAATCCCCCACAAATAATATCAGCTGAAATAGTAGACTCTCTGAAAAGTAGCGGTGTGGCTGTTTCAAAATGCACAATAAGGAGGCATTTGAAGAAAAATAGGTTGCATGGTCCAGTCGCCAGAAGCCATTGCTGTGCAAATGCCACAAAGTATCTCACCTACAGTAAGGAAAACAGCACAGAGACTAGCATCAAAACTTCTGGAACAAGGTAGTTTGGAGTGATGAGACCAAAATTGAACTTTTTGGCCATAATCATAAATGTTACATTTGGAGGAGTCAACAAGGCCTATGATGAAAGGAACACCATTCCTACTGTAAAGCACGGAGGTGGATCACTGATGTTTTGGGGATGTGTGAGCTTCAAAAGCAAAGGAAACATGGTCAAAGTTGAAGGAAAGATGAATGCACCACGTTATCAGGAAAAACTGGAGGCAAGTTTGCAATCATCAGCCCAGAAGCTGCGCATTGAATGTATTTGGACGTTCCAGCATGACAGCGAACCAAAACACAAGGCCAAGTCAATCTGTCATTGGCTACAGCAGAACAAAGTGAAGATTCTGGAATGGCCATCTCAGTCTCCTGACCTTAATATCATTGATCCACTCTGGGGAGATCCCAAGAGTGCAGTTCATGCTAGACAGCCCAGGAATTTACAGGATTTGGAGGGTTTTTGCCAAGAAGAGTGGGCAGCTTTACCATCTGAGAAAATAAAGAACCTCATCCACAACTACCAGAAAAGAATTCAAGCTGTCATTGATGTTAGAGGGAGCAATACACGATATTAAGAAATGGGGTATGTAAAATTTTTATCAGGGTCATTTGGATGTTTTGGGTTGTCATTATGATTTAAAAAGAGAAAACACAGTAGTCTGACAATAAATGGCTTCACCCAACCACTAACCATGAGAGGGGAAAAAGTTTTGGTGTTATCATTAGAGATGAGCGAAACGGGTCAAAATTTTTCAAAAGTCGCCGACTTTTGGCAAGTGTGGGGTCGGCCATGAAGTCGGCGATCTTTTGAATCTAGAATCGGAATTCCGATACCGATTCCCGATATGTTTATATCGGGAATTGGTATTGGAATTCAGATTTAAGTGGAAAATAAAGAATAAAAATAAAAAATATCGCAATACTTACCCTCTGACGCGCCCTGGTACTAACCGGGAACCTTCCTTCCTTAGAATCAGCCTTCCAGGACCTTGCGGTGACGTCGCGGTGACGTCGCGGCTTGTGATTGGCCGCGCGGCTGCCCAATGCCTCTTTTAGTTCCTATTAGGTATATACTCACCCTCGGACGCGCCCTGCTTCTTTCCGGCAGCCTTCCTTCCTAAGAATCAGCCCTTCCAGGACCTTCGGTGACGTCGCGGTGACGTCGCGGCTTGTGATTGGTCGCGCGAGCGGTCACATGGGCGGCCACGCGACCAATCACAAGCCGCGACGTCACCGCGACGTCACCGCAAGGTCCTGGAAGGCTGATTCTAAGGAAGGAAGGTTCCCGGTTAGTACCAGGGCGCGTCAGAGGGTAAGTATTGCGATATTTTTTATTTTTATTCTTTATTTTACACTAAAATATGGATCGCAGGGCCTGAAGGAGAGTTTCCGCTCCTTCAGACCCTGAGAACCATGGAAACCCAATGCATTGCATTGGGTTTCGAGTCTCGGCCGACCCCGACCCCGACTTTTTTATAGGATCGGCCAATTTCACTCGACCCGACTTTTGAGAAAGTCGGGTTTTGTGAAACCCGACCCGATCCTATAAAAGTAAAAGTCGCTCAACCCTAGTTATCATTCATATTCTCTGAAAAAAGGCCAAGAAAGCAAAAATTCTGCTGGAGTATGTAAACTTTGGAGCACAACTGTATGTGTCTTATCTAAGTAACAAATTGAAAAGATACATATATGCTGACAAGGGAAAACTGAACACTGCCCTGGGACCAAAAATTGGACCTGGTTGCTGAATGTTTTGCCCCAACGAGGGGGGAATTTACATAATTTATTACTGAGATATGAAGCCAGGTGGATCATGCAGACAGGCGTAATGGGCACGGTGGGATTGAACGATAGTGTGGATATGTCGATTTTTTTGTAGTTAAGCTATTTTTTCTGTAGATAAGCAATTCTTTGCATATTAAAATCTTTGTAAGGTGATTTTGAGGAAAAGAAAGAATATAGTAATAATGAGTGTGAGCAAGATATGTTTCCAGCCGCTAATAGTGGCTGGCATGCCTCTTTTAGTTCTCTTCAGAATCATTAGTGAAGAATTATATTACCACTTGTATGTTGGTTATAAGATAAGTGTTTTATAGTATTGTTACATGTGATTTTTATTGGTCTCTATGGTGGGCGATGAGTGCGGTGGGAGGAGTAGGCCTTGGATGAGGCATTTCTTCTCACGTCACATCCCTCAAACCATTGACCCATAGAAGCGCTATATCAGCGCGAAACGGCCGCCGTCAGCACCTGCACACTCGTGTCCTCACTCTCCCTGGCCATGATGATTTTTTATTCATGACTGAATAAAGAATGGAATTTTAAGGATCGATGAATGCTACCTGCCTTTTTCTTTGTTGATGGAGAGTATTGACAAGTTTTCTTCAGAAGAGCACCCGGGATCCTGAGGCACAGCTTAGATCTGTATATCACACTCAAAGCGCATAGATCCAGTGAAGTCGGCGGTGATGTCTGCTTTTTGTACTTGATACGGTGGTTGTTGAATGTTCTTACTGTATGTAAAACGGCAGGTTGTGGGCAAGAGGCATCAGTGCCTGCTTCTTGGACAGCATATTGGGATGGACTTAACACAGGGGAAGGGCCAGTAATTTCACCCTCAGACACAGATTTTGTACACAGGCGTTTCTGGGTCGCTACATATGTCAGCAGTATATGCGGTATGCTAACAGAGGTATTATGTTGAATTTCCCTTTACAAAGGGATGTGTTGGTATTGATGTTCCAGTGCAGACCCAGAAATCAATATCAGGCTCCCAGATACACGCCTAAAGAGACCAAGAGAAGGCAACACATTTAAAAATAGAATATATTAATAATAGAATATATAGAAATTGAGAGTAGAAATTTGACTATTGCACAATGTACAAAAGTGCAATGCACAATGTACAAAGGTTTCCCAAAAATTACCCAAGGGGTCTGTATCATACACACCAAAATAAACCATGATGGGGACCTCACAATAAATTTTTCAGTTATTGTAATTGCTAGAGATAGGGAGTACAAGTTTCCCCATTGCACAATGTTCAAATGTTTACAAATGTAAAAACATTACCCATGTGTGGTACACACAGATGACCACTAAGTACTTGTTGCAGAAAAAGGAGGAGTAGGACATGAGAATCTTGCGACGGCATGCTATTCCATCTGGTTTGCGTTTAGTTGGACCATCATTTATTTTTCAACAGGACAATGAACCCAAACACATCTCCAGGCTGTGTAAGGGCTATTTGACCCAAGAAGTTGAGTGATGGGGAGCTACGTCAGATGACCTGGCCTCCACAGTCACCAGACCTGAACCCAATCGAGATGGTTTGGGGTGACCTGGACCACAGAGTGAAGGCAAAAGGGCCAACAAGTGCTGAGCATCTCTGGGAACTCCTTCAAGATTGTTGGAAGACCATTCCCGGTGACTACCTGTTGAAGCTCATCAAAAGAATGTAAAGGGTGTGCAAAGCAGTCATCAAAGCAAAAGGTGGCTACTTTGAAGAACCTAGAATATAAGACATATTTTCAACTGTTTTACACTTTTTTGTTAAGTATATAATTCCCCATGTGTTAATTCATAGTTTTGATGCCTTCAGTGTGAATGTACAATTTTCATAGTCATGAAAATAAAGAAAAATCTTTAAATGAGAACGTGTGTCCAAACTTTTGGTCTGTACTATATATATATATATATATATATATATATATATATATATATATATATTCGTCAGAATAGGTGGGTTGTCACGGTGTACATACATGTGCAGTCATAGAAGGGTATGCCTCATAACTTTTAAAGAAAGCAGAGGAACATGTATTGCTAAATTTACAAAATAATTTTATTCCATTTTGAAGCCCCTTAGCGTAGTTATCCAGTACAATTACCCTATCATGGCTCCCTTAGAGCATGATGCCAACAAAAATGCCCCCCACTCACCGTATGATACCCTCACACAGTATGATGGGCATCTCACAGCCGACGGCTTCCTGTTCCACCATTGCATTCATCTGTATCTTCATTCTCTGGGTGGGGGCCACGTTGTCAGCCACTATTTGCGGTATGCTAATGTATCACAGAATGATTTTTGCTGGCACTATTTTGTTCTTATTAGCGTTGCTGATATCTATCACTTAACTTGACCACAAGTAGAGAGTTTTTAACATATCAATAGAAAAGTGATTAAATAAGAAAACAAGATATTTTTGTGAAAATTAAGCCCCCCATATACAGCAGAGAGTTATTGTACAACTGATAGTTTGGCCAATTGTCAGGCCAACAGTAATCTCACCAAATTCTCACATAAACAGGAGCACTTGCTCTGCTGAGCACGCCTGTGTCCTATATAGGAGAGCCACTGTCAGGCTCCTCTAGCGGCTAATCGCTCTGAGAACAAAAGGATCAGCAGTCCAAAATCTAACACGGATGTCTGGGAGGTTATTTTCCCCAACATCACCATCACTAATAGTGATGAGTGATTAAACTCGTTACTGAGATTTTGGATGTGCTCGGAGATTTAGTTTCTGTTGCCGTAGCTGCATGATTTGCGGCTGCTGCCCAGCCTGAGTACATGTGGGGGTTGCCTGTTTGTTAGGAAATCCCCACATGTATTCAGGCTGTCTAGCAGCCACAAATCATGCAGCTATGAGACAGAAACTAAATCTCCGAGCACATACAAATACTCGGAGACCACCCAAGCATGCTCGGGAAATACCGAGTAACGAGTATACTTGCTCATCACTAATCAATAACTATTGGCTGAGCCCACCGATATTGATGAGTGCATGTATTTTGTGAAATAAACTTAATTTTTTCCACCTACTTCCCTGGATTCTTTGTCTTATACACTACAGAATGCAAGATGTTTTTCTTAGGAGTGTTGCATCCAACAGAGACAGTGCTATTTTTCTTTATTTTTATGTATGTGTTCACAGACTGCCTCATGTAATATTCTATTTCTAAAAATAAATAACTACAGTCAAAGATGCTTTGTCACTATTTTTGCAGGTTTCTCTTTTGCAACAGTTGCGTATATATCACCTGGCGTTAGTAAGGAATTCCTTTATAGAATGAGTGGGTGGTGAGGATGTATGTGTGAATGCTTTTTTGAAGAAAATGTAGGTGCATCCACTTATAAAAACAATATCCTTTATTTCAGATCAATAAAAACAGTTCTATCTGCTTATATAGACAGTGTTGCTGGTAACGCTTAACCCCTTTACGACATTGGGATTTTCAAGTTTAGCGTTTTATGTTTTTTGCTCCACTTCTTCCCAAAGCCATAACTTTTTTATTTTTAGGTCAATATGGCCATGTGAGGGCTTGTTTTATTGAGAGACAAGGTGTACTTTTAAATAAAATCATTGCTTTTACTATTTCATGTACTGGAAAATAGGAAACAAATTTAAAGTCTGGTGTAATTGCAAAAAAAGTGAAATTTCACAGTTTTTTTTTAACCATGTTCACTAAATGTTAAAACTGACCTGTCGTTACGATTCTCCAGGTCATTATAAGTTTTCAGATACCAAACATGTATAGGTTATATTTTACTTAAGTGGTGAAAAAAAATCCAAAGTTTGTTAAAAAAAAAAAAAGGCAAATTTTCCGAGACCCGCAGATTCTCCATTTTTTGGGATCTGGGGCTGGGTTACTTTTTTGCGTGCTGAGCTATCATTTTTACTGATACTATTTTAGTGTAGCTGCAATCTTTTGATCACCCATTATTGCAACTTATTGCATTGTTGAGGCAACCAAAAAAAGTAAATTCTGTCATTTTGATTTTTTTTCTTGATAAGCCATTTACTGATTGGATTAACTATTTTTATATTTTGATAGATCGGGCATTTCTGAACACGGCAATACCAAATGTATGTATTTTTTATTGTTTTATTTTAAATGGGGCAAAAGGGAGGTGATTTGAAAGGTTATATTTTTGTATTTTTTATATTTTTAAAAACATTTTTTTCTACATTTTACTTGCTTCAATAGTCTCTATAGGAGACTTGACTATTAACTGTCAAATTCATCAATAGTTGCAGTATTTCTATTAACAGGAATGTTATTCTAGTTAGGGAGCATCATTTCCGATAAGGCACAAGAAGCCACTATTAAGATGCCCCAAATGAATTCATTAAGTTGTGAACTCCTCTTATTACATTTGACACATCTTATTCCTGTATGCCCCTCATTAAGATTGGTGGACAGAATCCCAGTCTTAATGAATCTGTGTCATAGTGTTACAAAAAAATAAAATGCTGCTTCTTTCAGTTGGAGTCCGATAGAGCAGCTTGTCTAGGTGTAGGTGATGTACAGATTGTGAAGTAATGAACTGCACTACTAGAAAGTGAAATCATGGATTCATTTTAGTTTTAAAGATGTGTTATCAATGAAATGTATATGATCTTCAAGCTAATCACCCATTTAACACTTCCAAACTATCTGTTGCATTGTGTAATGAACATGTCATGAAGACACATTGGCCAGGAAAAGGTCATTATATGTTAAAAATACTGTTACCTCACGACATTGTAGCTTGATCGACCCAAGAGTATAATAGTGTTATGTGTAACAAAGAAGCAAGCCCATCAGTGATGATCAGGACTGTAGGGATAAACAACCCAACACTGGTGACCCTATACTTACTTACTATAAGTAGAGGGACAAGTTGAAATTTCTAGCCTCCAATGGAACATTTACAACAGGGCCCCTCTCGAGTTGTGTGTCATTTACAATACTAGTGTAACGGAGGAGCTCTGAGGTAACGACTTTCAATACAGCTCCTATAGTCAAGATCATGGATAGTTTCAGCTAATTTTCCATTCAAACATAAAAGGAGAATAAAGTTCATGGATCAAGTGTCCTTTTCTTTTGTTTAGTATGGGACTTTGTGTTTTTCGATTGGTGGATATTGGCATGACATAAATCGGCATCAGAATGAGGAATCTTTTCCATTTTGATGTCCTTTAGCCATTTTTTTTATCTCTCAAAGTGTAACAATTGTTTTAATTTGTTTTAATAAATTATTAATACAGATATAAAAAAGAAACTTCCTAATACATATTATTTGAATAAATCTTATTCTTTATCCTTTGGGACTGATCTTTATTCTCAAAATTCTTAATTCACTGGTAAAATCTGTCTTCAGACTATGGAACTCTGCCGTATAATGTTGTAATGATGAGTGATTCATTACTAAAATTTAAGAGGGGACTGGATGCCTTTCTGGAAAAGTATAATGTTACAAGGTATATACACTAGATTCCTTGATAGGGCGTTGATCCAGGGAATCAGTCTGATTGCCGTATGTGGATTCAGGAAGGAAGTTTTTTCCTCAATGTGGAGTTTACTATTTGCCACATGGAGTTTTTTTTCCTTCCTCTGGTTCAACATGTTAGGGCATGTTAGGTTAGGCTATTGGTTGAACAAGATGGACTTAAAGTCTTCCTTCAACCTTAATAACTATGTTACAGGGAAGATCGTTTTTTCCATTATTGAGATGGGAGACGACAGTTGTTGAGGTCTGGTTAGGACAAAATCGTACAATAGGGCAATACCGCAAGATAAATAAGAGAGGTAGAGAGTTATTGTAGCGCTCACAGGGACTGGGGGGTCTGAGGACACAGAATCAATAAGGCTACTTTCACACTAGCGTCATGCAGACGCAATGATGCTAGCATTGTTTGCGCTGCACAACGGGTGCAGCGGATGCAGATTTTCATCGCATCTGCTGCCCCATTGTGAGGTGTGGGGAGGTGGGGGCGGAGTTCCGGTCGCGCATGCGCGGTCGGAAAAAGCGGTCCGTCGGCAGCAAAAAACGTTACATGTAACGTTTTTTGCTCCCGGCGGTCCGCCACAACACGGCGCAACCGTCGCACGAAGGTTGCGACATGTGTCAATGCGTCGAAATGCGTCGCTAATGTTAATCTATGGGGCAAAAACGCATCCTGCAAACAACTTTGCAGGATGCGTTTTTTCTCATAAACGACGCATTGCGACATATTGCAAAAAACGCCAGTGTGAAAGTAGCCTAAGAGTCTTAGAATCCACAACTACAGCCCCATGCCTAGAGAAAAAATTCTTGCACATAGTAAGTCACTTTAGTGAAGACATCACGGTACCTCACCTGCAGAAAAGAAAACAACTCAATGGTATAAAATGAAGGTTTACATAACACCAATGAGTTATGGCACTGGACTGGTGCCTTTTTCAAGGTAAAAAAACAAGAAAGGACTGTTAGTGCTAACAAATTTTTATAGAGGACTGTAATTTTTGTTTCAGGAGAACTTGCAGCAGAATGTCTATGTCTGGCTCCTCCTTCCTTCTCCCTTCCCCTCTCCAACTATCATCTCCTATCTCAGTTATGGGAATATTTGTCTTCACTGAACACAGATTTTACTCATGAACTGAGAGTAAGAGATCAGTCCAGGAGGGGAAACAAGCAGATGTCTTGTTTAAGGTCAGGGTCACACTTGCGAGTGTGTTGCGAGAAACTTGCGCAAGACTCTCGCATCAATACCCGACACTACCGCTGGCACTCGGGATCAGAGTGTGTGGCTGCATAGAAATACATGCAGCTGCACACTCCGGTCCTGAGTATCGGCGGCAGTGCTGGGTAGGGTTGAGCGACTTTTACTTTTATAGGATCGGGTCGGGTTTCATGAAACCCGACTTTTTCAAAAGTCGGGTCGAGTGAAATCGGCCGATCCTATAAAAAAGTCGGGGTTGGGGTCGGCCGAAACTCGAAACCCAATGCAGTGCATTGGGTTTCCAATGGTTCCCAGGGTCTGAAGGAGAGGAAACTCTCCTTCAGGCCTTGCGATCCATATTTAAGTGTAAAATAAAGAATTAAAATAAAAAATATCGCTATACTCACCCTCGGACGCGCCCTGGTACTAACTGGGAACCTTCCTTCCTTCGAATCAGCGCTTGCAGGACTTTGCAGTGACGTCGCAGCTTGTGATTGGTCACGCGACCGCCCATCGACGTCACCGCAAGGTCCTGCAAGCGCTGATTCGAAGGAAGAAAGGCTGCCGGTTAGTACCAGGGCGCGTCAGAGGGTGAGTATAGTGATATTTTTTATTTTAATTCTTTATTTTACACTTAAATATGGATTCCGATACCAATTTCCGATATTGCAAACATATTGGAACTCGGGATCGGAATTCCTTTACCAGGCTCAGAAGATCGCCGACTTCATGGCTGACCCCACACAGGGGTCGGGTTTCATGAAACCCGACTTTGCCAAAAGTCGGCGACTTCTGAAAATGGCCGACCCGTTTCGCTCAACCCTAGTGCTGGGTATTGATGCGAGAGACTCGCGCAAGTTTCTCGCAACACACTCGCAAGTGTGACCCCGGCCTAAGTTACAAAGTGGCTTATCTACATGTGTACAATTAATTTCTAAAATAAAAATTAAAACACCAGTACCTCTCTATTGAAATTTGCTGTTGTTATGATAATTACAATTGATAATCTTTGAAAGTTTGTGTACAAAGGGTTGAGCCATCCCACAAACAACATCAACTCGAACACAGTAATCTCACAGCTTCGTTTACTTCATTAGATTTTTATTGAAGAAATAGAAATGTCCCACATGAGAAATGCTTGTCTCACCTTTAACAGGGAAAAAGAAGCATATGTACAGGTGTTTTCATTTGGTTACAGATAAGTGGCACTAAATTACACTACAACTGCTATGTTACATGGAAGAGCATGTAACTACGAGGCGCGCTTACGCACGCGTGCACAGAGTAAACTCGACCCCCTCACATTTGTGAATTACATCATTACACATGATTCTTTTCGTCAAGATAATTTTTGTTTATTTAAACATTAAAATGAAAATACATGAGGTGTTACATTTCATCATTATCATCATTTTTTTTTTTTTTTAGAAAAAAGTTTTGTTTCTGTTTTTGCTTTCGGTATGAATTACAGATTTACTCTTAATGCAAAATTTACCATCCCAAAAAACATTTGAAATGTGTGACATTTTAGCACTTTTTTCTCGGTGAGTAAGATACTCATCACAATTCCTGGCCAATTCCTGGGTGTAATGCTGACAAAGAAACAGATTTATAGGAAGCAATATCGTTAGTGACAACATATTTAAAGATAAACAATTCAGTCCTCTGGAAAAAAAAATATATATCGTATATTTGTGATTACAATGATTAATAGACACCATAAACTGTACAATTGCAGAAATATGCTACAGTAAGACCATCTATTCTCACAAGTACAAATGCATGCTAGTTCCCAGTGATTTGTGGATGAAGCTATTTTATTTCTCCTAACTTAAAACTATTGTGACTGATATATTGTTATTTAGGGCCTAAGAGCTATACAGTTGTAAAGAGACTAGGACTATTGACCCCTGGCTAAATTATGACGGGTTCCCTCTTTGCTGTCCATAATGTTTTGCACATAGATAAATAATATTGCCTTTTTTCTGGTTACCAGTATTTACGGTGTGGTAGAACAGCCAGTCTTCCGTAATGTCCAATCCTTCTAAGATGATTCTACCGTGAAGGACCTCTACAGGACAAGCTCATATTTTGCAATATATAGAGGAACATTTATTTTCATTGTGTTTACATCAAAAACTGGCTTAAAAAATTTCAAAATTATTGTGGTCGCCTTTTGTACGCCGCCATTTGAGACATTTTACTTTTTTTGTGTTGCTCATGGCACTTTTCTACAAATTAAGAAGAGTTTAGTGTAATGGGGGCCACACCCAAATTCACTATAATTTATGCCAAAATGTGCCAAATCTTTGCTAGCCATTTTTGCATTTGTGGAAAACTCAAAGCATGACATGCGCCAAAGTTATTTAATGGCACATGCTTTATACGTCAGCTTGCTTTATAATGAGACCTACTTGAAAGGATTGTCCAATCCTGTTCTACAATTCTGTTGTTAATGTACGTGATCAAAAGGAAAATGGGTTCCATCTCCAGTTTAGAACAAATCTTTTACTGAGAGGTTAAAATTGTAATTCCATAGAAAATCTTGGAGAGAACAGGTCAGAGATAGACAGACATATCGCAACGCGCTTCAGACGCACTCCAGCGTTCTTTGCCAAAGTATAGAAAGCTGGAGCTGGATCCCATTTTCCTTTTCATTATTTCCATGTCTGGTCAGGATGAACTTCTGTGCTCCTACATATCAAGGTGTTACATGACAGCTGGGATCCTTTGTATGTCATTGTATGTGACTGCAGATTAGTGAATCCTTACATTATGTGCACTGCGTGCTGTAAGGATTCTTCAGTGTCGGTAACTGTGATCATGTGATTGCAAATATGCAATATTAATACTGTGCGCCACATTCCGACTAGTCTGTTTCTGGACTTGCATTAAGTGAGGTGGCGTCCATATAGTTGGAATATGACTTGGAGTATGTATATTCCATATTTGTAGTCATATGACTGCCGCTCCCGGCATCGGAGAATCCTCACAGTGTGTAGTGCCACGATGTAGATGTAAGGATTCACATGTCTGTAGTCTCTTTATGTAAGACTGTACAGAAAATTTAAAGTTTACCAGTCTTAATTTATCTCCATTGTTCCCAAATTAGGTCGCAAAGATCTAATATCAAAGACTGTGAGAGTATTGGGTGTTCAAAGGTTGTCCCTTACACCGTTACCATTCCCGACATGTCTGCCTTAATAAATACTTGCATACCCCATATCATATCTTTTCGCCAGTATCAGCTCTTTTTTGCATCTCGGTGCTTTTCTGCTTTCCTCCAAGCAATATATAGGAAAAAAAACTAGATTTCACCATTCGTCAATAGGTCATGATCCTACTAAGTTGGGCATTGTCAGCACCGGTTGGATGATGTAAAAAAAATTTAGGGACGTGCCCCATTGGCAAGTGGAATGGTAATATCCATTTTATTTTCACATATCCAGGAGGAATCACAGAGGAATGGCCCAATACAGAGAAGAACAGATGTTCTAGAATTGTTATTCTATGGAAAATACAAGCATTCTTTAAAACAGACAGGTCAGGAAAGGTGATAAGGATTGTTAAAGGATTTCTTCTACTTAACATTGGAGAGGAGGAAAACATTATTAACTACCAATCATTTTTCAAAGCAATGTTCTTTCAGATTTCTTAACTGCCTCAGACCTTTATGCCACAAATCATATAGGGAACAGTGAATAAAGGACATTTTCTTTTCTTTATTTCATATATATAATAATGCGAGAGCAAATTGATATTCCAATATAAGCATAAATTTAATAAAGTCTTTTTTTTTGTGATTCTGTGGTGGAAATATTGAGGCAAAAGAAAAAAACTAAATCATTGTCAAATCATACAAAAGAATGAATATGCATGAAAATATTTAACCAGAATCCAGATGGTGCTTAATGGTTCATATATTCCACAAACATGCAGTTCAAAAGTTTACAGAACAGTTTTCGTCTTTTTTTTGTTTTGTTTTGTTTTTCAAATTTGGAATCACAATCGTACACTGAAAATTTTTTTGTCTAACGTTGTGAGTCCTTAATAAACACGCCTTTATGCATTTACAAATGTTGACTGCCTATAGAGGTTACAAGGAATGTAGAACTTTAAGACACAACAGTGTATGAAAAGCTAGAGGGAGAGTCTGTACCAACTCTCCTGGCGAAGAAGACCGAGATGCCAACTCTTCTAAATATTTTACTGACAATTTTCTATATGTAATATAAAAACTGTATATACTAGAGTTACTACACTCTATACTTCTAGAGTCATTATATATGTGAAAACTGCAGATCGGCTGACATTGGCTGAGGTATGTGGAAAAAATCTTCTCTAGGCTCCAATGCAAAACTGTCTTTTCCATCCCTATAAAGATGGAAACTGTAACATTCCCAACCATTTTCACAACATTATTTAACATCTATCTGCAGGAGTCATGATTTAGCATCCCCTATGTTCCCATACAGGTTCCCTTCACTTTTTATTTTTTTTTTCACCGTCAGTAAATATACTCATAAGTGGCAACCGTGAATGCGATGAACTTTTTGTTCAAAAACACAAAAACTAAAAAATCACTGCCGATAATATGGTTACTATACTATATTTAATATATTAGAAACAGCTAATAACAATACTAATAAGAATAACAATTTGGGGATTATATGATAAAGACTAGCTCAACACTGAAAAAAGAAATTTGGATGCGACTGTACCAAATAGGACTAGGGGCCTATTTGTCAATTTTTGGGAAGAGTAATATATGGAATGTTATACTTGTTTCAAGGTGCATTTAAAAAGTTGCCTACATTCTAATGGTATAACTGTGGGCACAACTATAGGGCGCTGTGTCAAGCCTAAAATGGAAATTAAAAATGTATTTTACAGCATATTTGTCACCAAACCCATGGAAGTATTTTTGTTTTTTTTTTGTTTTGTCAAGTCAAAGATGGACTATTGCCATCTGAAAGTTAAAATCCGTAAGGTACGTTGAATATGTTTCCATTTTTTCCAGGGCAGGAGGAGATGTGTCCGGAGTTATGATGAGCGAACGTACTTGGATAACTTCTTACTCGAGCATGATCGGGTGTTATCCAAGCATCTGGGAGTGCTTGCATATTATTTTCAAGTCCCTGTAGCTGTTTGATTTGCGGCTGTTAGACAGCCTCAACACATGTGGGGATTCCCTAACAAACAGGCATTCCCCAAGTGTCTAGGCTGTCTAGCAGCCGCGGGAATCAAACATAATATACGAGCACACCCAGATGATCAGATAACACCTGAGCATGCTCGAATAAGACGTTATCCGAGCATTTTCGCTCATCATTAGTCTGGAGCCATATCGATCCAGTTGGATAGCACAAACAGAACACAAAACATACTATCAGGGATTAGACTGTTTGACGCAATATCTTCTGCAGCCCTTGTGTTCCGCTACCGAGTGACCTTCCCTTTCACCGCGTCTCCTTGGCCAGAACGCGACCGTCCGATAATCTATTTTTTGCCAACCCATACAGTTTCGCCATATTTCTAGCAGCTACAGTACCCCTGTTGTCTTACTATCATATTTACTATAGTTTAAACGTATTATTGCATTTTTCACATATGTTATGGTGCGTAAAACAAGCATGCAGCCACACCAATGAAGACATACTTCTTTCAAATGTAATACTGTATATGTTTTATTATGATAACACTCAACCATGTCATGATTATTCATACTTGGTATATTATGGAGAAAACAAAGGAGGGCGCTACAGGCAACCCCAAAGTATTACAGAAAAAAATGTAAGTCTTCCACAAGTATTACTGAAGTTGAGATCATATTTGTAGTATATATATTTATTCTAAGTCAAAGCCTCGATGTGTCTTCCTTTTGCTGATTCCAAGGATTCTATAAATATCAGTAGACATAATTTTTGCTTCATAGGCTGTCAGCCTCTCACACTTCACTAAGTCTAGCTACCTTGTTAAAATACCCCATTTCAAATGCACAATGCCTGGAATATTGAGGCAAAGCAGAATTCAGAGCGATTCTCAATCTCCGACTTTGGGAATCAATGCTGGAAACGTAAAATAACAATATTTATTACAGGCTGAAAAGGATAGAAAAAAAAAAAAGAAAATCAAGCCAACAGGTCCGGAATATTGAGTTTATGATTAGAGGAGTGAATTTTTTCGATCATCAAAACTTCACTGACGTGTTCGGAAATGTATCATGGCTTGTGGATAAATTGATACTGAAGCTTTCACTGTCAGAAATTCGGTATCATTTTACTGTGACATAAGTTATACCTCACAAATGCATAGACAGAAATTTAGTAGAAGAAGTTCATTTACAGTATCCATAAACCGTGTAGTTTTTGTTGCACTACCACTTTTTTTTTGTTTCTGATTTTTGACAAATCAACCCAAAAATTGAAAACAAATAAAATAGGCAAAGAAACAACAACAAAAAAAAAGATAATAATAAAACTAAAAATTCCTAGAAAGCTAAGCAACAAAATAGAGTTGTACTCAAATATGGTTAAACTTGAAAACCTGAGGCTCTGCACTGGTGGTGAGATTAAAGTATCTTTCCTTTAACATTGTGCTTCCATTGTAGAACAGATAAAAAATAAGATGATCTAGAAAAAGTTTGAACAGTGCTAGGACATACAGACAGAAATTCAAACACATTATCTACACGTAATACTGGTTTCAGGTTCATATCTAAGAAGGATTTGGGGGGAGTAGGAAGGGTAAGGGGCTTTAGAAAATGGGTACTTGTGACTTCCTTGCATCCAAAAAAGTTAAATATGTATCAAATAATGTTCAACTTGATTTAATACATTTACTATTTACAAGATACGGAAAATGCACAAATATTCTGACGACTTTTCTCTTCTTAAAGAAAAAAAAAAACACAGTAGAGTTCACGTAGAAACAATAAATATGGAGAGACCTAGAACTTTAAATAAACACGGTGAAGTCATCCAAAAAAATACGGGAAAAATAAAAAAAAAATAATAGTAAAGATTAAATCATACATGGAAATACCATTTACTACACCTCGGCTTAAAGTGAATGTGCACTTTTCAAAACCAAGTCTTTTTTTTTAGGTATAAAATGTGGTACTGTCATATTTTGTCATATATGTCTTCATAGTTGTTGAAGCTCTGTGTTACTGATACAGATCTCCAAATCTCCGTAATAGACATAGAATTAAAAATACCATGAAGACGACTTGCAGCTGCACAAAACTTACTGTATACAGTTTTACCATTAGGTTCAATGTAAATCAGTATGCAGTAGGCTCGTAAGCTCCCTCTAGTGGTGGCGGCAGATATACAGAATCAACTTCTATGGAGAGGATTACAGCTTTGAATTTATCTCTAGCATTAAAAAACATACTAAGAAGCTAAACAGCTCCAAATTTTATACCTATTTAGATAAAAACAGCAAAATGGTACACTAGGGCAAACTTTTACTTTAAGTGTAATGTATCTATTTTGTATTTTTTAAGTCTTCGTTGAGCATGTCTACATGACTTTGCCCTGACTTATGAGTACTGTTATTATTAAAGCATAGATCTATACCAACTGTTACTATGTTCAGATCATGTATAGTAGACCATTCTTAAAAAAAAATAATCATCCAGCCATAATGAAAGCGAGAAAATAGTGTTTGTCTTTAAGTGGAACTTAATCAATTGAATTTACTCAAGTCTGTACCAAAACCATGTAATGGCAAGACACACTCCATACTTTATACATGCAGCAATGAATGTAGTCCAGATTATTGCAGTGTTTTGTAATACCGCACCCAGCCACACGGGATGCCATTGCTTAAAATCCTAACAGGACTTCTATAAGTAGGTCAGTGTGATATACACAGAACTGCCAATAGGCTCAATAGCATGGACTATAATACATGTTGGTATTCTCATGTACTCGTATGTGTGCTGGAGAGATATACAAAAGGGCAGCCTGGAAGTTCTTTGTGTAAATATAAAAAAAAAACGTATGTCTTGTAACAATGAGAGAAAAAAAAAGAAAGAAAAAAACAATTGTTAAGGCTGTATATTCAAGCACTGTATGATTGGATTTTTAACAGAATGATGGACATGTTTTTTTCATTTTTTTTTTTTCATTATTTTTCATATTTTTCCGCAGTAAGAAAAGTCCCGCATTATGAAATGCAATTAAAGTATGATGCTGTCAACAGCTGATTGTTGGCATAAGCTGGCTATTGATAGCAGGAGTTAATAAAATGGAGCGGAAGATGGTGGGAATGAATTTTGAAAAAAAATAAGAAATAAAAAATAAAATGATAGCCAGTTTTTTTCCAGCAGTCAGCCTGATAAGTAAAACTCGTAGTAACCAAGTTTGCATTTAAATGAAATATTCCTTCTTCTCCTCTGCATTCACTTGGCTGCCTTCTGCATTGATAATGGCTGTGTCTGCATCTGGGGCATCTTCAGCTCCTTTTGCTTCATTTGTTAAATATGTCCCTACAGAGATCAAGATGATACAAACGGTTGTTAGAAATTTTGCTTGTCATTGACTGTCTCTTGTTTCATTTAGAGATTGATGCAAGGCAAAGCTGCTTACAATACATTACCATATCATTTATATACAATGTTCTGATCTACATCAGATTATATTAATGTGGCATCTGCATGCCAAACGTCTCCAGGTATTGGATGGACTAGACAGGATACTCCTTACTTTCAGTTATTTTGTCTCATGAGGGCAAAAGGGAAAAAAATATGAACATGACGTGTTGTGTAAAGCACAAAAAACAGCTGTAAAGTGTTAAGGGTACTTTTTTAGTCAAGCTTCTAAATATACCGTATATAGCCAGACGTTTGTACTCATCAGGATTCCCTAACAATGGCCCGATGCCAGTAGATACAGAGTGAAGGAAGCTAATCTAAGGGTACTGTCACACTAAGCGACGCTGCAGCGATACCGACAACGATGTCGATCGCTGCAGTGTCGCTGTTTGGTCGCTGGAGAGCTGTCACACAGACAGCTCTCCAGCGACCAACGATCCCCAGGTCCCCGGTAACCAGGGTAAACATCGGGTTACTAAGCGCAGGGCCGCGCTTAGTAACCCGATGTTTACCATGGTTACCAGCGTAAACGTTAAAAAAACAACTACATACTTAACTTCCGCTGTCTGTCCTCCGGCGCTCTGCTTTCCTCTGCACTGTCAGTGCCGGTCAGCCGTAAAGCAGAGCGGTGACGTCACCGCTGTGCTTTCCGGCTGGCCGGCGCTGACACAGGATGCAGGAGGAGTGCAGAGAAGCAGAGCGCCGGGGACAGACAGCTGAAGGTAAGTATGTAGTGTTTGTTTTTTTAACGTTTACGCTGGTAACCAGGTAAATATTGGGTTACTAAGCGCGGCCCTGCGCTTAGTAACCCGATGTTTACCCTGGTTACCAGTGAAGACATCGCTGGATCGGCGTCACACACGCCGATCCAGCGATGTGAGCGGGAGATCCAGCGACGAAATAAAGTTCTGGACTTTCCTCAGCGACCAACGATCTCCCAGCAGGGGCCTGATCGTTGGTCGCTGTCACACATAACGATTTCCTTAACGATATTGTTGCTACGTCACAAAAGCAACGATATCGTTAACGATATCGTTATGTGTGACGGTACCTTCAGTCATTTTTTAACCAAGGAAAAGGATAAACACCCTAAGAGGTACACATTCACTGTTCTAATAATTGTTCAGAAGGTCAGGTAGACAATGCTGCCCTCGTTTCGTATATAGGCAGTAACAAACTTTTTGCCCGGAGGTTGATGTGTATTTTGTTTGATTTTTTTTTTTTCATCTATACTGAGTACCATATAACTCAGCACAGAATCTAGGCTGCTTCTTTTTAAAGTAACATACTTGCCATAGATTAGTCTTATGTGTTTTCTATCGGACTCCTTTTGAATGAGTATAGTTAGGAGATGAGGAACTTTTCCAAAATTTTATTTCAAGAGGTTTGCTTGAATTCAGATAGTTTATTTAATTTGCATCACATTTAATTGATTCAAATCGAATATGCCTTATTATGTTCTGTCATCTGTTCAGACCCCAGATCATAATAAATATTTGGTGAAAACAAAGGATTTATTCAAGGAATAATTCATCCATTAAACCTGGTTATGAATAAGAAGTATCACTTCGAAACGCGTCAACCAGAACCTTGATTGCATTTTTTCTTGGGACTTTCTCCTCGGATGTTGTACTTATCCATTTATTCTTGTGGACTTTCTATGGAATTATATATTTTTATAGATGGATTATTCCTTGAATAAATGTATGCCTTTTACTTTAAATGCCGTATCAACTAAACTTTTTTAAATGGACTGCTTTCCTTTGGAATTTGGATCCTGTGTACTCATGGGTAGGTGAGCTGATCTTAAATTTTTCCTTTGAAAATAACGAATCATAATACTCAGACTTCCGCTAACCTGTCCCGCAGCAGCTGTAATCCGGTCATCAGCACAACTCCCTTTGACTCATTCTTTACTTCTCCATAGCATGCATTTTTCTCTTTCTCCATCTTCACTTTGTGCTGGAACTTTTGAAGGGAGGTTGCAGGGAGCTGCATAAAGTGCCAGACAGGGAGCTGTGGTGGTAGGACAACTGAGTGGCCTGATTAATGTATTTTATCATTTTTCCTCCATTCCTGGGATTAATATCTATAAGCTAAATTGCACTCCACTAATACCAATTTTTCTGAACGTGCATGATTTTCAGGGGAATCAAATTTTTGGGTAAAATTTAAGGTGTCTTGCATTATCTTTGAACCAATTTGCTCATCCCAAGGTAGAACAAGCATGGAGATTTCCTCTCCACGGGGAGTCAATCCAATGGTTAAGAAAAGAAGATTGGGGTGTGCAAGTACCAACTCCTTATGATTAATGTGGTTAAGTATAAGGTGGTTTCAAACCTATCCACCTTTGCGATGGGGCTAAAAATCCTATATATACTTGGGTGTCCTTTCATGCCAAATTTAACAAAAAAACAAACAAAAATAAAATATGATTTCGTAATAACCTAATGGTACTTGTTTATTTATGTATCTTTATGTGGTCACCCAGCAGTTGTGACGTAAAATGGAGCCTGTCAAAATTTTAGAAGACTGTCCCGAAGAATACACACAGTTTTTATCATGAGAAATTGGAGTCATTAACACAAAAAGCTGGACATATCACCCAGCCACCTGAGCATTGTTGGCTTCAGCTTCGGAGGTATCAGACACACTAATTATTTGGCAAGTTAAATTTTCCTCGGCTGAAATGTGCAAACCAGACAGTATTGCTCTCCAATGATAGAGCAATTTAATGGTGATTTTAAGCTGCTCCTGGAGTCACAGCTGTAAACTGCTAGACCTAGAGATTTCAGAGTGATGTTTTTAAATGTTTCTCAGGTCAGGAAACCACTTACTTTGTCCAAAAAGAACCTGCAGCTGAGAAGATTTTACTTCAATTATTTCAGATGATGCACCATGAAGGAGCTACAGGACATAAGGACTGTCAGCAAGTGACACGAAAACCACTGTGGACATCTACTCGAAATTCCAAAGTGTAAGTTTATTTAAGCTATCCTTTACTGACATATTAGGAAACTGCAGTAATAGCCATTTCTAAATATAATCTATTACCTATAATTCAACATTTTTAGTGTTCCCCGAAGAATCTGTCATTAGAGTATAGAGGTGATTTATAACACGTTATAACTAGTGATGAGCTTGCCTGCTCAGATAAGTTGCTCTCCGAGCATGCTCGAGAGCTAATAGAGTATCTTCAGCTTGCTCTAAAACTGTGATTGAATCTCCGTGGCTTCACGTCTCATGGCTGTTTGACAGCCGCAACACATACAGAGATAACCTGTTTGTTAGGCAATCCCTTCATGTGTTGTGACTGTTGAACAGCCACGAGACATGCAGCCACGGCGACTCGAATATAGTATTAGTATTAGAGCATGTTGAAGATACGCTATTAGCACGAGAGCAGGCTCGGATAGCACCTTATCCGAGCACGTTTTCTGATCACTAATTATAATCTGCCAACAAATAGAGGAAAAGTGAATAATTTTCATTCACTACAATAGTTATAAAGATAATACAGCTGAAAAAACACAACTATCCATCAAGTTCAACCATCAAGTTCAACCGAGGCACGGGAAAGGATAAAAGGAAGTTGTATATGTTCAACCATAATGCATGATCCTGTTTACTCTAAAAGAACTAATCTTTCCCTCCATCAAAGTTTTTATCCTCTTAATACATTGCAGTCATCATATTATATAGCACTGTGCTCTTACAACTGCATATTTTACCTTTCTACCCAGTAAATTACCGTATATACTCGAGTATAAGCCGAGATTTTCAGCCCAAATTTTTGGGCTGAAAGTGCCCCCCTCGGCTTATACTCGAGTCACGGTAGCGGTGGGGTCGGCAGGTGAGGGGGTGAGGGCGCTGAGGTATACTTACCTAGTCCCAGCGATCCTCGCGCTGTCCCTGCCGTCCCACGGGCTTCGGCGCTGCAGTTTCTTCCCCTCTTCAGCGGTCACGTGGGACCGCTCATTACAGAAATGAATAAGCGGCTCCACCTCCCATAGGGGCGGAGCCGCTTATTCATTTCTCTAATCAGCGGTGCCGGTGACCACTGATAGAGAAAGAAGCTGCGGCACCGAAGACAGGAGGGGACAGCGCGAGGATCGCCAGGACTAGGTGAGTATAGCATATTCACCTGTCCTCGTTCCAGCCGCCGGGCGCCGCTCCATCTTCCCGGCCGGCGCCTCCATCTTCCCGGCGTCTCTGCTCTCTGACTGTTCAGGCAGAGGGCGCGATGACGCAAACAGTGTGCGCGGCGCCCTCTGCCTGATCAGTCAGAGCAGAGACGCCGGGAAGATGGAGGCGCCGGAACGAGACGCCGGGAGCTGCAATCAAGGGAGGTGAGTATGTGTTTTTTTTTCTTTATTGCGGCAGCGGCGGCACAAATTTATGTGGAACATCTATGGGGCACAATGAACGGTGCAGAGCACCGTATATGGCACAGCACAGCTATGGGGCACAGTGAACGGTGCAGAGCACCGGATATGGCACAGCACAGCTATGGGGCACAGTGAACGGTGCAGAGCACCGGATATGGCACAGCACAGCTATGGGGCACAGTGAACGGTGCAGAGCACCGTATATGGCACAGCACAGCTATGGGGCACAGTGAACGGTGCAGAGCACCGGATATGGCACAGCACAGCTATGGGGCACAGTGAACGGTGCAGAGCACCGTATATGGCACAGCACAGCTATGGGGCACAGTGAACGGTGCAGAGCACCGGAAATGGCACAGCACAGCTATGGGGCACAGTGAACGGTGCAGAGCACCGTATATGGCACAGCTATGGGGCACAGTGAACGGTGCAGAGCACCGTATATGGCACATCTATGGGGCACAATGAACGGTGCAGAGCACTATATGGTTCACACCTATGGGGAAATATGAACGGTGCAGAGCACTATATGGCACAGCTATGGGGAAATAATGATCTATTTTTATTTTTGAAATTCACCGGTAAATGCTGCATTTCCACCCTAGGCTTATACTCGAGTCAATAAGTTTTCCCAGTTTTTTGTGGCAAAATTAGGGGGGTCGGCTTATACTTGGGTCGGCTTATACTCGAGTATATACGGTATCCTCTTTTCACTGCTTTATGTAGAAAATCTTTCCATTCTTCAACTCCTGACCCAACTTCTCCACTACTCCCCCCTGCCAGGGACATTTTTAGTTACACATGACCCATGCAATTAACAGACTTTCTATTTCTACATAGAGCTTAGATGGATTCAGCTAGTCAGTTTTTAATCATGTGATGTCATAAACCTAATGGAAATGAGAAGGATTAACTGGGCGGAAAAGAAAAATAAGCAATTGTAAGTACACAGTGCCATATAATATGATGATGTTTTGAGAGTAGGGAGCAGCGAACCCAAACAATAAAGTTCGGGGTTCGTACTGGACATCTAGTGTCTGAGGCCTAAACACAAAGTTTTAAGCAGAAGTCCATGTTCTGTTCTGGTTTGCCAGCTGAATAAATCTGTTAAAGGGCTGCAGAGCAGCGGGGTTAAGTTCATGTCAAGTTCGGGTACCCGAACCGAACTTTGGACTAAAGTTTGGCTGAACCTGAAGAAACGGAACTTCCACAGGTCCACTCATCTCTAAATAAGAGGATACAAATCTTGATGGAAGTGCTTGTTTGAGGGCGATTACTAAAGCTAGCTCCTATCATTGTTGCTTAATCAGTGTCATATGCAGACAGCGGCATTTACCGCTTCCGGCCGCGTGGCAGGAAATGCGCGCATCGCCGACCCCGTCACATGATCGGGGGTCAGCGATGGTTCTGCATTATAACCATAGAGGTCCTTGAGACCTCTATGGTTACTCATCCCCGCTAGCTGTGAGCCCCACCCTGTGGTTGGCGCTCATAGCACACCTGCATTTCTGCTGCATAGCAGTGATCTGATGATCTCTGCTATGTAGCAGAGAAGATCAATTTGTGCCAGCTTCTAGCTTCCCATTTAGGCTATTAAAGCATGGCAAAAGTTAAAAAAAGTAAAAAAAAAGTGAAAAAAATAAAAAAAATATAAAAGTATAAATCACCCCCCTTTCGCCCCATTCAAAATAAAACAAAAAAAAAAATCAAACCTACACATATTTGGTATTGCCTCGTTCAGAATCGCCCGATCTATCAATGAAAAAAAGCATTAACCTGATTGCTAAACGGCGTAGCAAGAAAAAAATTCAAAATGCCAGAATTACGTTTTTTTGGTCGTCGCGACATTGCATTAAAATGCAATAACGGGCGATCAAAAGAATGTATCTACACAAAAGTTGTATCAATAAAAACAACAGCTTGGAACACAAAAAAATAAGCCCTCAACTAACCCCAGATCCTGAAAAATGGAGACACTACGGGTATCGGAAAATGGCGCAATTTTTTTTTTTGCAAAGTTTGGAATCATAATATCAGGTCAGTTGTAGCATTTAGTGAACCTAACAAAAAAGCCAAACAAAAAACAAGTGTGGGATTTCACTTTTTTGCAATTTCACCGCACTTGGAATTTTTTTCCCGTTTTCTAGTACACGACATGCTAAAACCAATGATGTCGTTGAAAAGTACAACTCGTCCCACAAAAAAAAGCCCCAGCATGGCCATATTGATGGAAAAATAAAAATGTTATGGCTCTTGGAAGGAGGGGAGTGAAAAACGAACACGGAAAAATGGAAAATCCCAAGGTCATGAAGGGGCTAAAATTATTTATTTATAGAGCAGGCACTGGCTGATTAATACTTCTCTCACTGTTATTAGCAGTAGTAGGTGCCTGCTGATGGGAGCAGTAGCCCCATCAGCTGACACTAGTGACTGGCGGTAAACCTTTTACCTCCGAACACAGCTGCAGGCTCATGCTTTCATTTGACAATGTGAGAACTGTGGCTGTCTGACTGGCAGTGTTTGCCGCTCTGTTATGGACATGACAGTGTGGCAAGCACTGAATGTTCAGACCCCCCATTCAAGGAAATGGGGTCCGGGTTTGGGTCGGGGTACTGTTCTGGTACCCGAACCCATACTTTTTTAACTGTTCGGCTGAACCTGCAAGACCCCAACATTCAGGGGTCTGCCCTTCTTTAGTAGATTACACTAGTCCTAGTCCACCAATGACTTGGCTAACATTGAATGACTCATGCAACAATTCTGTAATAGTTAGACACTTAATAATATTTAACATGTAAAGTATAATGAAATAGGGAAAGGAATGCTAGAAAAATAATTATAGTGACATACCTTTATGTCTTGCCAAGTATCGCCCAAGCAATATAATAGAACATAATGTGACAAAGACAACTACGGCTACTATCCCTCCTATAAGAGCGTGGTCAGTGGCTGCAGGACCAGGATATGCATTGGGATCTGTAAAGGAAATATTATATCATTAAGAATTGTATGATGCAAAAACATAAAATATAAATAAAAGCAGTAAAACAAAATAAAACAAAAAACAAAAAAAGCAATCTGTCTAGGAATATACCTCTAAGGGATGCATAGACTGCAGTTCATTCTGCCACATTATGTAATAACATTGCCATATTATGTTAGACTTGTGATAGTTAAAGGCTCCATTATAGGGGCCCAGAAGTTTAAGGTCATTTTATTTCTCTGGATTGGCCAGTAAAGTATTCAAGTTCTTGAGAAACATTATCCATGGAGAAAATGTGAGCAAAATTGACAAATGTGATAATGTCTCGGAAGTGGCTTACTAATCAGCAAAAAGCCACCGAAAACAATGTACCCTTACTCGAATAAGTGCTGGGTAATAAAATGAAATGTCTTATAAAGCTGCACCATTGTCTGAACAGGAAAATCTGATCTGAGCTATTCTAGTGAAAAATAAAAGGAATTGAGAATTAGAGATCAGATCTATCTGGCAGAAAAGTCTGAATAATACATAATTTATACAGCATTTTCTCTGTGGGAAATCCCTAACACACGCTCATTATTTCTATGCAATTCCTTCCGTACTTTCTCTACTCTTTGAAACATACTCTGCACTTCCAATATCTATCTATCTATATAATAATAATAATAATAATAATCTTTATTTTTATATAGCGCTAACATATTCCGCAGCGCTTTACAGTTTTGCACACATTATCATCACTGTCCCCATTGGGGCTCACAATCTAGAATCCCTATCAGTATGTCTTGGAGTGTTGGAGGAAACCGGAGTACCCGGAGGAAACCCACGCAAACACGGAGAGAACATACAAACTCTTTGCAGATGTTGTCCTGGGTGGGTGGGTATCTATCTATCTATCTATCTATCTATCCCATATCTATCTATCTATCTATCTATCTATCTATCTATCTATCTAATTAAAGAAAATTTGGCAGAACTACCAAAAAAACTGGTGCAATAAAGCCTGTAAAGGTGATGCCCAAACCGCCAAAACAGAAAATCTGAAAAAAAAACAGGCAGCACTCCAAAAATCAAAGTGAAAAAATGTGGCCTTACTGATCCATTAGCAGCAGCGTCACTTTGATTTTTGGAGTGCTCCCTGTTTTTTTCGGATTATCTATCTATCTATCTATCTATCTATCTATCTATCTATCTATCTATCTATCTATCTATCTATCTATCTATCTATCTATCTATCTATCTATCTATCTATCTATCTATCTCTACACCTAAACTGTGCATTATATAAACCCTAAATGTAACTTAACACTACATCAGATTGTCATCAGATCACATTTTCACTTTAGTCCTAAAAGTAGCTAGAGAGAAGCAACTCAAACAAATGATACTGGAATATTAGACTGTCTATTTTTCAGGAAAATGCTACAATTTTACATCTGCGAAAAGCTAAAGTATCTGAACCTTTAATTTCAGTGTGTAAAATGATCCCCTGTGTAGCAATAGCTTCACATAAATATTTTGAGTAATTGTTAACTAGTCCTACCCATCGGCTTGGAGAAATTTTAGCCCATTGTTTTCTTCAATACAACTTCAACTGTACTATGTTTGATGGTTTTCTCGCATAAACTGCTCACTTCAGGTCTTTTCACAACATTTCTATAGGATTAAGGTCAAGAAATTGATATTTACTATTTCAAAACTTTAATTTTATTCTTCTTCATTCATTCATTGTTATGTAGAACTATTTGTGTGTTTTTGGCTGCTGTCGTACTGCCTAAGGCCGGTTTCACGTGTTCCGTACGTGTGGTGACAGTTTCCTCACATACCGGAGACACTGACTCACGTAGACACATTAAAATAAAGGTGTCTCTGCACATGTCAGCGTGTTTTCACGGACCGTGTGTCCGTTTGCAAAACACGCAGACATGTCAGTGTCAGAGCATGGATCACACGGACCCATTAAAGTCAATGGGTCCGTGTAAACACGTACTGCACACAGATTCTGTCCATGTGCCATCCGTGTGCTGTTCGTGTGTGTTTTTCCTGTCATAGGGTTAAAATTGTAAAAATTGTTGCAATACACGGACACGGACACACGTACAACACACAGACAGCACATGGACCCTAAAAACGTACTCACGAACATCACATGGATCCCACACGGATGGCCTACGTGAGCACACGGACATGGATAACTCCGGTAATGTTTTCTCCAGTACCGGAATTATCTGGACGTGTGAGAATGGCCTAATACACGCTCTCTCAGAGACCAGTATCCATAATTAGAGATGAGCAAACCCAAACCTAAAAGTATGTGGTTCGTACCAGACAGTTAGTGTCCAATGCTGAGCACTGAACCCGGATTTCTCCTGGAAGTCCGTTGCAATGTTTAGAGTTCCGGGCAAAGAGAGAGAGAAAGATTTTACAGATTATAAGTTCAGGTTGCACTGTTTTCAATGGGCTTTGGGTTTTGGTTCATGTTTGGGTACAGTTCTGATACCAGAACTGAATTTTGGAATAAAGTTCAGGTTATGAACTGGAACCTAAACTTTTTACAGGTCCGCCCATCCATATCCATAATTTATTGTTTCATTGAAGACAGAAAGCAGTTTTGGTCCAGATGCAGCAAAACAGGTTTAAACCATTAAACCATGGTACTATAACCACTGTACTTCACAGATTGTATGTAGTTTTTATGCTGTGTTTTTTTAAATATGATGCTTCTCAATAATACTAAAAACTTCTATGTTTGTCTTAATTCTTTGTTCCAAAGGTCTTATGGCTTGTTCATATGATCTTTAGCAAAATTTAGATGGACAGTAATGTTCTTTTTGCAATGGCCGTCTCCTTGCAATCCTGCATGCACATACCATAATTGTTCTTCAGTAGCATCTTGAAAGTTGACTTATTAAACATTAACCATAGCTAATGTGGGAGATGCCTTTAGTTGCTTAATAGTTACCTTTGGTTCCTTTTGACCTCGTAAGCTTTTACATTTTTTTTATTTTTGGAGTGTTCTGTGATGGCCAACCACTTACAGTGAGTGCAGTAATGGAATTAAATCTTTCATTTTTACATAATTTATAGAATTAAAAGTGTCTAAATCTCTTTGGATATGGATTTGCAATTTTTTTTTTCCATCTTGATGAGCATCAACAACACTTCTTCTGAGGTCCTCAGAAATCTTCTAAATTTGCGGCATGATATACTTGGTGCATAGGTCATACTTTGGTAGATATTTGTTCTTTAAATAAAACAGGACCCCCACTAACACCTGATTGTCCACCCATTGGTTGGGAATATCAGACTCTAATTTCACTATTAAGTTATCTGCTGATGCTACAGGTTCACATGGTTTTGCCACTCATATAGACTTGATATTTTCTTCAATGAAAATATAATTCACTGATTTGTTTGATTAGCTTCTCTTTACTTTTAGGATTAGTGTGAAAATCTGACATAGTTTTAGATGAAATGTAAGCAAAACATGGAAATTTCTGAAGGATTCACATACCTTCATACACCTTTGTCTACAGTTGAAACCCGAAGTTTACATACACAAAGTTAGGGGTTGAGTTCCCGCCTCTGCACAGGGGGAATTTTGAACCATCTTCGCTGTGGTCTCCAATTCTTCTCCAGCCGCAGTGGAGCCTGATCAGCAGAGACGTCAGTCCCAGCGTCTGGCTCAGCCTGATACTGTGCGGATGGTTAGTGCTGCATTTCCAGGCTCAGCCATTGTAGCCAGTACTGGTCAGCGGCAAGCAGACGTCTCTGGGACTAAGTCTTGCTTTTCCCCTTCTGAGCATGCCCCGGGTAAGATCTCTCATTGGAGGTCGGGGGTCACATGCTCAATTACTGTGGCAGCTCCCATTGGTCCTCTAGGAAGGTCCTGAAGTTGCTCAGGTACTGTAGCAGCTACCATTGGACCTCTAGGAAGGTCCTGAAGTTGCTGCAGCTATAAAAGGTTTGCATGGCTGCACAGCCATGCGCTAGTATCAGCTTATGTTATGAGCTTTAGCTACTCAGTGGTCTTGTCTGCTTGTGGTCAGGGTCCGGCTGAAATAAGCCACTTGAATACCGGCACCTCTGGTGAGGAGTTTGTTTGGTGAATTCAGGGCTGGCGTAAAGCCATTAGA
Organism: Ranitomeya imitator; assembly: GCF_032444005.1. Classification (NCBI taxonomy): domain Eukaryota; kingdom Metazoa; phylum Chordata; class Amphibia; order Anura; family Dendrobatidae; genus Ranitomeya; species Ranitomeya imitator. The sequence goes on along the minus strand of NC_091284.1, from coordinate 71,700,273 downwards.
ATTCCGTGCTTGCTACTAGAACTTGTGTGCTTGCTACTCCCTGACCACTGATTGCTTTTGCTCTGTTAGGCAGCTGTGTTCCCTTGTGACGCTAACAGGGCACAGCGTTTTCCCTTCTGTTCGACTCTGTGAAGTAGCAGAGTTCGCTTCTACCACCCTATTGTGCCACCATTTGCTAGCAGCAGGTTCGTCTCCTGCACGGTGGGACCCGGGCTGCAAACGCACCAATAATAATATCTAAATATACTCAGTGCGTTCTGCCAGCCCTAACACACTATATAAAAATACACATTGCATGTTTTTTTGAATATCTAACGTGAAATCTGAATAAACCTTTCGCATTTTACGTCAATTAGGATTACCACAATTATTAATATTTGCCAAATGCCAGAATAATGAAAGAGAATGTTTTATTGCATCTGATTAAAGGGATTTTCCAGTTTCAGAAAACCCATGCCCCTCAGCTTGTTTTTCTTTTTTTCAGATCCTGTGCTTTTTTCACCCTTCCTGGGCTCAGCGATGAGCTGCTGATACCAGGTCGACAAAGCAGCAATCAGGGAGATCACTGGTTCTGACGTGACGGCTCAAGCCACTGAAAGCAGCCGCCGTCAGACATTGGCTGCAGCATTATTGATAAAATATCAACACTGCCGGCCTTAAAATACACTAAGCACAGCATCCGGAACTCAACTGTGGATCTGATGAGGGGAAGTAAAACATTTGTATTTTATAAAGAACCATTTCAAAGATCATATGTCAATACACAAGTACACACTCATTGTTAGGACTGGCGGAACGCACCAAGACAGATGATAAAGGTGCGTTCGCAGTCCGGGGTCCACCGTGCAGGTGAGAACCTACTGCTAGCAATTTGCAGACAATATGGCGGTACACTAAATTATACACGCGTGGGTTAAACCTCACCCAGCGTGAAGAAAGCGATCCTGTTAATTCACAGGACCGCAGTACCGCACTAGTGCGCGAGCAAGTGGTCAGCGGACTTAACCCCAGAAGGGATTGGAGCCCGATTAGACCCTTGCTGGCGTAACACCGCAACTGGGTGTGTAGAGAACCATAAGAAATATATGTGCACAAGAGTGCGAGCGATGCCGCACTAACGGACGCCACTAACCACCCAGACTCGGGTATGGAAAGCGCAAGGCAGGCGCACGGCGCCGTACTGGCAGGCACAGCTACAGGACGCTGAGATGTGTGTTTAGTGCTGTAGGCTAAGTCGGGCGCTAGATAGCAGCCATACACCTTCCGCGAACAGACATTCAATAGGGTAGGGGTTTCCAAGGACGACTTGCACTCACAACATACACACAAAAGCAATTGTAAGACAATACTAGCGCATGGCCGTGCGGTCATGCGCAGTTTATATAGCAGCAGCACAGGAAGAGGCCACAGCACCTTTGCCCTTCCAGGACCTGCAAAGAGGACCAATGGAATGTGCTGCAGAGCCTGAGCACATGACCCTCGATCTCCAACGGGAGACCTTATGCTGGGCATGCTCAGTACGTGCAGACAAGGACTTAGTCCCAGGGAAGTCCGCTCGCTGCTGACCAGCATTGACTTTAATGGCAGAGACTGGAGAAGCAGCAGTAACTCTCAGAACAGAGTGAGGATGAGCAAGACGCTGGGACCGACGTCTTTGCTGAGCAGACTCCACTGTGGCTGGACAAGAATGGGAGACCGCAGCGGAGGCGGTTCGAGATTCCCCCTCTGCAGAAGCGGGAACTCGACCCCTAACATTACCCCCCCTCCTAGGGCCCCCCTCCTTGGGCCTCGCTACGTTCGAAGGCAGCAATGAGCTGCGGAGCCCGAATGTGCTCAGCAGGCTCCCAGGATCTATCCTCAGGGCCGTAACCCCTCCAGTCCACTAAATAAAATTTTTTGCCACGAACCACCTTGTACCCCAAGATCGCGTTCACCTCGTAATCGTCCGTAGACGAACCCGACGTCCCAGTAGATGACTCAGAAAACCGGGACATGTAGACGGGCTTAAGGAGGGACACGTGAAAGGTGTCGGTGATACCCAGGCGTGGAGGAAGGGCCAGACGGTAAACCACAGGATTAACCTGTTCGAGGACCTTAAAAGGACCTAAGTAGCGAGGTGCAAACTTGGTGGACTCAACTCGCAGCCTGATGTTACGGGCGGAGAGCCACACTAAGTCGCCAGGAGCAAAGGTTGGAGCGGGGCGCCGATGTGCATCGGCGGAGGACCTCATTCTCTCCTTGGAAGCCTGAATAGCATCCTGAGTGCGATCCCAAATGTCCCGTGCCTCCACAGCCCAGTCTGCCACCCTGGAATCGGCGGAAGACACGGGCATGGGCACAGGTACCCTCGGATGCTGACCATAGTTAAGGAGGAATGGAGTCTGTCCAGTGGAATCAGCGACAGCATTGTTAAGAGCAAACTCCGCCCACGGTAGCAAAGATGCCCAGTCATCCTGCTTAGCAGAAACAAAATGTCGCAGATATGTGACCAAGGTCTGGTTGGCTCTCTCTACCAACCCATTCGTCTCGGGATGATAAGCCGAAGAGAGATTCAACTCGATACTGAGAAGACGACAAAGCTCTCTCCAGAACCGAGACGCAAACTGGGGACCTCGGTCACTGACAATTTTGTCTGGCATACCGTGAAGACGAAAGATGTGTTTGACAAAAAACGCTGCCAGGCCCGTGCAGAAGGTAACCGGGGAAGTGGCACCAAATGCACCATTTTAGAAAAATGGTCGGTGATTACCCAAATAATGGTACAGCCACGAGACTTGGGCAAACCCACAACAAAATCAATCCCGACCATCTCCCAGGGCCTGTCTGCCACCGGCAGAGGGTATAACAAACCAGCTGGCCGTTGTCGGGAAGACTTATTCTTGGCACAAGAGACACATGCCCGAACGTAGTCTCCGACGTCACGAACCATATGTGGCCACCAGTACGTCCTCGCCAGTAGCTCAGAGGTCCTTTTAGCCCCAAAGTGTCCACCCACTCTGGACGAATGAGCCCAAGAGAGAACCTCCGGACGCAAATTGATGGGAACAAAAGTCTTGCCCGGGGGCACAGACTCTAGCGAAACCGGAGCTACAGTTCTCAGACTCTCCGAAGGGACAATGAGCCGAGGCTCGTCCTCCTCCTCCTCAGCTGACACGAAGGAGCGAGAGAGAGCGTCGGCACGAATGTTCTTCTCCCCGGCGAGATAATGTAGGGTAAAGTGGAACCGGGAGAAAAACAAGGACCATCTGGCCTGACGAGAATTCAGCCGCTGGGCTGTTTGTAGATAGACCAAATTCTTGTGATCCGTGAAAACCTGGAATGGGAATCGGGCACCCTCCAAGAGATGTCTCCACTCTGAAAAGGCCAACTTCATTGCCAACAACTCTCTATCCCCGATGGAGTAATTTCTCTCCGCTGGTGTGAAGGTCTTTGAGAAAAAGAAGCATGGATGCTTCCGACCCTGAGCATCCTTTTGATAGAGGACTGCTCCAGCACCAACGGATGAGGCATCCACTTCCAAAAGGAATGGCTTACCCACATCGGGGCGATGTAAGATAGGAGCGCTGGCAAAATGGGTCTTTATAGAAGAGAAGGCCTTGGAGACCCCTTCGGACCACAGTTTGGGATTCGCTCCCTTCTTGGTGAGGGATACCAAGGGAGCTACCAAAGTTGAAAAGTGGGGAATGAACTGGCGATAGTAATTTATGAACCCCATAAAGCGCTGCACCGCTTTAAGAGAATGGGGTTCCTGCCAGTCCATCACTGCTTGTAGTTTGGCAGGATCCATAGCCAATCCCTGGGCCGAGACAATATAGCCCAGGAAAGGCAAGGACTCCTGTTCAAACACACACTTCTCCAACTTTGCATACAAGGAATTTGCCCGTAAGAGTTCGAAGACTCTGCCAACATCTCTCCGGTGGGAGTCAATATCTGGAGAAAAGATGAGAATATCATCCAGATAGACTACGACCGAGGTAGAAAGCATATCCCGGAAGATATCGTTGACGAAGTCCTGAAAAACGGCTGGGGCATTACAGAGCCCGAAAGGCATCACCAGGTACTCATAGTGCCCATCCCTGGTATTGAAAGCCGTCTTCCACTCGTCCCCCTCACGGATACGAATCAGATTGTAGGCACCCCGCAGATCTAACTTGGTGAATATTTTAGCTCCCCTTAACCTGTCAAAGAGCTCCGATATCAGGGGCAACGGGTATTTATTCTTAATAGTGATAGCATTGAGACCCCTGTAATCGATGCAAGGACGTAACTCTCCGTTCTTCTTCTGCACGAAGAAGAATCCCGCCCCTGCCGGAGACACTGACTTCCTTATAAATCCTCTTGCTAAATTCTCCTGAATGTATTGAGACATAGCCTCCGTCTCAGGGAGAGAGAGGGGATATACCCTTCCCCTAGGAGGTTCAGCTCCCGGCAAGAGGTCGATAGGACAGTCGTAAGGGCGATGGGGCGGTAGAGTCTCAGCAGCCTTTTTAGAGAACACGTCTGCATAACACCAATAATACCTGGGAAGCAACGAGAGATCTGCGGGTACCTGGGTAGTAGAGACCTGTACACACTCACTCACACATCTGCCCAAACATGACTTACTCCAGCCCAATATTTTCCCTGAGGACCACTCAATATGTGGCGAGTGGAAACGGAGCCAGGGTATTCCCAGCAAAATCTCATCCATTCCCTCAGGAAGGACAAGAAGGGAAATAATCTCCTGGTGGGAAGGAGACATGGACAGCGATAACGGGACTGTCTGGTGCGTGATTTGCAGTGGGAGTGTCGCCCCATTCACAACTCTAACCGTTATTGGTTTGGCGAGCATGACCAGTGGTATAGCATGACGTGTAGCAAAAGCAGAGGACATGAAACTTCCCTCTGCTCCTGAATCCACACAAAGCTCGACTGTAAGAGTGGAGGAGCCTAACAGGATTGTCCCTTTAAAGGACAGTTTGGAGGAGAATGCTGCTGTGTCTAGTGAACCTCCCCCAATGGCCACTAGACGCGATCGTTTCCCGACCGCCGCGGACATTTATTGGCGTAATGTCCATGTTGTCGACAGTTATTACAAACTACGGGTACTCGAGCGGCTAGAGATTTAGGTCCCGCTCGAGAAACCTCCATGGCCTCATGAGAATCTGACGCCAAGACAGGAGATTCCAGAGGTCTGGCGAAAGTTGGAGCCAGCCGAAACCTCTGCCTACACTGGGTCCGCTCCAACCTCCGCTCGTGAAAACGGAGGTCGATGCGGGTAGACACGGAAATAAGTTCCTCCAGTGTGGCCGGTATCTCCCTAGTGGCCAAGGCGTCTTTCACGTGGTCTGCCAGTCCCCTCCAGAACACCGGAATAAGAACTTTGTCTGGCCACTCTAACTCTGAAGCTAGAGTCCGGAACTGAATGGCAAACTGGCTGACCACGGAGGTACCCTGTGTAATGGACAACAATTGGAGTGCGGTGTCGTGGGTAACCCGAGGCCCTAAAAAGACCTGCTTCAGAGTGTCCAAGAAGAGAGGAGCACTCTGTACCACACGATCATCTCGCTCCCAGAGTGGCGTTGCCCACTCCAACGCCCTGCCCGACAAGAGAGATAGGATAAATCCCACTCTCGCCCGCTCCGTAGGAAAACGTGACGCCAGGAGCTCAAGATGTATAGAGCACTGACTCACGAATCCACGACAATGTTTGCTGTCGCCAGCAAACTTGTCAGGTAGTGGGAGACGGGATAAAGTCGGAGCAGGGGTGGCAGTGGACAAACTGGCTGCGGCTACACTTGCAGCCTGCACAGCTACAGCAGTGACATCCACAGCTGAGGTTGTACGCTCAAGAGCCGCCAACCTTCCCTCCAGCTGCTGGATGTACCGCTGTAAACGCTGGTCGTCCGCCATTTTTACTAGCCAGACCCTGGCGCTAGTATTCTGTTAGGACTGGCGGAACGCACCAAGACAGATGATAAAGGTGCGTTCGCAGTCCGGGGTCCACCGTGCAGGTGAGAACCTACTGCTAGCAATTTGCAGACAATATGGCGGTACACTAAAGTATACACGCGTGGGTTAAACCTCACCCAGCGTGAAGAAAGCGATCCTGTTAATTCACAGGACCGCAGTACCGCACTAGTGCGCGAGCAAGTGGTCAGCGGACTTAACCCCAGAAGGGATTGGAGCCCGATTAGACCCTTGCTGGCGTAACACCGCAACTGGGTGTGTAGAGAACCATAAGAAATATATGTGCACAAGAGTGCGAGCGATGCCGCACTAACGGACGCCACTAACCACCCAGACTCGGGTATGGAAAGCGCAAGGCAGGCGCACGGCGCCGTACTGGCAGGCACAGCTACAGGACGCTGAGATGTGTGTTTAGTGCTGTAGGCTAAGTCGGGTGCTAGATAGCAGCCATACACCTTCCGCGAACAGACATTCAATAGGGTAGGGGTTTCCAAGGACGACTTGCACTCACAAAATACACACATAAGCAATTGTAAGACAATACTAGCGCATGGCCGTGCGGTCATGCGCAGTTTATATAGCAGCAGCACAGGAAGAGGCCACAGCACCTTTGCCCTTCCAGGACCTGCAAAGAGGACCAATGGAATGTGCTGCAGAGCCTGAGCACATGACCCTCGATCTCCAACGGGAGACCTTATGCTGGGCATGCTCAGTACGTGCAGACAAGGACTTAGTCCCAGGGAAGTCCGCTCGCTGCTGACCAGCATTGACTTTAATGGCAGAGACTGGAGAAGCAGCAGTAACTCTCAGAACAGAGTGAGGATGAGCAAGACGCTGGGACCGACGTCTTTGCTGAGCAGACTCCACTGCGGCTGGACAAGAATGGGAGACCGCAGCGGAGGTGGCTCGAGATTCCCCCTGTGCAGAAGCGGGAACTCGACCCCTAACACTCATTATTATTTTTTTCCCTCTGCATTCCTATTAATTCCTGCTAAATAAAAGATAGAAAAAAACATACATTGCATTTGTAAGGAGGGATGTATCTGTGAGCTTTCCCAAAGCATTGTTCTGTACCCTTATGCTAATCCTATACTCTTTCTCTCCCCACAGATATAACATTGACCATATTTTAGTCAATGGCAATTTCAGATTTGACTTTTTGACAAAAGTCTAATCTCCTGTGCACAAAGCCTTACCTGCTGCATTTACTTCTTTGCAACTGTATTAGTCAATTTATCATAAAGAAGAAATTTAGCAGAATAGTCCAGATAGGTTGATTACTTGAGAATATACGGTTTTCCTTGACATTTGTGATTTATTGTACACTCTGTTCTAATCTGAACCACGAGGACCTTACTGTACTGCATTATCTTGCATTGAGCGCATACTGTATCCGAATTAGATCTGCTATGCTTTGCAGACGACCAAATTCTATTAGTATCTATTGATCTATAAGATACATCAAGGCATATAAACAAAATTCCGCTCTGTCTGTTATCATTCCGGGGGACATGTTCATACTTATCAGCATTGAAAGAAATTTACACTATTCCCATGTAGCATATTGTTTCCAGATTTAAAAAAAAAAAAGAATAAGGAAACGAAAAAATTTAAAAAGTGCAGACAAAGAAAATGTATTATATTGATCAACTACAAGGATCCTTTTAATGCAAAGACTTTGCCTTACTCGCATCCATTTTGTGAAAAATTCAGTCTAATAAATGTGCTGGGAAAAATAGAAAGCTTTTATGTTCGAGCGTACTTAGCGTTAGACAAATTACAGGATGTGTGCTGTGTTTCTAGCAATCTTTTCATGCTGACAATTCCTTGAATTATCTGTACTACTGGAATAAAGTAAGTGACAAACTTTTTTGCATGTTATTCAATTCTCAAACATTGAAAAAGTTATTTCTTTGACTAAGGAAAGCGGTAAAAACAAAAAAGCTAAAAAATTATAAGACCATAATAGTGTAACTCTAGTAGAAGTAGTTTCCCAGCATTGGGTTGCTATTAATTTTAGGACTCTAATGAACATAAGAAATATTGACTGGAGGGTGACAAGTAGAGACAAGCTTAAAAGTTCAAGGCTCGTACCGGATAGTTAGTGTCCATTGCTTAACACCGATCACAGACTTCTCCCGGAAGACCGTTACAATGTTCAGCATTTCGTGGTAAGTCCGGAGAGAGAGTTTGGGTCCCCATTGTTTTCAACGTGGTTGGGATCTGGTTCAAGTTCTGGTTCCTGAACCAAGCTTTGGAATAAAGTTTGGGTTGCACACCAGAAAACAAACTTCCACTGATCCGCTCATCCCTGCTGACAAGCTATTGTGCAGATATGGTTGCGTCAATCTATATCTAGAAATTTCTTGCCCAAGTTGATCAGTTGTAACTCTTACTTGAAGACAGCATGGGATACAGAAGGAAGTAGAGAGTTTGGAGACATATAGTTTTCCATGTTTCACTTGAATATTCCTATAAAAAAATCTTCTTAGCCCTTTACCGACATATGACGCAGTGGTACGTCATATATGGCTCCCTGACTTATATGGTGGCTCGCATGCCAAACCTGCTTCTTTCCCAGCAGATGATGGGTGATTTAATTAGTCATCATGGAATTGTAACAGCTGTGGGCTGAGTGGAGCTCTGCTTGCAGGTGATAACCTGTTAATTGCCATTGACATTCCATGCATCCTTCTGCATGCCCGTGATCTGATCACGAAGCTACGATGGGCTACTATGACAGCCTACGGTCTGCTGAAGACCCATGTGTTTGTCATGACAATACTTCTCTGAAAGCCAGCCTGTAGTTGGCATTCATAGGAGACTATCAGTTTTGCTATACACAGCATGAGCGATCAGACAATCTCAGCTTCAAGTCGCCTAAAAGGACAATTAAACACAGTAAAGCATTAAACAAATAAAAAATAAAACATATTTAGTATTACTGTGTTTGTAGCAGTCTAATAAATCAAAATACCAAATTAATTAATCCTATTAGTAAGGTTTAGTAAAAGGCAATCAAAATATTGTATCTATCCCAATACCTCATAAAAAGGTGAGTTCGAGATGCAGAAAATAAGCCCTCCCACAGCCCTGTATCCCAAAAAGTTAAGGCATAACGGTTCTTGGAAAATGGCTACACAAGAAAGACATTTTTGTCATTGCTTAAATAAATGAAATATATATATATACAGTGGGGCAAAAAAGTATTTAGTCAGTCAGCAATAGTGCAAGTTCCACCACTTAAAAAGATGAGAGGCGTCTGTAATTTACATCATAGGTAGACCTCAACTATGGGAGACAAACTGAGAAAAAAAAATCCAGAAAATCACATTGTCTGTTTTTTTAACAATTTATTTGCATATTATGGTGGAAAATAAGTATTTGGTCAGAAACAAACAATCAAGATTTCTGGCTCTCACAGACCTGTAACTTCTTCTTTAAGAGTCTCCTCTTTCCTCCACTCATTACCTGTAGTAATGGCACCTGTTTAAACTTGTTATCAGTATAAAAAGACACCTGTGCACACCCTCAAACAGTCTGACTCCAAACTCCACTATGGTGAAGACCAAAGAGCTGTCAAAGGACACCAGAAACAAAATTGTAGCCCTGCACCAGGCTGGGAAGACTGAATCTGCAATAGCCAACCAGCTTGGAGTGAAGAAATCAACAGTGGGAGCAATAATTAGGAAATGGAAGACATACAAGACCACTGATAATCTCCCTCGATCTGGGGCTCCACGCAAAATCCCACCCTGTGGGGTCAGAATGATCACAAGAACGGTTAGCAAAAATCCCAGAACCACGCGGGGGGACCTAGTGAATGAACTGCAGAGAGCTGGGACCAATGTAACAAGGCCTACCATAAGTAACACACTACGCCACCATGGACTCAGATCCTGCAGTGCCAGACGTGTCCCACTGCTTAAGCCAGTACATGTCCGGGCCCGTCTGAAGTTTGCTAGAGAGCATTTGGATGATCCAGAGGAGTTTTGGGAGAATGTCCTATGGTCTGATGAAACCAAACTGGAACTGTTTGGTAGAAACACAACTTGTCGTGTTTGGAGGAAAAAGAATACTGAGTTGCATCCATCAAACACCATACCTACTGTAAAGCATGGTGGTGGAAACATCATGCTTTGGGGCTGTTTCTCTGCAAAGGGGCCAGGACGACTGATCCGGGTACATGAAAGAATGAATGGGGCCATGTATCGTGAGATTTTGAGTGCAAACCTCCTTCCATCAGCAAGGGCATTGAAGATGAAACGTGGCTGGGACTTTCAACATGACAATGATCCAAAGCACACCACCAGGGCAACGAAGGAGTGGCTTCGTAAGAAGCATTTCAAGGTCCTGGAGTGCCTAGCCAGTCTCCAGATCTCAACCCTATAGAAAACCTTTGGAGGGAGTTGAAAGTCCGTGTTGCCAAGCGAAAAGCCAAAAACATCACTGCTCTAGAGGAGATCTGCATGGAGGAATGGGCCAACATACCAACAACAGTGTGTGGCAACCTTGTGAAGACTTACAGAAAACGTTTGACCTCTGTCATTGCCAACAAAGGATATATTACAAAGTATTGAGATGAAATTTTGTTTCTGACCAAATACTTATTTTCCACCATAATATGCAAATAAAATGTTAAAAAAACAGACAATGTGATTTTCTGGATTTTTTTTTCTCAGTTTGTCTCCCATAGTTGAGGTCTACCTATGATGTAAATTACAGACGCCTCTCATCTTTTTAAGTGGTGGAACTTGCACTATTGCTGACTGACTAAATACTTTTTTGCCCCACTGTATATATATATATATATATATATATATATATATATATATATATATATATATGCATGGTGGTATCTCCATGATTGTACTGACCTGTAGAATCACAATGCCAGATCAGTTTTACTGTATTGTGAACATGGTAAATAAAAAACCCTCAAAGAAATTGTGAAATTCAACAAACTCTTGAGACATAGGTGGTCATATGTCCCTACATTGCCATCCAAAGAAGCTGATGGTGGCTAATAATATATAGTTTCATAATTTCATGGTTTATGAGGTTGAAGGAAAATTTAAGTCCATAGAGTTCAGCCAAACAGAGTGATCTATTTCAAGTGTTTATTTCTGGTAATGTTGATGATAAAAACCCAAAAGTCATTATCTCAGTAAATTACAATAATTAACAAAAAAAATCTGCAAAGGTTTCCTAAGCCTTTAAAAAGGTCCCTTAGTATGTTTCAGTAGGATCAACAATCATGTGGAAGACTGCTGACTTGACAGATGTCCAGTAGGCAGTCATTGACACACTCCACAAGGAGGGTAAGCCACAAAAGGTCATCACTAAAGAAGCTGGCTGTTCACAGAGCGCTGTATCCAACCATATTAATGGACAGTTGAGTGGAAGGAAAAAGTGTGGTAGAAAAAGGTGCACATGCAACTGGGATAACCGCAGCCTTGAAAGGATTGTTAAGAAAAGGCCATTCAAAAATTGGTGGAGATTCACAAGGAGTGGACTGCTGCTGGAGTCATTGCTTCAAGAGCCACCACACACAGATGTATCCAGGACATGGGCTACAAGTGTCACATTCCTTGTGTCATGCCACTCATGACCAATAGACAACGCCAGAAGCGTCTAACCTGGGCCAAAGAGAAAAAGAACTGGAATGTTTCTAAGTAGTCAAAGGTGTTGTTTTCAGATGAAAGTATATTTTGCATTTCATTTGGACATCAAGGACCCGAAGTCTGGAGGAAGAGTGTAGAGGCACACAATCCAAGCTGCTTGAGGTCTAGTGCGAAATTTCCAGTGATGGTTTGGGGAGCCATGTCATCTGCTGGTGTAAGTCCACTGTGTTTTATCAAGACTAAAGTCAGTGTAGCCATGTATTAGGAAATTTTAGAGCACATCATGCTTCCCTCTGCCGACAAGCTTTTTGGAGATGGAAATTTCATTCTCCAGCAGGACTTGGTATCTGTCCACACTGCCAAAAGTACCAATACAAGGTTTAAAACAACAGTATTACTGTGCTTGTTTGGCCAGCAAATTCTTCCTGACCTTAACCCCATAGAGAATCTATGGGATATTGTCAAGAAGAAGATGAGAGATATCAGACCCAACAATGCAGACAAGCTGAAGGCTGCTATCAGAGCAACTCACGTTTCCATAACACCTCGGCAGTGCCACAGGCTATTGTCTCCATGCCACGCCGCACTGATGCAATGATTGATGCAAAAAGAGCCCTGACCAAGTATTGAGTGCATTTACTGAACAAACATTTCAGTAGGCCAACATTTTGGATTTTATAATCATTTTTCAAGCTGGTTTTATAAAGTATTCTAATGTACTGAGATAATGACTTTTGGGTTTTCATTGGCTGTAAGCCATAATCATCAGCATTAACAGAAATAAACACTTGAAATTGATCACTCTGTTTGTAATGACTCTATATAATATGAGTTTCCTTTTTGTATTAAAGAACTGAAATAAATTAACTTTTTGATGATATTCTAATTTTGTGAGAAGCACCTGTATGTAACAAATATAGGAGACATTTTGACCTTTCCGAACCTCTCCATAGTGCACATAGCACTGACAATCACTGGGCATAGCAACTTTTTAATAAAGCCTAGGATGGGTCAAAATGTTTCCTATATTTGTCACATATATCCCCATACGTAATGTAGTGAGGAAAAGAAGTAAGCAAAGAAAAAGGATCACCCGTAAAAGTCAATATATATATATATATATATATATATATATATATATATATATATATAAAACTTATAAGCCAAAACAAAAATACATTGAAAACACTTAAAAAGTCATAAGTCTAACACTGGTAAAAACAAGGAACAAACCCGCAATAGTGTTTGAGTCTTCCCCATCTGATATGATCAGGGCCGGACTGGCCATCGGGCATTTCTGGCAAATGCCAGAAGGGCCAGTGCCTGTAGTGGGATGCTCGATCCCTTCTTGGTGTCAGGGAAGTCGGTAATAGCTAAATAGTTACAAGGAAGCTAAAGGACCTTCGGTGATGTCATGAGCATGTGATCAGTCACATGCATGTGTAGGCAGGATCAGAACACCAGCAGGGCTGGAGGTCACGTGATCCATATTACAGAGATGGATATGCCTGCACTGCAATGCCTTCTGGGATGGGGCAACGCAGGAGAGTGATAATGCCTGCGGGCGCTGTGGTCACCTGACCAGGATGGGGGTAGGAGCGCTCATTAACCCCTGCAGCGCTGGGCAGGTGTGTGAGGTGCCGTAATTGTGACTGCAAGACCCCAATAGGAGTCGGCATCGAGCGTGTAATGTAAGGAGCTGTGGTGATGGTGAACTACAGGAACCAGGGAGGGAGTCTCTGTGTGAAAAGCAGTGTAGAGGTGTGTGGGACGGGGGGTGAGAAAAACACAGCAGAAAAAGGGCAGGTGTACCATCATCAGGTCACAATACTAATACACTGCAGCAGTTGCCACAATAAAAGGGGCAATGAACTGGTGAGCGTAACCACCATGGAGGGGACTGCCTAGTAATAAAACTGCACTTGAAAGAGGTGTGTATAGGGTGCTTGTCACATGCTGTGCCACTGTCAGCGGCGCAATCCTGCAGTATTCTGCATCGTCACTGGTTCGCCTCCTACAGCTATAGGTATATTCTGTGATTGCTTTACTTGAATTAGCTTTGATTCATTTTGATAATATCTGCACTCCTATTTTTCATGATATATTGTGTTGATTTATTCTTTATATTGGTGACAGGATAGGGGCGCAGGTTGGGAGCACCACATGACAGGATGGGGGTGCAGGATGAGAGCAGCACATGACAGGATGGGGTGCTGGATAGGAGCAGCACATGACAGGATGGGAGCAGCGCATACCAGAATGGGGGCGCAGGATTGGAGCACCACATGACAGGATGAGGGCAGCACATACCAGAATGGGGGCGCAGGATGAGAGCACCATATGACAGGATGGGGGCGCAGGATGAGAGCACCACATGACAGGATGGGGGCGCAGAATTGGAGTAGCACATGACAGGATGAGGGCAGCACATACCAGAATGGGGACACAGGATGGGAGCACCACATGACAGGATTGTGGCGCAGAATGGGAGCACATGACAGGATGAGGGCACAGGAAGAGAGTAGCACATGTCAAGATGGAGGTGCACAAAACAGGATAATGGCACAGTATGGGGGCTGCACATGACAGGAAGGGGGCGTTGCATGGGAACAGCATATAACAGGATGGGGGCGCAAGATGGTAGCAGCACATGACAAGATTAGGGCACAGGATGGAATATACTCACCCTCGGATGCGCCCTGCTTCTTTCCGGCAGCCTTCCTTCCTAAGAATCAGCGCTTGCAGGACCTTGCGTGACATCGCGGTGATGTCGCGGCTTGTGATTGGTCGCGCAAGCGGTCACATGGGCGGCCGCGCGACCAATCACAAGCCGCGACGTCACCGCGACGTCACCGCAAGGTCCTGGAAGCACTGATTCGAAGGAAGGAAGGTTCCCGGTTAGTACCAGGGCGCGTCAGAGGGTAAGTATAGCGATATTTTTTATTTTAATTCTTTATTTTACACTTAAATATGGATCCCAGGGCCTGAAGGAGAGTTTCCGCTCCTTCAGACCCTGGGAACTATTGGAAACGCAATGCACTGCATTGGGTTTCGAGTTTCGGCCGACCCCGACCCCGACTTTTTTATAGGTTCGGCCGATTTCACTCGACCCGACTTTTGAAAAAGTCGGGTTTCGTGAAACACGAATTAGTTATATTAGTACCTACTGTAAGTGGCAATCCTGATGGAGTCGGCATTGTGCATGTGTCAAGCCAAACATAACAATAAATTTGGATGAAAAGAAGCAATGTGTACCCGTGCACCGGAAGTATAAGCCCAGGTCACTAAAACAGCATCCATGAGAAATCAGTACAGGTTGGTAGGACCCATATGCAAAATATGGTCCTGTAGCCGATGCAATCAAGTGAAGGCAAAAAAGGCTAAGGGGTTGTATAAGCCAACATTGGGAGAACTTTTCTTTTGTATTTTGGACTTTCTATGCCTTACATGCATCGCATTTGGTAATTCTAACATGCTTATCCACACTATTTCATGTAAATATTTTATGCATTAAGACAATTAAATGAAATTCTTTACCGTGTCCAATCCATTTAATCCCATTTTAATATTTTACATTTATACTACACCAAACAATTGCCAGCCTATTTTTATAGCTCATAGTTTATTAATCACTTTTACTTTATATCTAAACTGAAGCATAATAAAAACGACTCTTATTTGTGGTCATTTATGCACTTATAATTTACAGTAGAAATAAATGCAGGGGCAATTTCCATTTACTGTAGTTGTTTTATAATAGCTGTAGTAAAATGTTATGCCACATCAAACGTCTCCGAAACGGCTAATGGAAAAGTCTGCGAATTGTAAAAATCTTGAAATTTTCATATGTTGGATTTTCAGGATTTTACTTTTAAATTTATAGTAAGAATAAAATAAAATATTGCATGAAAGTATCAATCAAAGCTGAGATAACTCCCAAACTGCGCCGTAAAAAGTGAAAAATGCATTTCTCCAACCTAAATGAACTTATTTACGATAAAATTCTCATTTTCGTACCTAGAAATATTTCAGCTTTCATTACTTATCGGTTGCTCATCATTTTTATGTACTGTGTCTTGCTTCTGCTTTTTTTTTTCCTGTTGTGTATTTTTCTGTCTCCTTAAGGGTGCAATGTACTCATGTTATAAAATGGGTCATTTACTTTATGTTCCAGCTTAGGACTCAGTAGTATTGTCTGCCTATGTATCTACTAGTTGACTTTACACTTTCTGAGAAGCAGATCAGGTGAATGCACCTCCTTCTGAAGTAAAACAAGATATAATTATTATTATTATTATTATTTATTTATATAGCACCATTGATTCCATGGTGCTGTACATGAGAAGGGGTTACATACAAGTTACAAATATCACATACAGTAAACAAACTAACAATGACGGACTGATACAGAGGGGCGAGGACCCTGCCCTTGCGGGCTTACATTCTACAGGATTATGGGGAAGGAGACAGTAGGTTGAGGGTTGCAGGAGCTCCGGTGTTGGTGAGGCGGTAGCTCCGGTGTTGGTGAGGTGGTAGCTCCGGTGTTGGTGAGGCGGTAGCTCCGGTGTTGGTGAGGCGGTAGCTCCGGTGTTGGTGAGGCGGTAGCTTCGTTGGTGATGAGGCAGCAGCGGTGTCAGTGCAGGCTGTAGGCTTTCCTGAAGAGATGAGTTTTCAGGTTCCGTCTGAAGGATCCGACTGTGGTTGATAGTCGGACGTGTTGGGGCAGAGAGTTCCAGAGGATGGGGGATATTCGGGAGAAGTCTTGGAGGCGATTGGATGAGGAGCGAATAAGTGTGGAGGAGAGAAGGAGGTCTTGGGAGGACCGGAGGTCACGTGAGGGAAGATATCGAGAGATTAGTTCAGAGATATATGGAGGAGACAGGTTGTGGATGGCTTTGTAGGTCAGTATTAGCAATTTGAACTGGATACGCTGAGGGAATGGGAGCCAGTGAAGAGATTTGCAGAGGGGGGAAGCAGAGGAGTAGCGAGGAGAGAGATGGATTAGTCGGGCAGCAGAGTTAAGGATGGACTGGAGAGGTGCAAGGGTGTTAGCAGGGAGGCCACAGAAAAGGATGTTGCAGTAGTCAAGGCGGGAAATGATGAGGGCGTGCACAAGCATTTTAGTAGATTGGGGGTTGAGGAAAGGACAGATCCTGGAGATATTTTTGAGCTGGAGGCGACAGGAGGTGGAAAGAGCTTGGATGTGTGGTTTGAAGGACAGGGCAGAGTCGAAGGTTACTCCGAGGCAGCGGACTTCGGGTACAGGGGAAAGCATGATGTCATTGACTGCGATAGATAGGTCAAGTAAGGAAGATTTGTGGGATGGAGGAAAGATGATGAGTTCAGATTTGTCCAATATAATGAACATTTTATTGGAGGAGAAGGGTCAATTTTTATTTGGGTTCTTCATGTCGTCAGCTTTATGCCTAACTATATCAGAGAACAATAAAAATGTGAAAAAATAAAATAACAAAATACAACTTTGAAATTAAATACAGAAACATTCAATAATCTTACAGATATTCTGCTATTTTCCGCTCCTTAAAACAATCATATTACTAATTTGGCGCTGCCCTTTTGATTTAGCTAAAAAGTTGGCAGCCTTTGGTGATTTTTTTAAAATATGAGCTATTGTCAAAAATACTCAGAACACTCTTGAATGTCCCCGAAAAGCGACTAAGGATACCATTCAGATTGTGCTCGGTTAGCATGGTAGAATGTGGTAATTGTTAGATCAACTTCACTTTGAAGGTGGTAGAATGCACCATGAGACAACTCGCTCATCAATTGGGTGGGTTAACTTTAGATAGAGGGTTTGGTGAGGTGGCGGTGCACTGCCCAGTCAAAATATGAAGTGCAATATTCAGAAAATATTATTACTTTTATTCAAGTCCACAAATGAACAGATCACAAACCGATTTCCGTTCTGGGCTGGAACCTTAGTCTAGTGCCAGGACCCCAAAAAACGATTATTTATCTGTCAATTTGTGGGCTTCAAAAGAGGTAATATTCACTGAATATTGCAGTTATATTTCTCCTGAACAGCGCACTGCCAACTTATCGATTCCCCCCAAAATGTCTGACTTTCTAGAAAAAGCCAGGCAGTAAATACCAGGTTTTGGTATATATAGAGATCCTGGAATCCTCGGAGGACCCTCTTGCACTGAAAGTGTGAGATCTTCAGAATTATCGCTAGTTCTTGCTCTAACTCAGCTCACCCTTTACTAAGCAGTTACTAAATGCTAATATCTCTAAGGATTTTATCATTTTGTCACTTCCACATCAAGTCAGATGGATCCACCGGTCCACAGCACACAGTGTTAGGGCTCATTTAGACGTTAGTGACTTCTCCAATTCAGAAAAAATAGTCTGAGTTTCATCAGCGTTTTTGATCAGAGTTTCATCAGTTAGGTCAGTGTTAATTTTTACCATCAGAGTTTGGTCAAAGTTTCATACGTTTTTCTTGAGTGAATCGATCAGTTTCTGAAAAACAGACCGCACACAGATGGGATCCCAGCGAAATCTGATCTTTCATGGACTCATAGACTTGCACTGCTGAATTCGATTGGATCAGAATGGGACATCTTTGTGAGATTCAGTCGTCCGCAAAATTAAATTACAATGTGAGCAGCTCCATAGGATACAATAATTGTGAGTTTATACATGTTCTATCCATGAAAAACTCAGATAGAGCCTGTATTAGGAAAACTGATGTCTGAAGGAGCCCTTACAGAAATTAGAGCTGTCTTGCAATGTTCCATCTACCATTGTGCCCAATAGATGACCAATCATATTTTCAAAAGAAGACAATCAAGTTTCTCATTTGGCAAGTCTTGAGGATCACAAGGAAAAACTTTAATTTGCTGAAACTAAAATATTATTTTAAGTGGCTTAACACATTTGTTGGAAAAAATATAGTGTTTTTGTGGCATTTTTTTTTTACATTTATAGCACCTTTTTGCTCCAAAAACGATTATAGTCATATGTTTATGAAAACATACTGTAAAATGTAACATAAGCACTGCATTTACTGCGGTGGAAGTTGTTATAGTATTTGTGACGGGTTACCATTTTTGGATTGTTTTTCCAATCAATATTTCAATTACATTTCTGAGAAATAGTTCTTTTTGTTGTACATCGCACTAAATGCTGCATTTCAGACATTTTAGAGTACAAAAATGAATAGAATACAAAAATTCTTACTTCTTTCTTTTTTTTTACATAATACCACCCTAACATTATGTCTTTTGAAATGTGGTCTACAAATAATATCAACAGTTATGTGATTTTTTTATACAGGGTTTTAAAACCTGCTGTGTCTACTGTCCTGATAGGAAAATAAAAGCAACCTGCTATTTTACTTTATAGCATGTTTTTGAAGAGGTGGAATATAATGAATAGACATCAGCCTAGGTGACCGTGAATGAAAAGTTTTATTAGATTTATGAAGTCATTTAATTCCTAATTAAACACCCACAATAAATTGCAAATTACAATCTTCAAATTAGTCCCTAGCTGAAATTCTAAAATATCATGCACATTTTTCCATTAGATGCAAATGTCATGTAATATTGGATGAAGGGTTTACCAAATTCTGAAAGAACTTCTGATTGCATTTCCATGAAAACTTTTAGTTGAGAATAAGGCTGGGTTCACACTGCGTTGTGTGAACCCGTTTAACGGACTACGTTACACCGCGGCATAACGTGGTGTAGCGCAGTCCGTTAATGCTGCCATTACTTGCAATGGCGAACGCATCGCTAGCGCACGCCCACGCCCACAGCATGAGCCACCATTGAGTGACGGACCCGAGACGCGGGCTGCAGCGTTTCAGGGTCCGTCACTGCTAGCACACTGCTAGCGCAGCTGGAGCTAACAGATGCTCCATGTACGCTAGCGCAGTGCCAAAGTCAGCACTTGCGTTAGTGCAGTCCGTTTAACGGATTTGTTGAACGGACTGCACAACGCAAATTTGAACCTAGCCTTAGGGATGAGTGAAGGTGCTCGGTGAAACTCGGATATCACTTGAGTATCTGAGTGCTTGGTTGTGCTTGGCACTCGACGAACATTGACTGGTGATCAGGATTGAAGCTTGAATCCCCGCCCTGCATGTTTGGTGCCTTTACCCAGCCAGTAAGCATGCAGGGATTGCCTGCTAGTCACTGTAATGCCGAAGCCATCTTGGTAGTGGCATTACTGTGATTGGCTGGCCGCATTACCTTATTAGAGGTAATAAAATGACAGGTGTCACCACTCTCGGCTCACTGCCGCCATTGCACAGCTCAGGTACAATTTTTATTGGAGGGAAAGAACAGTTACCCAGGCCTGTGTGTGCACAGTTTAACAAATCAGAGCCCTATATAGTGCTGATACCTGTGCTGAAGCTGAACCATCATACTAACAGTCCTTCTAAGGGCTCATCTTGTTCTTTTTCTGTTCCAATGCAATACATTTTGCATTTAGCCTAGGAGGGGGAGTGGCAGAATAGAGCATCTAGGCAGGGGTTAAAGCTTTGCAGTTCATTGCTAAATATATATCTGCTGCATGTCAGCACATTCTTTTTTGGGCAGTGAAAAAATTGAGTTGTTGTCATTCATAGAGTGTTCCATGCTTTTTGTTAAATTTTGGTGGTATATATAACTCCAAAAACCATTCAAAAACACTAAAAAAAGCATTAAAAAAAGTTTAGTAAATTATTTAGTATACCCTTTAAAGCTCGCCATGCACATGCAATAGAGGTCGAACAAATGCTTGCTTAGCTGACAGCTATCTCCTGCGACCAGAGGATAATAGGGGTGGATAAAATTCAAACTGTCCAACATTGATATTTCCCAACTTTATTTGTCTGTAGCACAATTAATGAGAATTGACCAGCAAATTCAATTCTTTTGAAATATATTCAATCCGCTATTGAATTTGTTCCAAAAGACATTTATTATGTTCTGAGGTCTGTGCAAAACAAAACACATAATAAATAGAGGGTTGGGAATAGGTCCTACACCCACACCTTACCTGTCCAACTGCCACAGCACCCCACCTTATTCTCTACATACTTCTGATAGATCTCTTCAGTAGGGTTGAGCGAAACGGGACGGCAATTTTCAGAAGTCGCCGACTTTTGGCAAAGTCGGGTTTCATGAAACCCGACCCGACCCCTGTGTGGGGTCGGCCATGAAGTCGGCGATCTTCTGAATCTGGAATCGGAATTCCGATACTGATTCCCGATATGTTTAAGATATCGGGAATTGGTATCGGAATTCAGATTTAAGTGTAAAATAAAGAATAAAAATAAAAAATATCGCTATGCTTACCCTCGGACGCGCCCTGGTACTAACCGGGAACCTTCCTTCCTTAGAATCAGCGCTTCCAGGACCTTGCGGTGACATCGCGGCTTGTGATTGGTCGCGTGACCGCCCATGTGACCGCTCGCGCGACCAATCAGAAGCCGTGACGTCACCGCAAGGTCCTGCAAGTGCTGATTCTTAGGAAGGAAGGCTGCCGGAAAGAAGCAGGGCGCGTCCGAGGGTGAGTATATACCTAATAGGTATATACCTAATAGGAATATACT
Organism: Ranitomeya imitator; assembly: GCF_032444005.1. Lineage (NCBI taxonomy): Eukaryota > Metazoa > Chordata > Amphibia > Anura > Dendrobatidae > Ranitomeya > Ranitomeya imitator. Next base: position 71,679,132 of record NC_091284.1, on the reverse strand, counting down.
CACCCTCGGATGCGCCCTGTTTCTTTCCGGCAGCCTTCCTTCCTAAGAATCAGCACTTGCAGGACCTTGCGGTGACGTCACGGCTTCTGATTGGTCGCGTGAGCGGTCACATGGGCGGTTGCGCAACCAATCACAAGCCGCGACGTCACCGCAAGGTCCTAGAAGCGCTGATTCGAAGGAAGGAAGGTTCCCGGTTAGTACCAGGGCACGTCCGAGGGTAAGTATAGCGATATTTTTTATTTTAATTCTTTATTTTACACTTAAATATGGATCGCAGGGCCTGAAGGAGAGTTTCCTCTCCTTCAGACCCTGGGAACCATTGGAAACCCAATGCACTGCATTGGGTTTCGAGTTTCGGCCGACCCCGACCCCGACTTTTTTATAGGATCGGCCGATTTCACTCGACCCGACGTTTGAAAAAGTCGGGTTTTGTGAAACCCGACCCGATCCTATAAAAGTAAAAGTCGCTCAACACTACTCTTCAGTGCTTTCTTCTTCAGTATTTTCTTCAGTCTTCCGAACATATAAGGCCAAGTCAGTGCCAAAAGACTGAAGAGAATTCCAAAGAATTATAAATCAGAGGAAAAGACTGATCAGAAGTGCAGTGAGGCCCAAGAGGAGAGATATGGCAGCACGATAGGTGAGGATTGGGACTAGGTCAGTATATTTTTTCTTTATTTTTAACACCTTGCTAGTCCTATAAAGAATTTGTCAGCCACCATCTTACTGAATTTGTGAATTCATAACTAGTTTGATTTGGCAGCATCATTATCTTTGGAGCTTTGCAGTGCTGGGATCCTGGGTTCAAATCTTACCAAAGACACCATCTATATTTTCTCACCATGTTTGTGTGGGTTTCCTCCAGATTTTCCGGTTTACTCCCATACTGATAGGGAATTTTGAGTATGAGCCACAATGGGGACAGTGATGACAATGTCTGTAATATGAGGCAGAATATGATGACGCCATGTAAGTAAAATAACTAAATTGGTTAGGAATCCATTTGACCATGTCTACCCCCATGGCCATTCCAACGGACTTTAGTTTCTATGGAGGCTTTAAGAATTCCATAAAGTTGTGTGAGGCATATGAAACATTCATATGCATTTGACTTATTGTCCTGAGAAGATGGCAGTATACCATGTACTGTACAGCAAAGCAGTTATTGACTTTGGCTGTGTCGTTTAAAGCCACAAGGACCCTGTACACAGTAAAGGCTAGGAGACATGGTTCTGCCTAGAGTATGTGGCATAAAAGCAGCATACATGTATTATATAATATATACAAGTACCACATACTGCAAATCTAGCATATTGTTTTACCGTATCATTACACTATTTTAACATGAAGCTAATATAATCTTTTAGTATGCATATCTCCTACTTGACTGGTTACTGGTTGCAAATGATCTATATAAAAAGAAGTAAAAGACCTACACGATATTAGAATTTCAGCAAGGCAACCACACTTTACATCTGAACTGAGAAACTAATTTCCTTTATTCCCTGCAGAGAGCAATAAGGTCCTGAATCGAGGGCCCAATATAAGTACTAACTCAAGTTTCAAATTAAATAAATGTGATAAAAGCTTTCATCTGGCTGTTGATCAAATGTGCAAAGGCAATGATCTCGACAGACAGACTACAATGCATCTCTTGTATGACTCCCTAATGCAGACTCATCAATTGCCTCCATTCGGGATTCCTTGATTAAGGCAGAAAGAAATGTTACGAACATCTTAAGTGCTGCCCACTGGGGGAATACGAAATATGCTCTAATCTGGAGATTGTTAAGATTGTCATTAGGAAATAATGGAGCCATGTTTATTTTACAAAATGACAGGGGTAATAAAACTATTCAGAAACAGATTCAATTTCTACGGCCATCTGAGCCATTTTAAGTTATTGCAACAAAAGCTGCATATTATTTTTGGGAAACTTTGAGAAAATGTAAACTTTCATTGTATTTTAAATATACAAGTATATACAAGTAAGTGCCCCGTAGCCCTATTACTGCTAGTGGTTTCATATTCATACATCTGTGACCTCGTCTCCCGGTACTTACCTGCATACAACCTCCGTTCCTCACAAGATCTCCTTCTCTACTCCCCTCTTATCTCCTCTTCCCACAATCGTATACAAGATTTCTCTCGCGCATCACCCCATGACTAAGACCTGATGGTCGAAACGCGTCGGCGTTGACCACCTGGGACCCCCATCTCTTTTTTGCAAATGTTTGCATTTTAAAGTGTTTTCAATAAATTGACTTTTTAGAAGATCCATGCTGGAGATTATTTTTTCTTTTTCACCCCTACTCTGGAACCATCTACCACAACATATCAGACTCTCGCCTACCATTGAACCCTTCAAAAAGAACCTGAAGACTCACCTCTTCCGACAAGCCTACCTCCTGCAGTAACCGCGGCACGACCAGCTCTACCCTCACCTACTGTATCCTCATCATCCCTTGTAGATTGTGACTCGTATTGTTTAAGATTATTGTACTTGTTTTTATTATGTATACCCCTCATCACATGTAAAGCGCCATGGAATAAATGGCGCTATAATAATAAATAATAATAATAATATTAGTGGTTGAACCATGGGTCCGCTGCATGCCACACCAACTATAGCAGAGTAAAACTCCGCTCTGGTACAGATTTGGTTCTTTGATCCTTGGTACTCTATAACACCACTGACAGCACATGCAAGTGCCAAGTAACCCCATTAACTACCGCTAGTGCCTATATATCAGTGTCATTACAGCTGATTGTTCTCCGAGCTCCATGTAATTAGCATAGTGATTACTCTATACCAGTACTTGACTATTACTTTTTTAAAGGCACACATGGTTAATCTAAAGGGAAACTGTCCTGTTTGCTATTAATTTAATGGATAATGACACATTCGCTTTGTAATAAAAATGTCAATAATTCTCTTGGCACAAGGTTCTCTTCCACAATCCAAAAATATATTAATAGGATAAATGGATTCCTATGATATTGGCCTACTGAATACATCTTATTATTTTATTATGTATTTATTTATTTTACTCACTTATATATGGACATTTATTCCACAGCGCTTTACAGACATCACCACTGTCGCCATGGGGCTCGCAATCTAAATTCCCTATCAGTAGTGTGAGCGGAAACCGGAGAACCTGAGGAAATCTACTCAAACATAGAGAGAATATACAAACTCCTAATATCATTATGCTTTGGTTACATAGCACTATCATATTCTGAAACACTGTATATACATTATCATAGCTGTCCCCAATGGGGCTTACAATCTAAGTTCGCTATCAGTATGTCTTCACAGTGTGAGAAAACCCTATGCAAACTTGCAGATATTGTTCTTGTTGGGATTTGGTCCCAGGATCCCAGGGTTGCAACAGTGCTACCCAGTCAGCCACCGTACTGCCCTAATCTGAGTCCCCACAAAGTATACGACATGGATAACTAGCTCTGTACAGCACCATGGAATATGTTGGTGCTAAATAAACAACTGCTGCTTTCACAAATCATTATTTTATTTATTTACTTTGAAAAATACATTTCAGATTAGCTTGCAATTGATTTTTGAAGATTTTCCATCCTGATATTAAAATGTACATTTCTACCTTTTTGTTAGACTTATTAAAATCTTTGCACAAAATCTGAAGCTTTAAGGAATATTAGAAGTTTGACAAAAAAGTTACTAAAAACCCCAAAATGTCAGAAAACATTGGAGGAACGCAGAAATGCTGCTTTTAAAACTTTTCTGCAATTTAGGATCTTAGAATATTAAACATGAATCTCCAACTTTGAATTATAATATAATGTTTAAATGCAATGAAATAAAGACGAAGTCTGAAATGCGTATGCGGCTATCTATGTGATGGATTGGATTTTATTGGACGTGAAATAAACTTCAATTTTAAAAATCCTTTTTTGTTGTATTTCCTTTTTCTTCTAGAATAATGTATAAACATTACAATGTTATAAAACCAGCAAACTAAAATTGGCTGTTTTCAGTGATTTTACATGTGGGTCTGTTGCATTACTTTAACCCTAGAACGCATACCCATAGAAATCTACACATTCATGCACGTGGGGCCTTTTAGGCCTGTTTACAATTATCATGGAATAACTCAAATAAAAATATTTTTCAAAGTTTATTGCAAAGTAAGGATGCACTCTCAGTAGCGCAGGGGTCCGCCAGGATGGGATTCCGTAATGGATCTGACCTCCTGGTGACCCCAGCTAAGGCTGGCGGACGCATACCTGGGGCCTCGCAGGCCTGCCAGGTTACTTGTTTTCTATTTTCTGTAAAAATTACTTTAGTTAGAATTATGAAACTCTAGGTATTCCTTGGGTATATAGTTGTTAGTAATTTCCAGTTGTTCATATATTTTTATGTTATAGGCATTTCGGTATAACAACTTTTTTTGGGACTACCCCATATTCACGCACCTGGGGCCTTTTAGGCCTGTGTGCAAAAAACAAAGAATAACTCAAATAAAAATACTTTTCAAAATTTATTTTACAATTGCAAGGTAAGGTAACTAGCGCTGGGGTCTGCCAGGAGGGGATCCGTAATGGATCTGACCTCCTGGTGACCCCAGCTAAGGCTGGTGGAATCCCGCCATTCCGGCAGCCTTAGCTGGAGTTACCAGGAGGTCAGATCCATTATGGATCCCCTTCTGGCGAACCCTAGCGCTACTGGGAACACAGCCTAAGATGTGTATATTTCAAAACATAATTATGTGCATAAAACAACAAAAAAGTAAGTAAACGGGCACGCCAAATATAAGCATTCTATATGCAATTTTGTTATGAAAACATTTTTTTGGTTGTGGCAAACTTGGTGCAGGAATATTTATTTGTAACTTTACTTATTCCCCCAACTATTCTCGCATATTATTTTTTCGGCTGAATGTTCCTTGCATACATTTTGTCCGCAAGTAGAACAGAAACGCTCCGATTTTCTTTCCTTTTTTGCTGGACAAATATAGCAGCGCTTTCTTTTTTTTTCTCTTTGCTCTGGATGTTCCAGAAAGCGTATTCCACATCGGATCATTGCCTCCGTTATTTGCCTTGATAAGCATATCATGCTGCTTCTCTCCATCATAGTTCATAACAAAGTTCTGTCAAAAATAGACGTCTCTTGTCTTTCCTGTTGGCATGGAATTCTGGATTAGTTTGACAAAAAACAATGTAGCTATTGAGGGCTGACACATCAAGGATATTGGAAAAAAGGGCAACAGGCCAACGTTTAGTCTGCCTTTTGCACGAATACTCTCCAATCATTTCGTCCATCTAGTCGACACCTCCTTTAGTCTTATTATAATGCAGTATGATTTCAGGGTTTTTTTTCCTGTCATTGGTATCAACACTTCCATCATGATGCATTGTACTCAGTAATATCACGGATTTTCTTTCTTGGCTTTATAAGACACCAGTGTTGCTTGATTGCAGAAACCGAATACACTCTCGTAGATTGTTCGCTGTGCATTGTGCTTCATGATTGGAGGAATTTTGCGGCGGTTTGGCCTCATAGTACCAACAAGTGTAAGTTGCTTTTGAAGCAAAAAGTTGGCCATTTCAAAATTGGTAAAGTAATTATCCATTGTAATATTTTTTCCTGAATTGAAAATTCGTAGAGCAAGCAAGTGTTTTTAGAGTGTTTAGAGAGTTTTTAGCAAGTGTTTTAGAGTCATAAAAGTTGTTCCCCAGCAACAATACAGACAAAAAGACTGAGTATCACATGTAAAACTAGTACAGGCCTAAAAGGCCCCATGTGTGTGAATATGGGGTAGTCCCAAAAAAAGGTTGTTATACCGAAATGTCTGTAACATAAAAATATATGAATAACTGGAAATTACTAACAACTATATACCTGAGGATTACCTAGATTTTCAAAATTCTGACTAAAGTACTTTTACAGAAAATAGAAAACAAGTAACCTGGCAGGCCTGCGAGGCCCCAGGTATGCGTTCTAGGGTTAAACGGAAACTGTCAGCAGGTTTTTATTTTTAGACCTTGGTCTATCATCATCTATATAAAGCATCTGGAATGTTGATTATGTCTATACCTTTGCATTATCGAGATCTCACTTTTGAGATCTCACTCAGGCATCCTCCTTCCCTGGGGTGGCACATGAGAAACTAGGTCCTAGTGATATTGCTAGAGCCAGACTATTGATCTGTCCAAGTGCTCCTCAAGGGGTGACCGTGCCAACATGAGATCTCAAGCCTGGTACTAAGCCACAGAAAAGAGTGACCTATAAGCCACTGACAAGCGGCCAGAGACAGGAGGAGAAAAATGGAGAGAGGTCGTAGAGCTATAAGTGCGGGCCAAGCGTCCTGCATCTGTCAGCTCATTTATTTAAGCATTCACCAATGGATTTCTAGAAAATGGAGAAACAGACATATAATTCAAAAGTATTTAAAATCAACTTCATTTTCAGATGATTTACATGGCTGATGCTAGTTTTGGGTCTAAAAACCTTCTGACAAGTTTCTATTAATTCAGCAATTTCAGCTCTGTTACAAGTATTGTTGAAAACTGATATTATTTGTATTAACTTTCTGTGATGCATCTATGTTTAATACACTGAGTGCACAGGGGTGAAATGTTTTGAATGGACTGTGGTTCTAATTCACCATTTTGCTAATATTTTTGGCGGTGTATACTCAGCTCAATTAAAAAACTCATGAAAACGCAAAGGTGTTTGTTATTCATATGATAAGGCGATGAATTGCATTTTTATTAATGCGTATAGAAGCAGGAGAGATTGACATATTAATGAGTGGAGTTATAGGGTGTATTTAGGAGGTTTATCAGATAGCACAGCTTAGTGTAATATAATGTGGTTTTACATTTTACTGCAGGAAAAGAGTTGCATATATTATCTTAATATAATCTTAATCATTATCAAAATGCACACATGACAAAGCCGCAAAGAGTTAATTGACAACATTACCCTTCCTACAATTTATCCATACATTCTTATCATATAGATATCAATGTCAACTAATTAAAGGGCTAAAGGTACCGTCACACTCAGCGACGCTGCAGCGATATAGACAACGAGCCGATCGCTGCAGCGTCGCTGTTTAGGTCGCTGTAGAGACGTCAAACACAGCAGCTCCAGAACGATGCAGGAGCGATCCTGTGACGTAACGGCGACTCACTTATCGTTCTCGCTGGTTGTTAGCTCCATGTAAAACGTTGCTGGCATTGTTGCTTTTGATGTCAAACATGACGATACACGCCGACCTGACGGCAAAATAAAATTCTGGACTTCTAGCTCCGACCAGCGATGGTACAGCGGAATCCAGATCGCTGCTGCGTGTCAAACACAACGAGATCGCTATCCAGGACGCTGCAACGTCACAGATCGTTGTCGTTCTCGTTGCAAAGTTGCTGAGTGTGACGGTACCTTTAGTGTCATAGAGGTAACTTATCTGTGTATCATGTAATATGAACCTTCATAATGTCTCCAATCCAAGGGTACTCATAGATAAAAATTGGCCTTACTGTTGCAGGGTAAAAGTACTACACCCCCCAAAAGTCTCATGGACAGGAGGACTTGGTGCTTGTTTGCTCAGATCCTCTTCCTGTGGTTGTTGGACTTATTCTTCATATCCTTGACTATATTGGTTGTGGAGGAGAGATCAACATACTTTTGGTTCATATTCAACCAACCTGAGATTAGCATTCTCTTTATAGGTGTCTGCCAGAAACCACATTAGCTGTCTCCATGATATGAAGGCAATGATGGGTCTTCCTTGCATACCCTCACGATCTTAAAATACACCACAAATGAGAAAGATGGTAAACTAACCCGTCCAAGGTTTATGTGCCCAGGGTCATAGATATTGGAAAAGCAGAGGCAGAGAGGGGGTGAAGTCCTCTCTAAAATATAAGATAAAAATGGGGTAAAGGGTGTTTTACAGATTTTAAATTAAGGTACATGAACCGCAAGTTACAACTCCACTTTAGTCAATCAATAAGTTTTAGGCCTTCCTAATTAGGGATCGGGAAGTGTTAACAAATGCTTAGTAAGGGGTTGTTCCAAATTTGTTAAAACCTGTGTAAATTGATAAGAATAGCCAGCCTGATAGAAAGCAATTTAGCCAAGACTGGGGTGGTTAAAACTTAACTTTAAATTAATTAAATAATTAATTAATTAACTAAATAAATGGTATAGGTGTGTACAGAAAAACCAGCCTAGGAGGTATAGGTGCACCTCTACTGACAACATAAAACCTGGGCAAACAAAATCTCAGGGATTTTAATGCCAGTGGCACCTAATAAATTAAACATATAGCGAGATGATATTTAACGCAACATTGCCATCTCCATAGAAAAAGGAACATTCTCATCCAATTTCTTCTGGATATAGAAGTAATTTCCTCCTAGTCAGGTGGATCAAGAGCCTCAGTTCTGTGCTCAAAAAGTATCCAGAGTGGAGGAAGTTAAGCCAGAAATTTTTCCAACGCATTTCCTGTTAGTGATTTATCAAAGGAATCTTAGAAAATCAGAAATGTAATGTCTCTGTGGTCTTAAAAATGACCACCAGGTTACCATTAAACTGTCCAATAAAGGAGGTAACGTGGTGGTCATGAACATCCTGACTATTGATGTACTGCATGTGCTGGTCCATTTTGGACGAGAAGGAAAGTTAAAAAAAAACCTCCCTCCCTACAAACATTTTTCTAACCTGACTAGGAAGAATTACCTGGAACCTTTTCTACATCCAGAAGGAATTGGGTGAAACTGTGCATTTTTCTATGAAGATGATTATTTTGTGTTAATATCGCCTTGCTATATATTTTGTCTATTAGGTGCCACTGGCATAAACATCCCTGAGGGTTTGTTTTCCAAGGTTTTATGTTTTTTATGTTTTTTGTAAAGGTGCACCTATACTTCCTATACTGTTTTTGCCTATACATATCTAGACCATTTATTCTATTAATTAATTAAAATTTATGTTTTAACCTCTCCATGTTCTAAATTTGTTATAAAGCCGCCATTTCCTCTATCTAAACGATATTTTTTTTAATGTAACATGTTACTATTCTATAAGCAAAACAGAAACAGAAAAAGAATTTCCGGACTTCCATATGCCTACAACTAAGAAAGTGAAGGACCTGATTGTGCGCTAGTTATTTACTAATGATGTGATGGAAAGTCATTCCAAACCCAATTTGAGTCGATTTTATTCCTCCAGTCGTGGTAGAATTATAGCCGTGAGATTATTGTAAACAAACTAAATATGTTGAACTGAAATTGCATCCTAAGCATAGCAAAGTAAATCTATCCTGTCACACTGCACAGCAGTGGAGACGTGTGGTGTTTTTAATAGAACTCTTCTTCACCGTAAAAAAAAGTTTAATTTTGTTTATTTGCAACCTAATCAAAATATGTATAAAATTAAAGAGATATACAGTGCTTTTCTGCTGTAAGGACTTTATGTAATTAGCCTAAAATGTGATGTATGGCTGCCCGTTTGGCCAATCTGCACATACTGATTATTCCTGAAAGCACTGTACGCAAAACCTTTCTCCTTACTGTACATGACAAATTATATTGTTATAAAAACTGTTACCCTGGAGAGATAAAAAAATCAATTACATGAGATGATATTGAAAAAAAGAACACATTCTAGTAAAAACTCCCACAAGGAGATCAAGGATTTCATAACATCCTCTATATATAAAAAGATAAAGCAAAACAAGACTAATGTGTATTAGGGTCATATTGGAAAATAATGCAATGTCAGAACTTGGCAATCACACACAGATCATTCACACTTCAAAACACTTCGTATCCCCTTTTTTGCCTCCTTTCTTTAAAGGGACACTGTCACCTGAATTTGGAGGGAACAATCTTCAGCCATGGAGGCGGGGTTTTGGGGTTTTTGATTCACCCTTTCGTTACCCGCTGGCTGCATGCTGGCTGCAATATTGGATTGAAGTTCATTCTCTGTCCTCCATAGTACACACCTGCGCTGTGCAAGATTGCACCTTGTGCAGGCGTGTACTACGGAGGACAGAGAATCAATTTCAATCCAATATTGCAGCCAGCATGCAGCCAGCGGGTAACGAAAGGGTGAATCAAAAACCCCAAAACCCCGCCTCCATGGCTGAAGATTGTTCCCTCCAAATTCAGGTTCCAGTGTCCCTTTAACCCTTTGGCTCCATTTCACATTTCCATCAGAGTTGTCTGGTTCTTATGGACGACCACTATATTTCAATGGCATAGTCATCATGCAGGTACAGGAATAAATCAGAGAAAACGTTGATCCTGGCCGTTCAACCCCTTAAATGTCATAGTCACTGGCTCTATTGGGTCACCTCTGGAGCCTGTGATTGGCTGCAGCAGTTACATGTCCCAGTATTAGTATGTCGTCGCTGCAACAAAGATAAGAGACAAGAAGCAGTTCTAGAAGTTGAAAACCATGGATCTCATTAATGGGAGGAGAAGATTGAGGTGACTAGCACTCCAAAGGCAAAAAATGGATCATTCACTGGAAGTGATGAAAATAAAGATGTATAAAACCCCCTCACAATGCATGCATAGCACCAAATACCACCACAGACCCACATAAATCAACTTTGCTGCAATTTTTTAAAAGACTAAGTCTGAAAAGGGAGAAGATACAGTTTAGATGTTAGAAAAAACTTTTTGACAGTGAGGGTGATCAATAAGTGGAACGGGCTGCGAGTGCCATGAGAAGTGGTGAGTTCTCCTTCCATGGAAGTCTTCACACAAAGGTTGGACAGACATCTGTCTGAGATCATTTAGTAAATCCTGCATTGAGCAGGGGGTTAAACATGATGACCCTGGAGGTCCATTCTAACTCGAACATTCTATGATTCTATGAAAAGGTTGAGTCAAAACGTTCAGTGCATTTTAGTCGCATTCAAGTAGCACTGATGTAATTCTACCACTTGTAACAACTGTTCTAATAAACTCCCCTTTTTGCAAGACTTCTGAGTGTGCAGTAAAAATTCCTCACAAATTCCGCATACTGAATTCGGTGTCCTCTACCCACACTATAACAATAGAAGCACTATTAGTAGGGAGCTAAACATTTTTTGTAGCATTTTTAGAATACTCTTTTAGCCATTTATGTTGGGGATGCATCTTACCCATTTATTTCAATGAGGGTCATAAATCCATAGGTTTGTGGTTTTGTTTTAATTTTTTTGTGCATTTACACCAGAAGCAAACCCACAATAAAAGTGTATGAATAAATTTCAGAAACTGTGCAAAGATTTTAAGTGCAGCGATGCTGCCGATTGCAGTTTAGAAATCTGCACCAATTATGCAATGTGTGAACCTGCCTAAATCGGAAGTGTCAAAGAGATCAGACTGTATTGGGGTCCTAAAGTCACACATATACATATAACTGACAGTCTAATGTGTAATAAGACCCTGAACAGATGATTGTCGGAGGAATTCGGGATCTGACATGTCCGATTGTAGACTACAAATCCTTTTGTCCTACCTGAGATAAGTCACCGGCGCCTGATCTCTCATAGAAAACACGGAAGAGAGCGATCTTGTGTATGGGAAGGACGGCCGAGACAGATGACGATTAGTGATGAGCGAGTATACTTGTTGCTCGGGTTTTCCAGAGCACGCTCAGGTGATCTCCAACTATTTATGACTGCTCAGAGATTTAGTTTTCATCATGGCAGCTGAATGATTTACAGTTATTAGCCAGGATGAGGGGGGGAGTTGGGAAGTGGGGATTCCCTAGCAACCAGGCAACCCCCACATGTACTCAGCTTGTCTAGTAGCTGTAAATCATTCAGCTGCCGTGATGAAAACTAAATCTCTGAACACTAACAAATACTCGGAGACCACCCGAGCGTGCTTGGGAAAACCCGAGCAATGAGTACACTCGCTCATCACTAATGACGACTGAACTATCCGACGAACAATTGTTTTGTGGACAGCCAGCTAAGGTCTATGGTGGGCTTAAGGCTTATATCTGCACTATTTGTGTGGTGTGGCCACTCTCGTACAGAGTGAATACGGTAGCTACATTAATAGCTACATCTATACAACACTGACACAATGCTCTCCCCTGTCCTGACAGTTTGATGCAATGTATCACTGTAAGTAAAATGTTCCAGTCGGTTTTGCTCACAGGGAGAAAATGTCAACATGCATTTTATTAAAAGACAAGGAAAAAAATTGTAATCATCTGAACAGACATTTATCATCTCTTCGACATCTTTGACACCTTGCAAAATTGCAAATGGTAGAACGGTTTACAGCAATCAATCTTAACATATCAAGTTTGTAATTCCAGAGTAAATATGCCAAATCAAGTAGTAGGGTTTTAATGGAGCCTGCTCCAATTGATTAGCAATTCTAAGTAGCAGAAGAAGACAAGGTAGAAATAGGAGGTGTCACGAATATTCTAGGCAGTAAAAATTAGTGCAAACGAGTGGCTGGCCCAGCTGGAAAATATATTTTGTGGCATTTAATCACGGTATCATTTTCTGTTACATTGTTCAAATGAGAGTCAGGTTAATCTAACACCTGGTGCTATACATGACTTATTTCTTGGCTTGCAGCAATGGCTCCTAGTCATGGCCATACAAATAGCCTAGCACTGGCTTTGTACATTTTGCATTGTTCTCAGTAACTCATTCATTTAGGATTCATGCAAACCTAAATATATAATAAAATACTTGTACATGCTACAGTTGTAGAAAGGCATCAAATAAAGCAAAAACAGTGCAGTAAACAGCCCAGGCCGGGTAAAGCCCCCGTCTCACATAGCGAGATCGCTAGCGAGATCGCTGCTGAGTCACAAGTTTTGTGATGCAACAGCGATCTCAGTAGCGATCTCGCTATGTGTGACACGTACCAGCGATCAGGCCCCTGCTGTGAGATCGCTGGTCGTGTCGGAATGGCCTGGGCCATTTTTTGATCGTTGAGGTCCCGCTGACATCGCTGAATCGGCGTGTGTGACGCCGATTCAGCGATGTCTTCGCTGGTAACCAGGGTAAACATCGGGTAACTAAGCGCAGGGCCGCGCTTAGTAACCCGATGTTTACCCTGGTTACCAGCGTAAAAAAACAAACAGTACATACTTACATTCAGCTGTCTGTCCCTTGCCGTCTGCTCCTGCACTGACTGCTGGCCGTAAAGTGAAAGTGAAAGCACAGCACAGCGGTGAGTCACACAGCGGTGACTCACCGCTGTGGCTGTGCTCTGCTTTCACTTTACGGCCAGCAGTCAGTGCAGGAGCAGACGGCAAGGGACAGACAGCTGAATGTAAGTATGTACTGTTTGTTTTTTTACGCTGGTAACCAGGGTAAACATCGGGTTACTAAGCGCGGCCCTGCGCTTAGTTACCCGATGTTTACCCTGGTTACCGGGGACCTCGGGATCGTTGGTCGCTGGAGAGCGGTCTGTGTGACAGCTCTCCAGCGACCAAACAGCGACGCTTCAGCGATCCGGATCGTTGTCGGTATCGCTGCAGCGTTGCTAAAGTGTGACGGTACCTATAGTCTACACCTAATGAGGTTAAAGTGGATCCATAGTTAACATCAGAGAGATTGTGGAAGGTTCACCCAACCACAATATTCACACTTTTAGGTTTCATGCTTATAACTATTTTACGGGTCTATTAAATCAATAGAATAAAAGTGTAGAACTATTATTTATACATTCATTAGCATTTATTTTCATACATCCAGGATATGACTTTAGGGTAACCTACAATCCAAATTACATGGATTTTCCAGAATTAAAAGGGGATTGAACCCAAACCAATTTTAGGAGCAGGGGCTCCAACAATTCGTGTGTAAATTGAACAATCGTGTTAATGCTTGACCACTGTTATTCGTTTCCGGCAGGCGCCGGAAAGGTTAGAGAGGCCCGGCGCCTGCGCACTGCAGTACTTTGCTCTGCCCTCAACAGGACAGACAAAGTACGCCTGCGCCAGAGCCATGGCTGAAGATCAGAAGAGGACGTCTTGGAATGAAGATGGGAGGCGCCACAGCGGACCAGAGACGCCCATCCGACCGGACCAGCAGCGGGACCGCCCCTGGGTGAGTATAATCTAACATGTTTTTCTCCTCTTTCAGGTAACATCGGGGGCTTATCTACAGCATTAAAGAATGCTGTAGATAAGCCCCTGATGCCGGTGGGCTTACCTCACCCGCGATTTTCGGGGTAACAGGTTCCCTTTAACAAACTATTCAATTTATTATTTTACCGAAGAAGAGTAAGTATATGACTAAGGTAGATGTAATATTTGCATGAGGCAACAACAGTGAGCCCCCAGATTCAGTGTTATGATTGTGGTGCCTACTGAAATAGACTAAGAGACTTTTTTAAACACATAGGAAGCCTTTGCACTTACTATCTTACTGAGATATTGACTTTTGTGTTTTCATTGGCTGTAAGCCATAATCATCAACATTAACAGAAATAAACACTTGGAATAGATCACTCTGTAATGACTCTATATGATATATGAGTTTCACTTTGTGTATTGAAGAAATGAAATAAATTAACTTTTTGATGATATTCTAATTTTTTTAGATGCACTAGTAGCTTTGTAGGCAAACCCAAGTCTACCACAAGTAACAATCAATCATTCCCTAAGGCCCCGTTGACATATTCAGTATTTGGTCAGTGTTTTACCTCAGTATTTGTAAGAAAAAAACAGGAGCAAAACAATCAGAGGAAAAGTATAATAGAAACATATGCACCACTTCTGTGTTTATCACCAACTCCTGGTTTTGTCGTACAGATACTGATGTAAAATACTGACCAAATATTGAATATGTGAAAGTGGCTTTAGATTTAGGGATGAGCGGACCTGTGGAAATTCGGGTTCTGTTACCCGACCCAAAATTTATTCCAAAGTTCAGTTTGGGTGCCAGAACTTGAACCAGAACACGAATTCCGTTGAAAAAAATGGGGACCCAAACTTTTGATTAGAAAAATATTCTCTCTCTTTCACTTTCTCCTGGACCTCTCCCGGAACTCCGAAAGTTGCAATGGACTTCCAGGAGAAGTCCATGTTTGGTGTTTAGCACCAGACACTAACTGTCCAGTACGAATACCAAACTTTTAAGTTCATGTTCGCTCATCTCTTCCATAATTGCATAAAAAATCATTCAGAATTTAATCCATAAAAGTGGGTCGCTTTTTTTCTCTCTTGTCATCATTATACAATCATTTTTTTTAGCAGCAGCTATTGATCATTTACAGGACCATGTACAGTTTCCTATTTTCCATAATTGTAACGTATCCATAAAAGCTGCGCACCCATAGACTTGAATGGGCGAGTCTCATCATATTTACAGAAGAAACAAGTGCAAATTTTTTTTCATATGCAGAGTCGTTTAGTGAAAAAAATGGTTCATCAGCACTACGCCATTGAATAACATTGGTCCGTTTTTTCACGGACAGCACTCGGACCACAAATACGGTCGTGTGAACAAGCCCTAAGGCTTCATGTGACAATATATGCCAAAAAAATGTGAATTTTACAGAAAAGAAAGGTCCAGAATACAAAGCTTCAGCTAAAATACATTTTCTGCAAAAATACACTGAAACTGAATAAAGCTAGCATTGTGAACTTCTCCGCCTGCCCACCCTTGTTGACTTAATGGATCATTATTCTTAAGAGCACTCAAAGGGTAAATTGACTTTAAAGCCCTTTTAGAGTGGTGTTGGCATAGAACTGACAGAAAATTCTCAAAAAGGGCACAGCTGTCAAGAAAGTCTGCTTTCCGAAAACTACAGAACAGCCAGGGATTTACAGAGATAGACAGTAGTAATGTCAATACACTGCCGAATGTTGCTAATGTAGAAAGCGTAATTCAAGGTAACATGTCCAACATTGGAGAATTGAGGGAAATAGATTTTTTTTATCAGTGTTTGTTTTTGTTTTCTTGCACTTTTTAACCACACTATGATTGGTTCTTATTGTGCATGAGTTTTGGGGTTCTCCAGAATCCAGTCCGGCGCCTTTAACCCTTCACTCTACTGGAAAGCACTGCTCTTAGTCCAAGAATTTTTCATATATATTACTTTTTTATTGTTGATATAGTATATTTGATTGAGCAGTGTCATGCCTATGTACAGTACAGGTTTAGGTGATTTATTGGCACCGGTGGTCCGTTTTGTTTTCCATCTTTGTGCACTTTATATATTCTATTTTTGTACTATTTATACATTTCATGTAACTAATAAAAAGATATTATTTTTACCATGAAACTCCTCTTTTCTTCTTTCTCATGAGTTTTATAAGGGAAGCAATGTAGCAATGTGTGACCCAATAATCAGTACTCAGAAATGGAATGGATGACCAAAATACATCCTAGTCTCCCTGATATAATTTTATTCATCCAATTTCTAAGGAATATTAATTATATTTAACATTTAAGAGCTTTTTTCTGGCTTTTGATAACTGGCTATACTTGAACCCTAGTTAGGATATGTCACTGAGTTTGATGAATTAAAAAAAAAGCAAATGAACACATAAACTTTAAAGTTAAGAGCACGCAGCATCTTTTTTAGGCCGGGATCAGACATGCGAGAAACACGTCCGTGTCTCGCATGTAAAATCCAAGCTCTGGAGCCGGCACTCCAGAGCGGAGCGGAGTGTGCGGCTCCATGTGTTGCTATGCGGCTGCACGCTCCGCTCTGGAGTGCCGGCGCCACAGCTTGGATTTCAAATGCGAGACACGGACGTGTTTCTCGCATGTGTGATCCCGGCCTTAGGTGTATTATGCCCGGAGTCAGTCTGAAAAATTGTCCCTTTAAAATGAACGTAGTGCACAGCAATGATATTATGTACATGTTCCATCTTATGTCATTTCTTTTTAACCGCTTCAAAGTTCGAAAACGATGAAATGGTACAGAGTAAGTCCTCATTCAGACATCACATTTTCTCACGTATGAAGGAAAAATGGACTGATTATTGTTGTCCGACTTTCATTATCGCTTGATAAGAGTGTGGCCCGAGATCATTATCTTCTCTTTTCTGACTGTCTGTGAAAATTGGACCGCACTCGGATGTCAGAGTCCAATTCATTTCATGGACCCATAGACTTGCACTATTGATTTTGGTGTTTGTTATTTTGAAACGGACCACTCGGCCAAAGTAAAAAGTTGGAAAGAAGTGATCAACATGCCCATAGAATATCATATGTAAAAACACTGATAGCCGTCATATGAGAAAAACTGGCATCTGAATTAGGGCTACAGGAGCTGACCACACAGTCAACCCAAGAACAACAGTGAAACCGACTCAAAATAACCACCATCATTTTCCTGGAGCAGATTTACCTGGGAATCTCTGTGGCTACATCGGTGTCTATAAGAAGTATTGGGTATTTTTTTAGTGCTGCAGATTTTTGCATCTCTTAGCTAATTCAGATTACTTGTGTTTTTTCATTGCTTTTTCGAGTGCATTATTTTACATGGATTTTTAGTGTTAGGGTTGGCGGAACGCACCAAATTTATAATTTATTAAATGGAATTGATGCGTTCGCAACCCGGGATCCACCGTGCAGGAAAGCACCTGCTGCTAAATAATGGCGGCTCTATATGGCGGTATATACCAACTCTGTTAGCTTCACAGAGTAACCGCGAGAGGCAGGCTCTGTGCCCTGTTAGACTTTCACAGAGGCACAGGCCAACTACCCAGATGTGAGCAGTGAGTGGTCATGCATGCATACAAAACTCCTCGCCGGAGATGCCAGCATTCTAGGGGCTTATTTCAGCCGGGTCCCTGAACACACTTAAACACAATCTCCTCGCCGGAGGTGCCAGCATTCTAGGGGCTTATTTCAGCTGGGTCCCTGAACACATTCAAACACATGACCACATTGGCGCAAAGCATATAGCATAAGACGATACTAGCGCATGGCCATGCGGTCATGCGCAGTTTATATAGTTGCAGCACAGGAAGCTGCTACTGAAGTTTTTGCCCTTTCAGGACCTTCCAGAAGGACCAATGGAAAGTGCTGCAGTACCTGAGCATGTTTTGCCCTTTCAGGACCTTCCAGAAGGACCAATGGAATGTACTGCAGCACCTGAGCATGTGACCGAACATGTGGCCCTCGACCTCCAATGGGAGACCCTGCCCTGGGCATGTTCAGTGTGAGTAAACAAGGACTTAGTCCCAGAGAGGCTCGCTTGCCGCAGATCAGTGCAGGGTACCATAGGAAAGCCAGAAAAGGCAGTAGTGACCCTATGCACCGAATCAGCCCCAGCGAGATGCTGGGAGCGACGTCTCCGCTGAGCAGAGCCCACTGCGGCCGATACGGATCGACAGTCCCCCTGTGCAGCAGAGGAAACTCGACTCCTAACATTTAGCATGTTTTTTCAGCTGTTTTCTCTCATTTCGGTGTCATATTTTAAATTAAAATTCTTTGTTCTGGAAACATCCTGATACCTTTGATAAAACTTTATTTCATAAAGTCTTGTTCAAAATAGATGATTTTTTTTATAGTGTTTACCCTGCCGAATTGCACTAACAATTCATATGAGTTTTTTTGTCTGCTGATTTTCCTCATCTCATTCAAGTCTTTTAGAGGAAAATCTGCAAATAAAATGTATGTTTACGGCGAGACAAATGGACAAGATGCAGATTTAACATATTTTTTTTTACCGCAAGTCAGTTTTCACAAATGAAAAAAAAACATGAGCATAAGTGGGCATGAGGTTTATATACTCTATCTCATGCTTTGGTAGGACTGTAATACATTGTGTTTCTTGCAAAACGAAAATATGCAATATCAAAAACATACCAAAATTCATTGTGGAAACCTAGCCTAGAGGCTTGTGTACATGTGGCATTTTTCCATACACCTTTTTTGAGTAAGAATGAAAACACAGCATTTTACGGCAGCAGTCAAAAAAAGATCTTTCCAAAATACGGTACTCAGTCAAGTGCTGTTTTTTCTTTTCATTTATTTGAGCTTTTTTTTAAACCGCAGCATATCAATTTTTTTTTACATTTTTGCTACCTTTTTTATTCACATGAAAATGCCCATAATGCATTTTTTTCCAGGCAAAAAACGCTGCAAAAAAGCATTGAGTGAACATTCTCTAAGGACATTTGCTAGCACCTAGCTCCAGAATAAGGCTACTTTCACACTAGCGTCTTTCGACGCACGTCACAATGCGTCGTTTTGAAGAAAAAATGCATCCTGCAAAGTTGCCTGCAGGATGCATTTTTTCTCCATAGACTTTAATTAGTGACGCATTGTGACGGATTGCCACATGTTGCATCCGTTGTGCAATGGATGCGATGTGTTTTTGCAGTCCGTCGGGACAAAAAACCTTGCTTGCAAGGTTTTTTTGTCTGTCGGGTCCGCTTTTTCCGACCGCGCATGCGCGGACGGAACTCTGCCCCCTCCTCCCCGGACCTTACAATGGGGCAGCGGATGCGTTGTAAAACTGCATCCGCTGCCCCGTTGTGATTTTACTTCACAGCATGTGTCGGTACGTTGGCCCGACGCACTGCGACGGGCCCGTATCGATGCTAGCCTGAAAGTAGCCTAAGTGTCCTGCCCAGCTTTAGCTGCTGGGACAAGGGGCCGTGACTGCATGACTCTCTTTAGTCACTTCTGTATAGGAAGAATCATACAGCCGTATAACTCAGATGAGGATCACAACGCAATGCATGGACTCGCCGTTGGCTATCTTGACCTGAGAGTGATAGTCCATGCAGCCTTCACTCTCGGGTCAGGACAGCCAACAGCCAGTCTGAGCATCGTGTTGCAAACTCTTCCCTAAAAGTTTAGCATACAACCAGGGATTATACTTGCTCAGCTACATAAGAATTGCATAGAATTCAATAAAGAGAGACAATTCTCCAGTCACAGGTATGCGGCTGTGGTCACACCTACCCTTGGAATGAATTTATAGAGAGCAAATATGCACAGACCCCTGTCCTCAATAACGCCATAACTGATAACTAAAGAACGCACCTTTACATTTCCTTGCACAGTGTTTCCAAACAGTTGGCACTACAGTAATTTTGACAATATTGATTATTGTCAATAGTAGTGATGAGCGAGAGGACTCGTTGCTCGGGTTTTCCAGAGCACGCTCGGGTGACCTCCGAGTATTTGTTATTGCTCAGAGATAGAGTTTTCATCGCCTCAGTTGCATGGTTTATGGCTTCCAGATAGGCTGAATACATGTGAGGATTACCTGTTTGTTAGGGAATTCCCACATGTATTCAGCGTATCTGGAAGCCGTAATTCTTGCAACTGAGGCGATGAAAACTATATCTCGCTCATCACTAGTCAATAGCTATAATGTTGAAGTTTTTGGGAACATGGCTCAGTTACGGTAAGAGCATTCTGAACCCCATGTCTTGGGTACCAATCCACCTTATAACGCCCTTGTTGTCCCCCATAATAAATGAGACCTATCAGATTTTACTGAATCATTATCAGAAAATAAAGTTTTCCTATTTCCTTTTCTCCTTTACTGACTGTATTTGCTGGACAGAAAGCTTTCCATTTACTGTATAATAAGTATGTACTCTATAAGCACAACAGAGAGAAATATAAAATTTTGTCAGGAGGCTGTACAAATAATAATAGGGCAGACCCCCAGGGACGGGCATACCATTGGTGCAATGTGTGCAACAGTATGGGGGCCCAAGAGGTAAAGAAGCTCACATCCAGCTATGAAGCAGGTGGGATTGTGCATCATGATGAGCCACAAGCAGACACAGTGGGAAGAGGAGTCCTGTGCAAAAAAATATATGGACTCTTTGCAGTCCAACAACTCATTATAATGCACAAATCCACTTGGTTTGGAGAGGAATGTGGGCCGCTTTAGCTCTTGGCTCCTGTGCATCTTCATAGGTTGCACCAATTATACGTCAACTCCTGTGATTACTGATTGGGCTGCAAGGGGCCCATACAGTAGCTTGTGAAGAAATTCACCCCTCCACGGCTTTTTACCTATTTATTTTACATTGCAACCTGTGTTTAAATAGTTTTGCAATCCGATTTGTATGTGATGCATCAGTGCTCAATAGTGTAAGTTGGTGAAGAGAAAAAATAGGCATACATTAAATTTATGGCAACCAATAACCAAAAATTAGTTATGTGTGCATATGTATCCACCCCTTTTGCCAGGGCAAGGAGAGCATTAATCAGAGATTCAGCACAGAGACCAAAGGTAATCCTGATGGAGCTGCAGAATTCCTATGAGAGACTGGAGTATGTGTACTTATGACCACCATAAACTAAACACTCCATAGAGATGGCCTTTATGGAAGAGTGGGCAGAAAAAAGCCTTACTTACACAAAAAAGTTGTAAGGCTCATTGTAAGTTTGCCAAAAGACATGAAGGAGACTACCCAAATGTATTGAGGAATGTGCTGTGGTAAGATAAGACAAAATTTAACTTATTGGCCACCAAGGTTAATGTTTTGGTTAATGTTTTGTCTGGCGATAAATCAACACAGTTCCTCACCTCAAGAACACCATCCCCACAGTGAAATATGTTGGTGGCAGCATCATGCTGTGGGGCTGTTTGTCGGCAGCAGGGACAAAGAAAATTGTCCGATTTGAAGGGAAGATGAATGGTGCCAAATAAAGTGATATTCTTGAGCAAAACCTGTTTCCGTCTGTCAATTATTTGTGATTGGGATGGAAGTTTACCTTCCAACAAGACAATATCCCAAAGCATACTGCTAAAGCAACACTTGATGGTTTAAGGTGAAACGTGTAAATGTTTTGGAGTGGCCTAGTCAAAGCCCAGACCTTAATCCAATTGAGAATCTGTGGTCAGACTTGAAGATTACTGTTCACCAGAGGAAACCATCAAAATTGAAGGAGCTAGAGCAGTTGCTCAGTAATGAGCAAAAATCCCACTGCCAAGATGTGGAAAGCTCAAAGAGACTGATTCAAAGTGACTTGCTGCTGCAATTGCCGCAAATGGAGGCTCTGCAAACTGCTGACTTTAGGGGGGTGAATAATTATGCACACTGAAGTTGTCAGTTATTTTGTGCTATTTGTTGTTTTCTTCACAATAAAAAAGATAACTAAATGTTCACAGACCCGAGGCAAACCCTAAAAAGAAATTGTGAAATTCCAGGCTGTGAGGTAGAAAAACACGGAAAGTGCCAAGTTGCCAAAAGGGGTGAATACTTACGCAAGCCACTGCATAATGCTTTTGCACAACAACTTTCTTATGTCTGTGTCTGCCCTTGCCAAAAAGATGGAAAACAAGCATGTTGTTGGAAGGTGTATATCAATGATTGGACTCGCCGTCAAGCACCGAGTGGTAGGACTTAGTTTGAACCGTCATTCTGTGCTGACTGAGTCCCTTTAACCCCTTCAGGCTTCAAATGCTGCAAAGTAGTAAAATAGGAGACCCAACCACTCTTCACTTGGCATCCTCTTAGAAGCCACTCAGTATTGTATGCAAATTGTAGGAAAAAAAAACACACTGGCAACAAAGCTCCGAGAATAAAACGGCAAATAAGTTTCAGGAAAAACATGACTACTGTTTTCCTGAAATGTCTTCCACTTTAAAAACAGTATCTGACGAACGCTGTGTGCACATATGCTTAGAGAATTGATTGTCCTACACCAATGTTCAATCTTTGAGTTGAGGCTTTTCGATAACAGAATGCAAAATAGCTCTCCTCCAGAAGGATGAAAATCATCTCTCCATCTTCAGCTCTGGAATGTAGTATGGGTGGCTTTTCTATAAAACTTTTTCTCTTTTTATGGCATCAAAAATTGACATGTTGATGGCAGAGGCAGTTCTCTCCCTTCTGGAGGGGAGCTATTTTTCATCATTAACTGATAAGTAATAGGCAAGTTAGTAACATTACACAACACACTTTCTGCTTGCTACAAGCATTTGTCACGTTTTTCTTAATGTTTTATGATGTGACAATTTTTTTTCCTTGCAAATGTGCAGTTTTATCTTTACTTTTTCATGACAAAAGCCATAATAACACGCTATACTTTATTGGTTGCTATGGTAACTTGTTGAGAAACTCAGAGAGAAAGTTAAAGTTTAAAGCATATTTTCTCCTACTGTCTGCATGCAGCCCATTTCATATAAATGCACTTTGTTTTATTGATGAACTTTTACATATATTTTCCACAAATGTGATTAAAAAAATATTTTCTGACATTTATTATGCAGTGTGTTCATAAAGAAAAGAAAAGAAATAGGCAGGCGGAATCTGCATCCAGTAGCCAACAGGTCTTTTTTGTATAATTGGTGGAAAAGGATATCAGGAAAAACGAACCATATACATAGCAGTCATGCCCCATACAATTACCGTATAGGTGATTTTGTGAGTTTACTTTTTCTTGATACAGTGTCTCACCTGGTTAATGCGGTTATACAGAATTGGCCATTTTCTTCCAAAAACACGCAAGTCCGCTGGTCTGGTATGACAATTACATAATGAGGTTAATCTGCAGTACCACAAACATCCTGTAGTCAAACGTTGCACTGTTTTTATTTTGTCTGTTTTTTTTTAAAGCAGCCATGTTTTTCTAATTCGGGAATCCCCCTTGAATCTTTATTCACATCATGTGGTTCCTAATATTAGCCTCTGTTATACATTGTACAATGTACAATGCAGCCAAAAATTGCCCAAACATGCAGATCGATGTGATTTTCAGTTATTAAGGCCATGCTCACACATTTAGGCCATGTTCACACAGTGCGTTTTTTACTGCGGAACCGCCGCGATTTTGCCGCTGCGGCTCCGCAGCTGTTTTCCATGCAGGGTACAGTACAGTGTACCCTATGGAAAACAGGAACCACTGTGCACATGATGCGGGAATCGGGAAAAAAAGCCGCGCTGAATAGCCGCGGTAAAAAAGAAGTACCATGTCACTTCTTTTTGCAAAACTGCAGCGGTTCTGCACCCATTGACCTCCATTGTGAGGTCAAACCCGCAGTAAAACCCGCAGATGAAAAATATATCTGCGGGTTTTACTGCGGTTTGTGGTGCAGAACCGCTGCAGTGTGGCTGCCCCCCGTGCCCCAATCCCACCCCCATGCTCCGATGCCACCCCCCGTGCTCCGATGCCACCCCCCCATGCTCCGACGCCCCCCCCGTGCCCTCATCTCCCCCCCTTATACTTACCCGGCCTCCCGGTGTCCGTCCGGCCGTCTTCTCCCTGGGCGCCGCCATCTTGCAAAATGGCGGGCGCATGCGCAGTAGGCCCGCCGAATCTGCCGGCCGGCAGATTCGTTCCAAAGTGCATTTTGATCACTGAGATATAACCTATCTCAGTGATCAAAATTAAAAAAAATGTGAATGACCCCCCCCCTTTGTCACCCCCATAGGTAGGGACAATAAAAAAATTAAGAATTTTTTTTTTTCCACTAAGGTTAAAATAGGGTTAGGGTTAGGGGTAGGGTTAGGGTTAGGGTTAGGGTTAGGGGTAGGGTTAGGGTTAGGGGTAGGGTTAGGGTTAGGGGTAGGGTTAGGGTATTTTCAGCCATTTTAACCCTAAAAAACTTCCTAGAAAACACACAGACTCTGCATAGAAAACTGTATAAAAAAACGCATAAAAAAACGCATAAAAAAACGCACCAAAAAAGCACCAAAAAAAGGACCTGCGTTTTCTGGCAAGAGCTGCGGTTTTTAGTCCTGAAAAAAAAGGAGGGAAATCAGGAACGTGTGAACATACCCTTAGTATTTAGTCAGCATTTCACATCAATATTTGTAAGCTGATTCTAGGAGTGGATAAAAAAATACAGAAGTGGTGACGAGTTTCTATTACACTTTTCCTCTGATTGTAAGATACTGAACGTGTAAACATGGCCTCATGGTGCTGCCATCATTCTGAAACTGCTGTCATTTGCATATTCTACCACTTTGCATGGTGGCATGGTTTTCTGCCATACCACAGCAGTTGTATGGCCTCAATGTATGAACAAAGTAGAAAAGAATCTTAGGCTAGGTTCACATTGCGTTAGTGGGTATCCGCTAACGGAATCTGTTACATAGCACCACTAACGCAATGCAACGGATCCGTTAGCACACCCATTGACCGCAATGTATGTAACGCATCCCTAACTCATGCCATTTTTGGCATGCGTTAGTGATGTTCTGTTATTTTGTGGCGGACCTTGAACTCTGTCTGCAGCATTTTTGGGTCCATTCTCGCTAGCGCAGATCGGGCATCTGCGCTAGCCCGATCGCTAAACGCGATCCATTTTTAGCATATGCGCTAAACGGACTGCACTAACGCAATGTGAACCTAGCCTTAGAAAAATCAAAGAAGCAGCACAGGCTCCATTGACTTAAAATGTGCTATTTGACAAGAACAATAGCTTTACTGCAGCACTATCTTTCCTGTAATGGAATCTGAAACAAAGGTGTGAATATGACTAGATTGCAAATAGTTCCGTTTTACAGCTTTTAGGGGTCACTTGTGGGGGGTTTGCATTGTTTAGGCAGGTCAGGGGCTCTGCAATTGCGACATTGGATCCACTGTCTGGTCAAGACAACTTTGAGCTTCAAAAGTCAAATGGTACCCCTTCCATTCCAAGCCCTGCTGTGCGCCCAAACAGCAGTTTATCATAACATTTGGGGTATCAGCGAGCTCAGGAGAATTGCACATTTGCGGTCCATTTTCTCCTGTTAACCTTTTGAATATAAAAAAAAATTGCGACGAAAACACCATTTTGGTGGAAAAAATTTGATTTTTTTATTTTCATGGCTCAACATTATCATCTTCTGTGAAGCACCTGGGGGTTCATTTTTTTTTTTAAATTCAATTTGCAAAAATGTCCACATTTGTGCTTTCTTCAGTCAAGATGGGGTACAGAGTGTACATTAACCCCTTCCCGACCTTTGACGCATACGCTGCGTCATGAAAGTCGGTGCCATTCCGACCCATGACGCAGCATATGCGTCATGGAAAGATCGCGTCCCTGCAGGCCGGGTGAAAGGGTTAACTCCCATTTCACCCGATCTGCAGGGACAGGGGGAGTGGTAGTTTAGCCCAGGGGGGGTGGCTTCACCCCCTCGTGGCTACGATCGCTCTGATTGGCTGTTGAAAGTGAAACTGCCAATCAGAGCGATTTCTAATATTTCACCTAAAAAACTGGTGAAATATTACAATCCAGCCATGGCCGATGCTGCAATATCATCGGCCATGGCTGGAAACACTTATGTGCACCCACCCCACCCCTCCGATCGCCCCCCCAGCCCCCCGATCTGTGGTCCGCTCCCCTCCGTCCTGTGCTCCGCTCCCCCGTCCTCCTGTCCGCTTCCCCGTGCACCAATCACACCCCCTGTGCTGCAATCAAACCCCCCCGCACTCTGATCCCCCAGCCCGCACACATCGACCCCCCCCGTGCTCCGATCCACCCCCCCCGCACAGCGATCCCTCACCCCGTGCTCCAATCCTTCCCCGTGCTCCAATCCTCCCTCCCGTGTTCCGATCCACCCCCCCATGATCCGATCCACCCCCCCGTGCTCCGACGCCCCCCTCGTGCCCTGATCTCCCCCCCCTTATACTTACCTGGCCGCCCGAGGTCCGTCCGTCTTCTTTCCTGGGCGCCGCCATCTTCCAAAATGGCGGGCGCATGTGCAGTGCGCCCGCCGAATCTGCCGGCCGGCAGATTCGTTCCAGAGTGAATTTTGATCACTGAGATATATCCTATCTCAGTGATCAAAATAAAAAAAATAGTAAATGACCCCCCCCTTTGTCACCCCCATAGATAGGGACAATAAAAAAAATAAAGAATTTTTTTTTTTTCACTAAGGTTGGGGTAAGAACTAGGGTTAGGGTTAGGGGTAGGGTTAGGGGTAGGGTTAGGGTTAGGGTTAGGGTTAGGGTTAGGGGTAGGGTTAGGGCTAGGGTTAGGGGTAGGGGTAGGGTTAGGGGTAGGGTTAGGGCTAGGGTTAGGGTTTCGGTATGTGCACACGTATTCTGGTCCTATGCGGATTTTTCCGCAGCGGATTTGAAAAATCCACAGTGCTAAACCGCTGCCGATTTATCGTGGATTTACCGCGGTTTTTCTGCGCATTTCACTGCGGTTTTACAACTGCGATTTTCTATTGGAGCAGTTCTAAAACCGCTGCGGAATCCGCAGAAAGAAGTGACATGCTGCGGAATGTAAACCGCTGCGTTTCCGTGCAGTTTTTCCGCAGCATGTGTACAGCGATTTTTGGTTCCCATAGGTTCACATTGAACTGTAAACTCATGGGAAACTGCTGCGGATCCGCAGCGTTTTCCGCAGCGTGTGCACATACCTTTAGAATTAGGCTATGTGCACACGGTGCGGATTGGCCGCTGCGGATCCGCAGCAGTGTTCCATCGGGTTTACAGTAATAATAATAATAATAATAATAATAATAATAATTTTTATTTATATAGCGCCAACATATTCCGCAGCGCTTTACAAATTATAGAGGGGACTTGTACATACAATAGACATTACAGCATAACAGAAATACAGTTCAAAACAGATACCAAGAGGAGTGAGGGCCCTGCTCGTAAGCTTACAAACTATGAGGAAAAGGGGAGACACGAGAGGTGGATGGTAACAATTGCTATAGTTATTCGGACCAGCCATAGTGTAAGGCTTGGGTGTTCATGTAAAGCTGCATGAACCAGTTAATTAATTTTTTTTTTTTTTTTAATATAGGCCACACAGGGATCGTTAGGTTAATGCATTGAGGCGGTAGGCCAGTCTGAACAAATGAGTTTTTAGGGCACGCTTAAAACTGTGGGGATTGGGGATTAATCGTATTATCCTAGGTAGTGCATTCCAAAGAATCGGCGCAGCACGTGTAAAGTCTTGGAGACGGGAGTGGGAGGTTCTGATTATTGAGGATGCTAACCTGAGGTCATCAGCGGAGCGGAGGGCACGGGTAGGGTGGTAGACTGAGACCAGAGAGGAGATGTAGGGTGGTGCTGAGCCATGGAGTGCTTTGTGGATGAGGGTAGTAGTTTTGTACTGGATTCTTGAGTGGATGGGTAACCAGTGTAATGACTGGCACAAGGTAGAGGCATCGGTGTAACGGTTGGTGAGGAATATGATCCTGGCAGCAGCATTCAGGACAGATTGGAGCGGGGAGAGTTTGGTAAGAGGGAGGCCGATTAGTAGAGAGTTACAATAGTCCAGACGAGAATGAATAAGTGAAACAGTAAGAGTTTTTGCAGAGTCGAAAGTAAGAAAAGGGCGAATTCTAGAAATGTTTTTGAGATGCAGGTAAGAAGAGCGAGCCAGTGATCGGATGTGGGGGGTGAATGAAAGGTCAGAATCAAGGATGACCCCAAGGCAGCGGGCATGTTGCTTTGGAGTAATGGTGGAACCGCAAACGGAGATGGCAATGTCAGGCAAAGGTAGGTTAGTAGAGGGAGAAAACACGAGGAGTTCAGTTTTTGACAGGTTTAGTTTCAGATAGAGGGAGGACATGATGCTAGAGACAGCGGTAAGACAATCACTGGTGTTTTCTAATAAGGCAGGCGTGAGATCAGGAGAAGAAGTGTATAGTTGGGTGTCGTCAGCATAGAGATGGTACTGGAAGCCAAATCTACTGATTGTTTGTCCAATAGGGGCAGTATACAAAGAGAAGAGGAGGGGGCCTAGGACTGATCCTTGAGGAACCCCAACAGTAAGGGGAAGGTGAGAGGAGGAGGAACCAGCGAAACATACAGTGAAGGATCGGTCAGAGAGATAGGAGGAGAACCAGGAGAGAACGGTGTCCTTGAGGCCGATGGAGCGGAGCATAGTGAGGAGGAGCTGATGATCCACAGTATCAAATGCTGCAGAGAGATCCAAGAGAATTAGCATGGAGTAGTGACCATTAGATTTAGCTGTTAGTAGGTCATTAGAGACTTTAGTGAGGGCAGTTTCAGTAGAGTGTAAAGAGCGGAAACCAGATTGAAGAGGGTCGAGAAGAGAGTTATCTGAGAGATAGCGGGTAAGACGGGAGTGGACCAGGCGTTCGAGGAGTTTAGAGATGAAGGGAAGATTAGAGACAGGTCTATAATTAGCGGCACAGTTTTGGTCGAGGGATGGTTTTTTAAGTAATGGATGTATGATGGCATGCTTAAATGAGGAGGGAAAAATACCGGAAGTGAGGGAAAGGTTGAATATTTTTGTTAGGTGAGAGGTGACAGCCGGGGAAAGGGACTGGAGGAAATGTGACGGAATGGGGTCACTGGTGCAAGTGGTCGGGCGAGAAGATGCAAGGAGCCTGCTTACTTCTTCTTCTGTAACTGGTTCAAAGTCAGAGAGTGAACTAGATGCAGTGGGGGAGGGAGGACAGTGCATGGTATGAAGAGATTGGGAGATGATTTCCTGTCGAATATGGTCAATTTTTTCTTTGAAGTAATTGGCCAGATTGTCAGCACGGAGATCCGTGGTTGGGGCCTGCGCTCTTGGGTTGAGTAGGGACTGGAACGTGTCAAAGAGACGTTTAGGGTTATTGGACAGGGAGGTGATGAGGGTGTTGAAGTAGGTTTGTTTGGAGAGGTGAAGGGCAGAATTGTATGTCTTTAGCATGAACTTATAATGGATGACAGTACCATGTAAACATATGGAAAACCAAATCCGCTGTGCCCATGGTGCAGAAAATACCGCGCGGGAACGCTGCGTTGTATTTTCCGCAGCATGCCAATTCTTTGTGCGGATTCCGCAGCGTTTTACACCTGTTCCTCAATAGGAATCCACAGGTGAAATCCGCACAAAAAACACTGGAAATCCACGGTAAATCCACAGGTAAAACGCAGTGCCTTTTACCCGCGGATTTTTCAAAAATGATGCTGAAAAATCTCATACGAATCCGCAACGTTGGCACATAGCCTTAGAGTTGGGTTGGAATTAGGGTTGTGGTTAGGGTTAGGGGTGTGTTGGGGTTAGGGTTGTGGTTAGGGGTGTGTTGGGGTTAGGGTTGTGATTAGAGTTACGGCTAAAGTTGGGATA
This sequence comes from Ranitomeya imitator, assembly GCF_032444005.1. Classification (NCBI taxonomy): domain Eukaryota; kingdom Metazoa; phylum Chordata; class Amphibia; order Anura; family Dendrobatidae; genus Ranitomeya; species Ranitomeya imitator. The sequence continues at coordinate 71,649,195 of NC_091284.1, read as the reverse complement.
AGGGTTAGGGGTGTGTTGGAGGTAGAATTGAGGGGTTTCCACTGTTTAGGCACTTCAGGGGGTCTCCAAACGCAACATGGCGCCACCATTGATTCCAGCCAATCTTGTATTCAAAAATTCAAATGGTGCTCCCTCACTTCCGAACCCCGACGTGTGCCCAAACAGTGGTTTACCCCCACATATGGGGTACCAGCATACTCAGGACAAACTGCGCAACAATTACTGGGGTCCAATTTCTCCTGTTACCCTTGAGAAAATAAAAAATTGCTTGCTAAAACATCATTTTTGAGGAAAGAAAAATGATTTTTTATTTTCACGGCTCTGCGTTGTAAACGTCTGTGAAGCACTTGGGGGTTCAAAGTGCTCACCACATATCTAGATAAGTTCCTTGGGGGGTCTAGTTTCCAAAATGGGGTCACTTGTGGGGGGTTTCTACTGTTTAGGCACACCAGGGGCTCTGCAAACGCAACGTGACGCCCGCAGACCATTCCATCAAAGTCTGCATTTCAAAAGTCACTACTTCCCTTCTGAGCCCCCACGTGTGCCCAAACAGTGGTTTACCCCCACACATGGGGCATCAGCGTACTCAGGAGAAACTGGACAACAACTTTTGTGGTCCAATTTCTCCTGTAACCCTTGGGAAAATAAAAAATTCTGGGCTAAAAAAATTATTTTTGAGGAAAGAAAACGTATTTATTATTTTCACGGCTCTGCATTATAAACTTCTGTAAAGCACTTGGGGGTTGAAAGTGCTCACCACACATCTAGATAAGTTCCTTTGGGGGTCTAGTTTCCAAAATGGGGTCACTTGTGGGGGGTTTCTACTGTTTAGGCACACCAGGGGCTCTGCAAACGCAATGTGACGCCCGCAGACCATTCCATCAAAGTCTGCATTTCAAAAGTCACTACTTCCCTTCTGAGCCCCCACGTGTGCCCAAACAGTGGTTTACCCCCATACATGGGGTATCAGCGTACTCAGGAGAAACTGGACAACAACTTTTGTGGTCCAATTTCTCCTGTAACCCTTGGGAAAATAAAAAATTCTGGGCTAAAAAATTATTTTTGAGGAAAGAAAACGTATTTATTATTTTCACGGCTCTGCGTTATAAACTTCTGTAAAGCACTTGGGGGTTGAAAGTGCTCACCACACATCTAGATAAGTTCCTTTGGGGGTCTAGTTTCCAAAATGGGGTCACTTGTGGGGGGTTTCTACTGTTTAGGCACACCAGGGGCTCTGCAAACGCAATGTGATGCCCGCAGACCATTCCATCAAAGTCTGCATTTCAAAAGTCACTACTTCCCTTCTGAGCCCCCACGTGTGCCCAAACAGTGGTTTACCCCCACACATGGGGTATCAGCGTACTCAGGAGAAACTGGACAACAACTTTTGTGGTCCAATTTCTCCTGTAACCCTTGGGAAAATAAAAAATTCTGGGCTAAAAAATTATTTTTGAGGAAAGAAAACGTATTTATTATTTTCACTGCTCTGTGTTATGAACTTCTGTGAAGCACTTGGGGGTTCAAAGTGCTCACCTCACATCTAGATAAGTTCCTTTCGGGGTCTAGTTTCCAAAATGGGGTCACTTGTGGGGGGTTTCTACTGTTTAGCCACATCAGGGGCTCTGCAAACGCAACGTGACGCCCGCAGAGCATTCCATCAAAGTCTGCATTTCAAAACGTCACTACTTCACTTCCGAGCCCCAGCATGTGCCTAAACAGTGGTTTACCCCCACATATGGGGTATCAGCGTACTCAGGAGAAACTGGACAACAACTTTTGGGGTCAAATTTCTCCTGTTACCCTTGGGAAAATAAAAAATTGCGGGCTAAAATTCATTTTTGAGAAAATAATTTTTTTTTTTTATTTTCATGGCTCTGCGTTATAAACTTCTGTGAAGCACTTGAGGGTTCAAAGTGCTCACTACACATCTAGATTAGTTCCTTTGGGGGTCTAGTTTCCAAAATGGCGTAATTTGTGGGGGATCTCCAATGTTTAGGCACACAGGGGCTCTCCAAACGCGACATGGTGTCCGCTAATGATTGGAGATAATTTTCCATTTAAAAAGCCAAATGGCGTGCCTTCCCTTCTGAGCCCTGCCGTGCGCCCAAACAGTGGTTTACCCCCACATATGGGGTATCTGCATACTCAGGACAAACTGGACAACAACATTTGTGGTCCAATTTCTCCTATTACCATTGGCAAAATAGGAAATTCCAGGCTAAAAAATCATTTTTGAGAAAAGAAAAATTATTTTTTATTTTCATGGCTCTGCATTATAAACTTCTGTGAAGCACCTGGGGGTTTAAAGTGCTCAGTATGCATCTAGATAAGTTCCTTGGGGGGTCTAGTTTCCAAAATGGGGTCACTTGTGGGGGAGCTCCATTGCATAGGCACACAGGGGCTCTCCAAATGCGACATGGTGTCCGCTAACAATTGGAGCTAATTTTCCATTCAAAAAGTTAAAAGGCGCGCCTTCCCTTCCGAGCCCTGCCGTGTGCCCAAACAGTGGTTTACCCCCACATATGAGGTATCGGCGTACTCGGGAGAAATTGCTCAACAAATTTTAGGATCCATTTTATCCTATTGCCCATGTGAAAATGAAAAAATTGAGGCGAAAATAAATTTTTTGTGAAAAAAAAGTACTTTTTCATTTTTACGGATCAATTTGTGAAGCACCTGAGGGTTTAAAGTGCTCACTAGGCATCTAGATAAGTTCCTTGGGGGGTCCAGTTTCCAAAATGGGGTCACTTGTGGGGGAGCTCCAATGTTTAAGCACACAGGGTCTCTCCAAACGCGACATGGTGTCCGCTATCGATGGAGATAATTTTTCATTCAAAAAGTCAAATGGCGCTCCTTCCCTTCCGAGCCTTACCATGTGCCCAAACAGTGGTTTACCCCCACATGTGAAGTATCGGTGTACTCAGGAGAAATTGCCAAACAAATTTTAGGATCCATTTTATCCTGTTGTTCATGTGAAAATGAAAAAATTGAGGCTAAAAGAATTTTTTTGTGAAAAAAAAGTACTTTTTCATTTTTACGGATCAATTTGTGAAGCACCTGGGGGTTTAAAGGGCTCACTATGCATCTAGATAAGTTCCTTGGGGCGTCTAGTTTCCAAAATGGGGTCACTTGTGGGGGAGCTCCAATTTTTAGGCACACGGGGGCTCTCCAAATGTGACATGGTGTCCGCTAAAGAGTGCAGCCAATTTTTCATTCAAAAAGTCAAATGGCGCTCCTTCCCTTCCAAGCCCTGCCGTGCGCCCAAACAGTGGTTTACCCCCACATATGAGGTATCAGCGTACTCAGGACAAATTGGACAACAACGTACGTGGTTCAGTTTCTCCTTTTACCATTGGGAAAATAAAAAAATTGTTGCTGAAAAATCATTTTTGTGACTAAAAAGTTAAATGTTCATTTTTTCCTTCCATGTTGCTTCTGCTGCTGTGAAGCACCTGAAGGGTTAATAAACTTCTTGAATGTGGTTTTGTGCACCTTGAGGGGTGCAGTTTTTAGAATGGTGTCACTTTTGGGTATTTTCAGCCATATAGACCCCTCAAACTGACTTCAAATGTGAGGTGATCCCTAAAAAAAATGGTTTTGTAAATTTCGTTGTAAAAATGAGAAATCGCTGGTCAAATTTTAACCCTTATAACTTCCTAGCAAAAAAAAATTTTGTTTCCAAAATTGTGCTGATGTAAAGTAGACGTGTGGGAAATGTTATTTATTAACTATTTTGTGTCACATAACTCTCTGGTTTAACAGAATAAAAATTCAAAATGTGAAAATTGCGAAATTTTCAAAATTTTCGCCAAATTTCCGTTTTTATCACAAATAAACACAGAATTTATTGACCTAAATTTACCACTAACATGAAGCCCAATATGTCACGAAAAAACAATCTCAGAACCGCTAGGATCCATTGAAGCGTTCCTGAGTTATTACCTCATGAAGGGACACTGGTCAGAATTGCAAAAAACGGCAAGGTCTTTAAGGTCAAAATAGGCTGGGTCATGAAGGGGTTAATGACAAAAAAAGAACTTTTATGAAATTACCAAATGGCTGCAATGAAACAAAGAGTGAAAAATTTAAAAGGGGTCTGAATACTTTCCGTACCCACTGTATATCTGTGTGTGCGTATTTGTATAGCACGGCAAGCAAACCATAAGATTTACTACAAGAAAAGAATTCTAAACCATTTCATAAGTTTGGATTATTTTCCAGACTCAATTCCAATTTAGTTGAAAACAACCAGTCAATGAAAAATATATTTTTTTCCGCTCACAGAATAAATTGGAAAAGACAAGACGCTGAAGATAAATGTATTCCACTTCATCCTCTCCCCCACTTCTAGAATCAAACACAGATCTAATTCTAAATAGAAAATTAAAGATCAGTATAACCATGTAAAAATAGCACTTGAGAAATAATTGTATTATTCTAATTATTCATCACTGTTTGTACACTGCATGATTTACTTTCATGCCCTTGTTGTCATTTTTATAAAGTATCGGCTCGGACAGGCGAATTAGATATATGCACGCTTGCTGGATGCAATAATACCGAAATAATAATAAAAGAAAACTTAACAGCTGCTTACATGAACAAATAATAACCTCTTAATAGCACAAGGATACTCAATGAATTAATGGCGGTGTATGAAGGGAAGCAAAGCAAGAACAAGTCTAGGGGCAAAGATTAGAAAACAGAAACAGAAACTGCTTAGGGACAAAACCCATAAATAAATAATGGTGATCTGTTTATGAAATTAGCTATTTTACTTCCATATTATTACATGCTAAATACTAAAGGTTTTATTGATTGGGCTATTGCACATAAGTGTATGGAGCTTCCGTATGCCACAGATTTAATACGCAATCATAGAGACAAGCCATTCCCATGTATTAGGTAATAATTAAAGACAAGCAAACCCGATCTTAAAACTTTGGGGTTTGTACCAGAACAGTATCTGATGCTAAACTCCGAATACGGACATCTACCGGAAGTCTGTTTCAATGTTCGGAATTCCTGGGGAAGTCAGGGGACGAGAGAGAGAAAGAGCGAGAGAGAGAGTTCGGGTACCCATTTTTTTCAATGGGGTTTGGGTTCGTGTTCAAGTTCGGTTACATGTTTGGCACCCGAACCGAACTTTAGACTAAAGTTTGGTTCGTGTACCAGAACCCACGTGTCCTTTAATCCCTAGTACTAAAGTTTTCTTCATATATATGAAGTCTGATGGAGCAGGTAGAAAAGCACATTGAGGCTTCATAACTATGTGCAAAAAGAGCCTAAGGGTATGTTTTCACGGTCAGGCTTGGCAGCGCTTTGGATGCAGCTCCATCCAAAGAGCTGCCGGCTTTTGTACGTGTGGTGATTCCGCATGTTTTCATTAAACCATATGGAATCACCGCATCCTATAGATTGGAAGGTGATATTTATCTTGCAGAGACTGAGTGTCTTCGCAAGATAAATGGACATGATGCGGTCTAGAAAGAAGCGCCGCATGTGCGTTTACGCAGGGAAGCGGGGGTATCCCAGCACGCATAGTGAAGATGGGTTTTCATAAAATCCTATCCACAGTGCTGTAACATCTTGCCACTGCGGATTGGATGCTGCAGCTGTAAGCAGCGTCCAATCCGCAGCAAATACTGGCCTTGGAAACATACCCTAATGGAACATCTACATCTTACATAGCTTTTTGCTAAACACTACCTTTAGAAAATGCCTATCATCAAAGAAAACAAAAAGAAACAGATTTAGCTTTTTTTAACTACAGTAAGTAAACAGCAATAGTACGGAAAGAAAACGTAAGTAAACCACTGTGTTACTGTGTTAAAGATTTCTCCAAGAACTAATTAGTGAAGGATGTTTTAATTACATGAGATTGAATGTTTAGGTTTTACAGGTGCCTTGCACAATAAATGCACACAAAAATTGGTAATCAATCAGCTAACCTTCCAGGAAGGACATTTCAGTGTGAAAACCATTTGTTTTGACATAGGAACCCTGGTAGACCTTCTTTAGGTCAGAGTTTGGTGCAAGGAGTGTAGGAACACACCAAGCTGGTATATAGATGAGAAATGGAAGAAAGGGGAGAAGGGTCTATGAGGACTTGGCTTCAGCACCAATGACAGAATGTCGAAACTTAACTATTACTGTGTAATTAAAGGGACTCTGTCACCTGAATTTGGAGGGAACAATTTTCAGCCATGGAGGCGGGGTTTTGGGGTTTTTGATTCACCCTTTCCTTACCCGCTGGCTGCATGCTGGCTGCAATATTGGATTGAAGTTCATTCTCTGTCCTCCATAGTACACGCCTGTGCAAGGCAAGATTGCCATGTGCAGGCATGTACTACGGAGGACAGAGAATGAACTTCAATCCAATATTGCAGCCAGCATGCAGCCAGCGGGTAAGGAAAGGGTGAATCAAACACCCGAAAACCCTGCCTCCATGGCTGAAGATTGTTCCCTCCAAATTCAGGTGACAGTGTCCCTTTAAAAACATGGTGATAAAAAGCAAAAAAGCTAAAAAGGATTAAGGATCCATAGATGTAAGCGTTTTGAGTTAGTAACTCTTATTCATAGTTGGTCTGTGTGAACTATGCTTCAAGGCAAAGGACCGTGACTATCAAAAAGCCACAGTAGAGGTGCATGAAGGTAAAAAAAAATATGACATAATCACTGCTAAAGACCTAGGTGTTTATTTGATTTATCAATCCCTATGGTGCCTCCTCAGATGAAATGAATCATTGCATGTTGTCCATTGAAGCTAGTAGACTGGTTATATGTGATGCTTGGTCCTCCGAAGACAGACACTTTCTATAGACACTGTGTTGCAGTTGGCTGATTTGTGCTAAATTAGAAATTAACCTTTTTTTCTTTGAATGTAAAATGTCCTATTGGGAGAGAAATTTGGAAATGACTTTTCAAAATATGACATCGCCTTTAAGTCTGAAAAGCAGAAAAAAGCAGCTTTATGTTCTAGCCAAGTAAGCACAAATAAGTGGTTGTTGTCTAATCTTAATCACATCAGCTTTCTAAAAAATAGTAAAATGTATTTTGTCTTATGATCATTAATTTTAGTTTATTCCTTTAATAAATGAAACAAAACAAATATGACTTCTGTGAAGGTTGTTTCCGAGACCACATATTTGTATCAGACAGTGCTACATTACAATTGCCTCTGGTTGCCTTGAGGCAGTTTTAAATCTTGTATTATCCCTAAAGTATTAACTGGCATAATCAAATTAGATGTTTCATTTGTATTTAATTCAAGTAATGTCTTAATGACGATTAGAAATTCAAAATAGTTCCCGGTGGTCAACAAAAAGCCTTTTGGCTGACAGCACAAAATGCTCTCGATTGCAAAACATGCATGAAAGGTACATTTGACAAGAATATTTATGTAACTTCAACCTGGCCTCCAGATAAATGTCCCCACAGGTAACGCGTCTGATTAGGATCTACAGCTGGTAATTATTCATGTACAGATTAATGACATAAGAGCTTTACAAAGTTGTGTTTGAAGTAGGTGAAAGAATTAGTGAACTTGTTTATTTGGTTTTTAAAACTTTTGTAATCACTAAAAGTTTTTTGAAAAAGTTTGGGCTACACTTCTATATTGCTTCCCAAAGCAACCCACCACGCTGGTACTGAAAAGAGACTTTACGTTTCTCATGTATAGCTATATAGGGCAGCACACTGGCACAGTGGTTAGCACAGCAGCCTTGCAGCGCTGGGGTCCTGGGTTCTAATCCCACCCAGGACAACATCTGCAAAGAGTTTGTATGTTCTCTCCGTGTTTGCGTGGGTTTCCTCCGGGTTCTCCGGTTTCTTCCCACATTCCAAAGACATACTGATAGGGAATCTAGATTGTGAACCCCATCAGGGACAGTGATCATAATGTGTGCAAACTGTAAAGCGCTGCGGAATATGTTAGCGCTATATAAAAATAAAGATTATTATTAAAAATAAAGATTATTATAGTTACCCTACCTCGTGCTCACCATTTGCTTCCAGTTGCTTTTTTTCTCAGAATGGTGTTCAGTTCTTCCTGGATTCAGGATAGCTGGATTATTGGCATGGCAAGGGCAGTGGTAAGTCTGAGCCGCACCTCCCCTACTTTCACTATACTGTGGGATATATATGGCAGGGAAGACATGCTTTATACTTATGATTGCTCTCCCCAATATGGGGGCCATCTTGGAGCCAGGAGAAATGGAACACCGATCTGAATAGACAAGGCAGCAGAAGTGCACCAGGTACAGTATGATTACTACTTGCGAAAAGTATAGTCACTTTTCAGCTCCAGGGTGTAAGGTCATTTTACCTTTCTTAATTAAATGGTTATTCCCAATAAGTTTGTTAAAGTACTAGCTGAAGAGCCGGGTGTTGCATGGGCATAGTAACTAACTATGGTTAGTTATAACAAATAACGGCGGCAGTTATGGGGCCTTATTCTTCCTGCACCTCATGCCCTTCCTTTATACACAGCATTTTTCTGCAGCACAGCTTTTCTATACACACAGTGGCAGGCAGTGTCTCCGTGCAGACAGCGCTGGCCTGTCCCCTCCATGCCAGCACAACTGTTGTTGGGACCTTTGATGATGTCATGACCATGTGACCAGTCACGTGCTTGGAAGGAGAAGTCAGACGCATTGCTGTGCTATTGCTGGAGTAGAAGTGTGATCTCGTGTCACAGATCAGGGTCTTATATCACATCACTGGCTGAAGTATAATAACCCCGTATACATGGGATCAGAGGGTCCCTGCAGCAGAGCTGTGTGTGCAATGTATGTAAGGCCAAGCTGTGTGTCACAACTGTTGTCGGGTGTCCCTGGACCAGGGATTCTTTCTCTGTGGCTATGTGTAGTGGGTGGGGCTTTGTGGAGTGGGCGTGGCTTGATACATACACACACTCAGCTTTATATATAAGATAACTACTAATTTGCTGATCATTGATGGTCCTACTAATCCTGAGAAAGGGACTGTGGTGCCCCAACTAAACAGAGAAATGGATGCACAAGTGTGTCACTGATCCATTAATTGTTTATGGGACTGATGGAGATAACTGAGTGAAGCTCTTGGTCAACAGTCCCAAACATGGCTGAATGAATGAAGGTAGTGCATATGCATAGCTATCACTCACCCCAAACTAGGCACTGAAGAGCTCTGTTTTCAGGATCCCTTCAGGATACAAATATGTGACTCCCAGTGATCAGCAACGTAACAATTGTAGATGTGTAATAGCTTAATAAAATGGGAATAGCCTTTAATGATGTTGTTTGGATAAGAATCTTTATTTTCAAGGCCCTGTAAGAGAATTCTAAGTTAACAGATGGGCAATTCATCTATTATCTAGAGCAAAGATAATTTGCAAAAGATTGTCTTTGACTAGAGGACCTGGACTGCCTTAATATAAAAAAGACAATGGTCCCGTTTCATCAACGTGATTATGCCATAATTTTAGTGTAAAACACTTTAAAAAGTTGTAAAATGTTTTTGAAAAATGGGCAGAGCTGGAGCAGGATGGGGATGTGACCAGGGCATGACTCCACAGCTCATCTAATTCATGATGAGTTTTGACATTTCTGAGATACTCTAGTCTGGAGTAATTTTTGTGGGGAGGTGCCCGGAGGTAAATACCACTTTGCTTATGCTCCTAAGTCAATTAGAAGCAAATTAATTAATTTGGAGTGTTTGACTCAAATATGCCCTCATGAAAATCGCTGGTCCTGATAGAAATCAGGGCCATTGGATTCTCGGGAACTCTGTAATGCTTCATTGGTCCTGTGATGGCACTGCAAGGATATAAAATACTTGCTATCAGATTTTTCTGTAGAACACTGATGATCACATGTAGTGACAGATTATTTTTAGGAAACTCTTTTATCAAGAAGAGTTTGTCAAAAAGAGACAACTTAGACAATACACTAACATTGCTATCTCTGCTTCTTCCGGCAAACACCACACTGCTCAGTTGAGATGCCCACTTCACATAATAATTTCCTGCTGTGTGAATAATCATTCATTTTCATCATTGCTGATACTATATATTTCATTAACAGGACCACATTCTAGGTTACTATTCTGCTCTCTGAATTTAATACGTAGCCCCCAAGTGAGACATTGATGAGGCGTCTGTGGAACTTCAAGGTCACTTCTCCTTTGATACTATTTTGGGCTATGTTTTTTTTTTCCCTTTCTACAATTTTCGAAAGAATACTCTTGGTGCAGACAGACCCCGGTCGACCTTTTACGTATAATCGCTTCATATATTTCAACTGAGTTTTATCTGCTGCATTGTCTTGCTTCATTCTTTTATCTTAAATGCTATATATCTCCTTGTTTAATCTAAGTATTGTTTAATAGCCACTTGTATGGAGTCTGTTAAGCAGTAAATCAACAGAAGGATTGGAGAAAATATTGGAGAATATATAGTACAATGTTTCTATTCCAGGACACATTTAGGTGCTGTGTAAACCTAAAAAAATAGTCTTGCCTAAAACGTTATATACGTTTATGGATGAGATAGATATATCCATCTCTGTGCAGCAAACATAGGTGGAGTGGACTCTGCATACAGTGTTGTCGGCCCACTTGGCTGTATCCATAGTCCTGACCACTGGTGAGTGCCACACAAAGACAAAACTACTGGGCACGGGAATGTCAGCTTAATGCTCCTTTTAGCATTTTTACATTTTTCCCCACTTTCACTTCCATTTGCTTCTTGAAAATGTAAAATCTCCACCAATGTGATACTCTAATATTCAATACTGAAACACAAAAAGGCACAGTAAAACCAAAGAATACTCAATATCAATAAACAGAAAGTGCTAGTAAAAAGATGGAAAAACACAGGGTATTTGGTTAATATGTTTTTTGCAAAAAATGTATATTAAGCCGCTCTACTAAACGTCAAGGTATACCCGTATTAGAGCAGTCCTAACTAATGTATGTAATCCCTATCTGATGTATTTCAAAATCTGGTCATATGTATAGTACCTGTATGAGCAGGATTCAAAAAAGAAATGTCCAATGTGGACACGTACACGTAGCATAGAATGGCTTTTATGTGAACGGCTCACAGGGAGGGGTGGGAACCTCCCTAGTCTTGTATAAACAAGAAAACAATTGGTTAATACAAACACATGAGCTGTGCACACAGTGAACAGACCTGTACAGACACCAGTCACAGCACCAAGAAACTGAAACACAAAAAGGCACAGTAAAACCAAAGAATATGTGTCCCTACAGGTCTGTTCACTGTGTGCACGGCTCATGTGTTTGTTTTAACCAATTGTTTTCTTGTTTCTGCAAGACTAGGGAGGTCTCCACCCCTTCCTGTGAGCCGTGCACATAAAAGCCATTCTATGCTACGTGTCCACATTGGACATTTCTTTCTGAATCCTGCTCATACAGACACTATACATATGACCAGATTTTTAAATACATCAGATAGGGATTACATACATTAGTTAGGACTGCTCTAATACGGGTATACTTTGAAGTTTGGTAGAGCGGCATAATATAAAGTTTTTGCAAAAAACCTATTAACCAAATGCCCTGTGTTTTTCCATCTTTTTACCAGCACTTGCTGTTTACTGATATTTTCTGCAACAGAGTATTCTTTGTTTTTTCTGTGCTTTTTTGTGTTTCAGTTTCTTGGTAGTGTGAACGGTGTCCCTACAGGCTTGTTCACCGTGTGCATGGCTCATGTGTTTGATTTAACTAATATTCAATACTGTACATAATGAACTCCCACCCCATTGAAGCCTTGATCACACTTAGGTTATGCTCACACACAACAGATCTAAAACATCAACCATTACAGATATAGCTCTACATGCTGGTTATTAATATGCATAGCTATCTGTAAAGGATGATGGAACAGATGGAGTCATTTTACAACACATCTACTGTATGTAATGTTAGTAAACCCTTATATAACCCACATATAATCAATTTTGCCTTCTCACCAAGCTGATGCCTGTTGTCCTGTAGTCCATACCAGCCTTGTGTAGGTCAACAATTTTTGTCCCTGGTGTCCTTAGACATCTCCTTGGTCTTGGCCATGGTGGAGAGGTTGGAGTGTGATTGAGTGTGTGGACAGGTGTCTTTTATACACGTAACAAGTTCAAACAGGTGCAATTAGTATAGGTAATGAGCACAGTTAAACAAACTTAAACAAAAACTAATAGTTCTGTGAGAGACAGAATTTGTGCTGATTGGTAGGTGATCAAATACTTATTTCATACAATAAAATGCAAACTAATTATGTGAAAATCAAGCAATGTGATTTTATGGATTTTTTAAGATTCTGTCTCTTAAAGTTGAAGTGTACCTATGATAAAAAATTACAGACCTCTCCATTATTTGTAGGAGAAGAAACTTGTAAAATTGGCAGCGTATCAAATGCACTTACTTTCACCATGTACAGTAGGTGAGTTGTGATCACCTCTGCGACGGAGTCACTGTTTCCAATTATGCTGCCTGATATACCCACCCCCACAGTAATATAAATATTTCTGATGAAAACTTTGACCGAAACGTCAAAATGTAATTAATGGTTTGGATTACAATTAACCCCTTTCTGACATTAGACATACTATCCCGTCGAGGTGGGTTGGGCCCGTATGACCACCGACGGGATAGTACCTCATATGCGATCGGCCGTGCTCACGGGGGGAGCGGCCGGGTGTCAGCTGACTATCGCAGCTGACATCCGGCACTATGTGCCAGGAGTGGTCACGGACCACCCCCGGCACATTGACCCCCGGCACACTGCGATCAAACATGATCGCAGTGTTCCGGCGGTATAGAAAAGCATCGCGCAGGGAGGGGGCTCCCTGCGTGCTTCCTTGAGACCCTCGGAGCAATGCGATGTGCTCGCGTTGCTGCGAGGGTCTCTTACCTCCTCCCTGCAGCAGGTCCGGATCCAAAATGGCCATGGAGCTGCATCCGGGTCCTGCAGGGAGGTGGCTTCACAGCGCCTGCTCAGAGCAGGCGCCGGGAAGCCTCCCAGCTGAGCACGTCAGATCGCTGATCTGACACAGTGCACAGCAAACTGTCAGATCAGCTATCTTACACTATAACATGATGCCCCCCCGGGGAAATGTTATAGTGTAAAAAAAAAATATTCACATGTGTAAAAAAATTTAAAAAACTATTCCTAAAAACAAAAAATATATATATTGTTCCTATAAATACATTTCTTTATCTAATTAAAAAAAAAACAATAAAAGAACACATATTTAGAATCGCCGTTTTCGTAACGACCCGACCTATAAAACTGTCCCACTAGTTAACCCCTTCAGTGAAAACTGTGAAAAAAAACGAGGCAAAAAAACAATGCTTTATTATCATACCACCAAACAAAAAGTGGAATAACACGCTATCAAAAAGATGGATATAAATAACCATGGTACCGCAGAAAAAAATCATCTTGTCCCGCAAAAAAAGAGCCACCATACAGCGTCATCAAAGAAAAAATAAAAAGCTATAGTCCTCAGAATACAGCGATGCAAAAATAATTATTTTTTCTATAAAATAGTTTTTATCGTACAAAAGCGCCAAAACATAAAAAAATGATATAAATTAGGTATCGCTATAATTGTACTGACCCGAAGAATAAAACTGCTTTATCCATTTTACCAAAGGTGGAATGGTATAAATGCCTCCCCCAAAAGAAATTCATGAATAGCTGGTTTTTGATCATTCTGCCTCACAAAAATCGGAATAAAAAGCGATCAAAAAATGTCACGTGTCTGAAAATGTTACCAATAAAAACTTCAACTCGCCCCGCAAAAAACACGATGTCACATGACTCTATGGACCCAAATATGGAAAAATTATAGCTCTCAAAATGTGGTAACGCAAAAAATATTTTTTGCAATAAAAAGCATCTTTTAGTGTGTGACAGCTGCCAATAATAAAAATCTCTATAAAAGTAAATCAAACCCCCCTTCATCACCCCCTTAGTTAGGAAAAAATTTAAAAATGTAAAAAAGTATTTATTTCCATTTTCCCATTAGGCTTAGGGCTAGGGTTAGGGTTAGGGTTAGGGCTAGGGTTAGGGTTAGGGCTAGAGCTAGGGTTAAGGCTAGGGTTTGGGTTAGGGCTAGGGTTGGGGTTAGGGCTAGGTTTAGAGTTAGGGCCAGGGTTAGGGCTAGAGTTACGGCTAGGGTTAGGGCTAGGGTTAGGGTTGGGGCCAGGGTTAAGGCTACAGTTAAGGTTGGGGCTAAAGTTAGAGTTAGGGTTGGGGAAAAAGTTAGGGTTAGGGTTTGGATTACATTTACGGTTGGGAATAGGGTTGGGATTGGGGCTAGGGGTGTATCAGGGTTAGGGGTGTGATTAGGGTTACCATTGGGATTAGGATAAGGGGTGTGATTTGACTAGGGTTTCAGTTATAATTGAGGGGTTTCCACTGTTTAGGCACATCAGGGGCTCTCCAAATGCAACATGGCGTCCGATCTCAATTCCAGCCATTTCTGCATTGAAAAATTAAAACAGTGCTCAATCCCTTCCGAGCTCTCCCGTGCGCCCAAACAGGGGTTTACCCTCACATATGGGGTACCAGCGTACTCAGGACACATTTGACAACAACATTTGGGGTCTAATTTCTCCTGTTAACCTTGGGAAAATACAAAACTGGGGGCTAAAAAATAATTTTTGTGGAAAAAAAAAGATTTTTTATTTTCGTGGCTCTGCATTATAAACTGTAGTGAAACACTTGGGGGCTCAAAGTTCTCACAACACATCTAGATGAGTTCTTTAGGGGGTCTACTTTCTAAAATGGTGTCACTTGTGGGGGGTTTCAATGTTTAGGCACATCAGTGGCTCTAGATAATTTCCTTGGGGGGACTAGTTTCCAATATGGGGTCACTACTGTTTAGCTACATTAGGGGCTCTGCAAACGCAATGTGACACCTGCAGACCATTCCATCTAAGTCTGCATTCCAAATGGCGCTCCTTCCCTTCCGAGCCCTCCCATGTGCCCAAACAGTGGTTCCCCCCCCCACATATGAGGTATCAGGTATCAGGACAAATTGTACATTAACTTTTGGGTCCAATTTCTCCTGTTACCCTTGGGAAAATACAAAACTGGGGGCTAAAGAATAATTTTTGTGGGAAAAAAAGAATTTTTATTTTCAGGGCTCTGCATTATAAACTGTAGTGAAACACTTGGGGGTTCAAAGTTCTTGCAACACATCTAGATGAGTTCTTTAGGGGGTCTACTTTCTAAAATGGTGTCACTTGTGGGGGGTTTCAATGTTTAGGCACATCAGTGGCTCTCTAAATGCAACATGGCGTCCCAGCTCAATTACAGTCAATTTTGCATTGAAAAGTCAAATGGCGCTCCTTCCCTTCTGAGCTCTGCCATGCGCCAAACAGTGGTTTACCCCCACATATGGGGTATCAGCATACTCAGGACAAATTGTACAACAACGTTTGCAGTCCAATTTCTTCTCTTACCCTTGGGAAAATAAAAAATTGGGGGCAAAAATATCTTTTTTGTGAAAAAATATTATTTTTTATTTTTACAGCTCTGCATTATAAACTTCTGTGAAGCACTTGGTGGGTCAAAGTGCTCACCACACATCTAGATAAGTTCCTTAGGGGGGTCAACTATCCAAAATGGTGTCACTTGCAGGGGGGTTTCAATGTTTAGGCACATCAGTGGCTCTCCAAACGCAACATGGTGTCCCATCTCAATTCCTGTCAATTTTGCATTGAAAAGTCAACCGGCGCTCCTTCCCTTCCGAGCCCTCCCATGCGCCCAAACAGTGGTTTACCCCCACATATGGGGTATCAGTGTACTCAGGACAAATTGCACAACTTTTGGTGTCCAATTTCTTCTCTTACCCTTGGAAAAATAAAAAATCGGGAGCGAAAAAAGTCATTTTTGTGAAAAAACATGATTTTTTATTTTTACGGCTCTGCATTATAAACTTCTGTGAGGGAGTTTCAATGTTTAGGCAATCAGGGGCTCTCCAAACACAACATGGCGTCCCATCTCTATTCCAGTCAATTTTGCATTGAAAAGTCAAATGGCGCTCCTTTGCTTCCGAGCTCTGCCATGCGCCCAAACAGTGGTTTACCCCCACATATGGGGTTTCGACATACTCAGGGTAAATTGTACAACAACTTTTGGGGTCCATTTTCTCCTGTTAGCCTTGGTAAAATAAAACAAATTGGAGCTGAAATACATTTTTTGTGAAAAAAAGTTAAATGTTCATTTTTATTTAAACATTCCAAAAATTGCTATGAAACAACTGAAGGGTTAATAAACTTCTTGAATGTGGTTTTGAGCACCTTGAGGGGTGCAGTTTTTAGAATGGTGTCACACTTGGTTATTTTATATCGTATAGACCCCTCAAAATGACTTCAAATGAGATGTGGTCCCTAAAAAAAATGGTGTTGTAAAAATGAGAAATTGCTGGTCAACTTTTAACCCTTATAACTCCCTAACAAAAAAATGTTGGTCCACAATTGTGCTGATGTAAAGTAGACATGTGGGAAATGTTAATTATTAAGTATTTTGTGTGACATATCTCTGTGATTTAATTGCATAAAAATTCAAAGTTGGAAAATTGCAAAATTATCAAAATCTTCGCCAAATTTCAGTTTTTTCACAAATAAATGCAGGTAATATCAAATAATTTTTACAACAATCATGAAGTATAATATGTCACGAGAAAAAAATGTCAGAATCACCGGGATCCGTTGACGCGTTCCAGAGTTATAACCTCATAAATGGACAGTGGTCAGAATTGTAAAAATTGGCCCGGTCATTAACGTCCAAACCACCCTCGGGGGTAAAGGGGTTAAAGCTACAATTGTTCATCTATAGGGTAGTGCCGTGATTTTCTGTTTTTGATCTCCCCTACTTTCTGTTGCTCCCCTCCTGTGTACCTATTCCAGGACGAGCGGCTGGTTTGGACACCCTATGAGAATAGGTCCCAGAAGACCCTCCTTGTCATCTAATAGTGACTTGCAGCTTCCAGCAGATAGCTCTCCTGTATATTTAAAGACCTTATTCTCTCTGTATTCGTTTTACTCTTTCTTTCTTATAATCCTCATTTTGTGCATTGAGGGTTGATATTTTTGGGAGTTAAATACGTAAAATATACAATGGTTGCCATAGAATAAATGAATATTGTAACATGAGGGAGCGCAGTATTACCCAATAGGACCATCCACTCCAGACAGTCTGCTCACCAAAAGTAGCTAATTATATTTGGTAATTAAGAATTTAGCAGTTCTGTGTGGTTCTTTGGCAGTGATGCAGATTATTTTGCTGTAACATACAATATTGAATGAAGTAATCTTTATTATTTAACCTAACTGTCCTCCTCTAATCAATATTTAGCTTAATGAATAGCAATTAGTGATAGCAAATGTCACATACTGTAACTAAGTTATAACGTTTGATGCAGAATTATCTTCCTATTTTTTATATTTATACACAAAGTATAGGAATAAAGCAAAACTTAATTGTCTGGATCTAAATAATACATTTCCCTATTGATTTGTCTCTACCCCGTAATGCATTGCGCTTGTTCAGGAGGTGGCAGCTGAAGTGGAGCCCGTCTTATCTACCATGCCAGGACTACCCATCTGCCAGTCTTGAGGCTGATAACATTCTTGAAAGCTTTTTTGTGACCACGACCCTGACAAGACACATCGGACAAAATAATTTGTACAATGGTGCCTAGTCTACAATCAGCATTTTCCTGCTCATTATGAGACTTTACAGACCTTATATCGGATTAAAAAGACAATTTTGTGAGCTTTAGAGGGCAATAATCGCTTTTATTAAATTAAATCTAACAATGTTTAGACTAATGTTAAATGTCCAGTGAATGAATTATTCAACAGTTAATTAAATTCTGTTTTTTTTGCCTGATGTTAAATACATTAATGCTTTATTAAGTTGATTGTCCGCTTTGGTCAATCCCTTCTTGCTTTAACCATTAGCTGTGTCTGTTTCTATTGCCACGAGAGATCAGCTATAACCTGTGGAGGAACAAAGCAATGAGTGCTCAGTTAACCTGCAGCACCCCCACAGGAGGAAATAAGAATTGCATTGTTCCCATTTAATGGGCTGTTTGTGTAATACATGCATGAATAGGTTCTGCATATTGAGATATGGATTCTGTAGCTTTTCTCTAGATTCCAAAAGTAGTCAAAAGCCTTAAGAGTTAAATGTCCTAAAAAAAATCAATTGTTTAAATCATTTTTTGTCATAAATGTATGTCTTAATCTTAGATTAGAAATGTGATTTTTTTATTAATAAAAAAAATAGCAAATATATATTTTCCCACTGGTCCCTTCTAGATTTTTACTTCATTATTTTGCTTTAGGAAATTAACCGCAATAGACTGACTCAGACCTTATCTTTTTTATTGAAGCATCTAATGATAGCTTACAAAGGATATGAGTGCAGGTTTATCTGTGATATCACCTATTGCACATGGAGGATCCTGTGTTTTCTGCTCTGTATACAGATGTTCACTGTAATCCTGCCTGTTCTGATAATTATAGTGCTTGAACCCTCTAGGTTCAAGCAACATATTCTAATCCGATTTCTTATGTTTTATTCTTCTTCTCCGCGTTTTCCGCAATTAGTTTTCGGCCCGAACCGCTCGGCGCAGGGACCCCGTTCAGGTGGCGTTTCGAAGCCCTCGGAGGGAACAGGAGTATTTTTGGAGTTGATCCGATTTGTAGTTTTTTTTTTTAAATCGCATTTAAAAAAAAAATTCCCATAGGAATTAATGGCAACCTTTCCATGACCCCCAACTGACATGGATTGAAGCCACAGCGCAGCTGCACTGACCTTACAATGATGGCAGCTATGCTAATGTGTGGTGTCCGTATATAGGGAGATGGCTGTATATAAGTAAGATAAGTAAGTGCCCCCCCGACCTGTGTGTGATAAGTAAGTGTCCCTCCGTCCTGTGTGTGATAAGTAAGTGTACCCCCATCCTGTGTGTGATAAGTATGTGCCCCCTTCCTGTGTGTAATAAGGGTGCACCCCATCCTGTGTGTGATAAGTAAGTGCCCCCCGTCCTGCGTGTGATAAGTGCCCCCCATCCTGTGTGTGATAAGTAAGTGCCCCCTTCCTGTGTGTGATAAGTAAGTGCGCACCCCGTCCTGTGTGTGATAAGTACCCCCCATCCTGTGTATGATAAGTAAGTGTCCCTTTGTCCTGTGTGTGATAAGTAAGTGCCCCCCATCCTGTGTGTGATAAGTATGTGCCCCCTTCCTGTGTGTAATAAGGGCACACCCCATCCTGTGTGTGATAAGTAAGTACCCCCATCATGTGTGTGATATGTAAGTGCCCCACCATCCTGTGGGTGATAAGTAAGTGCCCCCCGTCCTGCGTGTGATAAGTGCCCCCCCTCCTGTGTGTGATAAGTAAGTGCCCCCTTCCTGTGTGTGATAAGTAAGTGCGCACCCCGTCCTGTGTGTGATAAGTACCCCCCATCCTGTGTGTGAAAGTAAGTGCTCCCCATCCTGTTTGTGATAAGTAAGTGCCCCCCATCCTGTGTGTGATAAGTAGGTGCCCCCGTCCTGCGTGTGATAAGTAAGTGCCCACATCCTTTGTGTGATAAGTAATTGCCCCCATCCTGTGTGTGATAAGTTCTCCCCCGTGCTGTGTGTGATAAGTAAGTGCCCCCCCCCGTCCTGTGTGTGATAAGTAAGTGCTCCCTATCCTGTTTGTGATAAGTAAGTGCCCCCATCCTGTGTACGATAAGTAGGTGCCCCCATCCTGCGTGTGATAAGTAAGTGCCCACATCCTTTGTGTGATAAGTAATTGCCCCCATCCTGTGTGTGATAAGTTCTCCCCCGTCCTGTGTGTGATAAGTAAGTGAAATCAATATGTGCATTTGCACTTTATGTATTGCGTTCTGACCATAGGCAGCGCTGGCTTCTCCCCTTTCTTGCTTCGATATTGGCTCCGTGGCTGACCACCACTGTAGCCGTGCGTCGCCTGGTCATGTGCGCCATTCTTTCTGTGTTTCCTGTGATTGATAGGCTGTTGTACACACATACAGCAGCCCTGCCCTGCCTTAGGCTCTGTTTAATTGTGCACCTGTGTCTCAGCCTGTCTCACTCTTCATCTGTGGCGCTGACTGGGCAGTGTGGAAGTTGGACCTGAAATGTCTGTTTGGACCTGGTCAACCTTTATCCTCGCTTGCCCCTCTGACGCTATGGGAGTGATTCAGAAATGCTCCAGGTACAGTTTGCATTTAATGTGGTCTTGCTTTTAATTTATTTAGGAGGCCTTTATGGCACAGCGAATATAAAAAACGTAGCGTAGGTCTGCCCCAATATGAGATTGCCGTGAAGAGGCGGGGTGGCTCAAAGAATTGATCAATTGTTTGCTGAATGTCTCATTTTGAAATACAGTTGGAAATCAATATGTGCATTTGCACTTAATGTATTGCGTCCTGACCATAGGCTGCGCTGGATTCTCCCCTTTCTTGCTTCGAATAGGAATGATTACACAGTCTCGTGTGAAGGACATGCCACATTGACAAGGGCAGTTGGAACATCTAGCTGTCAATTTAGTCATATAGTTCCAGGTAGAACCACCAGGAACTGAGAAAGGAGAGCTGTGATCAACGAAGCCAGAGAACTATAATTGAATGCAATTTATTAAAGCAGAGCCTGGACCTCTTAACATTCCATTTATTTTGGAAAGACTTAAGAAACACCCAATTATTTCTATTTTTTCGTACTCGTTATGTTCATGGCATTCGCATGCCTCGTTCAAAGGTTTTCTGGAACTTATATAAAAAAAATCTGATTTACTGATTACAATAGTCATCTAAACTTTTGGTAAGTCTCGTAAGTATCTCTCCTGTACATATCTTTTCTTAGATGTGTATTTCAGGTTTTAATTAAAATCGGTTGCGCAGCAACTCAGAAAAGCAATAGCCTTGCATTGCCAATAATGTATTGCAACATGTTGGTGTTTCCAAGCAACCGCACAGCATAGGAATCGTGAAGAAAAGGTA
Organism: Ranitomeya imitator; assembly: GCF_032444005.1. Lineage (NCBI taxonomy): Eukaryota > Metazoa > Chordata > Amphibia > Anura > Dendrobatidae > Ranitomeya > Ranitomeya imitator. The sequence continues at coordinate 71,628,172 of NC_091284.1, read as the reverse complement.
AGGGCAAAAGGGCTCAAATCAATTATGAGTAGGTAAACCACTTTGTCATGAAAACTTGAAATATTTAGTTATCTCTCTGTGTTAGTTGTTGTGACCTAATATCAGTTTACTCCTTTTTTAATAACAGGCTGACATTGGAAAAAGCTGGAGTCGCTTAAGATAGAACTAATAATAAAAGAATTAGGAGTAAAAAAAAACAGAAATTATAACATTGGAAAATAAGAAATTGTATTTAAAGAGTTAAAAAAAAGATAGTGTAAATGCTTTAATATATAGAAATCAATGTTTTGCTATGATTAAGCTCCTGGTGCGAAAACCAAACTGATCCACGGGGCCCTATTTTATCTAACAGAGGTTAACAGAGGGTCCTTTATTGCAGGGTCCAGCTACCATGTTTTTTAATTATATGGATTAGTGCTGCAAGCTGAGCTGTTTCTGAGGCCGGATTAAGAGAAACGCATGAACATTGTTATATTCAGAATAAATTTTCACCCATTTTTCACCCGTATGCAATTCAGATGTCATCCATATGCCTGATTTTACATCTGCATGACATCCAGTTTTAAACATCAGCAGTAAATAAAATGTATCGGACCAAATACCGTTTTTTCCTATGTTAAGTATTGCAATCTTTTAAAATCGGATGTTACACAACTGATCCTTATGGGATCCGATTTTTTGAGCATTCAAAAATTAAATAGGCGACTCTCATCTGAAATATGGTAAACACTAATGCATGCTGCAATTTTTTCACACTCAGTCTATGTGTAAAAACTGTCATCTAATGTTGAGCCGAGTGCCGTCCAAGTCCAAATTTTAACATGGGCAGCTCACGTCATACTTCCATTATTATGTGTCCTACACTTCAGTATGACTACACAGTGGCATCTTATACAGGTATAAATCTGGAATTCTTTCAGACATATTCCTTCGATGTATACTACATATGCTGTGTCAATAGACCCTGTGGTACTGAAGTTACGTGGAAGTGCTCTGATTACTATGACTTTATGCTCTCCTAACCCCACAGTGTATTATACAGAGTGGACAAAATGGGTTAAAAGAATTTATAAAAATACATATTGCCATAAGACCTCATCTGACTCCATACATTGGCTCTGCAGGTCCTAGGTACTCCTCAAGTCTTTGGTTCTCATAGTCTGGAAGCCCAAATGTTCAAGTGGGGGGTGACACATGTCAATGGCATACATTGCCCTCCATGTGTCAGCGTGGACTTCAGTGCTGGAAAAATCAAAGACTCAAACAGAGGACTTGAGGAACTGTTAAGATGGTGTATGGGGTCAGGTGACTGCCTAGGATTGGAGGATAATATGTTTTTTTTTTTCACTTTAACTGCTTCTTGGTCATCAAAAAAGCCCCGTAGAATGACAACTATTTGGCTGGATTTGTGCTAATTAAATACCGAAAATTTCTGATTCACTAGATTCTGAAATGTTTGGGAAATTTGTAATGAATTCAATTTGCTACAGATTTATTTGTTCATCTCTATTTAGGACCGCTTAGGCATTGAGGTTGGGTGTAAGCTCTGAATCTTCTATAGATTCACCCCTATAGCCAATGGTAATACAAGTAGCAAGCAGAGATCAGAAACAGTCGGAGGCCGGTCAACTGAATGTCGGGAGAGATGACGATCGTCCATGTCCGATTTTGGAACTGCCGATCAAATTGTTCTCCCAAAGATAGGCCACCGGTAGAGAAATTTGCAGTTTGCCTTTCTCATATAGAACACAGGAGAACTCGGAAGAACACGGCACCCCTGTGTATGTGAGAAACGGCCAAAATGGCTGGCAGCCAAACAATAGTCGGAAACATCGCCTTACAGACATTTAGTGTGTATGAGGGCCATCAGGCTACATTCACACATTTGTGTTTTACCTTTCGAGAGACACATAACCTTATTATCAGGTGTAATTCTAGTTTCCTCTATTTATTTTTCTCATCTCTATTTCACTGAAGCAGGCAGACCATCTGAACTAATTTTATCCATTGACTATTAATAATGTATTAGTTAAAAACAGATGAACATTGGATGGATTTCTGCAGTGCGAAGGCTGTCTTCAGTGTGTCATCCATTTTAGATGGCTTTCCATAGACGTTACTGGCTGTGTAAGGCTCATGCACACAACAGATGCGAGAAGGACATGCGCAGAGTCTCAAAGACCAGAGAAGTTGATCCATTTTCAAAACTGATGTTTGTATGGATTATTGAAACTCTATGGGTCAGTGTCCTATCCGAGAAAAATAAGGACACTAGGATGTTTCACATGGATCATGGATTGGCCTGGTTCATACAGCCGCATCCACACCTGGGCCAGTCCCAGGCAAAGCCCCATGCTTGTGTGCTCTGCTCTGCAGGAACCCGGCCTCCCATCTTCCTTTGTGAGTATCTAGAGCTAATGTGTTAAACAATTGTAAAACTCATTACTTAAAGGTCTGTCTGCTGACTGGAAGAAAGCAAGTAGGAGCCAGCTGTTGTCTGGACTGATAAGCCTGGGTAACATAAAACATCAGCATCTACAGAGTTTATGTGTCACCCGAAGAAAACAACATCATCTGATAAATTACGTGGGAAAGAGAATGAATTACAATGCACTGCTACTAATCCATACAACAATGGCCATCTGCTTGGTGTAATTCAGGTTATTGCTTGGACAATAGATTTGATGGAAGCGTCGGTATCTTCATTAACAGACCAGCAGGCTGATTATTCATCTAGCGTTAAGAGAAAATGTAGCTAATGTCAGTCATTAACAGCCATACTCATCTGTTTCAAGCCCATTAGTAAAGTACAACTAATTAAGTTACACAAGTTAAAAAAAAAATGACTTAATTAGAATCATTCCATTCCACTGTAAGACCGTACGGTGCATTTGTGGGACAATTCTCCGACAAGATGGGCCTGGCTGCTTTGTATGGCTTTTACGAGAAAAATGGGCTCAGAAATCTGATTTTATTAAAGGAGCAATCCAGAAAATCCAACGCTCTGTGTTATACATAGCGCAGGGTCTAAATTAGCGGTGCATGACTTTCATCTCTGGCGTTCTTTAAGCCCCTGAATTGTCGACCCTCTTAGACACCCTACATGGCAGAACATATGTTATTTTTACTGGAGTATTATTAATTACTAATCAATGAGAATATTTGGGAGGTGATTAGTGATAAGCGAGTTTACTCATTGCTCGAGTTTTCCCCAACACGCTCGGGCGGTCTCCGAGTATTTGTGACTGCTCGGAGATTTAGTTTTTGTTGACGCAGCTGAATGATTTACGGCTACTAGCCAGCCTGAGTACATGTGGGGGTTGCCTTGTTGCTAGGGAATCTTCACATGTGTTCAGGCTGGCTAGTAGCTGTAAATCATTCAGCTGAGGCAAGGAAAACTAAATCTCCGAGCAGTCACAAATACTCGGAGGTCACCCGAGCATGCCGGGGAAAACCCGAGCAATGAGTATACTCACTCATCACTAGAGGTGATTAAATGATCACTGTACTTGTAGACAATTTGTAAATCTGAAAATATATATATATATTAATTATGATAACTTATGCTTGATAAATCTCCCGTAAGTTGCAGTCTTTAGGTATCCCTTATGGTTTTTAACTTGCTGTCCAATGCTTGTTGTTAGGGTCTTTCACATCGTTTAGGCAGCTATTCAGTGGCTCCGTTGGGTCTTACGATCCAAACCCCCGCAGTCTTCTATGTCTGAGTGTCCACCTCTACTAGGCTTACACGCCTGAAAATGACCACTGAACAGCTGCCTAGACGCAATGTGAAAGCACTTTTAAAGGAAACTGTCCACAGGTTTTTGCTACCTCATCTGAGAGCAGCATCATGTAGGAAAAGAGACCCTGATTCCAGTGATGTATCACTTAGTTTACTGGGTGCATCAGTTATGCCACAAGTAGAGTTCTTAGATGTAGCATGTACCAGAGCTCAGAAAGCTGACTGCCCACATCACAGCTTTCAATGTACACTCTCTAGTGACAGTGAGCTGCTTATCAGGGGAGGGGGCGGAGCCAGACCAGTGCACGTTGGTCAGGGAACTGATAATCTCCTGGTGATAAAACCTTAGCACACAGCCTAATAAATGAAACATCACTGAATTTAATGTCTCAGCTGCTAAATCATGCTGTCCTCAAATTATATAGCAAAAAACTGCTGACAGATTCCCTTTAAGTGTTATCTGCTTATTGCACTACAGACTCCAGTACAAATTACAGACAACATAGGCAGATCTTTATCTCTTACCCCTTAATTCTCATCTATCAGGCACACAGGCATAACATAGAGCTGGACTTTCAGTTTTAGACAAAATATTGGACAATTGCAAGAGGAATGTAAACTAGTTCCTGCTCCTATAGTACTGGCAGAATGCTATTAAAAATAATTGATGGAAAGCGTCCTTTTATAGCACTCTACATTTGGTGCAAATAAGTCAAAGGTGGTTTGGCTCAATTAGTCTACGGGGTGGAGCTTGTAGATTTGGTTATTGACATTGACTAATCACGTGCCCTTTCAGCATATAGATGAAGCTGATAAATAATGTATTCTGAGTTCAGGACCTCCACTAAATGTTCACGAGCAGCCATTTATAATGAGAATTTCCTATGAAATTCACAATGAAAGCAAAATGAACAGTTTCCCAGCAGTCTGCAATGATTTAATGTCCCTTTACTGCTGTAATGAACATTTCACATGGCCTCCCCCCTCATTTATACAGGGAGGAAGCATAAATTGTAGCCATTCTCTTTGCAACGGTTTCGAGGTCTTCATATAAACTTAAGCTAAGACTTGCTGAATCCGAAATAACAAAATAATATTGTATTCCTGTATTACCATTCATCTTAATCATATTACATGCATGTTTTTTATTCTGAATATTTTCCCTTAAGCTTTTAATATCAAATGGACAATCATGTAAAATCATTGCTTTTAACAAGCGCAACAGAGGGAGAATATGTGCAGCACAGATGGCGTAAGGAAAGAGAAAATGGTTCTGCATATGTTATGCAAATGAAATTGGGTGCTAGGCATCGGGAGAATTATAAGAATGAATGTGTGACTAGTGAGCGCAGATTGAGTTTTGAAGGAGTATATGTGGGCTGCGCGGAGATTATCGAGAGGTGTGAAATTTCACTCTGCAGAAGGAGCGGTAAAGGGAAAAATAAAAAGTTGAATTCTTGTAAGTTCAGGACAGATATCTCTTAAATTCACTGTACACAATCTGCCTAAGGGTAAAAAAGTCACACCGTTAACCTGTGCATGAGAAGCTGACGTTCTGCGGTTATGTAGCATAACCTTATATGTTTAACGGAGATATATTTCACTCTTGCCGCCCACCTTCGGGCGCTGAAATCTCCAGTACAACAATCCTGATGACAAAAGTGATTGACATTCGTAAGAATAACACAAAAGTAAAAAATATAAGCCGAGGAGGAATAAGGGCACGTTCATTGTATTCTCTACTCCGTCCCCCAGCACCTCCCCCCTTCCCCTTCATTTCTGCTGAAGACTTTGCCTCTTTCTTTAAACAGAAGATTGATACGATCAGAGAAAGCTTTGGCCCACAGCACCCACTGCTCCTCTTAGCTGCTCAACCCTGCTCCTCCAAAACCAGATTCTCCACCACGACAGATCAGCTCTCCACCCTCCTGTCAAGATCACACCTCACCACCTGTACGCTTGACCCGCTCCCATCCCACCTCATCCCTAACATTTCCACGATCTTCATCCCAACCCTAACGCACGTCTTCAACCTTTCACTCACAACAGGTGTCTTCCCCTCATCCTTCAAGCATGCCAAGGTCACACCCATCCTCAAAAAGCCCTCCCTCGACCCATCCTCAGTGTCTAGCTATCACTCGATATCTCTTCTCCCTTACGCCTCCAAATTGCTGGAGCAACATGTCTATCTTGAACTGTCCTCCCACTTCTCCTCCTGCTCCCTCTTTGATCGGTTACAATCAGGCTTCCATTTCCATCACTCAACTGAAACTGCCCTAACTAAAGTCACCAATGACCTACTAACTGCCAGGAGCAAGCGACACTATTCTGTCCTCCTTCTCCTGGACCTGTCTTCTGCATTTGACACTGTGGACCACTCACTTTTGTTACAAATCCTCTCATCTCTTGGTATCACAGACTTGGCCCTTTCCTGGATCTCATCATATCTGAGAGACTGAACATTCAGTGTCTCCCTCCCTCACACCACCTCCTCACTTCGCCCCTTGTCAGTCGGTGTCCCTCAAGGCTCTGTTCTAGGAACCCTACTCTTCTCCATCTACACTTTCAAGCTGAGACAGCTCATAGAATCCCACAGTATGCAGTACCATCTCTACGCTGATGACACGCAGATCTACCTACCCGGACCTGACCTCACCTCCTTACTGACCTAAATCCCGCACTGTCTGCTATTTCAGCCTTCTTTTCTGCTCGCTTTCTACAACTGAACATAGACAAAACAGAATTCATCATCTTTCCCACATCTCACTCTACCCCTCCACCAGACCTACCCATCAATGTCAATGGCTGCTCACTTTCCCCAGTCCCACACGCCCGGTGCCTTGGGGTGATCCTCGACTCTGCCCTCTCTTTCAAGCCACATATCCAAGCCCTCGCCTCCTCCTGTCATCTCAAACTCCAAAAAATTTCCCAGATCCGTTCTTTCCTTGACCGTAGCACTGCGAAAACGCTAGTGCATGCCCTTATCATCTCCCGCCTCGACTACTGCAACCTCCTACTCTCTGGACTCCCCTCTAGCACTCTCGCACCACTCCAATCCATCCTACACTCTGCTGCCTGACTAATCTCTCTGTCTCCCCGCTATTCCCCAGCCTCTCCCCTGTGTCAAGCCCTTCACTGGCTTCCTATCGCCCAGAGACTCCAGTTCAAAACCCTCATACTGACATACAAAGCCATCCACAACCTGTCTCCTCCATACATCTGTGACATGGTCTCCCGGTACTTTCCTACACGCAACCTCCAATCCTCTCAAGACTTCCTTCTCTACTCCCCTCTCATCTCTTCTTCCCACAACCGCATCCAAGACTTCTCCCGTGCTTCCCCCATACTCTGGAACTCTCTACCCCAACACATCAGACTCTCGCCTACAATAGAATCCTTCAAAAAGAACCTGAAGACTCACCTCTTCCGACAAGCCTACAGCCTGCAGTGATCCTGAAGTTACTGAACTGCCGCACAACCTGCCCTACCCTCTCCTAGTGTTTCATCACCCATCCCCTGCAGACTGTGAGCCCTCGTGGGCAGGGTCCTTATGTACCCGTGTGCCTTGTTATCTGCTCATGTTTTATGTATTTGTCTATATTTGCCCCGTATTCACATGTAAAGCGCCATGGAATAAATGGCGCTATAAAAATGTATAATAAAATTATAATAATAAATTGTAATACGTTCCTCAACATTGAAATTGCCACACCAAGAAGGAAAAGTTGTGGAATTATGGAACTCACGGGATACATAGACATGTTAATGATATGCAAATGATGAGGAAATTTAAACATTTTCAAACCTTGATTTATTCATTATCGATAGTGATGAGCGAGTGTACTCGTTGCTTGGGCTTTCCCGAGCATGCTCAAGTGGCCTCTGAGTATTTGTTAGTGCTCGAGATTTAGTTTTTGTTCACACAGCTGCATGTGATTTACAGCTACTAGCCAGCCTGAGTATACGTGGGGATTGCCTGGTTGCTAGGGAATCCCCACATGTAATCAAGCTGGTTAACAGTCGCAAATCATGCAGCTGCGGCAAAGAAAAATACATTTAGTAGCAGTCACAAATACTCACCCAAGCATGCTCGGGAAAACCCAAACAACGAATATATTCGCTCATCACTAATTATCGAGCATGAGCACCAAGAACAGAAATCTCCACACATAAATGCATTGGCATGAAAAAAAATAAGGTTAATAATGGCTGTCTGAGGAATTTTCTGCCACACTGACTCACCTGTGCACATAAATCATAAAGATCTGCTGCTAGCAGCATCTTTTGCAATTGTTGATTAATGATGTCCCAGTTGTGAATGATTGGAGAGAAGTCTGGAGATGCTGCAGGCCATGGTAACACATTGAGACAATGCAGACTGCTCACGGTAGTGCAAGCAACATGCATCCTGGTGTTGTTGTGTTAAGAAATAGATTCTGGTACATTTTGGAGAAATGGCAGTGCCACTGGTGTCACAACAAAAGCAGAGCTATTAGTGCACCTGGAATGAATACTTGAAGTATATCATGTAACTACTAGTGATGAGCGAGTGTGCTCGTTACTCGGGTTTTCTGAGAATGATCAGGTGTTCTCCGAGTATCTTGGGCGTGCTTGTAGATTATGTTTGTGTCCCCGCAGCTGCATGATTTTCTGCTGTTAGACAACCTGAACACATGCAGGGGTTGCCTGTTTGTTAGAGAATCCCTAAATGTATTCAGGCTGTCTAGCAGCTGCAAATCATGCAGCTGCGGGGACTCATACATAATATACAAGCACGTCCAAGATACTCGGAGAACAGCTAAGCATGCTCAGAAAACTCAAGTAATGAGCACATTCGCTCATCATTAGTATCTACACATCATAATCGTGGGCGTATTACCGATGTGACATTCCCTCATGATGGCCTTTCAAGGCATTTGCCCCTTGGTCCCTTCAGACTCAAAGAAAGGTACATAGTGATGCATGGTATTTTGCAAGTGAAATTAGACGTCATATACCAAGCCTACAATGTCAAGCAATGTCTACACAAGGCACAATATCGGGCTATGAGCCAGAGACCCAGCTACAGGTGTTTCATTGACCTCATGCCACTACTCTCGAAGGCTAGGATAAAGCAGATCAAGACAGCAATGGCGACTATAATGTAGCCCTAGTCTTTTGAGCATTGAGTCCCACTTTCACCTTGGACACAATAATAACTGGAGATTGGTCAGGAGACCATGTGGACAACGCCATGAAGGGGCTTACATAAGGGAATGGGAAAGTGTCCCAGGAACCGTTTTTCAACATAACACCAGTTTGCATGTTGCTCTCGCTGCAGTTAACAGCCTGTGTGGCCTAAACATGCTACTATGGCCTGCAGCCTCTCTGTAGTTGTTTTCCATCAAGTACATCTGGGACAACATTGTTTGGCAATTGCAAAAGGGAGCTGCCAGCAGCTGATCTTGATGACTTGTGTACCCAAGTGCTTTTAACGAGGCAGAGAGCATCCCGAAATGAGTAAGTGCAGAGATTTCTGCCCATGGTGCTCAATACTTGAAACTGAATAAATCTAGATGTTTTGAAATAAAATTTCTATTTTTTCCCCACTCGCTAATTATTGACAAGATTATTAAACCGGTAATTTTAATAATTTTACAAATTTTTCTTTTTGGCGATGGAATTTCAATGTTGATGAGTGTAAAATGTTCCCTCATATACCTACAAAGGGAACTTAATTAAAGAGATGTCCAAACATAAAGTCTAAACTCAATGCTAGGGCAAAGTAGGTAGCGGGGTAGATAGACTACGGTAGGTAGCCATAATGGCACAATTAGTGTGCGTATTACGGGATAAATCAAAGCTGTTGGTTTAGTTATTTTCCTCCAGTGTAATGCTACACGTCAGGGTTAAAAGATAGGGAGACGAGCCTTGGGCATGGGGAGAACTTGCCAACACTTGATAAAACTAAGCAGGAGGGAAGAGGATGACTGTTGTCAGTAAATTTACTATAATTTATTCCAGAAATTAGAGTAAATTAATGTAGTAAGAGGAATTTGCCTCTAAATAAGTCTGGACCCCGAAGCTTATATGAGTAAGACCTGTGTATGAATGCCTGTGTAAAATAAATGTCCCCCGATATGTCGCTGGAAGATAAGAAGATTCATGGTTACATGTATAGGCCATATTATGACCAAAGACAGAATTTGACTCTGATCCGTTAGTTCAGGAAAGTTTTTCCTGATGACATATTTCTGGATATCTTATTACTGGCAGTAAATATTATGGATCTTACCCAGAACTTAATATTGATATATGCATGAGCTCTTCCAATACGAAGTTCACCTTCTGGCTTTTCATAACTTGTATCATCATCAGGTCATTTCCATCTAAATCTCAATCAATCAATATTTCACCGTACCAAGGAAAGTCCAAACTATCCACATTGTAACAGCTTGCAGAGTCTTTACGCTCTTGCTTCGTGTTGAAAACATTATTTTTGCAGCAAAAATGGAAAATCTCCAAGGCATTAATAATTAAAAATCCTATTTATTATAAGTTAGTAAATAATATTTTTCTGCAGACTTTTACTTTTTTTCTGCTAATACTTTCTTCGCATCTGTGAACCATCACTGTCAGTTAAAAATAATGAATCATCACATATATTGACGTATATAATATAGAAGTAGTCATCCCCCACAGACCGATTTTCAGCTACATTAGTCTATTTCTCCATAAATAACAAGCATATAAGACTTACAGAGAAGAGATTTCAAGCTTTTCAAGTGTCTCTGATTTTTTTTGTGTTTTCAGCTGATTAACTGCAACATCAGGGTTTGATTCAAGGCAAATAATGCTTAAAAGGGGTAAAGTCATTTTGTGCCATTTCATATAAACAAACAGTAAAAACAAGTTTAAGAAATATTTTATTCTGTCTTATTAGAAAAGTATGATTCTAAATATGTGCGGCTGAATTATACTGTGTGTGGGGGTTGCATTATACTGTGTGTGTGGGGCTGCATTATACTGTGTGTGTGGGGCTGCATTATCCTCTGAGGGGGCTGCTTTATACTCTGGGGGACTGCATTAAACTGTGTGTGGGGGGGCTGCTATATACTCTGGGGGGCTGCATTAAACTGTGTGTAGGGGCTGCATTATACTCTGAGGGAGCTGCGTTATACTCTGGGGGGCTGCGCTATACTGTGTGTGGGGGGCTGCATTATACTGTGTGTGTGAGTGGGCTGCACTATACTGTGTATGTGTTTGGGGGGCCGAATTATGCTGTGTGGGGGGCTGCATTATACTCTGAGGGGGCTACATTACACTCTGAAGGGGCTGCATTATACTCTGAAGGGAGGCTGCAGTATACTCTATGAGGGGGGCTGCATTATACTCTGAAGGAGGCTGCAATATACTCTATTAAGGACCATGGGGAGTACATTTTACTATATGTACTATATGGGACATGCATTATACTGTATTGAGGACTATCTGAACCACAGTCATTCTTCCTCAGCCGGAGTGTGGGTAGGTGCACACGGTCAGTAAACTATGCTGGTTGGACGCTGTGTACTTGTGCAGTGTCCAGATGTTATAGTATAATGGATGGGATTTCAAGAAATCCCATCCCCACTATGCGTGCACTGAGACCCTCAGCTCACCTGCAGAGACCAATCGCTGCATGCCTATTTATTTTGCAGAGACGTGAGTCACCCGTACAATGTATTGGACGTGGTGAATCACCTGCGTTCTATAGCCGGCAGCGCTTTGGACGTAGCGGACATGTGGTGCATACATAGTGCTGCAAATTACTGAACGTGGGCACGAAACCCTAAAGTGGCCAAGAACCAAGCATCGAACGACTTCAATATTGTCGATCGCACTCATTTACCGACCTGAAATGTTTCTGTGTGATGGTGCAATATGTTAGCATTTGGAGCCCCACTTTAAACTTTTGCCCAAAGCCCCACTTTGTCTAAAACTGGTCCTGGGTGCTATGTATTTTGTTTTATGTATTTGTCAGTCTAAAAACTGTGAAATTGCTATTCCATTGTGCGACTGCTTCCTTTATACAGTAGCGCGGTCTGAAACGACAATCTCCTTTTTGTACTAATGCTGCAGCAGCTGTAATATTCATGGGCAATTATTGCCGCTGTGACAATCACAAACCTTTCAGGTGAGAAGCTCCATAACGCCCTTCTCATCTGTACCTTCCAATATCACCCAATGTGTGCTTGTCCCCCACCCTTTTTTATTCTAAGTCATCTTATCTTAAGTTATTTTCATCTATTTGTTGACCATTTTCCTTTTCGGTATACTAGAAGACACAATAAATATTATGTAAGTCATAAAGGACAGGTCTTTTTGGTCCCAATTATCACATTTAGCTTGATTTATCTAACCCATTGTCTGTCCAGATTTGTACATACTAATGTAGATTTTACACTGGAGCCTGATACTTCAATTATTTTTAGAAAGTAATAACAAATCTATCTATCTATCTATCATCCATCTATAATCTATCTATCTATCTATCTATCTATCCATCTATCTATCTATCATCCATCTATCATCCATCTATAATCTATCTATCTATCTATCTATCTATCTATTATCGATCTATCTATCTATCTCATATTTGTCTTCTTATCTATTTATCTATATATTTATTTATTTATTTATGTATCTGCTTTGATCTTTTTGACAATTTTTTTTTGATAATGAGCACATTATATTAGCCATTTAGCACTAATTCCTATTTGTGAAAGTAAATTAAGCGTATGAACATTAAAAAATAAAGTTTATTCAAAGGATTAATTGAAGAATTCACTTCATTGAGCTCAGTAATAAGCATAAACTGTCAATTGTGGGGTAATGCTGCTATTTGCTAATATCTTCAGCATTGTACATTTGAAAATATGAATTCAAGAGTATATCATTTGTTTATTTCTTGTTAAGATACAGTAAAGTTTTTCTTTTTTTCTAGCACCAGGTAGATGCAGACTAAGGCCACATTCAGACGTCTATGATTTTCACTGCAAGCACTGGGATACTCTATGGGGCCATTGACATGTGCCATATATTTTTCAGACTGAGTGGAAAATATCGGAGGAATGTCCAATTACATTCAAGCGAGATCCAATTTTCACAGACTGTCAGAATGGAGAAGGTGGAGAAATAGTTTTTGTCTAAATCAATTTTGTCTAATTGTTTTTGTCTTTCTCCACGTATAAGAAAATCGGATGACACTCGTGCCACACTCTGATCAAACTCTTCTCAAAGTCTCCTCAGAATAATAGATCTGATTTTCTCGAACGTGAAACAATCGGACTTCTATATGAGTCCCAACAGAAGTTGGCCACCTTTTGGCTCTTCTATGTGCTTGAGCTAAGTGAACCTAAAATTGGAATTAACATACTAATTTAATCATCATTTTCCATTTGGCATTGATGTTCTGAGTGTACACAAAGCAGGAACACAGTTATCTATGCAAGATAACAGGTTGGCATCAACACAATGTATAAAAACCTCACTACTCCTAATACACCATACAAGGATTCATCTGCACAAGTGTCAACGAAGCCTTCCGAACAAGCAGTGCAAAACGCGCGTCGGGGCAGAGAGACGCCCGGGATATCCACGTGCACACCACCGGTAATATATGCCCTTACATCATTTTACTATGTGTACCTTATTTATTAGCAGTGCGGCTCACAATTATCCCATTGGCAGATTTACTTTGTTCAGAACATACTGGCTGTTAACCCTTTGTGTTCTTAACGCGGCATGTTTTGCATTACTGCCTTCGTTAATATAGGTTCAGCCAGGTGTTTATGAATCTTTTGTTCTGCCTCATTGTTTATCGCTCCATTGTGAAATATCTTAAGGTCACTAGGGTTGAGCGACTTTTGTTTTTATAGGATCGGGTCGGATTTCACGAAACCCGACTTTTTCAAAAGTCGGGGCGAGTGAAATCGGCCAATCCTATAGAAAAGTCGGGGTCGGGGTCGGCCGAAACCCGAAACCCAATGCAGTGCATTGGGTTTCCAATGGTTCCCAGGGTCTGAAGGAGAGGAAACTCTCCTTCAGGCCCTGCGATCCATAATAATGTGTAAAATAAAGAATAAAAATAAAAAATATTGCTATACTCACCCTCGGACGCGCCCTGGTTGTAACCGGGAGCCTTCCTTCCTAAGAATGAGCGCCTGAAGGACCTTTCGATGACGTCGCGGCTTGTGATTGGTCGCGTGAGCGGTCACATGGGCGTCACGCGACCAATCACAAGCCGCGACGTCATCGAAAGGTCCTTCAAGCGCTGATTCTAGGAAGGAAGGCTGCGGGTTACAACCAGGGCGCGTCCGAGGGTGAGTATAGCAATATTTTTTATTTTTATTCTTTATTTTACACTTAAATCTGAATTCCGATACCGATTACCGATATCTTAAACATATCGGGAATCGGTATCGGAATTCCGATACCAGATTCAGAAGATCGCCGACCTCATGGCCGACCCCACACAGGGGTCGGGTCGGGTTTCATGAAACCCGACTTTGCCAAAAGTCGGCGACTTCTGAATCTGGCCGACCTGTTTCGCTCAACCCTAGTCGTCACCACATGCTTACCCTTAGAATTGTTTACATGTTTGCACTGTGCACTTTTTTACTTTTTCAGGATATTTCCTCATTAATATGATAATTACATGTAGTGCACTGTGTTGGGCTACATAATTTAATATAACTTGTGCTAACATGGTACCCCTTGGGATTGCATGTTTTTATAGTGTTTTATTTTTGTATCAATAAAATATTACGTTTAATATGAAGTGCCTTATCATTATACTAATATACTTCTGGTAACAAATCTTAGGACTAACGAGTGCCCAGCTGCAGCTTCCTAGGTCTACTTCAGGCACTCAGTAGCCAACGTGAAACACATCTTGCTGCACTCTTGTTATCCAAAGTGAATGAGCCTGCCCTAAATCTACAATTACTGTTTGTTAGTGTATAAACCCTTTGTATGTTATGTTTCAGTTAGTTAAGGGTTATACACAGACAGGCAAGAAATCTGACCTTCCCATGGGCTGAAAAGCGGCTGGCAGCACGATGGCTCAGTGGTTAGCATTGTTGATTTGCAGCACTGGGGTTCTGGGGTCAAATCCCACCAAGGAAAACATCTACAAGGAGTTTGTAGGTTCTCTTGCCAGTGTTTGGGTGGGTTTCCTGACATACTGAGAGGGAATTTAAATCGTGAGCTTGAATGGGGACAGTGATGATAATGTATGTAAAGTGCTGCGGAATATGATGCCGCTAAATAAATAGTTTGAATAGTTTTATAGTTTGAAAAAAAAAAAGAGTTTTGTTCATGAGGTACAACAATGAATAGATTGTTATATTATTAGTGATGACATTCTATATTGAGTGTATGGAGGAAGCATATGCATGGAGTTCTTCCATAAATAATGAGCGCTAGTAATTCCCAAAATATTAATAGAAACGCCACTACTTTATGAGCAGGAGTGATATAGGATTATACATTACTTCTGTGTCACTTGTTCACCAAATATACAGTTCTGTACCAGGCAGGGTCTAGTGTTCCTTAGCCCAGTGGCAATAATGGGGAACCTCGATTTTCGGTAACCCTCTGACCTTACGGTATAACAGCACTTGATTGTATGATGGACCACTTTTACAATCAAATATGTTATAGAATAAACCTTTTCTGTAAAAGTGATCCTCCAAGTAGTCTTTAGTGGTAGTACATCTACCCTTAAAGTTTCTCTAATTTGGCTAAGGACTCCGTTTTCTTAGGGGGAATCTGTCACCAGGTTTTTGTCACCTCATCTGAGAGCAGCATAAGATAGGCATAAAGGTCATCATTCCAGCGATATGTCACTTACTGGGCTGTATGCTGTCCTTTTAATACAATCCCCGTTTTCTCTGTGGCAGATCTAGCAGTGATGAGAATGCTGAGCTCTGTATAACCCCACCCACACCACTGATTGGCATCTTTCTGTGTACAATGTGCATAGGCAGAAAGCTACTAATCAGTTGTGTGGGCGGAGTTATACAGAGCTCTTGAATATGAAGGACTACATGGCAGTAATTTTACTAGTCCTCTAGTGATAATCTCCTGCTGATAAAAGATTTTCTCAAAAATTCAGCAAGCAGCCCAGTAAGTGACACATCTCTGGAATAAGGGTGTCTGTCCCTTTATTATACTGTGGCAAAGAACAAGTGTAAGGCCCAATCCATGACCAGCATGTATCAGACACTGTCCGTATGATTCTATCCAGATATTTTTGACTTTGAAACATTTCAGAAAGAAACATAACTTAAAAGCCACCAGGAACCAAGCTTCATGGAAGACTAGTTGGACAGGGTGGTCCCCGGTGGCCTCTCACTGTCCGCTGCCAGTGACTGACAGATGTCTTCCTATACATTCTTGCAGCTGTCACCCGTCTCTCTGTAAGGGTGTGACAGAGACTGTTATGCACCTGCCCCTGCAGGGAAAAATTGTAAAGTGTGTACTATGACATGTGTATTCATTGCAATTTATGGTGTAGTGTAATATGTGAAATGCGTAGAATGTTATAAGTACCATAGAATATTATAAATATTGATGCTACTGTGTGGGTACTGTATTAGTGCTGCCTAAGGTAACTCTGTACACTCAGTTCAGGTTTAGGGAAAGAATAGGATCTACGTTAGTATTTAGGTAGCGATAGATAGGAACTTTACAATCCAGAGTAGTTGCAGATAGATTAAGATAGGCAGTGGTAGGTCTATTGGTGTGTTAGTATAACAATTGTTTCACATATTGTTAATGTAGGTGAGTAATGTAAGCTGTGTGCTAGAATGTAGGTGAAAGATTAAATCATCCCAGCAACAGACTGCAGGAACAGACAGTTAAATGTTTGGGACCAGCCCAGTATGGGATGGGCAAGGTCAAGCTAGAAGGTGAGTCATTTCCTGGTTTATTCAGTCTGAGTAAGTGAGAGGTTCTTATGAAGTTCAGGTTCAAGCTGCACTTGGCTGGAGGCACGGGGAGTGCATACAGTTCTGGCAGCATGAGGTCATACCAATTTTCCTTTGGACCTTCCTGTAACGCATGGGGCCTATGGCCTGAACTAGTCACTGAAGAGTGTGTCTTAATCCCTTCCATACAGAGGAAACCAGACAGGGAACCATGTGGGGGAAACATAGAGGATCTCGGGTGTGTTATTGGGCTGGATGGGAAATCCCTGGGGCTGACAGAAGGACCAAACTTAGGATAATCTGAGCTGAACTTAAGAAGAGGCTTGAAATGTTCTGTGTTGATGAAACTGAAACTGATGCTGCACCGGAAACTGTATGTTAAGGACTATTGCATCTGAACTGTCCCATCAGCAAAATGGTGCCTTGGTGGCGCATTCGCATATTGAGATCTTAGCTCAGTATTGAGATAAAGTTTAAATCTGCACATGTGCCACCCTTCGGGTGCCATTTTGCTGATGACATTCTGATGCCGTGGCCTCCTGAAGCCATATTGCTGAAGACCACTGGGAGATGAATGTGCATAAGTGCCACTAGCAGCAAGGGTGGCGCTAGCGAGAACTTCAAAATAAGAGGTTCATACAAACATAGAAGGGCCACAACAGAGCCCAAAACGCTACCTACAGTCCTGCCCCGATGTAAGAAGAGAATAGTGTATGAAAACTCCTAAGGCTACTTTCACACCAGCGTTTTTTTCAATACGTCGCAATGCGTCGTTTATGGGAAAAAACGCATCCTGCAAAGTTGTCTGCAGGATGCGTTTTTGCCCCATAAACTGACATTAGCATTGCGACGCATTGACACACGTTGCAACCGTCGTGTGACGGTTGTGCCGTGTTGTGGCGGACCGCCGGGAGAAAAAAACGTTACATGTAACGTTTTTTGGTGCTGAAGGTCCGCCATTTCCGACCGCGCATGCGTGGCCAGAACTCCACCCCCACCTCCCCGCATCTCACAGTGGGGCAGCGGATGCGCTGGAAAAATGCATCCGCTGCCCCATTGTGCGGCGCATTCACAGCTAGCATCGGTATGTCGGCCCGACGCTCTGCAACGGGCCGAGTCCGACGCTAGTGTGAAAGTAGCCTAACATGAATTAAACAAGAACCAGGAGGCGGATTTTAAATTAAATCACTATAAAAGCGCCACTATGACCATAGTTTTATTTTTCCATACTGAATAGTTCCCTTATAACACTATAAAGTTTCAGAGACAAAGATACCTGGCTGAAATTATACAGCTAGTGACTGATATATGCTGCCCGTAGTCTGGGCAACATGTATCAGATGTCAGGGAGCCTGTAAAAAAAAAATGCATTATCGTGAGACGAAAGCAAAACACTGGACAGGCGGTAATTCATGTCACACGCGTTGTGCAGCTGCTACAGCAGATATCAGCAAATTAATTTGTAATGAAGTTCACCCAAACAATTCGATTAACTAGAATCTGACTTTTTTTTTTTATTCGCTTCTGTTGATCCAGAAAAATGGTGTCCAGTCATAAAATGCAAGGACTTGGTTAAAAAAAAACAACTTATACTCAACTGTACTATGCTCTCCCCATATCTATCCCACTGTCGCCAGTCCTCCGATCATCACTTCTGTCTCCTGTGTTTTTATTTTTTCTACTTCCGGCAGGGTCTCCGGTGATGTCAATTGTGGTCCGGATGACAAAATGGCGGCAGTGAAATTCCCAACAGGAAGATAAAAAAGAGAAGAAAGCCAGAAAAGTCGGTCGGAGCGCTGATGGGACAGCTACGGATGAGGGCTGAAGAGAATATAAGGGTTTTGTTTTTTAACCACTTCTCTACGAATTCAATTTACATAGAATTTTTTAATCAAATTTTCCCCCTCAATTGAGAGAACCTGCACAACTGGGATTTCAGGAGATTCGTTCCTTGCTTGTGACCACATGTACACATCTCACGGAGAACATCAGGGTCATATTTTTTAGCGGTGTTAGTACAGATTTCTGCACAACTTGAACAAAAGTAAGAAGAGACAGAGATGAATAATGTTCTTTTAGCATCTGTGCTCATTGAGGTACGTTGCAATGAGCTGTAGCATAGAGATAGGCAACGTTCTGCCTTGTGCGTAAAGCTTTCTTACTTTCTCAGCAGCTGAATATCGTTATTCTTGCCCATAACGTTGCCCGTTCATGGGAAAGATTTATTCTGGTAATACACTTTGATCTGGATTTTCTCTTAGGTCCAGAATGCGGTCATAAATATCATCTAGCACCAATGTGTTCTTCACATTGGGCTTAAATATTAATAGGACTAGATTGTTTCTGTCCATCTTTTCTATTTTTAATGCGCACAGCTCATTGATCTATAATACAGAGGATTGTTTAGCTTGTGTTAGGCATACATTGACAACACTTATAAGCTTCGTAGGTGACCATCATTTTTTTACTAGAAGAATAATTCACTATAGTGATTATATTTAACATTCAGATAATTTTAGATTCGTCAAAGCTGCTGTAAAATATCAGAACATATATAGGGCTGATAATTTTTTAAAGATAGCTTCTCCAGGACCTGAATATTGATTGTCTAATGGAAGGAACTGCTATGCTATTAATTTTTGATAGGTCTTTATAGAATTCTAGAATGTTAGAGTTGGAATGGACCCCAAGGATCATCGTGTCCAACCCCCTGCTCAATGCAGGACTCACTAAATCATCTCAGACAGGTTTCTGTCCAGCCTCCATTGAAGGAGGACTCACCACCTCTTATTGCAGTCTGTTCTACGCACTGTTCAGCGAGGTCTGTTTCAGACCTCCAAATCTCTCAAACATCGGAACAAAGGCAAATTATGGTAATCGCAAATTTTAGGCTCTATTATTTATTATACCTATTTAGTACCCTTTATCATACCGCAAATGTATACAAAATAGGCAAGATCTTCCAAATAAAATTGATGATGTTTTTAGAGGATGATGATCAATAATGTTGTACTGGAGATATTGTGTTTTTTTTCTTCTTGTTTTGTGGGGGTTGTTACTTTTTTATATTACGCTGTTGTTTATTTTGTATAGTTTTACTTCTAGCTGAAGGCATACATGAAATATACCCCAAACCTCTGCTATATCATAACAGGGATAAAATGAACTCAAGCTGAATGTTAAACTCCATAAACAGCGCCGACAGCTGCAAAAACTGTGTTTAACTATTTTGGAAAACTCTTTCATTTTTCAATTGACCTGCCAGACGGTTTTTGAGTCTTTGTGAGTGATAGAGAGCCTGTCTAGTCACATCAATCTGTCTACAGTTGCCAGAATGCCCTAACCACCAGAACAGATGAATGACCAAAAGAAAAGAAAACCTGATAAATATACAATTGTCACTTCAAAACAGAGTTCTAATAGAATGTGACTTTTCATGTTGCCATGGAGAAAGAATGTGGAAGTGTGGTGACATCTCCATTGAGAGAAAATACAAATTCAGAGGTTCGCCTTAAAAGAGAAAATCCATAGGTGATTTTCACTGATAAATACTCTTACATCTTGGATAAACATTAACTTTATTAATGATTTCCACTACTGTAAAGCACTTTAAGAAAATGAAATATATTTGGTAAGACGTTAACTGCATCAGTCAACATTTATGCTTTTTGCTAAAATGTATAAAAAAAAAAGAAAAAAAATTTCGGTTTTTAATGTCGAACTGTATACATAGTGAAAAAAAATAGAAATATTATTTCCGAAAAGAAAAAAAGGAGTCACAAGTGATCAAAAATATATTGCATGAAAAATTGTCATGTTTAAGACTAAGACTATTTGAAAATAAAGAACATAATTTGGCCACTAATAATATCTGGACAATGCTTTTCACGGTGGAAAATGAAATGCTAGGTGAAATCCCAAGAAACAATGAAAACCCTATATTAAGGGTCACCAATCTAACCCAAGAAGAGGTGCGAAATCGGCTAAATAAGATTAAAATAGATAAATCTCCGGGTCCGGATGGCATACACCCACGAGTACTAAGAGAACTAAGTAATGTAATAGATAAACCATTATTTCTTATTTTTAGGGACTCTATAGCGACAGGGTCTGTTCCGCAGGATTGGCGCATAGTAAATGTGGTGCCAATATTCAAAAAGGGCTCTAAAAGTGAACCTGGAAATTATAGGCCAGTAAGTCTAACCTCTATTGTTGGTAAAATATTTGAAGGGTTTCTGAGGGATGATATTCTGGATTATCTCAATGAGAATAACTGTTTAACTCCATATCAGCATGGGTTTATGAGAAATCGCTCCTGTCAAACCAATCTAATCAGTTTTTATGAAGAGGTAAGCTATAGGCTGGACCACGGTGAGTCATTGGACGTGGTATATCTCGATTTTTCCAAAGCGTTTGATACCGTGCCGCACAAGAGGTTGGTACACAAAATGAGAATGCTTGGTCTGGGGGAAAATGTGTGTAAATGGGTTAGTAACTGGCTTAGTGATAGAAAGCAGAGGGTGGTTATAAATGGTATAGTCTCTAACTGGGTCGCTGTGACCAGTGGGGTACTGTAGGGGTCAGTATTGGGACCTGTTCTCTTCAACATATTCATTAATGATCTGGTAGAAGGTTTACACAGTAAAATATCGATATTTGCAGATGATACAAAACTATGTAAAGCAGTTAATACAAGAGAAGATAGTATTCTGCTACAGATGGATCTGGATAAGTTGGAAACTTGGGCTGAAAGGTGGCAGATGAGGTTTAACAATGATAAATGTAAGGTTATACACATGGGAAGAAGGAATCAATATCACCATTACACACTGAATGGGAAACCACTGGGTAAATCTGACAGGGAGAAGGACTTGGGGATCCTAGTTAATGATAAACTTACCTGGAGCAGCCAGTGCCAGGCAGCAGCTGCCAAGGCAAACAGGATCATGGGGTGCATTAAAAGAGGTCTGGATACACATGATGAGAGCATTATACTGCCTCTGTACAAATCCCTAGTTAGACCGCACATGGAGTACTGTGTCCAGTTTTGGGCACCGGTGCTCAGGAAGGATATAATGGAACTAGAGAGAGTACAAAGGAGGGCAACAAAATTAATAAAAGGGATGGGAGAACTACAATACCCAGATAGATTAGCGAAATTAGGATTATTTAGTCTAGAAAAAAGACGACTGATGGGCGATCTAATAACCATGTATAAGTATATAAGGGGACAATACAAATATCTCGCTGAGGATCTGTTTATACCAAGGAAGGTGACGGGCACAAGGGGGCATTCTTTGCGTCTGGAGGAGAGAAGGTTTTTCCACCAACATAGAAGAGGATTCTTTACTGTTAGGGCAGTGAGAATCTGGGATTGCTTGCCTGAGGAGGTGGTGATGGCGAACTCAGTCGAGGGGTTCAAGAGAGGCCTGGATGTCTTCCTGGAGCAGAACAATATAGTATCATACAATTATTAGGTTCTGTAGAAGGACGTAGATCTGGGGATTTATTATGATGGAATATAGGCTGAACTGGATGGACAAATGTCTTTTTTCGGCCTTACTAACTATGTTACTATGTTACTATGATTGAATGACTTGCCATATTATTTCCATATTTCTATGTGATGTATTTAGTACTTTCACTAACTAAAGGGAGTCTGTGACTCCAAATTTACTTTTCAAACAAACCACGTTGACTTGTACGAGATGGAGCAACAAATAGAAGTAATTCTTTCTGTTTTTAAATCTGGCCCTTCCGTTGCCCCCAAAATAAAATGTATTGTAATATGCAAATTAAAGTCTTCAGTGCACCATTGGGATGTGTAAATTTCTTTGTGCATAGTTCCACCTACTTATTTAGATTACTGCCACTCCTTCTATGTTGATTGACAAGGCTTTGACTCCCCAGATCCGCTGCTGTTTGAAGATAAATCTATTTTATGTGATCCCTGTTTCTGTGCAGGAGAGAGCACACAAATCACTCTCTCCTTCCTGCTGACATTGCTTGCATCCATTGCCATCACTTCAATAGCAGTGATTTATGTGCTCTCCCCAGCACTGTAATGATAGCAGAGGAGAGAAACCTTCAAAAAAGAGCCTGAAGACCCACCTCATCCGACAAGCCTACAGTAACCGCCGATCGACCAAACCGCTGCACGACCAGCTCTATCCTCACCTACTGTATTCTCACCCATACCTTGTAGACTGTGAACCCTCACGGGCAGGGTCCTCTCTCCTCCTGTTCCAGTTGTGACCTGTATTGTTCAACATTATTGTACTTGTCTTTATTATGCATACCCATCCTCACATGTAACGCGCCATGGAATAATTGGCGCTATAATAAATAATAATAATAATTTCACAAGCAAGAAGAGAGTGATTTTTGTTCTGTCTCCTGCACAGAGACAGGGATCACATAACCAAGATTTATCATCAAAGAGCACTAGGCAACCAGTGCTGTCAATCAACTTAGAAGGAGTGGCAGTGCACCGAGGCATTTAGCCACACCAAGGGTGCACTGAGTTGTTTTTCTGGACAAGAGAGAAGCAGATAAAAAAAAAGTGTTTCTTGTTGGTCTCCTACATTGATATGTGGATAGCTTGAGTGGTAAATTTGTGGCAGACTCCCTTTAAATACGCTGCATTCAGCAATGTGATTAAAGGGAACCTATCATTAGGTTTGGGCGATATGAGGTATAGCCATCACCTTTCATGACTGATATACAGCTTTCTTTAATGCTGTATAACTGCCCGCAACCCGACCTTCAAGAGAAGAAAAATAACTTTTGTTATATTCAACTTCAGGGCAGTCCGGTCCGAGGGGTGTCGCTCTTCTTGGTACGACACCTCCCATCTGCTTGCGGTGCCGCTCTTCTGCTTTCTTCCTGTGGATGATGCATTGCTGCATCATTCACACAATCTCCTTGGCACCGTGCTCCTGCGCAGACGTACTTATCTGCACTGTTGAAGGCAGAGCAAAGGTGATGGCCGTGACTCATATCAGCCAAAACCCTCCTATATGGGCATGCAGGTCATAGGAAGCTGAATAAAATGATACCTTGATATGTGATCTGATGTATTATTCCAGAGACATTTTTATTATATGTAAATGAGCTGTTCCAGGCTATGGGCCGGACACTGATATGCATAAATAGCTCTTCAGGGGAGGTAGATTCTGTACAGGTTGTTATCATCCAAGAAAAAAAGGGAATCGGCCCAACCAGATCTACACTCCTCTCCAGGTACCACATATGAGTCACAAATTTCCCTTTACTGTACGTATACCCTTGATTTCTGGGACCGGTAGCACCCTGGAATGTATTTGTTCAAATTTGAAGCTGCACATAAAAATCAATGTTTTGCTTAGAACAACAAGGAGTGGAAATTGAAAGATCTATGTATCTATTTTGCATTGATCTATTTTTTTTTGAGAAAGTAAAGTTTCATTTCTTCAGTATCAAGATGCTCACAGGATCAGGACTGTAGATCCCTCCAAGGATGTCCTAAATCTTCCAAATGCTAGAACAGAATAAATGATGCTATGATGTAAATCATTAATGCGTAACCTAAAATCAAATCAAGCCTCAAATGTAAATCTCTTGGATATATTTTTGATTTTGTAGTTTTTAATAAAATATGTATTTTGCAAAAATGCAAACATTGATTTCTTAAAACTGAAAATACAGTTTAGCATTTTTAATTATAATTCTAAATTCAAATTAAATTTTCATTTACACTTCTGAGACGAAGAATCATTTGTTGGATTATTTAAACTTCTGCATATGTTGCAGTAATACTAACCTGGGGCTGTACAACCAAATCTAAAAGTGCCATGTTTTTTGGCCCTGACTTGCTGGGGAGTATGCCATTTGGCATGCGTATCGGAGTGCTGCTTCTAGCATGAATCACTCAGCCTAGTTGTCTCAGTTTTTGGAATTGTTTTGTTAGCACAGTTAATTGATGCATTTTTAATGGTTTGAATACATTTTTTTACATTTGAAGTTGGAAATTTGTGCTTTCGGTTTTACATTTTGAGATTATGAAGTTACTGGCATGTGCTTTTGGACGTACGTTTCTTAAAATTACAAAATAGACATGTTGTTAATAAATACATATTACTTTCTTAAAGTAGAACCAAAATTGTAACAGATTTCACATTCTACTTTTTTAGTCATAAGTAGTGTTGAGCATTCCGATACCGCAAGTATCGGGTATCGGCCGATACTTGCGGTATCGGAATTCCGATACCGAGATCCGATACTTTTGTGGTATCGGGTATCGGTATCGGATACATAGAGATGTGTAAAATAAAGAATTAAAATAAAAAATATTGATATATTTACCTCTCCGGCGGCCCCTGGACTCAGCGCGGGTAACCGGCAGGCTTCGTTGTTCAAAATCAGCGCTTTTAGGACCTGAGAATCACGTCCCGGCTTCTGATTGGTCGCGGGCCGCCCATGTGACCGCCACGCGACCAATCACAAGCCGCGACGTCACCGCAAGCTATTAACGCGCTCATTTTTAAAAATGAGCGCGTTAATGACTTTCAAAGACGTAGCAGCTTGTGATTGGTCGCGTGGCCGCGACCAATCACAAGCCGCGACGTCACCGCAAGCTATTAACGCGCTCATTTTTAAAAATGAGCGCGTTAATGACTTTCAAAGACGTAGCGGCTTGTGATTGGTCGCGTGGCCGCGACCAATCACAAGCCGCGACGTCACCGCAAGCTATTAACGCGCTCATTTTTAAAAATGAGCGCGTTAATGGCTTTCAAAGACGTAGCGACTTGTGATTGGTCGCGGCCACGCGACCAATCACAAGCCGCTACGTCTTTGAAAGTCATTACCGCGCTCATTTTTAAAAAATTAGCGCGTTAAGGACCTGCGAATGACGTCACGGCTTGTGATTGGTCGCGTGGCGGTCACATGGGCGGCCCGCGACCAATCAGAAGCCGGGACGTGATTCTCAGGTCCTAAAAGCGCTGATTTTGAACAAAAAAGCCTGCCGGTTACCCGCGCTGAGTTCAGGGGCCGCCGGAGAGGTAAATATATCAATATTTTTTATTTTAATTCTTTATTTTACATCCCTATGTGTAAAATAAAGAATTAAAATAAAAAATATTGATATATTTACCTCTCCGGCGGCCCCTGGACTCAGCGCGGGTAACCGGCAGGCTTCGTTGTTCAAAATCAGCGCTTTTAGGACCTGAGAATCACGTCCCGGCTTCTGATTGGTCGCGGGCCGCCCATGTGACCGCCACGCGACCAATCACAAGCCGCGACGTCACCGCAAGCTATTAACGCGCTCATTTTTAAAAATGAGCGCGTTAATGACTTTCAAAGACGTAGCGGCTTGTGATTGGTCGCGTGGCCGCGACCAATCACAAGCCGCGACGTCACCGCAAGCTATTAACGCGCTCATTTTTAAAAATGAGCGCGTTAATGACTTTCAGAGACGTAGCGGCTTGTGATTGGTCGCGTGGCCGCGACCAATCACAAGCCGCGACGTCACCGCAAGCTATTAACGCGCTCATTTTTAAAAATGAGCGCGTTAATGACTTTCAAAGACGTAGCGGCTTGTGATTGGTCGCGGCCACGCGACCAATCACAAGCCGCGACGTCACCGCAAGCTATTAACGCGCTCATTTTTAAAAATGAGCGCGTTAATGGCTTTCAAAGACGTAGCGACTTGTGATTGGTCGCGGCCACGCGACCAATCACAAGCCGCTACGTCTTTGAAAGTCATTACCGCGCTCATTTTTAAAAAATTAGCGCGTTAAGGACCTGCGAATGACGTCACGGCTTGTGATTGGTCGCGTGGCGGTCACATGGGCGGCCCGCGACCAATCAGAAGCCGGGACGTGATTCTCAGGTCCTAAAAGCGCTGATTTTGAACAAAAAAGCCTGCCGGTTACCCGCGCTGAGTTCAGGGGCCGCCGGAGAGGTAAATATATCAATATTTTTTATTTTAATTCTTTATTTTACATCCCTATGTGTAAAATAAAGAATTAAAATAAAAAATATTGATATATTTACCTCTCCGGCGGCCCCTGGACTCAGCGCGGGTAACCGGCAGGCTTCGTTGTTCAAAATCAGCGCTTTTAGGACCTGAGAATCACGTCCCGGCTTCTGATTGGTCGCGGGCCGCCCATGTGACCGCCACGCGACCAATCACAAGCCGCGACGTCACCGCAAGCTATTAACGCGCTCATTTTTAAAAATGAGCGCGTTAATGACTTTCAAAGACGTAGCGGCTTGTGATTGGTCGCGTGGCCGCGACCAATCACAAGCCGCGACGTCACCGCAAGCTATTAACGCGCTCATTTTTAAAAATGAGCGCGTTAATGACTTTCAAAGACGTAGCGGCTTGTGATTGGTCGCGTGGCCGCGACCAATCACAAGCCGCGACGTCACCGCAAGCTATTAACGCGCTCATTTTTAAAAATGAGCGCGTTAATGACTTTCAAAGACGTAGCGGCTTGTGATTGGTCGCGGCCACGCGACCAATCACAAGCCGCGACGTCACCGCAAGCTATTAACGCGCTCATTTTTAAAAATGAGCGCGTTAATGGCTTTCAAAGACGTAGCGACTTGTGATTGGTCGCGGCCACGCGACCAATCACAAGCCGCTACGTCTTTGAAAGTCATTACCGCGCTCATTTTTAAAAAATTAGCGCGTTAAGGACCTGCGAATGACGTCACGGCTTGTGATTGGTCGCGTGGCGGTCACATGGGCGGCCCGCGACCAATCAGAAGCCGGGACGTGATTCTCAGGTCCTAAAAGCGCTGATTTTGAACAAAAAAGCCTGCCGGTTACCCGCGCTGAGTTCAGGGGCCGCCGGAGAGGTAAATATATCAATATTTTTTATTTTAATTCTTTATTTTACATCCCTATGTGTAAAATAAAGAATTAAAATAAAAAATATTGATATATTTACCTCTCCGGCGGCCCCTGGACTCAGCGCGGGTAACCGGCAGGCTTCGTTGTTCAAAATCAGCGCTTTTAGGACCTGAGAATCACGTCCCGGCTTCTGATTGGTCGCGGGCCGCC
This sequence comes from Ranitomeya imitator, assembly GCF_032444005.1. Taxonomy (NCBI): domain Eukaryota; kingdom Metazoa; phylum Chordata; class Amphibia; order Anura; family Dendrobatidae; genus Ranitomeya; species Ranitomeya imitator. The sequence continues at coordinate 71,600,427 of NC_091284.1, read as the reverse complement.
CATGTGACCGCCACGCGACCAATCACAAGCCGCGACGTCACCGCAAGCTATTAACGCGCTCATTTTTAAAAATGAGCGCGTTAATGACTTTCAAAGACGTAGCGGCTTGTGATTGGTCGCGGCCACGCGACCAATCACAAGCCGCGACGTCACCGCAAGCTATTAACGCGCTCATTTTTAAAAATGAGCGCGTTAATGACTTTCAAAGACGTAGCGGCTTGTGATTGGTCGCGTGGCCGCGACCAATCACAAGCCGCGACGTCACCGCAAGCTATTAACGCGCTCATTTTTAAAAATGAGCGCGTTAATGACTTTCAAAGACGTAGCGGCTTGTGATTGGTCGCGGCCACGCGACCAATCACAAGCCGCGACGTCACCGCAAGCTATTAACGCGCTCATTTTTAAAAATGAGCGCGTTAATGGCTTTCAAAGACGTAGCGACTTGTGATTGGTCGCGGCCACGCGACCAATCACAAGCCGCTACGTCTTTGAAAGTCATTACCGCGCTCATTTTTAAAAAATTAGCGCGTTAAGGACCTGCGAATGACGTCACGGCTTGTGATTGGTCGCGTGGCGGTCACATGGGCGGCCCGCGACCAATCAGAAGCCGGGACGTGATTCTCAGGTCCTAAAAGCGCTGATTTTGAACAAAAAAGCCTGCCGGTTACCCGCGCTGAGTTCAGGGGCCGCCGGAGAGGTAAATATATCAATATTTTTTATTTTAATTCTTTATTTTACATCCCTATGTGTAAAATAAAGAATTAAAATAAAAAATATTGATATATTTACCTCTCCGGCGGCCCCTGGACTCAGCGCGGGTAACCGGCAGGCTTCGTTGTTCAAAATCAGCGCTTTTAGGACCTGAGAATCACGTCCCGGCTTCTGATTGGTCGCGGGCCGCCCATGTGACCGCCACGCGACCAATCACAAGCCGCGACGTCACCGCAAGCTATTAACGCGCTCATTTTTAAAAATGAGCGCGTTAATGACTTTCAAAGACGTAGCGGCTTGTGATTGGTCGCGTGGCCGCGACCAATCACAAGCCGCGACGTCACCGCAAGCTATTAACGCGCTCATTTTTAAAAATGAGCGCGTTAATGACTTTCAAAGACGTAGCGGCTTGTGATTGGTCGCGTGGCCGCGACCAATCACAAGCCGCGACGTCACCGCAAGCTATTAACGCGCTCATTTTTAAAAATGAGCGCGTTAATGACTTTCAAAGACGTAGCGGCTTGTGATTGGTCGCGGCCACGCGACCAATCACAAGCCGCGACGTCACCGCAAGCTATTAACGCGCTCATTTTTAAAAATGAGCGCGTTAATGGCTTTCAAAGACGTAGCGACTTGTGATTGGTCGCGGCCACGCGACCAATCACAAGCCGCTACGTCTTTGAAAGTCATTACCGCGCTCATTTTTAAAAAATTAGCGCGTTAAGGACCTGCGAATGACGTCACGGCTTGTGATTGGTCGCGTGGCGGTCACATGGGCGGCCCGCGACCAATCAGAAGCCGGGACGTGATTCTCAGGTCCTAAAAGCGCTGATTTTGAACAAAAAAGCCTGCCGGTTACCCGCGCTGAGTTCAGGGGCCGCCGGAGAGGTAAATATATCAATATTTTTTATTTTAATTCTTTATTTTACACATCCCTATGGATCCCTGGGCCTGAAGGAGAGTTTCCTCTCCTTCAGACCCTGGGAACCATGAGAATACCTTCCGATACTTGATGTCCCATTGACTTGTATTGGTATCGGATATCGGTATCGGCGATATCCGATATTTTTCGGGTATCGGCCGATACTATCCGATACCGATACTTTCAAGTATCGGACGGTATCGCTCAACACTAGTCATAAGCCTCCCGTTTCCTTTATTTTTACATGGAAAGTAAAGGTTTTCCTAAAAATGACATCACCTATCTACATGTTTAATCATTTTGGGTCTCACCAGTGGTACCCCCATCCATCAGCAGGAAGGTAGACACAATCTCCCGGTCGTCCACACAGCTACTGAGATTTAAATGGGGGAAACTGGTCTCTCTTCTCATTGTCAGTGGGAATGATGGAGATAGCTCAGTGGATGGAGTGGCAACATACATGCAGAATAATGCAACTCCAATTTATCTCCAACTAGTGTTGAGCGATACCGTCCAATACTTGAAAGTATCGGTATCGGATAGTATCGGCCGATACCCGAAAAATATCGGATATCGCCGATCCGATATCCAATGCCAATACAAGTCAATGGGACATCAAGTATCGGAAGGTATTCTCATGGTTCCCAGGGTCTGAAGGAGAGGAAACTCTCCTTCAGGCCCTGGGATCCATAGGGATGTGTAAAATAAAGAATTAAAATAAAAAATATTGATATGCTCACCTCTCCGGCGGCCCCTGGACATCACGCTGGTAACCGGCCGGCTTCTTTTTGTTTAAAATGAGCGCCTTCAGGACCTGCGAATGACGTCGCGGGTTCTGATTGGTCGCGTGCCGCCCATGTGACCGGCACGAGCGACGTCATTCGCAGGTCCTTAATTCCGAGAATTAGGAGTTTTGTGAATGAGAATGATGTCGCGGCTTCTGATTGGTCGCGTGCCGGTCACATGGGCGGCACGCGACCAATCAGAACCCGCGACGTCATTCGCAGGTCCTGAAGGCGCTCATTTTAAACAAAGAAGCCAACCGGTTACCAGCGTGATGTCCAGGGGCCGCCGGAGAGGTGAGCATATAAATTTTTTTTATTTGAATTCTTTATTTTACACATCCCTATTGATCCGATACCGATACCCGATACCACAAAAGTATCGGATCTCGGTATCGGAATTCCGATACCGCAAGTATCGGCCGATACCCGATACTTGCGGTATCGGAATGCTCAACACTATCTCCAACCTAATTGATGAAGAATTGGGGATCTGGACCACTGTTTTAGTCATCCAAAAGGAGCCCAGTTATTGCACACCTCAATTTGTTGTAAAAAGATTAGAACTGCATGTTTGTGGATGTTTCATTGATGATGCGCTGTTCTAGTCACCCGACTAATGCAACCAGCTTTAGCGGTTTTGTTACAGAAGAATGGTGATATCATCGCACGCTGTCTGGAGCAGCCTATGCTTGATCTACATGGGTGACCGAATTTGAGGATATATCAGCTTGGCATTAGCACTCCATGTATGGCATATGTACAAGTTTTTGAATGGCTGGACCACCCCTTTATAAGGAATAGGTCTCCAACTTTTTGCTATCCCTGACGAAAACAGCATAATGTAGGAAGTGACCCCAATTCTAATGATTTAGTTTCTGAATGCTGAACTCTGTATAACTCTGCCCACTCCACTGTTTGACAGCTTTTTTTGTACACTGTGCATAGGCAAAAAGCTGCCAATCAGTAGTGGTGTGCAGTTATACAGGGCACATGAGTAGAGAGGACTATATGGCACCAAGTTTACTAATCCACTAGTGATAATTAGAGTAGAGTGAATTTGTGAGGAAACGATCGTCGAATCAGAATTTGCCATATTCGTGCCATATTGGTACCCTATACATGCCGAATTTATGTTTGATGATCGTTTCCAAACATATTTCTTCATTTCTATTCCCGTTGATGCCAATGGCGTCGGCTATGTATGGCGAACATTGCAAAAACCATATTCGTCGGCGAACGTAATCTGAACCGAATATTGAAAAATTTGCTCAATTCTAGTTATAAGCTCCTGTTGCTTAAACAGTGACTTTCTCAAAACTACAGCAATTAGCCTAGTAAGTGACACAACATTAGAATCAATGACTTTGTCTCTACATTATGCTGCTCTGAGGCTAGGTTTCAAAAACCTGAACATATTCTCCTTAAAGGTCTGCAATGTGGCCAGGACATTTCATACCCCTTTGTTATTCTAGGCGATTGCACCCATACTAAGATCTATATCTCATGCATGCCGAATCAGACTCAGACTGTAACCTTGGGGATTGATTGATGGATTAAGGCTTTGCTTAGTGATATATTAGATGCGGAACATAATTAATTTAAGGACTAATTTAGGTATCATACCTATTAATAATACTGTTTCTCCTGTTAAGAGTCCCTAGGACTCAATTGTTTCTCATTTTTTGAAAGTATTGTTCCTATTTTTAATAGACTATTGATAAAGATTTGTATTTTATACTTGGCTTTCTCTGTAAACTCATTTGTATTATCAGACCCGTTTGGTGTATATTCTGTGAGCTAGATCTACAGTGTGACTATAATTATATTTGAAGGAGATTATTCAGTTTAGAAAATTCTCAAATAATACTCAAGGATTTTGTGGATATTCTAGAGCGTCATCTATCTATATAATCGTATGAGGGTCACTTCCGTCTGTTTGTCTGTCACGGAAATCCCGCGTCTCTGATTGACAGTCTTAGTCCAGCCGTGTAACATATGGGCCTCAGAATTCTGGGAGTTGTAGTTTGCTTACCCTCATAGGCCATGTAATACTCTGCATTTTAACTACATTTCCCAGAGGCAGGGAGTACAGTGCAAAGAGAAAGCAGAGAAGTGTTGGCATGGCTGCTATAGGGCAATAATGGTCTCCCTCTATGTCGCGGCCATTTATGGTGGTCTTTGGCTGCCGGCACACGGCACTGAGGTAACTGGGCAGCGGAGTCCCAGAATAAGCCCCTGAAGCAGTGGACCCTTATCGTGCACCCGCTGAGCAGCCTGCAGGTGAAGCTGCCATGTAACGTGCGGGTGAGAACCCAAGGACCCGCTCACCTATCCGGACGCGGATCGGGTGTTCATCATGGTGAGCGGGTGTCTTCCCTTCTCCCTGCAGAAGACACTGAGGCTCTGTATCTGTACTGCAGGTCTCTTCTGCGACCCAGTGTCTGAGCTGAGGCTGGAAACACACAGCGAGGCTCAGAGTCCAGGAGGTCCAAGTGGCTGATGGGCGAGGGGAGGGTACGGTGTGCAGGGTACGGTGTGAAATGTTCGGTGTGCAGGATATGGTGGGAAAGGTACAGTGGGCAAGGTGTTGTGTGCAGTGTATGGTGTGCATGGTATGGTGGGCAGGGTACGGTGTGCAGGGTACAGCGTACCATCTCACGAGGATCTCATCTCCTGATGGTCCTACATGATAGGCTCTAGGAGAACTGATCTGTGACTACAGATGCTGTTTTTCTCATCCCCTTTGGCACATTTGATGCTTTTGTGACCAGATGTGCAATGTTGCTATCTATCCCTGAGGAAGCCGCCTGGCTTGCGGCGACACGCGTGGGTGGTAGATTCTGGCATGTTTTATTTTTGCGGCCTCCATCTGCTTTCCTATCATTTATTTTGCATTGCAGTCTCTCTGCAAGGATGTTATTAAACATCTTTTTGCACCCATATGGTACTGTGACATCGGTTTAGGCATATATATTTTCCATCTGCACATTGTGTCTGGATATATGCACATTGAGACCTGTATTGTTCATCACTTAGGAGCCAGTCTTTGCATTTTACACATATTTCTCACGTTTGCATTTTCTGCACATTATTTGCATATTGTTTTCTGTGTGAAAAAAAGGAGAGGGGGGGACTCTTGGTGCTAGTTGTCATTGCCCCTATACTAGGGTATGATTTCATGTATAGGCATCTGTTTGTATTTTAGTGGTTTTAATTGTTGTTTGTGCTGTGAATTCCTACCAATAAAGCTTCTTTGACTTTTATATTTCTTTCTATGTGTTTTCATGCTTTTTTCAAGCCTACGGTGAACGCTCTGGCTGATCTTTGTGTGGTGCCCTCCGTATCTCTTACCAGATGTGCAATGTTACTAAAAGGGGATTACTTTTAGGATATGCCATGTGTATCAGATGGGTGAAGGCCATACCGCTGTGGTCTAAGGATGAGCAGATTCTCACCAATCACCCCGGTGAATCAAATGTGCAGTATTATACTCTGAGGTCCAGTGCTATATACCCCTGTGTGTATGGTGGGAGTTCTGCACACCCCTCACCTGCCACCGTGGTCACAGAGGTGAGTAGGGTGATGGTGCACTGAGGTCACACTGTGATTACACTGAGCCTGCTATATAGTCTGATCGCTTTACACGCGGACTGTGCTGTGGTTTACGGTGCGGGTTTCTCTAGATGCTCCTCCATCAATGGAATTCCCTTCAATCTGGAGTGTGTTTTCGGCGACTGTTTATTTTACTCACTTACATAGCGCCATTAATTCCACAGCGCTTTACAAACATCATCATCACTATCCTCATTGGGGCTCACAATCTAGATTCCCTATTTGGAGTACTGGAGGAAATCCCTGCAAACACGGAGAGAACATATAAACTCCTTAAAGATGTTGTACTTGGTGGGATTTGAAGCCAGGACCCAAATTCCAATACCAATCAGCGACTGGCGCAGTCCGGCCGTGAATTGGCGCTAGATTTGAACCACGCTTGGCGTGAAATTTAACCCCCACTCACAGCGCGACGTACATACATACATATTCTAGAATACCTGATGCGTTAGAATCGGGCCACCATCTAGTTTATTAATATTTTAACTGGAGAGACCTTCACTCTGAAGAAGCCAACTTGGTTGTGATTTACAAAAACAGATTGCATTAATGGACACCATGTACAGTAATTCTTGACTTCCCCTACAACAGTATGGCAGTTAACACTAGTTACTGAGTTCCCACACAATTTATTTAGGAATTAGTTTAACCCTGACTTTTATATTAGAATATTGGTATTTAAATGAAGTTGCAAATTATTGTATACCTTATAAGTGTGGTATTTATTTTGCTTTTTTAGGGCCATCATGTCATAGATATGCTAAAAGTGTTTTAAAAAATGACAGAAGTTATGAAGATATTCTTCTGATTGAGAAAAAGACATGTTATCACGTGTATAGTTAGCAGACTAATTTGTTTTCCATTAGTGAAGAAACGTGTTTTTGTTAATTACACTACCATGAATTTTTTAGCTTTTCATTGTCTTAGAAGAAACGTGCATTTTATGATGATTTTGTCTGTCTAAATAATCCCTCACTTATCTGTAAGATTTCACAGCTTTCTAAACTTCCTGAGAAATGAATAGATAGAGGCCAAGTGAGGAAATGTTTCATCCTACTGAGCCAAAGTAAGAGGGACTACCAGCTGGCTCTTTTCCGAGGAGGATGTCTACAGTCCTTGAGATAACTTGCTTCATATCTGACAAAAATTATCATTCATGTCAGACTTGCCAATAGGATTTTCTATGATTTCATTCAAGACACAATTTAAAACATTCAAAACCTAATTTAACAAGAAAAAATAATTACCATTAGAGATGAGCAAATCTGGTAAGATACGAGTTCACCAAATTGAGCGGATTTTACCAGGAAACTCAATGTTATTCCCGACAAATTGAACATTCACTATTATGCTCAGGGTCTCTCCAGACCCTAGAAAATAAAATGAATATAACGTAAAAAGGCCACTTTTTTCTGAATATGAGTTCCAGTTTGTTCACTCTGGAGCAAGCCTTCTGGCCGCGATCATACCTTGAGGTTCTGGGCGTGTCATGACGTTACGACACACTATGATCGCCAATATCCACCTCAATGTAAAGCAGGCCTCAGTGGTCACTGTGCATAGTAACATCATGATTGTCTTCATTTTATATTACAGGATATCTGGCCGAGACCATGCCTCGGACGTTAGTGTTACAAATGTTACATCACCTCCTGTGACCTTCGAGGTTGTTCTAGAATGAAGACACCAGATAATGATAATGTAAAAGATGGGCCTTAAGGAGTGGACTGTAAGCAGCAGGCACCAGAGGCAGCAGTGGTGTCAGAACAGGTGATCTGTACGGTTCATAATATATTGTTTTTTTTGTTGCTTTTGCCGGCCCTCTACAATTCATCCAAGTGTTAGCCACAACTGGTCGCCCTTTTCCTTCATTTGCTCTAAGTGAATTACAAAAAAAAAAAAATCTGTATTCTGGAGAATAAGAATTTTGGTATGGTTGCAGTAGAAATACATTAACCCATCTCTAACTATTGTACATTAGCTTCTATTATTTCATTAAGGAAATTCCCTTTTCACAAAAACTATTGTTACATTTTGTTTTCTTCTCAACCTTTTTCTCAGTGCTTGAATGAAGTAATTATAATGCTGCACACATGCAACGGAATTGCTGAAAAATGTAATATTTTCGCAATGAAAGAATCCTTTGCAATTTGAATTTATCAAGTTCTCCGAATATTTCCAAAAATAATCCGAGTGGTGAGCCATAATCCCAGGACCGGAAGTAAACACAGCATGCCCGCAATTGCACAGTACAAAGGAAGGATCAGAGGTTCCATTCCGGATCGCCCGCCAAAGGGCAAGTGCGCACGCGCCAAGTCGGTGCACGCGCAGTGCGCTCACAGTGGGCGCATCATGAATACTAGACCCATCAGCCAAAAATGCCAGCACATGCGCAATGTGGTGTATAGAGTCGCCGTCCCCTGTCCCTGTTTATTTTTTTTTTTATTGCTCTAGTAACCCAACATGGATGAACTAGTTTCTATCCATTGAAAACCATGGTTTTCTTTAAATACCTCTAGCTAGTTGTCTATGTTCGCAGTATTTTTCAATGCATGTCATGTTTTCTAATGCACCATACTGAGCTGGGGACTCCTTTGTCTATAGCCCAATTATAATGTAATTTGTGGTACCAGTTATATGTATCTGTATGCATTTCTCTATTTGGTCTATGTGACACTCGGAAATGCTATTATCTCTACGCTGAGTTTATTATATGTACTCGAATTTGTATGCACAACTCCCCGGTGCCCTAGTGTCCTTTTCCTCCTGCCACCTATACCTGATCGATTGTGGTTGATACTTGTTATCTCTCCTCATTTGGCTTCCCTGTCTCCTTGGTGTCAGTCTTGGGCCCACGGCGCGTGCGCTGGTTTGCGCTTGCCTCTGTGCCCTGGTCGGCCATCTTGGGACAGGGGACCCGTACCTCACTTGCTTTAGTGCGCAGGTGCGGGCTTGTCGTGTTTTGGACCGGGTGTCCCTCTATTATATCACTCCGGTCTTACACATGGATGTACATAATTATCCTCCTTTTTTCGTCCCTCACGTGTGCCACTAGTTTTCATCTTTTTCCCTATCCCTATGTCTTCTCGGTGCCCGTCCTCGGCCAACTGCACATGCGCTTGTTTGCGCATGCGCGCTGGGCCTTGGGTGGGTGCCTTGGGACAGGGGACGGCGACTCTATATGCCACATTGCGCATGTGCTGGCATTTTTGGCCGATGGGCCTAGTATTCATGATGCACCCACTGTGAGCGCACTGCACGTGCGCCGATTTGGCGCATGCGCATTTGCCCTTTGGCGGGCGATCCGGAATGGAACCTCTGATCCTTCCTTTGTACTGCGCAATTGCGGGCATGCTGTGTTTACTTCCGATCCTGGGATTATGGCTCACCACTCGGATTATGCCCGGATCCCTCTTGACCCCAGCTGACTCTACTCTGCCAATTATTCTAAAAGGTATTTAACCACCCGATAAGGACACTACTGATATTGCCCCTGAGGAAGTTAGTTTACTGGCGATACACGTTGGGCACTTGTGCCTGGTGTCACCCTCTTACCTCACCATCTTCTATTGCCCTGATCTCTTACATGGGGATTCTACCTTGGAGACCTGGTATATTCTGTCAGGTAGTATAGGACGCCCTTGTATTTGGCGTTTTCTAGCCACGGGGGGTTGCTCATTTCTTTATCCTTTAGGTAGTCTTTAGGGTGACACTTTGGTTTGACCTTATCATTGGTCTGGTCTTTATTCTGCTTGCAATGTTTATGCAATTTTAATTGTTTTTAATTGCTCTGTGTAGTGTTCATTATATGTGGTTCAATAAAATTGTTATATTTTTTGGTATACCTTTGTGGTGATCCCTTTAATATGCATGCTACCCTTTTTTCTTTGGTTTTTCACTGTGTCTCTTTGTAGCATGCTATAGGTGATCCCTGGCGGTTGTGCCCGCCTCCACTTCGTTGTTTATAACGGACTGCATTTTGCCGCGGGTAACGCAATCCATTAACGCTGCTATTAACCCTGTGTGACCAACTTTTTACTATTGATGCTGCCTATGCAGGATCAATAGTAAAAAGATCTAATGTTAAAAATAATAATAATAAAAAAAATCATTATATACTCACCTTCTGTCAGCCCCCCGGATCCAGTCCAGGCCTTTCCCGCTCCTCGTGATGCTCGGGTCCATGCATTGCGGTCTCGCAAGACCACTACATCATCTAGTGAGACCACAATGCATTCTTGGGAGCGTCGGGCATAGTCCAGCCGTGAAATGGCCACTCCCTGCTCCCCTGCACTCAGTGCCCCCTCTATGCTACCCCCCAGTCAGCGCCCGCCACCCACATAGCATTGTAGCAGTCCGTTAAACCGACTGCGTCACACCGCGGCATAATACGGTGTAACGCAGTCTGTTAACGCTGCTATTAACCCTATGTGACAACCTTTTTACTATTGATGCTGCCTATGAGGCATCAATAGTAAAAAGAAATGTTAAATATAATTTTTAAAAAAATTCATGATATTCTCACCTTCCTTTTCCTCCGCAGTAGCTTTTCCTGCAGCTCGCGATGCTCCGGTCCCACCTTTTCGCTGATTAGTCGCAGCCATCTCACTGTGGTATCCTAGTAACCGGTCCTACTGCTGCTGTGTGAAACAGTTGTCGCTTGGCAGTAGATTTGTTCCTGTGTACCAGAGCAACTTTGGGCTCTGTGAATTAGGAGATGTAATACATTGCATGTGTGTACGCTGAGGATTCAAAAATGTGCATAATAAATTGTACTTTGTTGCCATCTATGGGTCAATGTATTCATATGAACATTAGGTGTTTAATCTCCTCTCAAGAAGATGCCTTAGAAACAGCTGGAAGGAGCGTCCGACCTGAGTGCACACACTTCCTGAGAGCTGGCGCAAACAAGTCTAGCCCTATCTAGTCAAGGAAGCACAAGGAAACTCCACTTCTCTCTCAATCCATTCCAGGTCACGCTGAGGTAACATCCTTCTCCACATAGTCACCTGCACAAAGGAATGAAGCCTCATACAGTCAGGAGATAAGGCTGGACAAGTGCTCTCCTGTATACTGGTTTTCAGATGAGCTTCTAGCCAGAACCAGATCCATGTTTCTCACACACCATAAACTTTTTCCCACCTACACCCTGTAATAGGGAACAGTAAGGACAAAACATTAAGTATTTACACACTACTAATGTGTCACCATGAGGAGCCCACCTATGAAGTTCCCTCCATTAGTATAATATTACCTGGACTGGACATGATATTTCCTCCCATAACAAGTGATGAGGGCTGCGCCCCGGCCTCCCTGAGAGACATTAAACTTGCTTGTTTCATAAGGAGAAGACTCCTTCCTTCATACGCACCATATGCAGTGTAACCTATACTGTGAATTACCAGCACTTTGCCTATAACTGAGAGAGACTGTCCCCTGTCTTCAGTAAAGTTTACAAGTTCACCTGTGTGTCTGGCTGCTTGAAATTCCATGAACATCACTGGCGCTCCAACACCGGCCCCCAGGCACCACCTCAACAGGAGCGCCTCTGAGGGGTCCTATACCATCTCCATAAGTGCCACCTCCCGCTATTGACAATTGATTTGGACAAGAAGGATATGTTTAGGGATCCAGACACGCACTCCAGCTGCTGTGACATGATAATCCGCTGCCCGTGTAACTGCATGTCCCAGCTGACCCCTCTACAACATCTGGTGCTTCCTCTGTTGCTCAAACTCTGATCAGAGTGTGATTAGCATAATTGGACCGATTTTCTCGGATGGGGGAAGAACAGTGGCGTGACCCAAGTCTTAGAGGGAGACTGTTATCATGTTATTTTGCTGCTTTCTATGCATTGAGTTCATCCTTTTTATTTCTATTTATTGTGGATACTGTATATAAATTAGACCTGGTTTATAGCAATTTATGGACCCTGCATTAAACTATATTTAATGAAATACAAGTTGAATTGTTTGTACTTTGGTGATATCTATATTTTGGTATAAGACTTCATTAGGGGCATACAGGAGATGGAGCAGTATCACCTTATTGGCAAACTAGGGTGCTAACATCCACTGTCATGTAGGGATCCCCAATTTAGCTGGCGAATAAGTCATGGCAAGCACCATTCCTCCAGTGTATCCCCACCCCCTCCGCTACGTGTCCAATTCTTCCTCCCTTTTTATAGTGCTTAACTCCATGTGCGGGTCATGGGTTGCAATCGCTCTTGGGCACTGGAGCTCAGAGGGGCCCAAAGGCCCTTTTAACCTACATGAAAGGACTATTAGTAATAAAAACCTATGACACTTGAGGGCCCTTGTGAAGATTTTACATTGAGACCAATGAGCTTCAAATTGCGTCACGGTCTTTATGCATTGTGGCATATATCTGTTGTGGATAATCTGTTGTACATGGAACCATGGACCACTATTGACTCTCCCCTTCCTTTACAGTGAATTGTTTCTAAAGTCAAAGCGGCTTTTCTTCTCCATTTTTAAGAAACAATTTTTACTGAAATAATAATAAAATTTGTGTTTTTAAGAGTTTTCAGTGGGTCCTTGGATTGAAATTTCCTAGAAAGATTAGGACCATATGACATAAGAGAAAAGTGTCTTTTTGAAGATCTGTCATCACAACATAATGTTCACACCAATATTACAGAAATCTTTAGAAATAACAATAGTCTACCAAACTGTAAAAAAGTCCCATTCCCCAGACCATCTCATTACAAGTCCTCATTTTAGGTTTCTACAATCTTCTATCTAAGCCGGCAATGGAAAGGAGCCATAGGATAAAACGGTTTATGATGTGATGCCAGAAAAAAAGATGGACCACCAGCTGAGCCGTTCCTATAGATGGTCTCTGTCATCCCTAAGATAAGTTTTTCACTTTGAGCAAAAAAAAATCACAAATTCAGGCATGCCAATGAGATTTGCTGAGATACTAGAGGAGGGAAAAGCATTTTAGAAGTTTTAAATGGACTTAACTGTATAAAAGAAATCTGATTTCTGCTGCTACCCAAAATCAGTATGTTTCCAGCTACTTCCAGAGACACATCAAGCGGACTGACAAAACTTCTGTTTTGAAGCTATCCGCTTCACACCTCTGTATAAATAACTTTCAGATGACCCATCAGTGCTCCAAACATGTCTGTTTTAATAAATACTTGTATTTCCCATAAAATCATTTTGTAGCATAATTTATTAATGTTTTAAATGGTCTTCATCATTCCAGCAATAGTGCAAATAAATATAAGAAAGTTTGCAGCATATCTTAAAGTGAACCTGTCAGCAGGATTTTTTCTAATTAAACTGCAGACACTGTCAAGTTGCTGCTACTTCACTGATTAAAATGAAATCTGGGGTGAAGAAATCCGTCTTGTGGTTCTTGTGTAATCAGTGTTAGATGTTTTCAGTTAATGAAATGCCTGTGCTCTGGGGTGGGACTGTCGGAAGGGTCTTATCTTTCTGCTCCTGCTCAAAGCCAGAGAAACCAAGGAAAGACCTGCCCACAGGCCACCCTGAAGCACAAACATGCTCCTCATCATTGAGACAGACTGTTTCTGCTTCAGGATGGCCTGTGGGTAGGTCTTTCCTTGGCTTTTTGGAGCAGGAAGATAAGACTCTGTCTACAGTCTTGCACTGGAGCACGAGTATCTCATTAACTAAAAAACTTCTAACACTGATTACACAAGAACCACAAGACGGATTTCTTCACTCCAGGTATCATATTAATCACTTAAACACCGCCAACCTGACAGTGTCTGTAGTTTGTTTAGCAAAATCCTGCTGCCAGGTTCACTTTAACAGAGAAATATGCTTCTTTCTCCATTTATGAGCCATGCCTTCTCACTTCTGCCTCTCGACACTCAAAAATCATTTAGTTGTGTTTACCCTTAACCTTTCTTGAATGAATTTAAGCTTCTTAACTTGTCATGATACCAATCAATACAATCCAGTAAATATTTATATATTAAACTTGCATGTATCTACTTGTAAAAGATGGTTCACAAATCTCCGAATGCGTCCAGTTTAGGAACATGTTAAAGAGGGATCTTCTATAGGAACGAGTAAGATCACCCTTTCTCTCTCTCCCAACAAAAATACCAATATAATGTTTGGATGCATACAGAATGCTACATTAATAAATAGATGCCTTAGACCTAATGAGGCTGGTGTACTTACTTTGAAAAGGCATGTCAGAATGGCAGCATGAAATTGATATTAAAATAAACATTTTATGATTCTAAATTGTGATAAAGCTCATGAACCTAAGTGTATTCAGTTTCTGCTCACTCGGCCTGGCTGACAGCTGCAGCTTATACTTAGCAGAGTGAGATTTAGCAGGGAAGAAGGACACTGAGCAGAGGACAGTCATGCGGTGGCTCGTGAAGATTGTGTTCAACTATTCATAAAAGATTTAAAAGAGTATACAGTGGTGACATTGTAAGAAATCTATTTATTAATGTATGCAGTTTGCTGGCAACAAATTTATTTTAAGCAATAAATAGCTGATTAATTTTCAATCAGCCGTACGTACAATATATAAATTTTACTGAACCCATAAACACATAAATCAAGTTTATGCAATCAACCAACACTTATGTATTCAAATGTAAAGTTGGAGATTTCCAGTTCCATTATAACTGCAGATGATTTGCACAAACGTTTTCATTATGTTGCTATAGTAGACACCTTAGTAATAAAACAAAAGAGTGAAAACCCTGAACCTGTGATAAAGGAGGAAATAATCAATGTAACATGACATTGAGCCACTGAATAGCATGTTGAATAAATACATGAAGGAAATCTTTTATTGGATTTTTGAAATTTAATCTGAGAGAAGCATGAGGTAGGGACGGAGTCTCTGACTCCAGTGTGCAGCAGTTATTAAAGAGCCATAGTTTCCTCTGCTGCAGATCTAGCAGATCTTGGAATATTCAGCCCTGTATAACCTCACCCACACCACTGATTAGCAATGCCCTGGGTACAATGTATATTCATAGAAAGCAGCCAATCAGTGCTGAGGGTGAGATGGGACTAGGAGGCACAAGGCATGTAGTCCTGCAGTGATAATCTCCTGCTGATAAAACACTG
Organism: Ranitomeya imitator; assembly: GCF_032444005.1. NCBI lineage: Eukaryota > Metazoa > Chordata > Amphibia > Anura > Dendrobatidae > Ranitomeya > Ranitomeya imitator. The sequence continues at coordinate 71,585,302 of NC_091284.1, read as the reverse complement.
ATTTTATAGAAACAGTAGAACACAGCCCAGAAAGTGACACATGACAGGAATCAGGGTTTCTGTCTCTACATTATGGTGTTCTAAGAATTCCTAGCAAAAACTTGCTGATTAATTCTCTTTGAGCAAACCAAAATAAAAAGTACAGCACAGTTGGAAACATTATGATCTATAGCAGGAATTAAACTCTTTCAGTTGATAGGGGTTGTCTAGTCTAAAATGAAAGGGCTGCCGTCACTGTGTGACTGCAGACTTGTGAATCTTCCCAGTGCACACACTGCGTACTGAGAGGAATCGCACGGTGAGTGCACTGGGTTAGGCTGGTTTCAGACTTCCATTTGGCAGGGATGCGGATGGCAGCCTTCTTCCTCCATTAAGCCGCGCCCACTGCCGCGCCTCTTCCTTCAGCTCCGCCTACCTCTGCATGTGTCCTGCATGCCATATCTTTAACATTGGGTACACAGGCCATGTGGATGTATGCGCATGACTCCGCATGCGTCATTTTGACGCTGCACTGACCTGCGTCGAACGCAATATGTTGCATTTTGCAGCAGTCGGCACAGCTTCAAAAAGATGTATGCAGAGGCGTCAGCATTAGTGATGAGCGAATATACTCGTTACTCGAGATTTCCCGAGCATCCTCGGGGGTCCTCTGAGTATTTTTTAGTGCTCGGAGATTTAGTTTTCATCACATCAGCTGAATGATTTACAGCTGTTAGCCAGCTTCTTTACATGTGGGGATTCCCTAGCAACCAGGCAACCCCCACATGTACTTATGCTGGCTAACAGCTGTAAATCATTCATCTGCGACAAGAAAAACAAAATCTCCGAGCACTAAAAAATACTCAGAGGACCCCCGAGCGTGCTCGAGAAATTTCGAGCAACGAGTATATTGGCTCTTCACTAAACAGCATACATCGCATGGCCTGCATATCAAATGATAAAGATAGGGTGCGCAGGGTGCATGCAGACATAACCAGAGCGGAAGGAAGAGGCTCGGCAGTGGGTGGGGCTTAACGGAGGAAGAAGGCTGCCATCCGCATCCCTGCCGAATGCCAGTGTGAAGCTAGCCTTAGATTCACATGCTCTCCGTCACACAGAGTGATGTCACACTTATCATGTTGGCCCGGACCATCCCTTTAACCCATGTGCATGTCTAAGGGGCCATATAGGGCTGGAGCTACAGGGTTAGATATGATAAAAGGGCAGCCAAAATCACTCTGTATCGCTGCTACTTCCCAGCCTGATTGAAGTGAATGGGTCCATATTGGTAACGTGACCAGCAAGCCGCAAAATGACAGATGGATTTTTGGTCACCAGCTTGTCTCCATTACAGGATCTTGAGATCTTACATACCTACGACATGCTACGACGTGGCAGCATAGAGCGATCTTTGGCCACGAGACTTGGGTCACAGCAAAAGTCTCTATCTAGTCCCAACTTTCAGAGGGTCTTTGTCACATTACCCCTCATAAACGTCTGTTTCTTCAAATATACTGAAGGGATTAATTACTACAGTGATGTGCAAATATCTTCCCATTCATCCGGGCAGTTCGGTGCCGCACATATGTAGGAAGACGCTTTCTGCTGCCGTTACAGGTGAAAACGTATCGGTCTGATTTATATGCCTCAATGGGAGCATGCAATGAAAAGTACGTTCCATGTTGTTAAACAGCCGGTTGGTAAATCATTAAATCATTAACGTTCACTGAGATGAGAGAATTGCTTTGAATGCACAACTGAATGGGTGCAATTCTGTGTGCGAATTTCATGCTAAGAAACTTTGCACGTTGGAGAACGGTTCAGAATGTGAAATCTATCATGGCCGCCCACTTATACTCACATAAAGTGGCTGTCCAGAGTTACGTATGTAAGACTAACCACTGAATAATGCTAAATTACGCAATGTTCTATATAGAATTGTGTGCGTAAAATCTTAACCCAAAGTAACATTTCTGATACTGCTTGACTCGCTCTCACAACATCCATTAAAGTCTATGGGTGCGTTTAAAACTTTAGACTGCACTTGGAAGTCATTTGAGTGCAGTCTGATTTATGCAGACCCAAAAAATTAAGAAGATGGAGAAATTAAGTTCTCCCTCTTCTCTGAACCTGTGATATGATTCTCTCACATAAAGGAATAAACTGACCAATTCTCTCGGAAGAGGTAATCATGGAGCACGTGAGCGAGCCCTTAGTGAGTGGAAACAATGGTTTTGAAGATCGATCTGGATCTGGTCCAGCTCACACAAAGAATCAGCTTAGATTAGAGGTCAGTTATGCGTTGCTGTGTTTGGCTCACAGAAGACTTTCTAAACTAATACCTTGTGAGGACACGACCGAACCTCGGGTCTCCAAAATAATGAAAATGTGAAAGAAATCAGTATCTGATATTGGAATAACTATTGCTTCATTCTTTTGACCTTGGTGAACTCATCCACTCAGATATGAATAAAAGTGGTAAAATAATTGTTACAGGTGTATCACAGATAAAACGTCATTGATTATTTTCTGATTCACAATGGTTTTTGCATGTCATTTCATATCATTCTGTTACTGCATACATTGTGGAAAGCCGTGCTTAATGCAGAGCCAGTGTCAGTCAGGGCCGGGGTCACGGTTTCAGTCATGGGGTGGTGCTGGCGCTGGTGTAACCTGTATAAGTGGGCTGTATAGGGCCTCATGTGGACTATCGGGAATAAGTAACCACTGTGGGAATTTTCCAGTTACACATGCCAATAATATCTATTGCTTTTTTAATTACCGTAGTTATCAATAAGAAGTAGTTGCAATTACTGGGACAATTTTCATGACATAGTGGTTCCATTGTTAGCTTGAAGGGTAATAAGCTGCCATTTACAGATACGGGGAACCCTGGGCCGCTGGAAAAGTCAATATTCCATGGTCACTGGACGGACTGGTGGCTCTTTAAACTGTTTCCTTCTTGCCAGCACCAGTGACTCCCATTTTGACTAGCCTTCCTGGCTTGATGTCTTTGTGAAACGATACACACCCAACATCACGATAGGCAAGCTAATCAGAAGAGGAGCCAGGCATGCAGGCAGGTAGAAGGTGGTTCCTAGTGCAATGGACATGGACTACTGCCCTGGCCACTGGACCAGGAAATTAAGACTTTATTTGCTCATATGTCAAATCTAGTGACAATGGCTTCATCTGCATGAAGTATTCTCTGAGTAACAAAAATCCCGAAAATATTGAATACCTTAACAACATTATATAGAACAAGATTTCCCTTATGTATATAGGGAAATAAAGGTATAAACACTAGAACTAAAAAATTGAAAAAACTTTATTAAATACCACATAACAATAAAATGCCATGAAACAGTAAACAAATAGGGAACAACAATAAAAACAAATCAAGCACAGGAGTAGCACAATGAGCACCTCACAATACCAGACGTAAGTATATATTAGCATATGTAAATAGCATATTACTATAGTCTAGACACCAAGGGTATAGCTATACATTCTAATGTGTTAAACAAAAAGACTCCATTACTCGAAGCACATGGCTATCCTGGAATACAAATGAGCATATGGGCAAAACAATCCACATTGGTCATGGGCTCAAAACGGCATACACCTACCACTGAGTACTCATGTGAGTTGCAATAAGCTATAAAAATAGTGCTGCCTAAGTCATGCCCATATCCAACAGTAAAGATGCATAAAATAAACTTAATGTGCATAGCCCATAACTACAATAGCTACCCTAAGTCACTATTCCATTGGTATGTTCTAAGTAATGGACCATATCCATACTTCCATATAACAAAGCATTGGTGGTGAACTTACAAGAGGATTTGCAGGAGGTGCCGTGCGTCTGTGCTGAGACCCCGACAGCGCCGTTTCGCCACTTCAGGCTTCTTCCTAATGGGGGCGAGTATGTTTGTGCATGCTAAAAGTGCTCGTACTTAAAGGGCAGTAAATTCAGAAAATCCTGAACAGCTGTTGTGACTAGCGGCGTCACGGATTAATAGAACGGCGCATGCGCCGGTATTCGGCCGCCCGTGTAAGGCTTGTGGTCTCCAAGCAACCCGCCCCTGGCAACCAGTGATTTCAGAATATCGTCAATCAAAATTTACATATCATCTCCTGTACCTATATATTTATCTGCATCTGACTTATATCTGCATCAGGGACAATAAGACTTATACAATTTGTTGTGTCTAGGAAATATTTACTGTTATCTATACTTGGCATTATCTATAGTCTATGTATATAGCACATATGATTGAGTTATATTTGCTCAGTGACACTAGCTAAGTTGTATTATGGGCCTGTATTCTATATACCCTGTTGTTGGATACAAAGGGATTTTCCCATTGAACATGAAAATAATCTGACTTTAGATTCTACCTCCCTCAATATATATAGGCTTTAGGTACCGTCACACTAAGCGACGCTGCAGCGATACCGACAACGATCCGGATCGCTGCAGCGTCGCTGTTTGGTCGCTGGAGAGCTGTCACACAGACAGCTCTCCAGCGACCAACGATGCCGGTAACCAGGGTAAACATCGGGTAACTAAGCGCAGGGCCGCGCTTAGTGACCCGATGTTTACCCTGGTTACCATCGTTAAAGTAAAAAAACAAACGCTACATACTTACCTTCTGCTGTCTGTCCTCGGCGCTCTGCTTCTCTGGTCTGGCTGTGAGCGCCGGGCAGCCAGAAAGCAGAGCGGTGACGTCACCGCTCTGCTTTCCGGCTGACCGACGCTCACAGCCAGAGCAGGAGGAGAGCAGAGCACAGCGCTGGAGGACAGATGGCTGTAGGTAAGTATGTAGTGTTTGTTTTTTTACTTTTAGGATGGTAACCAGGGTAAACATCGGGTTACTAAGCGCGGCCCTGCGCTTAGTTACCCGATGTTTACCCTGGTTACCAGCAAAGACATCGCTGAATCGGTGTCACACACGCCGATTCAGCGATGTCTACGGGGAGTCCAGCGACGAAATAAAGTTCTGGCCTTTCTTCCCCGACCAGCGATCTCCCAGCAGGGGCCTGATCGCTGCTGCCTGTCACACTGGACGATATCGCTAGCGAGGACGCTGCAACGTCACGGATTGCTAGCGATATCGTCTAGTGTGACAGTATCTTAAGTCCATTATTTAGTTAATTTAGATTACAATCTTAGTATTTACGTTTGAGCTTTATAGCTATTGTTATGGTTAGCCTTGCTGGGTGGTGGGTGGGTCACACTATTGTTAGTTATTACCCAGTAGTTAAGTAAATAGTCTGGCATTGGAAGTGACGTTTTTTCTTTCATACACGGCCTGCCAGTACATAGCATCAGTCTTTGCCACGCCCCCGTCTAGCCACACTCTGCCCCTGCAGCGATACTCACATTGTTAGATGACGGTGCTCGGATTAGTGCGCATGCCCCGGTCTTGGCCGCATGGTGGCTCCTGGCCCCGTCCATTGGGTGACGCGAGCGTTACACGCTTGGTTGCCAGGGGCGGGTTGCTGGGAGACCACAAGCCTTACACGGGCGGCCGAATACCGGCGCATGCGCCGTTCTATTAATCCGTGATGCCGCTAGTCACAACAGCTGTTCAGGATTTTCTGAATTTACTGCCCTTTAAGTACGAGCACTTTTAGCATGCACAAACATACTCGCCCCCATTAGGAAGAAGCCTGAAGTGGCGAAACGGCGCTGTCGGGGTCTCAGCACAGACGCACGGCACCTCCTGCAAATCCTCTTGTAAGTTCACCACCAATGCTTTGTTATATGGAAGTATGGATATGGTCCATTACTTAGAACATACCAATGGAATAGTGACTTAGGGTAGCTATTGTAGTTATGGGCTATGCACATTAAGTTTATTTTATGCATCTTTACTGTTGGATATGGGCATGACTTAGGCAGCACTATTTTTATAGCTTATTGCAACTCACATGAGTACACAGTGGTAGGTGTATGCCGTTTTGAGCCCATGACCAATGTGGATTGTTTTGCCCATATGCTCATTTGTATTCCAGGATAGCCATGTGCTTCGAGTAATGGAGTCTTTTTGTTTAACACATTAGAATGTATAGCTATACCCTTGGTGTCTAGACTATAGTAATATGCTATTTACATATGCTAATATATACTTACGTCTGGTATTGTGAGGTGCTCATTGTGCTACTCCTGTGCTTGATTTGTTTTTATTGTTGTTCCCTATTTGTTTACTGTTTCATGGCATTTTATTGTTATGTGGTATTTAATAAAGTTTTTTCAATTTTTTAGTTCTAGTGTTTATACCTTTATTTCCCTATATACATAAGGGAAATCTATATAATGAAGTATTCTCTATAGTATCACCAGTGGTGGACACTTGTGCAATAATAGTGTATGGGCCCAATAATTCTTTCTACGACAGAAGATCCTTGCTGGTTTGGAGGTGGTAGAGGCCTCTTACATGTTGGGCCACCGTGCAGCCGCATCAATTATATGTCCTCCTCTAAGTATCATACTATAGAATGTTCGAGAAGGAGAAATAGGTCCATCAAGTACAGTCTATTCTTCTTCATTGCTGATCCAGAGAAAAACCAAACCTCTATGATGCATAAAGACTTTGGCTCATCTCTAAGTTTTCCCTAGGGTCAATCGCCCATCTCCAAAAACTCTAGTATTCACAATTAGTAATTACATTAAAGAAAAGCTTCCAAGGTAAAATATTTCCAGACCAACTTCCTTCCATGTTCTCTGATGCATTCGGGTTTCTTCTGGGTGCATGGTTTCCAACAACCAAAGCAAACATCATAATTTTCAGAACTAAATGTAACCAAAAAAATACCTCCTAATAATCTATATCAATTATGGCTGGAACCACGAACAGGAACCTGTCACATGCAAACGTTTCTGTAGGCAGTACGTGATATGGCAGAAGCTGAGTAGATTGATATATACTTTTTAAGGAATCTGTAAAATTTGTACTTTATTCATGTAAATCATTGCCCTTTTTAAAGTCCAGTAGGCGGTCCCACTCCACAATTCACATGATTTCCTCTCGAACTGTATATAAAGAGATGACTTTCAATCTCTCACTTGAACACTTAGGGATTGAGCGCTATAACTTTATGCAAAGTGAGGCAGGGAGGGTGCTCAATCTTAACTTGGGCCACCCACTGGTAAGTATATAATCAACACGTAATTAAATTATAAGATACTAAATCATTTCCCATAATGTTATATCTCGATCTTCTCAGCCCCTTCTCCTCTATAACTTGCTGCCTACAGATCAGATACCATGTTCGATGTGACAAGTTCCCTTCCATGGACGTGGAAACAAATAACGTACAGCAGAAATTAAACAGAAATGTGGTTATTCAAGCGGATCCAACATTGACTTATTTCAAACCCAATTAACGTCAATTATCTCATCTCAGTTAGTGAAATTGGCGTCAGATTAGAGCACAAAGTGTATGGTAGATCAAACATACCTTTGGTGCCAGAGACGGATGAGGTTGAACGGGGTGTTATGGTAACAGAGGTTTTGACTGTTGCAGTGGTGAAAAGGGGGATGATTGTGGTTGTAAATAAAGGTTCTGGTCAATGGGAAAACATAAAAAGAGACATGAAACATAAAGACAAAATCATAGCATACAAAAATCATAACAATGGTTAAGCTGGGTAATGTAGACACACGGTAACATAGACATGCTTAAGCAAAGTACTCAAGACACCTGGTCATTCAATAATATTAAATCACTCTCGTTTTAGATTTCGCTTCATTGAAAAGGTACTGAAAATGCTGTATTGTTTTTTCATTTACTGGATACGGCAAAAAATGATTCCATCTGATGCGATGGAGAGTGAATTTAATTGACAAGAACCAAGCCTTCATCCATGTCATGTACAATGGATTGTGCGTCGGAGGTCAAATGTGGATAAAACAACATGCTGGGTAAAAGTGGGAGACAAACAAGCAAAAAGTAACATGCTAAAAGATGGAAATCACACGGCAAAGCGACTGTTTCACCAGCAGTGACTTCCTCTGGTGTATATCAATGAAAACTAAGAAGAATTGACTCCATGTTTTTTATTTTGTACTCGGCAGTCATTCCCTGGCTAAAGCAGAAGTCAATGGTGGGCAGCAATCATAAAGACCCTTTTATTGATCCACAGGGGACTTCTGAAAGGGTATATAATTGACTATTATATTTTAGATGTAGCATTCCAGCAAAACAGCTGATTGATTTCTAGTACTATTTTTTCCGAAAATTCGAATATTTGTCAATAGAAATCATTAGCAGTTTTCCAAACCTTTTTAAAGTTCACATTCACCACCAGTACCACGGAAATTATTTTTTTTAGATTTAAAAATATTTATTGAAGATTCCAAAATTCAAATGTGTACCTTTAACAAACCAACTGACACGAATAGCTACATCCCCCTGGATAGCTGTCACCTTCCTAGCTGGTTGTTAAACATTCCAAAAAGTCAGTTTAGGAGGATTCATCGGAATTGCTCAAGGCCTCAAAACTTTGATGTGGAGGCAAAAATACTGATACATTTTTGGAGAAAGGATTTAGCGCAAAAATGCTGGAGGAATCAAAAGGAACTGTTCTTGCCAAATCCAGACAGGAGCTCATCAATCCAGTTTCCACATCTAGAGACATTATGAATTTTATTCCCATAATAACTCAGTATAATGCCAATTCTAACCTCCTTCGCAAGATAGTCAGCAAACACTGGCACATTTAGAAAAATGATAAAATACTGGGGGATAAAATCACCAACCAGCCCCGATTTGTGTATAAAGAATCTCACAATTTGGGAAATTTGATTGCCCCTATGGTTCAAAATAAAACTTGTTTTAAACAGTCCTCTATTTTTCAGGGTAAACTAAAAGGGCTCTTCCCATGTAGAAAATGTAGCATGTGTAAACAGACCATTGTGCATAAATGCACAAAAATTGGAAAAGGTGATAAGGCATTTCAAATTAAGGACTTTATCACACACTCCACGACAGGGGTAATATATAATATACAATGCCCCTGTGGAAAAATGTACGTGGGGAGGACAAAAAGGCCCCTGAAAACAAGGATTAATGATCATATACGTAACATCAAAAACAAATTTATGAGACATCCACTTTCCCAACATTTCATAGAGCATCACAATGGACTGGCACAACATATGGTGATATCAGGCAAAGCAGTGGAGCACCCACATTGGAGAGGTGGGAATCACATCAAAGCCATGTCGAGGGAGGAAACAAAGTGGATTTTTATGTTAGACACTGTAGCACCAAGAGGATTAAATATTGGTGCGGAGCTGTTTGGCTTCCAATAACCACTTACATTATGGAAGGCTATATAAGGACAACCATCACAGAGTAAGGACCAGCCCTGAGGAAGGAGACAGGTGTCTCCGAAACGCGTTGGTTGTTTGGTCCTTACCGCGTTTCATTCACTCCTTCGGGTTCAGCAGTGGTCACGTGATCCACTACGTTACGGAAGGTCCTGCGCACCAGCCGGAATCACCGCTAACACTTCATGTGGCGCCGGCTATGCAAGATCCCGCTCTCACCCGAAGTTTAGCTTGCGATGGCTGCAGCCGGCTGGGGCAGCCACCTGCTTAAAGAAGTTCTTTCCGGACTCATCCTATCACAAGGACATTACTGTGGTCGTCCCCAAGTCCTCAAGAACCTCATCAGTGGGGGTAAGATAAGCGCCATTTACCTTTATTAACCCTTGAATTAATCTAAGATTCTGCTAGAACCTTGGATGTTTTTTAAAAGTAACAGGACGCTGTTTTTTATTGCGGTTATTGCACAGGATATTTTTATTGGCTATCACTTAGCACGAACCTGTATATAAAAAGGTATATACTATTCATTCATATATATTTTGCTGGACAATTTTTTGGGTGAATAATTGTTGGTTTCGCTGCAAAGAGACAGAGCCATATTGACACTCTGCGCCACCATATTGCATGACTTAGTTTTCCAAACCTCTACTTGCCTTTCTGAAAAAATTAACTTTTCACAAACTTATAGAAAACTTTTTAGTTTACGTCCAGTGGACACAATCTATCCCGACCATGTTATGATGTCTTACAGGCCACAATTCTGATATCGGAACAGTATCCAGCCCTGTACATCATATTTCTATCTAATGAAAGAAGTACTTAATGAAGGTTCCTATTCAATGACTGCAAGAAGAGGTTATGTGCCATGTGTTATTCAAGAGATGGGTTTCTGGTAAATGATGATGATGATAATAATAATATATATTGTCATCAGAATTATAATTAATTCCACTTCTGTAACAGAGGTAAGTGATTGACTCAATGATTGACTGCATTCCCTCTCTGACTGTGACTAGAAAGATGGCTGACAATCACTAAATAGAATGTCCCGCTGGCATACTGTAGTCATGGATGGAGGGTGGGTAACCTCTGCATAGGACGCTCTACTCCTAAACAAGTAGTGATATTACTTATACTACCAATAATGATTTTTATCAGAATTATCATTCCATTCACCTCTGCAAAACAGTAATATACATTAATATTCTATATAAAGTAATAAACAGAGATGAGCGGATCGCTTCGTGCCACCTCGGTTAATGGTCCACGTCACTAGTCTATGGCTCCTGATAGGAGAATTTCCATACCTTCCGGGATCCCATGTTCAGTTTATGACTAGCTGTGTCCTGCACACCGCACAGATGATATCACACCAGGCAGGGAGCCCAGAAGCTCAGGTAATTTGTGCACTGGTCCGGTTCGGGTTTGTACAATGCGATCCGCTCATTTCTAGTAATAAACATTAAAATTTTAAGCTATCCTTCACCCTTTAAAAAAAAACTATAATTAATTGGAAAGACAAGATACACAAGAGATGAGTTTCTATTAAAAGATAATAATAATGGACAGCACGATGGCTCAGTGGGTAGCACTGCAGCTTTGTGTCACGGGGACATAGGTTCAAATCCCACCCAGGGCAACATCTGCAAGGAGTTTGTATGTTCTCCCCGTGTTTTTGTGGGTTTTCTCTGGGTTCTCCGGTTTCCTCCCACACTCCAAAGACATACTGACAGGGAATTTGGATGGTGAGCCTCAATGGGGACAGTGATGATAATGTCTGTAAAGCACTGTGGAATTAATGGCGCTATATATGTGAGTAAAATAAAAATTATATAAAAAGAGCAGCACAGATAAGGATGCGTTCACCTTAGCTTTGTACCCCACATCCATGATTCCACTGAAGGTTCTAGAAAAATCCCCCAGAAAAGAATTTTGCTCTGCTCCTATGAATGACCAGAGACATTATATGAACCATGTAGCTTGGTTTGTGCAAACTGATCCTCTCATTTCTATTAATAAACATTAAAGTTTTAAGCTATCTTCACCATTTAAAAAATAACTATAATTGACTAATAAATTTAGAAGGAGCAGCACAGATAGGGATGCGTTCACATTAGCTTTGTACCCCACATCCAGGTACGGACTGGGACTGAAATTCAGTCCTGGCATTTGAAATCAAACAAGCCCATGCCGTCCCCATCCCCAAGCACCAGATGGGATATATTACTAATATTATCCTGGATGGAGGAAAGCAAGATTTCCTACAAGACCAATATTGCTAATGATACCCGTGGCTGCTGGGGTAAGTGACAGAGTCAGCAACTTTGTGCTCCATCCCATCTCTTAACAGTATGGGTGTCTTCTAAACATAGATTTTGCTAAGAGCGAGCAGACAAGGCAGCTCACGAGCAGACAGGCCTTTCTGGCATTTGGCAGAATTGCCAGACCAGTCCGGCCCTGCCCACATCCATGAATCCATTGAAGATTCCATCAGAATACAAAGAGGCAAATTTCCATTAGACCCAAAATGGAGCCATTGAGTATAACGGAGTGAAAAGTCTGCAACCTTGGGCTCTGCTTCTCCTCCTTTCCTGCGGTGTCCGTCTTTTAAGTCAGACACAATAGCTCAGTTTACTTCTCTGTTGTGTTGGAAGAGGTTTTTAAAGCTAACTAGAAAATAATGCATTTTATTTCCAATAATTCACTTTAAATGCACGTTAGTTGGAATGAACTCTAGATTGCGAAAATGTTAATAGGAAAACAGTTCCTAAATTCCTTGAACAGAAGCATAGCATGAATACCAAAGAATTAAATGTACCCTGCTTGCTCGTAATCATGTATTTGGTCTACATGTTTTTTGTTTTGCTGTTACATTTCCCAATGAGTTCTCTGCTGGAAATAAACTGCTTTGATAGTTATTAGAACAGTAATTGTGCCAGAGAGTCTGCAGTATGACCAGTCTCGGCAATTACTGACCACTCGAAAATCACATCATTATTGTTAGATGTCAGACTCTTATCAAATGTGGACATGAGTTGTCAGAAGCCTGAATAGTATATGCAAAGGTTCCAGAATTGAAGGGGTCTAACAGTTCAATGTGGTGGTCCCAGGTAGTTGAGAATACGAAGAACAGTTAAGATGTTTCCATATTTCCATCTGCTTCTGGTCTCCACATGGAGCCAGATATTTGAACCTCAGTCATTAATGGATAACATAGCAGTACCCCTTTACTCATACAGTAGATATTTTACATATGAATCTGCTAGTCATTTCATTGCTGTATTTTACTAGTAATACAATACAGAATTTAGAGAGACATAGATGTTTTCTGGCAGATACACATTCTTTCTATAGGAAATTTGTCACTATAGAAAGTGCCTCTTGAAGTCTGGTTTGGGGTTCACAATTTATTTTTGCTATCACCAACTGTAGCGGAAACAACAGCAATATCCATTCACTTTAATGAAGCTGTGTTGAAAATTCCTGTACAGTAGGTGGCCAAAAGTAGCGAACATTGTGAAATAAAAAAGGTTCATGGACTCTTGTCATTTTGTGTTTCATCAAAACACCCAGAACTACGTGTGGTTCAGTTGTACCAAAGAGAGTTGACCTAATTCATGGGGAAACTCTTCCTTGTTATCTATGATACTTTTCGGCAATGGTTCTGCTAAATAGAGATTTGCTGATCGCTTTGCACAATCGAGGTATGTCGAGGTAGGTAATCACTAGCCATGGATAGGAGCTGTGTGAATTTGCTCATCCTCTGGGAACCCAAGCTAAGTATGATTAGCCGAGCTGGTGAAACATCACCTGTGCACTACACACTGCATATGACAACACTCCAGGCTGGTAAATCAAACGCTATGCCAGAGAAACCATAAGCTTAGGAAACTGGCACAACTCCTATCTTTGGCAAGAGATCACTGACTTGGACCATGGACCAGGGTTGTGCAATGTGATACGTTCATCTCTAGTAATAAAGTTTGACACTATCATAGAATCAAAGAATTATAGAATGTTAAAGTTGAGAGGGGCCTCCAAAGTCATTGTGCCCAACCAGACAGATATCTGTCCAGTCTCTATAAGAAAACTTCCATTGAAGAAGAATTCACCAGCTTTTGTAGGGAGGAGAACCAAGTTGATGGTCTCTCCTGCGTATCTGCGCCGGAACCATCAGGGCTGTCACCAGTGTTGCAGGGGGAAGAGACTACTGACCGGAGAAGTACAAGGCACCTGACTGATAGGGGCGGGACGGACTTAAATAGCAGTTTGAGTGGGAAGACAGGAAACTTGGCAGGGACCGAACTTGTGAGTCGTAAGACGGTTAACTCCCTCTTCACAGACCCATGCCCGCTAGCTGTGCCTATACCCCCAGCTAGCCAGACTGCCGATGCTTCCTACCCTCCATACAGAGAGGCTTCCTCACCAGATAGTGACCAGGATAAAGTACAGATCTTTGCTCCACTCATCACGGTGGAGGCACCGCTTAGTCCCATCCCTGCGGTGCCTGCTGCAGACCGGCACATGCCTGTGGCTGTGTCCGCTGGACTGTGTGCTCCTACTGTTGCTTGGCTCACTGAACTCTCTCCTTCTTCTTCTGTGTCACCTACCATCACACTTGCCTCACTGGGCGCACAGATCAGGAGATCACTTGCCGAAGAAGGATTCGTCGCCACAAGGAGAAAAGTGCATCGCTCATTTGTGGGACAGGATCGGAGACATCTCCCATCAGCTGAGGCACTGCCGTGAGATCTTCCAGCCACCTTCCTCCAGCGCACAGAGACTGATGAGTTAACCTGTTACATTCTATTGCATTTGACTTTCCCCCTATCCTCCAATCACATTCCTTACACCCCTGCTTGTACCATTACTGTTCTTATACATAAATAACCTGTTAACCCTTGTTGTGCCTCATGTGTGTCACTGCATCCTATGCACCTGCCAGCATCCTACACTTTCATGGCAGTCTGTTCCACTGTTTGATCACCCTCACTGTCAAAAAGGTTTTTTTTATAATATCTAATCTGTATCTTCTCCCTATTCAGTTCCATTCCATTGTTTTTTGTGTTTCTATCCTTCACCCTTTAATAGACAACTATAATTGACTATTACATTTAGCAGCACAGCTACAGATGCCTTCTCATTAGCTTTGTGCCAAAAAGTCATGATTCCATGGAAGGTTCTATCAGGTTATCCAAAAAAAGCAGATTTCCAGTAGACCACAATTAAGCTATTGAGTATAATGAGGTCAACGGAGTAAAAGTCTGCAACTTTGGGCTCTGACCTTCTTTCCTGCTGTGACCATCTTTTCAGTGAGACAAAATAGCACAATCGACTATGCAATTGTGCTGGAAGCGATTATTAAATGTAACCAGAAAATAATGTATAATTCATACAAGGGCGGCTCCCATGCAATACTGTTTGAAAAAAGTTAAAATCACAAGAAAACTGTCTCTGTAAGTGCACATGCAGACCATTGCATCTTCGGCCCAAGTGCGATCCGACAAAACATCAGATCTCACTTGGACCAATTTTCGTCTATGAAGCCATGCACATGACTGATCTTTTCCCCAGACAGAGTATGTCGGAGGAAGAAGTCAATGCATTCCCCAGGTTTGTCCTTTATTCATATTGCACTTGCCAACGCAAGTCAGTCAGTGCGTGGACATCATCGGAACACATTCGATTGACATCTGAAGAACACAATCAGATTTCCACTGCCTGACAAAATGGAGAAGATGGAGAAATGTTGTTCTCCATCTCCTCATTGGAGAAAATTGGATCACATCATGCTGACACTCTCATAAGAATCTTACCAGAGCGTCATTTGCATAGTTGGCTCCATTCTCTTGGATGAGAGAATCTGCAGCTATTTGCACCTTCCCATTGACTTACAAGTTAGTTACCATGCATGGTACCAAATAGAGAATAGTCTTTCTTTTAAGGAAGAGCTAATTTGCATACCATCCCCAGTATTTACCTGTGAACAAAACTTTTCAGTTTACAAACAGATGTTATGTATATTTTAAAAATTGATATAAATTTGTAAAAAAATGACTTATTATTATCCTGTACTGATAATGAGTTACGGTAGCCTGTACTATAGTCCAGCGCTGCACTCACAATTCTCCAAGCTGCTCCTGGAAAAAGTCAGCAATCCGGTTGGCAGATACAATCCTAATAATGTAACTTGATAGCATAGAATATGGCTTTAACACTTGGAGATGAAATTTAGATTTTTATAAATAATGCACAGGTGTAAGTCATTAACTCACAGGAGCCATCTCTTTGCTGACACGAGTGCAATGATGGAATGCTTTAACTCTGAAGCCTGAAGAATTGTGACTGCAGCTCTGGATTATAAAACAGGAACAGTGCAAAAAAAGGTAACATTTTCATAAAGCTACTCAAATAAAAAGAATATTGTTGAAAATTATAATTTTACATTTCACTTTTTGCCTACACTTAAAAATACAACTTGTTGAAGAAATAAAATGGAAAATATATGGATATTAGAAAAGCATTAGAAGATTAAAGAATTTTCCATTTCTGGATGAGCTGCATCAGCTGGGAGAAGTTTCGAAGTTTGGGAAAGACTTTAAGAGTTCTATGGCTGCCTAGGCGACCAGACCTCCCGTTCTTCTGGGTGCACCTCCTACTGTCACTTTTAAGTGTTAGGCTCATGGGTTCTAGTACCGCCCTGACAAAATTTGCACAGATGTAACGTTATTTGGGGCCATTGTCACTTTGAAAACATCTTTTCAAATGAACAAGTCAATGTTCAACTTGACCCAATAATTTTTTTATAATTTTTCAGTGCCAGTGCAGCCGGGACACAATGTGCAAACTCTTAGGCGTGAATGAGTATGGCCGTCACGGGGCCAGGTTGTTACTAGGCAGCATGTCTCTCCACATGGCTGCCTTTCTGTTCTTCTCTTTCTTGCCGTGCTTTTGTCTGTTTATCTTTTTGAGTGAAACAGCTTACAAAAGAAGATGCTCAAAAGCACTACAGCAGAAGAATGAAAGTGTCAGCATGAAATACAATCCATTACAGATCACCAGGTGTAATTCCATTTGGAACGGAAGATCATTTTTAGAGCATGCTACTGTTAACCCTTGTTCATGTTCTCCTTTTTCATATTTAATGCATCACAGACTTGAAGGCTTGAATTGGAGGTGTCCCTGTGAAGATCTAGCAATGAACACATTAAATCTTCACCGGAACATTCAAGCTCAAAAAAATTGCAAACCCCCCCCCAAAAAATCAAAGAAATATGAACAAAAAATACTTTTTCTTTCTAAACTGTTACTACATTGTTTTTGAAAGTTGAAATTGATGCAATGCAAGAATAAAAAAATTAGATGCATCTACATTTTATGTTGTCTTTAAGGGAGTCTCTACGTCTATGGAATGGATAGCCTCAATACCAGGACTTCTACTGATCAGCAAAATGAAGAGGTTTTACTGTTTTGAGGGCCAGGAAGAAATCATAATAACATATTATCTAATCTTTTCTAGGCTTCCTCTCACCTGTCCTGCTGCCCCAGCTTCTACCTGGTCCACTACTCGCTCATTAAGGATGTGCGTCCTACCGCATGTGATCATGTGAGGCTAAGTCATCATTAGAAGATCGGAAAACCAAAAGCAACAAGCAGAGGACCAGGATCTGCAGTGGCAGGACAGGTGCGTGATGGGCCTAGGAAAGGTGAGATAATATTTTATTATTTTTAATGTCTTCCCTTTTCTCTATTTATTGTACTTTAGGGGTCGCAAGAGACTTCAGAGCTTAATTATCATCTTTTGGCAACACTTTTGATTCCGTCCAAATTTACTGGGACCAAATCAAATCTGCTGTGTGAAACAAATGAATTTCAGGAAATTCTTTCACCTTTATTTCTAATGAACTCCTTACACACATACACAGTTATGTTTCAGCTAGATGGTGGCCCGATTCTAACGCATCGGGTATTCAAGAATATGCATGTCCTCGTAGTATATTGCCCAGCCATGTAGTATAATGCCCAGCGACATAGTATATTGCCCAGCGACGTAGTATACAGCACAGAGCCACGTAGTATTTTGCACAGCCCACATAGTATATTGCCCAGTCACGTACTATATTGCCCAGCTACGTAGCATATTGCCTAGTCACGTAGTATATTGCACAGGCCACATAGTATATTGCCCAGTCACATAGTATATTGCCAAGTCACGTAATATATTGCACAGGCCATGTAGTATATTGCCCAGTCATGTAGTATATTGCCCAGTCACGTAGTATATTGCACAGGCCACGTAGTATATTGCACAGGCCACATAGTATATTGCCCAGTCACGTAGTATATTGCCCAGCCACGTAGTATATTGCCCAGTCATGTAGTATATTGCACAGCCACGTAGTATATTGCCCAATCACGTAGTATATTGCCCAGCCATGTAGTATATTGCCCAGTCACGTAGTATATTGCCCAGTCATGTAGTATATTGCCCAGCGACGTAGTATACAGCACAGAGCATATTGCCCAGCCACGTAGTATATTGCAAAGTTACGTAGTATATTGCCCAGTTACGTAATATATTGCCCAGTGACGTAGTATACAGCACAGAGCCACGTAGTATATTGCCCAGCCAGGTAGTATATTGGCCAGTCACGTAGTATATTGCCCAGCTACGTAGTATATTGCCCAGCCATGTATGTCACAGGTTAAAAAAATAAAGATATACTCACCTTCTGATCTGAGGGCCCCTTGTATTTCTGTCGCCAGCTTCCGGTCCTAGGGTGTGATGATGTCGCGGTCACATGACCATGACGTCATGGCAGGTCCTTCACGCGTAGGTGCGCAGGACCTGTGATGACGTTGCGGTCACATGACCGTGACGTTATGGAAAGTCCTTCTCGCGCAGGCGCGCAGGACCTGTGATAATGTCGCGGTCACATGACCGTGACATCATGGAAGGTCCTTGTCGCATACCATCCTTAGCACCGGAGCATCGCGAGGAGCGGGAAAGGCGCAGGAGGGTGAGTATATGATGATTTTTTATTTTTTTTATTATTTTTAACATTAGATCTTTTTACTATTGATGCTGCATAGGCAGCATCAATAGTAAAAACTTGGTCACACAGGGTTAATAGCAGCGGTAACGGAGTGAGTTACCCACGGCATAACGCGGTCCGTTACCGCTGGCATTAACCCTGTGTGAGCAGTGACTGCAGGGAGTATGGAGCGTGCGCCGGGCGCTGACTGCAGGGGAATAGGGAGGGACTAATTGGACTGTGGCCGTCGCTGATTGGTCGCAGCAGCCATGACAGGCAGCTGGCGAGACCAATCAGCGACTTGGATTCCATGACAGACAGAGGCCGTGACCAATGAATATCAGACAGAAGGACAGACAGACAGAAAGACGGAAGTGACCGTTAGACAATTATATAGTAGATGAAGAAAATGAATTAGGCTTTCTCAGACAACTTGGCGGGGGGGTGACCTTTCTCCCCCTCTCTTTTTTTCCCCCTCTGTTCGTTGTATTCGAGAGGTCCCATACAAGTCAACAAAGTCCTATAGATTCATAAGTATGATCAGATAGGGCCTTGGTAACTTTTTCTTGATTATCAATTTTACGCAGTAATTTTATACAATCTTTAGGTGTCAGTCTTGATCTTTGACCTCTACCTACGCTGTACAAGCAGACTGTACAACATTCATCAACAGTTGTCAAAGCATGAGTTGTCTGCACCTAAAGGGGCCTTTACACTGCAAGATAATTATGTTTCGCGATTACCATGCGATCTGGTATAGATTATTCATTGTGCATCGTCTACTGTTGTCTATGTAAACAGACATTTAAATGACTGCCTATCGGGAAAAGATTACCAATTGGCATTCCTATCGTACAGCAGGTTGGTCAATATAAAGGGACCTTTAGGGTGCGTGTCCACTGCGCTTTGGACGGAGCAAAAAACCCGCTCTGCCCAAAGCGCAGCCCCCTTCTGAACGCACGGTGATTCCGGATGTGTTCTTTGCACACATCAGGAATCTCCGCACCCTATGCATAGGGCCCCGTGATTTACTTTGCAGTGACGGAGCGTCGCCACAAGGTAAACAGACATGATGCGCTTTAAAAAGACACGCAGCATGTCTGTAAACACAGGGCCGCCGAGTGTGTGTTTGCACGCATAGTGGAGACGGGATTTCATAAAATCCCCTCCACTATGCTGTAACATCTGGAAGCAGCGAGTTGAACGCTGCGGTTGTATGCAGCATTCAATCCACAGCTAATCCGGATGTAAACCGGCCCGTGGACACATACCCTTAGTTTTTGCTGTTCTGCACACAAAGAACCAGTATACAATTCCTAACACAAAGTGAAGAAATAACATTTTACCTAGGAGTTATGAAGAATTAGTATACACTCATACAAGTAACATTTAACCCCTTAATGACTGCCAATATGTCTTTTAACTGACCTGAGATATAAGAGAATAGCCTCCCCATACAGGGGAGAATCCAGCAGCTGTCGGCTGTACACTATAGCTGACAATTTGCTGCATCAGCCACGATCAGTGTTTGCACCGTCCAAATCTGTTTAACCCCTTAGATGCTGCTGTCAATAGTGACTGCATCATATAAATGGTTAACAGAGTGTGGGAGCTTCCTCTTTATCTGAATTGGTGCCCTCAGATCATGATTGTGTGGTTCTGATGTTTGCGATGGCATTTCATGTCCATATAGCGGCCTGAGAGTCAGGCAGTGACCACTGGAAAGTTCAAAACAAATGTCTTTTAATGTCCAAACAAACTTACAACTGGAACACAAAAGGTAACCTCCGGATCTCGGCTGGGAAACAAGACTGTCCGTAACCGGGACCGATTGCCATGGGCGACAGCACCGCCATGTCACGCTGAGGGGTACAAGGTTCCATGTTGCTTCACACCAGCTGAAGATTTGCATCCTGCTCTGCGAGTTTGCAAACCAAGACTGACACACCCAACCCTTGGCTGCAGGGTTTTTACAAGGAATCTGTGGTTATAGGCCACTTGTAAGACCTGGCCAGGAGGGAGCGATCCGCCACACTACCATCCTGTAGTCCTCTCCAAAAATAAAAGCGCTTGGCAGGTTTTCTTAAATCTGCCTTGGGCAAATAGCTTGCCTAAGAACAATACTTCCTTTTATTTTGCACTGCAATCACAGCTATGCCTGTGACTGCACTGCACTCCTGCGACCTCGATACGCTTCTATGCCCATCCTGGGGGAGACATATCGACCCTCGCATATGATCCCCATCACTGCCTCACAGCCCCTTTAATAAAGTTAACAAAATCTTTAATGCCAACTATCAATCATGAAAACACATTATGGACAAAATCCTGAATTATTTGCAGTGGTGCAAAAAAAAGTATAATTTGTTTCTGAATTATGACATTTTCAACAGTTTGGCACTCTAGAACTCTAGAATATAAAATGAGAGGAAACAGAAATATTTCATATATTTGTTGCAAAAAAAAAATCAGCAAATGCGTAAACCAGCTGCTAAACTTTTTTTCCCGCACTGTTCAAAACGCGTAAAACTCAAACTTGAATCGCACTACAAAAAATAATTTAATCTTCGCAGAAATCATGAATGAGCAACGCAAGGTGGTAACCACCCAGTGAGGGGCTGCAGAACTGAATCCTTCCCATGATGTATATTTGCACTATCTGAATCAGTCAATTAGACTGTAATGAAGGACAAGGGCTCATTTTCCGTTGAATATTATGAATGTCTATCCAGTAAAGCAACAATTCCTGGCATTGTGCTGTTGCCATAATATCTGCCTTCTTGTTTCGGAGAGTGTTTTCTTGACATTTATTATTATCAATAAAAGCCAAGACAAATGAAAGTAGCGGCCGTAGTATCGATTCTGCAAAAGCAGCACGGAGAATTCTAACAGTTTGATCTCTTCCACTCCACCAAAAATACATAACCTCTTTTACGGCCACCTCTCCCCCCGCTACTATACCATCCCCCTCCATCAATGAAAAATGGAAATAATATTGCTGACTGTTTTGACGGCAGTGGAAAGTAACAGTTACGGGCGAATTGTAATCATTCGTCTCATATCTGTATCGATTTCAACTATTATCTGCGCCGCTAAATAAAAAAGAATATTGCCTTTCATCTCTCAGGTGCACCTGAAAAAAAAAGTGATCATCGATGACCTTGTTCTGTAGTATGTGAAATTCCGTATCCAGATTAGTCAACTAGAGATCAAACAATATGCACCGTATTTTCCCGCTCGTTTCACACTTTTCATTTGTCAAAAACTAACAGAATGTTCTGGAATGTGAAGAGAGAGTCGCGTCCGTCTATAATTTATTAGGCTTCTGAATAAAATCAGCACAAAAACAAGCAAACAAAGACGGGTTCAGAAAGCCGCGCTCCGCTGCCGCGTTAATGTTTTATACCCTAAAATGTAGCAAGTCTATTATTTATCGGTCTTGTCAGTGCTGTCCTTTGATTGAGTTTTTGGCTGATTTGTTATTATAACCTGTGTCCATGTGCTTCTGAATTTAGAGGAGTAGCTTGTGGTTAAAAACAAAGCTTTTAACAAGCTCTAACCTATTAAAAGTGTATGAATCTGTGATCTGTTATTAGTAGGTTAGATACAAATTCAAGAATGCATCTTTGTGCCTAAAACTGCATAGGGCGGTCACTCAGAACATTTTTTTTTACATTGTTCTGTAAATCAGTTGCGGATCTGCAGCGTTTCTGCACCTCAAAAAACGCTGCGGATCCGGAGAGAATCCGCAACGTGTGCACATACCCTTATAGAGGCAGTTCCACCTAAGTAATTAAATGCATATTTGTAGGATATTCCATCACTTTACAAGAGGTACAACCACTCCGACCCCAATAGATTCTGAAAATACAATATCTGTAGTGATCTTCATATGCATTTTTTATGCACAGGGATGAGACTGATAATGATAAAGTGAAAGGCAGGGAAAGATTAATCAAAATAATAAATATCTTATTGCAAAAAAATTGAATAAAGGGCAAAAAAGTTAATAATTGTAATTGTCCCAACAGAGAGGACAACATAGACTCGTGTTGGGGTGTAAAGCAAAGATCCTGAAAGTAATAATCCAAGTATAAGATAACGCGTAATCAATTGATAATGCACAATGGAAATAAGAATGGCATGTCAGAAGAAACTGAAAAAAGTCAATCGATATAAGAATATAACAGCATAGATCCTGCCTGCCAATGTGAAAGATGCTCACACTACAAATGCACCCGCCATGCGTTTCACCAATGCTTCCTCAGGGGTCATTCTCCATGCCTACCCAGCTGTGCAGGGAGCTACGCTGAGAAGTTGCACCGTTAGTAAGATTTTTTTTGCATGGAAAAATCACAGAAAATCAAGCGTTGCTGAACCAGTGTTTCAATCTTCCTGTTCTCAGTGTCAGTGGAGGTTCCACAGAACGTCCCCTGATGATAACATATCCTATAATATGCCATAACATGCAGAGATGGGAATAACCTTTTAAAGAAAATCTGTCATTAGGCTTTTGCAACCCAAGCAACATGATAAGGAGCAGATATCCTGAGTCCAGCGATGTATCGCTTTCTATGCTGCCTGCTGCAGTTTTGCTAAAATCATTTTTTTTTCTGTACTGCAGATCTGCCAGTTCCCTGAATGCTGAGCTCTGTATAACCCCGCCCACATCACTGATTGGCAACCTTCTGCGTACACTGTGCATAGGCAGAAAGCTGCCAATTAGGAGGGTACGGGGCTATATAGAGCTCATGAACATGGAGGACTACATGGCAGGAAGTTTACTGGTAGTCTAGGGATTATTTCCTGCTAGTAAAACAATAATTGTGTCAAAACTACAGCAAAAAGTCCGCTTGACACATCAGTGGAATCAGGGTCTCTATCTCAGCCCTCAGACTGTATGGTATAACGCTGGTAACAGGTTCCCTTTAAAAATGTTCTAAGGAGGAATGATGGAAGGGAAGACATGCTGGGCTGTTTCTAATACCAATCCTGCTGACTTCTTTTCCTTTAGTTCCCACAGTGCTCTGCTTAAATGTGCACGGCTGATAAACTATGAGAAATAAGGTTGTTAAGTAAAATACAGATGGGTTGTCATTGAGGATAAGACTGGGATGAAGAAAGAAGGGGAAAATAAAAGAGCTAATGTGCTGTAAGAAACAAGAAAACAAGTGGGAACATGCGGAGAATGAGGTTGCTGACTAATCAAACATGATATGGGAGGAAAGAAGAGCTGAAATTATTTAATAAACTAGCAAACAAGTGAAAAGAACACTGGGTATTCTGAAACCGACATGTTACTTCTGATCTGAGCTGGCAACTCAGTGCGCGCTGTCATTGTGCACATCGCACAGTTCGCAGCACATAAGGACTAGCCCAGCCCCTGAAATGAGCATGAGTGATGATGCTTTGTTTCAGGGAGGAAACAGGGGCTGTAACAGTGACCGCAGACTCTGCCCCCCTGATGACACTTCGTTTCAGTATCCCAGCATGCACTTTGATTCTTCAATGAAGAGATGTCAAACAAGAAGAGGAGTGTGGTTTTGGAAGGATAGGGAATTTTTAATTCAAGTAAATTAGAAAATAGTTTATATTATGGAACTATATAGACATTGATTTAGAATGAATATCACTTTGAATTTCAAACCACTCCTTTAAGATGTACAGTAGATCTCCATATGTGGTGACTACTTTTACTCCCCCTATAATAGCATTGTCGTGATTGAAACCCTTGTGTTTAAAAAATGTATGCAAAAAAAACCCATAATAAATATATACATAATGCCTGTATCCCCGGCCTCACACCTGTTACATCAAACCTTATGCCTGTGTTTGGTTCAGCTAATGACTAAACTTTTGTCAACTCTGTAGCAAATAAGCTCCTTATACCCAGGAATAAAACTCTTGCTATGCATTTTTCTTTATTCTGCTTTTCCAGGAACAGTTTTTAACCATAACCCTAAATCCATAAAGCCTAAAAAAGCCCCTCTGAAATGATCCTTCAGAGTGCTACTGGCTCCGAAATGCTGCTATGCTGCTGGTCGGTAAGTGGTGCTCATCCTTGACACAGTGCTGGATAAGGAATCAAGAGCTTGTTTATGTGCACTTATTAAGCCCGCTCAGCCAGCTTCTGATTAGTAAATACTGAGACAACACAAAGGATTCTGGTAATGGGTACACGAAGTCACATTTACCATCCACTTCACTTCATAACACAGGTCTGCAAGCAACAAAATGTTTCCTAATATTACACGTTATCATTTTTCATATTGTGCAATGTAGGAAATTTTAAAGGGAACCTGTCATATCAAAAATTGCTATTAACCTGCAGATATGGGGTTAATATGCAGGCTAATAGTAATCTGCTGCGGGCTGATATCTGCATTGAGAGCCTTACTGACTAGAGGAAATAAACTGTATCCATGCCGGGGTACCCGCACTGAGAGCCCCACTGCCGGAGGAAATGGCCTGTTGCTATGCTGTGGCACCAGCACTGAGAGCCCCACTGCCTGATGGAAATTAATTGTATCCATGCTGGGGCACCAGCACTGGGAGCCATGCTGCCAGGAGGAAATTAACTATAACCATGCAGAGGCACCAGCACTGAGAGCCTTGCTGCCGAGAGGAAATTAACTGTATCCATGCCAGGGGACAGCCCTAAGAGCCCTGCTGCAGGAGGAAATGAACTGTAACCATACCGGGGCACCAGCACAGAGCCCTGCTGCCAGGAGGATATGAACTGTAACCACGCCGAGGCACTCACACTGAGAACCCCGCTGCCGGGAGGAAATGAGCTTTTAACCATGCCCCGGTACTGACTGACAGCTGGTTGTAAAATGCATCAGTGCTGAGCAAGCTGTCAGTCAGTGTTGGAGCATAGTTTCAGCCACCACTTACAGTATACTGAGCAATGACTGAAAGTACGCTGGCTGCACCTATATGACTGAAAGTGGGAGGCTGTCGGGTGGATCAAGTTAGTTTCTCCTCGGTACATATCAGTGAAGGCACTGGGCAGAATGTAATTAAACTTCAGAATAACCCCATATATGAAGGTTAAAGAAGCACTCACATCAAAGTTTTTATCCTCTTAATATATTGCAGTCATCATATTTTATAGCACTGTGTACTTACAATTGCTCATTTTGCTTCTCTACCCAGTTAATTTTTCTCGTTTGCATTAAGCCTATCACATCACATGATTAAAAATGGGCTCCTTCTAAGCTCTATGTAGTGTGAGAGAGCGCCAGGGCAGTAGTCGTCGTGGCCTTGACTATGTGTAGTAACGCTCACTGGCCTCCCATCGCATGAAAACACTGTCCCACTGTCAGCATATCTTCAGTTACGCCTTCTTCACCCTCCAGTTTCCATTAAGCTTGCTTAGGCTCCACTGCTTGTGTTATTGCACCATGAGAGACAGAGTCCAATACGTACTTAAAACTTGGAACTTTACTTTTTCTTTCACATAGCTCATCCTGGTCAGTGACAACAATAGCATCAGTTTTCACACAGTTCACAACGTTTTCTCTCTCTGTCTCCTGTCATACGTCTGCTAGCACACTACGGGGTCCCACCGCCTCCTGCGGTAACACAGCATCCTTCTTTAGCAAAGACTCTGATCATGGGGGCTCCCTTATCCATTTCACATCAGATTTAACGGGCATCAGCCCATGCGATGACCCGCCACATTTCTGAGCGACCTGCATCCCGTGTACTATCCCGGACCTGCCTTTTGTCCTCAGTTCAGTTCTGTGGTCCCACTGCTGCTTCATTTGCACTTCTGTCCTTTCCTTGTTCCCAGACTGTGTTCCAACTCTGTTGCGGCCTGTTGCTATCCTAGCCTGCTACTGTGGATGGTTGGGCTCTTCACCTCTTAAACATTACGTGGTTTGCTGTGTCGCCCGGTCCTTAAGCCTACCCGAGCTCTATGGGCACCCCGGCCCCAACTAACTTACTCAGGAAGTCATCCTGACTTAACCACCGCAAATCCCGCCTATAATTAACTAATTACACCCCTGTGTGCTAATGTACTATTGTGCCCCCATCTAGTGGACGGACGTGAAAACTGAATTTTCCCTATAATGCAACAATATACATTGTGCAGCAGCAGCTAGAATACTATAAATGTCGGATAAATATGCATAATATTATGTACAACCTTAATACTTAACCGGGACGAGTTTAGGGCACACAACAATCCTTGTAAACCCTTACAGTAGTAACATGAAGTCTCTTTTCCATGCATGAGTCATCATTAGGACTACAATTCTACATCACTGAAAAGTCACTGACAGGGAGAGGAGCAGAGGAGCTGCGTCAGGAGTTGAAGAGGAGGTGGAGCTGGGCAGCCCAGTGAATGGCTTCCCAGTGAATGGTGTAGGCAAGTTTCAGAAGATTTGGAATTTGTGAGAATAATTTACTGGTGTAGGAGCATCTGGAACAGGAGTTATCTTTACTGGACAACCCTCTGATTGATGAGAATGATTGAAGGTTGAAGATGGAGCTGACACGGATGCTGATAATCCCATCTCAGCCTATGAATGGTGGGTGATAAGAATGCCGAGTATTGGGCGGCACGGTGGCGCAGTGGATAGCACAGCAGCCTTGCAGCGCTGGGGTCCTGGGTTCAAACCCCACCAAGGACAACATCTGCAAAGAGTTTGTATGTTCTCTCCGTGTTTGCGTGGGTTTCCTCCGGGCACTCTGGTTTCCTCCCACATTCCAAAGACATACTGATAGGGAATTTAGATTGTGAGCCCCTTTGGGGACAGTGATGATAATGTGTGCAATATGTAAAGCGCTGCGGAATATGTTAGCGCTATATAAAAATAAAGATTATTATTATTATCATGCTTTTTACAATCAATTATGCTTTTTTTATGCTCCTCCAAGGAAAACCAACTTTGAAGTCCATTTGTTAACAATTTACTCAGTGACTGATGAATAACCGCATACGAAGTTTCAGCAGTGCGTCTCACACAGAGACCAAGATGGCACAACATGGATTAGGTTCGTTAGGCAACGCTCTTCATAGGGACCTTGGCACAGCTGCAGATCTGAACTTGATAAATAATTCATAGTTAGCTTTCCAACTTTCAAATGAGACGATTCAGATTGAAAATGTGACCTGCAATATTACGTTTCTAGCAGGATGTTAATAGGAAATACAAACTGATGTCGTCCGCTGGTTGTTACCGCAGCATGTCACCTCTGCATTAGTGCAAATGAACATTTATCTGAGCCTCTCAGTCTAAAAGGAGGTGATCTGGAAATAAATTCTACAATACGCTATTCTATGCTTGCCGAGACATTTATCAATGTCTTTCCATTCTCCTTCACGCTAAGGCAGCAAGAGATTTATAAAATTAAAAAATGGGGAAAAAAAATCAGTTATATATCGAACTCTTGCGATGATAAATCTAAGCTTCATATTTTCCACCGGCATTACGGCATTTTGTGTACCGGTCAGAATTTGCAATTACTTTCCGGCAGTAATACGGAATATCTAGTCATAAAGCATACACTGATCCAATAGCTTTCTTCTCGTAAGTTGAACATTACGCTGTACAATTAGACAGATTTCCCCTCCTCTGATGTACACAGACACAGCTGTGCTCGGAGACAATAGGGCTGAGCTATAAAGCTTCACCGCACTGTCAGTCCATTGTAACTCCTGCTACTGTTTAGTGTTATCGTAACTTCCACCGCTGCTAGGAATTAATAAGTAGGTTCACTCGTCCTCCACATATTCCTCTTGAATTATAAACAGCGACTCTAAGAATATAGAGACAGGGGATTTTTTTTTTTACAGGGATAAAAAGATCAAATCACGAAGCAAAGCAATTTTTATACTTGGTTTCAAAGTAATATAACGGAGCTAAGGTTGTTAAAGAAGACCTGTCAGAGGCTGTCATTCTAGTTATCATTGATTATTTTTTCACTTAAGTAAATTATTTGTAAATTTTTTCATTAAAAAAATATACTAAAGAAATATATATTGAATATTATGGCCCAATTTCCTTTCAGGCTATGTTCACACGTGGCATTTTTGCTGCATTTTTTTCTGCAGCAAAACCTGCTGCAGAAAAAAAACGGGTTTTTCTTGTTCATTTTCTTGCTGTTTTAGCTGTTTTTTTGTGCAGTTTTTGCTCCGTTTTTCATGCTACATTTGTCTCATGCATGCTGATAAAGTTTAGTGACGAACAAAAATAGTGACAAAAAAAATACTCTACTTCTTAAGGTTTTGGCACAAAAAAATGCAGCAAAATCTGATACCTGCGTTTTTTCAGCGTTTATTTCACCACCCATGACTTTCAATGGTTGTAAAACACTGAAAAACGCTAAAAGAAGTGACATGCTCTTTTCTGCAAAAACCTAGCAAAGCACAAAATACTCAGGACAAAAAAAAAACAAGCTGTGTGCGTGATATTTCTGAAATCTCGTAGACTTTGCTGGTACTGTAAAAACGCAGCTGAAAAGTTGCATAAAAAATGGAACCATGATTTCCATGGTCTACCAAAAAATCTTGAACGAGACTATCCAGCCATCTGTTTGTGACCTCAAGCTGACGTGTACTTGGGTTATGCAGCAGGAAATTGATCCAAAATACACCAGCAAGTCCACCTCTGAATGGCTTAAGAAAAGCAGAATAAAGACTTTGGAGTCTTTGCCAAAGTCCCAACATTAATCCGATTAACATGCTGTTGCATGACCTTGAATGGTGGTTCATGCTCAGAAACCCTCCAATGTGGCTGAATTACAACAATTCTGCAAAGATGAGTGGGACAAAATTCCTATACAGCATTGTAAAAGACTCATTACCAGTTATCGCAAATGCTTTATTGTAGTTGTTGCTGCTAAGCGTGGCCCAACCAGTTATTAGGTTTAGGCCTGCAGGTTTGGATTTCTTTTTCCCTTAATAATAAAAGCCTTCATTTTAAAACTGTATTTTGTGATTACTTGTGTTATCTTTGTCTAATATTTACATTTGTTTGGCGATCTGAAACATTTAAATGTGACAAACATGCAAAAGAACAGGTAATCAGGAAGGGGGCAAACATTTTTTCACACCACTATAAGTATTTGATACACTGTCAATTTTGCAAGTTTCCCCACCTGCAAAGGATGAAGAGATCTGTAATTTTAATTGTTGGTACACTTCATTTGAGAGAATCTAAAAATAAAAATGTGAAATTTTTTAAATAATTAAATTGTATTTTATTGCATGAAATCAGTATTTGATCACCTACCAACCAGCAAGAATTCTGGCACTCACAGACCTGTTAGTTTTTCTTTAAGATGCCCCTTACTCTACACTCATTACCTGCATTAATTGCACCTGTTTGCATTTGTTACCTGTATAAATGACACCTGTCCACACGCTCAATCAATCACACTCCAACATCTCCATAATGGCCAAGACCAAAGTGCTGTCTATCGACAGCAGGGACAAAATTGTAGACTTACACAAAGCTGGGATGAGCTACAGAACAATAGGCAAACAACTTGGTGAAAAGGCAACAATTATTATAAAACAGAAGAAACACAAGATGACTGTCAATCTTCCTTGGTCTGGGGTTCCATGCAGAATCTCATCTGGTGGGGTAAGGTTGATTCTAGGAAAGTATGCAACCATAATCCTTCTGCCTCTGCGGTTTCTGTATCCTGGGATATCCCTTACCATTACATTATCTCTGGCCCCCCTTTTTTCATAGGTGTCATAATTGTGACAATATGCCTAGGTGGTAGTGTACGCCTGTCTTATGTGTGCGGTCTAATAACCAGACTCTGGTAGCCACACTTGTGCGTCATAGACCACCTATATTTTGTGTTGGAGGGGGAACTGTTCATGCGGCACATATACTAATCTATAAATATATCCATCTCTGCTGGCTTCTCGCTCCCTCCACCACTTGGAGGTCCCATTTTTGTGTCTTTTTAATTTTATTTTTAGGTCCCTTCCCCCCCTTTTGCCTTTTAACTACCGTATATACTCGAGTATAAGCCGAGATTTTCAGCCCAAATTTTTGGGCTGAATGTGCCCCTCTCGGCTTATACTCGAGTCACGGTAGCGGTGGGGTCGGCGGGTGAGGGGGTGAGGGTGCTGAGGCATACTTACCTAGTCCCAGCGATCCTGGCGCTCCCCCTGCCGTCCCACGGTCTTCTGTGCTGCAGCTTCTTCCCCTCTTCAGCGGTCACATGGGACCGCTCATTAGAGAAATGAATAGGCGGCTCCACCTCCCATAGGGGTGGAGCCGCCTATTCATTTCTCTAATCAGCGGTAACGGTGACCGCTGATAGAGAAAGAAGCTGCGGCACCGAAGACCAGCTGTGACAGGCGGGGAGCTCCAGGATCGCTGGGACTAGGTAAGTATGTCATATTCACCTGTCCGCGTTCCAGCCGCCGGGTGCCGCTCCATCTTCCCAGCGTCTCCGCTCTGACTGTGCAGGTCAGAGGGCGCGATGACGCATATAGTGTGCGCGGCGCCCTCTGCCTGATCAGTCAGTGCAGAGACGCCGGGACCGGACGCTGGGAGCTGCAATCAAGAGAGGTGAGTATGGCTTTTTTTTTTTTATTGCAGCAGCAGCAGCCATGGCACAGATTTATGTGGAGCACCTATGGGGAGATATGAACGCTGCAGAGCACTATATGGGGCACAGCTATGGGGAGATATGAACGCTGCAGAGCACTATATGGGGCACAGCTATGGGGAGATATGAACGCTGCAGAGCACTATATGGGGCACAGCTATGGGGAGATATGAACGCTGCAGAGCACTATATGGCACAGCCAAGGGGGAATATGAACAGTGCAGAGCACAGTATGGGGCACAGCTATCGGGAGATATGAACGCTGCAGAGCACTATATGGGGCACAGCTATGGGGAGATATGAACGCTGCAGAGCACTATATGGGGCACAGCTATGGGGAGATATGAACGCTGCAGAGCACTGTATGGGGCACAGCTATGGGGAGATATGAACGCTGCAGAGCACTATATGGCACAGCCAAGGGGGAATATGAACAGTGCAGAGCACTATATGGGGCACAGCTATGGGGAGATATGAACGCTGCAGAGCACTATATGGGGCACAGCTATGGGGAGATATGAACGCTGCAGAGCACTATATGGGGCACAGCTATGGGGAGATATGAACGCTGCAGAGCACTATATGGGGCACAGCTATGGGGAGATTAACGCTGCAGAGCGCTATATGGGGCACAGTTATGGGGAAATATGAACGCTGCAGAGCACTATATGGGGCACAGCTATGGGGAGATATGAATGCTGCAGAGCACTATATGGCACAGCCAAGGGGGAATATGAACAGTGCAGAGCACTATATGGGGCACAGCTATGGGGAGATATGAACGGCGCAGAGCACTATATGGCACAGCTATGGGGAAATAATGATCTATTTTTATTTTTGAAATTCGCCGGTAGGTGCTGCATTTCCACCCTAGGCTTATACCCGAGTCAATAGGTTTTCCCAGTTTTTTGTGGCAAAATTAGGGGGGTCGGCTTATACTCGGGTCGGCTTATACTCGAGTATATACGGTATGTAATAATAAACAGTTATTTTTAACTTTATTTATTGTTCATCTCACTTCTTATCCTCTGCCTGGTGTACCCCTCAGAGGATTATGGTTGTATATATCTGTTGGAGTGACTTGTGAGCCACTAATTATCAAGACTATGATAATGTGATTCTAGGAAAGTTCAAGAATCAGCCCAGAACTACATGGGAGGACCTGATCAATGACCTAAAGACAGCTGGGACCACAGTCTCAAACATTACTGTTAATGACACACTATGCCTTAATGGATTAAAATCCTGCAGGGCACACATACTTCCCTTGCTCACGCAAAGATATGTCCAGTCCAGGCCCATTTAATATTTGTCAATTACCATCTGGATGATCCAGAAGAATCATGGGAGAAGGTCATGTGCTCAGATGTGACAAAAATATAACTTTTTAGTATCATCTTCACTAACTATGTTTGCAAGAAGAAGAAGGATGAGTACAACCTCAAGAACACTGTCCCAACCATGATGCATGGTGGGGGAAACATCTTACTTTGGGGGTGCTTCTCTGCAAAGGATATAGGATGACTGAAGGGAGGATGGATAGAGTCATGTATCATGACATTTTGGCCGACAACTTCCTTCTCTAGTAAGAGCACTAAAGATGGGTCATGACTAGGTCTTCCAGCATGACAATGACTCGAAACACACAGCCAGGGCAACTGCAAGATGGCTCCATGAGAATCTTTTTAAGGTCCTGATGTGGGCCAACCAGTCTCCAGACCTGAACCCAATAGAAAATCTTTGAAATGAGCTGAAACTCATGCCCAATGACAGCCCTGAAAGATTTGTTGAAGATCTGTATGGAAGACTGGGCCAAAATCCCAGCTGCAGTGTGTGCAAACTTGGTCAAGAACTACAGGAAACATCTGATCTCTCTAATTGCAAACAAATGTTTCTGTATCAAATATTAAGTTTTATTTTATCGAATACTTATTTAATGCAACATAATGAAAATTAATAATGTAGAAATCATACAATGTGATTTTCTGGACTTTTTTTAAGATTCTGTCTGTCACAGTTGAAGTGTACCTACGATAAAAATTGCAGACCTCTCCTTTTCTTATTTTTCCCGCTGCATATACATGCAAAATTTCACTTTTGGGGTACCAGCTGGCATAATATGAAACTAATAGCTGCAAAATTCTTTACACAGAGGGCATTTTTATCTCTATGAAAATTTTTGAAGTTTAGGTAAGTCAGTTGTTCAAATAATATTCTGCAGGTTAGAGCTTCACTACAAGGAGAGCCATAAAAAGCATGACAATAATTTGATTATTCTTGTATACAAACATTAGGAAACATATGTGACAAGTTCCAAACAAATGTTTGCTGCACCAAGTGAACACTACAGTGCTTTTTGCTATCTTGAAATTGAGGACAATTATGTAAATTATTCAATCATAAGCAGGTTACTAGGATGCAAAAGTACAGACAATGAGGAGATGGTGGTACTTTACCAACTCTATTTGATTAACACAGAAGGGAAATCTATTTAATAGTGTATATATATATATATATATATATATATATATATATATATATATACACTTTTATATATACTGTATATACTGTATATATAAACCTGAAACTATGCTCTACAATGTAAGGTTAAAGTAAGGGGTCAGTGCAGTATGTAATGATCACAATGCATCAAAATACAACATTAGCAGAGGTGGTAAGGTAAGTATCAATATTTTTTTTTCATTTTTTGCTGTCCACATTTTACTCAAACCACGTGGGAATGAAATACAAAAAAATGCTGATTTATGTTGCACAATTACAGTAGAATTAAATTCCACTCAATTTTGTATGCTCATCATCAATAGTATGCAGTGCTTAGTAGTAGGGATGAGTGACCTTTACTTTTATAGGATCGGGTCGGGTTTCACGAAACCTGACTTTTTCAAAAGTCGGGTCGAGTGAAATCGGCCGATCCTATAAAAAAGTCGGGGTCGGGGTCGGCCGAAACCCGAAACCCAATGCAGTGCATTGGGTTTCCATGGTTCCCAGGGTCTGAAGGAGCGGAAACTCTCCTTCAGGCCCTGGGATCCATATTTTAGTGTAAAATAAAGAATTAAAATAAAAAATATCGCAATACTTACCCTCTGACGCGCCCTGGTACTAACCGGGAACCTTCCTTCCT
The DNA here is from genome assembly GCF_032444005.1 of Ranitomeya imitator. Taxonomy (NCBI): domain Eukaryota; kingdom Metazoa; phylum Chordata; class Amphibia; order Anura; family Dendrobatidae; genus Ranitomeya; species Ranitomeya imitator. Next base: position 71,551,217 of record NC_091284.1, on the reverse strand, counting down.
TAGAATCAGCCTTCCAGGACCTTGCGGTGACGTCGCGGTGACGTCGCGGCTTGTGATTGGCCGCGCGGCCGCCCATGTGACCGCTCGCGCGGTCGGGGGTCGGGTCGGGTTTCATGAAACCCGACCTTGCCAAAAGTCGGCGACTTTTGAATATTTTTGACCCGTTTCGCTCAACCCTACTTAGTAGTAAGAACGATGTTACCAAACCATCAAAAAATCCATTCTATATATGTGGACAAATGTAAGTATATGCAATGTTCCTGAAAAAACTCACAATGCAGTGAAGTAAAACGTACAAAAATTAAGATTTTTGAGGATGGTCTCCACGCCCCTGTCCCACCTCAGTTCCGCACGTTTAAGCAGAGCTGGGAGAACCTGGCGTGAAGATGCCAATATTCAATATTCAACTCTAAGTTACTCCTAAATTTTCAGATTTTTCAAAGCATTTAGGAAAGAATTCTGGAGTGAAAGTTTTTAATTAATCAGGGTCATTGATTTAATTATTCAGTGCATCCAAATAGTCCTTTCCTCACTTGACACAAATGCAGACAATCTTTATTTCTTGAAGACCATTTTGTGCATTCCTCCACTAGTTTTCACTTTTTAATTATCATTATAACCCTAAAACAATGGTCGCTAATAAAACAATGATAATTAATGACAAATTACTCTCTGTTCCATTAGTACTATATTACTGACTATTGAAAATTGTATGTATTCCTTATAATTGGATAAAGCAAATAAGTTAGAGACCCAGGGTTACCCAATCATGGAACAATATTCTCAATTCTTAAATCACACTGCATTAGACAGATGAAAAATATATTCTCAGTCATGATTTTTTTTTTTTTTTTGCAATTTTACAGCACTCAAACTATATTATATGCCACTATCCCTCTAAGAAAACATTAATAGACGAGGCCCAGTATTTTTAGCACAATGATGCAGAATGGTCACGCTCATACAGATGGGTTCAACCTTAACTTTTCTTTAAGTTGTCTTGAAACAAATTAAATATAATCTCACACTTTTCTGTAGAAAGTTTGTTTTAACATGGGAAACTATGGTTCTTTATTTTATAACATAGTCGCATATGTGTGAGTTTTTTTTTTACATCCATCAGAGACATTTGTCAAAATCAATCAGTAAATCTGAGCTATGTTTTTTTTTTTAAATATTCAGAATCTTATAGTTGATGTGTGCCATAAATCTAAGAATCCATCCAACAGATTTTTTTTTATATGTGTTTAAATTCTTTGACCACACAACTTAGGATACATCAAATTTAGAGAATAAATAAGGAAGGACGCATCTGTATGTCTAAAATAATGAAGAAAAATAATAAGTCAACCTACCATTTATTATCAAGATGTATTCTGCGCTGTTTTTACCAATGGTGTTAGTTGCTTCACATCGATATGTTCCATTGTCTGTTTTGTTCAAGAACGTTATTGTTAATTCACGTCCATTTACGACCATCCTGTCTGGATCTGGAAGTTCTCCACCATCCTTTGTCCATAATACTGGTTCTGGCCTGATTAGTAAAAAAATAAATGCGTTTAGTAGAAGCAAACTTTAAATAATTTTTTTTATTGACTTCAAAGGGAGATGCACAAGTCTATCTGCAGTTATCTCCCCTACTGGTCTCATCAGACAAACAAAATTTTTCCTTTCATCTCCATTGTTTGTGATTTGGAATTCTGGTATAGAAAAATAAAGCTTCAAACACTTTATACAATGAATCAGCACATTTTATTTTATGCAGTGACTTGTGACAATATTCACCCCCCCATGTTTTTTTTAAATCTTTTGTTACATTGCATGCTGTTTTTAAATAGTTTTGTAGTTTGATATGTGTGTGATGCATCAGCACTAAATAGTCTAAGTTGGTGAAACTACGTGAGAAAAATATAGGCAGAAATTAAATTTATGTGATCATATGTATTCGCCCCTTTTCCAATGAAGCCCCTTAAAATTTCTGATGCAAGTATTTACTTTTATAAGTCACATCTTCCTCAGGAAGAAGAACGTGGCTCTTCGAAACGCGTTGGTTAGCTCTGTCCCCTTGTTGTTTTGAGCACCTCTGCACTCCATTCTGAACGTGACGTCACAAGTAGGTGGAGTCTATCAGCCATCTTTCTTTTTGCCCCACGCGATACCTAGGGACGCTACCGGCCGGAGCTCCCTAGCTGCATATCGCACCTCACCATCCAGTGCACATGTTGCCGTAGGCCTTGTACGCTTGCTTCCAAACAGCGGACTGGCACCTTGCAGACACGGAAGTTCATCCCACGCTGCAGCACCAATGGCTCACAGGTAAGCTCGCAGCTACACACAGTCCTACTGCTGGTAGCAGTAGAATAACACACGGATGTATTAGTGTTCTGGCCATCAGAGGGATTTGTTAGTATTTACACAGGTACCTACTGTAGTAAAAGTGGAGGCTTTGGTGTACTGTGTAGCCGGACCTACGTGAAGCATTTCTTTTCTGGTTTACCCTTAAGCGCGGGATCAATATGGTATTACAAAGTCTGGGACAAAGTTATTGAGAAGTACAAGTTATAGTTGGGTTATAAAATAAATATCCCAATCTCCAACAATCCCACGGGGCACTATCAAATCCATTATCATCAAATAGAAAGGACATGGTACCACAAGCAACCTGGCAAGAGAGGGCCGGCCACCAACACTCTCAGCCCGGACGAGGAGGGCATTAATCATAGAGGTTGCAAAGACACCAAAGGTGACACTGAAGAGGTTGCAGCGTTCAAAGCAAAGACTGGACTGGAAATGGGGACTGAAAAAACCCTTTACTTATATACAAAAATTGTAAGGCTCATTTTGAATTTGCCAAATGGAATGTAGGAGATTCCTCAAATGCATGGAAGAAGGTGTGGTGGTCAGATGAGAACAAAATTGAACTTTTTGGCCTCTAGGGTAAATGCTATGTCTGGTGCCAAACCAACACGGCTCATCCACCCAAGAACACCCTAACCACAGTAAAACATGTTGTGGAAGCATCATGCTTTGGGGAGGTTTTTTGGCAGTAAGGAGAGGGAAAAGGGTCAGAGTCAAGGAAATGATGGATGCTGTGAAATACTGGGATATTTTTGAGCAAAACCAATTTCAGTATGTCAATGATTTGAGACTGGGACTGATGTTCTCTTTCCAACAAGACAGTGAGAGTGGCCAAATCAAAGCCCAGACCTTAATCCCATTAAGAACCTGTGGTCAGACTTGAAGATTGCTGTTCCCCAGAGGAAACCAGCTAAAGGCCCCTTCACATTAAGCGACGCTGCAGCGATACCGACAACGATCCGGATCGCTGCAGCGTCGCTGTTTGGTCGCTGGAGAGCTGTCACACAGACCGCTCTCCAGCGACCAACGATGCCGGTAACCAGGGTAAACATCGGGTAACTAAGCGCAGGGCCGCGCTTAGTAACCCGATGTTTACCCTGGTTACCATGCTAAAAGTAAAAAAAAACAAACACTAGATACTTACCTACCGCTGTCTGTCCTCCAGCGCTGCGCTCTGCTTCTCTGCTCTCCTCCTGTACTGGCTGTGAGCCGGAAAGCAGAGCGGTGACGTCACCGCTCTGCTTTCCGGCTCACAGCCAGTACAGGAGGAGTGCAGAGCACAGCGCTGGAGGACAGACGGCTGTAGGTAAGTATCTAGTGTTTGTTTTTTTTACTTTTAGCATGGTAACCAGGGTAAACATCGGGTTACTAAGCGCGGCCCTGCGCTTAGTTACCCGATGTTTACCCTGGTTACCAGTGAAGACATCGCTGGATCGGTGTCACACACGCCGATCCAGCGATGTCAGCAGGAGTCCAGCGACGAAATAAAGTTCTGGACTTTCTTCAGCGACCAACGATCTCCCAGCAGGGGCCTGATCGTTGGTCGCTGTCACACATAACGATTTCATTAACGATATCGTTGCTACGTCACAAATAGCAACGATATAGTTAACAATATCGTTATGTGTGAAGGTACCTAAACTTCAAGGAGCTAGATCAGTTTTGCCTTAAGGAATGGACAAACATCCCAGTGGCAAGATGTGGAAAGCTCAGAGACTTATCCAAAGCGACTTACAGCTGTAATTGCCTCAAAAAGAGGCTCTACAAAGTACTGACTTTAGGAGGGTGAACTGTTATGCACTTTGAATTTTTCAGTTATTTTGTCCAATTTGTTGCTTGCTTCACAATAAAAAGAAAAGCAAATTTTCACAGCTTTAGGCATGTTCTTTACATGAACTGATGCAAACCCTCAAAGGCATGAGTTAAAATCCAGGTTGTGAGGTAGCCAAACATAAAAAATGCCAAGCCACTGTTTACGCCAATTCTCTCTGTGTAATTCTTGCATTTTTTTACACTTATGAATTGCTTTTGTAATATAGATGTAGATTTAATTGCAAATATTTTACATTGTAAAGTGTTAAAGGGAATGCACCATCAGAAAATATTATATTGTTTAAACCAGATTTTCAAATTAAGTGTACAAAAAAATAAATATTTCATAATCTGTATTAAAAAAAATAGAAATCTTGCAATTTTCACATTGGCCAGCCAGAAGGGGGAAGACTCAGGCTGTAGCCAGTTGTTTTACTGCCAGACATAGGTGTGTGGAAAAAAGGGAATTGCATGTCTGATCTCCTGAGAGATCTCCTGCTTAAATCAGGTTTTTATAATAAACGTATCAAAAAAAGAAATAGTATCACAATCTATATAAAAAAGTGAAATCTTGCCATTTTCACGCAGACCCTCCCTGAGGAAGGAGACTCCAGCTGCAGCCAGTTGTTTTACTGCCAGACACTAGCCAGGAAAAAGAAAGGGAGATGGATCTCTGATCTCCTGAGATATATTGCTTAAATGAGTTATTTTGATGATAAATAGAAATCACACTGGCCACAGAGACTATTTTATTATTTCACACATCCAGTTTTTTATAGCAGATTTCTCGGAAGTCTCATTATCATCACAGTCAGGACTACAATGCCAGAAAACACCTGGCATAAAACCACAGGATCCCCCAACCACAATAGATTATGTCACTGCTCCCCCTGCTTCTTCCTTCTCCCTGCACAATTAATATTGCACACGCTCATTAGGTGCTTTAACACAGTGAAAGGGGATCTGAATCAAACAATTGCTACTACTTTTTATTTTTTTTCCTTTTTATTTTTATTGCTGCTAGCGCTAATGCATCCATCCATTTCCCGAAAGAACAAAAAAAGCAGTGGCTGTTGCAAAGATTTGATTTCTGTTTTTCTTTTAATGATGAACATGATACGAAAAATTAATAAACAAAAAAAACTTTAAAAATTGTTTTTTTTTTTACTAATTTAAACAGCAGGTCATTTTCAATATAATTTTCCCTTTAACTTGGATCATTTTAAGGTACTCCATTGACTGTAAATTATTTTGAGCACATTGTCCATGAGGCTGGAGCGCTATTTCCCATGAAACCTAGAATATTTTCTTGATCACAAGACTTTTATCGGCCGTGATTTTCTATTAGGAGACTTTATAAATGACCGCATCACTTAACAGTCGCCTAATGCACTCTAATAATCATTTTAAATACAGTTCACATCACAAGCTTTTAATACTAAGATCCAGTTTATTCATTAGCACTGGCTCATTTGTCCGGCAGCTGCTATGATAGCGAACATATTGCTCAAAGGACAGCTATTCTAAATCAAAAGCTGCTGGATGTTTTCCTTCGGAGTGTAATATTTCTAAATGATTCATTTTCGGCTGACCTGCTGCACATTTTTATTTTTTGTTTATGCAAAAATAAAATATTCCCATGATGGACAGCTAGGTTCATTGGGATCACAAAGCATAATGCACAAAAGAACGAGCTACAGTACATTAATTTTGTCTTAATTAGTCAAGTTCATAAATCATGTTTCAACAACATAGATAGTCTGTTTTGCTAGAAATAGTCAAATATTTGTTCTGGTCATTTTTCTGCTAGAATAGCGCCACCTTTGTCTTTAGGCTGAATTTGGTATTGCAGCTCAGTCACATTCAAATGAATATGAGCCATAACATAGATTTTGGCACTTTGATTTTGGAGTAAAATGGAAACCGGTTTACTAAGTAATAAACCATTTTAGATGTGACTGTTTTTGGGAAACAGCACTTCATCTGTGCAATTCCATTGAAGTGAATGCCGCTGAGCTGAAAAATCCCACGAAACCTGTGAAGATTAGTAGGACATAAGGCAGGGACGATTTTCTAATCTATCTTAATCTCCAATGTTTAGAGGAGACAAGTTACAGGAATGGGTTGCCAGTGTCACTACATTAGGGAGTCAATATAAATGCACTCAGACACTAAATCATGTTAATGTTCGAAAAAAATTAGAAAAAGAAGGGGTAGTCGGTACTTGACCAATCATAATATACAGCATCAGGCAGACTATGGAGGCAAAAGGATCTACATTTGAGATATTCGGACATCTAGAATATGTCTCTGAGTACAATGAATGCAATATGGGCCGGCAATCAAAGAAGTTGTCTGGGCTAAAGCTAACAAGTCTGCAGTCATTCTATATGACTGCAGACTGGTGAATCTTCACATCATGCACACTGCACACTGTGAGGATTCTCCAGTCCTGGCTCAGGGAACAGCGGTTATGAGACCGCAAGTATGCAATATGCCACATTTTGATTCGATGGGCGTGGCCTCCCTCCTTGAAAGTGCATTGAGTGTGGTCAGAAACAGTCTTGTCGAAATGTGGTCGGCAGTATGCATACCGCAACTTGCGATCACATGCCATTCAGCTCCTGGCACAGACACCAGAGGATCCTAACAGCGCACAATGCTTGCACATTACAAGTCATTACAAGTCATTACACATTGCATTACAGTCATGAATATGCGGCTCCACCCCTATAGAAGCTGGAGCCGCATATTCATGACTGTAATCGGCGGCACCACGTGACCGCTCATACAGGAGAAGCTGGCGCTGAGAGGACGCTGCGAGGGAGCCGGGTGAGTATTTTATTAACAGCGGGCGGGCGCACAGGGGTGGGAGGGGGGAGGGGACAAGGATCTTTATTTTAAACACGAAAAATAAAAAAATAAAGGATTTTTCATATCTTCTCTCCAGCGAACGCTGCTGGAAAGAAGATATGAATGGCAGCTTAAACACCACACTGGGGGGACAGCGCTTACTGTAGCGCTGTCTCCTGCACGGCACACGGACTGCACACGGACAGCGTCCATGTGCGGTACGTGTTTTACACTGACCCATTGACATTAATGGGTCCGTGTAATCCGTGCGCTCCCACGAACACTGACATGTCTCTGTGTTTTGCACATGGACTCACGGTCCGTGAAAACACGCTGTCATGTGCAGAGACACATTGATTTCAATGTGTCTACGTGAGTCAGTGTCTCCGGTACGTGAGGAAACTGTCACCTCACGTACCGGAGCCACTGACGTGTGAAACCAGCCTTAAGGGAATTCTTTATTGAATTAAAATTTAGTTTTGGAAACCATAAGAGAGGTTATCCTGGACTTTCATATTGATGATCTTTCCCTAATTGTAATATCAGATTGGTGAGAGTTCAATACTTGGTACTCCTACTGATCAGCTGTTTGTAGCTGTCATTGTCTCAGGAGGTACACAATGTGTGGAGTAGGAGCAGCACATCTCCGGACATTATGTAATGGCCATTCTTGGAGTTGCAGCTTACCTATTTACATTCACTGCAATAGAAGCTGAGCTGTAGCATCCAAGAAAGGCCATTAATGTATCTGGGCTGTTCAGGATGAGTGATGAGCGAATGTACTCGTTGCTCGGGTTTTCTGAGCACGCTCAGGTGACCTCCGACTATTTGTTATTGCTCAGAGATATACAGTGGGGCAAAAAAGTATTTAGTCAGTCAGCAATAGTGCAAGTTCCACCACTTAAAAAGATGAGAGGCGTCTGTAATTTACATCATAGGTAGACCTCAACTATGGGAGACAAACTGAGAAAAAAAAATCCAGAAAATCACGTTGTCTGTTTTTTTGACAATTTATTTGCATATTATGGTGGAAAATAAGTATTTGGTCAGAAACAAAATTTCATCTCAATACTTTGTAATATATCCTTTGTTGGCAATGACAGAGGTCAAACGTTTTCTGTAAGTCTTCACAAGGTTGCCACACACTGTTGTTGGTATGTTGGCCCATTCCTCCATGCAGATCTCCTCTAGAGCAGTGATGTTTTTGGCTTTTCGCTTGGCAACACGGACTTTCAACTCCCTCCAAAGGTTTTCTATAGGGTTGAGATCTGGAGACTGGCTAGGCCACTCCAGGACCTTGAAATGCTTCTTACGAAGCCACTCCTTCGTTGCCCTGGCGGTGTGCTTTGGATCATTGTCATGTTGAAAGACCCAGCCACGTTTCATCTTCAATGCCATTGCTGATGGAAGGAGGTTTGCACTCAAAATCTCACGATACATGGCCCCATTCATTCTTTCATGTACCCGGATCAGTCGTCCTGGCCCCTTTGCAGAGAAACAGCCCCAAAGCATGATGTTTCCACCACCATGCTTTACAGTAGGTATGGTGTTTAATGGATGCAACTCAGTATTCTTTTTCCTCCAAACACGACAAGTTGTGTTTCTACCAAACAGTTCCAGTTTGGTTTCATCAGACCATAGGACATTCTCCCAAAACTCCTCTGGATCATCCAAATGCTCTCTAGCAAACTTCAGACGGGCCCGGACATGTACTGGCTTAAGCAGTGGGACACGTCTGGCACTGCAGGATCTGAGTCCATGGTGGCGTAGTGTGTTACTTATGGTAGGCCTTGTTATATTGGTCCCAGCTCTCTGCAGTTCATTCACTAGGTCCCCCCGGGTGGTTCTGGGATTTTTGCTCACCGTTCTTGTGATCATTCTGACCCCACGGGGTGGGATTTTGCGTGGAGCCCCAGATCGAGGGAGATTATCAGTGGTCTTGTATGTCTTCCATTTTCTAATTATTGCGCCCACTGTTGATTTCTTCACTCCAAGCTGGTTGGCTATTGCAGATTCAGTCTTCCCAGCCTGGTGCAGGGCTACAATTTTGTTTCTGGTGTCCTTTGACCGCTCTTTGGTCTTCACCATAGTGGAGTTTGGAGTCAGACTGTTTGAGGGTGTGCACAGGTGTCTTTTTATACTGATAACAAGTTTAAACAGGTGCCATTACTACAGGTAATGAGTGGAGGAAAGAGGAGACTCTTAAAGAAAAAGTTACAGGTCTGTGAGAGCCAGAAATCTTGATTGTTTGTTTCTGACCAAATACTTATTTTCCACCATAATATGCAAATAAATTGTTAAAAAAACAGACAATGTGATTTTCTGGATTTTTTTTTCTCAGTTTGTCTCCCATAGTTGAGGTCTACCTATGATGTAAATTACAGACGCCTCTCATCTTTTTAAGTGGTGGAACTTGCACTATTGCTGACTGACTAAATACTTTTTTGCCCCACTGTAGTTTTCATCGCCTCAGTTGCATGATTTACGGCTTCCAGATATACTGAATACATGTGGGAATTCCCTAACAAACAGGCATTCCTCACATGTATTCAGCGTATCTGGAAGCCATACATCATGCATCTGAGGCGATGAAAACTATATCTCTGAGCAATAACAAATACTCGGAGGTCACCCGAGCGTGCTCTGGAAATCCCGAGCAACGAGTACACTCGCTCATCACTATTAAGGATCCGTACATTGTGTACGTACAGTTAAAGTGGGAGCAGCTGTGCTTATCGGTAAGTATGCTTGGTTCCCCGGCACACAGTGGTCATGGACCGCTTTTGCCAGGGATTCAGCTCCCTCTGCTGATGTGATGGACAGGCCTTCAGGCATCATTCTGATTGACAGCTGACTCTCCAAGTTAGGCAGTAGGGATCCAGCTGTCAATCAGAGCGACATCTGAAGTTCCGACCGTTAGCAGAGCAGAGTGGAAAAGAAGCCTCCATTTTGTAGAAGTTATGTCTGCAGAGGCTTCTGAATCTCCGGCTGGAGCATCTGTTACTGCTCTGATCCAGGGAAAAATGATGCCGTGCAAAGCAGGCAAGTAAGTTGCAATTACATGGCTGTTAGTGCTTAGATGCATTTTTTTTATAAAGTCTTGCATATACCATTTAAAGATCCTAGACAACCCCTTTAAGAATGTCTAGTTCAAGATTCCTCCACTTTTTTTTCCAGAAGAGACAAAATAATGGCACTGCTGAAGAATGACCAAATGACAGGTCTTTGAGGGATTTTCCAAACAAGTTACTGATCAATGGGAATCAGTCCAAATTGATAATTGATAACTAAATTTGAATGGGCATGGTTCTTTGATTTTTTCCCTGGACAGCATCAATTGTAAGCAGACACTGCAGAAAACACAAACTGTGGTTTAAACCAATAGGAAATTAAAAATAAAATACTTAAAAAAGATTATGGGGATGGATAAAACCATGCAATTAGTTGTTTTTGTTAAATTTCTGAAAGTCACCGGCGCGAAATGCGTTGTTTAAATAAAATAAATTATTTTCTACCATCTCAGCAGAAAGAATTGTTTTGTCCAGCCATGCAGCATTTTATAAAGTATTTTCTTCATTCATACTGGTGAATCCTATCTGATAGTTTCTCCCAGCCACAAGGCAGCAGGAGGTGCAATAATATTTTTGGATTTATTCCCCATCCTCAAAATAGGGTCACCCTACTTGTATATTTTATTTCCCACCAGAGCATTAATTGAACTATGTCTTAATTGTGTGAATAAATGTGGATCACATATTGCATTGCAAAACAGCCACCAGTTACGTATTCAGGCCGGGGTCACACTTGTGAGTTCAATGAGAGAAAATCACGCGAGTTTCTCAATACTGTGCTAACGGCACTTGGACCAGAGCATTCAGCTGCATGGAAATACATGCTGTTAGGGCTAGCGGAACGCACCAAATAATTAAATAGATACAATAAGGTGCGTTCGCAGCCCGGGGTCCACCGTGCAGAAATGGAACCTGCTACTAAGTAATGAAGGGCTATATGGCGGTACAATGAGGATACACACAGGGGTTAACTTCACCCTGTATGAAGAAAGCGATCTCTGTTAAGTCACAGGGTCGCAGTACCGCACAGAGAGCGCAAGCAAGGAACCACAGAACTCTATCCCAGGCACAGGATTAGAGTTAGTGTAGACCTCTTGCAATCGACACCACAATTGGGGTATCAGAGTAACTAATATGCACAGAAGTGCATGCTGTTCCACACTAGCGGACGCCACAAACCACCCAGACTTGGGTAAGGTAAGCGCTCTAATAGCGCACAGCGCTGCACTGGCGGTCACAGCAGTTAGACGCTGTTTCGTGCGTTAAAGCTGTGAGTTCAGCCGGGCGCTAGATTGCAGCCATACAGCTTACGCGAACAGTCATACACAAGGGATGGGTTTTTTAAGGAACGACTTGCACTCATCAACACACACACGATAACAATAGTATACTAGCGCATGGCCGTGCGGTCATGCGAAGCTAATATAGCTGCAGCACGTTCAGGACCTTCCAATAAAGGACCGATGGGAAGCTGCCACAGAAGTTTAGCACCTTCAGGACCTTCCAATAAAGGACCAATGGGATCTGCTGCAGTATCTGAGCATATGACCCCCGACCTCCAATGGGAGGTCATCCCGTGGGCATGCTCAGAAAGGGAAAATCTGGACTTAGCTCCAGAAAGACCTGCTCGCTGCTGAACATTGCTGGCTACAAGAACAGAGCCTGGAAGGGCAGTAGTAACCAGTCATCCAGTATTAGCCTGAGCTAGACACTGGGACCGATGTCTCAGCTGAGCAGACTCCACTGCGGCTGGAGAAGAATGGGAGACCGCAGCGGAGATGGTTCGAGATTACCCCTGTGCAGAAGCGGGAACTCGACACCTAACACATGCAGCCACAAACTCTGCTTCCGAGTGTTGGCGGCAGTGTGCGAGTTTCTCGCATTGAACTTGCAAGTGTGACCCCCGGCCTCAGAAGTAGAATGAATAGAAAAATGTGCCCAACTCTGTCCAATTATTTATATAGCAGGTACCAAACCAGTCTTTTAAGGATATTCCATAAATTGAATTGTTGGGAATAAATCCCTAAAGATTATATCAAGAATGAAAGTTAAAATTGTGAAAATAGAAAATAATCTTAAAAAAAAATTCTTGTATTCCATGACATAAAAAAAATAGAATCTCCTTTGGTTTAACAATATTTTAACTGAGCACTTTCCAGTGAGACAAAGTCCAACTTTACTCGTCTACTAAGTAAAACTTTGATAATTTTGAATCAGGCTCTCAGTGGTTTATGATTTCGGAAATATCATTCTTACAGGTTGGCTCCTGTCATTTTCTCTCGTTACGGGTAAGGGAGATCTCCTGAAGTATTTTGCTTGGCAATATGTAATATCAATATATTCAAAATTGCATTCCTCACCAATAATGTATTTTTCATTTTGTTTGCTATAAGCAGAAAATCTTGTTCAATAAACAAGTTCAGCAAAATATATTAGAAATGAAATAAAGTTACCGTTTTTAATCTTGAACTGAGCAGATAGCCTCTGGTGTGCATGGTTTGCATTTGCTAGCTTGTTTTTAATGATAAATTTATTTAACACTTACATGTCATGACACCTGCTACATTTTGAATTGACTCTAGCATGTTATGCTTTGTAAATTATTGATAATAATTTTATACTATGTATGTTACACCTCAGGGCTGGACTGGCTGTTAGGGCTAGCGGAACGCACCGAGTATAGATAGGTAGCTACAAGGTGCGTTCGCAGCCCGGGGTCCACCATGCAGAGATATCTGCTGTAAAGTAACGGTGGATAACCTCAGAGCTCACACATGGGTTAAGCTTCACCCTGTGTGAACTGGAAGCGATCTCTGTTGACTCTCAGAGTCACGCTGTAAACAAACTATTACCCTAACTAGGGTTGTGCTTGCTCTGGAACTCTTCTGTACTAACCGCACACATGAAGGAACCAGATGCTAAGCCAAGGCTAATTGCCCCCACTGACGCTAGCTGCCTGCCTGAGTGAACAGTCCCAAAGCTACAGCCTCACACCACATAAGTATAGAGTGGTATTGTATCCACTGGCATAAGCCAAACACATTTGATACTAGCGCATGGCCGTGCGGCCATGCAAACCTTTTACAGTTGCAGCTCTTTCAGGACCTTCCTGGTGGACTGATGGGAGCTGCTACAGGGCCTGAGTGTGTGACCCCTGACCTCCAATGAGAGGTCCTCCCGTGGGCATGCTCAGTGTGTCAAAAGCAGGACTTAGTCCCAGAAAAGTCAGCCTGCGGCTGAACAGTGCTGGCTTCAAAGGCAGAGCCTGGAATGGCAGCAGTAACCATTCGCACAGTATCAGGCTGAGCCTGACGCTGGGACCAACTTCTCCACTGAGCAGGTTCCACTGCAGCTGAAGGAGAATGGGAGACCGCAGCGGACATGGTTTGAGATCCCCCCTGTGCAGCGGCGGGAACTCGACTCCTAACACTGGCTATCTGGCAATTCTGGCAAATACTAGATGGGCTGGTCCAGCAGTGTACACTTTAAGCAGTATCTGCATCCTCATTGATTCCCTATTCTGCCAGTTACCTGAGCAAGTTGAGGACAGATTCTGGCCAGCAGATTACAAGAGGACTACAACATGCAGTGGATAATGTGGCACAAAAACATCATTGACACTCAATCCAGGCTAGGGACTCAAGTGACAAGGCATGAATCACCGTGTGGCATGGGAGCAGGTTAAGTTAAGTATTTTTGTTACACTTTGTTGAGGCACAATATCGGTCAATATTACTACAATAAAAACCAAAGGGAGACAACATTACAACAATAAGGAGGCACAATGGGGATCAATATTGCTACAATGAGGAGCAATATTTCTACAGTATGAAGGCACAATGGTGGCATTGTAAAAGGGATGGTCAAAAATGAGGTGTTTTTTAATGTACCGGTAAACTTTTTTAAGACACATTCAATCTTTAAGGAGTTTTAATGGATTTTTATGATTTCTTGTAGAGGTTTTTAAGAGTTTATTTAATTTATTCTTTAAAAGAATTGTTGTTGATAAGCTTTTTTTTTAGCTTTCAGATTAGCAGTGCCTAGTTTGGTGAATTTACCATCAGTAAAAAATTCAATGTGACATGCCCTTTATTTTCTCCTAGCAGACATTTTTCAAAAACTGAAGCACAATTAAAAAATTCATGAGACTGATTACACAGGTCTGCAAAAAAATAGTTTCAAGAGCTGTTTTGGATATTTCACTTAATCTTTATGTTTTTAAGAGCACTGAATCCGAAAATGACCTCCGTTTTGTCATAGGACATCACGTTTTCTGACAATTTAAGTAACTATGTTAAATAAGACAATACCTCAAAATAAATTAAAATAGACTCATAAATTTAATTTTTTATTACAAATGTTTCATGAAAATCATTTTTTAACTGCAATGAGCTCACTAACACACACTAAAATCGATTCTTCTTCCCTGTGAGGCTTCTCTTGATACATTTACGCTTGTGAGTAGCATCTGGAATGTCTCTCTGAAGCATCCAACAGTAGTCTGCCATCATTGTAATGCTCCATCTTCCCTGGTATCTTCTTTCCATCTCTTTAATGTCCTGGTGGAATCGTTCACCTTGGTCTTCACTCACAGCTCCCAAATTTTCAGGAAAGTTGTCAAGGTGGGAATAGAGGAAATGCACTTTCAAACTCATCAGGCAACCTAAAGCTTGAAATGCTTTCAGCATTCGTCCGACGATTTTTTTGTAGTCAGGGTCTTGGTTTTTGCCTAAAAATTTCTCTACGACCTCTTTAAATGCAAACCACCCTTCTTTTTGAGGATGCGTCATGGTATTGATAAACTCTTGATCAGCTATAAGTTTTCTAATGTCTGGTCCGACGAACACACCTTCCTTCAATTTTGCCTCCAAGAGGCCTGGAAACTGGGTGACCAAGTATTTGAAGCATTCTCCATCTTTTGGAAGTGATTTTACGAATTGCTTCATCAATCCCAATTTTATGAGGAGAGGTGGTAGAAGAACTTTATGGGGAGGAATCAAAGTTTCTTGGAGGGCATTTTTTTCACCAACTGTGAGCACCCTCGGCTGCCAATTCTTTTTGGTCCAGTGATTTTGTCGGTCTCGACTGTCCCATAGACACAGAAAACAACGGTATTTGGTATACCCAGCTTGTTGCCCGAGCAGCATGCACAAGACTTTCAAATCCCCGCACACTTGCCTACCGTAGTCTTCATTTTTAGGTTTACGAAGAACCAATTCCAAGTTCTTGTAGGTTTCCTTGAGGTGTACAGAATGACCTACAGGGATGGAAGCATAAAAACCGCCGTTGTGGAGTAAAATTGCTTTGAGACTTCTTTTTGAAGATTCTATAAAAAGACACCATTGCGCTGAATCATATTGGATTTTGAATTGACCCATCAAACCTTCGACATCGATGCAATAAACCAACTAAATAATGAATAAAATTATTATTATTTATCATAATTTATCTTCCTGGGCAAAGTAAGGAACAAACTCATTTTCACGATGTCTGAACCATGAAAAAGACACTCCTGGCAACAATAAATTCTTGTTTTTGAGCCTTGATCCGAGTAACTCAGCGGCATCTTTGGGAAGATTCAAATCTCTTACCAAATCATTCATCTCCTCCTGGGAAAACAATTTTGGTCTTGTATCATCTTCAAAGTCCGAACTTGATTCGTCATCTGGTTCAGGTATGATTCCACCTTCATCGGAGCTAGTTATCTCTTCCAAGGTTGCAGGGGCCTTGGGTACTGGTATATCTGTGCCATGGGGGATGGGATGATTGCTGAGTGAATATTGGGGTATGAAATGGAATGCTTCCATTTTGAATTATACCCTTTCACATCGCATGAGCAAAAGTAACAATCATCACTATGGTTCTTTTGCTCTCGCCATACCATAGGAATCCCATAATGGAAAGCTTTTTTCTTACCCTTGAACCAATTTCGGAGGTCCTCAACACACCGTTTGCACACTTTATGAGGCGCCCAAACTTTATCTTGATCTCCAAGCTTTAGTTCGAAATAAGCAAAATATACTTTTTTCACAAAGTTTGTAATATTCAGCTGCTGCTTCAACACTGTATATTCACCACAAATGTAACAGAAACTCTCAGGCGAATTAATACACTTGAGTCATAACTAGTGTTAAGCGATACCTTCCAATATTTGAAAGTATCGGTATCAGATTGTATCGGTCGATATCCGAAAAATATCGGATATCGCCGATACCGATACCTGATACTAATACAAGTCAATGGGACACAAATATCGGAATGTATCCTGGAATGGTTCCCAGGGTCTGAAGGAGAGGAAACTCTCCTTCAGGCCCTGGGATCCATATTCATGTAAAAAATAAAGAATAAAAATAAAAAATATGGATATACTCACCCCTCCGGCGGACCCTGGACCTTAGCGGTGTAACCGGCAGCCTCCGTTCCTAAGAATGAGCGGGTGAAGGACCTTCGATGATGTCGTGGCTTGTGATTGGTCGCGTGACCGCTCATGTGACCGCTCACGCGACCAATCACAAGCCGCGACGTCATCGCAGGTCCTTCACTCGCTCATTCTTAGAAACGGAGACTGCCGGTTGCAGCGGTTACAACCAGGGTGCGTCCGAGGGTGAGTATATTCATATTTTTTATTTTTATTCTTTATTTTACACATAAATATTCATCCCGATTCTGATTCCCAATATCGCAAAAATATCGGAACTCGGGATCTGAATTCCCATACCGCAAATATCGGCCGATACCCGATACTTGCGGTATCGGAATGCTCAACACTAGTCATAACACTAATTTTGGGAAACATGGTTGACTATGACGAGCTAACACGAACTGAGATGAAAAAGTGTGAACAGGCGAGAACCAAGATAAAACAATTGAATCAAGCCCGGGCACGTCAGAGCCTGCTCGTTCAGCTTGCAACATGTTCATGCTGGTTTCATTAGCTCACTCTGAAAGTTCTTTTCTTTGAAAGTTATATTTTTTTGGCATTGTATATCTTCAATGCATTGATGTGAATTAATTAATAGTAATTTTGACTTTCAAAACCCTAAGATAAAAAAATACCAAAAATTGAGAAAAATACACTAAATTTGAAGATAATTTTGCATTTTGTGGCAAATCCTGACATCCAGGATTTTTTTCAATATTTTTTTCGCTTTCAGCACACCAAAATACATGGAAATTAGATGAAAATAATCAAACAGCTTTTTAGTCGCAGACCTATGTTATAGGAACATCAAGTCATGTTCCAAAAGCAATGAATAGAAACAGTCTTTCATGGATTTATTGAGTAAGTTTTCAGAAACCTTTTGGAGTGGACCCCCTACACTAACACCTCAAAAAATATGTGTGCTCATACCCTAAGGCAATGGTCCCCAACCTTTCTGACCTAGAGAGCCACATTCAGCTTAGATAGAGGGTTGCGAGCTACATTCATCACTGAGAGAGTGTCGCCAGCCACATTCCAGCTCCCACCTCCTTCAAAGTAGTGTCAACCAAAGCCCCCATTACAGGTATAATGATAACCAAAGCTTTTCCACAGAAATCACTCCAGAGCAGTACACTGAGAGCCAGGGGTATTCTCCCAACACACTGTCACATTCAGCTTTGAGCATCTCTTCTAACAGGTAGTACAAACCTCCAGCGTACCATGCCTAAAACATCTCTAAACCCCTAAGACCAGTAAATGTGTATCCAGATCTGCAATTCTGTGCAGGGCTACTCACAAAATTCACCATTTTGAGATGTGCTCTTTATACCTGTTTGCTAGACCTGGACTTAATGCATCAAGCTGGCAGACAGTCGCGAGCCACAATTCATGGGGCTGTGAGCCACATGTGGCTCCCGAGCTACAGGTTGGGGAGCCCTGCCCTTAGGAGACACAATGGGGGAATTATTACAGTAAAGAAGTACAATGCGAAGAGGCATTATTTGAATGAAGGAATGTTGGAGTATTACTATAAGGAGGCATTATATGATTTGCATTGAGGTGGAGGACTACATGATGGGTGCTGGAAAAGTGATGTCAAAGAAGTGATCGCTAAAGATGAGTCATGGATAATAGAAGTGGTCATGACAGTCTGGGACAAATGTCAAATAACAATGAAAGTAAATGATTACTATTTACAAGAACGTCACTGGATTTATCTGTAAACTATACATTTACCTGGTCCACAGAGCACCAGTGCAGACCTCATTTCTACCATTTAGAGATAAGTGAATCGTTGAAATTCATATTTCCCAGTTTCACTAAATTTTCTCCCAAAAATCAGTTTGTGACAAATTAATTTGAATTAATTATTTAATTGTGAATTTTAATACTACAGACCCTCTAAGTGCCTGGAAAACTGCACTGACTCCTTTTAAGATCTTTAGTGCAAACTCAGTCTTAGTAATGTCCAAGTGACCTCAACCTACCTGACCGGTGGAAACCAACAGAGATGAGCAAACATGCTCAGATAAGGTGTTATCCGAGCACGCTCCTGTGCTAACTGAGTGTTTTTGATATGCTCCATAAATATTTTTGAATCCTTGCAGCCATATCTTTTGGCTGTTCGACAGTTGCAACACATGCAGGGATTTCCTGTTTGTTAGGAAATTCCTGCATGTGGTGCGGCTGTGGAACAGCCTCGAGACATGTAGCTGAGTGGCCTCAAACATATTTTTTAGTACGCCAAAGACACTCGGTTAGCACACGAGCATGCCGGATAACACCTTATCCAAGCACGTTCGCTCATCAACAGTAAGCAACAGCCAATTTGAAGAGTAACTGTCGTTTTAACTAGTATTTCATAAATCAAGAGTATTTGTGCAATTAAGCAACTTTGTAATATATCATATCAGGGATATCTACATCTTTCTCTGCCAAAATTGGTCAGACACTATCAAAATTCTCAGTTCTGTGGTACAATCTGCATTTGGTGAAGACAGATTTTCCCTTTCTGAGATAGGAGATCAGTGCTGCTACTAATCTTGTTATGGCAACTCCTGACTGACCGGAAGTCAGCGATAACTTCAGTGTAAAGGTACCTTCACATTAAGCGACGCTGCAGCGATACCGACAACGATCCGGATCGCTGCAGCGTCGCTGTTTGGTCGCTGGAGAGCTGTCACACAGACCGCTCTCCAGCGACCAACGATGTCGGTAACCAGGGTAAACATCGGGTAACTAAGCGCAGGGCCGCGCTTAGTAACCCGATGTTTACCCTGGTTACCATGCTAAAAGTAAAAAAAAACAAACACTACATACTTACCTACAGCCGTCTGTCCTCCAGCGCTGCGCTCTGCTTCTCTGCTCTCCTCCTGTACTGTCTGGGAGCCGGAAAGCAGAGCGGTGACGTCACCGCTCTGCTTTCCGGCTCACAGACAGTACAGGAGGAGAGCAGAGCACAGCGCTGGAGCACAGACAGCGGTAGGTAAGTATGTACTGTTTGTTTTTTTTTTACTTTTAGCATGGTAACCAGGGTAAACATCGGGTTACTAAGCGCGGCCCTGCGCTTAGTTACCCGATGTTTACCCTGGTTACCAGTGAAGACATCGCTGGATCGGTGTCACACACGCCGATCCAGCGATGTCCACGGGAGATCCAGCGACGAAATAAAGTTCTGGACTTTCTTCAGCGACCAACGATCTCCCAGCAGGGGCCTGATCGTTGGTCGCTGTCACACAGAACGATTTTATTAACGATATCGTTGCTACGTCACAAATAGCAACGATATCGTTAACGATATCGTTATGTGTGAAGGTACCTTAAGTCTATGAGAGCCTCGCTCTGTGCTCGTTCTGGCTCTCAAAGACTTATACTAAGTTGTGAATTCCAGATTGCCCAGCAAATACTGGAGAAATCCGCAGGTCGTAAACTTGCTGAAATCCAAATAATGCTCCTCAAATAAATGTCTCAATTAGCTTTGCCACATCTTTTACCAATATTTGAACTAATCCATCCCTTTTAAAGGGAACCTGTCACCTGAATTTGGCGGGACCGGTTTTTGGTCACATGGGCGGAGTTTTCAGGTGTTTGATTCACCCTTTCCTTACCCGCTGGCTGCATGCTGGCAGCAATATTGGATTGAAGTTCATTCTCTGTCCTCCGTAGTACACGCCTGCGCAAGGCAATCTTGCAAACACCTGAAAACTCCGCTCATATGACCGAAAACCGGTGCCGCCAAATTCAGGTGACAGGTTCCCTTTAAGAACAATATTTCCCTGCACTATATCACACCAATACTTACCATATAGAAAATATACTGCCCCATTGATCCATGATACGTTATAAATGTGTTCATGTACGATAAGCATTTTATATTTGAACACTGGTAAACTATTTTTGACCTATTATTATGTGGATGCTATATTTATTTCTTTATATAATGTTAACAAAATACTTTTTTATTTAATATTGTGCTAAATTCTACAAATTGTCAATGTATTTTATTCCCTCATTCATTATCACATGCAGCTGGTAGAATTATGCAAATAACGTAAACTGACTATACAAGTACAAATATACCAATAACATACCATTTACTTTTTTAAGTTGATTTTGGCAATTTTTGCTATATCCAATATTTTCCTTAAACTTCAGAAAAATTAGGAAAAGGCTCAGAATTTATCACTGTGCCCCACCTGTCCCTGTGCAAATCAGAACTCACAGACACAGACGGTTTATACTAATTCCAGTTCAATTTTTAAAATATGTAAAATTGGTTATGAGTTTTCTTATTGCTTACATTTATGTCTACATACAGATCTTACATTTCATTTAACTCCACCAGGCAGCAGTTAATACAGTAATTTCAAGCATATAAAAAAGCTGATGATGTCATGTCACCAGGGGGGAAAGGCTGTATGATACGCATTATGTAAGGCGCGCTGCTTTACTTTACCTCCGTGCTGCAGTAAGATGATAGCAATTCAATAAAGTCGGAACGTTTCATATTAGATGTCAAATCAATGTTTACCACTCCTACCGCAATAAATGTACTTAATAAATATACAGTCTATGTAAATAGGTGCCAAATGGAATAATTCACTGGGAACTGAACAGAGGTTTTACAAATCGAATTGATGTTTATAACTCTAGAGTAAATTTATACTTAGTATTTATTTTGGCTGTGATTAAAGATGAATAAATACATTTGAGCTGCATTGAACGCTGCTTGAATTTTACAAAGTCTGCTTTCACCAATGTGTATTTTTTGTAATTCGCTCCCATGCGGATTCAGAAAAATGGTGGCCGCTGGTTGCTATTTTTCTGAACCATAAATGGCCATTGTAATGTTAGAAAAATTAAAAATCTTGAGCTCATCTCCCTACATTCTTCACCATCACTTGTCCAGGCCTCATTGCATCTTCAGATCCCCACCACTCAAGCTGAAATCCCTGGGCTTCTCACACTGAGCCGGGATTTACGGCTCTGTTGAAGGCTGAGAAGTTTTTGTGCATGCCTGAGCATGGTCGTGCCACATGTCATGATACCATGACCTTTGTGGACTCGGACAACACCTTCCCAATCCTCGTTATAGCTGGAACTATATGCTCAGTGTAAGGCCGCCGTCACACATGCGAGTTTTACGGACGTAAGAGCGCAGAATCTACGTCCATAAAACTCGCAAAAAATACGGCACAATTATTCTCTATGCCCCTGCTCCTATTTGCCGTATTTTACTGATCAGTATTATACGGCTTTCTACGGCCGTACAAAATCGCAGCATGCTGCGTTTGTCACCGTACTGCGCAAGAAATACGCCAATGAAAGTCTATGGAAGCGTGAAAAATACGGATTACACACGGACAAGCAGTGTGACTTGCGAGAAATACGCAGCGCTGTTAGAGAGAAAAGCCGGTAATTCAGTGCGGTGTACAGTAAAATCACACTGACAGCTTACAGTAGAATAGGTAGAATAAATGTGTACACATAGAATAGGTATATATATATATATATATGTCAGTGAGACACATATATGTATATATATTAATATTTATTCCAGCGCTATAGAGCTTGAAAGCCGGTAATTCAATTACCGGCTTTTTCTTTCTCCTTCCTAAAACCCGACATGATTTGAGACATGGTTTACATACAGTAAACCATGTCTTCTCTCCATTTTTTTTGCAGATTCCACACTACTAATGTCAGTAGTGTGTATCTGCAAAATTTGGCCGTTCTAGCTCTTAAAATAAAGGGTTAAATGGCGGAAAAAATTGGCGTGGGCTCCCGCGCAATTTTCTCCGCCAGAGTAGTAAAGCCAGTGACTGAGGGCAGATATTAATAGCCTGGAGAGGGTCCACGGTTATTGGCCCCCCCCTGGCTAAAAACATCTGCCCCCAGCCACCCCAGAAAAGGCACATCTAGAAGATGCGCCTATTCTGGCACTTGGCCACTCTCTTCCCATTCCCGTGTAGCGGTGGGATATGGGGTAATGAAGGGTTAATGCCACCTTGCTATTGTAAGGTGACATTAAGCCAAATTAATAATGGAGAGGCGTCAATTATGACACCTATCCATTATTAATCCAATTGTAGTGAAGGGTTAAATAAAACACAAACACATTATTTAAAATTATTTTAATGAAATAAAAACAATGGTTGTTGGAGTATTTTATTCAACGCCCAATCCAGTCACTGAAGACCCTCATTCTGTGAGTAAAAAAACATAATAAACCAACAATATACTTACCCTCCGCAGATCTGTAACGTCCAACGATGTAAATCCTTCTGAAGGGGTTAAAACATTTTGCAGAAAGGAGCTGTGCTAATGCAGGCTGCTCCTCGCTGCAAAACCCCAGGGAATGAGGCTAAAAATAGATCAATGATCTATATTTAGCTTCATTTGCGGTGAGGCGCCCTCTGCTGGCTGTTCATAGATCGTGGGAAATTACCTAGAAAGCTCCCTGGATTTCTAGGTAATTTCCCACGATCTATGAACAGCCAGCAGAGGGCGCCTCACCGCAAATGAAGCTAAATATAGATCATTGATCTATTTTTAGCCTCATTCCCTGGGGTTTTGCAGCGAGGAGCAGCCTGCATTAGCACAGCTCCTTTCTGCAAAATGTTTTAACCCCTTCAGAAGGATTTACATCGTTGGACGTTACAGATCTGCGGAGGGTAAGTATATTGTTGGTTTATTATGTTTTTTTACTCACAGAATGAGGGTCTTCAGTGACTGGATTGGGCGTAGAATAAAATACTCCAACAACCATTGTTTTTATTTCATTAAAATAATTTTAAATAATGTGTTTGTGTTTTATTTAACCCTTCACTACAATTGGATTAATAATGGATAGGTGTCATAATTGACGCCTCTCCATTATTAATTTGGCTTAATGTCACCTTACAATAGCAAGGTGGCATTAACCCTTCATTACCCCATATCCCACCGCTACACGGGAATGGGAAGAGAGTGGCCAAGTGCCAGAATAGGCGCATCTTCCAGATGTGCCTTTTCTGGGGTGGCTGGGGGCAGATGTTTTTAGCCAGGGGGGGGCCAATAACCGTGGACCCTCTCCAGGCTATTAATATCTGCCCTCAGTCACTGGCTTTACTACTCTGGCGGAGAAAATTGCGCGGGAGCCCACGCCAATTTTTTCCGCCATTTAACCCTTTATTTTAAGAGCTAGAACGGCCAAATTTTGCAGATACACACTACTGACATTAGTAGTGTGGAATCTGCAAAAAAAATGGAGAGAAGACATGGTTTACTGTATGTAAACCATGTCTCAAATCATGTCGGGTTTTAGGAAGGAGAAAGAAAAAGCCGGTAATTGAATTACCGGCTTTCAAGCTGTATAGCGCTGGAATAAATATTAATATATATACATATATGTGTCTACTGACATATATATATATATATATATATATATATAGACAGTATATATATATTTTCTTTTCTTTTTGGGACACATGGATCACTTCTATAGCGGTATGTTGGTTTTGCTAGCCTGCGAGAAAACCACGCAGTACGGAAGCCATACGGATTACATACGGAGGATGCCATGCGCAAAAAACGCTGACACACCCTGCCTACGGAGGAGCTACGGACCACTTTTTTCGGGACTTTTCAGCGTATTACGGCCGTAATATACGGACCGTATTGTTTTACGCTGTGTGTGACGCCGGCCTTAAGAGGCATGGGGGTTTCAGCAGAAGTTGTGGTGATCAGAAGATGCAACGAGGATAGGATGGATGACAGTGATGGGTGGAGGAGCCAAAGAAGAGAGCAGTGAGGTTATATTTTGCATGTCACATTTGCTAAGCTCTGGGGTCTGGAGAGACCCCAGATCATAATAATGGGCAATGAATTTGCAAACAATAACTTCTCTTCAAATTGAGTCTTGGTTAAAGCCTCACAAATAGGCAAATTTGAAGTCTGCCTGCCAAGTTGTAATCTATTCTATATTGAATCCTAATACTGTATAACTTTAATTTATTTTTTTGACCATGGTTACTTTGAATCACATAACTAATAATATAATATTATATAAAATATCAAATAAGTGAATTGATAGCAATAGTGATAGGGAGGGAAAGCCATAAAACATTGAACAAGATTTACAGAACAGCAATGAACAACATAGTTCTATAGTCTGCGAAGAAAAAAGAATACAGAGATTCGAGCAAGCAAGAGAAAGGGAGATTTTTTTCATACTTCCTTCTAACTAACAACATTGCTTAAAGAACAAAAAAGTAGGCGTCTGCCAGACAAAGTGTGCGGGTCACAATGTGCAGGACTTTTTACACCTGTTATTTAAATTAAATTTCACATTCACACAAGTTACGCTCACTTTGACGTCACTAAGGTTCTGTGTGGATTAAAGATTTTAAAAAATGTGGGATACAGTTTTAGGAGACCACACAGTGTTACACACATCTTTGGCTCAGTGGATAGCACTGCAGCGCTGGGGTCCTGGGTTCAAATCCCACCAAGTACATCATCTGCAAGGAGTTTGTATGTTCTCCCCGTGTTTGCGTGAGTTTCCGCCGGGTTCCTTCCACATACAAAAAAGACATACTGATAGGGAATTTAGATTGTGAGCCCCATCAGGGACAGTGATGATGATTTGTGCAAAATGTAAAGCGCTGCGGAATATACTTAGCGCTATATAAAAATAAAGATTATTATTTATTATTATCTTTTCCGGAAAAAAGTAGGCTATGCAGTAGTTGCGATTCAAATCAGAATTTGAATTTCCAAAAATTTGCTCACTTGTAAAAGTAAATAATTTTTTATCACGGCATAAAACAAAGAAATTCTGACAGAAGGCCACCACATTGAGAAGACCAAAGGAACAAAGGAAAAAGTAATGTTAATAATGTTATAATGGTATATCCTAATAAAGTGAAGCTTCATGCATAGTTTGTATTGTTTGTATGGTTTGTATAGGATAAATCATCTATTCCATCCAATAAAAGAGGTGTTAGGGCTAGGGGAACGCACCGAGTAAAATAGATGTTTATTATGAATGGTGCGTTCGCAGCCCGGGGTCCACCGTGCAGGAGGAACCTGCTGCTAGTGAATGGCGGCACTGTTTGGCGGTATCCCACCGCTACACGGGAGTGGGAAGAGAGTGGCCAAGTGCTAGAATAGGCGCATCTTCCAGATGTGCCTTTTCTGGGGTGGCTGGGGGCAGATGTTTTTAGCCAGGGGGGCCAATAACTGTGGACCCTCTCTAGGCTATTAATATCTGCCCTCAGTCACTGGCTTTACCACTCTGGCGGAGAAAATTGCGTGGGAGCCCACGCCAATTTTTTCTGCGATTTAACCCTTAAATTTAATAGCTACAGCGCCCAAATTTTGCACATACACACTACTAACATTAGTAGTGCGTAATATGCAAAAAAATGGGAATATGACATGGTTTACTGTATGTAAACCATGTCTCATATCATGTCGAGTTTAGGAAGGAGAAATGAAAAGTCGGCAATTGAATTACCGGCTTTTCTGCTATATCGCGCTGAAGTAAATATAAATATATATATATGTGTCTCAATGACATATATATATATAAAAATGGCGCTGAACGCGTCATATGAAACCCAACTTTGGTGCGAAGATCGCCGACCGCATGGCCGATCCCACACTAGGATCGGGTCGGGTTTCATGAAACCCGACTTTGCCAAAAGTCGGCGACTTTTGAAATTGTCCGATTCGTTTCGCTCAACCCTAGCTGTACCCTTTGGTACAATTAGGACATTGGATTTACAATCTATGTTCAATGCATATACTCTACTAAAGATATACTATTCCTAGACAGGTTCTTATTATCTAGTAACAAATTGGAGGGAATCAATCAGGCCTAGGATTCTTTTTTTTGGAGGCAATATAATTGATTTTTTAACCCCTTAACAACATGGGATATTTCAGTTTTTGAATTTCCTTTTTTTGCTCCCCTTCTTCACAGAACCATAGCTTTTTTTTATTTTTTTGTTTATATGGCCATGTGAAGGCTTGTTTTTTGCAGACAAGTTGTATTTTTGAACTACACCATTGGTTTTAACATATCATGTACTGCAATACAGGAACCAAATTCCAAGTGTGGTGAAATTGCAAAAAAATAGTGCAATTCCACAGTTGCTCTTTTTTACCATGTTCACTAAATGCTAATACTGCCCTGCCATTATGATTCTTCAGGTCATTACGAGTTAATAGACACTAAACATGTCTAGGTTTTTTTCATTTCAGTGGTGTAAACAAAATCCAAAGTTTGTAAAAAAAAATGACACCATTTCTGAGACCTGTAGCGTCTCCATTTTTCATGATCTGGGGTTGGGTGAGAGCTTATTTTTTGCGTGCTAAGCTGTGGTTTTTATTGATACCACTTTATTGTAGATACGATCTTTTGATCTCCCAGTAATGCATTTTATTGCAATGTAGGGGTGACCAAAATGTATCTTTTAATATTGTTAGATCAGGCAATTGTGAACGCCGCAATAACAAATATGTGTATATAAGATTTTTCATTGTTTTATTTTGAATGGGGTGAAAGGGGGGTGATTTAAACTTTTATATATTTTTATTTTTTTAATATTTGTAAAAACATTTTTTTTACTTTTTGCATGCTTCAATAGTCTCCATGAGAGACTGAAGCTGCAGTACATTGATCACCTCTGCTACACACAGAAGAAGGGTGACCCGCGATCATGTGATGGGGTCACCAATGGGCGGGATAAGCAACACACTTCCTGTAAGGGTGAGTGAAATGCTGCTGTCAGAGATTGGCAGTGGAATTTAACTTGTTAACAGCCGCGGGTGGATCACAATTCCACCCGCGGCTTTTGCAGGCACATGTAAGCTACATAGATCAGCTGTCATGTGCCCAGAAAGGTAGGGGCTCAGAGCTGAACCCACACCAAACAAGGGGAGTCCAACATGGTCGTACTATTACACCACATGTTGGAAAGGAGTTGACAAAGAGTCTCTTTTTTTAATTTTTTAGAGCTGTTTTGCTCAGATATATGGTAGCTAATTTCTGAAACCCAAAAAACTTTTAGTTTTTGTATTTTGCCACTTTTTAAAATTTAAAGCACCTTTAAAGTTAGAACAGTTCATGGCGTTAGAAAATCGACGCTGTAAAGTAATTGTTATACTAGAAGAGTTGTAAAAGGTTCATCAATCTTTCTGCTTTGTGTCAGATCTGTAATAATGTATTCTGCCACATCAAATATAAAGCAGAAAGAAATACTTCGCAAACCAGGTTTCATGCCTATTTGGCCATCTGTTACAATACAATTTCTTTACAGTCTCCTCTGAAATACATCCAGTCTTGTCTGGTCACATCATTTTCATTATGAGAATGCAGTCAGGAGCTTTTTCATTTCAAGAGATTTAAAAGGTTATGACATTGAAATGCGTATTGCGCTAAGGAGGGTAAAGACACTTGAATAAGATAGAAATTAATTTATACTATTTGAAAAAAAAATAAGACATGGGAATTTGCAACACTATGATCACATCTGGGATGGAGGCATTGTCGGTAGTTTCCGTTGCAGTTTCTGGTTTATTTGACTAGCACTAATCTTTTCATTAACCCTTACTGAAATGGCCATTTTTCATGTTTAAGTTCTGATTTTTTTCTCCTCTTCTTCCAAAATACATAACTTATTTAATTTTTCTGTACACGTAGACATATGAAGGATTGTATATTGTGAGTAAAGTTGCACTTTTGTATGAAGAAATAATTTTGCCCCATTGTGTACTGGAAATTATGAACACTCACAATGGGGAAAACTGACTTAAAAAAAACACAATTCTGATATTGTTTTATGGGAATTTTTTTTAAGGCGTACATTTAGTAGTAAAAATGACCAAGCATCAAGATTGTGCAGGTCGATATGATCCCAGAGATATCAAACTTCTCCACTGCTTTTAGTTTTTCAGTGGGAGAAAAAAGAAAATGGAATGTTTGAATTTTTCAGTCAATGGAGTTGTGTGAGGGCTTATTTTTTTGTGGGCCAAGAAATACACTTTTACGGATATCATTTTGGATAGATCTGACATGTTGATCACTTTTTATTACATTTTTTTTGCAGAAACCAAAAGAACGTAGTTTTGACAATTTTATTTTTTTTTCTTTCTAAAGTCTACTGATTGCATGTGGTGATACCAGATATGGTTATTATTTGTTTTTATAATACAATATCTTTATTTTTAATGAGAGAAAAGAAGGGTTATACAAATTTTAATGTGGTTTTATTTTTTTAATAACTTTATTTTTTACTATACAGCTGTGGCAAAAATTAAGAGACCACTGCAAAATGTTCAGTTTGTCTGATTTTTCTCTTTATAGGTATATTTGAGTAAAATATAAATTGTTCTTTTACTCCTTAACTACTGAGAACAAGGCTCCAAAGTTCCAAGCAATACATTTTGTATTTATTTTCTGAAAATGAGAAATGGTCAAAATAGCAAAAAAATGCATTGCTTGCAGCCCTCAAATAATGCAAAAAAAACAAGTTCATAATCATTTAGAAACAACAATACTAATGTTGTAACCCAGGAAGAGTACATAAATCAATATTTTTTTGAATAACCATGATTTTTATTCACAGCTTTCATGCGTCTTGGCATGCTTTCCACCAGTCTTTCACACTGCTTTTGGGTGACCTTATGCCACTCCTGGTACAAAAACGTAAGCACCTATCCACCTTCCTCTTGATTACATTCCAGAGGTTTTCAATGGGGTTCAGGTCTTGAGATTGGGCTGCCCATGACAGGGATTTGATGTTGTGGTCCTTCCTCCACACTTTGATTGACCTAGCTGTGTGGCATGGCGCATTGTCCTTCTGGAAAAAACAGTCCTCAGACTTGGGGAACATTGCCTGAGCAGAAGGAATCAACTGTTTTTACGGGATAACCTTGTATGCGGCTTGATTCATAGATCCTTGCAAAGATTAATCTGCCCAATTGCAGCCTTGCTGAAGCATCCCCAATCCTCTACTAAATTTCACAGTGGGTGCAAGACACTGTGGCTTGTATGCCTTTCCAGATCTCTGTCTAACCATTAGATGACCAGATGTTGGGTAAAGCTGAAAATTAGACTCATCAGAGAAGATTACCTTACTCCAGTCCTCTGTGCTCCAATCCTTATGGTCTTTGGCAAATTTCAGCCTGGCTCTCCTTTGCTTCTCATTGATGAAAGGCTTTTTTCTGCCTTTACATGACTTGAGCCCTGCCTCTAGGAGCCTGTTATGAACTGTTCTTGCCATGCACTTCACCCCAGCTGTCATTTGCCATTCCTTTTGTAGATCACTTGATGTCATCCTGCGGTTGCTGAGTGACATTCGAATAAGATGACGGTCATTCCGGTAAGGGGAGAGTCGTTTTCGCCCTCTGCTGGTCTTTAGCTTCGTTGTCACCAATATCTGCTGCTTGACCTCGTTGTAATGGACTGCTGTCTTAGAAATTTTAAGGATGGAGGCAACATGACACTTACTGTGTCCCTCTTCTAGTAAAGCTAGAATTGAGCCCTTCTTTTCCTCACTCAAGACTTTTATTTTCAACTTCTTTGGCATGGTTAAAAGTTATTTTTTCATTCATATTACTTTTGGGATATTACTAGCACTTGTTTTGTGATCCAGCTTGTCCTATTGTAGGAGGATTGTGAACACCACAGCAGTGTTTTTTATACTTTCCTTCATTAAATAAAATTTGGTTCAGGTGATCACCTAATCAGTAGCACATTAATTATAATGTGGTGTACTCTGTTGGAATTCAACTGACACTGGAATGGAATGTCTCTCAGACATGTAGAGAGGCTGATTCTTATAAAACTGTGCAGTGGTCGCTTAATTTTTGTCAGACCTGTATTTGTTAGTCCCCATTGGGAACTTGATCCTGTGATTGACTTTTTTCTGTAGACTGCAATAC
This sequence comes from Ranitomeya imitator, assembly GCF_032444005.1. Classification (NCBI taxonomy): domain Eukaryota; kingdom Metazoa; phylum Chordata; class Amphibia; order Anura; family Dendrobatidae; genus Ranitomeya; species Ranitomeya imitator. The sequence goes on along the minus strand of NC_091284.1, from coordinate 71,520,770 downwards.
TTCAGTATTGATGCAAATAGTAAAAATCACGATCACTATTAAAACCCAGCAACAAGCTGAGGTTTCAATGGGGCTCCATGGTGGCATACATTGACGTCTTTAACCCTTGGCTGCCACAGCAACCCATCAGCGCTTTGAGATCACATCGCGGTCGATGTGGGCACATAGTAAGAAACATTACCAAACCTAAGGACATGGTGTGCAACACTTATGATTTTAACACATCTGTTTAATGGAAACCACAAACCAAATGTGAATAAAGCCTATCTAAAAATAAGTTTGAGCAAGGCTCAAAAGCTTTATTGACTTTTCTATTTTTTATATAGGAAAATTTAACTTTTGCGCTTTGCTCTTCCCAACATGCCTGGAAGTTTGTGACTTAAGAACTCTTTTAGGTGAAACAGTACAAGATCTCTCAAATGTATGTAAATAAAAAAATAAATTAAAGTAATCACAATAGGAATACAAAGTTCATGTCCTATAGGTGTTGACTAGGGTTGAGCGAAACGGGTCGGCCAGATTCAGAAGTCGCCGACTTTTGGCAAAGTCGGGTTTCATGAAACCCGACCCGACCCCTGTGTGGGGTCGGCCATGAAGTCGGCGATCTTCTGATCTGGAATCGGAATTCTGATACCGAGTTCCGATATGTTTAAGATATCGGGAATCGGCATCGGAATTCATGTTTAAGTGTAAAATAAAGAATAAAAATAAAAAAATATTGATATACTCACCCTCTGACGCGCCCTGTTTCTCACCGGCAGCCTTCCTTCCTAAGAGTGAGCGCCTGAAGGGCCTTCGATGACGTCGCGGCTTGTGATTGGTCGCGTGAGCGGTCACATGGGCGTCACGCGACCAATCACAAGCCTCGACGTCATCTAAGGTCCTTCAGGCGCTAATTCTTCAGAAGGAAGCGTCCGAGGGCGCGTCCGAGGGTGAGTATATTCCTAATAGGTATATACTCACCCTCGGACGCGCCCTGGTTCTAACCCGCAGCCTTCCTTCCTAAGTATCAGCTCCTGAAGGACCTTAGATGATGTCGCGGCTTGTGATTGGTCGCGTGACGCCCATGTGACCGCTCACGCGAACAATCACAAGCCGCGACATCATCGAAGGTCTTTCAGGCGCTCATTCTTAGGAAGGAAGGCTGTCGGTGAGAACCAGGGCGCGTCCGAGGGTAAGTATATCAATATTTTTTATTTTAATTCTTTATTTTACACTTAAATATGGATCCCAGGGCCTGAAGGAGAGTTTCCTCTCCTTCAGACCCTGGGAACCATTAGAAACCCAATGCACTGCATTGGGTTTCGTGTTTCGGCCGACCCCGACCCCGACTTTTCTATAGGATCGGCAGATTTCACTCGACCCGACTTTTGAAAAAGTCGGGTTTCGTGAAACCCGACCCGATCCTATAAAAAGAAAAGTCGCTCAACCCTAGTGTTGACAAATTAATATAGCAAATTTAAAGTTTACTCTATATTTTCAGTGGTTACTGTCATTTCAACAAACTTTGCCTAGATTATTAGTACAAGATAATACAAGAAAAGAAAAATATGAGAATACTTTCCCCATTTGTTAGCATAATTTTCACCTTCCTCCTGCCTCCTGAACTCATCATTCATGCTAAAAAAAAACCCAGATTCAATCCACACTAACCCCTTCATGACATATAATGTATATTTACATCATTTGTCATGTCCCTGACTTTGATGTGGGCTCACATCTTTACTGGAAAATGATGTTTTCAGCCATCATGTACATTTAATAGCGTCATCCCTGTTAACCTGTTAAATGCCGCTGTCAATCTCTGACAGCAGCATTCAATATTTGTGGGAAGGGGGGCACTGCTATATATAGCACAAGTGATCACGTGATTGCAGCTTCAAGTCCCCTGAGGGGACTATTAAATACAGTAAATAAAAAATAGTGGCGGTGGAATGAGGACAGGTGAATATCGCGCAATGCTGCTCACCCTCCCCATTATACTCACCTGCTCCCAGCACAGACCATGGCAGCTTCCCTGATGGTCTTCTTCAGGCACAGACAGCTTCTTCCAGCATTGAGCGGTCACCGGTACCACTCATTACAGTAATGAATATGCGGCTCTACACCTATGGGAGTGGAGTGCCATCCATATTCATTACTGTAATGAGCGGTACCATGTGACTGCTCAATGCTGGAAGAAGTTGTCAGTGCCTGGAGGAGACCATCAGGGAAGCTGCCATGGACTGTGTCGGGAGCAGGTGAGTATGTCACACCCGCCGCTCCCCCTCCCCCACCGACCCCCTTGGGACAATGACTCGAGTATAAGCCAAGAGGGGCACTTTCAGCCTAAAAAAATGGGCTGAAAATCTCGGCTTATACTCGAGTATACAGTTAGGGCCAGAAATATTTGGACAGTGACACAATTTTCGCGAGTTGGGCTCTGCATGCCACCACATTGGATTTGAAATGAAACCTCTACAACAGAATTCAAGTGCAGATTGTAACGTTTAATTTGAAGGGTTAAACAAAAATATCTGATAGAAAATGTAGGAATTGTACACATTTCTTTACAAACACTCCACATTTTAGGAGGTCAAAAGTAATTGGACAAATAAACATAACCCAAACAAAATATTTTTATTTTCAATATTTTGTTGCAAATCCTTTGGAGGCAATCACTGCCTTAAGTCTGGAACCCATGGACATCACCAAACGCTGGGTTTCCTCCTTCTTAATGCTTTGCCAGGCCTTTACAGCCGCAGCCTTCAGGTCTTGCTTGTTTGTGGGTCTTTCCGTCTTAAGTCTGGATTTGAGCAAGTGAAATGCATGCTCAATTGGGTTTAGATCTGGAGATTGACTTGGCCATTGCAGAATGTTCCACTTTTTGGCACTCATGAACTCCTGGGTAGCTTTGGATGTATGCTTGGGGTCATTGTCCATCTGTACTATGAAGCGCCGTCCAATCAACTTTGCAGCATTTGGCTGAATCTGGGCTGAAAGTATATCCCGGTACACTTCAGAATTCATCCGGCTACTCTTGTCTGCTCTTATGTCATCAGTAAACACAAGTGACCCAGTGCCATTGAAAGCCATGCATGCCCATGCCATCACGTTGCCTCCACCATGTTTTACAGAGGATGTGGTGTGCCTTGGATCATGTGCCGTTCCCTTTCTTCTCCAAACTTTTTTCTTCCCATCATTCTGGTACAGGTTGATCTTTGTCTCATCTGTCCATAGAATACTTTTCCAGAACTGAGCTGGCTTCTTGAGGTGTTTTTCTGCAAATTTAACTCTGGCCTGTCTATTTTTGGTATTGATGAATGGTTTGCATCTAGATGTGAACCCTTTGTATTTACTGTCATGGAGTCTTCTCTTTACTGTTGACTTAGAGACAGATACACCTACTTCACTGAGAGTGTTCTGGACTTCAGTTGATGTTGTGAACGGGTTCTTCTTCACCAAATTAAGTATGCGGCGATCATCCACCACTGTTGTCATCCGTGGACGCCCAGGCCTTTTTGAGTTCCCAAGCTCACCAGTCAATTCCTTTTTTCTCAGAATGTACTCAACTGTTGATTTTGCTACTCCAAGCATGTCTGCTATCTCTCTGATGGATTTTTTCTTTTTTTTCAGCCTCAGGATGTTCTGCTTCACCTCAATTGAGAGTTCCTTTGACCGCATATTGTCTGCTCACAGCAACAGCTTCCAAATGCAAAACCACACACCTGCAATCCACCCCTGACCTTTTAACTACTTCATTGATTACAGGTTAACGAGGGAGACGCCTTCAGAGTTAATTGCAGCCCTTAGAGTCCATTGTCCAATTACTTTTGGTCCCTTGAAAAAGAGGACGCTATGCATTACAGAGCTATGATTCCTAAACCCTTTCTCCGATTTGGATGTGGAAACTATCATATTGCAGCTGGGAGTGTGCAATTTCAGCCCATATCTTCTACTATATAAAGCTGAATGTGTGTATGTGTGTGTGTGTGTATGTGTGTGTGTATGTCCGGGATTGGCATCTGCACCGTCGCAGCTACAGCCACAAAATTTTGCACAGTCACACGTCTGGACCCCGAGAGCGTCATAGGCTATGTTGTGAGGCGAAATTTTAACCCCGCGCGTTCCAATTCACCAAACAATTTTGCCCCTATCTACATAATGGGGAAAAAAGTGAATGGAAAAGTGTTGGAGGCGTCGCAGCTACAGCAACAAAATATTGCACAGTCACACGTCTGGACCCTGAGAGCATCATAGGCTACGTTGTGAGGTGACATTTTAACCCCGCGCTTTCCAATTCACCAAACAATTTTGCCCCTATCTACATAATGGGAAAAAATGAAAGGAAAAGTGTAGAAGGCAAATTGACAGCTGCCAGATGTGAACAAGGGGGACTTAAAGAATGAGAGCGATGGCGCCAAAGAGTATATACCGTACAGTTGCTAAGGTGGGGCCCCGACATGGGATACTCACCACACACGGGGATATGAACACACACAAAATGCGCCACACACTACCATGTGCTTGAACACATATTACCCTCAGCACACATTTCACCACACATACACCAACCTCACCACATAAAAGTCGAAACACAAAAGTCGACACTCAAAACTCGCCACGCGCATACTATATACAGGAGGAGATGACACACAGATATATACTATATACAGGGGAGATGACACACAGGTATATACTATATACAGGAGGAGATGACATACAGGTATATACTATATATAGAAGGAGATGACATACAGGTATATACTATATATAGAAGGAGATGACATACAGGTATATACTATATACAGGGGAGATGACACACAGCAGGTATATTATATATACAGGGGAGATGACATACAGGTATATACTATATACAGGAGATGACATACAGGTGTATACTATATATAAGGGAGATGACCAACATGTATATACTGAGGTGAAAATGAAAAGGTGTGAGTGCAAAATGAGAGGAGTGAGGGAAAATAGTGGAGTGATCAGAAAATGACAGATGTGAGGTCGAAATGACGAGTGTTAGGGGGGAATGAGAGGAGTGAGGGAGAAAATGAGAGGTGTAAGGGAGAAAATGAGAGATATGAGGGGGAAAATGAAAGATGTGATTGGGAAATGAGAGGCGTGATGGGAAAAAAAGAGAAGTGAGGTGCTATAACTAACCACAGATATTTACTATGCCCAGGCAACGCCGGGCTCTTCAGCTAATCTACTATATAAAGCTGAATGTGTGTGTGTGTATGTGTGTGTATGTCCGGGATTGGCATCTGCACCGTCGCAGCTACAGCCACAAAATTTTGCACATTCACACGTCTGGACCCCGAGAGCGTCATAGGCTATGTTGTGAGGCGAAATTTTAACCCCGCGCGTTCCAATTCACCAAGCAATTTTGCCCCTATCTACATAATGGGGAAAAAAGTGAAAGGAAAAGTGTTGGAGGCGTCGCAGCTACAGAAACAAAATTTTGCACAGTCACACGTCTGGACCCCGAGAGCGTCATAGGCTATATTGTGAGGCGAAATTTTAACCCCGCGCGTTCCAACTCACCAAACAATTTTGCCCCTATCTACATAATGGGGAAAAAAGTGAAAGGAAAAGTGTTGGAAGCGTCGCAGCTACAGCAACAAAATTTTGCACAGTCACATGTCTGGACCCCAAGAGCGTCATAGACTATGTTGTGAGGTGAAATATTAACCCCGCGCTTTCCAATTCACCAAACAATTTTGCCCCTATCTACATAATGGGGAAAAAAGTGAAAGGAAAAGTGTTGGAGGCGTCGCAGCTACAGAAACAAAATTTTGCACAGTCACACGTCTGGACCCTGAGAGCGTCATAGGCTACGTTGTGAGGTGAAATTTTAACCCCGCGCGTTCCAATTCACCAAACAATTTTGCCCCTATCTACATAATGGGGAAAAAGTGAAAGGAAAAGTGTTGGAGGCGTCGCAGCTACAGCCACAAAATTTTGCACAGTCACACGTCTGGACCCCGAGAGCGTCATAGGCTATGTTGTGAGGTGAAATATTACCCCGAACTTTCCAATTCACCAAACAATTTTGCCCCTATCTACATAATGGGGAAAAAAGTGAAAGGAAAAGTGTTGGAGGCGTCGCAGCTACAGAAACAAAATTTTGCACAGTCACACGTCGGGACCCTGAGAGCGTCATAGGCTATGTTGTGAGGTGAAATTTTAACCTCGGGCTTTCCAATTCACCAAACAATTTTGCCCCTATCTACATAATGGGAAAAAATGAAAGGAAAAGTGTAGGAGGCAAATTGACAGCTGCCAGATGTGAACAAGGGGGACTTAAAGAATGAGAGCGATGGCGCCAAAGAGTATATACCGTACAGTTGCTAAGGTGGGGCCTCGACATGGGATACTCACCACACACGGGGATATGAACACACACAAAATGCGCCACACACTACCACGTGCTTGAACACATATTACCCTCAGCACACATTTCACCACAAGTACACCAACCTCGCCACATAAAAGTCAAAACACAAAAGTCGCCACTCAAAACTCGCCACGCGCAGAACTCGCCACATGCAAAAACTAGGCTCTTGCAAAACTCGCCACAAGTGCAAAATTCTCCTCATGAAAAACTTTCCACACGCAAAACTTGCACACGCGGAAAAATTGCCACATGGACAAAAGTTGCAACACATGCAAAAGTTGCCTCACACAAAACTTGCACATACTCAAAAGGCACCACACATAATACTCGCAACGTGCAAAACTCGCCATGCGCAAAACTTGCTGCACACAACTTGCTACACTAACCTGTCACATGCAACTCGACACACAAAAAGTTGCTACACGCATGTTGCTAAACAAAACTCATCTCACAAAAGTCGCTACATGCATGTCGCCACACGCAACTCAACACACACAACTTGACAAACGAAACTCGCCCTAAAACACACACAAGTCTGGTATTATCCTTCAAAAATAAAAATCTGATTAATAAGCAGACAAACTACAACAATTGCACCATATAGGAAATACGGCAGCTGTCAGTCACATAACCTGTCTATTATGTGTATGTGTGAGCTAATATATACTGCCAGGGAGGGCTTCCTGTTGGCTGGGGATTTATCAGGCTGCCAATTTAGCTTACAAATACTGAGGTAAAAATACTGAGTAAATAACGTGTGAACGAGGTCTAATACAGGAGGAGATGGCACACAGGTATATACTATATACAGGGGAGATGACACACAGATATATACTATATACAGGAGAGATGACACACAGGTATATACTATATAGAGGAGGAGATGACATATAGGTACATATATATACAGGAGGAGATGACATACAGGTATATACCGTATTTTTCGGACTAAAAGATGCACTTTTTCCCCCCAAAAAAAGGGGGGAAAATGGGGGGTGCGTCTAATAGTCGCAATGCAGGCTTATCTAGGTGGCAGAGGTGCGGTGGCAGAAGTCCGGTGGCAGAGGTGCGGTTGCGGGGGTGTGGCGGCAGAGGAGGCGCAGTAAGCGGGGTCCCTTTCCCCGGTATGGTGATGCAGCAGGCCCGGTATGCAGCAGAGCCGGGTGAATCCTCTTGTTATCGGTGGTGGCGGCCATTTTCCGGAGGCCGCGCGTGCGCAGATGGAGCGCTCTGCTTCCCGGGGCTTCAGGAAAATGGCCGCCGCGATCTCCATCTGCGCACGCGCGGCCTCCCGCGGCCATTTTCCTGAAGCCCCGGGAGCAGAGCGCTTCATCTGCACACGCGCGGCCTCAGGAAGATGGCCGCGCCCACCGATAACAAGAGGATTCACCCGGCTCTGCTGCATACCGGGCCTGCTGCATCACCATACCGGGGAAAGGGACCCCGCTTCCTGCGCCTCCTCTGCCGCCACACCCCCGCAACCGCACCTCTGCCACCGGACCTCTGCCACCGCACCTCTGCCACCTAGGTAAGCCTGCATGGTACGCCAGGGACCCCTCTCACGCCATACCTCTCACTGCACCTCCTGATCCCAGCACCTCCTGATCCCAGCACCTCCTGATCCCAGCACCTCCTGATCCCAGCACCTTCTCATCCCAGCACCTCCTCATCCCAGCATCACCCCACCTTGCCTCCTGTGACCCTGCTCTGCCACCGCCATAAGATACTGTAAATTCGGACAATAAGACGGACCCCCATGTTATAAAAAATATTTTTTTCTGCAATTTTCACCCCAAATTTGGGGTGCGTCTTATGGTCCGGTGCGTCTTATAGTCCGAAAAATACGGTACTATATACAGGAGGAGATGACATACAGGTATATGCTATATATAGAAGATGACATGCAGGTATATACTATATGCAGGAGGAGATGACACTCAGATATATACTATATACAGGGGAGATGACACACAGGTATATACTATATACAGGAGGAGAGTACATACAGGTATATACTATATATAGAAGGAGATGACATTCAGGTATATACTATATATAGGGGAGATGACACACAGCAGGTATATACTATATACAGGGGAGATGACATACAGGTATATACTATATACAGGAGATGACATACAGATGTATACTATATATAAGGGAGATGACAAACATGTATATACTGAGGTGATGAGGTGAAAATGAGAGGTGTGAGGTGAAAATGAAAAGGTGTGAGTGCAAAATGAGAGGAGTGAGGAAAAATAGTGGAGTGATCAGAAAATGACAGATGTGAGGTTGAAATGACAAGTGTTAGGGGGGAATGAGAGGAGTGAGGGAGAAAATGAGAGGTGTGAGGGAGAAAATGAGAGATGTGAGGGGGAAAATGAAAGATGTGATTGGGAAAATGAGAGGCGTGATGGGAAAATAAGAGAAGTGAGGTGCTATAACTAACCACAGATATTTACTATGCCCAGGCAACGCCGGGCTCTTCAGCTAGTTATATATATAATTGTATTTCTGAACATGTTTTTGTAAACAGCTAAAATAACAAAACTTGTGTCACTGTCCAAATATTTCTGGCCCTAACTGTATATGGTATTTATTATTAACTTTAAGTAGTCTAGGATTCACCTATTTAAAAATAGTACATTTCTCTCTAATTTTACCACAAAGGAAGATAAAGATGTAGTGTGAAGCATCTCTGCACACATGCATAACCTATACCAAGGTCTTCCACTTGCCAAGTGTCATTTAAAAACTTGCTACTCGAAAAATTAGTATGTCACTTCTTTTAACCACTTCAGGGTTTCTAAACCATAAAGTGGTTTAAAAAAGTGACAAAGGGTAGAACATGTGCACAGTAATGATGTTTTGCTATGCACCATTGTATGAGCATTTTATAAGAACTTTTCCGGTGCTTTTTCATCTGTGCATGCTGAATGGATTGCAAGTATTTTATGTATTGTAAGAGAGAACCAGACATTTGGATAAAATGTCTTTCCATTTTTTTTTTTATATAAGCTACTCATTGATGCAAAATGAACACTAAGCTCCCTCACTTAAGCATCAGCTGCCAAAGCTATAAGGTATCATTTTATTATTAATAATAGCATTTTAATTAATGATAGATTTTGCATTCAATTGCAGCAGGTGCTAACCACCCCCTTGGCACTAACATCGTGTTTACTGCTATATTTTAGAGCTTCCAATAAAGTGTTGCTCACGCAGATGCAAAGTGCTACCTGACAGACTGACACCTAGTAAGTGACTGATTAACCATCTGTGAATAGCAACGTATTCTAACGTGCGTCATTACTATTCCTTCAGCATGCGGCCTCCCATAAAACATATTTTCTCACATACAGAACTGGAAGCATAACTGGTACTTTTGTTTTCTAAACAAGTCAATGCAGATTTGTATGTTACATTCCTATGACATCAGCACAGTATTTGCATCTAGAACATGCAAATATTGAGTAAAATACAGTAAAAAATGTGGATAAAAAATGAAACAAACATCATCAGTAGAAAAAAACATAAATTTTGATCTAAAACTTTACAAACTATCTGCATTATTATAAGGGGTTGTCAGACTTTCAACAATTTTTGTAGTAACTGAATTAGAGCAAGGAAGTCAGAAAGTCAATTTAAAAAGATCATTTCACCAAATTTTTCATGTTGAACTGGACACATGATGTTATAGTGTCTGCAGATCAGACTAAAATATTGTTTGTTTGTTTGTTTTTTTGGTAACTTCGCCTCAGTTGTGGTGACATTAGCAATTAAAGCATTTGTCACGAAATGAGTCAACTTTACGACCAAGTGGAAAGTGAAAAGAAGCACATGCCCTCAGAGATAGAAAATCATGAATGGAGAAGGCGTACACAACCCCAGTGATAGTAAAATTCGTACAGGGGGAAGAAGCACACGCCCCCAGTGATAGAAACTCATATACAGTAGAGAGAAGAATTACACCCCTCTAGTGATAGAAACTCACACATGAAGAAGATACACACGTTCCCTGTGATAGCAATTCATACAGGGAGAAGTACACACCCCCAGTGATAGAAAATCATACATGGAGAAGGGGTACACGCCCTAGTGATAGTAATTCATACAAGGGAAAGAAGCACACGCCCACAGTGATAGAAACTCATATACAGTAGAGAGAAGAATTACACCCCTCTAGTGATAGAAAATCATATAGGAAGAAGAAGTACACTCCTCTAGTGATAGAAACTCATACATGAAGAAGATACACAGATTTCCAGTGATATCAATTCATACAGGGAGAAGTACACACCCCCAGTGATAGAAAATCATACATGGAGAAGGGGTACACGCCCCAGTGATAGTAATTCATACAGGGGAAAGAAGCACACGCCCACAGTGATAGAAACTCATATACAGTAGGGAGAAGAATTACACCCCTCTAGTGATAGAAAATCATATAGGAAGAAGAAGTACACTCCTCTAGTGATAGAAACTCATACATGAAGAAGATACACAGATTTCCAGTGATATCAATTCATACAGGGAGAAGTACACACCCCCAGTGATAGAAAATCATACATGGAGAAGGGGTACACACCCCAGTGATAGTAATTCATACAGGGGAAAGAAGCACACGCCCACAGTGAGAGAAACTCATATAGGGAGAAGTACACTCCTCTAGTGATAGAAACTCATATACAGTAAGGAGAAGTACACTCCTCTAGTGATAGAAACTCATACATGGAGAAGGGGTACACACCCCAGTGATAGTAATTCATACAGGGGAAAGAAGCACACGCCCACAGTGAGAGAAACTCATATAGGGAGAAGTACACTCCTCTAGTGATAGAAACTCATATACAGTAAGGAGAAGTACACTCCTCTAGTGATAGAAACTCATACATGGAGAAGGGGTACACACCCCAGTGATAGTAATTCATACAGGGGAAAGAAGCACACGCCCACAGTGAGAGAAACTCATATAGGGAGAAGTACACTCCTCTAGTGATAGAAACTCATATACAGTAAGGAGAAGTACACTCCTCTAGTGATAGAAACTCATACATGAAGAAGAAGCACACGCTTCCAGTGATAGCAATTCATTCAGGGGGAATAAGAACACATCCGTAGTGATAGTAACTCATACAGGGATAAGAAGTACACACCCTCAATGGTAGCAACTCATAGAGGAAAAAGTACATGCCGCCTTTGTTTGCAATTCATACAGGGAGAAGTACATGCCCCAGTGATGGAAACTCATACAGGGAGAAAAATACACACCCCCAGTGAAAACTCTCTAATAACATCCACATGGCCAAAACTCATTAGGTGGCAAAAACATTATTTGCTATTACCTCAGTAATGGAGAAACAAAAGTTGAAAAAAGCAAAAACCTTTTAATCCGCTAGCAATTTTGTGAAAAAAATATACAACTAAGAATGCATCTTTGCGAAGTGTTTATTTAATTCAGAGTTTGTTTTTTTATGGATTTGTATCCATCTTTTTTGATGGCCACAAAAGAATCATTTGAAAGGTAATTCTAGTCTATATGTGTCAGGAGTCCGGTTTCCTCTGCTGCACAGGGGGAATCTCGATCCGTGTCTGCTGCGGTCTCCCATTCTGCATCAGCCGCAGTGGAGCCTGCTCAGCGAAGACGTCGCTCCCAGCATCTCACTGAGACTGGTACTGTGCAAAGGTTTACTACCGCCTCTCCAGGCTCTGCTATGGTACCCTGCACTGATCTGCAGCAAGCAGGCTTTTCTGGGTCTAAGTCCTGCTTTGCACACACTGAGCATGCCCAGGGCAAGATCTCTCAGTGGAGATCTAGGGTCACATGCTCAGGAAGGTCCTGTAGGTGCTAGGACTTAGTCCTGCTTTGCACACACTGAGCATGCCCAGGGAAAGATCTTTCAATGGAGATCTAGGGTCACATGCTCAGGTACTGCTGCAAATCCATTGGTCCTTCTTTGAAGGGTCCTGAACGTGCTGCAGCTATAGAAGCTTCGCATGACCGCACGGCCATGCGCTAGTACACTATTGTTATCGTGTGTGTGTTGATGAGTGCAAGTCGTTCCTTAAAAAACCTATCCCTTGTGTATGACTGTTCGCGTAAGCTGTATGGCTGCAATCTAGCGCCCGGCTGAACTCACAGCCTTAACACACGAAGCAGCATCTAACTGCTGTGACCGCCAGTGCAGCGTTGTGCGCTATTAGTGCGCTTACCTTACCCAAGCCTGGGTGGTTAGTGGCGTCCGCTAGGGTTGAGCGACCTTGACCTTTTTAGAGTCGAGTCGGGTTTCGTGAAACCCGACTATCTCAAAAGTCGAGTCGAGTGGAATCGGCCGATTATCGCGAAAAGTCGGGGATCGACCGAAACACGAAACCCAATGCAAGTCAATGGGGGAGCATAGTCGGCAGTGAGTAGAGGCCAGGAAAACATGTACAGAGCCCATTTTAATGGCAAAAACATCCATTCTTGTTACTGAAGCTTGTCAATCTTAATTTAGCTTATAATAATTGTAAGGCATTTGAAATTGGGGGTCATTTGGCTAAAGTTGTGGGGGGTAGGGCTGGTTCAAGTAATTAGTGGGCCCAGTAAATCTGGACCACGTCACGGCAGTGGAGCAGGGAGAGGTAAGTATTTCAACTTTGCAAGTGCTGTGATCCTGAGCAAGCAGTGGGGGCCCACTCGTTGGCATTCGCACTGGCACAGGGCCCCTCAAAGTACAGCGGTGTGTTTGCACGGCGGGGGCGCCTCCCACCGGCAGCAACACTTTTGCGTACTATGAGGGGCCCTGTGCCAGTGACGTCGCCAACGAGTATTCCTCCCCCCACCTGAAGAAGGAACCTACACCTTCATCTGCACCTTCCTCTTTGTCCCCGTGTAAGGTGGTATGGTATGCGGGAAGGGGGACCTGACTTTCAGCAGGGTCACAATCTTGCAGTGTAGCGTGCATGGGGAATGTTGCATTATGGGTCAATGTACCAGCAGACTCATCTATCACTGGCTGGGCAATGGGCAGGATGAGGGGGAAACAGATATGGGCCCAAAGAATAAAGTGGGCTAAATGCAGTTCAAAATTGGTAACAGGACTAACCAGGGGGCATTGTTTTGTTCAGTGGAGGACAACTGGAATGAGAGGCTGACACAGAGAGTAGGCCCAAATCAGTAAGTATTCTAAATGCAGTTCAAAATTGGCAACAGTAGTAAACCGGCGGCACAGCTTTGTTCACTGTAGGAGAACAGCAAAGAGCGGCAGACACAGATAGAAGGCCCCAACCCAACTAGTAGGCCTAATGCAGTGTTGTTTTCAACAACTACTAAACGAGAGCCAGAAGATCGAAGCAATGGAGAGGAAAGCTGGGGAACACCTTGGAGTGGAAGACACCGTCTCTACACCCCAGACCCAACTTGTAGGCCGAATGCAGTGTTGTTTTCAACAACTACTAAACAAGAGCTTTTAGATTGGAGGACTAGTGGAAGGAGGGACCGCAGACAGGCGTAGTAGGCCTAACATAACAAAATTTGGCTATAGGCACTTTTACATTGGTTCCAGGGGTACACGGGCAGCAGTGGACCGGTCAGTGGAGAACTATTGGAAGTAGGGACCGCAGACAGGCGTAGTAGGCCTAACATAACAAAATTTGACTGTAGGCACTTTTAAATTGGTTCCAGGGGTACACGGGCAACAGTGGTCTGGTCAGTGGAGGACTAGTGGAAGGAGGGACCGCAGACAGGCGTAGTAGGCCTGACATATCAAAATTTGGCTGTAGGCACTTTAAAATTGGTTCCAGGGGTACACAGGCAGCAGTGGTCTGGTCAGTGGAGGACTAGTGGAAGGAGGGACCGCAGACAGGCGTAGTAGGCCTAACATAACAAAATTTGGCTGTAGGCACTTTTAAATTGGTTCCAGGGGTACACGGGCAGCAGCAGACAGGACACTGGAGGACTAGTGGAAGGAGGGACCGCAGACAGGCGTAGTAGGCCTAACATAACAAAATTTGGCTGTAAGCACTTTTACATTGGTTCCAGGGGTACACGGGCAGCAGTGGACAGGTCACTGGAGGACTAGTGGAAGGAGGGACCGCAGACAGGCGTAGTATGCCTAACATAACAAAATTTGGCTGTAGGCACTTTAAAATTGGTTCCAGGGGTACACGGACAGCAGTGGACAGGTCAGTGGAGGACTAGTGGAAGGAGGGACCGCAGACAGGCGTAGTAGGCCTAACATAACAAAATTTGGCTGTAGGCACTTTTACATTGGTTCCAGGGGTACACGGGCAGCAGTGAACAGGTCACTGGAGGACTAGTGGAAGGAGGGACCGCAGACAGGCGTAGTAGGCCTAACATAACAAAATTTGGCTGTAGGCACTTTTAAATTAGTTCCAGGGGTAAACAGGCAGCAGTGGTCTGGTCAGTGGAGGACTAGTGGAAGGAGGGACCGCAGACAGGCGTAGTAGGCCTAACATAACAAAATTTGAGTGTAGGCACTTGCAATTCTCTTGCAGGGGTACACAGGCAGCATTGGTGTTGTCAGCGGAGGCCGATTGTAATGAGTGTCTGCCAGTTAGTACTCCAAAAAAATAAATAGATGTTAATGTCTCGCATTACAACAAAACCAAAACACAAAAGGGTGGAATACTTAGGTACAGGGGTGGGCTCCTCTACTGAGTTTTAGACCTAGTAATTTGGCGCTAATTATTTACTGGTGTAAATATAGGACACTGCCCCTGACTATGTTAAGTACCATCATACATGTCAACACAATGGTATTGTCAGTGCCAGGCATTGAGTGATGTCAGCGCATAGACTAAACATTGGTGGAACTGTGAGAGATAATTGTGCAAGTGGTAGAGCAATGTTTGAGCTGGGGGGGGAACTCTCTTGTGGCCGGCGGTACAGGCCCAGGGCCCCTCATGTTACAACAGTGTGTCTGACATTGGGTGCGCACCACCACCGCCAGAGACACTTTTTTGTACTATGAGGGACCCAGTGGCAGTGCCGTCGACCAAAAGCGGGCACACCCACCTCTTCAGACAAACGGCACTCTCACGGGTGCTTGCGCCAAGTGGCGAGACCACGGCCCCGTGGGGGGAGTTTGGCCATTTTGGGAGGTGTAAACATGTCGTATGCTGGACAATCAGCTGCTGCAAATTACGCGATTGGAAAAGTCAGTCAGAGTAGTCCGCAAGCAAGACCTTTTCATAGGAAAGCTAGGTGTCAGCCGGGCAAGGTGGGGCAAAAAGAATTCGAAATCCAGTTGTGGTTCATTTTAATGAAGGTTAGATCATCAACATTTTGGGTAGCCAGACGAGTCCTTTTTTCGGTTAATATTGAACCTGCAGCACTGAATACTCATTCTGATAGGACACTAGCTGCCGGGCAAGCAAGCTTCTGCAATGCATATTCTGCCAATTCTGGCCAGGTGTCTAATTTGGATGCCCAGTAATCAAATGGGAATGACGGTTGAGGGAGAACATCGATAAGCGATGAAAAATAGTTAGTAACCATACTGGACAAATGTTGTCTCCTGTCACTTTGAATTGATGCTGCAGTACCTGTCCTGTCTGCGGTCATAGCAAAATCACTCCACAACCTGGTCAGAAAACCCCTCTGTCCAACACCACTTCTGATTTGTGCACCTCTAACACCTCTGGTCTGCTGCCCCCTGCAGCTCGTGTGAGAACGATCACGGGCGCTGTGTGCTGGGAATGCCTGAAGCAAACGGTCAACAAAAGTTGATTGTTTGGTTACTACTATTAGTTCCAAGTTCTCATGTGGCATAATATTTTGCAATTTGCCTTTATAGCGAGGATCAAGGAGGCAGGACAACCAGTAATCGTCATCGTTCATCATTTTAGTAATGCGTGTGTCCTTTTTGAGGATACGTAAGGCATAATCCGCCATGTGGGCCAAAGTTCCAGTTGTCAAATCTGTGGTTGTGCTGGGTTGAGGGGCTGTTTCAGGCAAATCTACGTCACTTGTGTCCCTCAAAAAACCAGAACCCGGCCTTGCCACGCCACCAATTTCCAGTGGCCCCGGAAAAGCTTCCTCATTAAAAAAATACTCATCCCCATCATCCTCCTCATCCTCCTCCTCCTGTTCGCCCGCTACCTCGTCCTGTACACTGCCCTGACCAGACAATGGCTGACTGTCATCAAGGCTTTCCTCTTCCTCTGCTGCAGACGCCTGCTCCTTTATGTGTGTCAAACTTTGCATCAGCAGACGCATTAGGGGGATGCTCATGCTTATTATGGCATTGTCTGCACTAACCAGCCGTGTGCATTCTCAAAACACTGAAGGACTTGACACATGTCTTGTATCTTCGACCACTGCACACCTGACAACTCCATGTCTGCCATCCTACTGCCTGCCCGTGTATGTGTATCCTCCCACAAATACATAACAGCACGCCTCTGTTCGCACAGTCTCTGAAGCATGTGCAGTGTTGAGTTCCACCTTGTTGCAACGTCTATGATTAGGCGATGCTGGGGAAGGTTCAAAGACCGCTGATAGGTCTGCATACGGCTGGAGTGTACGGGCAAACGGCGGATATGCGAGCAAAGTCCGCGCACTTTGAGGAGCAGGTCGGATAACCCCGGATAACTTTTCAGGAAGCACTGCACCACCAGGTTTAAGGTGTGAGCCAGGCAAGGAATGTGTTTCAGTTGGGAAAGGGAGATGGCAGCCATGAAATTCCTTCCGTTATCACTCACTACCTTGCCTGCCTCAAGATCTACAGTGCCCAGCCACGACTGCGTTTCTTTCTGCAAGAACTCGGACAGAACTTCCGCGGTGTGTCTGTTGTCGCCCAAACACTTCACAGCCAATACAGCCTGCTGACGCTTGCCAGTAGCTGCCCCATAATGGGACAACTGGTGTGCAACAGTGGCAGCTGCGGATGGAGTGGTTGGGCGACTGCTGTCTGTGGGCTAGCTCTCGCTTCTGCAGGAGGACGAGGAGGAGGAGGAGGGTGTGCGAACGGCTACAGCCAACTGTTTCCTAGACCGTGGGCTAGGCAGAACTGTCGCAAAATTGCTGTCCCCTGTGGACCCTGCATCCACCACATTCACCCAGTGTGCCGTGATGGACACGTAACGTCCCTGGCCATGCCTACTGGTCCATGCATCTGTTGTCAGGTGCACCTTTGTACTCACAGATTGCCTGAGTGCATGGACGATGCGCTCTTTAACATGCTGGTGGAGGGCTGGGATGGCTTTTCTCGAAAAGAAGTGTTGACTGGGTAGCTCGTAGCGAGGTACAGCATAGTCCATCAGGGCTTTGAAAGCTTTGCTTTTAACTAACCGGTAGGGCATCATCTCTAACGAGATTAGTCTAGCTATGTGGGCGTTCAAACCCTGTGTACGCGGATGCGAGGCTAAGTACTTCCTTTTTCTAACCAGAGTTTCATGTAGGGTGAGCTGGACTTGAGAGCTGGAGATCGTGGAACTAGCGGGGGTGCCGGTGGACATGGCAGACTGAGAGACGGTTGGATACGGTATTGTTGCCGCCAGTGCCCTAGATGCAGTGTTTCCTACTACGAAACTGGTGATTCCCTGACCCTGACTGCTTTGGCCTGGCAAAAAAACCTGCACAGACACTGCAGGTGGTGCGGAAAATGGTGGCCTTACACTGATGGAAGGGATGTAGCGTTGCTGACTAGCTTCATTGGCCGAGGGTGCTACAACCTTAAGGGACGTTTGGTAGTTAGTCCAGGCTTGCAAATGCATGGTGGTTAAATGTCTATGCATGCAACTTGTATTTAGACTTTTCAGATTCTGACCTCTGCTTAAGGTAGTTGAACATTTTTGACAGATGACTTTGCGCTGATCAATTGGATGTTGTTTAAAAAAATGCCAGACTGCCCTCTTTCTAGCATCGGATCCCTTTTCAGGCATTGCAGACTGAGCTTTAACCGGATGGCCACGCTGTCCTCCAACAGGTTTTGGCTTTGCCACGCGTTTTGGGCCAGATACGGGCCCGGCAGATGGAACCTGTTGCGATGTTGATGCCTGCTGCGGCCCCTCCTCCTCCGCTTCAGAGCTACTGCCGCCTGCACCCTGTTCCCCCAATGGCTGCCAATCGGGGTCAACAACTGGGTCATCTATAACCTCCTCTTCTAGCTCGTGTGCCACTTCGTCTGTCACCGTGTAAGTCAGTGGTATAGCGTCCGTGACGGGGCACCATAGTCTCATCAGGGCCTGATTCTGGATCAGTACCCTGCGAGGGCAATGTTGTGGTCTGAGTCAAAGGACCAGCATAGTAGTCTGGCTGTGGCTGTGCATCAGTGCACTCCATGTCAGATTCAACTTGTAATGGGCATGGACTGTTAACTGTTTCACTTTCTAAGCCAGGGACGGTATGTGTAAAGAGCTCCATGGAGTAACCCGTTGTGTCGCCTGCTGCATCCTTCTCTGTTGCTGTTTTTGCTGAAGAGGACAAGGAAGCGACTTGTCCCTGACTGAGAACATCCACTAACGACGCGCTGCTTTTACATTTACCAGTTTCAGAAGAGGAGGCAAAAGAGCTAGAGGCTGAGTCAGCAAGGTAAGCCAAAACTTGCTCTTGCTGCTCTGGCTTTAAAAGCGGTTTTCCTACTCCCAGAAAAGGGAGGGTTCGAGGCCTTGTGTAGCCAGACGACGAACCTGGCTCCACAGCTCGAGACTTAGGTGCTATATTGTTTTTCCCATGACCACCCGATGCTCCACTACCACTACCATCATTACCAGCTGGCAATGAACGCCCACGACCACGACCTCTTCCACCAGACTTCCTCATTGTTTTAAAAACATCACCAAACTAACGGTATTTGTTACTGTCAAACAACTTACAAGGTGAACTCTAACTTCTGTATGATTTAGATATCCCTTTATAGGAGGGTGAGACCGCAAGGAAAATCAGGCACGATGTTACACACTCTGTTTTCTGTGGCACCAAATGAGAGAGATGCCACACACACAGGACTGTCACTCAAGAAGAAAGGCCAATATTAATCTCCCACTGTTTTTTTTTTTCAGGGAGAATTTAGATACCAAATTTTGTTTAAAAAAACACTAGGCTTTCTATGGCCCACTATTTAAGAGAGATGGCACACTCAGGACTGGCACACAAGCAGAAAGGCCAATATTAATCTCCCACTGTTTTTTTCTTTCAGGGAAAATTTTGATACCAAATTAAAAAAAAAAAAAGGCTTTCTATGGCCCACTATTTAAGAGAGATGGCACACTCAGGACTGGCACACAAGCAGAAAGGCCAATATTAATCTCCCACTGTTTTTTTATTTTTTCAGGCAGAATTTAGATGCCAAATTAAAAAAAAAAAAAACACTAGGCTTTCTATTGCCCACTAATTAAGAGAGATGGCACACTCAGGACTGGCAGACAAGCAGAAAGGCCAATATTAATCTCCCACTGTTTTTTTTTTCAGGGAGAATTTAGATACCAAATTAAAAAAAACACTAGGCTTTCTATGGCCCACTAATTAAGAGAGATGGCACACTCAGGACTGGCACACAAGCAGAAAGGCCAATATTAATCTCCCACTGTTTTTTTAATTTTTTTCAGGGAGAAGTTAGATACCAAATTTAAAAAAAAAACCACTAGGCTTTCTATGGCCCACTATTTAAGAGAGATGGCACACTCAGGACTGGCAGACAAGCAGAAAGGCCAATATTAATCTCCCACTGTTTTTTTAATTTTTTTCAGGGAGAAGTTAGATACCAAATTTAAAAAAAAAAACCACTAGGCTTTCTATGGCCCACTATTTAAGAGAGATGGCACACTCAGGACTGGCAGACAAGCAGAAAGGCCAATATTTATCTCCCACTGTTTTTTTAATGTTTTCAGGGAGACGTTAGATACCAAATTAAACAAAAAAAACACTAGGCTTTCTATGGCCCACTATCTAAGAGAGATGGCACACACAGGACTGGCACTCTAGCAGAAATGCCAATCTTAATCTTCCACAACTTATTTTTTTAGGGAGAATTACAAAAAAAAAAAAGGGACTGTCCTACAATTACTATCTCCCTGCAGTAATCTCAGCCAGTATTGGCAGGCAGCAAGAAGGAGTGGACTGCTGCACAAATTAAATCAAATGTGTGGACAAACAAAAAAGATAGCTGTGCAGAAAGGAAGGAACAAGAGGATTTGTGCTTTGAAAAAAGCAGTTGGTTTGCACAGCGGCGTACACACAGCAATGCAGCTATCAGGGAGCCTTCTAGAGCAGCCCAATGAACTACAGCGCTGAGGAAAAAAAAATGTAGCTTCCACTGTCCCTGCACACCGAAGGTGGTGTTGGACAGTGGAAATCGCTACAGCACAAGCGGTTTGGTGGTTAATAGACCCTGCCTAACGCTATCCCTGCTTCTGACGAAGCGGCAGCAACCTCTCCCTATGCTCAGATCAGCAGCAGTAAGATGGCGGTCGGCGGGAACGCCTCTTTATAGCCCCTGTGACGCCGCAGACAGCAAGCCAATCACTGCAATGCCCTTCTCTAAGATGGTGGGGACCAGGACCTATGTCATCACGCTGCCCACACTCTGCGTCCACCTTCATTGGCTGAGAAATGGCGCTTTTAGCGTCATTGAAACGTGACTTTGGCGCGAAAGTCGCGTACCGCATGGCCGACCCCACACAGGGGTCGGGTCGGGTTTCGTGAAACCCGACTGTGCCAAAAGTCGTCGACTTTTGAAAATGAACGATCTGTTTCTCTCAACCCTAGCGTCCGCTAGTGTGGCCCAGCATACACTTCTGTGCATAATATTTACCTCTGATACCCTTATTGTGTCGATCACAAGAGGTCTACACTAACTCTAATCCTGTGTCCTGGGATAGAGTTCTGTGATTCCTTGCTTGCGCTCTCTGGGCAGTACCGCGACCCTGTGACTTAACAGGGATCGCTTCCTTTACACAGGGTGAAGTTAACCCATGTGTGTAATCACATTGTACCGCCATATAGTGCCGCCATTCACTTAGCAGCAGGTTCTTTCCTGCACGGTGGATCCCGTGTGGCGAACACACCAATCTTACTTAATAGATATATTCAGCGCGTTTCGCCAACCCTAACAATATGAATCCTTGAACACCAAAAACTGATACTAATTTTGCGAAAATTTTCATCTGTACATATTATCATAGCTCACAGAGGTCCATAGACACAGAATGGTCTCTGTTTCACACTAGCCAGTATAGAATTAATAGACAACGAACCACTATCCCTGGGATAACCAAAACTTATTAGCAATTATCTAATGTTGATTAACTTAATACTCTTCTTCCAGAGCTAAATTCTCTTTATATATTGACTGTGGCCAATTGGAATCATATAAACCTCCCCTAAAAATTCACTTTTATTATTAAAAACAGGCAAACTCAAACCACCTACAGTAACAAACAAAAAACGAACAAGTGCTCAAAAACAAAAATCCCAAAACCTAATGGGGATATCTAGTCAACCCTATTAAAGGCACCTATATCGCCCCTACCTGGCTGCGGAGGTAGATGCCCTAGGGGGAAACGTATTGGCGCCCTCGCTCAATGATGGCTGACCCTAGAGGCCCTGGTACACCCTGCAGCCACTAATGGGAGCCTCTACCCTTAAGCTAGAGGGTCCCCTGTCACTAGACAGTAAAATACCTATACTAGGGAAGATCTAGATCCCCAAATAAATTTTAAAAACATTGAATGAACACATGGCGGCACACAACTTATGGATAGTAGGTGAAAACCACTTTTGCGGTGGAAAATATTACTTGGATGCATATACTCTCCCTGTTTATACCACAAATAGCCAATACTTGGCCCATATAGTGTGAGTTTGTCCACTAATGTCTACCGCATGCATATAGAGAATACCACCTTCACTTGATAAAATACATATGCCAACAATTCAAAGCACCATAAAATAGCTATCCATCTTATGTAATGACACTGGTTATCAAGGGATCAGGCCTCCTGATGAGCCTTAATTGGCAAAACGCGTTGAGGTGCTAGTTTATGATGGCGGACGGGGAACCACTGCGAATGCATTAAGGGATGAGTACTGACACTTTCCACATTATATGCTTTTACACAGCAATCTATGCTACTTTGAATTGTTGGCATATGTGTTTTATCAAGTGAAGGTGGTATTCTCTATATGCATGCGGTAGACATTAGTGGACAAACTCACACTATAAGGGCCAAGTATTGGCTATTTGTGGTATAAACAGGGAGAGTATATGCATCCAAGTAATATTTTCCACCGCAAAAGTGGTTTTCACCTACTATCCATAAGTTGTGTGCCGCCATGTGTTCATTCAATGTTTTTAAAATTTATTTGGGGATCTAGGTCTTCCCTAGTATAGGTATTTTACTGTCTAGTGACAGGGTACCCTCTAGCTTACGGGTAGAGGCTCTCATTAGTGGCTGCAGGGTGTATCAGGGCCTCTAGGGTCAACCATCGTTGAGCGGGGGCGCCAATACGTTTCCCCCTAGGGCATCTACCTCCGCAGCCAGGTAGGGGCGATATAGGTGCCTTTAATAGGGTGGACTAGATATCCCCATTAGGTCTTGGGATTTTTGTTTTTGAGCACTTGTTCGTTTTTTGTTTGTCACTGTAGGTGGTTTGAGTTTGCCTGTTTTTAATAATAAAAGTGAATTTTTAGGGGAGGTTTATATGATTTTGGTTTTGGTATCCTCTGATTTGTATTTCTTTAACATATGACTGTGGCCAATTGGAGCCAAATATACCAACCATACCAACCATACTGCATTAATTGTACTCTACCACAGTTATAAGGAGCATATACATTCTCTTGAATGGCTGTGTATACATATATTATATACTCTGGAAACCTCATCTATGACATTTATAGGTTTTGTTCCTCACTTCAGTAAAGAAAACAGGTTCTAGTAAATTACAGAAAATGATTTCACCCAAGTGTAATGTCCAATATCCATTACTTTTCATATAAGACTTTTCCCGTCAGTTCTAGCCTAGTTTCAGAGCATTATATATCAATCGCACTGTTGTTGTGAAACAAAATGTACAAAAAAGTAACCAGAACTTTACTGTATTCGACCATTATGAAGACAGTGTAAATGGCTTTCAGATAAAAACCATGGGAATGCGACCTTTCTTATTGACAACACACCATGCTGCAATGTATCAGCCCATATCACATATTTACCAGCTTAGTCAATAGCAAAACCTGCTGTGAAAATCTTTCTCGGGATCACATCATTTATTGACAATATTTGACAGATACATTCTTGTGTTGCTTAAAAAAAGTAGAAGAATTTCACAGGATTGACTGAGATTTATCTATATAGTAATTATACTCCTAATAAATTAGATGTTTTTATAAAAAATCCAGACATTTTCGCATAAGAGTTTTCTATTTTTTTCGAATTGGCTTTTATCCTAAGTCATTTTGCACGACTCATTAAAGGATTGATTGTGACTTGTAGCATTGCTACTTCCAACAGGTGGCGCTATAGAGTTTAAGTCCTCTTTTTTTCAGAAGAGGCAATTTGCATAACTATTTTTTTCATCATTTCTGTTGCCTGTTACTTTTCATGTTATTATCCTTATTACTTTATAATATTCAGAGTATCTCAGAATTTGCTGAAAGAGAGGTGTAAGGATTTTGGATACGGGAGACCTTTTTACTTTTGTTGTTCTGATCTTGAGCTACAATGTGTATGGTACACCAAAGGTGTGTATAAAGGAGATAAAGGGGTGGTACAGAATCCATACTAATTTCCATCTTAAATCCCTATCTATTTAATGCCATAAGCTAAACTATTTTCCAATACACAAATTAAAATCCTTACTTAATAACACTATCTAGAGGTTATTCTATTTTTTTTACAACTTCTTTTTTTATTACACTTTATTTGAGGATCCAAGTGAATGCTGAGATGCTCAAATGAAGTGTCATCAAGGGACAGTGGCAGAGGTCACTGCCTCTGCCCCTGCCCCCTCACTGATGTGAAGCATCATCATTGATGCTCTTTTCATGGGCTGGCCTAGTCCCTGAAAATCAAACAGTGAGCTATCAATCAAGCTAAAGAACCTGGTGCTGGATGTGGAAACAACCCCAGGAGGCAGTGGCTTGTAAAGTGTTCTGCCACTCCCAGAGCACTTAAAAGAATTTACATATAAATGAAAATGTTAATTACTCAGGAACATAGCAACAAATACAAGATATAAAGGTGTTTAAAGAATTACATTTCAAAGACCTAAATGTCCATGTTTGCATTTTGACAAGTTGATCTTACTGACAGATGCCTTTTAATGTCTACACGGAGGTTTGCTCAGGGCCGCCATCAGGGCATTACAGCCCTGACTGGCGTAAGGGGCCCGGTGAGCAGAGGGGGCCCGCATCGGGCCCCCTCTTACCTGCTCACCGGGCCCCTACCGGCAGCCGCAGGCTGAACCGGGCCCTTAGCGGCGGCCGGCGCTGCAGCTGTACGCTATTGACATGCGGGCCCACGCCCGCACGTCAATAGTTAACAGCCGCAGCGTGCAGGTCGCCGGCGTCTGACGTCATTGTCAGTCGCCGGCGAGTGCACAGTGCAGCTGCGTGGAGAGAGGAGCGCGGCAGGTAAGTAGAACTTTTTTTTTTTTCTATTAAGAGCGGAGAGCGGCGATCGGGGGGGGGGTTTGGGCAGAAGGCTGGACACAGAGGGGGCAGAAGGCCGCTGGACACAGAGGGGGCAGAAGGCCGCTGGACACAGAGGGGGCAGAAGGCCGCTGGACACAGAGGGGGCAGAAGGCAGCTGGACACAGGGGGGCAGAAGGCCGCTGGACACAGAGGGGGCAGAAGGCCGCTGGACACAGGGGGGCAGAACGCCGCTGGACACAGAGGGGGCAGAAGGCCGCTGGACACAGAGGGGGCAGAAGGCCGCTGGACACAGGGGGGCAGAAGGCAGCTGGACACAGGGGGGCAGAAGGCCGCTGGACACAGAGGGGGCAGAAGGCCGCTGGACACAGGGGGGCAGAAGGCAGCTGGACACAGGGGGGCAGAAGGCAGCTGGACACAGAGGGGGCAGAAGGCAGCTGGACACAGGGGAGCAGTAAAGCTGGACACAGGGGGGCAGAAGGCAGCTGGACACAGAGGGGCAGAAGGCAGCTGGACACAGGGGGGCAGAAGGCAGCTGGACACAGAGGGGGCAGAAGGCAGCTGGACACAGGGGGGCAGAAGGCAGCTGGACACAGGGGGGCAGAAGGCAGCTGGACACAGAGGGGGCAGAAGGCAGCTGGACACAGGGGGGCAGAAGGCAGCTGGACACAGGGGGGCAGAAGGCAGCTGGACACAGAGGGGGCAGAAGGCAGCTGGACACAGGGGGGCAGTAAAGCTGGACACAGAGGGGGCAGAAGGCAGCTGGACACAGGGGGGCAGAAGGCAGCTGGACACAGAGGGGGCAGAAGGCAGCTGGACACGGGGGCAGAAGGCAGCTGGACACGGGGCAGAAGGCAGCTGGACACAGAGGGGGCAGAAGGCAGCTGGACACAGAGCGGGCAGAAGGCAGCTGGACACAGAGGGGGCAGAAGGCAGCTGGACACAGAGGGGGCAGAAGGCAGCTGGACACAGAGGGGGCAGAAGGCAGCTGGACACAGAGGGGGCAGAAGGCCGCTGGACACGGGGGCAGTAAAGCTGGACACGGGGGGGGGGGCAGAAGGCCGCTGGACACAGAAGGGCAGTAAAGCTGGACACGGGGGGCAGTAAAGCTGGACACGGGGGGCAGAAGGCTGGACACGGGGGGCAGAAGGCTGGACACAGGGGGGCAGTAAAGCTGGACACAGGGGGGGCAGAAGGCTGGACACAGAGGGGGCAGTAAAGCTGGACACAGGGGGCAGTAAATCTGGACACAGAGGGGGCAGTAAATCTGGACACAGAGGGGGCAGTAAATCTGGACACAGAGGGGGCAGTAAATCTGGACACAGAGGGGGCAGTAAATCTGGACACAGAGGGGGCAGTAAATCTGGACACAGAGGGGGCAGTAAATCTGGACACAGAGGGGGCAGTAAATCTGGACACAGAGGGGGCAGTAAATCTGGACACAGAGGGGGCAGTAAATCTGGACACAGAGGGGGCAGTAAATCTGGACACAGAGGGGGCAGTAAATCTGGACACAGAGGGGGCAGTAAATCTGGACACAGAGGGGGCAGTAAATCTGGACACAGAGGGGGCAGTAAATCTGGACACAGAGGGGGCAGTAAATCTGGACACAGAGGGGGCAGTAAATCTGGACACAGAGGGGGCAGTAAATCTGGACACAGGGGGCAGTAAAGCTGGACACAGAGGGGGCAGTAAAGCTGGACACGGGGGGGGGCAGAAAGCTGGACACGGGGGGGGGCAGAAAGCTGGACACGGGGGGGGGGCAGAAAGCTGGACACAGGGGGGCAGAAAGCTGGACACGGGGGGGGCAGAAAGCTGGACACGTGGGGGGGCAGAAAGCTGGACAGGGGGGGCGGGGCAGAAAGCTGGACACGGGGGGGGGGCAGAAAGCTGGACACATGGGGGGCAGAAAGCTGGACACATGGGGGGCAGAAAGCTGGACACATGGGGGGCAGAAAGCTGGACACGGGGCAGAGTGCTGGACAGAGATGGGGCAGAGTGCTGGACAGAGATGGGGCAGAGTGCTGGACAGAGATGGGGCAGAGTGCTGGACAGAGATGGGGCAGAGTGCTGGACAGAGATGGGGCAGAGTGCTGGACAGAGATGGGGCAGAGTGCTGGACAGAGATGGGGCAGAGTGCTGGGCAGAGTGCTGGGCAGAGATGGGGCAGAGTGCTGGACAGAGATGGGGCAGAGTGCTGGACAGAGATGGGGCAGAGTGCTGGACAGAGATGGGGCAGAGTGCTGGACAGAGATGGGGCAGAGTGCTGGACAGAGATGGGGCAGAGTGCTGGACAGAGATGGTGCAGGATTGGAAACAGATGGGGCAGGATGGATACGATGGAGACAGATGGGGCAGGATGGGGAGATCATATGGGGTAGAATGGATACTCATGAGGGCAGGATGAGAGAACATATGGCTGGAGCCTGAAATGAGACACACGGTGGCCAGGATGGCGAATATTACCATAGGGGCTAATTAAGGGATATTATTATTGCAGTGATGTATTTATTTTATTTTTTGAGTATACTGTTTTAAATGGGGGGGGGGCGGTCCTGTTACTGTGTAGAGTGATACTATGTTGCCTTCTTCATGTGGTGTAATGTAGAAGTTGGGAAAATTAAGTAATGTGTTCTACAAGCGGAACTCGAGATAACTGTGTTATTTCCTGCAGAGACGAGTCCTGGCTGGATAAAGTGATGGCGGTCTGTGCTGGATGAAAGATGAAGGACTTCACCTAGAGACGTCACTGGTGAGTCAGTGTTACCTATACACTTACACTATACACTGTATACTATATACAGAGGTCCTGTGTACAATGTCACCAGTGATCACTGTATTATCTATACATTATATACAGAGCTCCTGTGTGTAATGTCACCAGTGATCACTGTATTACCTGTACACAGACACTGCTTACTAATTACAGATCTCCTGTGCATAATGGCACTGATGGTGATAGTATTGTGGGTTTTTTTTGTATTACTGATCAGTATTGTAGTATTCAGTCATTGTTGGTAATATGTGGTCTGGTCATGATGTGGAGGTAATATGTGGTCTGGTCATGGTGTAGCGGTATTTGTTCCTTGTATTTTATATTATTCGATCACTGTGGTGGTAATATGTCATCTGGTCATAGTGTTGTGGTATTTGTTCCTTGTATGTAGTATTATAGGTCATTTTAAAAATTGAAAAATAAATAAAAATATACCTAAATTGTATTGCATATTTTAACAAATATTTAGTAGGTTACAGTAGAGTAGGGCCCGGCCAAAAGTGTCTACCTTGTTGTGGTGGCGGCTTAAAAAATCTTTTGGCCAAAACAAAAGCTGCCGGCTATATGTGTGATCTGGTGATGGGAACTGTCAATGTGTGATAGGTGAGAAGTGGGGATTTTCCAAGAGAGAGTGGTGGGACTGTGGACAGTTCGTGGGGTGGAGCCTGGAGGCGGGGCTGGGGTGGAGCCTGGGCGGAGTTTCAAGGGGGCCCCGAAAATTTTGCCAGTATGGGGCCCCGAAATTTCTAGTGGCAGCCCTGGGTTTGCTATCTGGAAAGTGCGATCTTTACACCTGGCAATATATAGTACCTGTTTCTGGAAAAACGTCCCGTTAGTTACAGGTTCCATAATGCACTGTAGGACAACGATTTCTTAAGCCAACAGCCCACAAAACTTCTTTCTTTGTGATTAAACACCCCAATTGTATCATCTCTTAGGAATGCTTGCAGGATGAACAGGCCAACGCTATCAACGACACCCTATAGCCATAAAAAATCAAAATCACTGCACACTGCTCTTCTTTCAATGAATCACAAGTGGGGCAACCTTTGTTTCTTGCATCTCAATTACAAGAGAAATCTTTCATAGTAGTGATTGGGGAGATGACCATTTATGACAAGAAAGCACTGATTTCACAGTGTAGTCAGTTTTAATATGACCTGAGTGCGGAATATTTTTGACTCACCATCAGTGATGAGCGAGTATACTCGTTGCTCGGGTTTTCCCGAGCACGCTCGGGTGATCTCCGAGTATTTATTATGACTGCTCGGAGACTTCGTTTTCATGCCGGCAGCTGAATGATTTACAGCTACTAGCCTGCTTGATTACATGTGGGGATTCCCTAGCAACCAGGCAACCCCCTCATGTACTCAGGCTGGCTACTAGCTGTAAATCATTCAGCTGCAAACTAAATCTCCGAGCAGTCATAAATACTGGGAGGTCACCCGAGCGAGTACACTCGCTCATCACCACTCACCATTGTAATTTCTATTGATACACTTTAGTAAAAAAATTTAGTTGAGCATGAATGGAAACAGTTAAAAACAACAAGAGCCGTAGTCATGGCAAAAATGCATGATAAGAAAAGTGAAATTATTGATTAAATATAGGTAAAATTGAACCCGTGACATAAATTTATATTCAGATGGTGGAAATGCAAGTGCAGCTATAAATAATTGATAGATTACACCCGAACAGATTTTCCACCAAGCTCTGCTTCGCTCCAGCCTCAACATGTGATTCAAATTCAGCTTTCTACAACCCTTGCATTTTATTTTGACCTATATTTTAATTATTATTTGTGACCAGGGGCGGATTATCAGAGGGTCAATATGGGCGGTAGCCCAGGGCCCAGTGGTCTGGGGGGGCCCTGGGCTACCGCACAGATTGACCCTCTGATAATCATCTGTGAATGCCGGCGGCCGCCGCCGGCATTTCTGTGCCCCCGCCGTACCCGGTGGGCAGAGAGAGTGGGCCCGCATCGGGCCCCTTCTCATCTGCTCACCAGGCCCCTTCCGGCGCTGCGGCGGTTTCCTATTGACGTGCGGGCGTGCGCCCGCACGTCAATAGTTAACAACAGCCGCCAGCCAATTGGAGGCTGGCAGCTGAAGTCGGCCGCAGCGCACACGTCGCCGGCGTCTGATGTCATTGTCAGTCGCCGGCGAGTGTGCTCTGTTGGAGGGAGCTCACAACTGGAGCGTGGACAGGTGAGGAGACTTTGTTTTTTGGTTTTTTTATAACGGTGGACACACTGAGGGCAATGCTGGAGGACACTGGGGCAATGCTGGAGGACACTGGGGCAGATTGCTGGAGGACACTGAGGCAGATTGCTGGAGGACACTAGGGCAGATTGCTGGAGGACACTGGGGCAGATTGCTGGAGGACACTGGGGCAGATTGCTGGAGGACACTGGGGCAATGCTGGAGGACACTGGGGCAGATTGCTGGAGGACACTGGGGCAGATTGCTGGAGGACACTGGGGCAGATTGCTGGAGGACACTGGGGCAGATTGCTGGAGGACACTGGGGCAATGCTGGAGGACACTGGGGCAGATTGCTGGAGGACACTGGGGCAGATTGCTGGAGGACACTGGGGCAATGCTGGAGGACACTGGGGCAGATTGCTGGAGGACACTGGGGCAGATTGCTGGAGGACACTGGGGCAGATTGCTGGAGGACATTGGAGCAATGCTGGAGGACACTGGGGCAATGCTGGAGGACACTGGGGCAGATTGCTGGAGGACACTGGGGCAGATTGCTGGAGACACTGGGGCAATGCTGGAGGACACTGGGGCAATGCTGGAGGACACTGGAGCAGATTGCTGGAGGACACTGGGGCAATGCTGGAGGACACTGGGGCAATGCTGGAGGACACTGGGGCAGATTGCTGGAGGACACTGGGGCAGATTGCTGGAGGACACTGGGGCAGATTGCTGGAGGACACTGGGGCAATGCTGGAGGACACTGGGGCAATGCTGGAGGACACTGGGGCAGATTTCTGGAGGACACTGGGGCAGATTGCTGGAGGACACTGGGGCAGATTGCTGGAGGACACTGGGGCAGATTGCTGGAGGACACTGGGGCAATGCTGGAGGACACTGGGGCAGATTGCTGGAGGACACTGGGGCAGATTGCTGGAGGACACTGGGGCAATGCTGGAGGACACTGGGGCAATGCTGGAGGACACTGGGGCAGATTTCTGGAGGACACTGGGGCAGATTGCTGGAGGACACTGGGGCAGATTGCTGGAGGACAATGGGGCAGATTGCTGGAGGACACTGGGGCAATGCTGGAGGACACTGGGGCAATGCTGGAGGACACTGGGGCAATGCTGGAGGACACTGGGGCAATGCTGGAGGACACTGGGGCAATGCTGGAGGACACTGGGGCAGATGGCTGGAGGACACTGGGGCAGATGGCTGGAGGATACTGGGGCAGATGGCTGGAGGACACTGGGGCAGATTGCTGGAGGACACTGGGGCAATGCTGGAGGACACTGGGGCAGATGGCTGGAGGACACTGGGGCAGATGGCTGGAGGACACTGGGGAAGATTGCTGGAGGACACTGGGGCAATGCTGGAGGACACTGGGGCAATGCTGGAGGACACTGGGGCAGATGGCTGGAGGACACTGGGGCAGATGGCTGGAGGACACTGGGGCAGATTGCTGGAGGACACTGGGGCAATGCTGGAGGACACTGGGGCAGATTGCTGGAGGACACTGGGGCAGATTGCTGGAGGACACTGGGGCAGATTGCTGGAGGACACTGGGGCAATGCTGGAGGACTCTGGGGCAGATTGCTGGAGGACACTGGGGCAGATTGCTGGAGGACACTGGGGCAGATTGCTGGAGGACATTGGAGCAATGCTGGAGGACACTGGGGCAATGCTGGAGGATACTGGGGCAGATTGCTGGAGGACACTGGGGCAGATTGCTGGAGACACTGGGGCAATGCTGGAGGACACTGGGGCAATGCTGGAGGACACTGGAGCAGATTGCTGGAGGACACTGGGGCAATGCTGGAGGACACTGGGGCAATGCTGGAGGACACTGGAGCAGATTGCTGGAGGACACTGGGGCAGATTGCTGGAGGACACTGGGGCAGATTGCTGGAGGACACTGGGGCAATGCTGGAGGATACTGGGGCAATGCTGGAGGACACTGGGGCAGATTTCTGGAGGACACTGTGGCAGATTGCTGGAGGACACTGGGGCAGATTGCTGGAGGACACTGGGGCAGATTGCTGGAGGACACTGGGGCAATGCTGGAGGACACTGGGGCAGATTGCTGGAGGACACTGGGGCAGATTGCTGGAGGACACTGGGGCAATGCTGGAGGACACTGGGGCAATGCTGGAGGACACTGGGGCAGATTTCTGGAGGACACTGGGGCAGATTGCTGGAGGACACTGGGGCAGATTGCTGGAGGACAATGGGGCAGATTGCTGGAGGACACTGGGGCAATGCTGGAGGACACTGGGGCAATGCTGGAGGACACTGGGGCAATGCTGGAGGACACTGGGGCAATGCTGGATGACACGGGGGCAATGCTGGAGGACACTGGGGCAATGCTGGAGGACACTGGGGCAGATGGCTGGAGGACACTGGGGCAGATGGCTGGAGGACACTGGGGCAGATGGCTTGAGGACACTGGGGAAGATTGCTGGAGGACACTGGGGCAATGCTGGAGGACACTGGGGCAGATGGCTGGAGGACACTGGGGCAGATGGCTGGAGGACACTGGGGAAGATTGCTGGAGGACACTGGGGCAATGCTGGAGGACACTGGGGCAATGCTGGAGGACACTGGGGCAGATGGCTGGAAGACTCTGGGGCAGATGGCTGGAGGACACTGGGGCAGATGGCTGGAGGACACTGGGGCAGATGGCTGGAGGACACTGGGGCAGATGGCTGGAGGCCACTGGGGCAGATGGCTGGAGGACACTGGGGCAGATGGCTGGAGGACACTGGGGCAATGCTGGAGGACCCTCGGGCAATGCTGGAGGACACTGGGGCAATGCTGGAGGACACTGATGCAGATTGCTGGAGACACTGGGGCAATGCTGGAGGACACTGGGGCAGATTGCTGGATGACACTGGGGCAGATTGCTGGAGGACACAGGGGCAATGCTGGAGGACACTGGGGCAATGCTGGAGGACACTGGGGCAGATTGCTGGAGGACACTGGGGCAATGCTGGAGGACATTGGGGCAATGCTGGAGGACACTGGGGCAATGCTGGAAGACACTGGGGCAGATTGCTGGAGACACTAAGGCAATGCTGGAGGACACTGGGGCAATGCTGGAGGACACTGGGGCAGATTGCTGGAGACACTGGGGCAGATTGCTGGAGACACTGGGGCAGATTGCTGGAGACACTGGGGCAGATTGCTGGAGACACTGGGGCAATGCTGGAGACACTGGGGGAATGCTGGACATACTGGGGGAAATGCTGGACATACTGGGGCAGATTGCTGGACACACTGGTGGTAATATTCTGGACTCACTGTCTGGGGGCAATGCTGGACGCACTGGGGCAGATTGCTGGACACACTGTCTGGGGGCAATATGCTGGACACACTGGGGCAATATGCTGGACATACTGGGGCAGATTGGTGGACACACTGGGGGTAATATGATGGACACACTGGGGCAGATTGCTGGACACACTGGGGCAGATTGCTGGACACACTGTCTGGGGCAATGCTGGACACACTGGGGGCAATATGCTGGAGACACTGGGGCAGATTGCTGGACACTGGGGCAATATGCTGGACATCAGGGCTGCCACTAGAAATTTCGGGGCCCCATACTGGCAAAATTTTCGGGGCCCCCTTGAAACTCCGCCCAGGCTCCACCCCAGCCCCGCCTCCAGGCTCCACCCCACGAACTGTCCACAGTCCCACCACTCTCTCTTGGAAAATCTCCACTTCTCACCTATCACACATTGACAGTTCCCATCACCAGATCACACATATAGCCGGCAGCTTTTGTTTTGGCCAAAAGATTTTTTAAGCCGCCACCACAACAAGGTAGACACTTTTGGCCGGGCCCTACTCTACTGTAACCTACTAAATATTTGTTAAAATATGCAATACAATTTAGGTATATTTTTATTTATTTTTCAATTTTTAAAATGACCTATAATACTACATACAAGGAACAAATACCACAACACTATGACCAGATGACATATTACCACCACAGTGATCGAATAATATAAAATACAAGGAACAAATACCGCTACACCATGACCAGACCACATATTACCTCCACATCATGACCAGACCACATATTACCAACAATGACTGAATACTACAATACTGATCAGTAATACAAAAAAAACCCACAATACTATCACCATCAGTGCCATTATGCACAGGAGATCTGTAATTAGTAAGCAGTGTCTGTGTACAGGTAATACAGTGATCACTGGTGACATTACACACAGGAGCTCTGTATATAATGTATAGATAATACAGTGATCACTGGTGACATTGTACACAGGACCTCTGTATATAGTATACAGTGTATAGTGTAAGTGTATAGGTAACACTGACTCACCAGTGACGTCTCTAGGTGAAGTCCTTCATCTTTCATCCAGCACAGACCGCCATCACTTTATCCAGCCAGGACTCGTCTCTGCAGGAAATAAAACAGTTATCTCGAGTTCCGCTTGTAGAACACATTACTTAATTTTCCCAACTTCTACATTACACCACATGAAGAAGGCAACATAGTATCACTCTACACAGTAACAGGACCGCCCCCCCATTTAAAACAGTATACTCAAAAAATAAAATAAATACATCACTGCAATAATAATATCCCTTAATTAGCCCCTATGGTAATATTCGCCATCCTGGCCACCGTGTGTCTCATTTCAGGCTCCAGCCATATGTTCTCTCATCCTGCCCTCATGAGTATCCATTCTACCCCATATGATCTCCCCATCCTGCCCCATCTGTCTCCATCGTTTCCATCCTGCCCCATCTGTTTCCAATCCTGCACCATCTCTGTCCAGCACTCTGCCCCATCTCTGTCCAGCACTCTGCCCCATCTCTGTCCAGCACTCTGCCCCATCTCTGTCCAGCACTCTGCCCCATCTCTGTCCAGCACTCTGCCCCATCTCTGTCCAGCACTCTGCCCCATCTCTGCCCAGCACTCTGCCCAGCACTCTGCCCCATCTCTGTCCAGCACTCTGCCCCATCTCTGTCCAGCACTCTGCCCCATCTCTGTCCAGCACTCTGCCCCATCTCTGTCCAGCACTCTGCCCCATCTCTGTCCAGCACTCTGCCCCATCTCTGTCCAGCACTCTGCCCCATCTCTGTCCAGCACTCTGCCCCATCTCTGTCCAGCACTCTGCCCCGTGTCCAGCTTTCTGCCCCCCATGTGTCCAGCTTTCTGCCCCCCATGTGTCCAGCTTTCTGCCCCCCATGTGTCCAGCTTTCTGCCCCCCCCGTGTCCAGCTTTCTGCCCCGCCCCCCCTGTCCAGCTTTCTGCCCCCCCCCGTGTCCAGCTTTCTGCCCCCCCCGTGTCCAGCTTTCTGCCCCCCCCGTGTCCAGCTTTCTGCCCCCCCCTCCGTGTCCAGCTTTCTGCCCCCCCCGTGTCCAGCTTTCTGCCCCCCCCCGTGTCCAGCTTTACTGCCCCCTCTGTGTCCAGCTTTACTGCCCCCTGTGTCCAGATTTACTGCCCCCTCTGTGTCCAGATTTACTGCCCCCTCTGTGTCCAGATTTACTGCCCCCTCTGTGTCCAGATTTACTGCCCCCTCTGTGTCCAGATTTACTGCCCCCTCTGTGTCCAGATTTACTGCCCCCTCTGTGTCCAGATTTACTGCCCCCTCTGTGTCCAGATTTACTGCCCCCTCTGTGTCCAGATTTACTGCCCCCTCTGTGTCCAGATTTACTGCCCCCTCTGTGTCCAGATTTACTGCCCCCTCTGTGTCCAGATTTACTGCCCCCTCTGTGTCCAGATTTACTGCCCCCTCTGTGTCCAGATTTACTGCCCCCTCTGTGTCCAGATTTACTGCCCCCTCTGTGTCCAGATTTACTGCCCCCTGTGTCCAGCTTTACTGCCCCCTCTGTGTCCAGCCTTCTGCCCCCCCTGTGTCCAGCTTTACTGCCCCCCTGTGTCCAGCCTTCTGCCCCCCGTGTCCAGCCTTCTGCCCCCCGTGTCCAGCTTTACTGCCCCCCGTGTCCAGCTTTACTGCCCTTCTGTGTCCAGCGGCCTTCTGCCCCCCCCCCCCCGTGTCCAGCTTTACTGCCCCCGTGTCCAGCGGCCTTCTGCCCCCTCTGTGTCCAGCTGCCTTCTGCCCCCTCTGTGTCCAGCTGCCTTCTGCCCCCTCTGTGTCCAGCTGCCTTCTGCCCCCTCTGTGTCCAGCTGCCTTCTGCCCGCTCTGTGTCCAGCTGCCTTCTGCCCCCTCTGTGTCCAGCTGCCTTCTGCCCTGTGTCCAGCTGCCTTCTGCCCCCGTGTCCAGCTGCCTTCTGCCCCCTCTGTGTCCAGCTGCCTTCTGCCCCCCTGTGTCCAGCTGCCTTCTGCCCCCTCTGTGTCCAGCTTTACTGCCCCCTTGTGTCCAGCTGCCTTCTGCCCCCTCTGTGTCCAGCTGCCTTCTGCCCCCCTGTGTCCAGCTGCCTTCTGCCCCCCTGTGTCCAGCTGCCTTCTGCCCCCTCTGTGTCCAGCTGCCTTCTGCCCCCCTGTGTCCAGCTGCCTTCTGCCCCCCTGTGTCCAGCTGCCTTCTGCCCCATCTGTGTCCAGCTGCCTTCTGCCCCCCTGTGTCCAGCTGCCTTCTGCCCCTCTGTGTCCAGCTGCCTTCTGCCCCCCTGTGTCCAGCTTTACTGCCCCCCTGTGTCCAGCTGCCTTCTGCCCCCGTGTCCAGCTGCCTTCTGCCCCCTCTGTGTCCAGCTGCCTTCTGCCCCCCTGTGTCCAGCTGCCTTCTGCCCCCCTGTGTCCAGCGGCCTTCTGCCCCCTCTGTGTCCAGCGGCCTTCTGCCCCCCTGTGTCCAGCTGCCTTCTGCCCCCCTGTGTCCAGCTGCCTTCTGCCCCCCTGTGTCCAGCGGCCTTCTGCCCCCCTGTGTCCAGCGGCCTTCTGCCCCCTCTGTGTCCAGCGGCCTTCTGCCCCCTCTGTGTCCAGCGGCCTTCTGCCCCCTCTGTGTCCAGCGGCCTTCTGCCCCCTCTGTGTCCAGCCTTCTGCCCAAACCCCCCCCCCCCCGATCGCCGCTCTCCGCTCTTAATAGAAAAAAAAAAAGTTCTACTTACCTGCCGCGCTCCTCTCTCCACGCAGCTGCACTGTGCACTCGCCGGCGACTGACAATGACGTCAGACGCCGGCGACCTGCACGCTGCGGCTGTTAACTATTGACGTGCGGGCGCGGGCCCGCATGTCAATAGCGTACAGCTGCAGCGCCGGCCGCCGCTAAGGGCCCGGTTCAGCCTGCGGCTGCCGGTAGGGGCCCGGTGAGCAGGTAAGAGGGGGCCCGATGCGGGCCCCCTCTGCTCACCGGGCCTCTTACGCCAGTCACGGCTGTAATGCCCTGATGGCGGCCCTGCTGGACATACTGGGGCAGATTGCTGGACACACTGGGGGCAGGACTGGAGGCATGGGCAGAATGTAGGCACGGGGCATGATTGGAGACACGGGGCAGAATGAAAGACATGGGGCAGGATTGGATCATGGGGCAGGATGGATACGATGGAGACATATGGGGCAGGATGTGGAGATCATATGGGGTAGAATGGATACTCATGAGGGCAGGATGCGAGAACATATGGCTGGAGCCAGGAATGAGACACACGGGGCCAGGATGTGGAATATTATTACCATAGGGGCTAATTAAGGGATATTATTACTGCAGTGATGTATTTATTTTATTTTTTGAGTATACTGTTTTAAATGGGGGTCGGTCCTGTTACTGTGCAGAGTGACATTATATCGCCTTTTTTTCTTCATGTGGTGTAATGTAGAAGTTGTGAAAAATTAAGTAATGTGTTCTGCAAGCGGAGCTCGAGATAACTGTGTTATTTCCTGCAGAAACGAGTCATGACTGTAAGAAATGATGGCGGTCTGTGCTGTATGAAAGATGAAGGACTTCACCTAGAGACGTCACTGGTGAGTCAGTGTTACCTATACACTGACACTATACACTGTATACTATATAGAGGTCCTGTGTATAATACCACCAGTGATCTCTGTATTACCTCTACACAGACACTGCATACTAAGTACAGATCTCCTGTGGATACTGGCACTTATGGTGATAGTATTGTGTTGTTGTTTTTTACTGATCAGTATTGTAGTATTCAGTCACTATGTGGTGGTAATATGTGGTCTGGAAATGGTGTTGTGGTATTTGTCCCTTGTATGTGATATTTGGTCACCAAGTGGTGGTAATACAGTGGGGCAAAAAAGTATTTAGTCAGTCAGCAATAGTGCAAGTTCCACCACTTAAAAAGATGAGAGGCGTCTGTAATTTACATCATAGGTAGACCTCAACTATGGGAGACAAACTGAGAAAAATATCCAGAAAATCACATTGTCTGTTTTTTTTAACAATTTATTTGCATATTATGATGGAAAATAAGTATTTGGTCAGAAACAAACAATCAAGATTTCTGGCTCTCACAGACCTGTAACTTCGTCTTTAAGAGTCTCCTCTTTCCTCCACTCATTACCTGTAGTAATGGCACCTGTTTAAACTTGTTATCAGTATAAAAAGACACCTGTGCACACCCTCAAACAGTCTGACTCCAAACTCCACTATGGTGAAGACCAAAGAGCTGTCAAAGGACACCAGAAACAAAATTGTAGCCCTGCACCAGGCTGGGAAGACTGAATCTGCAATAGCCAACCAGCTTGGAGTGAAGAAATCAACAGTGGGAGCAATAATTAGAAAATGGAAGACATACAAGACCACTGATAATCTCCCTCGATCTGGGGCTCCACGCAAAATCCCACCCCGTGGGGTCAGAATGATCACAAGAACGGTGAGCAAAAATCCCAGAACCATGCGGGGGGACCTAGTGAATGAACTGCAGAGAGCTGGGACCAATGTAACAAGGCCTACCATAAGTAACACACTACGCCACCATGGACTCAGATCCTGCAGTGCCAGACGTGTCCCACTGCTTAAGCCAGTACATGTCCGGGCCCGTCTGAAGTTTGTTAGAGAGCATTTGGATGATCCAGAGGAGTTTTGGGAGAATGTCCTATGGTCTGATGAAACCAAACTGGAACTGTTTGGTAGAAACACAACTTGTCGTGTTTGGAGGAAAAAGAATACTGAGTTGCATCCATCAAACACCATACCTACTGTAAAGCATGGTGGTGGAAACATCATGCTTTGGGGCTGTTTCTCTGCATAGGGGCCAGGACGACTGATCCGGGTACATGAAAGAATGAATGGGGCCATGTATCGTGAGATTTTGAGTGCAAACCTCCTTCCATCAGCAAGGGCATTGAAGATGAAACGTGGCTGGGTCTTTCAACATGACAATAATCCAAAGCACACCGCCAGGGCAACGAAGGAGTGGCTTCGTAAGAAGCATTTCAAGGTCCTGGAGTGGCCTAGCCAGTCTCCAGATCTCAACCCTATAGAAAACCTTTGGAGGGAGTTGAAAGTCTGTGTTGCTAAGCGAAAAGTCGAAAACATCACTGCTCTAGAGGAGATCTGCATGGAGGAATGGGCCAACATACCAACAACAGTGTGTGGCAACCTTGTGAAGACTTACAGAAAACGTTTGACCTCTGTCATTGCCATCAAAGGATATATTACAAAGTATTGAGATGAAATTTTGTTTCTGACCAAATACTTATTTTCCACCATAATATGCAAATAAAATGTTAAAAAAACAGACAATGTGATTTTCTGGATTTTTTTTTCTCAGTTTGTCTCCCATAGTTGAGGTCTACCTATGATGTAAATTACAGACGCCTCTCATCGTTTTAAGTGGTGGAACTTGCACTATTGCTGACTGACTAAATACTTTTTTGCTCCACTGTATGTGGTCTTGACATGGTGCCGTGGTATTTGTTCCTTGTATGTGATATTATTCGATCACTGTGGTTGTAATTTGTGGTCTGGTCATGGCGCGGTGGTATTTGTTCCTTGTATGTGATATTATTCGATCACTGTGGTTGTAATTTGTGGTCTGGTCATGGTGCGCTGGTATTTGTTCCTTGTATGTGATATTATTGGTCAAAATATACCTAAATTGTATTGCAGATTCTAACAAATATTTAATAGGTTACAGTAGAGTAGGGCCCGGCCATTTTTCTGGAATAATCTGGTTCGGGTATATCATGACCCCCGTCACATGACCCCCGTCACATGACCCCCGTCACATGACCGGGGGGCCCACAGTGTCTGAACAGCCCGGGGCCCTGGCTACCCTTAATCCACCCCTGTTTGTGACCACCGCCTTTGTTGTTTTAAACTATTTTTATTCATGTCCAAAAGTATTATTCCACTAATATATAACAATAAAAGTTATATTCTGCTCTATTTTTATTTTTTTAGATTCAATTTTTTGGGGCTTTAGAGTGGCGCATGAAATATTTTTTAACATATTGCGGCTATGTGGTTATATTGCTGATCAATTTCACAGGCTGGATCTCACAGTGGAAAAAAGACTGTAAGACAAAGATCATGGTAAAAATTAGTCTGACACATTAATTATCATCAATTAGCTGTATTTGCAAATTATATTCTAAATTGGTAGTAATTGTGAAAATTTCCCTTTTAACTCCTAATTAACTCCTATTAGTGGTGTCTTGCGCTTCAATAGCCATTGTTTTTTCATGCAGGAATATCCTTAGTAGTTAATATGTTAAATAGTGTTATAAACCCTTTCCATTTTTGACAAAGCATCCATATTCTTTATCATCGAAAAAGTGTGAGCAAATCACAGACTCTTTTCTCTTCCAGGAACCTATGTCTGCTATTAGAGGTGAGAAAATTAGTAAAAATTTGAATTTGCCTAATCGAGCTGATTTTCCCAGGAAATTTGATTTCTGAAGCATTTATTTTTAACTAATTATTGTGATCTGGGGTTCGGTGTAAAAAATAAACAAAAAAATCCTTACATTCACCTCACCACTAAAGTCTCCGGCCCTTCTTTTTCTCACTGTCACATCCCCGGTCTTTGCTGATGGCTGCCGATCAAGCTGAATTCTTGCACCCTCTCCCACCGGGCTGGGATGTATGGTTTTGCTGAGGGCTGGGTGGGTTCTACACATGCCATGACCTATTGCAAACATGTGATTCCAGTGAGCGATGATAGTCTGAAGATGCTGCTAGGACCAAACCGGTGACACAAAGGTGCAGCAGAGGTAAGCAGTAAGGTGAATATAAGGATATTTGTTTCATTTTTTTTACATTTTGATGGCATGCTATTGTTTAGAAAAATGATGGTCTGTTAGGAGTCGAGTTTCCTCTGCTGCACAGGGGGAATCTCGATCCGTGTCTGCTGCGGTCTCCCATTCTGCATCGGCCGCAGTGGGGTCTGTTCAGTGGAGGCGTCGCTCCCAGCGTCTTGCTGGGACTGATTCTGTGCAGAGGGTTACTGCTGCCTTTTCTGGCTCTCCTGTTGTACCCTGCACTGATCTGCGGCGAGCAGGCTTCTCTGGGACTAAGTCCTTATTTTCACACTCTGAGCATGCCCAGGGCAAGATCTCCCGTTGGAGATCGAGGGTCACGTGCTCAGGTACTGCAGCACATTCCATTGGTCCTCCAGGAAGGTCCTGAAAGGGCAAAACTTTGGTAGTTGCTTCCTGTGCTGCAACTATATAAACTGCGCATGACCGCACGGCCATGCGCTAGTATTGTCTTGTAAATATGTGTGTGTGTTGTGAGTGAAAGTCGCTCTTTAAATAACCCTCCCTATTGGATGACTGTTCGCGGAAGGTGTATGTTTGCTATCTAGCGCCCGACTTATCCAACAGCACGTAACACACAT
This sequence comes from Ranitomeya imitator, assembly GCF_032444005.1. Classification (NCBI taxonomy): domain Eukaryota; kingdom Metazoa; phylum Chordata; class Amphibia; order Anura; family Dendrobatidae; genus Ranitomeya; species Ranitomeya imitator. The sequence continues at coordinate 71,479,057 of NC_091284.1, read as the reverse complement.
TACAGCTACCAGTTGCTGTGTCCACCAGTACGGCGCCGTGCGCTTGCTCTGCGCTTTCCTGACCCAAGCCTGGGTGGTTAGTGGCGTCCGTCAGTGCAGCACCGCACGCACTCTTGTGCCTTTATATTATTATTTATGTTCCTCTGACACCCCAGTTGCGGTGTCGAGCGCATGGGGTCATCTGAACTCAAATCCTCAGTCTCGGGTTTGAGATTAGTGACTCCTTGCTTGCGCTCTATGTGCGGTACCGCGGTCCTGTGACGCAACAGGGTCGCTTCCTTCACACAGGGTGAAGCTAACCCATGTGTGTATTCTTATAGTACTGCCATATAGTCCGTCTTTACTAGCAGCAGGGTATTTACCTGCACGGTGGACCTCGGACTGCGAACGCACCTAGTTCCATTTCATCTTGTACTTGGTGCGTTCCGCCAGTCCTTAACATAATACTAGCGCCAAGGTCTGGCTAGTAAATGGCGGACATTCAGCAATCTTTGCGGTATATCCAGCAGCTGGAGCATAGGTTGACGGCTCTTGAGAGCTCAACCTCAGCTGTGGATGTTACCACAGTTGCTGCACAGGCTGCTAGCGTGGCTGCAGCAACCTTGTCCACTGCCACCCCTGTTCCGACATTATCTCGCCTCCCGTTGCCAGAAAAATTTTCTGGAGATTGCAAAACTTGTAGGGGATTCGTGAGTCAGTGCTCTATCCACCTCGAGCTCCTGGCTGCACGTTTTCCTACAGAGTGGGCTAAGGTGGGATTTATTGTCTCTCTCTTGTCGGACAGGGCGTTGGAGTGGGCTACGCCGCTGTGGGAGCGTGATGATCATGTGGTGCAGAGTGCTCCGTTGTTTCTGAGCACTCTGAAAAAGGTCTTTTTAGGACCTCAAGTCACCCATGACACAGCGCTCCAACTACTGGCATTAACTCAGGGTAAGTCCTTGGTCAGCCATTTTTCCGTCCGCTTCCGTACTTTAGCTTCTGAGCTGGAGTGGTCGGATAAAGCCCTTATCCCCATATTTTGGAGGGTCCTGGCTGATCACGTTAAGGATGCTCTGGCCACTAGGGAGATTCCTGCCACACTGGAGGAGTTAATAACTGTCTCTACTCGTATTGACCTCCGTTTTAATGAGCGGAGGTTAGAGCGAGCCCAGTGTAGGCAGAGGTTTCGGCTGGCTCCCACCTTCGCCAAACCTTTGGAATCTCCAATCCAGGCATCTGAGTCACATGAGGCCTTAGAGGTGACACGAGCGGGATCCAAATCTCAGTCCGCCCGTGCACATAGGGTCCGTCATGTTTGCCAGCAGTCAGGACATCTTGCCTCCAAGGGTCCTCAGTGGTCGGGGAAACGTCAGCGTCTAGTGGCAGTTGGAGGAGGTACACTAGACACGGCGACGTTTGCCTCAAAGTTGTCCTTCAAGGGGACAATTACCATAGGCCCTTCCACTCTTATGGTCGAGCTATGCGTGGATTCTGGGGCAGAGGTTAATTTTATGTCTTCCTCTTTTGCCCAGCGTCACGCAATACCCTTGGTGATGCTCGCCAAGCCTGCAACCGTTCGAGTGGTAAATGGGTCAACACTACCCTCACAGATTACCCACCAAACCATTCATTTCACGCTTTCTGTGTCTCCATCACATCAGGAGATAATCTCCCTATTAGTCGTTCCTGAGGGAATTGATGAGGTCCTGTTGTGGATACCATGGCTTCGCTACCATTCTCCTCATATTGAGTGGTCCTCTGGGAGAATTTTGGGAGTAAATCCTGCGAGGGTAGATGTCAGAGGGAGTGCGTTCAGGTTGCTACTACACAGGTACCCGCAGATCTTTCCTCTCTCCCCAAGCACTATTGGCCCTATGCAGATGTGTTCTCCAAAAGAGCTGCGGAGACCCTTCCGCCTCACCGCCCCTATGACTGTCCTATTGACCTCTTGCCTGGTGCTGAGCCTCCCCGGGGTCGAGTCTATCCGTTATCTCTCCTGGAGATGGAGGCAATGTCTCAGTACATCCAAGAGAATCTGGCAAGAGGATTCATTAGGAAGTCAGTGTCACCGGCAGGGGCTGGGTTCTTCTTCATACAGAAGAAGACTGGAGACTTACGTCCATTCATAGACTACAGGGTCTTAACGCCATCACCGTTAAGAACAAGTACCCATTACCCCTGATATTTGAGCTGTTTGGTAGGCTACGGGGAGCGAGGGTATTTACAAAGTTAGATCTGCGGGGTGCTTACAACCTGATTCGCATGCGTGAGGGGGATGAATGGAAGACGGCTTTTAACACCAGGGATGGGCACTATGAATATCTGGTGATGCCCTTCGGGCTCTGTAATGCCCCAGCCGTTTTCCAAGACTTTGTGAACGACATCTTCCGGGATATCCTCACCACCTCGGTCGTAGTCTATCTGGATGATATTCTCATCTTCTCTCCAGATATTGACTCCCATCGGAGAGATGTTCGCAAAGTCTTCGACCTCTTACGGGCAAACTCCCTCTACGCCAAGTTGGAGAAGTGTGTGTTTGAGCAGGAGTCCTTGCCTTTCCTGGGTTATATCATCTCTGCCCAGGGTTTGGCTATGGATCCTGCCAAGCTACAGGCTGTAATGGACTGGCAGGAACCCCATTCTCTTAAAGCGGTGCAGCGCTTTATGGGGTTCATTAATTACTATCGCCAGTTCATTCCACACTTCTCAACTTTGGTAGCTGCCTTGGTTGCCCTCACCAAGAAGGGAGCACATCCCAAGTTGTGGTCAGAGGAGGTCTCCAAAACCTTTCTCTCGATCAAGTCACACTTTGCTAGCACTCCCATCCTACATCGCCCCGATGTTGATAAACCATTTATCTTGGAGGTGAATGCCTCATCCGTTTGTGCTGGAGCAGTCCTTTTCCAAAAGGATGCTCAAGGTCGGAAGCATCCTTGCTTCTTCTTCTCCAAGACCTTCACACCAGCAGAGAGGAATTATTCCATCGGGGACAGGGAGTTGCTAGCTATGAAGTTGGCTTTTTCAGAGTGGAGACATCTCTTGGAGGGAGCTCGCTTTCCCTTCCAAGTCTTCACTGACCACAAGAACTTGGTATATCTACAAACGGCCCAGCGGCTGAATTCTCGCCAGGCTAGATGGTCCCTGTTCTTCTCCCGGTTCCATTTTACTCTCCATTTCCTCTCCGGGGAGAAGAACGTTCGTGCTGATGCTCTCTCCCGCTCCGTAGTGTCATCGGAGGAGGAGGAGGAGCCTCGGCTTATTGTCACTTCTGAGAGCCTGAGAACTGTAGCTCCGGTTTCGCTAGAGTCTGTGCCCCCGGGCAAGACTTTCGTACCAGCTAACTTGCGACCGGAGGTTCTCTCTTGGGCTCACTCCTCCAGAGTGGGTGGGCATTTTGGGACCAAGAGGACATCTGAGCTTTTGGCGAGAACATACTGGTGGCCGCATATGGCCCGAGATGTCAGGGACTATATTCAGGCGTGCGTTTCTTGCGCCCAGAATTGTTCTCCTCGGCAACGGCCTGCTGGGTTGCTTTACCCTCTACCGGTGGCAGACAGGCCCTGGGAGATGGTCGGGATGGACTTTGTGGTGGGCTTACCCAAGTCGCGTGGCTGCTCCATTATTTCGGTTGTCACCGACCATTTCTCTAAGATGGTGCATTTGGTGCCGCTTCCTCGGTTACCCTCAGCATGGGCCTTGGCGGTGTTGTTCATTAAGCACGTTTTCCGATTGCATGGTATGCCTGATAAGATTGTCAGTGATCGGGGTCCCCAGTTCGCATCTCGGTTTTGGAGAGAGCTCTGCCGTTTACTCAGCATAGAGTTAAACCTCTCCTCTGCATACCATCCCGAGACGAATGGGTTGGTGGAGAGAACCAACCAGACTCTGGTGACATATTTGCGACATTTCGTCTCTGCTAGGCAGGGTGACAGGGCATCTTTGCTACCTTGGGCGGAATTTGCCTTGAACAACGCCGTAGCCGATTCCACTGGTCAAACTCCTTTTCTCCTTAATTACGGCCAGCATCTGCGTGTCCCTGTGCCTATGCCCGTGTCATCCACCGATTCTAGGGTGGCAGACTGGGCGGTGGAGGCACGTGACATCTGGGACCGCACACAGGATGCCATCCGGGCCTCCAAGGAGAGAATGAGGGTTTCGGCTGATACACACCGGCGCCCCGCTCCGGTCTTTGCTCCTGGCGACGTAGTGTGGCTCTCCGCCCGTAACATCAGGCTGCTAGTTGAGTCCACTAAGTTTGCTCCTCGCTACATTGGCCCGTTTAAGGTTCTGGAACAGGTCAACCCTGTGGTCTACCGTTTGGCTATTCCTCCACGCCTTGGTATCACCGATACTTTTCACGTTTCCCTCTTAAAGCCCGTTCATTTGTCCCGGTTTTCTGAGTCATCTGCTGGGACATCGGGTTCATCCACGGATGAGTTTGAGGTGAATGCTATTGTGGGGTGCAAGGTGGTACGTGGCAAGAAATTTTATCTGGTGGACTGGAAGGGTCACGGCCCAGAGGATAGAACCTGGGAGCCTGTGGAGCACATTCGGGCTCCGCTGCTTATTGCAGCTTTTGAGCGTAGTGAGGCTCAAGGAAGGGGGGGCCCTAGGAGGGGGGGTAATGTTAGGAGTCGAGTTTCCTCTGCTGCACAGGGAGAATCTCGATCCGTGTCTGCTGCGGTCTCCCATTCTGCATCGGCCACAGTGGTGTCTGCTCAGCGGAGGCGTCGCTCCCAGCGTCTTGCTGGGACTGATTCTGTGCAGAGGGTTACTGCTGCCTTTTCTGGCTCTCCTGTTGTACCCTGCACTGATCTGCGGCGAGCAGGCTTCTCTGGGACTAAGTCCTTATTTTCACACTCTGAGCATGCCCCGGGCAAGATCTCCCGTTGGAGATCGAGGGTCACATGCTCAGGTACTGCAGCACATTCCATTGGTCCTCCAGGAAGGTCCTGAAAGGGCAAAACTTCGGTAGCAGCTTCCTGTGCTGCAACTATATAAACTGCACATGACCGCACGGCCATGCGCTAGTATTGTCTTGTAAATATGTGTGTGTGTTGTGAGTGAAAGTCGCTCTTTAAATAACCCTCCCTATTGGATGACTGTTCGCGGAAGGTGTATGTTTGCTATCTAGCACCCGACTTATCCAACAGCACGTAACACACATTACAGCTACCAGTTGCTGTGTCCGCCAGTACGGCGCCATGCGCTTGCTCTGCGCTTTCCTGACCCAAGCCTGGGTGGTTAGTGGCGTCCGTCAGTGCGGCACCGCACGCACTCTTGTGCCTTTATATTATTATTTATGTTCCTCTGACACCCCAGTTGCGGTGTCGAGCGCATGGGGTCATCTGAACTCAAATCCTCAGTCTCGGGTTTGAGATTAGTGACTCCTTGCTTGCGCTCTATGTGCGGTACCGCGGTCCTGTGACGCAACAGGGTCGCTTCCTTCACACAGGGTGAAGCTAACCCATGTGTGTATTCTTATAGTACGGCCATATAGTCCGTCTTTACTAGCAGCAGGGTTTTTACCTGCACGGTGGACCTCGGACTGCGAACGCACCTAGTTCCATTTCATCTTGTACGTGGTGCGTTCCGCCAGTCCTTAACATGGCCATTGACCGCCATCTTGTTTAATTCGTGTGGAAGTGAATTACAAAAGTTTTGAATTTTTGTGGATTTTTGTAAAATTCAAGCAGAATTAAATTCAACTGTAATTTATTCGCTCATCATTATCTGCTATGAGATATATTTTATAAAATGCATACTGACCACTGACAAAAATCTTCTGAAATGGTAAATTTTGATGGTATTTCATGGATATCAGCCAATAATTGGCTACTTTTTATTCATTTACTACTTAAATTCAGCAGGAATTTAGTAGTAATTGTTTATGGCCAACTACAGGCTGAAACAATTTAACAAGGAACAACTTGTTAAATTGTTTCAGCCTGTAGTTGGCCATAAACAAATGTTTGTAGATGAGCTAGCACCAGTTCAGACATTTTATTTTTTTTTCTCTAAATCTGTCTTCCCGACTTTACATAGTAATAAGAGTTCATAGTTTGAGCCAAAATTACACTGAGATCTTAGGCCATTTATGTGTCAGATATTTTTATTATGAAGAATTAACCGGTGTCATAATCAATAGTGGTACTCTAAATTGGAGAAGATACTCACACTAAGCGTTCGATGCTGGAGGATCTGCTGGTTCTAAAAAAAGGGTATAAAAGGTTTAATGAAGATTTACACTAGACATGAGCAAATACATTGGATGCTAATCGAATTTTTGTTGAATTTTTAGGAATTCACTGAACCCCTTTCCAATTCACTTTGTACAAATTGCTTAAAAAGTTTGTATCAATTTTACACATTGCAGAGTCTATAGAAGGTTGATATGACCTTGAGCATTGGATAAAGAGAGGACATCACAGATCGCAAATTAGTCAAAGATTTAGGGAGAGAAAGCCATAAACACTGTATACACATTAGATATGACGTGTGACAGCACAGAAGTGTAGAACAACATATTTGTCGAGGTCACTTAGGCTTTACTAAAGTTGTGCTTGCTTTATTGTATTACTCCAGCATTATTTTTTTTTGCTGGAGCGGTATCACTAATGTAAGTTCTCTGCCCCTAGGGTTATGCTTGCCAACTGCTGCCTTCTTCTATTATTGGTGCTATTACACTCAGTCTCCTGCAGGATGTGACCTGCTGGATCACTCCAGTGTTTGCTAGGTGAGATGTAAGTCATAACTCAATGTAAGTCTGCGAGAGCCAGAACGAGGCCAAAACAAGGCTGTCATAGACTTGCACTGAGAGTTTGAGACCTTTACCTCTAACTTCCGGTCAGTCAGATGTTGCAGTCACAAGATGGCAGCATAGGACAGGTGCAATGCCAGGAAGATCAAAAGGCAGCACCCGATGAGCCTAATATTAGAGTAAAAAAACTTACATTAGTGTCACCACTCCAGTGCTTAAATATATGCTGGAGTAGAGCTTTAAAGAGCCTGGTTGGATAGAGCCTTAAAAGACGTTAGAGTTCATATACATCTTCTGGAGTCTTTTCAATACTTTCAATTTGCAGTGAAAAAATATGCCACCAATGGAATTTTTGGGAAAAATGTAACAAATTTGTAGAATTTGAATTTTTAAACAAATTTAATTGCTAGATTTTTCATGCCGCAAAAATGTGAGACTTGGCACGAAAATAAGATTTCCACAGAAAGTAGCATAAATTATAAGAATGTTTTTACAGCTGAGGAGATTTTGCAAAAAGTGAAATAAGGCTGAAAAGTGCTGTAGTTTTTTATGTTTTCAACTAAACGAAGAATCTTCCAGTAATTACTGCAATGTTCCATTCAGATCATTGTCAGTGTTTATGTAATTGACAAAGTACCCATAATGTCAACACTTCTCAAGGGAAGATGTGATGTGACTGCTATTATGAGCAATCATGTAAGAAAAAGAAATATACAGTGAGATTGAGAAAACAGGACAGTAAAGGCAATGTAATACATAAACCATTAAGTTATTATACCCAGGAATAAACTGCCTTCTAAAAACTGGATCCAATACACAATAAATGGCAACATTTAAAGAGGTCTTCTCGGCTTAGACATTTCTCAAAGTAAGATTCTGCAATTCTCAAAATATTTTCCTTCAGATATCTTCCAGTTTTCCTTTCCATCATTTTATGACTAGTCATAGTTTGATGTTATGCTATTTCTATTAAAGATGCTCAAATTTTTTTAAATTCACATTTGCAAAAAATGTAATTAGCAGCAAATTGGTTAACTAAGAATCATAAGTATTCCAAAGTCTCCAATTTCCCTGAAAAGAGATATCTGACACTTAGAGTCTCTCATCTCTCTCCCTACTAGTTACAGCTAAACTATTCTCTTTTTTGCATCATAGCCCTGATTCATTAAGATTAGTGATGACTAGTGTTGAGCATTCCGATACCGCAAGTATCGGGTATCGGCCGATACTTGCGGTATCGGAATTCCGATACCGAGTTCCGATACTTTTGTGGTATCGGGAATCGGTATCGGATCCATAATGATGTGTAAAATAAAGAATTAAAATAAAAAATATTGATATGCTCACCTCTCCGGCGGCCCCTGGACATCACCGCTGGTAACCGGCAGGCTTCTTTGTTTAAAATGAGCGCGTTTAGGACCTGAGAATGACGTCGTGGCTTCTGATTGGTCGCGTGCCGCTCATGTGACCGCCACGCGACCAATCACAAGCCGCGACGTCATTCTCAGGCACTTATCTCCTCTTTCTAGGAATTTAGGACCTGCGAATGACGTCGCGGCTTCTGATTGGTCGCGTGGCGGTCACATGAGCGGCACGTGACCAATCAGAAGCTGCAACGTCATTCTCAGGTCCTAAACGCACTCATTTTAAACAAAGAAGCCTGCCGGTTACCCGCGGTGATGTCCAGGGGCCGCCGGAGAGGTGAATATATCAATATTTTTTATTTTAATTCTTTATTTTACACATTAATATGGATCCCAAGGCCTGAAGGAGAGTTTCCTCTCATTCAGACCCTGGGAACCATCAGGATACCTTCCGATACTTGGTGTCCAATTGACTTGTATTGGTATCGGATATCGGTATCGGCGATATCCGATACTTTTCGGGTATCGGCCGATACTATCCAATACCAATACTTTCAAGTATCGGACGGTATCGCTCAACACTAGTGATGACGAGCGAGTATACTCGTTGCTCGGGTGACCTCCGAGTATTTGTTATTGCTCAGATATATAGTTTTTATCACCTCAGTTGCATGATTTATGGCTTCCACATAAGCTGAATACATGTGGGAATTCCCTAACAAACAGGCATTCCTCACATATATTCAGTGTATCTGGAAGAAATAAATCATGCAACTGAGTGTTAGGATTGTCGGAACGCACCGAATATATTTATTAGAAGAGATAGGTGCGTTCACAACCCGGGATCCACCGTGCAGGAAAGAACCTGCTGCTAAGCAAGGCGGCGAAGCAAATTAGTACAAACGAAGTCTGTTACTTCACAGAGCCAGTAATAAAGAGAACACTGTGCCCTGTTTAGCTAACAGGGAACACAGCTACAGTGTAGAGTCGACAGTGGTCATGCAGTCCAACCAACATGCAGCTCCTCTCCGGTGGAGCCGGAATTCTAATGGCTATTAGTCAGCCCTGAATTCAGACATAAACTCCTCGCCGGAGGTGCCAGCATTCTAGGGGCTTATTTCAGCCGGGTCCCTGACTGCATACACAAAACTCCTCGCCGGAGGTGCCAGGATTCTAGGGGCTTATTTCAGCTGGGTCCCTGACCACACACATGATCACACTGGTGCTGAGCTCGTACATATTTGATACTAGCGCATGGCCGTGCGGTCATGAGAACCTTTTATGGCTTCAGCACCTACAGGACCTTCCCAGAAGGACCAATGGAAGGCTGCCAAAGAACTTAATCAGGTACAGGACCTTCCTGGAGGACCAATGGAAGTTGCTGCAGTACCTGAGCATTTGACCCTTGATCTCCACTGAGAGATTTTACCCTGGGCATGCTCAGTGTGTGCAAAGCAGGACTTAGTCCAAGAAAAGCCTGCTCGCCGCAGACCAGTGCGGGGTACAATAGCAGAGCCTGGAGAGGCAGCAGTAACCCTTTGCACAGTATCAGATTCAGTGAGACACTGGGACCGACGTCTCCGCTGAGCAGGCTCCTGTTATGATGAGGTGGCCTTGGAGCAGCATGAAATGACCTTCGCTGGGGCAGTGGTAACTATACTGACCGCAAACCCTGATCCTATCACCGCAACTAGAAGTAGCCGTGGGGTGTGCCTAACCAGATCTAGACACTTCGAGGACTAAATATCCCTAAAGATGGAAATAGGAAAACTCTCTTGCCTCAGAGTAGACCCCCAAAGGATAGGTAGCCCCCCACAAATAATGACTGTGAGTAGGAGAGGAAAAGACAGACAGAAAACAGGGATAAGCAAAGGAGGCCACTTCTACCTAGATAGGAAAGGATAGCACAGGATACTATGCGGTCAGCATAAAACACTACAAAATATCCACAGCAGAATAATGCAAAAACTCCACCACCTAACTAAAGATGTGGAGAGTATATCTGCGACTCCAGTGAGTCCAACTAGACTGAGAAAAACATCAGGCACAGTGTAGCAGGAACAAAATAGAAACAAGATAAGCACAGAAAATAAACACACAGCAGTGTGTCTAAAAAAATGAAGCAAACACTTATCTTAGCTGAATTGGCAGCAAGCAGGAGAGGCCAGGCAGAGGACCAACACTTCCAAAGGAACATTGACTACTGGCAAGGACTAATGAATCCTGCACAGCTAAATACCCCAGTCAGAATTGCAATTAGCAGAACCACCTGTCCAAGACTGCTGCTCTGGAATAACTGCATTACCATCAACAACCACCGGAGGGAGCCCAAGAGCAGAATTCACAACAGTACCCCCCCCTTGAGGAGGGGTCACCAAACCCTCACCAGAGCCACCAGGCCGGTCAGGACGAGCAAGATGAAAGGCACGAACCAAATCAGCGGCATGGACATCAGAGGCCGAAACCCAAGAATTATCTTCCTGGCCATAACCCTTCCATTTGACAAGGTACTGAAGCTTTCGCCTCGAAAAAGAGAATCCAAAATCTTCTCAACCACATATTCCAACTCCCCATCGACCAACACAGGGGCCGGAGGATCAACAGAAGGAACAACTGGCTCCACATATTTCCGCAACAAAGATCTATGGAAGACATTATGGATAGCAAAAGAGGCCGGAAGCACCAGACGAAAAGACACCGGATTAATAATCTCAGAAATCCTATAAGGACTAATAAACCGAGGCTTAAACTTAGGAGAAGAAACCTTCATAGGAACATGACGGGAAGATAACCAAACCAGAACCCCAACCCAAAGCCGGGAACCAACACAGCGACATCGGTTAGCAAAACGTTGAGCCTCCTCCTGAGACAACACCAAATTGTCCACCACCTGAGCCCAAATCTGCTGCAACCTGTCAACCACAGAATCCACACCAGGAAAGTCAGAAGACTCAACCTGCCCAGAAGAAAAACGAGGATGAAAACCAAAATTACAAAAAAAAGGCAAAACCAAAGTAGCCGAACTAGCCCGATTATCAAGGGCAAACTTGGCCAATGGCAAAAAAGCCACCCAATCATCCTGATCAGCAGACACAAAGCATCTCAAATAAGTCTCCAAAGTCTGATTAGTACGCTCGGTCTGGCCATTTGTCTGAGGATGAAATTCAGAAGAAAAAGACAAATCAATGCCCAGCCTAGCACAAAAGGCCCGCCAAAACCTGGAAACAAACTTGGAACCTCTGTCGGACACAATATTCTCAGGAATACCATGAAAATGGACCACATGCTGAAAAAACAACGGAACCAAATCAGAAGAAGAAGGCAATTTAGGCAAAGGCACCAAATGAACCATCTTAGAGAATCGGTCACAAACAACCCAGATAACCGACATCCTCTGGGAAACAAGAAGATCGGAAATAAAATCCATAGAAATATGCGTCCAGGGCCTCTCAGGGACCGGCAATGGCAAAAGCAACCCACTAGCACGGGAGCAACAAGGCTTGGCCCGCGCACAAGTCCCACAGGACTGCACAAAAGACTGCACATCACGCGATAAAGAAGGCCACCAAAATGACCTACCAACCAAGTCTCTGGTACCAAAAATGCCAGAATGACCAGCCAATACAGAACAGTGAACCTCAGAAATCACTCTACTAGTCCATCTGTCAGGAACAAACAGCTTCCCCCCAGGACAACGATCAGGTTTGTCAGCCTGAAATTTCTGAAGAACCCGTCGTAAATCAGGAGAAACGGCAGAAAGGACCACCCCTTCCTTCAAAATACCGACTGGTTCCAAGACCTCAGGAGAATCAAGCAAAAAACTCCTAGAGAGGGCATCAGCCTTAATATTCTTAGAACCCGGAAGGGACGAAATCAAAACGAGAAAAAAACAAGGACCATCGAGCCTGTCTAGGATTCAACCGTTTGGCAGACTCGAGGTAAATCAGATTCTTATGATCGGTCAAGACCACAATACGGTGCTTAGCTCCCTCAAGCCAATGTCGCCACTCCTCAAACGCCCACTTCATAGCCAACAACTCCCGATTGCTGACATCATAATTGCGTTCAGCAGGCATAAACTTACGGGAAAAGAAGGCACACGGTTTCATTAAGGAACCAACAGGATCCCTCTGAGACAAAACAGCCCCTTCCCCAATCTCAGAAGCGTCAACCTCAACCTGAAACGGAAGAGAAACATCCGGTTGACGCAACACAGGAGCAGAAGTAAAACGATGCTTAAGTTCCTGAAAGGCAGAGACAGCCGCAGGGGACCAATTCACCACATCAGCGCCCTTCTTCGTCAAATCAGTCAAGGGTTTAACCACGCTGGAAAAATTAGCAATGAAACGGCAATAAAAATTAGCAAAACCCAAACATTTCTGAAGGCTCTTCACAGATGTGGGCTGAATCCAGTCATGAATGGTCTGAACCTTAACCGGATCCATCTCTATAGACGAGGGAGAAAAAATAAAGCCCAAAAAGGAAACCTTCTGCACCCCAAAAAGACACTTAGACCCTTTCACAAACAAGGCATTGTCACGAAGGATCTGAAATACCATCCTGACCTGCTGCACATGAGACTCCCAATCATCGAAAAAAATCAAAATATCGTCCAAATATACAATCAGGAATTTATCAAGATAATCCCGGAAGATATCATGCATGAAGGACTGAAAAACAGATGGAGCATTAGAGAGACCGAATGGCATCACAAGGTATTCAAAATGGCCCTCGGGCGTGTTAAACGCAGTTATCCATTCATCACCCTGCTTAATACGAACAAGATTATAAGCCCCCCCGAAGGTCAATCTTAGTAAACCAACTAGCTCCCTTAATCCTAGCAAACAAATCGGAAAGCAAAGGTAAAGGATATTGAAACTTGACCGTGATCTTATTCAAGAGGCGATAATCAATACAGGGTCTTAAGGAACCATCTTTTTTAGCAACAAAAAAGAACCCCGCTCCCAACGGTGAAGAAGATCGCCGAATATGCCCTTTCTCCAAAGACTCCTTAATATAGCTCCGCATGGCGGTATGTTCAGGTACAGACAGGTTGAAAAGTCGGCCCTTAGGAAACTTACAGCCAGGAATCAAGTCAATAGCACAATCGCAGTCTCTGTGTGGTGGAAGGAAACTGGTCTTGGGCTCATCGAATACATCCTGAAAATCAGACAAAAACTCTGGAATTTCAGAAGAGGGAGAAGGGGAGATAGACATCAGAGGAACATCATTATGAATCCCCTGACAACCCCAACTAGTCACAGACATGGACTTCCAATCCAAAACAGGATTATGTACTTGCAACCATGGAAAACCCAGCACGATAGCATCATGCAAATTATGCAACACCAGAAATCGACACTCTTCCTGATGGGCTGGAGCCATGCGCATGGTCACCTGTGTCCAAAACTGGGGCTTATTTTTAGCCAAGGGTGTAGCATCAATGCCCCTTAAAGGAATAGGGTTCTGCAAAGGCTGCAAGGGAAAACCACAACGCCTGGCAAACTCAAAGTCCATTAAGTTCAAGGCAGCGCCTGAATCCACAAACGCCATGACAGAAAATGATGACAATGAACAGATCAAGGACACAGATAACAGTAATTTAGGTTGTACAGTACTGATGGTAAATGAACTGGCGATCCTCTTGGTCCGCTTAGGGCAGACAGAAATGACATGGGAAGCGTCGCCACAATAATAACACAACCTATTCTGACGTCTGAAACCTTGTCGTTCCGTTCTAGACAGAATTCTATCACACTGCATTGGCTCAGGAATTTGCTCTGACGATAACGCCATAGCGCGCACAGTTCTGCGCTCCCGCAAGCGCTGATCAATCTGAATGGCCAGAGACATAGAATCACTCAGATTGGAGGGTGTGGGAAACCCCACCATAACATCTTTAACGGAGTCAGAAAGACCCTTTCTGAAAATTGCCGCCAAAGCATCATTATTCCATTTAGTCAAAACAGACCATTTTCTGAATTTCTGACAATACAATTCTGCCGCCTCTTGACCCTGAGACAGGGTCAACAAGGTCTTCTCAGCTTGATCCACCGAATTAGGTTCATCATACAGTAATCCTAAAGCCTGAAAGAAGGAGTCTACATTAAGCAAAGCAGGATCCCCAGATTCCAGGGAAAATGCCCAATCCTGTGGATCACCACGCAGCAGCGAAATGATGATTTTAACTTGTTGAATGAAATCACCGGAGGATCGAGGTTTCAATGCAAAAAACAGTTTACAGTTGTTTTTAAAACTCAAAAATTTGGACCTGTCACCAAAAAACAAATCAGGAGTAGGTATCTTCGGTTCTAAATCAGGAGTCTGAACAATGTAATTAGAAATACCCTGTACTCTAGCAGCAAGCTGGTCTATACGAGAAACTAATTCCTGAACATTCATGCTAGCACAAGGCTCTTCAGCCACCCAGAGATAAAGAGGGAGGAGAAGACAAAACAGACTGGAGAAAAAAAAATGGCTCAAGATCTTTCCTCCCTTCTTCTGAGATGCAATTAACTCATTGTTGGCCAGTAGTACAGTTATGATCAGGTAGCCTTGGAGCAGCATGAAATGACCTTCGCTGGAGAAGTGGTAACTATACTGACCGCAAACCCTGATCCTATCACCGCAACTAGAAGTAGCCGTGGGGTGTGCCTAACCAGACCTAAACACCTCGGCACAGCCTAAGGACTAAACATCCCTAAAGATGGAAATAGGAAAACTCTCTTGCCTCAGAGTAGACCCCCAAAGGATAAGTAGCCCCCCACAAATAATGACTGTGAGTAGGAGAGGAAAAGACACACGCAGACAGAAAACAGGGATAAGCAAAGGAGGCCACTTCTACCTAGATAGGAAAGGATAGTACAGGATACTATGCGGTCAGCATAAAACACTACAAAATATCCACAGCAGAAAAATACAAAAACTCCACAACCTAACTAAAGATGTGGAGAGTATATCTGCGACTCCAGTGAGTCCAACTAGACTGAGAAAAACATCAGGCACAGTCTAGCAGGAACAAAATAGAAACAAGATAAGCACAGAAAATAAACACACAGCAGTGTGTCTAAAAAAATGAAGCAAACACTTAGCTGAATTGGAAGCAAGCAGGAGAAGCCAGGCAGAGGACCAACACTTCCAAAGGAACATTGACTACTGGCAAGGACTAATGAGTCCTGCACAGCTAATACCCCAGTCAGAATTGCAATTAGCAGAAACACCTGTCCAAGACTGCTGCTCAGGAATAACTGCATTACCATAAACAACCACCGGAGGGAGCCCAAGAGCAGAATTCTCAACAGGCTCCACTGCGGCTGATGCAGAATGGGAGACCGCAGCAGACATGGTTCGAGATTCCCCCTGTGCAGCAGCGGGAACTCAACTCCTAACACTGAGGCGATGAAAACTATATCTCCGAGCAATAACAAATACTCAGAGGTCACCCGAGTGTGCTCGGAAAAACCCGAGCAACGAGTACATTCACTCATCACTAATTAAGACCATTGATTTGCTTGCTGGTCTTGAGAAGGGTGCTACTGGAGTCATTCACTAATTATTCATTATGAGGTGCATATCTCTAAATTAATCATGCACATCGGAAAAATGGTATCCTCTTCCATTTGTGTCCTGCCACAAATCTTATTGCAGTTGTGAAAACTTCATGATGAGTGGAATATGTCAAGCCCCCTTCCCACCTCATCTCTGATTGCTTTGATTGGAGCTGGGCAAAAATGGCATGAGAAGGTCAAAAGTGGCAACATTTTAGTGTGACCTTGCATTGTGGCAACATTTTGTGCATTCAAAGCATTTCACAACAGAATTCTGATGCCAAAGCTTTAGTGAGTTAGATCCAAATTGTTTAGTAACTGCATTACCTGTCTCTGTTTTTAAACAGGCTTTGATAGTCCTTTATGATTGGCTGTGCTATGCCATGTGATGTGATAGCTGCATTATATGGAAGCCTACCTGAGATCATGTATGGATTCTTTGACTGATGCAATCTTTTGCAATGTGAAAAAATGGCAGTAGTCATTTTAGTTGATTCAAATATTATTTTAATTTTCTCAGGTCAACATGAATTCAATTGACATTAAATCAATTTGCTCATCTCTAGATCCTATGGTTGATATGTCATTGGATTGGGGGACATTTTCTAGTGACACTTTGTGACAAAGAAGGTAAACCAGTACAGTTGGATACACAGCTTTGGGAGGGAATGATGAAGAATTTAAAGGTTAATATTTTTAGAAAGTTACTGTTTTATAACACTTTTGGGAAGAATGTTTTTTCTCCCTGAACCTCTTTTTAAAGTGAACCTTTCAGCAGGATTTTGCTAAGTAAACTATGGACACTGTCAGGTTGGCGCCATTACACTGATCAAAATGGTACATGGGTTGATGAAATCCATCTTGTGGTTGTTGTTTAATCTGTATTTGTATTTATCAGCTAATGAGATTCTGATCTTTAATACAAACATTATTGTGGCTATTGTGAGACTTAGAAAAAAAATTACATCCAAAAAAATGGCACCAGCAGTGGTGCCTGCACAGCAGCATCTATCTCTTACCGAAAGATGAAACTGAGCAGGCAGCGCTTGCGCAGTAGCATCTACCGGCAACCAATAGATGCTACTGTGCATGCGCCACTACCAGTTTACTGCAGCCAAAAATGTTTTTCCTCCAGAAAAATGGTGCCTCCGCCGATGGAAGTGCATGCACATTGGCATTTATCAGTAATAGACAGATACCACTGCACAGGCGCCAGCGCCGATGCCATTATTCTGGAAGTAATTTTTTTTTTTGAAGCTTCATAAAAGCCTTAATTTTTACTGAGCAAAATCCTGCTCACAGGTTCAGCATGAATAGGCTTCATGGTTTGATAAAGACCTCTGTGCCACATAAGAGGACACAAATGTTATAAATGGCTTGTGGTAGATACAATACACAGATTGAAAATGATTTAAAAAGCACAGCAGCACTCTGTGAATGCCAAGACATATCATGTCAATGGAAAAAACTTCCAACCACATTGTCCCTCAGCAAAATGTACTCACAGAAAAAGGGAAGGTTCTTAACGCATAAATTGGCCAATTCATGTGTGCCCATAAACCAGGGCAAGGTGACACTTCTCTGATGGGTTCTATCATAACCCTTCCCTATCCAACTGCACATGCTACTTTCAGGCTAAAAAGCCTACAATAATGGACAAACATGTCTCTCCTGGGCTACAAGCCTACAATTTGAATAGACAAGAAGAATTGGTTAAAAACACCTGCACATAAAAGGACAGCAATGTTATAAATGGCTTGTGGTAGATACGATATATGATAGATAGATAGATAGATAGATAGATAGATAGATAGATAGATAGATAATAGATAGATAGATAGATAGATAGATAGATAGATATGGGAGAGGTAAATAGATAGATAATATCAAAAAAGATGGAGGCAGCACACCATATTAAAGTTGAAAAAAGGTAATTTTTAATGGCCTATATGGCGATGTTTCGATCCTAGGTGTGGATCTTTCTCAAGCTTTAACATAGACCTTCTATATTAAAGTTCTATATTAAACACTTATTAACTTGCTCAAGTGACCGTATCATTTATCTTCCTGAATGTCCCTGTAAGCTTGCTATGTGGGTGAAACCACGTGGGACTTCAAGACTCATATCAACCACTGCAGGAACATAATCAGGAAAAAGAAATATAATTTACCAGTCTCTAAACATTTCTTAGGAAAAGGCCATATGGAGAGAAATCTCAAATTTCATATAGTTGATCAGCTATCTCCACTGAGTCGTGGAGGGGATAGAGTTAAGCTCCTCAAAACTAAAGAATTGCAATGGATACGCACATTAAATACCTTAAGACTACATGGACTTAATGTGGATTACAAAATACATAGTATTATATAGTTTTAGCCAAGAAGTATTGCCCTTCTACACTTATCATAGGCGAATCCTTATTTGCATAGTGTAATTCTTACATGAAATTAACTTGTCCTATGGGACTCTCAGTTCACTCTAAATATGTTATTGTATATAATTTGCTCCTGATACACGATTATAGTTAAATGGTGCCAATCATGTGCACAGCTTAAGTATCATGTACTGTATATGCAGTATTGAATTGCTTGAGAAAGGTTCCTACCTTGGAACTGAAACATTGCCATGTTGGGCCATTAAATAAGAAGCTTTTTTCACTTCAATGGTGTGCTGCCTCCAATCTT
Source organism: Ranitomeya imitator (assembly GCF_032444005.1). Classification (NCBI taxonomy): domain Eukaryota; kingdom Metazoa; phylum Chordata; class Amphibia; order Anura; family Dendrobatidae; genus Ranitomeya; species Ranitomeya imitator. Next base: position 71,460,722 of record NC_091284.1, on the reverse strand, counting down.
TGGACTTATATTGAAGCTTTTGTAATTCCTTGGGGGGCTTTGCATCCAAATAGCTCTTATCTGTGCTGTTCTTATTCTTTCCTTTTTAGATACACATGCACATTCAGCGTCTCCCACTCCCATACTACCTCCTCATCCCACCCTCTCTCTGTTGGAGTCCCCCAAGGCTCTGTTCTAGGACCCCCTACTCTTCTCAATCTATACACTTGGCTTGGGACAACTCATAAAGTCCCATGGATTCTAGTACCACCTCTATGCTGATGACACTCAGATCTACCTCTCTGGCCCAGACGTCACCGTTCTGCTGTCCAGAATCCCAGAGTGCCTATCAGCCATATCCTCCTTCTTCTTTTCTCGCTTCCTCAAACTCAATGTGGACAAATCTGAACTCATCATCTTTCCTCCATCCCACAAATTTTCCTTACCTGACCTATCTATCGCAGTCAATGACATCATGCTTTCCCCCGTACCCGAAGTCCGCTGCCTCGGAGTAACCTTCGACTCTGCCCTGTCATTCAAACCACACATCTAAGCTCTTTCCACCTCCTGTCGCCTCCAGCTCAAAAATATCTCCAGGATCCGTCCTTTCCTCAACCCCCAATCTACTAAAATGCTTGTGCATGTCCTCATCATCTCCCGCCTTGACTACTGCAACACCCTTTTCTGTGGCCTCCCTGCTAACACCATTGCACCTCTCCAGTCCATCCTTAACTCTGCTGCCCGACTAATCCATCTCTCTCCTCGCTACTCCTTCGCTTCCCCCCTCTGCAAATCTCTTCACTGGCTCCCATTCCCTCAGTGTATCCAGTTCAAATTACTAATACTGACCTACAAAGCCATCCACAACCTGTCTCCTCCATATATCTCTGAACTAATTTCCCGATATCTTCCCTCACGTGATCTCCGGTCCTCCCAAGACCTCCTTCTCTCCTCCACACTTATTCGCTCCTCATCCAACCGCCTCCAAGACTTCTCCCGAATATCCCCCATCCTCTGGAACTCTCTGCCCCAACACGTCCGACTATCAACCACAGTCGGATCCTTCAGATGGAACCTGAAAACTCATCTCTTCAGGAAAGCCTACAGCCTGCACTGACACCGCTGCTGCCTCATCACTATCGAAGCTACTGCCTCACCAACACTGGAGCTACCGCCTCACCAACACCGGAGCTACCGCCTCACCAACACCGGAGATCCTGCAACCCTCGACCTACTGTCTCCTTCCCCATAATCCTGTAGAATGTAAGCCCGCAAGGGCAGGGTCCTCGCCCCTCTGTATCAGTCCGTCATTGTTAGTTTGTTTACTGTATGTGATATTTGTAACTTGTATGTAACCCCTTCTCATGTACAGCACCATGGAATCAATGGTGCTATATAAATAAATAATAATAATAATAATAATAATAATAAATAGATAGATAGATAGATAGATAGATAGATAAATGAAAAAAATCAGGCAGCACTCCAGTTCAAGGAAAAATTGTGGGCTTTAATCCAGCACCACGTGGTGCAACGTTTCGACCTCACAGCAAGGTCTTTGTGAAGCATATTTTGCGTTGGACAACCGCATTATTCAGGAAGTATTGCACCCAAAATCTGCTCAAGTTTGTGCTGCTATCTGTCTTTTCTATTGAGATAGATAGATAACAAGATTGACACTGAGCAATTACTACTACAGTAGGCAGTGTATTTTCAAAAACATCAATGACATTATTCTTGTTCATAATTGGACTTTTTCTATACAATACAGCTTAAGCAAGGAGATCATTTTTGCTGGCTACATCATCTTCAATTTCTCAGTTCTTTTGGGACCCTCGTGAGGATTTGTAATATCTAATTGAAAATGATTGATTGCACAGACATCCCTCATGAGTCTGGTGAACAGAATGGAGGAGATGATATTCCTAACAAATGCATAAAACATTATGTTGTCTTTTCATAGATTCATCTGTACTAATGCAGTTTAACGGAAAAAGTGTTATTGATCAAAAAATAATTTGCAAGAATCTAGGACTTTGTATTCTCATAGGAGCAAATGCACTGTCAAAATGCAAGTGCTTCTCACTAAATTAGAATATTATCAAAAGTTAATTTATTTCAGTTCTTCAATATAAAAAGTGAAGCTCATATATTAGAGTCATTACAAACAGAGGGATCAATTTCACGTGTTTATTTCTGTTAATGTTGATGATTATGGCTTACAGCCAATGAAAACCCAAAAGTCATTATCTCAGTAAATTAGAATAATGAACAAATAACACATGCAAAGGCTTCCTAAGCGATTAATAAGGTCCCTTAGTCTGTTTCAGTATCTCCACAATTATGGGAAAGACTGCTGACTTGACAGATGTCCAGCAGACAGTCATTGACACACTCCAAAAGTAGGGAAAGCCACAAAAGCTCGGAATTTGGGCCCATTCCTCCTGACAAAACTGGTGCAACTGATCGAGGTTAATAGGTCTCCTTGCTCGTACCTGCCTTTTCAGCTTTGGCCATCAATTTTCATTAGGATTGAGATCTTGGTTTTGTGATGGCTACTCCAAGACATTGACTTTGTTATCCTTAAGCCACTTTGTTACCATTTTTGGCAGTATGCTTCCTACGACCTACCCACAACTATTGTGAGAAACTTGTGGAAGGATTCCCAAATGTTTGACCCAAGTAATTCAATTTAATGGCAATGGTACCAAATACTAATGAAATGTATGTAAACTTTTGACTTTGCAGTAAGTAATAAAAATGCCTTAAGACATTCTCTCTGTCTCATTATTCTGGCATTTGGCAAATATAAATAATGATAGTAATCCCAATTGACTTAAAACAGGAAAGGTTTATTCTGATTTCAAGTCAGATATTGAGAAAAACATGCATACATTTCTTGTTATATAGTGTATGTAAACTTCTGGTTTCAACTGTACATGCAATCTTCTTTATTCAAGTAGGTAGTATTTAGTGGACAACGGATAAAACATTCATGTTAAATTTAAAGATGGCATCTAGGCCTTTCAGGTGCTGCATCACTCTTAATCACAACCAAAACTTGTGTCCATAACGGAAACACCAAAATGTCCTGTGCTGTATGTAGTTCTAAATTAATGTGTCTGATGGATCGAGTCCTGCGAATTGATTCATACCAATTCTACTGCTAAGTAAATGTGCAGTAACAGTATTAGAAACCTGCTGTTAAACTGGACCAAGAACTGGGCCTAGTCTGCTGCAAGATATAGGTCTGCGGGTGGGTTGTGAAAGTGGGACTAGGGAGTATCTGTAGTCTGGGGAAAAGTGGAACATACTTGACTGCTTGGAAAAAACAATAGAAGTTAAAAAGAGATGAGTCATTCTGATAAAAGCCCTCAGAGATATCAGTTGGACATAGATGAAGAGCTGCAAGGACTTGTGAGTTTGAGAGACTGCGTTAATGGAACCAGCAGATTGTAGTTGGACTGTGTTATAAAAGGACCGCTCTTTGTAAAGATACACATGTAAATTGCATGCAAATTGTTCCCTGGGACCAATAATTTGCTAAAATGAATAGCCAGATCCGCTGTTCAAATTCAATGTGAACAGGATTGATTGAAGTAGAGGTTGAGGGTCTGATGGAGACAACCAAATAGATCACTTTCATTAATCCCCAGCTAGAATTAGGTAAACTAGATTTGGGTCTTGTTTCAGCAATCATGGGGCATCTGTAATTGGTAATGCAATGTAATGTATTTATTACATCACCACCACTAGAGCTCTTATATAGCACTATCATATAATGCATAGTGTAACACCACATAAGCCAGTGGGGAGTTGTTCATCTTTTTTAGAGTAGAACTTTTATTCTCTTGGTTATCAGTGTATTCACCTTCAGCTGTATGGATTTTGCTATGTAAAATGTAAAGTAATTCAGCATATAATTAAATGGTAGAGCAAAGACAATTACAACGTGACAATAGATTTGCATAGACACAAGTTTTTCTAAAGAAAAGAAATAGCAATTTCAAGGTAGATGTAGAACGCATGGCAAAGCCTGAACACAGGCAATTATTATTATTATTATTATTATTATTTTTAACTGTCAGAATAAATTTCTGTTTTTCATTTCTGGTGCTGAATGTGCAGGAAACCTCATGTGCTCCTGAGCATCCTCATACTGATATGGTCTTTTCGGTTGCTGATTTGTATTCAGCTTCCTCAGTCAAAATCTAATTATTTTAAATCTGCATTAAAACATATATCAATTGGGACCAACCTTTTAAATTTGCTCTTAATCAGAAGTTAAGCCTTAGAGGCTGAACATAATTATGGAAAAGTTGCATTAATATTTCAAAATAAGTGATATGTCAACATTTTCTAAATCGCCTAAAAAAAAAACATCCAAGAGGAAGGGCAATTACACACATTTTATACAACAGAGCAGAAACATGACAGTCAGAGCTTAATTTCCCAGAGTCGCTTATTATCTTTAGAAATCTGGATAGAACGGTTAAAAAAAATGAGGGACTTTTAATGGAATTTTCCATTTCATACTGAAGACCGGTAGTCACAACTGTATGCACCATTCATATTCCACAACTTCAAGAAAAGCCTCTTAAAAATAGGAGTATTTGATGACTTATAGAATTATCTCAAGCAAACCAGATATACTAACAGGGTGGTCTTACCAAATGGGCCTCAAAAATATCAAGAATAAATGTTTCAAAACTCACAATGTAGGCCCTGCCCTTGTGAATACAAGTAAGGCCAGGTTCACATTGCATTAAAGCAGCCCGTTCAACGCATAGCATTGATGGGCTGCATTAGCGCTACAGCATACACGTCATCACATTATGCTATACCGCTAGCGCAGATGATTCATCTGTGCTAGCGGTGATAGAGCCTCAGATGCTGCAGCCCACGTCCGACGTTCTTTCACTGAATGATGGCACATCCCTAGCGCATGCCGATTATGGCATGCGTTGGTGAAGCACCCGATAATAGGGGTTAATGGCAGCATTAACGGACTGCGTTACACCGCGTTTTGCCGCGGTGTAACACAGTCCATCTAACGGACTGCATTAACGCAAGCCTAAGAGAAAAAGTAAAATTTTTAAAAGCAGGTTTCAAAACGTGTTGGTGCCCACAATGAAAACACCAAAATGTCCTAGGTTGTAGGTACTTCTAAATTTTACATATAACATATGTGTCCTTCTTTGCCTTTGCTGTTGGCTTGGCACATCCAGAGATTTATCTAGTGAGACAGCCAGCTATACAAAAATAAATAATTACAATTTGTGATACTCTGTTGGGAGATGTATATGCTATGACTCTATAAAGCCACTTAACCCTGCTGTTCTGTTCGGGTCATAGTGACCCGAACAGACTTTTTGCGGCCCTGTAGATTTTTTTCTGTAAGTCTATAAAACTTGAGACTCCTTGACTTTTCCTCATTTGGGGGGACCTACCTATGAGTATTTTTTTTTTTTTTCGTTTACTTTTTGCTACACGCAAAAAGTTACACTTGTTGTGTTTGGGTCATAGTGACCCGACATCGTTTTTTACAGCTGTGAGGCCATATTTTCAGTGAAATAAAGGACTTATAACCTCAGTTGGGTCTATTTATTGCATCTACTATTGTATATCAATTGATATATTTCCTAAATTATTTGAATGGGGTCGTACACGCGCTCTACCGGGGGTATGCATTGAGATCTGCGCACCATAAAAATGGCTTTATATTGATTATTTTTGGTGCGCAGTCTAGTCTAAAATGTAGAGTGCATCCGGAGAGATCACTAGGTGTGCACTACACGTGTATATTATGCGCAGAACGGACTACTCAGAAGACTTTTTTTTTGGTAAAGCTGAGCTGTAAAGTCTTGCAAATAATTTGTGTAGTTTTCTATTTTCGTTTTGCTCATTGATCTGTTTTTTCAGAATAAAAACAAAAAAAAAGATTTCTAGTTCATTTTTCTTTTTTTTTACTACCAAACATGTTCACAAACAGTCTAGTAAGCAAAAAGTATTAAAAAAATGGAGTTAGAGTGTCTAAAATCAAGGTTTAATAAGCCGGGTCATAGTGACCCGGAACATTACAAGTGTATAGTAAATGCGAACAAAACGGCAGGGTTGGAACATGTGATGTATGTACCAGCTTGTATATGGTTTTGCTAAAATCTCACAATAACATTACATTTACATGGCTTAATATTGGAACCCTTTCCAAAATCCTAAAATTGTGTAAAGATAAGAATGGACACATCTGTACATTACACATTACATACCATTTGGTGATCTTGTAATTATAGTTAGCATTCATATAGTCCATCTGGTAGCTTAACTTGGGTTGGGGCTTAATATCCAATTAGGGCTAATATTTAATGCCCCTAGATCTTTTGTGCTATATTGTTTATGATGGTGCAGGGAATATAAATGCTGCTGTAGTTTTTCAATTAAATTTTAGAAATTTTGATAAAGATCTCAAAGTCAAAGAATAATCCTACAAAAGGCAGCTTGGTGGCTCAGTGGTTAGCAGTGTATTGCTGAGTCCTGGGTTCAAATCCCACCAAGGACAAGATCTGCAAGGAGTTTATATGTTCCCCCGTGTTTGTGTGGGTTTACTGCAGACTTTATGGTGCCAGCCAACACTCCAAAAATATACCGTTTGGGAATCTAGATTGTGAATCCCAATGAGAACACTGATGATGATTAGTGATGAGCAAGTGTGCTCGTTACTCGGGTGTTCTCTGAGTATTTGGGCATGCTCAGAGATGTAGTTTATGTCGATGCAGCTGCATGATTTGCCGCTGCTAGACAGCTTGAATACATGTGTGGATTGCCTGTTTGTTAGGGAATACCCACTTATATTCAAGCTATCTAGCAGCCCCAAATTATGCAGCTGCATCGACATAAACCAAATCTCCGAGCACACCCAAAATACTTGGTGACCACCCGAGCGTCCTCGAAGAAACTTGAGTAATGAGCACACTCGCTCATCACTAATGATGACATCTCTAAAACGCTGTGGAAATTAATGGAGCAATATAAGCAAGTAAAACAAATAAATTCTGTCATTCTGCAGATGCTACTTGGGTTTTTAAGTGTAAAGTTATTTTACTACAACTGAATTTTTCTAACACCCTTCATTATTGGCTTTGTCATATATGACAGCTCAGCCCCATCCACATGAATGGGTATGAGCTGCAGCACCAGGCATAGCTCGTGAACTAAAGCAGAAGTGTTTATGGGAGGAAAAAAAAATATTTTTTTTTTAGTTCCATGATGCCACAAAAACTGCTTAGTGCCTTTAATACTCTTTTCTGCAGTTTTTTGTAAAAATAAAACACTTACAGAGGTTTTCCTTTAGATTCACAAGTTAAAATTAGTGGCTGGCCTTCTTGAGGAACAGGAGTGGAGGGATGAATCTTTACCGTAGGCGTATCTGCAAATGAGAAAAGTAAAAAATAATTATTGGCTTTGTAACAAAACATTTTTTTTATAAATAGTTTATTTACAATACATCAGATGAAAAGTGTGATTTAGGTTCAGATCAGGTTTGCCACATCAGTGGCTTTATCATGGCTGACCTCATTTTCGGAAGTTCGCCCACCAAAGTTCAGTAAACAATGCTTTTCTCTTTCCAGATCTCCATATGGATGCCATAAGGAAGTCACTGAAATATGGCAAAAATATAATGGAAACCCTGCCTAGAAAACATGAACCATGCTGCAATATTGCCTGGTGTCCCTTTTTGAGTGCACGTTTAGCAGACATGAAGTAGCATAAGTACACATTATGATTTGCCATCCTCAATATTGAAACTGCAACAGCAAGAAGAGGAAGTTGTGGATTTATGAAAATCACAGAATCAATAGACATGTTAATGCCATGCAAATGAATGAAATGAAAAAATGGAAACAATTTTTTTAAACATCTCGATCTGCAGAAATATATGCAATTACACACCTTCTCTACTATAAGTAAGGTTATTAATCATTGTCTGAGGAATGTTCTGTAACTCTGAATGCTCTTAGGCATGCAAATCTTCAAGATCCCCTGTTGGCAGCTCCCTTTTCAATTGCACACCAATGATGTCCCAGATGTGCTCAATGTGAAAGTACAAGCAACATGCGACTTGGCATTGTCATGTTGAAAAAATAGCTCCTAGGTCACTTTCACATTCCCTTTTTAGGGTGTTGCCCATGTATTCTCCAGACCAATAACTGGCTATCATTGCATCCAAGGCAAAAGCAGGACTCATTGTTGAAGAAAATAAACATCCATTCCAGCCTTCATTGTCTTCTTGCTCTGCACCATGGTAGCCTTTGATTGTAATGGCATAAGGTCAAGAGAACATCTGTAGCTGGATGTTTGGATCGAAACCTAATGTCATGCAAACACCATCTGATGGTTTGTGTAGTCACTGTTTGACATCTTAGGCTTGGTATGTGACATCTACTTTCACTTACAATAAAGAGTTAATCACTACATCTTATTCTTTAAATCTGACAAGACCATGTAGGCAACACCATGACGAGTCCTTCACAAGGGAACATCATACTGGTCACACTCTTAGTATTATGATGTGGGGTGGGATAATGTAAATTAGCCAGACTCCTTTCGGCCTCATTTCAGGTACAGTTTCAGCTTGCATTTTATTGATTTGGTGGTGGAACCAATGAAAAGGATGGCCATTTATTCATAGTGTGCCAAGAGCCATTTTTCAACATGCCAACACCAGGCATTGCATGCAAAGTGCGTTCTACAAAAAAAAACAATAACCACAGTGAAAGCATGCCAAAGCATGTGTGTGTATTTCTGCATGTGGAGATCATACTCAATTCTCAATAAAGACATTATCGAAAACATTGCTTCCATTTTTTTTATAATATGCATATCATTAACATGATAATAAATCCCATTATTTTCATAATTGCACAAATTTTCCTTCTTGATGTTGCAATTTCTAAGTTAAGGATTGTATTTTTCATTATGCCATATTTTGAAAATTTTTGTAAGATTGGGGGACAGGACGTTTGGTTTCCTCTTGTCAGTTTTGTTCTTCAGCTCTATTGTTAAATGTATGAAAGTAAGTGCAAAAGAAAAATAAGAACTCAGCAGTAGTTAGAACTTATGATAGACACAATTTCTGACTTTTGTGGCATGCCTAAGCAACTAGTAGCCAATATATTGAACACTAATCACTGCATGTGTGCTCATTATACCCCGCAATGTCTTGCATGACCAAGCTGGTGCTTGTCCAAGTTAATTCTAGTAGACCATTCCATTTAACCCATCTAAAAACACACATTTTCTCTCTTTGTGAATAGGACTCTACTAGGGACTGCATGGCTTGGATGCTCGTTGCTCGAGCTGACCAATTCCTAATACTCACATGTCAATAGGACAGCTGAGCTTTATTGCAGCAGACCCTACAAAGAAGTCGGGGGGGCAGTGAAAATGTCCAAATAGATGGGGAAAGTGCTGAGTGAAGGAGAGCAGAATGGGGAAGACTCCTGAAAGCATTTCTGACCCCCATATTGCTGCTGAAAGCAATGGTGTCACACTTTTACTCCACTTTAAGGAGTGGCAATAAAACATTCCAAACCGAAGAGAAATTGCATTTTACACGAAAAAAATGTTACAAAACATTTTTCCTTTATGATGACTTGTATATAAGGCAAAGTTTTAAAAGGATTTAAAAAAAACGTATAATTTATGTAAACCAAAATTGTTTTTTTAATTAAAAAAACGGAAATTTCAATTTAATTTATAGAGGAATCAAGAAGTTCCGAAAATAAGAGACTCAGATACACACTATATTAATAAATGAAGGCCTCATACACATTCTGTTCAAATTGTTATGTATACTCATACTCATACTCTAGACTCATAAAGACTATGCACTTCTGAGGATTATATACCAAGGAAATGTACTCCAGACCATGGAATAGTCTATGGGTGAGAAATATAATACCAATAAGGGTATGTGCACACGTTGAGTAAAATTTCTGCACCATTTCTGCATTTCTTGGCAGTAAAATAGCAGCTGCAAAAATGCTCGTTTTTTATGCCTTTTTGCCTGCGTTTTTGTGTGACATGACTGAAGTGAAAGTTGAAAAACAGGTCAAAAACGCACAGAGAATTGACATGCTGCATATTATTTTCTCCATCCAATCTGCAGGTCAAAAATACTCAGTATGTGCATGACACTTCAGGTTTCTCATTCACTTTCCTAACATCAGGTTTTGCCACAAATCCGCTCAGAAAAAAATGCCCAAAAAACCGCACCAAATCTGAAATGTGTGCACACAGCATACATTTTTTTACACGTTTTTTGAGGTTTATATACCAATGAAATGTACCCAAGAAGACGTAATACCCTATGGGTGAACAATATAGTTTCGATAAATGTTGAACAAGTTTATTGAGGCTTTTATAGCAACAAAATGTACCCAAGAAGATGTAATACCCTATAGATGAGCAATATTCTACTGATACATTTTGTAATCAAGTTTTGGGAAGTTTGTTTGCCAACAAAATCCATTCAAGACCACTTAATTGTCTAAGAATGAGCAATATAATTCCGATAAAATTTATATATCAACAAAATTTACTCAACAAGATGTACATTTTGAAGAAGATTTTTTAATGATAAGTACCAAGGAAATGTACTCTAGACCACGGAATAGTCTATGGGTAATCAATATAATAACAATAACATTTTGATCAAGTTTTTTGAAGATTTTATACCAACAGACACATAATACTGTATGGCTGAAAAATGTAACCCAGCAAAATTTTTAAAGGATTTCTTTAGTGTTACGGTATGTGCACATGATCAGTAAATATTGCGAGTTGAACGCTGCATACTTGTGCATAGTCCAACCCGCAGCGTCCAGATGTTACAGCATAGTGGATGGGATTTCAAGTAATCCCATGCCCACCATGTGAGCCCGCGGCTCACCTGCGGAGACAGATACTGTATGTGTCGCATCTTTCCAGACCGCAGCATGTCTATTTATCTTGCCTCCGCAAGAGCCTCCGCAACATAAATTTCACCCGTACAATGTATTGGACATGGTGAATCCGCATGGTTCAAAGAACACATGCGAATTCACCTGTATCCAATAGCCGGCAGATGTCCAAAGCGCTGCCCATTCCTGAACGTGAACACACACCCTTATATATCACAAAATTGTACTCCAGAACATGGAGTAGTGTATGTGTAAAAAATGTGAAAAAACAAGCAACATTTTCAAACGCTTTTTTCTACTCTTGTGTACCACCAAAATGTGACATAAAGCATGTAATGCTGTATGGATGAGTAATGTAATCCTGAAATATCTCTCTAGGCTTTTTGTAAGTTTAACATACCACTGTAATGCAACAATAAATGTGTTAAACTGTATGGGGCAAGAAGTTGAGGAACATTTGTACATGTGGTCACTAAACTAAACAGAATAAGAATATGATAACAACTTCATTATTTTATTGTTCTCTTTCCTGGACTAATGAAAAACAGTAAACTTTTTGGATATAATTTAAAGTTCTTTGAAGAAAAACTTGAATCTAGCAAACTAACTCAGAAATATAGCAGCAAAAATGTACCTAGTGTACAGAAGTGGCCTTTAAATTGCACCATCCTTAGTGTTCAGTTACCTGTGCATTTATTTGTCTGATGCAGTATTTGATACATCTCCCAATTGGAACATTTCCCTAATTAGACATTGAAGACAACATGTGATGTGGAGATTAATGAGCTCCTTAGAAGAAAACAAAGTTTAAATGACATAGTCAACTTGGATAACTAAGTTCCACGCATATGAGGAATTCAATTCCCAGATCTTAATTTGAACTGACAGACAGTCTTTGACTTGCTTTGAAATACAGAAATAGCAAAGAAGAATTCAATTATTATTGAAAATGGGCTTTTGCCAAAAATATAGAAATATAAGCTAAGGTGCTATAGCATGGATAAAAATGGGCTCCCATTACACTAAACTTGTTTTCACCTCTACATTCCTTCTATAACCATTAGCAAATTCCTTATCAACTTGGTTGCTCAAAATGCAAGTTATTAGCACAGGACAGTCCTGTGCTGGTCCATTTAACCAAGTAACGTAGGTGATAAATCCCACCTGTGCTGGTTGGATCCTCTTTGCAAAGGTTAAAAAGCAGTGGTACAGTCTGTCTCTACAACATATTTAAGGGCAGATATACTATACTGGGTAAATCTGACAGGGAAAAGGACTTGGGGATCCTAGTTAATGATAAACTTACCTGGAGCAGCCAGTGCCAGGCAGCAGCTGCCAAGGCAAACAGGATCATAGGGTGCATTAAAAGAGGTCTGGATACACATGATGAGAGCATTATACTGCCTCTGCACAAATCCCTAGTTAGACCGCACATGGAGTACTGTGTCCAGTGTTGGGCACCGGTGCTCAGGAAGGATATAATGGAACTAGAGAGAGTACAAAGGAGAGCAACAAAATTAATAAAGGGGATGGGAGAACTACAATACCTAGCTAGATTAGTGAAATTAGGATTATTTAGTCTAGAAAAAAGACGACTGAGGGGCGATCTAATAACCATGTATAAGTATATAAGGGGACAATACAAATATCTTGCTGAGGATTTGTTTATACCAAGGAAGGTGACGGGCACAAGGGGGCATTCCTTGCGTCTGGAGAAGAGAAGGTTTTTCCACCAACATAGAAGAGGATTCTTTACTGTTAGGGCAGTGAGAATCTGGAATTGCTTGCCTGAGGAGGTGGTGATGGCGAACTCAGTCGAGGGGTTCAAGAGAGGCCTGGATGTCTTCCTGGAGCAGAACAATATTGTATCATACAATTATTAGGTTCTGTAGAAGGACGTAAATCTGGGGATTTATTATGATGGAATATAGGCAGAACTGGATGGACAAATGTCTTTTTTCGGCCTTAATAACTATGTTACTATGTTACTACTGGTGCAACCGGGAGTAAAGACGTAAGAGGGCCTACTTTCACCTCAAAAGTAGCAACAAGCTTCTATCAAATACACAGAATTGCACTGAAAAGGACTCATATAATGTTTTTGCACAGAGGCCCTTTTCTGTCTGTGTCAGCCCGATATTCATGCATATTAAGACACAGGACAGAGAAGTTCTAGAAGCTAAAGGGGTTGCTCACTACTCAGACAACCCGCATTCAATCCCTAAGTTACAAAATTATGATACTAACACTCATGTCTAGTGCCATTCCAGTGGTGTCAGCACTGTCTCTCCATGTAATTACATGACATTGATATGTCAATAAAATCTCTAAAGCCAATCAGTGGCCGCTTCACTCTCCGCAAAATTAAGAACATACAGTACAGACCAAAAGTTTGGACACACCTTCTCATTTAAAGATTTTTCTGTATTTTCATGACTATGAAAATTGTACATTCACAATGAAGGCATCAAAACAGTGAATTAACACATGTGGAATTATATACTTAACAAAAAAGTGTGAAACAACTGAAATTATGTCTTATATTCTAGGTTCTTCAAAGTAGCCACCTTTTGCTTTGATGAATGCTTTGCACACTCTTGGCATTCTCTTGATGGGCTTCAAGAGGTAGTCACCGGGAATGGTTTTCACTTCACAGGTGTGCCCTGTCAGGTTTAATAAGTGGGATTTCTTGCCTTATAAATGGGGTTGGGACCATCACTTGTGTTGAGCAGAAGTCTGGTGGATACACAGCTGATAGTCCTACTGAATAGACTGTTAGAATTTGTATTATGGCAAGAAAAAAGCATCTAAGTAAATAAAAATGAGTATCCATCATTACTTTAAGAAATGAAGGTCAGTGACACAGAAAAATTGGGAAAACTTTGAAAGTGTCCCCAAGTGCAGTGGCAAAAACCATCAAGCGCTACAAAGAAACTGGCTCACATGAGGACCGCCCCAGGAAAGGAAGACCAAGAGTCACCTCTGCTTCTGAGGATAAGTTTATCCTAGTCACCAGCCTCAGAAATCGCAGGTTAACAGCAGCTCAGATTAGAGACCAGGTCAATGCCACACAGAGTTCTAGCAGCAGACACATCTCTACAACAACTGGTAAGAGGAGACTTTGTGCAGCAGGCCTTCATGGTATAATAGCTGCTAGGAAACCACTGCTAAGGACAGGCAACAAGCAGAAGAGACTTGTTTGGGCTAAAGAACACAAGGAATTGACATTAGACCAGTGGAAATCTGTGCTTTGGTTTGATGACTCCAAATTTGAGATCTTTGGTATTAACCACCGTGTCTTTGTGTGACGCAGAAAAGGTGAATGGATGGACACTACATGCCTGGTTCCCACCGTGAAGCATGGAGGAGGAGGTGTGATGGTGTGGGGGTGCTTTACTGGTGACACTGTTGGGGATTTATTCAAAATCGAAGGCATACTGAACAAGTATGGCTACCACAGCACCTTAAAGTGGCATGGTATTCCATCCGGTTTGCGTTTAGTTGGACCATCATTTATTTTTCAACAGGACAATGACCCCAAACACAGCTCCAGGCTGTGTAAGGTGTTGTGAATTCTGTTGTCGAACTCCCTCCTGTGGTCGGGAATGGTACTTCGGCGAGTTCTGTCTATGGGCTCCCTCTGGTGGCTATGAGTGAAGCTGCTGCTTCTGAGGTTCCTTACACAGGTGACGTGGTTTATCCTTTGGTTGGCTTCTCTATTTAACTCCACTCAGATCATTACTCCATGCCAGCTGTCAATGTTTTAGCATTGGTTCAGTTCGCTCCTGGATCTGCCTGGTGACCTGTCTTCTCCTGCAGAAGCTAAGTTCCTTATTGTTATTTTTGCTCATTGTTTCTTTGTCCAGCTGGTTATTCTGATTTTGTCTTGCTAGCTGGAAGCTCTGGGATGCATAGTGCCCCCCCCCCTGCACCGTGAGTCGGTGCTGAGGTCTTTTTTGCACACTCTGCGTGGTCTTTTGTAGGTTTTTGTGCTGACCGCAAAGATTCCTTTCCTATCCTCTGTCTATTTAGTAAGTCTGGCCTCTCTTTGCTGAAACCTGTTTCATTTCTGTATTTGTGACTTTCATCTTTTCTCACAGTCATTATATGTGGGGGGCTGCCTATTCCTTTGGGGAATTTCTCTGAGGCAAGGTAGGCTTTATTTTCTATCTCTAGGGCTAGCTAACTCTGAGGCTGTGACGAGGCGCCTAGGGAGCGTCAGGAGCGCTCCACGGCTATTTTTAGTGTGCGTGATAGGATTAGGGCTTGCGGTCAGCAGAGCTCCCACATCCCAGAGCTCGTCCTGTATGAGTTTAACTATCAGGTCGGGTGCTCCTAACCACCAGGTCATAACAGTAAGGGCTATTTGACTGAGAAGGAGAGTGATGTGGTGCTACGCCAGATGACTTGGCCTCCACAGTCACCAGACATGAACCCAATCGAGTTGGTTTGGGGTGAGCTGGACCGCAGAGTGAAGGCAAAAGGGCCAACAAGTGCTAAACATCTCCGGGAACTCCTTTAAGATTGTTGGAAGACCATTTCTGGAGACTATCTCTTGAAGCTCATGAAGAGAATGCCAAGAGTGTGCAAAGCAGTCATCAAAGTAAAAGGTGGCCACTTTGAAGAACCTTGAATATAAGACATAATTTCAGTTGTTTCACACTTTTTTGTTAAGTATATAATTCCACATGTGTTAATTCATAGTTTTGATGCCTTCAGCGTGAATTTACAATTTTCATAGTCATGAAAATACAGAAACATCTTTAGATGAGAAGGTGTGTCCAAACTTTTGGACTGTACTGTACATCCAGAGAAAGTGAGAGCTGCTACTTTCTCACTTTTCCTGATGTTTGTGATCTCACCAAGGACCTCGCAGTTCAGAAGTCCAGCTGGGAATGCAGTCTCAGTGACCTGCGGAAACCTCGACAATGTCAAATCTAATCACTGAGGCTAAGCTCGCAGATGACAGCGTGGAAACTTGGCTGTTTGACCAGCAGTAATGATTTTACAGCCATTCAGAGGCAGTGTGTGCCCCGCTGCACATGACAGCGCAACAAACACAGGATGTTCGAACCCCAATGCGGTCTGGTTTTGGGCAATGTTCTAGTACCAGAACAGAACTTTTTTTTACTGTTTATGCGAACCGGTCTAACTGAACATCCAGGGGTTCACCCATTTCGACCATTTAGTTTTCATTTATTTTACAAGAGAGATGTCTCTAATGTAAGTTCCCTTCCTCTAGTAATAAACTTAGTAACCATGGTCTTCATCTATTCTTGGCATCACTCTGGACCTTCTCTGCTGTTTTTGATCTGCCAGATCTCTCCAGTGTTTACTCAGCAAGCCTGAGGTCACTTCTCAATGTAAGTCTAAGAGAGTAAGAATGAAGCTGTCATATACTTATAGTGAGAACTTATGATCGTTACTTCTAGTCAGTCAGAAATTGCAGTCACAAGATGGCGGCCTGATACCATAGCGGTGCCGTAAAGACAGCGGTTGGTAATTATATTACTAGTAACAGGAAAAATGGATTAGTGATATCAATCCAGCTCTGAAATGAAAAAGAATCCTTGAGTGGTGCTGCAATAACCTCATTGATTATATGCTAAGACATGCTGCTCTAACTAGAGAGCATGACTGATGATGTCATGCTTATTGACAGTCAGCTCTCCGCATTTAGGCAATCGACCTGGCTGTCAATCAACATGATTTTGGGAGTCAGAGTGGGAGAGAAGTTGCTGCTCTGTAGACGTTACATCAGTGGAAGCCGCCGATTTGCCGGCAGAAGCTGTCTGTGACTGCGCTGTGCTGGCAGAGATCTGTGCTGGGCACAACGGGCAGGTCATGAGCATGTATTTCGCTCTCTTGATATTGAATATATGAAGATTTTTTTTCATTATTTGCATATTGTTAACATTCATACCAATCCTGTGATTTCCTTAGATCCATAATACTTTCTTCATGGTGTTAAATTTCAACGTGGAGGAGTGAAGTGTAAAAAATATGAGCATATTTTCATGCTTTACATTTCCAGACCAATCAAGAATTTTTATCCATGGACAACCCCTTTAAAATTCCTTTGGAGAATAACAGCAGAAAAATGGGATGCATCACACATCTCATTTTGTAATTAGAATGTTAGCTGTATATTGCAACAAAATGTCGATCATCCAATGAGAGATGCTAAATGTCATTATTCCTTCCTTTGCCTAGATGATAAAGATTGTGAACACGGCACCCATAAGTGGCACTTTTACACTTTAGATTTCCTTGTCCAGTAGCTGTAGCAGTCAATTCATGAAAACACAGAAAACAACTTAACATCACCATGACTTATACCGTATATAAAGCTCTTAAACATCAGCTGTATAACGTCTGTAATCTCCGTACCCACTTTTGCAATTTCTTATTTTGAGCTTTTAACAGCTTGCATGTGAACTATTACAATCTGTAGCCTCTTATCTCAAAATTATAGTAGATTACATTTGAGTGTCAGTGTATTACATAAAGAAAACATACAGTATTTCTGTATCTCAGATTTACAATGTGTGTTTTTGTTAATAATATCTGCCTGTTATAATGTGATTCCGATGATTTGTGTACTTCGAGTTCTGGAGACGTCCATGGACAGCACAATGTTCCAAAACACTTATCACTACTTACTTGGAGAATATATTAAATTTCTTCCTCTAAAACCATGTGAATGCTTCCTGCTGAGTCTATATTTTTTCATGCGCTAACAAGGGTAAGTGGATCCAGGTGGTATGCTGTGAAGTGGAGCCCCCCTGCAATACTTAATCAAGCTTGCCGGAACGGCAGTAAAACTGAAGAAAAGTTTCTTTTCTAAACAAAAGGCCCTTGTGGCACAAATATAATATTCATTTACACACACATATGTATATTTATCAATCTGTAAATATATATAAGTGCAAAAATATAGGTGCAGCACTGGTATTAGCTGAAAAACAAGAGGTAAATAGTCTCCCAGGCAAAAGCCAAACCTCAATATGTTAAAAAAAAATGAAGGCAGCATTCCAAGGTCTAATTTCAATGGTGATTTATTTGGTCAGTCAACTGTCATTGAAATTGGTCCTTGCAGTGCTGCCTTTGTTTTTTCAACCTCTTTCTGACATTGGACGGGATTGTACGTCAAACGTCAGAAGTTCCGCTTTGAGGTGGGCTCCGGCAGTGAGTCCACCTCAAAGCCGCAACATGTCAGCTGTTTTCAATAGGCGCAGGTGGATCACGACCCCTATTAACTAATTAAATGCCACTGTCAAACTCTGACAGCGGGCATTTAACAAGCGCTTCTGGCCACCGGGCCGGAAATACGCTCACCGGTGACCCGCATCATGTGTGGGGATCAGTGGTGCATCAGCATGACAACCAGAGGTCTCCTGGTCTGCCGGATTGCTATGAGCAACACTCTGTGGTCGGTGCTCATAGCTATGCAGTAATTCTGCTACATAGGGGTGATCTGAGCAGCACTTCTATGTAGCAGTGCCGATCAAGTTGTGGCAGCTTCTAGCCTCCCATGTAGGCTATTGAAGCATGCCAAAAGTAAAAAAAAGTGATTAAAAATATGAAAAAAAATAAATAAAAGTTTAAATCACACCCCTTTCGCTCCATTCAAAATAAAACAATAAAAATAAAATCAAACCTACACATATTTGGTATTGCCGTGTTCAGAATCGCCCAATCTATGAATAAAAAAAAGGATTAACCTTATCGCTAAATGGCATAGCGAGGAAAAAAAATCAAAACGCCAGAATTATGTTTTTTTTGGTCACTGCAACATTGCATTAAAATGCAATAATGGGTGATCAAAAGATCGTATCTGCACAAAAATGTTATCATTAAAAATGTCAGCTTGGTGCGCAAATAATAAGCCCTCACCCAACCCAAGATCACGAAAAAATGGGGACGCTATGGATTTCAGAATATAGGTAAATAGGTAATCACACTATTATGCACGTTTACGTGACTTCTTGGTGACCGTCTTTTCAGTGTTTCATGGTTTATATAAAAATTCAGATTTTTTTGTAGCCTTCTCATGAAAAATAACTTTCTACAGCAGATCCCTTTCTTGTGTTGTAAGCTGTTTACAGACCATGACTGTTGCTGTAAAATGCAACTAAGAACTTGTTATGAAAATCCTGCTAGAACTGCCAAACTTTATATGAGGTTAATCAGAATCACTGTAAACCATGACAGCTATGTACTGAATACTAATTATCATGATTGATAAATCTGATTGGCTAATTCTGAACACAACCACATCCCCATTTATAAGACGGTGTTCACAGTTACAGTGGGGCAAAAAAGTATTTAGTCAGTCAGCAATAGTGCAAGTTCCACCACTTAAAAAGATGAGAGGCGTCTGTAATTTACATCATAGGTAGACCTCAACTATGGGAGACAAACTGAGAAAAAAAAATCCAGAAAATCACATTGTCTGTTTTTTTAACAATTTATTTGCATATTATGATGGAAAATAAGTATTTGGTCAGAAACAAAATTTCATCTCAATACTTTGTAATATATCCTTTGTTGGCAATGACAGAGGTCAAACGTTTTCTGTAAGTCTTCACAAGGTTGCCACACACTGTTGTTGGTATGTTGGCCCATTCCTCCATGCAGATCTCCTCTAGAGCAGTGATGTTTTTGGCTTTTCGCTTGGAAACACGGATTTTCAACTCCCTCCAAAGGTTTTCTATAGGGTAGATTTCTGGAGACTGGCTAGGCCACTCCAGGACCTTGAAATGCTGCTTATAAAGCCACTCCTTCGTTGCCCTGGCGGTGTGCTTTGGATCATTGTCATGTTGAAAGACCCAGCCACGTTTCATCTTCAATGCCCTTGCTGATGGAAGGAGGTTTGCACTCAAAATCTCACGATACATGGCCCCATTCATTCTTTCATGTACCCGGATCAGTCGTCCTGGCCCCTTTGCAGAGAAACAACCCCAAAGCATGATGTTTCCACCACCATGCTTTACAGTAGGTATGGTGTTTGATGGATGCAACTCAGTATTCTTTTTCCTCAAAACACGACAAGTTGTGTTTCTACCAAACAGTTCCAGTTTGGTTTCATCAGACCATAGGACATTCTCCCAAAACTCCTCTGGATCATCCAAATGCTCTCTAGCAAACTTCAGACGGGCCCGGACATGTACTGGCTTAAGCAGTGGGACACGTCTGGCACTGCAGGATCTGAGTCCATGGATGCGTAGTGTGTTACTTACGGTAGGCCTTGTTACATTGGTCCCAGCTCTCTGCAGTTCATTCACTAGGTCCCCCCGCGTGGTTCTGGGATTTTTGCTCACCGTTCTTGTGATCATTCTGACCCCACGGGGTGGGATTTTGCGTGAAGCCCCAGATCGAGGGAGATTATCAGTGGTCTTGTATGTCTTCCATTTTCTAATTATTGCTCCCACTGTTGATTTCTTCACTCCAAGCTGGTTGGCTATTGCAGATTCAGTCTTCCCAGCCTGGTGCAGGGCTACAATTTTGTTTCTGGTGTCCTTTGACAGCTCTTTGGTCTTCACCATAGTGGAGTTTGGAGTCAGACTGTTTGAGGGTGTGCACAGGTGTCTTTTTATACTGATAACAAGTTTAAACAGGTGCCATTACTACAGGTAATGAGTGGAGGAAAGAGGAGACTCTTAAAGAAGAAGTTACAGGTCTGTGAGAGCCAGAAATCTTGATTGTTTGTTTCTGACCAAATACTTATTTTCCACCATAATATGCAAATAAAATGTTAAAAAAACAGACAATGTGATTTTCTGGATTTTGTCTCCCATAGTTGAGGTCTACCTATGATGTAAATTACAGACGCCTCTCATCTTTTTAAGTGGTGGAACTTGCACTATTGCTGACTGACTAAATACTTTTTTGCCCCACTGTATGCAACCACATTATTTTCGCTGAGTTATTTTAATTCTCCCCCTGACAATGATTTCAGTTTTTCAGGATTTGTGCAGATGATAGGTGACAATAAAAGATGGAAAAAGTTCTTGAAAGATTCTTCTTGGCAAGATTTTATTACATGAAAAAAAACATGGCATTACATTAGCTAAAACAACATTTTAACTGTAGTTTTTTTTTCTACCACCCAACATGAAGTCAAAGTCCTGGGCAAAACTTCACTTTGGCTGATTTCTAAAGAAGTTCTGTCACATATTACAAACTGTGTGCATTATTACTTTTAAAAAACTAATAATACTGTTGTGTAGCATTTTGTATCATTTTGTAGCATTTGGGGATCCTAGTTAATGATAAACTTACCTGGAGCAGCCAGTGCCAGGCAGCAGCTGCCAAGGCAAACAGGATCATCGGGTGCATTAAAAGAGGTCTGGATACACATGATGAGAGCATTATACTGCCTCTGTACAAATCCCTAGTTAGACCGCACATGGAGTACTGTGTCCAGTTTTGGGCACCGGTGCTCAGGAAGGATATAATGGAACTAGAGAGAGTACAAAGGAGGGCAACAAAATTAATAAAGGGGATGGGAGAACTACAATACCCAGATAGATTAGCAAAATTAGGATTATCTAGTCTAGAAAAAAGACGACTGAGGGGCGATCTAATAACCATGTATAAGTATATAAGGGGACAATACAAATATCTCGCTGAGGATCTGTTTATACCAAGGAAGGTGACGGGCACAAGGGGGCATTCTTTGCGTCTGGAGGAGAGAAGGTTTTTCCACCAACATAGAAGAGGATTCTTTACTGTTAGGGCAGTGAGGATCTGGAATTGCTTGCCTGAGGAGGTGGTGATGGCGAACTCAGTCGAGGGGTTCAAGAGAGGCCTGGATGTCTTCCTGGAGCAGAACAATATTGTATCATACAATTATTAGGTTCTGTAGAAGGACGTAGATCTGGGGATTTATTATGATGGAATATAGGCTGAACTGGATGGACAAATGTCTTTTTTCGGCCTTACTAACTATGTTACTATGTTACTATGTTACTATGTTTGTGTTGTTGCATTGTTGTCCATCGATGCAGGAAATAGTTTGATATAAATTCATTAGGGCTCTACAGAGGTTGCTAGGGTCAGACCACGATGAGCAGGGTTGTAATCTCTTGCGTTGCCTATTGAGGAGCCAACCTTCACGGTCAGGCATGGGCACTTCTAGGACCATACAATGACTTTTTTAGTGGAACTATTTCCAATTTTCTCTTGTTTTCCTATATCACTTCTTCCTGCATCAATATATTTTTGTCATTTTTTCGATTTGTGTTTTTGATATGTTTTATTTTTAACTTTTAAAGTATTTAATGTTTTTATTCATATCATAGGGATTGTCTTCTCATGTTAGCTTCACATCAGCAATGGCCAGGAACATGACGCTCTGCAGTTATGGGTCATTGATAGGCCTGCAGCTGAAGAGTAAATGCAGTGCAAGGAACTAGCTGGGAGAGGGAGGGAGAGGACAGAGTCACCAGGAGTGGGAATTTAAATAATAGTAGAACGCTGTGAGGACAGACAGTGGGGTCACAATATGGGCCACAAAGGAACCAATCTTATTGCATTGGGGACAGAATTAGGGAATATTAACACAATATGGAGGCCACATGGGAAGCCTAACTTATAGGGTCTAGAAAAAGTAGACCTTAATACAATATGTAAGCCAGAATTGGGGGACATTATTTATTGGGACCAAATAGAGGGACGTTACTCATTTAAGGAGGCTATAATTTGGGGACATTATGTCCATATAGGAGCCACATCGCGTGTAATTATTCAATATGAGGACTAGTATTGGGGACATTATCACTCTAGGGGTGGGTGTCACATGAGGGGCTTAATTACTATATCAAGCCAGAATTGGGTAATATTATCACTATATGGGGTCACATGGGGAACATTACAGTATGGGGCCCACATAAGGGGATATCATTAATGTTGGACAAAGGGAAAGCACAATTACTGAAGAATTGGGGGAAAATATGGGGAAGGTGCTCTGTATACACTGGTACCCGTCACCAGGTGGTCATTGTATGGTGATAATACAAGTTTCATTACTTGGTCTTGATATAGTGAGTTTTGAATCAGTAACATAGTGATGGTTATACTCAGATATGTCCAAAAGTCATTCATTCCAACAGCAATCTGCCTGAAAAAAAGGATTTCAACAGGATCTGTTCTTTTATCATTAAAATCTAAGGAAAACTGATCTGTTAATAGCAATTCTACCTTTTGAAAAGGATTCTTTTTTTTTCTTACTGGAGATGGAGAAACAAACATTTAGTATATACTATTGGACATGGAAATTTTCAAGTCATCACACATTTTAATCTGATCCAGTAGATTAAAAACAGATCCATTTCAAAAGAGAGAAAAACGGATGGCTACTTAACGGATTCATTTTCCATAGAGTTCAATGTTAAAAAACGGATCCAGTTGAAATAATTTCCAGAGGACAAAAATTTGTATATGCATAACGGATTGCTGTGGGATCCATTCAACAGACGATCACTGGATATGTGTATTAGCCTAAGACATGGTCAGAAAAATCTCACTGATGAATTTCCAAGTATAGAGATTGGCCACCTTCTCATGCTATAGCAGCTTTCATAACAAACCCACAAGAACTTCTCTCTGCACAATGTCTGCTAGTGGAGGAGCATGTGACCAGAACTGTCCATCAGCCTCCTCCAATTATAAAACACTTCAGCTGATGGACTGGTCTGGTCACATGCTACAGCAACCATTGAAACACGGATTCTTAGCCCAAAATAAATGCATCGAAGTATATAAAAATGGTTCAAGAGGTGGCAAACCCCTCTAGTTTTTCATTGTGCAAATTCAACACACGACTACAACACCCAGGATGTTGTGGTGTGCACATCATAGTCACTAGGTAGCTGCCTACAGAAACATATAGCATAAACGTCTCCAATGGGAGAATAGCAAAATCATCCCGGTATGTCACAGGAAGAAAGGTAAAGAAGGACACAGTTGCATGCTTATCTAGAAAAGGACTTCTACATTGAAGGAGAAATGTCCATATTTTATCTCTTACATATATTCCAGAAAGAATTCACTAGAGACTTCTATTCATAAACTCTGTTCACACTAGCTTAATAGAATCCATTTATAAAAGACCCATAATGGCGATACCACATATTAAATTTAATATGTTGATTTGTGTTAAGTTTTAATGGTGTCCATTGGGTTTTAGGCAGTTTTAACTGCAAGAATTTTGCTGCATGCAGACTTTGGAATATTTGCTGCAAAACCTTTATAGAAACACCTAGTGCGATCCAATAATCAGATCTAGCTTGTGCATGCTGGGATTGTTTCAGTCCTTGGAAAAAAATGGACATGTGCCCGGTGCTAGGGCTAGCGGAACGCAGCAAATAATTAGAAAGATAGGATAAGGTGCGTTCGCAGCCCGGGGTCCACCGTGCAGAGATGGAACCTGCTGCTAAGTAATGACTGACTATATGGTGGTACAATGTGGATGCACACACGGGTTAACTTCACCCTGTGTGTTGCTTCACATGGCCACGGTACCGCACCAAGAGCGCAAGCAAGGAGTCTCAGAAGTCAATCCCAAGACACAGGATTAGAGTTCATCTAGACCTCTTGCGCTCGACACCGCAAATGGGGTGTGAGAACAACTGCAAAAATAACTTACATGCACAAGAGTGCATGCAGTGCCGCACTGGCGGATGCTACTAACTACCCAGACTTCGGATAGGAAAGCGCTCTAATAGCGCATGGCGCCGCACTGGCAGTAACAGCAATTAGACGCTGTTTCTTGTGTTTATTGCTGATGGCTCAGCCGGGCGCTAGATAGCAGACATCCACCTTACATGAGCAGTCATACACAAAGGAGGGGATGATTAATGAGCGACTTTCACTCATTAACACGCACGATTTCAAGAGTACACTAGCGCATGGCCAAGCGGCCATGCAAACCTTTTATAGCAGCAGTGCTGCAAGACCTTCCAGATGGACCAATAGGAGCCGCAACAGGACCTGAGCATGTGACCCCTGACCTCCAATGGGAGGTCGTCCCATAGTCATGCTCAGTAAGGGAAAAGCAGAACTTAGTCCCAGAAAGACCTGCTCACTGCTGAACATTCCTGGCTACAAGGACAGAGCCTTGAAGTGTAGTAGTAACCAGTCGTCCAGTATCAGCCTGAGCTAGATGCTGGGACCGACGTCTCCACTGAGCAGACTCCACTGTGGCTGGAGAAGAAAGGGAGACCACAGAGGAGATGGTGCGAGATTCCCCCTGTGCAGAGGTGGGAACTCGACACCTAACACCCAGCGCCATAGAATTACATTGGTCCGAGTGTGAGACAATGTTTTGTGTGATCGCACTCGACCAAAAATACGGTCATGTGCATGTGCCCTTAGGCAGATCTTTACAAGAAATTTTAGATAAATATCTATTATCATTTCATTAGTTAAATTAATATAGGCAAAAAATGTCAGTAGAAAGCAACAATGTCAACCTCAACATTAAACCTGAAAGAGAGCAGAACTAAAAGTAAAAGCTAAACATAAATTAAATTGTAATTATCCCCATTTGCTTTAAATAAAGATAGTTTTTTCAACTTGTTTTTGACAGAAAAGCACGAAAGAATGAAAAAGATTAAGGCAGCTCATTTCCACAAGCCGTGCAAGCCTCCAGAAGGTTCTGTACATGCTCCTGCTAAAACTGTTTGTTTGGCATCTTATTGAATGTGCTTCATTTTTTTAAATGACTGATCATGAAAATATGTTGCTCCATTTTCTCATCAAGTATTTGCTGAATATGACACATAATCCAGATGTTCAGACTGTCAATTGATCAACCATATGTCCTTTTATGGTGTATGCTGAAAATACATTTTATTTATTTTTTTCCAGTTAGACTTCAGAAAAAAGTTCCATGAGATGACAATGTAAGAAATGTATGGAATTTAAATTGTCAATGTTGGTAAGATCTCTCACCTAAATTTGGATTAATATGGCAAATCAAAGGAATAAAAGTCAAATTGGTTGTTTCACAGTCACGGAGACACAAACCTTACGACGATTTACAAATTCAATTTTTATTTTCCATTTATATTGTGTTAGGGTCTTGGACATGTGACAAGCTCTTTGACAATTTTATTTATTTATTTTTCATTTTATTTTTGTACATTTTTTATTCTAATTGAATGATAGTAAAAATTTTTACAGACATCTAATGTACCACAATCTTTGGATGAGGCTCAAGTTTTGAGTAATCAAATGTTGGTGTCCTCTGAATCAGATTACTAGCCAATAATTATATAAAGAATCTGATACCAGTAGAAGTATACCAGTAAATCCTAAACAAATCGAATTTAAGTCTAATTTCTTGAAATTTGCAGTACCTCTCAAATTTAAATCATTTGCACTTTGATTTGCATGGATTAAAAAAAAAACAGATTTAGACCCCACAAAATCCAATTTTTACTTTACATTTTTATTGTGTCAGGGTCTTGGACTTTTAACCAACATTTTGACAGTTTTATTTTTTTTCATTGTTTTTGGATTATGGTAAAACTTATTATAGATCTCTAATGCACCACTATCTTTGAATGAGGCTTTGAGTGATCAAAGGTCGGTGTCCTCCAAAGTGGACTACCAGCTAACATCCTCCATCACCCCCTTCGACAAAGCAGGTACACGAAACGCGCATCAGGTGCCACGAGGTGGGTGACAGCAGCTGTGATCCAATATGGGTAAGCAAACAGGAACCTTTAATGAATTGCTGATGGTTTAATGCATATCATGCACACTATGCACTTTATTTTTTGTCGCTCCAAAATTGTTGGGCTTTGCATTATAACGATTCTTATGATCTGCTTTTCTGGTCTGATGTAGTTACCTGGTGCTGTTTTCCCTCCCTGCTTACCTCCATGTCTCCTCCATATCTTTCCATCCTTTTTTTTTAGGATTCATATTTTTTGTTATTTTAATGTATGTGTTTCATGTGTATTAATAAATTTGATCTACTTTGTATTTAAATTTTCGGTGGTCTGTTTTTATACTCGACTGGTTTCTGGTCAAATAACAAAACTAAAGGGAATCTTACACCAATATAGATAATCAAATTGAATGAGTTGAGTTTCCTGAAATTCCTAGGTCCTCACAAATATTAACAATTTGCAATTTAATTTGAATGGCTTATCCCCCACCTCACCAAAAAAGCCTGGCACCATTACATACCTGCTGAATAGTCAATGAGTGGGCTAGAGACAACAGGTGTGGCCAAGCAGGCTTCCCCATAATGTCCTGCAGATTTCAAATCACATAGTCTAGCAAAGGCTATCATGAGGGACCATCATACCTAGCATAAAAGATGTAAGTTGGCCAAGCAGCGCCCTTTTAATGTTTTTACAGCAGAGTGATAAAGGTCAGAACCTTCAGCTCATAAAAAATAAAAACTGAAAAAGTTACTCTCTCTCTTGCTGTACTAATGAATAAGCAGGGTCAGTACAGTATTAGAGGGTTGCAAAATGTTCTACACACCTTTCGAAGACAACTGGACTGTTTGAGATTTGCCATGAATAAATTAGCAACAAATCAAATTTTGCAGAAATATTTATTAAACCTGGCCATTTCAAACTTCAAAAGATTTGATCATCTCTAGTCACCAGATTTTTGCTACAGTGTCTGAGATTAGTAAAACATTGATTTTCTCAAAACCACAGCAAGCAGCCCAATAAGTAACTCATTGGTTAAATTAAGGTCCCTGTCTCTAGATTATGCTGCTTTCAAATTAGGTGATAAAACCGTGCACAATAGACTAACATCAGTTGAATCTGCTGATATCGATGGGTTTGGCCAACAATCTAATGTATATGGAGGTAACGACTCTAAATAAAAATTAGGCATGTCTGATTTCAGATTGCAGATTATTTTGTTGTCTAAGAGATAAACTTCAACCGGAGATGACTGACAGTGGATCTTTCATTGAGAATACCAAAGCACTAGGCAGCATGAGCCCTCATGTGTATGAAATAGTACGAGATAGCTGAAAGCAAAACAATCGGCCAAATCACCAGTCAACAGCTATGTAAGATGTGGTGGTGATGGACTTCAGTTTGGATAAAACTCTTATAGCAGCATGTTTTACCTAAACAAGACTTTCCAGATCCAATAATATATACAACACTCCTTCCAGCATACCAATAAAGAAGGTAACTCTTGATAACAACACTTTAAGGAAATTGACTATAAGCTTTTTTTAGTATTTTAGTCTCATATTATTTATTTCCTTTGATTAGAAATTATTTTGTGCAAATGAAGAATCCTCCAACGCTAAATTGTATTTCATCATCTAATCTATGGGCTGGATGCATTTCACTACACAAGACTAAATGAGTAAATACTGTTTCTCACTTGAAGAAGACTGTGCATCACTTGGTAATTGGGCAATATTTTTAGAACTTTGGAAAAAACGTAAATTCAAATACATTTGTTCAGCCACATATAACAACCGTGAATGCAAGTGGAAAACAATTTACATTAACATTAATGAGAAAGCTTAGAACAATAGCAGAATATTAAACAATAGCAGAAGGCACTTTACTCATTTGTAGGCTTTTCACTGAGTGAGCTTATAACTTTCCAATTGTACAGCATGTAGTCCTGTGTTAGAAAACCTTCTTATCTCTAACATTAGAATGGAGGTCGTGTAAGTTATATTTAATGAAAAAATGTAATCAACCTTGTAACAAGGTTTGGGAAAGTTCTAGAACTTTAGAAAAGTTCTATAAAAGCTAAATATTTTATGTTTAATTATACTGAAATATTGATATTTTAAGTGACAACATATACATTAGACTTTGTTGACAAATCCTGTGTATATACAATAAAAGAATAACATTTGAATACTCCTGTGCTGTGCAGCTCTCAAAGACATTGGTTCCCCTAATGAAAGGCTTGTAATGTAATCTTCTGAGATCTCAGATGTTTCCTTATCACAAATTCTCAGGATGCCAATTAACTTTTCAGTACCATTTTATTTGGCACAAGGGAAGAAACATGAGTGTGAAAAGAAGCTAAATAAGCACAAGGAGATGAAAACTCTAAACTTCTGTTCCGGTAAAACACAATCTCTATTAAAGCTGTTGTTACTTTTATCTGGTGTCACCACAGTAATTTGTGATATGTTTTAGCAAATTAGAGAAAGTATTTGTCTCCATATATATATATCTATATATATATATATATATATATATATAGATATATATATATCTATATCTATATACAGTGGGGCAAAAAAGTATTTAGTCAGTCAGCAATAGTGCAAGTTCCACCACTTAAAAAGATGAGAGGCGTCTGTAATTTACATCATAGGTAGACCTCAACTATGGGAGACAAACTGAGAGAAAATAATCCAGAATATCACATTGTGTGTTTTTTTAACATTTTATTTGCATATTATGGTGGAAAATAAGTATTTGGTCAGAAACAAACAATCAAGATTTCTGGCTCTCACAGACCTGTAACTTCTTCTTTAAGAATCTCCTCTTTCCTCCACTCATTACCTGTAGTAATGGCACCTGTTTAAACTTGTTATCAGTATAAAAAGACACCTGTGCACACCCTCAAACAGTCTGACTCCAAACTCCACTATGGTGAAGACCAAAGAGCTGTCAAAGGACACCAGAAACAAAATTGTAGCCCTGCACCAGGCTGGGAAGACTGAATCTGCAATAGCCAACCAGCTTGGAGTGAAGAAATCAACAGTGGGAGCAATAATTAGAAAATGGAAGACATACAAGACCACTGATAATCTCCCTCGATCTGGGGCTCCACGCAAAATCCCACCCCGTGGGGTCAGAATGATCACAAGAACGGTGAGCAAAAATCCCAAAACCACGCGGGGGGACCTAGTGAATGAACTGCAGAGAGCTGGGACCAATGTAACAAGGCCTACCATAAGTAACACACTACGCCACCATGGACTCAGATCCTGCAGTGCCAGACGTGTCCCACTGCTTAAGCCAGTACATGTCCGGGCCCGTCTGAAGTTTGCTAGAGAGCATTTGGATGATCCAGAGTAGTTTTGGGAGAATGTCCTATGGTCTGATGAAACCAAACTGGAACTGTTTGGTAGAAACACAACTTGTCGTGTTTGGAGGAAAAAGAATACTGAGTTGCATCCATCAAACACCATACCTACTGTAAAGCATGGTGGTGGAAACATCATGCTTTGGGGCTGTTTCTCTGCAAAGGGGCCAGGACGACTGATCCGGGTACATGAAAGAATGAATGGGGCCATGTATCGTGAGATTTTGAGTGCAAACCTCCTTCCATCAGCAAGGGCATTGAAGATGAAACATGGCTGGGTCTTTCAACATGACAATGATCCAAAGCACACCGCCAGGGCAACGAAGGAGTGGCTTCGTAAGAAGCATTTCAAGGTCCTGGAGTGGCCTAGCCAGTATACAGATCTCAACCCTATAGAAAACCTTTGGAGGGAGTTGAAAGTCCGTGTTGCCAAGCGAAAAGCCAAAAACATCACTGCTCTAGAAGAGATCTGCATGGAGGAATGGGCCAACATACCAACAACAGTGTGTGGCAACCTTGTGAAGACTTACAGAAAACGTTTGACCTCTGTCATTGCCAACAAAGGATATATTACAAAGTATTGAGATGAAATTTTGTTTCTGACCAAATATTTATTTTCCACCATAATATGCAAATAAAATGATAAAAAAACAGACAATGTGATTTTCTGGATTTTTTTTTCTCAGTTTGTCTCCCATAGTTGAGGTCTACCTATGATGTAAATTACAGACGCCTCTCATATTTTTAAGTGGTGGAACTTGCACTATTGCTGACTGACTAAATACTTTTTTGCCCCACTGTATATAGATATATATATATATATATATATATATATATATATATATATACTAGCTATTGAACCCGTTCTACGCCCGGGTGGCGAGCATTTATATTGGTATATGGTCTCCATCCTGGTATGTGCTGCTCCATCCTGCGTCCCCATCCTGTCATGTGCTGCTCCATCCTGCGTCCCCATCCTGTCATGTGCTGCTCCATCCTGCGTCCCCATCCTGTCATGCGCTGCTCCATCCTGCGTCCCCATCCTGTCATGCGCTGCTCCATCCTGCGTCCCCATCCTGTCATGTGCTGCTCCATCCTGCGTCCCCATCCTGTCATGCGCTGCTCCCATCCTGCGTCCCCATCCTGTCATGCGCTGCTCCCATCCTGCGTCCCCATCCTGTGATGCGCTGCTCCCATCCTGTGATGCGCTGCTCCCATCCTGCGTCCACATCCTGTCATGTGCTGCTCCATCCTGCGTCCCCATCCTGTCATGTGCTGCTCCATCCTGCGTCCCCATCCTGTCATGTGCTGCTCCATCCTGCATCCCCATCCTGTCATGTGCTGCTCCATCCTGCGTCCCCATCCTGTCATGTGCTGCTCCCATCCTGCGTCCCCATCCTTATGTGCTGCTCCATCCTGCGTCCCCATCCTTATATGCTGCTCCATCCTGCGTCCCCATCCTTTCATGTGCTGCTCTATCCTGCGTCCCCATCCTGTTATGTGCTGCTCCCATCCTGTGTCCCCATCCTTATGTGCTGCTCCATCCTGCGTCCCCATCCTGTCATGTGCTGCTCCATCCTGCGTCCCCATCCTTTCATGTGCTGCTCCATCCTGCGTCCCCATCCTGTTATGTGCTGCTCCCATCCTGCGTCCCCATCCTTATGTGGTGCTCCATCCTGCGTCCCCATCCTTATGTGCTGCTCCATCCTGCGTCCCCATCCTTATGTGCTGCTCCATCCTGCGTCCCCATCCTTATGTGCTGCTCCATCCTGCGTCCCCATACTGCCTCTGACCCGCTCGGCGCCGAGTGCTGGGGGGCCTGAGCAGGCGGGGACACCGGCGCACTGTGGGGGTCAGGTGCCGGTATCGCCGCCAGCTCAGGGCCCCCAGCACTTCCTATACTCACCTGTCTGTCCCGTTCCAGCGCTGCGCGCCGCCATCTTCCCGGTCTCCTGGCTGTGACTGTTCAGTCAGAGGGCGGCGCCGGCGCGCATTATGTGCTGCTCCATCCTGCGTCCCCATCCTTATGTGCTGCTCCATCCTGCGTCCCCATCCTTATGTGCTGCTCCATCCTGCGTCCCCATCCTTATGTGCTGCTCCATCCTGCGTCCCCATCCTTATGTGGTGCTCCATCCTGCGTCCCCATCCTTATGTGCTGCTCCATCCTGCGTCCCCATCCTTATGTGCTGCTCCCATCCTGCGTCCCCAATCCTTATGTGCTGCTCCATCCTGCGTCCCCATCCTTATGTGCTACTCCATCCTGCGTCCCCAATCCTTATGTGCTGCTCCATCCTGCGTCCCCAATCCTTATGTGCTGCTCCATCCTGCGTCCCCATCCTTATGTGCTGCTCCATCCTGCGTCCCCATCCTTATGTGCTGCTCCATCCTGCGTCCCCAATCCTTATGTGCTGCTCCATCCTGCGTCCCCATCCTTATGTGCTGCTCCATCCTGCGTCCCCAATCCTTATGTGCTGCTCCATCCTGCGTCCCCAATCCTTATGTGCTGCTCCATCCTGCGTCCCCAATCCTTATGTGCTGCTCCATCCTGCGTCCCCATCCTTATGTGCTGCTCCATCCTGCGTCCCCAATCCTTATGTGCTGCTCCATCCTGCGTCCCCATCCTTATGTGCTGCTCCATCCTGCGTCCCCATCCTGTCATGTGCTGCTCCCATCCTGCGTCCCCATCCTTATGTGCTGCTCCATCCTGCGTCCCCATCCTTATGTGCTGCTCCATCCTGCGTCCCCAATCCTTATGTGCTGCTCCATCCTGCGTCCCCATCCTTATGTGCTGCTCCATCCTGCGTCCCCATCCTTATGTGCTGCTCAATCCTGCGTCCCCAACCTTATGTGCTGCTCCATCCTGCGTCCCCATCCTTATGTGCTGCTCCATCCTGCGTCCCCATCCTTATGTACTGCTCCATCCTGCGTCCCCAATCCTTATGTGCTGCTCCATCCTGCGTCCCCATCCTTATGTGCTGCTCCATCCTGCGTCCCCAATCCTTATGTGCTGCTCCATCCTGCGTCCCCATCCTTATGTGCTGCTCCATCCTGCGTCCCCATCCTGTCATGTGCTGCTCCCATCCTGCGTCCCCATCCTTATGTGCTGCTCCATCCTGCGTCCCCATCCTTATGTGCTGCTCCATCCTGCGTCCCCATCCTTATGTGCTGCTCCATCCTGCGTCCCCATACTGCCTCTGACTCGCTCGGCGCCGAGTGCTGGGGGGCCTGAGCAGGCGGGGACACCGGCGCACTGTGGGGGTCAGGTGCCGGTATCGCCGCCAGCTCAGGGCCCCCAGCACTTCCTATACTCACCTGTCTGTCCCGTTCCAGCGCTGCGCGCCGCCATCTTCCCGGTCTCCTGGCTGTGACTGTTCAGTCAGAGGGCGGCGCCGGCGCGCATTATGTGCTGCTCCATCCTGCGTCCCCATCCTTATGTGCTGCTCCATCCTGCGTCCCCATCCTTATGTGCTGCTCCATCCTGCGTCCCCATCCTTATGTGCTGCTCCATCCTGCGTCCCCATCCTTATGTGGTGCTCCATCCTGCGTCCCCATCCTTATGTGCTGCTCCATCCTGCGTCCCCATCCTTATGTGCTGCTCCCATCCTGCGTCCCCAATCCTTATGTGCTGCTCCATCCTGCGTCCCCATCCTTATGTGCTGCTCCATCCTGCGTCCCCAATCCTTATGTGCTGCTCCATCCTGCGTCCCCAATCCTTATGTGCTGCTCCATCCTGCGTCCCCATCCTTATGTGCTGCTCCATCCTGCGTCCCCATCCTTATGTGCTGCTCCATCCTGCGTCCCCAATCCTTATGTGCTGCTCCATCCTGCGTCCCCATCCTTATGTGCTGCTCCATCCTGCGTCCCCAATCCTTATGTGCTGCTCCATCCTGCGTCCCCAATCCTTATGTGCTGCTCCATCCTGCGTCCCCAATCCTTATGTGCTGCTCCATCCTGCGTCCCCATCCTTATGTGCTGCTCCATCCTGCGTCCCCAATCCTTATGTGCTGCTCCATCCTGCGTCCCCATCCTTATGTGCTGCTCCATCCTGCGTCCCCATCCTGTCATGTGCTGCTCCCATCCTGCGTCCCCATCCTTATGTGCTGCTCCATCCTGCGTCCCCATCCTTATGTGCTGCTCCATCCTGCGTCCCCAATCCTTATGTGCTGCTCCATCCTGCGTCCCCATCCTTATGTGCTGCTCCATCCTGCGTCCCCATCCTTATGTGCTGCTCAATCCTGCGTCCCCAACCTTATGTGCTGCTCCATCCTGCGTCCCCATCCTTATGTGCTGCTCCATCCTGCGTCCCCATCCTTATGTGCTGCTCCATCCTGCGTCCCCAATCCTTATGTGCTGCTCCATCCTGCGTCCCCATCCTTATGTGCTGCTCCATCTTGCGTCCCCATCCTTATGTGCTGCTCCATCCTGCGTCCCCATCCTTATGTGCTGCTCAATCCTGCGTCCCCATACTGCCTCTGACCCGCTCGGCACCGAGTGCTCGGGGGCCTGAGCAGGCGGGGACACCGGCGCACTGTGGGGGTCAGGTGCCGGTATCGCCGCCATCTCAGGCCCCCCAGCACTTCCTATACTCACCTGTCTGTCCCGTTCCAGCACTGCACGCCTCCATCTTCCCGGTCTCCTGGCTGTGACTGTTCAGTCAGAGGGCGGCGCCGGCGCGCATTAAGCGCGTCACCGCGCCCTCTGAACTGAAGGTCACAGACCGAAGACCGGGAAGATGGCGGCGCTCAGCGATGGAACGGGGACAGGTGAATATAGCTGATACTCACCCTCCTGGCGGTCCCTGCTTCTTTGTTGGAGATCGCGGTGTGCGTTCAGTGTGAACGCACACCGCGATCTCCCGGGAGCGTCACTCTGTGAGGCCCAGACTGCGCCGGCGCTTGCGCCGGCGCAGTCTATAAAGGCTTCGGACAGAGTGACGCTCCCAGCGTTATATTATAGATATATACGCTGCTCAAAAATATAAAGGGAGCACTTAGACAACAGAATATAGCTCCAAGCAAATCAAACTTCTGTGAAATCAAACTGTCCACTTAAGAAGCAACACTGTTTGGCAATAAATTTCACATGCTGTTGTGCAAATAGAATAGACAACAGATGGAAATTATTGGCAGTTATCAAGACACACTCAGTATAGGAGTGGTTCTGCAGGTGGGGACCACAGACTACATCTTAGTACCAATGCTTTCTGTCTGATTTTTTGGACACTTTAGAATGTTGGTTGTGCTTTCACACTAGTGGTAGCATAAGACGGACTCTACAACCCACACAAGTGGATTAGTTAGTGCAGCTCATCCAGGATGGCATATCAATGCGATCTGTGGCAAGAAGGTTTGCTGTGTCTGTCAGGGTAGCATCCAGAGGCTGGAGGCGCTACCAGGAGACAGGCCAGTACACCAGAAGACATGGAGGGGGCTGTAGGAGGGCAACAACCCAGCAGCAGGACTACTACCTCAGACTTTGGGCAAGGAGGAACAGGAGGAGCTCTGACAGAGCCCTGCAAAATTACCTCCAGAAGGCCAAAAATGTGCATGTGTCTGCACAAATGGTTAGAAACCAACTCCATGAGGATGGTCTGAGTGCCCAATGTCCACAGATGAGGGTTGTACTAACAGCCCAACACCGTGCAGGACACTTGGCATTTGCCACAGAACACCAGTATTGGCAAATTTGCCACTGGTCCCCTGTGCTCTTCACAGATGAAAGCAGGTTCACACTGAGCACATGTGACAGAAGTGACAAGAGTCTGGAGATGCCGTGGAGAGCGATCTGCTGCCTGCAACATATTTCAGCATGACCAGTTTGGCAGTGGGCCAGTAATGGTGTGGGTGGCATTTCGTTGGAGGGCCGCAGAGTCCTCCATTTTCTCACCAGAGGTAGCCTGACTGCTAATAGGTACCGAGATGAAATCCTCAGATCCCTTGTGAGACCATATGCTGGTGCGGTTGGCCCTGGGTTCCTCCTAATGCAGGACAATGGCAGACCATGTGGCTGGAGTGTGTCAGCAGTTCTTGCAAGATGAAGGCATTGAAGCTATTGATTGGCCGGTCTGTTCCCCAGACCTGAATCCTATTGAGCACATCTGGGACATCATGTTTCACACCATCCACCAACGTCACGTTGCACCACAGACTGTCTAGGAGTTGGTGGATGCTTTAGTCCAGGTCTGGGAGGAGATCCCTCAGGAGACCATCCGCTGCCTCATCAAGAGCATGCCCAGTCTTTGTAGGGAGGTCATGCAGGCACGTGGAGGCCACACACACTACTGAACATCATTTCCTTGTCTTGAGGCATTTCCACTGAAGTTGGATCAGCCTGTAACTTGATTTTCCACTTTGATTTTGAGCATCATTCCAACTCCAGACTCAAGTGGGATATTGGTTGTGATTTACGTTGATCATTTTTAGGTTTCACTGTTCTCAACACATTTCACTATGTAATGAATAAAGATTTACAACTAGAATATTTCATTCAGTGATTCAGTGATACTTAGGATGTGGGATTTTTGTGTTCCCTTTATTTTTTTGAGCAGTGTATAGATAGATAGATAGATAGATATATCCATATATCTATCCATATAAAATATATATAGATTGATATATCTATAGACAATAGATAGACAATGTATATAGATAGATAGATAGATAGATAGATAATAGATAAATAGATGGATAGATAGGCAGATAGATAGAAAGATACTTTATACATCTCTGTTGGTACCTTTCACACTGGATAACATTTTTTTCTACCTCAGTGAATATGTAGAGCTACATTGCATCTTTGCTTATCTCTTACTGATCTAATCTTTTTTTTGGGAACATTGTAAGTTGCATTTCAGAAATGAAACTAAATTCCGGTTGTCCAATAACAGTGAAAAGTAAAAATGTATATATGAATTTCGTAACACCGTTGATGTATTGAGAAATTGCCATGTCATTTACTGTATACCACATGGCGAATGCATAAACACCAATGTTGTGGAAAACCACTCAAAACACAGGATCTTCATGAAAGTAAAGTTACTTCAAAAGTTTGTGTGACTGCAGACTTAAGGTACCGTCACACTAAGTGACGCTGCATCGATACCAACAATGATGTCGATCGCTGCAGCGTCGCTGTTTGGTCGCTGGAGAGCTGTCACACAGACAGCTCTCCAGTGGCCAACAATCCCGTAGTCCCCGGGTAACCAGGGTAAACATCGGGTTACTAAGCACAGGGCCGCGCTTAGTAACCCGATGTTTACCCTGGTTACCGTTGTAAATGTAAAAAAACAAACACTACATATTTACATTCCTGGTGTCTGGTCATGTCACTCGCCTTCAGCTTCCAGCACTGACTGAGCGCCGGCCGTAAAGTACAGCGGTGACGTCACCGCTGTGCTGTGCTTTACAGCTGACCAGCGCTCACCAGTCAGTGCGGGAAGCTGAAGGCGAGGGACGTGTCCAGACACCGGAATGTAAGTATGTAGTGTTTGTTTTTTTACATTTACAACGGTAACCAGGGTAAACATCGGGTTACTAAGCGCGGCCCTGCGCATAGTAACCCGATGTTTACCCTGGTTACCAGTGATGACATCGCTGAATCGGCATCACACACGCCGATTCAGCGATGTCAGCGGGAGATCCAGCGACAAAATAAAGTTCTGGACTTTCCCCAGCGACCAACGATCTCCCAGCAGGGGCCTGATCGTTGGTCGCTGTCACACATAACAATTTAGTTAACGATATCGTTGCTACGTCACAAAAAGCAACGATATCGTTAACGATATCGTTCAGTGTGACGGTACCTTTATGAATCCTCACAGCATGCACTGTGCACACAAACAGGATTCTCTGGTAATGGTGACAAGAACAGGTAAATTGAATGAGACAGCGCATGTCTGGTCAGAATGTGGTCCGAAGAATGCATATGACATACTTGTAGTCACTTGATCGTCTGGTCTCGCCATCGGCACTAAAGAGTCCTGACAGTACACAATGTGCTCGTTTTGAGGATTAACAAGCCTGTGACTACTGATATTTCTTGAAAAAAAAACAGCCATGATTTTCTACTATCTAACAATTCATTCAAAAGAGGTTTTCACGTATAAGATAAAAAATAACAATTACCCCTTGTATTCAAGCTGTTCATCAGTCACTTGCCCAATTCAGCCAGCCACTGATCTGGCATATGACAGTGGGGGTCAGTGGTTTAATAACATTGTCTATGTTACAGAAGAATTTCCAGTATCCTAGAAAACCTTTTTAAAGAGGTTGTCCCACCAACTAAGTAGATTTTAATTTATATATCTTGGAATAAAAATAAGTTCCACAATTGGATATTTTAAAAATGTTTTCCTGTGCTGAGATAATCTTATACATGTGCCCCTGATGTGTCCTGCGTATTTGACTGAATATGACTGCGCTTGGACATGGTCTGATCATACCATATCTCCTGGGCAGGGCAGGAAAGCACAGGATCACAAATGATTCTATTTGTGAGGCAAAACAATTCACTTGGTTTGTTTTTAGGAAATGTTTTACTGAAAAGAAAGAATCATTTGTAATCCTCTGCTGGGCAATCTGTATACTCTCTTTTATTTCCTCCCCTGCCCAGGAGATGTGGTATGATCAGTCATATCCCTGTATGATCAGACACAGCCATTACACAGTACACAGCAGGGGCACATTTATAAGATTATCTCAGCACAGGAACATTTTTCTTTAAACACATCCAATTGTGGAATTTATTATTATTATTCCAAGATCTTTGCCCATGGGGGAAAACCCTTTAAGTTCACCCTAGTCCACATTCATGCTTGGGTGGCTTGATTAGCAATTTGCATTACTATTTTTTAGCCAAAACCAGACCAATAATATATATATATATTGGAACTTTTCATGCATTCTACTTGTTTTGGATAGCTTGCTGGTTTTGGCATACAATAGTAATGCAAATACAGATCAAATACATATATGAATGACATTTTAAAATCAGGGAAATCAAAAGAATATTAGTGCATTTGCATTTTCCATATTGGTGAATGCATTTTACTGCCAGCATATTATAAGTGTCAATGCAATGACTGTTGGAATATTATCTACGTGTTGCATCAGATGTGACTAAGCCAAAACCTTTCAGCTGAAACAGATTCATTGGGTCCTTGCCCTCCTCACCATAAGGGTTAAAATGTAAATAGAACTCTAATAGATATAATTATACCAATATTAAGAAATAATTGATCCTTAAAAGTGTGTTTTATTAGGTAACTTGTGAAAAAAACTCCATCCATAGGGTATAAATACACAATTAACCTTTAGAAATCCAGTCCTATTATTTTCCAGCATGAGATTTTTGAAGGCAACGAAGCAGCATTTTAAATTGTTTTGCATTTAAATCATTAATTTCCTATCTCCATCCATCATTAACCTAATTGATCTCATTTAAACATGTAGATTGTAGCCTCCCGCTTCATGTTTTAGAACCAATTTTTTTCGTTTCCTATCTTTCGCTTCTTACTTTTCAGTTACAAGCTGTTAGATTGCCATTGATCAAGGAAATTAAATACTCCAATTCAATTTTTAATAAATGTAGAAACAGAATGCATTTTCCAATCAGAGATATAGTAAAACATTTTTTGTAGTAAACAAAGGAATTACAAGTGATTTTTGTCACAATAAGATGTCATTGCAACATAAAGATTTCGCCTCATATTTCCCTTTCAACAAAAAACAACAAATGATACATGACAATTATTTGCCGGTCGAGGTTCTGGTCATAGGATCTTTATAAAAGTAAGAAGAAGACTTGTCTGCTTCAAGACTAAAGAAGAACTTATAGACGTTATATTTGATTAATCTTAAAATAGTTATATGGGACTTTGGTTATTTTTTTGTATGGGACTAAGAAATTACCTGACTGTCTTGCTTTGGCGATGATCTGTTCTGGCTAAGGCAGTGACTTTCCTGAATCAATTGACCTTATATCAACAGAGTAGCTCTTTCTATTCTGGAATACTCTGTTGATGTCATGTGGATTGACAGCCGACTTTCCATAGTTAGGCAGCTTACAATCAGCATGACTTCGGAAGTTATAACCTGTCAACAGAGCAGAGCAGAAGAGAACAAGCTGCTCAGTTGATGTGACATCACCAAAAACAGAAGAATAGCCATCAGGAGTGGTCTTTGATCACTCTGAGGCAGTAGAGATCGCGCCAGGCAGAACTCCCAGGTAGTTGGCAAGTTCCCTTCAAGTCTCGGAGAAGATTAGAACTTACTCTAACTTTTTTGTAACCTAGACCCCTACAATTAAAAACTTCTGACATGTCTCTATGATATATCATTTTTTTATGAAAGTGCAGTTACACTCTAAAGCACTTGTACAAGTTTGGTAAAAAAATATTGTCTTTAATACATGTTGCCCTATAAAGTTGTCATGGTCATTTTGTACTAGGAATTGTCAAGAGGAAGATAAGGATATTTTGAATTGGATTTTTAGAGACAGAGCACATTGTCACTTTATCATAAACCGAATATCATGACAAAATAGGTTTTTATCAATTTCTAGATTTTTTTATTTACCATTATATGATTATCTTCTGGTGTAAAATCCAATTGACTGACTAGTGACAAAAAAGCTAAATATGTATCCATACTAGTAAGTGTTGAAAGAGAGGAATCAATTGAGCATACACAATTTTTCAAGTACCTTTACTATATATGATAATAAAAAAGGCTACTTATGGCTCATGTACATAATTTCTTTAAATAAATTATTGCATTCAATAGTTAGTGGTTTAAAAGATCAAATAATACCATCTCTACATATGTTAAAAAATTTAAAAAATCATTGGAATATTCCCACTTTCTCACCTAACTATATTAAATAAAAAAATAAAGTGGTTTTTAAAGGTCAGATTATTGATGTCCTATATTTAGGATAGGCGGTCAATATCGGACTGAAGCGGGTGTGACTCTTGGCACCCTCGTCAGTAAGCTGTTTAAAGGGGCGACATCAGTTGTAGAGAATTGCAGCCTCTTCTGTAGGGATGAGCGGACCAGTAAATGTTCGGGTTCGTCGAGTTCGACAACTTTTGTCCAAAGTTTGGTTTGTGTAACAAAACTCTACCCGCAGTTGAACCCAGACTCGAAACCCATAGAAGTCAATGAGGATCTAAACTTTGGTGCTGTAAAATGGTTGCAGTAAGGGCTAGGGCTCTCTTTCTCTCTCTCAATTCCTTACGTTAAAATTGACTTCCAGGAAAAGTTTGTGATTGGAGTTCAGCACTAGACACTAGGTGTGCAGTTCGAACCCTGAATTTTACAGTTTGGATTCGTTCATAACTGCACATCTGCTATGCTTGAACAATTGCTATCTAAAAAGTAGTGTCTGTGTTGGGTATTGCAACATTTTTCTATAGCAAGGACATATGCTTTTATAAAGATAAAAGCAGGTAAACAGAGCCTAAGTAGCTGAGGTCGTGAAAGTCGGCCCCCTACTGATGTGATAATCATGGCTTACCCTAAATATAGGTTATCAATATTCAGATCTTGGCAAACCCCTCGTCAACTACACATTGGATCATTGGCCATATTCCTTTGATGTTGCACATACATAAATAGTGACCCTTACAAGTCATCAATTTATGCTGCAAACTGATTAACCAGGAAAAATCCAAAGGTCTTAAATGACTACATGTACAACAGCTTATGGTCATCCAAACTTGGAATTCCATGGTACACCAGATGTTAAGAGACTTTGTCCAAAGTAATTTTCAATTGGTATATACAGCATATACACAGTACATATCACATGCATGCACTATGTGTATGTTTATCATTCCTTTCATTAATTTTATACAAATATTTCATTTTGTTTCATGAATTCTACATTCATATTAAATTGTAAAGTTAGAATTGTGTGAATTAAATACAACCCCGTTCTTTGACTGGACTCTAAAGGTGTTAATTGCTACAATATTAGAAGGAATAAAACATGCAAAGAGAGCAGAAAACTAACTTTCCGGCTCTCTCTGGAAAATTGCTATTCTAAATACAGCAATTTATCACTATTCATTGCAAATTAAGGTTCTGTAACTGATGATTGTGAACTTAGGAGAATAATCGATGAATATTACTTATGTTAAGAAGGCTGGAAATATAGAACTGTCTCGGATTCTAAGACTTTTTGCAATAATATCTTTATATACGGTATATACTTTATGCACTATTTATATTCTACTTAGTATTTATAAATTAAAACTATACCCTCAATTAATTTTCATGAAGCAAATGTGTCTTGCAGCTATTCATCATCAGCTACAGACAACATTACATGCTGGAATTATTTTCAAGGACGTTTTGCAGCAGGTGCATTTTTACATGTTGCGCATTTGCTCTTTTGGCAGAGAGAGGAACCACCATTAAATGACCACTGGGTCGGCTAATGAATGTTATATAACAGTAAATGTTCTCTTTTCAGCACATATGAAAATAAAAATGGTATAAAATATAAAGAAAATGATCAAGGTCAATGTAAATAAATTTGCAATATAGTGAGTAGATAAATATGGAATTATAAGATGATATAAGATGATATGTTGAGTGACTACTTTTTTGCCTCCACAGGACAACAACTACTGTTATATCTTTTGACAAACTAATAGCAAAACACACACTGAAGCAGATGGTCACCCAGTGTCCTAGCTGGAATTTTGGATTACAGAAGTGTTACTATCTGATCAATTATTGTAATATAATGTTAATGATAGAGATTCTTCCAACAGTATGAATGCAAAAATTGAGTAATTAGTGTTGATTAAAAATGTTTAGCTGTCTAACCTTTCCAGCTTCCATTGAATACAATACAACAAGCTGCTTGATGCTGTTAAGAATACATACTGACAAACATGTGCCTTGTCAGCTTAGTCTAAATGCAAATTTAATCTCAATTTTGAATTGGTCATATTAGAAGAATTGGTTTAAATTTTGGAGAAGACAAGAGGAACTAGTGACTGTACCAACAGGGGTAAAGGTGGGCTCGTAGTCTGTATTGACAAGAAGTGGAATTAAACTTTGCAATACAATGTGTTAGAGCTGGCGGAATGCACCGAGTAAATATAGAGATGTTATTTGGTGCGTTCGCAGCCCGGGGTCCACCGTGCAGGAAAAGAACCTGCTGCTGGCAAACAGCGGCACAATATGGCGGTAGAAGCGAACTCTGTTGCTTCACAGAGTCGCTATAAGGAAAGGACTGTGTCCTGTTAAACTCCACAGGAATACACAGTAACTGCTGAGCAGATAGCAGCTTGTGGTCATGCAGTCCAGGAGGCAAACATACAATCTCCTCACCGGAGGAGCCGGTATTCTAGTGGCTTATTTCAGCCGGGGCCCTGTAACCAAACACACAATCTCCTCACCGGAGGTGCCGGTATTCTAGTGGCTTATTTCAGCCGGGTCCCTGAATACACACAAGCGTGACCACACTGGCGCAAAACTCATGTCATGCATTGATACTAGCGCATGGCCGTGCGGCCATGCGAGCCTTATATAGCTGCAGCAAGTAAAAGACCTTCCTAGAAGGACCAATGAGAGACTGCCATACCTGAGCATGTGACCCTAGATCTCCACTGAGAGATCTTACCCTGGGCATGCTCAGTGTGTGAAAAGCAGGAGTTAGTCCTAGCAGCTATAGGACCTTCCTACCATGTGACCCTCGATCTCCACTGAGAGATCTTACTTAGGGCATGCTCAGAATGAGAAAAGCAGGACTTAGTCGCAGAAGCATCTGCTCGCTGCTGCCCAGCACTGACTTCAATGGCAGAAGCAGGAAAGGCAGCAGTAACTCTTTGTACAGAGTGGGACTGAGCAAGACGCTGGGACTGACGTCTCCGCTGAGCAGGCTCAACTGCGGCAGGAGAGGAATGGGAGACCGCAGCGGAGATGGCCCGAGATTCCCCCTGTGCAGAGGCGGGAACTCGACCCCTAACACAATGTACTATAAAACATTCAAGCTGCTAAAGTAAAATGGATAAAAAATAAGCAACAAAAAAACAAACAATTAAAC
Organism: Ranitomeya imitator; assembly: GCF_032444005.1. Classification (NCBI taxonomy): domain Eukaryota; kingdom Metazoa; phylum Chordata; class Amphibia; order Anura; family Dendrobatidae; genus Ranitomeya; species Ranitomeya imitator. The sequence goes on along the minus strand of NC_091284.1, from coordinate 71,416,668 downwards.
TAGTTATACTTTTCTTCTTAGCGCAATCCACGCAATACCTTGAAAATATCTGCAAAGCTACTAACAGTTGTACATATGGAGGCTAATTCATTTATCCTTTTTGGCCATAAAACGGGTATAAATTAAACATGAATTTTTGTTCAAATTGTAGTTGCACAAAAATTGTGCAACTTTTAGCTTTTTTAACACAAGTCCATCAAATTTTAAAAAACAGGTGAAGCTTTCTGGAAGGGGTCTTGGTCTTACGTGGGCCAACAAACTGACTATAATTTATGCACTAGATGTGATACAAAATATAGCATAAATGTATTCAAGAACATGACTGGAGTACTTCTCTGCCAATTAATCAATTTATCTGAAAGATGTGATAAATTAATTAATTAATCAAGATGCAATTGATTTTTTCACTTGAAAGAGATATTAGTCCAGAGGTGAAATGTATTGTTTGAAATAAAAACTGTTCAACTCATCTTGAATCTAATGATTTTTCATTACAGCAGCGCAGACTGATATCGTGTTATTGTCCACATTGGTCAACTATCTTGGAGGAGATCATCCCCTAGACACAAGACTGTGGCTGCTGATATCTTCAGGTGTTCATAGGAGGTGTGCCTGCACACAACCTGCTCAGGTGAGCACCATCCATTTGCTTGCCTTTACACCCAAAATGGTATCACCCAATCGTCTTGTACGCTTTTGTTCCCCTACAGTTTTTTCTATCTAAACTAATCAAAGAAGCACTCTCATCTACGTTTTTCTTCGCTTATTGTATGGAAATCATCATATTAATGTCTTGGCCAAAAGTATGGGCATCCTTGAAATTTTTACAGAAAATTCCGGCTCCAAACAGCTGATGATCAGGAGCACTCCAGGTATCCAGTAAGCGCTGTAGCTATTCAGATAAGCAATTATCCAAAGCTATTCAATCAACACTAATAATTAGCACTGACACTGATGCACCCTAAACCCGCAGGACAGCTTGAATTTCTTTGGAACTTGATTGGGGCTGCTTGCCCACTATACTGACTATCATGTGTTGCCACCCTTCATCAATTTTTCTGTGCCGCTAATATCCAGGGAGATTAGCTACAGTGCCATGGGTGTAAACTTCTTGATTATGTTGTGCTCTAACTTAGCATAGTTTTATACAATTTGTCGATAATTTAATTTTTGTTGTTGGAATATTGACTTTTGTCATTAGAGTTTGGATAACTCAAGATGACCTTTTAGTGACTCACTTCTCTCCAGAGTCTATTTCATATTGACTGGTTCAGCAATAACTTATTAATCATTCCTAAGGACATGCTCTGCATATGAAGAGATAATAAAACAATATAAAGTTTTTAACAGTAGCCATGTTCTGTATAGATGGTGTATCCTCTCCTAGGATCAAGGTCTCCTAGTCCCCCCCAAAAGTCCTGCTGTTGTCCTCACGCTTACTTGACCAAGCAGTTTCGATTTTGCTAGTTGTTTTACTAACTGATGTCATTAGTCACTGATCCGAGAGTTGTCACCCTATAAATTTCCCTTCTGCTCTTCCTACTTATGAAGTCAAACAGAGGCCACTTAACTGCATGTCACCACAAAATTAATGTTCAAGGGCTGAGTGACAAAACTTTATTATCATCATTACAAGGGTACCCTACTAGGAGATATTGTAATGAATTTTCATTATGCTTTGAAAAAAAATAATGTTTTGCATTTGAAGGCAAAATACAAGATACAGTTGAAATGTAATAAAGCCTAAAACAGTAAGAGCTAAAATGTGATGTCACTTGCAGTCACTTTGTGTGACTGCAGACTTATGAATCCCCCCAGCACACCTACTGTGGGGATTTGCCAGTTTCAGACCCCAGTATGAGTTATACATACCCCCGACCAGTTGGCCCGGCCTCGCTTCCATACATTTGTATAGAGCGATGCCGTGCCATCTAGTTGTCCACGTCCACTGGTCAGCCGCATCACTAGAAAGGCACGACCTCGCTCCATACAAGTGTATGGAAGCAAGGCCGCGGCAACTGGTCGGGAGTATGTATAACTCACTGTTTCATACCTGTTATGGCCGGCAATCAGGCAACACAGCATGCAGTAATCAGCACACATACAGAGATCTGGCAATAACCAAAAACAATAGGACGAGCTCTGAGACGTGGAATCTCTGTAGACTGCAGTACCTGATCTATCCTCACACAACTATAAGCAGCAGTGGATTGCGCCTATCACTACCTATGCAACTCGGCACTGCCTGAGGAGCTGACTAGCCTGAAGATAGAAATACAAGCCTGACTTACCTCAGAGAAATACCCCCAAGGAATAGGCAGCCCCCCACATATAATGACTGTTAGCAAGATGAAAAGACAAACGTAGGAATGAAATAGATTCAGCAAAGTGAGGCCCGATATTCTAGACAGAGCGAGGATAGCAAAGAGAACTATGCAGTCTACAAAAAACCCTAAAACGAAAACCACGCAAAGGGGCAAAAAGACCCACCGTGCCGAACTAACAGCACGGCGGTGCACCCCTTTGCTTCTCAGAGCTTCCAGCAAAAGTTAATAGCAAGCTGGACAGAAAAAACAGAAAACAAACTAGAAGCACTTATCTAGCAGAGCAGCAGGCCCAAGGAAAGATGCAGTAGCTCAGATCCAACACTGGAACATTGACAAGGAGCAAGGAAGACAGACTCAGGTGGAGCTAAATAGCAAGGCAGCCAACGAGCTCACCAAAACACCTGAGGGAGGAAGCCCAGAGACTGCAATACCACTTGTGACCACAGAAGTGAACTCAGCCACAGAATTCACAACAGTACCCCCCCCTTGAGGAGGGGTCACCGAACCCTCACCAGAACCCCCAGGCCGACCAGGATGAGCCACATGAAAGGCACGAACAAGATCTGGGGCATGGACATCAGAGGCAAAAACCCAGGAATTATCTTCCTGAGCATAACCCTTCCATTTGACCAGATACTGGAGTTTCCGTCTAGAGACACGAGAATCCAAAATCTTCTCCACAATATACTCCAATTCCCCCTCCACCAAAACAGGGGCAGGAGGCTCCACAGATGGAACCATAGGTGCCACGTATCTCCTCAACAACGACCTATGGAATACATTATGTATGGAAAAGGAGTCTGGGAGGGTCAGACGAAAAGACACCGGATTGAGAATCTCAGAAATCCTATACGGACCAATAAAACGAGGTTTAAATTTAGGAGAGGAAACCTTCATAGGAATATGACGAGAAGATAACCAAACCAGATCCCCAACACGAAGTCGGGGTCCCACACGGCGTCTGCGATTAGCGAAAAGCTGAGCCTTCTCCTGGGACAAGGTCAAATTGTCCACTACCTGAGTCCAGATCTGCTGCAACCTGTCCACCACAGAATCCACACCAGGACAGTCCGAAGACTCAACCTGTCCTGAAGAGAAACGAGGATGGAACCCAGAATTGCAGAAAAATGGAGAGACCAAGGTAGCCGAGCTGGCCCGATTATTAAGGGCGAACTCAGCCAACGGCAAAAATGACACCCAATCATCCTGGTCAGCGGAAACAAAACATCTCAGATATGTTTCCAAGGTCTGATTGGTTCGTTCGGTCTGGCCATTAGTCTGAGGATGGAAGGCCGAGGAGAAAGATAGATCAATGCCCATCCTACCACAAAAGGCTCGCCAGAACCTCGAGACAAACTGGGAACCTCTGTCAGAAACAATATTCTCAGGAATGCCATGTAAACGAACCACATGCTGGAAGAACAAAGGCACCAAATCAGAGGAGGAAGGCAATTTAACCAAGGGCACCAGATGGACCATTTTAGAAAAGCGATCACAGACCACCCAAATGACCGACATTTTTTGAGAAACGGGAAGGTCAGAAATGAAATCCATCGAAATATGTGTCCAAGGCCTCTTCGGGACCGGCAAGGGCAAAAGCAACCCACTGGCACGTGAACAGCAGGGCTTAGCCCTAGCACAAATTCCACAGGACTGCACAAAAGCACGCACATCCCGTGACAGAGATGGCCACCAGAAGGATCTAGCAACCAACTCCCTGGTACCAAAGATTCCTGGATGACCGGCCAGCACCGAACAATGAAGTTCAGAGATAACTTTACTAGTCCACCTATCAGGGACGAACAGTTTCTCGGCCGGACAACGATCAGGTTTATTAGCCTGAAATTTCTGCAACACTCTCCGCAAATCAGGGGAGATGGCAGACACAATGACTCCTTCCTTGAGGATACTCGCCGGCTCAGATAACCCCGGAGAGTCGGGCACAAAACTCCTAGACAGAGCATCCGCCTTCACATTTTTAGAGCCCGGAAGGTATGAAATCACAAAATCAAAACGAGCAAAAAATAACGACCAACGGGCCTGTCTAGGATTCAAGCACTTGGCAGACTCAAGATAAGTAAGGTTCTTATGATCAGTCAAAACCACCACGCGATGCTTAGCACCCTCAAGCCAATGACGCCACTCCTCGAATGCCCACTTCATGGCCAGCAACTCTCGGTTGCCCACATCATAATTACGCTCAGCAGCAGAAAATTTCCTGGAAAAGAAAGCACATGGTTTGAACACTGAGCAACCAGAACCTCTCTGTGACAAAACCGCCCCTGCACCAATCTCAGAAGCATCAACCTCGACCTGGAACGGAAGAGAAACATCAGGTTGACACAACACAGGGGCACAGCAAAAACGACGCTTCAACTCCTGAAAAGCTTCCACGGCAGCAGAAGACCAATTAACCAAATCAGCACCCTTCTTGGTCAAATCGGTCAATGGTCTGGCAATGCTAGAAAAATTACAGATGAAGCGACGATAAAAATTAGCAAAGCCCAGGAATTTCTGCAGACTTTTTAGAGATGTCGGCTGAGTCCAATCCTGAATGGCCTGAACCTTAACCGGATCCATCTCGATAGTAGAAGGGGAAAAGATGAACCCCAAAAATGAAACTTTCTGCACACCGAAGAGACACTTTGATCCCTTCACGAACAAGGAATTAGCACGCAGTACCTGGAAAACCATTCTGACTTGCTTCACATGAGACTCCCAATCATCTGAGAAGATCAAAATGTCATCCAAGTAAACAATCAAGAATTTATCCAGATACTCACGGAAAATGTCATGCATAAAAGACTGAAAAACAGATGGAGCATTGGCAAGTCCGAACGGCATCACCAGATACTCAAAATGACCCTCGGGCGTATTAAATGCCGTTTTCCATTCATCTCCCTGCCTGATTCTCACCAGATTATACGCACCACGAAGATCAATCTTAGTAAACCAACTAGCCCCCTTAATCCGAGCAAACAAGTCAGAAATCAATGGCAAGGGATACTGAAACTTAACAGTGATCTTATTAAGAAGGCGGTAATCAATACACGGTCTTAGCGAACCATCCTTCTTGGCTACAAAAAAGAACCCTGCTCCCAATGGTGACGACGATGGGCGAATATGTCCCTTCTCCAGGGACTCCTTCACATAACTGCGCATAGCGGTGTGTTCAGGTACGGACAAATTAAATAAACGACCCCTAGGGAATTTACTACCAGGAATCAAATCGATAGCACAATCACAACTCCTATGCGGAGGTAGGGCATCAGACTTGGACTCTTCAAATACATCCTGAAAGTCCGACAAGAACTCTGGGATGTCAGAAGGAATGGATGACGAAATAGACAAAAATGGAACATCACCATGTACTCCCTGACAACCCCAGCTGGTCACCGACATAGAGTTCCAATCCAATACTGGATTATGGGTTTGTAGCCATGGCAACCCCAACACGACCACATCATGCAAATTATGCAGTACCAGAAAGCGAATAACTTCCTGATGTGCAGGAGCCATGCACATGGTCAGCTGGGCCCAGTACTGAGGCTTATTCTTGGCCAAAGGTGTAGCATCAATTCCTCTCAACGGAATAGGACACCGCAAAGGCTCCAAGAAAAATCCACAACGTTTAGCATAATCCAAATCCATCAGATTCAGGGCAGCGCCTGAATCCACAAACGCCATGACAGAATACGATGACAAAGAGCACATTAAGGTAATGGACAAAAGGAATTTGGACTGTACAGTACCAATAACGGCAGAGCTATCGAACCGCCTAGTGCGTTTAGGACAATTAGAAATAGCATGAGTAGAATCACCACAATTACATCCTTAAGAGCTTCAGAGAGACCCTTTCTGAACAAAGCCGCTAGTGCAGATTCATTCCACAGAGTGAGTACTGACCACTTCCTAAATTTCTGACAATATACTTCTACATCATCCTGACCCTGGCATAAAGCCAGCAGATTTTTCTCAGCCTGATCCACTGAATTAGGCTCATCGTAAAGCAATCCCAGCGCCTGGAAAAATGCATCAACATTACTTAATGCAGAATCTCCTGGTGCAAGAGAAAACGCCCAGTCCTGTGGGTCGCCGCGCAAAAAAGAAATAATAATCAAAACCTGTTGAATAGGATTACCAGAAGAATGAGGTTTCAAGGCCAAAAATAGCTTACAATTATTTCTGAAGCTCAGGAACTTAGTTCTGTCACCAAAAAACAAATCAGGAATCGGAATTCTTGGTTCTAGCATCGATTTCTGATCAATAGTATCTTGAATCTTTTGTACATTTACAACGAGATTATCCATTGAGGAGCACAGAGCCTGAATATCCATGTCCACAGCTGTGTCCTGAAGCACTCTAATGTCTAGGGGAAAAAAAAGACTGAAGACAGAGCTAAGAAAAAAAAATGATGTCAGGATTTCTTTTTTCCCTCTATTGAGAATCATTGGTGTGGCTCCTTGTACTGTTATGGCCGGCAATCAGGCAACACAGCGTGCAGTAATCAGCGCACATACAGAGATCTGGCAATAACCAAAAACAATAGGACGAGCTCTGAGACGTGGAATCTCTGTAGACTGCAGTACCTGATCTATCCTCACACAACTATAAGCAGCAGTGGATTGCGCCTATCACTACCTATGCAACTCGGCACTGCCTGAGGAGCTGACTAGCCTGAAGATAGAAATACAAGCCTGACTTACCTCAGAGAAATACCCCCAAGGAATAGGCAGCCCCCCACATATAATGACTGTTAGCAAGATGAAAAGACAAACGTAGGAATGAAATAGATTCAGCAAAGTGAGGCCCGATATTCTAGACAGAGCGAGGATAGCAAAGAGAACTATGCAGTCTACAAAAACCCTAAAACGAAAACCACGCAAAGGGGCAAAAAGACCCACCGTGCCGAACTAACAGCACGGCGGTGCACCCCTTTGCTTCTCAGAGCTTCCAGCAAAAGTTAATAGCAAGCTGGACAGAAAAAACAGAAAACAAACTAGAAGCACTTATCTAGCAGAGCAGCAGGCCCAAGGAAAGATGCAGTAGCTCAGATCCAACACTGGAACATTGACAAGGAGCAAGGAAGACAGACTCAGGTGGAGCTAAATAGCAAGGCAGCCAACGAGCTCACCAAAACACCTGAGGGAGGAAGCCCAGAGACTGCAATACCACTTGTGACCACAGAAGTGAACTCAGCCACAGAATTCACAACACATACCCTATGAAACAGTGTGTGCGCTGGTTAAATTCATAAGTCTGCAGTAACAAAAAGTGACTGCAAATTTATCGATTTGGACAGGACAACCCCTATGAATATATAGCGCTTTTAGGATAAAAATTAATAAAAATATTTTGGTACAGCCCTTTCAATCTTCAGACCATGGCTATAATTTTTATCTTTTTATGTGACTCTTACATAAACAACCCATTCTTGTTATGTGTATTACTATGTGTGTACATTAGAGATGCACACAAATTTACACCTAATCTTTAACAATTTTTTTCCAAAATTTTGACTCATAGTGAATCGATTCACCATGAATCACAAGTGCTTCTAAGCCTTTAATGGCCCAGAAAAGATGTGTAACAGTTTGTGGTCTTCTAGGACTATACTAAATCTCTTACAATCTCTTTAACACAAACATAGCTTTAGAAATGTCAAAGTGAAGTTCTTATATCTGGGTCATCAGATGGTAACAGGTGGTAACCAACAGACATTTTAACAACGAACTACACTAATAGAAGTTATAGTTTTTTTCAAATTGTAAAAATATTCCAAAAATGCTTCCTTTTTTGGGGGCAGATGCCTGCCTTGAAGATGTTTATCAACATAGTTATCAGTGAAACAATAAAGAAAATATGGCACTCACCCCTGAAAATGCTGTGCTTAGAGTCCTTTATTCTCTGCGAGCAGCATTCAGATACACATGGAGAGGCGGCAGGGAATGGTCCAAGACTTGGACCCGTTGAAGTGCACAGCGTGAAACGGCCGTTGTCCTTACCGGTTCCCCGCACCCTCTCCTGTTCATTCCCTGCCGCCTCTCCATGTGTATCTGAATGCTGCTCGCAGCGAATAAAGGACTCTAAGCACAGCATTTTCAGGTGTGAGTACCATATTTTCTTTATTGTTTCACTGTCAGTTAAGTCTTCTATCCTCCGTGGATATCCATTGAGCACCACCCCCAGCTGCTTTTTCTGGATAGTGTTTCAGTCTACTCCGCCGCCACTTATTCAAACACCTGTGAAAATTTGCTGACCTAGTGCCGCACGGCTCCCATTTTCTTGGTTTGGTTTATGTCGTAATCAACATAGTTATCCCTTTATTAGGATCAGCACCATAATTGCTGTTTTCACAATAGAAACTATGACTTTTTATCAAAGCCAAAAGTGCATCTTATGGCCCAGTGCGTCTTACAGTCCGCAAACTACATTTTTGTAAAAATAAAAATGCATTTTTCTCTTTTTTAAAACATTATTCTAACCCTCTTGACAAAAGGGCCATAACGAAAAATAATATGTTAGTTGGAAGGCACTTGCTTGGACAGGAAAATACTGTAACAGCCGACAGTATTGTTGTGGCATATACAGTTTTCAAATTAGACCAGTAAAACAGAAAAGAAAACAATTAATTATGCAACTAGAAGAGCACATTCTTCAATTTCACCAGGACAAGCAAATTTGATGACATTTGACATGAATTTTATTAAAATCAAATCACTCATCTTTAGTACACAATTGTTAAACCCATAAGAAAAAAGAAAAAAAAAAACAAATGCTTAGTTGCCTGGAAAATAAAGTAATAGTGAAGACTTAGAAAATATATGGAAACATTAGATATCTGGTTTATTGAGCTCTTCTGAATCAGTATTTTAGAATATTTTCTAAGTATTATATATTATAAAATATAAATATCTCCTAAGTATAATTTGACTTCAGAAGCTTCTTTGTATGGCTTTTTAATTGATAATGTTCATCATTATTTTAAGCATCATTAGCTCTAGATCAGCTTTATGTATTATAAAACACATTGCTTCAATTATTCTCTTTGGAATCAAAGAATGTGAAAGCTTTACTTGAAGTTTACAGAACCAATAAGACAAATTTATGTCAAAATGATAAGAATAAATGAAAAATGTTTAATCCCTTACAGACACATACCGGTACGTCATATGCAGGCTCTCTGACTTTGATGCAGGCTCGCACTCCAAGCCCGCATCTTTCTCAGCACATGACAGCTAACTTAATCAGTCATCATCTGCCTCTAACAGCTATGGGTGGAGGAGAGCTCTGCCCACGGGTGGTAACCTGTTAAATCCCACTGTCAATCTCTGATAGGGACACTTAACAACAAGGGACACGTCAGTCCTGGCTCTCATGACCATGACTAAGACATGATCGCTAGGTACTGATGGGTTGTCATCACAACCGGTGGTCTGCTAAAGATCCCCGTGCCTGTCAATACCATCCCCCTTTGAAAGCCAGCCCGTGGTCGACGTTCATAGGAGAGCATGATTCTCTGTGTACATTGCAGTGCTGATGCACAACCATGTACAGCATATGTGATTTGACGATAACAGCTTCAACTCCTACTGAATACAATAAAAAGCTAAAAAAAAACTATTTTAAAATTTGTAAACACTAAAAACACAAATCCCTACCTTTTTGCCCCATTAAAAATAAAATAATGCATTATTTTTAAAGTACAAATATATGATTTTGCTACAATTGTAAAAGTCTGATCTATCAAAATATCAATTAAATTAATCTGATTGATAAATGGCGCAATGAGAAAAGAAATTGAAACTCCAGAATTATATCTTTTTTTACTGTCACAATATTACAATAAGAGGCGGAAAAAAAAAACATTGTATCTACCCCAAAATGATATCAGTCAGCTCAGGGTGCAAAAAATAAGACCTCACACTACCTCATATCCCCAAAAAATGAAAACCTTACAGGTCTCGGAAAATGGTGAAACAAGATTGCTATTTTTTTTCACCACATAAATAAAATATGTATGGTTTGGTGTCTTCATACTCATCCTGACCTAGAGAGTCATATTGTCATGTCAATACTACCAAAAATGAATATGATTAAAAAACATTGTAAAATTGCACCTTTTTTTGGCAATTTCAACGTTCTTGGAATATTTTCCTGCTTTCTAATGTAGTACATGATAAAATTAATGGTGTAATTCAAAAGTACAACTTTTTGCGCAAAAAAACATGCCCTCATATGAGTATAGCTACAAATTGTTATAATCTCTATAATGAGTTAATTATGCAGAACATGCTAAATAAACACCCCCACAGAGCCCTGTGAGTGATGCCCCACTAGCATAGACCATAAAAAATCACTATCTAAAAAGGCCAATTTCTCCTGAACTGTATGGTAGATTTTCTATTTTTTTTTTAAGAGGAATACTCCGGGGCGCAGAAAAAAAATTAAGCATTAAATCTGGCCACTTTTGACATGATGACAGGCCCTCTTTAATTCTATTGGCTAAGTTTGAAGCCTTTGGGCCCCAAGGCTAAGTCTGTAAAGGAGAATCTATCTATCTCATCTATCTATCTGAATATGAAGGTTGATATGCTAACTTAAAGAGTAAACAAATGTTTGAAAACAATTTTATATTTTTTGTTCTTTTAATTGTCAGAAGATCAGTCAGGATCCAGGTTCAGAGGCCCCATTAAATGCTCAAAAACTCCTGGGGAATGCAAAATTTAGGAGAGATCCTGCCTGAATGTGGACATTGAATTCATAGTCCACTTAGTGTGCACGCTCAGGCAGGGGCTGTGTGCTTATGTTTCACGGGCTGCAAGCTTCTGGGGTGTTGTTTGACAAAATTGGGGATGTCCTGAAGACCCAGACTTCAAAATATCTGTTGGCAATGAAAGTTCCAAGGTAAGAAATTTTGTATTATAAACGCACTAAATTATTGACATTTTTAAACTAGAGAGAGGATGGTGGATGGAGATCAAGATGGAGGATAAAGAGGAAAAAGTCTCTGCACGGTCAGTTTGTCCCTTTCATCTCCATATATTGATCTACTGCATAAAACTGGAGAAAAAAAACAAAGCAAATGATTCTGGTTAATAAAATTCTATTTAAAATATAAATGATTCCAAAACAGGGGTATCTAATTAAAATGAGCAATTAATTAGTGTACAAAAGGTATCTCCTTTTGTAGGACCCGATGAGGTCAATGCAATACACAGACACCCTCAGGCTTACTGCAATACTCCATTTCTCCTGTAGAGGTGCTGTAAGAAAAATATAATCCTTGCAACTGAATTTCTGAGTGTTCCTGAAAGGTGATCGCAAAGGATCTAAGCCCTCCAAGTCATTTTATATACAGGTCACTTTTTTCCCATGTGCTCAGTGGAAAGTAATTACTTTTATAGTAGTCCTTGCTACCATATTCTGAGTTAAGTTCTACTTAAAGCACTGAAACATATTGTTACAGCTACGATATAAATTAGCCTTACTTTCTGTGCTCAGCTAAAAGCTATTTTATGTTTCAAAATACACTTTCAAGCAGCAGAGTGGGGCATAAATCAACTATAAAAAAGCATCACAAATTTCTGTTGGAATTACAGATATGCCTTCACTGCTCTTTCAAAAGCTTGATTACATAGAGAATAATGGGCAAATAACTGTATGTTATAGAGTTTCTCGCGCACACCATCCAAATGTGTGATGACCCATATGCTTGAGAAATAAATGATGTCAAAGGGTATTTAGCCCTATCGATGCTGAAAAGGCCTTTAATACAACAACACAATGACCTGCAATGCATTGTAGACCTCCCTTGCAATGAAAAATTACTAGCGAAACTGATTGTGACTGTTCCCTTATTGTTTATGCTTGGAGCACCTTGGAGATAAGGACAGAGCTAGAACAGAAGTTGAGTCAGGATCAGCTAAGTAGTCATGTAGACAGCATTAGAATTTTATAAACTGATTGACAGATCAATAATTTGTATAAAGTTGAAAATAAAATACTGTCTCTCAATGACATTTATGGGAAATCCCATCTTAGATATTCAAGGCATATCTACTGGTACTGGTCCAAGCTCAGCACCATTGCTTTGTCTTTCTATTACTCAGACATGGGACACATTAAAGACCTTGGGAAAAGCACACATTTTTAATTGCAGAGCAGGAGTCAATGGACCCCCATACTTCCAATAAGGGGTAAATCTATACAGTATGTATTCCAGATTTCAGACATATCTTTTCGAAATGCCAGAAAATTTATTATGAAAAAGATCTTTAAGAAAAACAAAATAAGAACCTATGGTGAGTGGGTATTAGTAGAGGGCCTAATCTACAACACTTTAGGACAACAAACGTTTTTAAAGTCATAGACAACAATAAAATATTAACCATAAAATCAATATTAAAAGTCTTCATTTAAGTCAGTAACAGCATGTCTCACAGGTATTTAACAGCCACAACACATGTAGGGATTGCCTGTTTGTTAAGCAATCTCTACATGTGTTGCGACTGTCGAACAGCTGTGAGACATACAGCCACCATGACTCGAGCATAGTTTCAAGCATGCTGAAGATACTCTATTAGCATTCAAGTGTGCTCAGATAGCACCATATCCAAGGACACTCATGCATCACTAATGACTAGTGTTGAGCATTCCGATACCGCAAGTATCGGGTATCGGCCGATACTTGCGGTATCGGAATTCCGATACCGAGTTCCGATACTTTTGTGGTATAGGGAATCAGTATTGGATCCATAGTGATGTGTAAAATAAAGAATTAAAATAAAAAATATTGATATATTCACCTCTCCGGCGGCCCCTGGACATCACCGCGGGTAACCGGCAGGCTTCTTTGTTTAAAATGAGCGCGTTTAGGACCTGAGAATGACGTCGCGGCTTCTGATTGGTCGCGTGCCGCTCATGTGACCGCCACGCGACCAATCAGAAGCCGCGACGTCATTCTCAGGCACTAAACTCCTCATTCTAGGAATGTAGGACCTGCGAATGACGTCACGGCTTCTGATTGGTCGCGTGGCGGTCACATGAGCGGCACGCGACCAATCAGAAGCTGCGACGTCATTCTCAGGTCCTAAACGCGCTCATTTTAAACAAAGAAGCCTGCCGGTTACCCGCGGTGATGTCCAGGGGCCGCCGGAGAGGTGAATATATCAATATTTTTTATTTTAATTCTTTATTTTACACATTAATATGGATCCCAAGGCCTGAATGAGAGTTTCCTCTCCTTCAGACCCTGGGAACCATCAGGATATCTTCCGATACTTGGTGTCCCATTGACTTGTATTGGTATCGGATATTGGTATCGGCGATATCCGATACTTTTCGGGTATCGGCCGATACTATCCGATACCGATACTTTCAAGTATCGGACGGTATCGCTCAACACTACTAATGACGATTCTCTCTCCTCCCACCACATGATACTTACAATACCCGAAAGATGACTCCCAGTCCCAACATCGTGACACGTGGCACCTTAGTTTAGGGGTGTGAAATTCACTTAGATTTCAGCGCACCTCGTGGATGGACAAAAGACCAAAGGTTCAGTTGCCCTGCACCTGGGCTGCGCTGGTACGCATGTCACAATGTGGCACCCCTAGGGGTATTTGCCACAAAAATAGTTACTGACAGTAAATGCAAATACTAAAATAGCAAGACTGCACTACCACCTCCGGCCAGAAGGGGGAGCTCCAGAGACTCCCCTTGATCCATTCTGGTCTGAGAGAAGAACTGGCAGTTGGGCTAAGGAGCTGAAAGTGAGAGGTCATACAGTTGAATCTCTAACAGCCCTGTGACTGTTACCAGGCCTAAATCACCGGCCTGAGGAGAAGAGGGATAGAGAAAAAGGACATTGTGAGAACCGGGTAGCATTAATCACTACCCAGAACAGGCGCAAAGACGGATACCGGATCCGTGGCTGTATTCATTACATATAATACAGCAACCGGAAAAACGTGAGGTGATATCAGCTTCACTAGGGTCGGACGCAGCAACAGACACAGAGTTCAGCGGTACTCCTGGAGGGGGTAAGCCGATAAAAGGACTTGGGTTGCCCGTCGAACCAGGACCCGGAGGGGACAGATTGGGCCGGCAGCCAGTTCACATACAGCAGCAGGGCCACACAGATATTGCGCACAATAAGAGGCGAAGACCCCGGCAGGGTCAAAGTAACTCAGAGTTCCCATACAGACTCCGGTGACAGGACTGGTTGTAAATCCTTTTTTGTTAAAGTAAACTGGTTAAACGTTTCAGTGCCTCAGTCTTTCATTTGGACAATAGCCATCTATCCAGGATTGGGATCATCACCGCTGGGAGAACCTGCTGCTGATCAAGTAAGTGCCTGTTCCCTCACGATACCCTTTGCACTGTGCATTGCCTGAGGCCACAGCACCGGGTCAAGCCACCCGTGACACCCCCCTCAACAGACAGACCCCATTGGTCCGGTGCTGGGTACCCCGGTCTCTTGGGCGTCACAATTGGCGTCACGAACAGGATCTAGCCAGCCCGTATACCGGGTATTGTGTGCCGTGATTGGAGCCCAAAACTGTGAAAACTGGGATGAAAAATCTTGAAAATTGACTTTATTAAAGAAAAATCCATTCCCCATTGAAAACTATTGAAAGTGACTTTTCCCCATTGGTTATAATGGAGTAAAGATGGCCGCCATCCCCTGAGGTAATCACTTCATAACCGTTAGGCACGAAACTGTTAATTGAGCTACGCCATCACCTGAGCCCCAGTCTAACTGAAAAACTTCAGAATCCGCCATTACAGAGCGCGGTGGGTGGGAGCAGCAGGGGGCGTGTCATTGTGGGCGGCACCAAGCTGAGCGCTCTGACATCAGAGCAAGGGGAAAATCGATCCTGCTGCACAGCGGAACGAATCTACACTATCCCGACGGAAGCGGAGGACCGGAAGGGTCCGGATTAACTAAGGGGGCACAGTATGTCGCAGCACGGAGACGCCGCAGCACTCGGCAACGCTAATGCAGCTGAAAGACAGAGTGTCAATAGAGAGTCCGGCAGCACAGCGGTGCAAGGAGTGGCGCCCATCATGCCGGTGCTGATGCCATATACCCCGGGTGGCCCATGGCTTCCAATGTATGAAGGTGAGCCTAATACCCTTGACGATTTCAGAGAAAAGATGCTGGCCCATTTTGACATGTTCCCTGTGGGTGAAGTTCAGCGTGTTAGTCTCCTGATGATGCAGTTAAGTGGCCATGCTAAGCGAGAAGTCACAGCATGGGCAGCTGATCTAAAAGGCACTGTTGAACGCATATTTGCTGGATTAAAAGCTACATTTGAAACCACTGCCAGCAGCAAAGCTAAAGTACGATTCTTTAATTGCAAACAAAAAGTTAATGAGGGCGTGAGAGACTTTGCCTTAAACCTGCAGGAAGCCCTTAAATCACTTACACTGGCTGAACCCATTTTTAACACCGGAGCGGATAAACTGCTAAGAGATCAATTTATTGAGGGACTCTACACCCCTTCTCACCGGGGGCATGTGAGCATGCTTGTTTTTAAGAACCCTGAATTGACATTTGCCCAATTAAAGGAGAGCGTTATACGTCTCCAGCTGGCAGAGGCACCTCGGGATCAGGATCCTGCGCAACTCATGGCAGAGGCTCCTCAACAACATGGAGTACCAGTGACATCAGCTATGTCCGGGGCCATTGCTAAGCCCCTGGGGCCCAGTACTGATGAGGCTCTTCAAAAAAAGCTTGACTCTTTAACTGATGTTGTTGCTTCAATGGCTAAAACCATGCAAGAGATGAGAGGACCCAAGATGGAGTTGTCAAACCGTAGAGAAGGTGTTCCATGGATGAGACCCCGGAGATACCCGACATGGAGAGGACGACCCCGCGACCGCTACCAACCGGATGGACAGCCCATTTGCCGCCGTTGCCAGCAGCCAGGCCACTTTGCACGAGATTGTGATTTAAACGGGAATCCCCTGGGAATGCGGGCCGCTTCGCAGGAATGAACTTTCAAGGCCCAACACCCTGGCACGACAGGTACATCGGAGGACGACCCATTATCCCTATCTTGCTGGACGGAATGCCCCTCAATGCTTTGCTGGACACAGGTTCCCAGATTTCATCTATACCGTATATCCTTTATAAGAGGTACTGGGCTGATGCAGATATTGATAAAGGGCCCTCTGATGTTGAACTAGATATATGGGCCAGTAATGGTAAGTTGGTACCGAAACTAGGATTCAGGGAGATGACCATAAAGATTGGTAAAGTAGAATTGAAGAAACAGGGTATAATTGTTGTTGATGTTGACCGGCGGAACTGTGAACCAACTGTATTGATAGGAATGAATGTGTTAGAGAACTGCTTTTCCGAAGTCATTTCTGTCTTACAGCAAATTGCTGAAACTGCCCAATCCTGCCAGCAGAGAGTTCTCTGGAGGGAAATAAAAGTATTGATGTTAAGGCAACAGGTAGAAGTTGCAGGTGGAGAAATCGGCAGTGTGAGGGTAAGTGATCCAACATCTATTGTAATCCCACCAAAAACAGAAATGCTGGTATGGTGTAGAGCAGCCATTGGTACTAAGGGACGAGATTATCAAGCCTTAATAGAACCAGTGTACACCGACAGCAGGCCCACTATACTCACAGCACGAGGGATAGTCGAGGTACACCGGGGACGAGTGCCGGTACGACTTTTGAACTGTGGAGAGGAAGAGGTCACTTTGCCAAGGTATGCTACAATGGCAAAGCTATATACTGTTGACAACAATGCCATCACAACCATTGAGCCCTTAGAACCAACCTGTCAGGTGGAAGGCAATGGCTCAGATGGAGAAATGGAGGATTGGTGCCAACAGCTACACGTGGGCATAAATTCAACACCTACCCATCAAAAACAAGGGGTGTATAGGCTAGTGACGGAATATGAACAAGTCTTCAGTAAACACCCATTGGACTTCGGACGGATAGAAGGGGTAGAACACACAATCCCCACCAGTGACCATCCCCCAATAAAAGAAAGATATAGACCCATACCGCCCGCTCACTATCAATGTGCAAAAGATATGCTGAGGGAGATGAAACAGGCCGGGGTAATAGGAGACAGCTGTAGCCCCTGGGCGGCCCCTCTAGTGATTGTCAAAAAAAAAGGACGGAACCATGAGAATGTGCGTAGACTACCGGAAGATTAATAACATCACCCATAAAGACGCCTACCCCTTGCCTAGGATAGAAGAGTCCTTAACTGCTTTGAAATCTGCTAATTATTTTTCCACCTTAGACTTAACAAGCGGGTATTGGCAAGTCCCTGTGGCTGAGCGAGATAAGGAAAAGACGGCATTCACCACACCAATGGGTCTATGTGAATTTAATCGCATGCCGTTCGGACTCTGCAACGCATCCGGTACCTTCCAGCGGCTGATGGAATGCTGCCTCGGACACAAGAACTTCGAGACCGTCCTCCTGTACCTAGATGATGTGATCGTCTACTCAAAGACTTACGAACAACACTTAATAGACCTGGCAGAAGTGTTCGAAGCTTTATCCAGGTATGGCATGAAAGTCAAGCCATCCAAATGTCACCTTCTCAAGCCAAAGGTACAGTACCTGGGACACATCGTGAGTTCGGAGGGAGTAGCACCGGATCCCGAGAAAATAAGCGCCATAAGGGATTGGCCAAGACCTACCAGCGCAAAAGAAGTGAGACAATTCCTGGGATTGGTGGGTTACTATCGCAGATTTATAAAAGGATTTACCAAGTTGGCAGCACCCTTGCAAGACACCTTGGTAGGGCAGACGAAGAAACCTTCAAACCGAAACCCTCCTTTTCAGTGGAACGACGAAAGGGAAGACTCCTTTGAACAACTAAAGAAGGCACTAACCGGAGAAGAGGTTCTGGCATACCCAGATTACCATCAACCTTTCATCCTCTACACCGATGCCAGTAATGTGGGACTAGGAGCGGTGCTGTCACAAAAGCAAGAAGGTCGGGAGAAAATCATCGCCTTTGCAAGTAGAAAGCTCCGGCCTACTGAAAGAAATTCAGAAAATTACAGCTCCTTCAAATTGGAACTACTGGCAGTAGTTTGGGCTGTGACTGAACGTTTCAAACACTATCTGGCCGCTGCAGAATTTATTGTCTATACTGACAACAATCCGTTGACCCACCTGGACACAGCCAAATTAGGTGCGTTAGAACAGCGATGGATAGCCCAGTTATCTAATTACAACTTCAAGATCAAGTATCGAGCAGGTCGCAAGAATGGAAATGCCGATGCCCTATCCCGGATGCCACACTTGAGAGATGTAGAAGAAGAAATGGGGGAGCTTGAAGAAATTGAACTACCAGCCTTCCATCATCCCAAGGCAAAACATCATCAGTCAAGTACCTATCAGAAACAACAAGAGGTGAATTTAAATCCGTTAGCACACCATAGATGGGCTGACACCCAAGACAGCAATCCGGCTGTGAAGTTGGTGAAGGAACTGTTAACTGAGCAAAGTGCATATCCCGATGAGGATGCCCCAGAAGAGACGCATCAACTCTGGAAAGAGAGAGGCAAAATGTTCCTGTATCAAGGGAAGCTCTGTAGAAGGTACACCAATCCGAAAACACATGAATTGGTTTGGCAGATTATCGTGCCTAAACAAGATGTCAAGATGGTCCTCGAAGCTTACCATAATGGTGCTGGTCACTTCGGTTGGAAAAAGTTAGAAGTACTTCTAAGAGAAAGATTTTATTGGGTCGGGATGAGAAAATCAATCGAACAGTGGTGCAGAAATTGTGGCCCGTGCAAAATCAGAAGAAACGATCAAAAGAACCAAAGAGCACCACTGCAGCCCATAATCACCAAACAACCACTTGAACTTGTAGCCATGGACCACGTGAAGTTGACACCAAGCCGGTCTGGCTATGTCTATGCCTTGACCATCGTGGACCATTAGTCACGCTTCTTGGTAGTAGTACCCGTAAAAGATCTGACAGCAAAAACAGCAGCCAAAGCATTCCAAACATACTTTTGTAGACCCCATGGATATCCGGAACAGGTTCTCACCGACCAAGGTACAGCCTTTGAATCAGAGATCTTCAGAGAATTCTGTAATATGTATGGTTGCAAAAAGATCCGGACGACGGCCTATCATCCACAAACAAACGGCTTATGCGAGAAGATGAACCATATTGTAATAGAACTACTAAAGACTTTACCTGAGGCAGAAAGGAATCAATGGCCAGAGAAATTGCCTGACTTGGTGGATCTGTATAATCATGTCCCGGTGAGTTCCACCAATTGCACCCCAGCTTACCTTATGCGTGCAAGACCCGGCCAATTACCAATCGATCTAGAAATGGGAATTCTGAAACCAGACGCAGAAGTCCAAGACTCCAATTGGGATATCATACGGCAAAAGCAGTATCGCCAAGTGCAAGAGAGTGTGGAAAGAAGCCTTCAGCAAACTAGAGAAAGACAAGAGCGAACTTTCAACCAGAATGCTCTAGCGACCCCATTAAGACCAGGTGACCAAGTGCTCAAGAGAAATCGTCGAACCAATAAACTGGACAATCAGTGGGAAGCCGTACCCTACACAGTTTTACCAACAAGAGAGGATAATCCTAAAATGTGTCTCATTAGCAAAAACGGAGGCTTAACATCTGTACTAGTGTCAAGAGACAATCTTAAATTATGTCCGGAAGCATTGAAAGAGCCAGACGTTGTCCAGCCAGAACCAGAAGTTATTCAACCCATACAGGTTCAACCAGTAAAGGAAAAAGAAGAGGAAGTGTATCACACCTGTATAGGAGACTTTCCCAAAACCCTACTAACATACCATGGTGCAGTAGTGGTTCCCATGGTGGCCTTTTACCCAACACCAAACCCAATACCAGAAGTCCCAAGACAGGAAGAGGCTGACCCCGTACTACAGGAGGTTCCAGGCCAGGAAGAACAGATTCCTGGTCAGAGTAATCCCATTCACGGTGGACTTGCCAACTCCATAGTCGTGGAATTATCTTTAGCAGAGCGGGCAGATACTACATCCGCAGTAGACAGTAGTACACCACATGAAGAGACACCGCTATTACGTAGATCACAGCGTAGTACCCAGGGTCAATTACCGGCCAGGTATGCAGATTACCAACTATAAAGCTCATAATGTGAATTGTATATATGTTATGCCGTATATAGTTAAACAGAAAATGTAGTATAGTCATTGTTATCAGTCTGCAACGTTTAAGCCCAGTGCCTACAGAGACTTGTCTGTATGAACTTCTTGCATATTCTTGAACTTTTTATCAGCCCGGAGGCACTAAATCAAAGCTCCGGAAAGACTGCTTTTTGAACTTTGCTCCTCGCTCTTTTTGAACTTTCTTTAGACTTTATATTGATAACTCCGTTGGAAAAATGGAACTAAATTCCTGGACACAAAGTGCAGTGCCTTTCCTAGTACCTTCAAGGATAGCACTGTATTAATGGACGCTATTTGAAGTGACTTTGTACAGAACTATATTTTTGTTTCCTCGAGTGGTTTTTGTAACTTTTCATTTTTAAGACTCTGTACATATTAATTGTTATTTCAAAATGTTATTGTCCCACAGTCCCGGAGTACTGTTCTTAACTAAGGGGGAATGTGGCACCCCTAGGGGTATTTGCCACAAAAATAGTTACTGACAGTAAATGCAAATACTAAAATAGCAAGACTGCACTACCACCTCCGGCCAGAAGGGGGAGCTCCAGAGACTCCCCTTGATCCATTCTGGTCTGAGAGAAGAACTGGCAGTTGGGCTAAGGAGCTGAAAGTGAGAGGTCATACAGTTGAATCTCTAACAGCCCTGTGACTGTTACCAGGCCTAAATCACCGGCCTGAGGAGAAGAGGGATAGAGAAAAAGGACATTGTGAGAACCGGGTAGCATTAATCACTACCCAGAACAGGCGCAAAGACGGATACCGGATCCGTGGCTGTATTCATTACATATAATACAGCAACCGGAAAAACGTGAGGTGATATCAGCTTCACTAGGGTCGGACGCAGCAACAGACACAGAGTTCAGCGGTACTCCTGGAGGGGGTAAGCCGATAAAAGGACTTGGGTTGCCCGTCGAACCAGGACCCGGAGGGGACAGATTGGGCCGGCAGCCAGTTCACATACAGCAGCAGGGCCACACAGATATTGCGTACAATAAGAGGCGAAGACCCCGGCAGGGTCAAAGTAACTCAGAGTTCCCATACAGACTCCGGTGACAGGACTGGTTGTAAATCCTTTTTTGTTAAAGTAAACTGGTTAAACGTTTCAGTGCCTCAGTCTTTCATTTGGACAATAGCCATCTATCCAGGATTGGGATCATCACCGCTGAGAGAACCTGCTGCTGATCAAGTAAGTGCCTGTTCCCTCACGATACCCTTTACACTGTGCATTGCCTGAGGCCACAGCACCGGGTCAAGCCACCCGTGACACCCCCCTCAACAGACAGACCCCATTGGTCCGGTGCTGGGTACCCCGGTCTCTTGGGCGTCACAACAACCTCCCAATAAGTTAACTATTTGACTTAGCAATGTTTTCTGCCAGATACACAGCTCGGGCATCACTTCTAACATCTCACAGACCTGCACTGACAGACCATAATTCTCTGCAACCTGTCCTTGGTTACCCCTAATTGCTATTTCCCACACTCTCCCTCTTTAAATACTGTCATACTGTGGACTGTTGCTTATGCACTACCAATTGCCTTATTTAACTGGGCCACCACTCTTCCTCTGGTGGTGTCTTCTGATTTTACTGCTCTGCTTTAAAACCTTCCCACGTGCTTCCTCTCTTCACTTAGCCTACCAATGCCCAATATTGCCATTTCCGTGTGTGGTTCTGCCTTTACTCCCCAGGAATATGCCCGCTGTCATAGGGTCATACTTGATTTAGATCTTTCATTTACCCCCCATATCCAATCACTGGCTCGCAGTTGTCATCTACACCTCATTAACATTTCTAGAATTCGACCTTTTCTTACTTTAGACTCTGCAAAAGCTGCTACTGTAGCTCTTATTCATACTCGTCTGGACTATTGTAACGCTCTACTAATTGGTCTCGC
The DNA here is from genome assembly GCF_032444005.1 of Ranitomeya imitator. Classification (NCBI taxonomy): domain Eukaryota; kingdom Metazoa; phylum Chordata; class Amphibia; order Anura; family Dendrobatidae; genus Ranitomeya; species Ranitomeya imitator. The sequence continues at coordinate 71,394,263 of NC_091284.1, read as the reverse complement.
TCTTACTAAACTCTCCCCTCGCCAATCCTCCTAAATGCAGCAGCCAGGATTGCTCTCCAACCACTACACAGATGCCTCTACCCTGTGTCATTGAACTGGTCATCCATCCACTCCAGAGTTAAATATAAACTCATCACTCTCACCCACAAAGTGTTCCATGGTTCAGTACCATCCTTCATCTCCTCCATTGTCTCAGTCTACCACTCTTCCCATGCCCTCCATTCTGCTAATGACCTAAGAATAACATCCTCATTAATCTGAACTGTGCTATGAATTTACTATCTACATGAAAGACAGATATTGAATCTTTTCACATAAAAGTATATATTAATCTACTCAACTCCCTCTGTTCTATTACATGGTGCCTGCAGATTGGAGAGTATTTGTATGGTTACATGTTCCGTGTAAATGATTACATAAGATGTCAAATCTGGCAGGGGTTACTCTGTAGAAGCTCTGTTTGCAACTGCCCATTATTGCTGTAGTAAAGTGACCAACAGTGGTAGTCATGACTGAGCTGCTGTCAGGTTACTTTCTGGCACTTTACAGGACAACTGTGCTCTCTGGTGTTGGGTGAATCACAGCCAATTGTAGACAGCAGGCCTCCATTATCTCCAGGCAACCATCTTCAGGAACCACCACACATAACTCTGGGGACACCAAGATCAATGCAACGAGTACATATTTACTGGTCCACTCAAGTTCATCAGGTTGTAACATTTGGGAAAGAGCATAACACTTATTGCACCTTAATTTCTTAGCACAAGACATCTTCAGCACTACCAGGCTTTCCTCATTGACTATCCTTAAGCCCACTGACTCTATCAGCCCCAAGAATTTCCTGTACAGTTCCAGGATAAGCAACCTGCCCTTCACATGGTTCTGTGTCCATCTTCCCCTGTGCACCAGAGGGTATGGTACTCCCATCAGCACCCACACTGAGCTTTGGGCTCCTGACAATGCCGGAATATCTACAAAAATATCAGTATGGCTTCCATTGCCTTGAACCACTGGTACATGCTGGCCCTAGCAGCTCACTGCACCTGAACTTGACCTTGTCACTGTACTTTCCTTTCTGAGACACTACCAGGAAGTGTTGGCTTTCACTAGCACCTCACCCCAATCATTAACTGAATCTTAATGATCTATTAATCTATGCTGCTCACTACCATATGGCAGTCTATTGCAATATACACCAAAATCACAGTACATAGTTCACATTTCACATGACATCATCTACATTACACAATTATTGTCTTCAGGGACAGGAAAATGGCAATACAGTCCACACTCTTACACTGTGATGCACTAATATTCAAGGAATCAAGTCAATTACTAAGCAGTGTTAAATATATATATATATATATATATTCATACTACTAGAAATTGCACATATTCTTTGTTCATTCCCCACCCACATACCAAGACAAAGAACTCAATATCTATCTGTTTTCATGGGCCATATGTTCATTCCACTAAAATATGTTCCATTTCTACAAAGTCCAGAAATCCTAGTATATCTTTCTTAATTTTCATACCAAAGAAGAATTATGTTCATTCTTTGTGTTCTTTCTTTTTAGTCCTGTATGTCTCATATAAATGTACAATGCTATTATTATTCCTGTAAATCAATAACATAGTACTGGTGTGAAAGTCATTTTACTACTGCTGCTGTAATTGTATAACAGTAGGCACACTGTCACACTTCTAAGTAACATCGAAATTGAGTGAAAATATGTCAATCTGTTCAGGTTTTCTTGCTAATTTCCTCCTGCAATGTTTGCTCACTTCCTCAGAGAATCAGAATTCTTTAAGTAACTACTGTATATTTATAGAGTTAAACACAAAAAAAGGAACCAAACAGCTTCTACAATCTCTCAATAGTCTATAAGGGAATGTGCACACAATGTCTTTAACCCCTTTACCCCCAAGGGTGGTTTGCACGTTAATGACCGGGCCAATTTTTACAATTCTGACCACTGTCCCTTTATGAGGTTATAACTCTGGAACGCTTCAATGGATCCTGGTGATTCTGACATTGTTTTCTCGTGACATATTGTACTTCATGACAATGGTAAAAATTATTTGATAGTACCTGCGTTTATTTGTGAAATAAACGGAAATTTGGCGAAAATTATGAAAATTTCGCAATTTTCCAACTTTGAATTTTTATGCAATTAAATCACAGAGATATGTCACACAAAATACTTAATAAGTAACATTTCCCACATGTCTACTTTACATCAGCACAATTTTGGAGCCAAAATTTTTTTTTGTTAGGGAGTTATAAGGGTTAAAAGTTGACCAGCAATTTCTCATTTCTACAACACCATTTTATTTTAGGGACCACATCTCATTTGAAGTCATTTTGAGGGGTCTATATGATAGAAAATACCCAAGTGTGACGCCATTCTAAAAACTACACCCGTCAAGGTGCTCAAAACCATATTCAAGAAGTTTATTAACCCTTCTGGTGCTTCACAGGAATTTTTTGAATGTTTAAATAAAAATGAACATTTAACTTTTTTTCACAAAAAATTTATTTCAGTTCCAATTTGTTTTATTTTACCAAGGGTAACAGGAGAAAATGGACCCCAAACATTGTTGTACAATTTGTCCTGAGTATGCCAATACCCCACATCTGGGGGTAAACCACTGTTTGGGCGCATGGCAGAGCTCGGAAGCGAAGGAGTGCCATTTGACTTTTCAATGCAAAATTGACTGGAATTGAGATGGGACGCCATGTTTCGTTTGGAGAGCCCCTGATGTGGCTAAACATTGAAACCCCCCACAAGTGACACCATTTTGGAAAGTAGACCCCCTAAGGAACTTATCTAGAGGTGTGGTGAGCACTTTGACCCAACAAGTGCTTCACAGAAGTTTATAATGTAGAACCGTAAAAATAAAAAATCATATTTTTTCACAAAAATTATCTTTTCGCCCCCAATTTTTTATTTTCCCAAGGGTAAGAGAAGAAATTGGACCCCAAAAGTTGTTGTACAATTTGTCCTGAGTACGCTGATAGCCCATATGTGGGGGTAAACCACTGTTTGGGCAGATGGGAGAGCTCGGAAGGGAAGGAGCGCCGTTTGACTTTTCAATGCAAAATTGACAGGAATTGAGATGGGACGTCATGTTGCGTTTGAAGAGCCACTGATGTGCCTAAACATTGAAACCCCCCACAAGTGACACCATTTTGGAAAGTAGACCCCCTACGGAACTTATCTAGAGGTGTGGTGAGCACTTTGACCCACCAAGTGCTTCACAGAAGTTTATAATGTAGAACCGTAAAAATAAAAAATCATATTTTTTCACAAAAATTATCTTTTTGCCCCCAATTTTTTATTTTCCCAAGGGTAACCCTGACACACCCCTAACCCTAATCCCAACCCTATTCCCAACCGTAAATGTAATCTAAACCCTAACTGTAACTTTAGCCCCAACCCAAACTGTAGCCCTAGCCCTAACCCTAGCCCTAACCCTAATCCTAACCCTAGCCCTAACCCTAGCCCTAGCCCTAACCCTAACCCTAGCCCTAACCCTAGCCCTAACCCTAACCCTAGCCCTAACCCTAACCCTAGCCCTAACCCTAACCCTAACCCTAGCCCTAATTTTTCCCTAACTAAGGGGGTGATGAAGGGGGGTTTGATTTACTTTTATGGCGGGTTTTTTTAGCGGATTTTTATGATTGGCAGCCGTCACACACTGAAAGACGCTTTTTATTGCAAAAAATATTTTTTGCGTTACCACATTTTGAGAGCTATAATTTTTCTATATTTTGGTCCACAGAGTCATGTGAGGTCTTGTTTTTTGCGGGACGAGTTGATGTTTTTATTGGTAACATTTTCGGGCACGTGACATTTTTTGATCGCTTTTTATTCCGATTTTTGTGAGGCAGAATGACCAAAAACCAGCTATTCATGAATTTCTTTTGGGGGAGGCGTTTATACCGTTCCGCGTTTGGTAAAATTGATGAAGCAGTTTTATTCTTCGGGTCAGTACGATTACAGCGACACCTCATTTATATCATTTTTTTATGTTTTGGCGCTTTTATACGATAAAAACTATTTTATAGAAAAAATAATTATTTTTGCATCGCTTTATTCTCAGGACTATAACTTTTTTATTTTTTTGCTGATGATGCTGTATGGCGGCTCGTTTTTTGCGGGACAAGATGACATTTTCAGCGGTACCATGGTTAGTTATATCTGTCTTTTTGATCGCGTGTTATTCCACTTTTTGTTCGGCGGTATGATAATAAAGCGTTGTTTTTTGCCTCGTTTTTTTTTTTTTTTCTTACGGTGTTTACTGAAGGGGTTAACTAGTGGGCCAGTTTTATAGGTCGGGCCGTTACGGACGCGGCGATACTAAATATGTGTACTTTTATTGTTTTGTTTTTTTTATTTAGATAAAGAAATGTATTTATGGGAATAATATTTTTATTTTTTTTTCATTATTTTGGAATATTTTTTTTTATTTCTTTTTACACATTTGAAATCTTTTTTTTTTACTTTTTTACTTTGTCCCAGGGGGGACATCACAGATCAGTGATCTGACAGTTTGCACAGCACTCTGTCAGATCACTGATCTGACATGCAGCGCTGCAGGCTTCACAGTGCCTGCTCTGAGCAGGCTCTGTGAAGCCACCTCCCTCCCTGCAGGACCCGGATCCGCGGCCATCTTGGATCCGGGGCTGGAGGGAGCAGGGAGGGAGGTGAGACCCTCGCAGCAACGCGATCACATCGCGTTGCTGCGGGGGGCTCAGGGAAGCCCGCAGGGAGCCCCCTCCCTGCGCGGTGCTTCCCTGTACCGCCGGCACATCGCGATCATCTTTGATCGCGGTGTGCCGGGGGTTAATGTGCCGGGGGCGGTCCGTGACCGCTCCTGGCACATAGTGCCGGATGTCAGCTGCGATAAACAGCTGACACCCGGCCGCGATCGGCGTTGCTCCCCCCGTGAGCGCTGCCGATCGCATATGACGTACTATTGCGTCCTTGGGAAGTAAAGCCCACCCCACATGGACGCAATAGTACGTCTAATGGCAGAAAGGGGTTAAAGGATCTGTCAGCAGGTTTTTGCCATGTAACCTGACAACATCTTGATGCAAGGGTTCAGATCTTGTGTAATGCACATAGCTTATGTTTTTTGTCATGAATATCATAAGTTTCTCTAGCCAAATTTGGTAACCGATTTCTAATTTTTCAGTAGACAATATCAAATTGAACAGCCATAAAGCTCCTGAAATAATTATTCCTTGCTATAAGGTTTTGTGCACATGCATTATTTTTGCTGCATTCTTTTCTGCAAAACAAAGGATAGATATAGAACATGTGAATGAAATCTTATTAATTTTACATCTACTGTAAAATGCTGCATTTTTTTCTACCTGTAAAATCGGGCAGACAAAATGCATAAAAAATACTACTTTGAAAAAAGCCCAATGCCCGCCATTCATCAGTAAAAGAAGTGTGGCTATAGAATGCAAGCATAGCTATTCCTCAAAAGGCACAACAATACCAAATATGTCACTTAGATATAAATGTAAAATTGCCTCTCAGAAAGACGTGCACTACAAAAGGTACACTTTAAAAGGTAATATGGTATAGTGAAAGGCTTTACATGAAGATGGCCTCGGGGCATTTGACCCTATTTTTCTGTCTGGCAATCTGATTTTGTTTACAACAAAGTAAAAATAAACAAATCATAAAGTTCCTGCATAAGAAAGTAAGAAAGCCAACTGCATATTTCAGAAACCTGTTTACTCTGTAAAAAATTGTACTGTCTTGATAATGCCCCTACATTTTAATTTTATTTGTGACGGAGAAAAGAGTCAAATGGCAGGCCATCATTGTGCAGCGCCCCAGAGATCTGGTCGTTGCAGTATGACACTCTGCCACTAAGGGGAGTGATGGTACGTCTGATGGCACTGAAGGAATTCTACTGACCAGGTATCACCAGCACACATTACACTTCACACTCCGGCCACTAGGGGGAGAAAAAGGCTTTATTTATTGGGCCACTCCTCACACTGGTAAAACTGGGGGTTGGATAGGAAGTGAGACAGAAGATGGCTGGGTTGGATTCAGGCAACATCCCGTGGCAGGGGGTGTTGCAGGGAGAAGACACAGGGGAGTCCCTGTCGGGCGTGGGAACCTGGCAGGTACCTAGCAAACATAGCAGAACGTTACGGATCCGCGCCTTCACTACCTTGCGGCGGTATCGTAAGAAAGAGACACGAAGCGAAGGATATTGTGGAACAGTGAGAAACAAGATCAAGCACAAAGGAGAGCCAGTAGGAGTCGTGCCGTGAGACCGAGGCAACATCCTACTGAGGCGCGTAGCTGGTGGCCGGAACACCGCGGAAGTAACTGACTCTATGCCTTACTTCGAACTCCGCAGGACAGTTAATTGTCTACCTTAAATTTCCTACTAAGACATAAGGGGCAACGCGTGGAGAGGGGCGTCTCTAGGGTCCCGGAAGAGCTCCGAGCCTTCCCGTCATACGGGTGCGTCCTAGCCATAACATATCTGGGGGACGAGAAACTAGTAACATCTGGAACAAGAGAGAGAGAAAGAATTAGAAACTAGAAAGAACGAATAAAAGAGAACAGAAGTTGTGAGGACTATTCCGAATTCTCAGCAGGGTAGCACTACAACACACAGGTGCTAGTGGTAGGCACTGATTTCCACCTGCAAAGGGAACTCTAGATGTGCCCATCGGACCGGCCGGTCTCAGAAAGCCCTGTTGAACGTGCTCTGAATTGAGGATCCTGAAGTCTTCAGTAAAGAGGTAAAGAGACTGCAACTTTGTGTCCTCGTTATTGCCTGCACCTCACACCATCACCATCCACCTTACTGGGAAGCCCTGGGGACACACTTCACCTGTGGGAAGGTATACCATCTAGCTGCCATTCCATCACCCCAGCGGACCCCAAGCAGCGTTGGTCACCCTGACCGAATACCACAGGTGGCGTCACGAATCCCTGACAAACTGAACCACCTTTATTGGACGCCCCTTAGCAGGGTCGCGGACCGGGTCTAGCCACCGTGACAGTCTTAGAACCGAACCAGAGAGGCACAGTACCGAGAACTCGTGGCCCTGTGTCTGGGGGCGCCCCAATTGCTCCCCCTAATAATTATGGTTGATGCAAGAGAAACGACACACACATAAGCCAGACCTTATTACTACACCTCAGATTTTATTTATTTTTTATTAAGGATGATAAATAGAAATGAGAACATTTATTTGAGTACAATTTATAAGGAATCTATCATTTAAAAATGCAGATAACCTACAGATATCAGGTTAATCTGCAGATTAATAGCAGACCGAAGCTGCCCAGCACCTGCACTGAGAGCCTCACTGCCAGGAGGACACAGTATGAGGAGTGGAGGGAAGATTGGTGCTGTGGACACTGTATAAGGAGCAGGAGGGATTGTGTGGACACAGTATGAGGAATGGTGCGGGATTGGTGATGTGGGCACAGTATGAAGAGCAGGAAATATTGCTACTCCGGACACAGTATGAGAATTTGGGGATTGGTGCTGCTGAAACAGTATGAGGAGTGGGGGGAATTTGTGCAGCAGATACAGTATGAGTAGTGGGGAAGACTGGGGCTGTGGACACAGTATGAGGAGTGGGAGAAGACTGTTGCTGATCCTGTATGAGGAGTGGGTAGAGATTGGTTCCAACACAGTGTGAGGAGTGAGGGGTTGGTGCTGCAGACACAGTATGAGGTGCAGGAGGATTGGTGTGGACACAGAATGAGCATCAGGGGTAGAATAGATTCAGTTTGAGAAGCAGTGGTGGTGGAATTGGTGCAGATACATCATGGGGAGTAAGGGAAACCAGTGAGGAGACAGTATAGCAGTTTGAAGAGCTACGGGGAGCTCTGAAGATACCATATGGCAGTTTGAGAGTTTGAGAGGTGGAGGAATCTGTGAGGCAACAGTAGTGGGAGGGAATGGGTGTGGAAACTGTATGGGGAAGTATGAGGAGACAGTTTGGAGTGCAAGGGGGTAAGTATGAGAGGAGACATTATGAGGAGGGAGGTAAATAGTGGCAACAGACATTATGGGGAGAAAAGAATGAAGGGGCAAAGAATAGAGACTGGGTAGGTTGGGGTGAGCATAGATAGTAGGCAACGTGTGGGGACATTATGAGGGAACAGCAAAGAGGGTACAGTATACCAATGGGGGGAGTATGATGAGAGGGAACACTATAGAGACTGGAAACACAATTAGATAATGGACCCATAAAGTGTCAGGCAGATGCAAAGCTATCATTGTCCACCTTTTTTCCTTGCACCCTTTTCCTTGTATAATTGTACACCGTGGAACCATGTCCATGTAATTTGTAATAAAAAAATTTAGCTGCAAGGATTCAGTGAGTGTTTTATTCTTTTTTTCTCCAAATCGCAGCATATGTACCGCCGCAAATAATCTTTTTTAAAGTTGCTATAGTCTGTGACTGTATAAATAGGCATTGGAATAATGTTGCCTATAAACCTCCACTCTATACTAGCATAGAGACAGGGAACTATAGTGTGGACACAGTTTGAGAGGACACTGTGAAAAAGGGGCACAATATGGTACGAAGAGGGCAGTGTGGTGGGCATGTACCATAAGAGGGACAGTGTGGCATCATATGTTGTGCAAGAAATACAGTGTGGAAAAATTATTATTTTTTTCAGAGGTATAGTGTAAGGTTGATATATTTATTCAGAAGCATTATAATCAGATGAGCTAGAACTCTGTAAAGATGCATTGTGGATGTGAAAAGTCATCATGGCTCTCCAATCAGACAAGATGCCACCTGTAAGGACAGGCGGAACACACCGAGTTAATATACTGTAGATGTTTTAAGTGGTGCGTTCGCAGCCCGGGGTGCACCGTGCAGGAGAGAATCTGCTGCTAGAAGATGACGGCACTATATGGCGGTATAAGTGAACTCAGTTACTTCACTGAGTCGCACTGAAAAGTACACGCTGTGCCCTGTTAGCGTCACAGAGGAACACAGCTAACTGCTGAGCTGATGGCATTCAGTGGTCACACACACAGAGAAGTACACAAACACTCCTCTCTGTTGGAGCTGGAATTCTAGTTGCTATTAGCCAGCCCTGAATACATACATGCAAACGATGAAACAAGAAAAGAAAACAGTGCGGCACTCACCCTTATTTTTGAAGCTGTGAAATCGTGCTCTTTATTGGAGAAAAATGTATAAAACATCCATTAGGACATCAGGTCAGCGGGAGGGTGCAGAGGTGGAGTGTGTCTTTTTGAAGCTGTGAAATCGTGCTCTTTATTGGAGAAAAATGTATAAAACATCCATTAGGACATCAGGTCAGCGGGAGGGTGCGGAGGTGGAGTGTGTCCACACTCCACCTCCGCACCCTCCCGCTGATCTGATGTCCTAATGGATGTTTTATACATTTTTCTCCAATAAAGAGCACGATTTCACAGCTTCAAAAATAAGGGTGAGTGCCGCACTATTTTCTTTTCTTGTTTCATCGTATTTACTCTGGATTGCTTATCAGTGCTGAGCACCGTATACCCAAAGCATACGTGCCACCTGCGTATTTTTCGGATGTTCTTTAAGGAGTGAATGTCCATTTTGATTTGTGCTTCTCTAGTGCTGTCCATTGCTCATTCTGTGTGTTGGACATACATGCAAACTCCTCACCGGAGGTGCCGGTATTCTAGGGGCTTATTTCAGCCAAACCCTATCCATTTACAGGCGCGACCACAAATAGCAAGCTCATAACATGAAATGATACTAGCACATGGCCGTGCTTTGATGCAAATCTTTTATAGCTGCAGCAGCTTCAGGACCTTCCAAGAGGACCAATGGAAGCTGCTACAATACCAGAGCAACTTCAGGACCTTTCTACAGGACCAATGGGAGCTGCAGCAGTACCTGAGCATGTGACCCCTGACCTCCAATGAGAGGTCTTACCTTGGGCATGCTCAAAAGGGAAAAAGCAGGACTTAGTCCCAGAGATGTCTGCTCACCACTGACCAGTACTGGCTACAATGGCTGAACCTGGAAAGGCAGTAGAAACCATCCGCACAGCACCAGGCTGAGCCAGATGCGGGGACCGACGTCTCCACTGAGCAGGCTCCACTGCGGCTGGAGAAGAATGGGAGACCTGAGTGGAGGTGGTTCAAGATTCTCCCTGTGCAGAGGCAGGAACTCGACCCCTAACAGCCACCTATAGGTATTTGGATGTAAAAGTTTATTTGGGATTCTGACCTACTATCATCAGTACTAGGGTTTCTGTGTGACTGATAATAATTCCAAGCAACACATTACTATTTTTAAGAACATATTGTGAGTTTTAGGTTCACAATTGCATATAGGGCTGACCTTACATTACAATTGATTGCTGTACTAAACTCGGCGATGTATTCATGTACTAATGGTGATTTCAGTGATAAATTCTGGTACTTATGGTGGTTATTGTGATGTATTAATGTGGTGATGGTAGTTCTCGTGATGCATCTCTGCACTGCTGGTGGTTTAGGTGTTCTATTTCTTTACTGTTGTTAGTTTGTTGATATATTCATGTACTCATGGTAGTTCTGGTGATGTATTCATGTACTTATTCACGTATTCATGTACTAATGATGGTTCGTGAGATATTTCTGTACTTTTGGTAGATTTGGTGATGTATTTCTGTACTAATTGAGGCTGCATTTCTGTAATACTGGTGGTTCTGGTAATATATTCTTGCAGTGTTATGGCTCTCATCCTGTAAACATTGTGCAATCAATGTAACATTCCATAACTAGTAAGATAATGTTATAGATCGTCATGTCAATCATCTAGTTTCGATGTTCCAGGTGTATGCTGCCTGGCAGAGAAGACTGCCTCCGGTCTACACATTACAGAATTTCTCCTCCCCTTCTCTTCAGTTTCCCTTATACATTATATGCCCACCCTGAAATCTTATGCCTGCACATTCCACCTGCCCTTCCTCCTCTGCACTATGGGGAATTCATCTTTACTGTGCACTGGAGATTACTGGGTCTGGAAGTTACAGTGACTCTCATGCACCTGCAGGCAACAAAATTAAAGAAAGTTGAAGGATGGAACGGTGAGGAGAGACAGCAGCAGAATGTGCAGCTCTAAAAGATGATTTTAACTGAGCAAGACATCACCAAAGTATGGCTAATTTCAGCTTTATACAACCTATATGACAATGCTAATAACGCTAAAAGCTCAAAAGGGTGACAGATTCCCTTTAAGCACTGTAGTATGGCCAGTCCTAAAAGCGTTTAATATACTCACTGTCAGGATTTGGATCTGCTTTACGGTTCCAGCAGTCATCACATGATCATTCACATGCAATTTCCATACTATCTGGCTCTCTCAGTGAAGCAGGCGCTGTAGTATTTCACAGAACATAGAGGGAATCAGGAAAAGCAGCTCGTCAGCACTTGACTGTAAGTATGCAAATCGCACATGAGTGGTCACATGATATTTACTCAAACAGCTTGAGCGAGGGATGGGTGAGGGGATGCCAAACTGAATTCTTGCCTCAAGTGCAAGAAAGCCTAGATACACCTCTGCCTAAAAAGTAGCATTCAATTCACATTTAATAAAAGAAAAATATGTGTGATTGGAATTTTGGCAGATTCGATCATCTGTAGTGGTAATTCATCTGCATAGAATGAAACCCTACATTAACGAGAAATACCTACTTTCCGATGGTTGCAGTCGGTGCCAAGATCTGCTTGTCTTCTAATTAAACAACTTTTTAAAATATACCGAAAGACCTGCTTACTTAATGCCTTGAAAATCTCTTTTATTCCTTTAATTATCTCAAGTATAAATAAAAATATGTTTATTCAAAGGAAAACACAGATACATCCAGTCATTGACCTTCCTCTCCGCTCTGTTCACTGTAATATCTTTACATGTGTTTTTTTCCATTTCTCTGTATCATGTAAGCAGATTCTGAATTCCACAAAGCAGGGAATGAGTCTGACTTGGCTGCCTTTCTCTTTGATTCCATTGGCACCCCTGCAGTGCAGAGACAGACTGAGTATTGAAGACACATAGAATATGCAAACTTTTGATACATTTTTTAAAATGACTGCACCCGTAGCATGGTTTAAGGGAATAAGAACATGAAAGCAAGAACCATACAAATTAGTTGCCCATCCTGAAAACAACATTTTCAGCTGTAACCAAAGTGTCCAGCGCAGCGAAACCTGCATTTCCCTACACTGCGCTCTGTAACCCAGATAAACTGACAGTCGGCTTAAAATAACTACTGAGATCTTTTCAGCAGAAAGGCAGTAAGGCCATATAGGAATGAGATTTATTCTGCTTTCTATACAGCAATACACACTACCAAGTCATTTAGAATTTATGGCCTATATTTTTTCATCTTTTTATACTCATTCATGTTAGCTTGATTTTACATGTGTCAGGATTCCCCTGAGATATCCAAAGGAAAATAATAAGGCATTGGTATGACCATTCCATGTGCTGTTCATAGGATTGAACAATGAAATCAAAATACAAGACCACACTTGCTCTACATGTTCCTGTCTTTCCCATGTCAGAAGGTGGCAACATGCTTACATACAACAGCTTATGCTGCCATATGGCTGCCACCTGCCTAATGGAGCAGCTTATTTTAGAACTAGATGGTGGCCCGATTCTAACGCATCGGGTATTCTAGAATATGCATATCCACGTATATGCATGTCCACGTAGTATATTGCACAGTGACGTAGTATATTGCCCAGCCATATAGTATATTGCCCAACCACGTAGTATACAGCACAGACACGTAGTATACTGTCCAGTCACATTAGTATACTGCCCAGTCACGTAGTATATTGCCCAGCTACGTAGTATATTGCCCAGCCACGTATGTAACAGGTTAAAAAATAAAAAATAAACATATACTCACCTTCTGAAGGGCTCTTGTAGTCCTGGCGCCTGTGTGCGGTGCATGTGGCAGCTTCCGGTCCCTGGGTTGGTATGAGCGCAGGACCTGTGATGACATCGCGGTCACATGACCGTGACGTCATGGCAGGTCCTTCTCACATAGCATCCTTAGCACCGGAACCTGCCGCTTGCACTGCCGAGGACAGCACCATGTCAGAGGGTGAGAATAAGGTTTTTTTTAAATTATTATTATTTGTAACAATAAATCTTTTTACTATTGATGCTGCATACACAGCATCAATAGTAAAAAGTTGGTCACACAGGGTTAAAAGCTGCGTTAATGGAGTGTATTACACCGCGGTCCATTAACGCTGGCATTAACCCTGTGTGAGGGCTGACTGGAGGGGAGTAAGGAGCAGGCACTGACTGCGGGGAGGAAGGAGCGTCCATTTTGCCTGCGGACTGTGCCCGTCGCTGATTGGTCGTGGCAATGGTCATGGGTGTTTTGCCACGACCAATCAGTGACTTGGATTTCCATGACAGAGGCCGCAACCAATGAATATCCGCGACAGAAAGAAGGAAAGGCGGAAGTGACCATTAGACAATTATATAGTAGATATTGTAGCCTAGAGGTACTGTATTTGAGCAAACTCTGGCACAAAACCTTGAATGCCACATTTGCACTATATCTTGGTATGTCTATGGGCATTGTGACCATCATTAACCCCTTTCTGACCTCAGATGGGATAGTACGTCCGAGGTCAGAAGCCCCGCTTTGATGCGGGCTCCGGCGGTGAGCCCGCATCAAAGCCGGGAGATGTCAGCTGTTTTGAACAGCTGACATGTGCCCGTAATAGGCGCGGGCAGAATCGCGATCTGCCCACGCCTAATAACTAGTTAAATGCCGCTGTCAAACGCAGACAGCGGCATTTAACTACCGCTTCCGGCCGGGCGGCCGGAAATGATCGCATGCTTCTGAATAGTAACCATAGAGGTCCTTGAGACCTCCATGGTTACTGATCGCCAGTAGCTGTGAGCGCAACCCTGTGGTCGGCGCTCACAGCACACCTGCATTTCTGCTACATAGCAGCGAACATCAGATCGCTGCGATGTAGCAGAGCCAATCACGTTGTGCCTGCTTCTAGCCTCCCATGGAGGCTATTGAAGCATGGCAAAAGTAAAAAAAAAAAAAGTAAAAAAAATGTGTAAAAAATAAAAAAAATATAAAAGTTTAAATCACCCCCCTTTTGCCCCATTCAAAATAAATCAATAAAAAAAAATCAAACCTGCACATATTTGGTATCGCCGCGTTCAGAATCACCCGATCTATCAATAAAAAAGCATTAACCTGATTGCTTAAATGCATAGCGAGAAAAAAATTCGAAACGCCAGAATTACATTTTTTTGGTCGCCGCGACATTGAATTAAAATGCAATAACGGGCGATCAAAAGAACGTGTCTGCACCAAAATGCTATCATTAAAAACGCCAGCTTGGCACACAAAAAATAAGCCCTCACCTGACCCCAGATCACGAAAAATGGAGATGCTACGAGTATCGGAAAATGGCACAATTTTTTTTTTTTTAGCAAAGTTTGGAATTTCTTTTCACCACTTAGATAAAAAATAACCTAGTCACGTTAGGTGTCTATGAACTCATAATGACCTGGAGAATCATAATGGCAGGTCGGTTTTAGCATTTACTGAACCTAGCAAAAAAACCAAGCAAAACACAAGAGTGGGATTGCACTTTTTTTTCAATTTCACCGCAATTGGAATTTTTTTCCCGTTTTCTAGTACATGACATGGTAAAACCAATGATGTCCTTCAAAATTACAACTCGTCCTGCAAAAAATAAGCCCTCACATGACCAAATTGACGGAAAAATATAAAAGTTATGGCTCTGGGAAGGAGGGGAGTGAAAAACGAACACGGAAAAATGGAAAATCCCAAGGTTATGAAGGGGTTTAAGAGGGACCGAATGACCAAATATTTATAACACCTCCTGAGCTAAGGTCGAGAATCAACACTGGTCTCTTGGTCTTCCTATTAGAGAAGGTATACTTATTTCTTGAAAATATTTGAAGAATTGTGTGGTGGATCTTGTGAAACTTTATAGGCCGTGACACTGAACATGCCATCAAGTTTTTACCCTCTAAACTAATGGCATCTAATCTATGTAAAGCATCGGAAAAGTTAATTGTGTCTATACCCTTGCATTATAGTTACATTTCTTCATTTTTTTATGAATGTAGTTTATGCAAATGAGTTCACATGTATACAGGGCTTGGCCTGCTTTTAAAGCTGTCCTGGATACATCTGTGTGTGGTGGCTCTTGAAGCAATGACTCCAGCAGCAGTCCACTCCTTGTGAATCTCCACCAAATTTTTGAATGGCCTTTTCTTAACAATCCGTTCAAGGCTGCGGTTATCCCGGTTGCTTTGCACCTTTTTCTACCACACTTTTTCCTTGGATACAGCACTCTGAACAGCCAGCTTCTTTGGCAATGACCTTTTGTGGCTCACCCTCCTTGTGGAGTGTGTCAATAACTGCCTTCTGGACATCTGACAAGTCAGCAGTCTTCCCCATGATTGTAGTGCCTACTGAAACAGATTAAGGGACCTTTTTAAATGCTTAGGAAACCTTTGCAGGTATTTTTGTTAATTATTCTAATTTACTAAGATACTGACTTTTGGGTTTCATTGGCTGTAAGTCATAATCATCAATATTAACAGAAATAAACACTTGAAATAGATCACCCTGTATGGGGTAATCTCATCACAGGATATGTCAGGACTCCTGAACTTAGCTCCAGAACAGATGTTCCTTGACTCCTTATCCTCTACAGTGCTCAACCACTGTGAATTTTAGGCCTGTCTCTTTAATCACAATTTAATTCTTTAACCAACTTATTCTATTGGCTGTATGTGTTCATATCGCAATCCAGTTAACTACTTAAACAATTATTGCTGGACTTAAAATAAGGATGTGCAAAAATATTAACGGAATATTTGCTAATAATAAGAATATATTTTGTAAGATCACTAGAAGAGAAACTTATGATAATCATTTTCACTTTCCCTCTCAGTATAATCTTTGAGGAGGAGGGGTGCTCAATGGATTGGTGGGAGTATGGTGCTTGCTTAGTGGATCTTCTATTGTGGTGACTGGTTTTTCTTAGATATGTTCCTGCATGATGTAGAGATATATACAGTATTTCATTAGCCCAACTATTGATAGGCTCACAAAATGCACTTGGATGTTGGTGCTGGAGAGCTTTTGGGTGGAAGGTGGTTTGCTTCATTGCTCCATTGCCAATATTCAAGGTTGGAGAGATGGCTCTTAAAGGGAGGGTGCCGTGATTTTAGTTTTTGTATTAATAATTATTGATTATATAATCAATTATTTTTAATACAAAAGTAAATGTACTACTTTAATACTTTTTTATTTATTCATTTTTACTTTTGCCACTGGAGGCCGCCATTTTCATTAGTGTGGGTGTAAGTGTCTGGACACGACACTTGCACACCTCACTTACGGCAGCCATGGGCATAGGAGCCAACAGTCTGGCTCCGACCGCTCCTCCTGCCTCTCAGCTGTGACTTGGGCACGCCCACTGGGCTGCTACGTCACAGCTGTGAGAGGAGATCGCGGCCATTTTGTTTTTTCCCTCTGTCATCGCACACACAGCTCAGTGTGTGCGATCATAGCAGGAGCTGCCAGGGAGAAGCTGCTGCTGGGAGCGAGGGTCGGGGTGAGTATCTGCAGCCAGGAGCTGTGATTACAGCCTGTACTTATTATTACAGCACAGGCTGCAATCACTGCTCACTGCCGTTCAGAGCAGAGCAGGGAGATCGTCACACTGCTCTGCCCTGAGCATGATTCAGCACTTCCTGGAAGAGGACTGAAGGTAAGTACAGAGTTTTTATTTTCTTATGCATCTGCCACTGCTACCTGTCCCTATATACCACTGCTACTAGCCCCTATATACCACTGCTACTAGCCCCTATATACCACTGCTACTAGCCCCTATATACCACTGCTACCTGTCCCTATATACCACTGCTACCTGCTCCTATATACCACTGCTACTAGCCCCTATATACCACTGCTACTAGCCCCTATATACCACTGCTACTAGCCACTATATACCACTGCTACTAGCCCCTATATACCACTGCTACCTGTCCCTATATACCACTGCTACTAGCCCCTATATACCACTGCTACTAGCCCCTATATACGACTGCTACTAGCCCCTATATACCACTGCTACTAGCCCCTATAGACCACTGCTACTAGCCCCTATATACCACTGCTACTAGCCCCTATATACCACTGCTACTAGCCCCTATATACCACTGCTACCAGCCACTATATACCACTGCTACTAGCCCCTATATACCACTGCTACTAGCCCCTATATACCACTGCTACCAGCCACTATATACCACTGCTACTAGCCCCTATATACCACTGCTACCAGCCCCTATATACCACTGCTGCCTGCCTCTATATACCATCTACGACTGCTGCCTGCCTCTATATACCACCTACCACTGCTACCTCTGTCCTGTGTAGCTAATCTAGTCTTGTGTAGCTAATCCTGTCCTGTGTACAGTATCACACAAGATAGGATTAGATACACGGCGCAGCACAGTATCACACAGGACAGGATTAGATACACGGCTCAGCAGTCAGTATCTAATCCTCTCCTATGCACTCCTCTCCCCCCTGCGTGTCTTTCCCCATTGTGGTTTATTATTTTTGTTGTGGGAGATGAGGGAGTCGAGGATTATGCGTTCGGTATGGTATAAAAAAGATTAATAAAGGACTTTATTCTGGCCGAGTCTTTATTTACAATACATGTGAGATCTATGTGGCGGCATTATGGGTGATCTATATGGCGGTATTATGTGAGAAGCATATGGTGGTATGTGAGAACACTGCCGGTATTATGTGTGATCTATATGGCGGTATGTGAGAACACTGGTGGTATTGTGTGATCTATATGGTGGTATTATGTGAGAACTGTATGACAGTATTGTGTGATCTATTTGATAGTATTGTGTGTGATCTATATGGCGGTATTATGCGAGAACACTATGGCAGTATTATGTATTATGGCTGAGCACCTGCACGTGGGTCTGGGGTGATAGAGGGGACAGCGTGACCTCCAGTTAGGTGCAGTCAGGGGAAGGCTGGTGAGGCAGCTGAAGAGAGGGGTCTCATTTTTGTGATGCCCAGGAGACCGGAATACCCAGCACCGGACCAATGGAGTCTATCAATTGAGGGGGATGTCACGGGTGGCTTGACCCGGTGCTGTGGCCTCAGGCAATGCACAGTGTAAGGGGTATCATGAGGGGACAGGCACTTACTTGATCAGCAGCAGGTTCTCCCAGCGGTGACGATCCCGATCCTGGATAGATGGCTATTGTCCAAATGAAAGACTGAGGCACTGAAACGTTTAACCAGTTTACTTTAACATAAAAGGATTTACAACCAGTCCTGTCACCGGAGTCTGTATGGGAACTCTGAGTTACTTTGACCCTGCCGGGGTCTTCGCCTCTTATTGTGCGCAATTTCTGTGTGGCCCTGCTGCTGTATGTGAACTGGCTGCCGGCCCAATCTGTCCCCTCCGGGTCCTGGTTCGACGGGCAACCCGAGTCCTTTTATCGGTTTACCCCCTCTGGGAGTACCGCTGAACTCTGTGTCTGTTGCTGCGTCCGGCCCTAGTGAAGCTGATATCACCTCACGTTTTTCCGGTTGCTGTATTATATATAATGAATACAGCCACGGATCCGGTATCCGTCTTTGCGCCTGTTCTGGGTAGTGATTAATGCTACCCGGTTCTCACAATGTCCTTTTTCTCTATCCCTCTTCTCCTCAGGCCGGTGATTTAGGCCTGGTAACAGTCACAGGGCTGTTAGAGATTCAACTGTATGACCTCTCACTTTCAGCTCCTTAGCCCAACTGCCAGTTTTTCTCTCAGACCAGAATGGATCAAGGGGAGTCTCTGGAGCTCCCCCTTCTGGCCGGAGGTGGTAGTGCAGTTTTGCTATCTTAGTACCTGTATTTAGTGTCAGTAACTATTTTTGTGGCAAATACCCCTAGGGGTGCCACATTCCCCCTTAGTTAAGAGCAGTACTCCGGGACTGTGGGACGATAACATTTTGAAATAACAATTAATATGTACAGAGTCTTAAAAATGAAAAGTTACAAAAACCACTCAAGGAAACAAAAATAGAGTTCTGTAAAAAGTCACTTCAAATAGCATCCATTAATACAGTTCTATCCTTGAAGGTACTAGGAAAGGCACTGCACTTTGTGTCCAAGAATTTAGTTCCATTTTTCCAACGGAGTTACCAATATAAAGTCTAAAGAAAGTTCAAAAAGAGCAAAAGCAAAGTTCAAAAAGCAGTCTTTCCGGAGCTTTGATTTAGTGCCTCCGGGCTGATAAAAAGTTCAAGAATATGCAATAAGTTCATACAGACAAGTCTCTGTAGGTACTGGGCTTAAACGTTGCAGACTGATAACAATGACTATACTACATTTTCTGTTTAACTATATACGGCATAACATATATACAATTCACATTATGAGCTTTATAGTTGGTAATCTGCATACCTGGCCGGTAATTGACCCTGGGTACTACGCTGTGATCTACGTAATAGCGGTGTCTCTTCATGTGGCGTACTACTGTCTACTGCGGATGTAGTATCTGCCCGCTCTGCTAAACATAATTCCACGACTATGGAGTTGGCAAGTCCACCGTGAATGGGATTACTCTGACCAGGAATCCGTTCTTCCTGGCCTGGAACCTCCTGTAGTACGGGGTCAGCCTCTTCCTGTCTTGGGACTTCTGGTATTGGGTTCGGTGTTGGGTAAAAGGCCACCATGGGAACCACTACTGCACCATGGTATGTTAGTAGGGTTTTGGGAAAGTCTCCTATACAGGTGTGATACACTTCCTCTTCTTTTTCCTTTACTGGTTGAACCTGTATGGGTTGAATAACTTCTGGTTCTGGCTGGACAACGTCTGGCTCTTTCAATGCTTCCGGACGGAAGATTGTCTCTTGACACTAGTACAGATGTTAAGCCTCCGTTTTTGCTAATGAGACACATTTTAGGATTATCCACTCTTGTTGGTAAAACTGTGTAGGGTACGGCTTCCCACTGATTGTCCAGTTTATTGGTTCGACGATTTCTCTTGAGCACTTGGTCACCCGGTCATAATGGGGTCGCTAGAGCATTCTGGTTGAAAGTTCGCTCTTGTCTTTCTCTAGTTTGCTGAAGGCTTCTTTCCACACTCTCTTGCACTTGGCGATACTGCTTTTGCCGTATGATATCCCAATTGGAGTCTTGAACTTCTGCGTCTGGTTTCAGAATTCCCATTTCTAGATCGATTGGTAATTGGCCGGGTCTTGCACGCATAAGGTAAGCTGGGGTGCAGTTGGTGGAGCTCACCGGGACATGATTATACAGATCCACCAAGTCAGGCAATTTCTCTGGCCATTGATTCCTTTCTGTCTCAGGTAAAGTCTTTAGTAGGTCTATTACAATATGGTTCATCTTCTCGCATAAGCCGTTTGTTTGTGGATGATAGGCCGTCGTCCGGATCTTTTTGCAACCATACATATTACAGAATTCTCTGAAGATCTCTGATTCAAAGGCTGTACCTTGGTCGGTGAGAACCTGTTCCGGATATCCATGGGGTCTACAAAAGTACGTTTGGAACGCTTTGGCTGCTGTTTTTGCTGTCAGATCTTTTACGGGTACTACTACCAAGAAGCGTGAATAATGGTCCACGATGGTCAAGGCATAGACATAGCCGGACCGGCTTGGTATTAACTTCACGTAGTCTATGGCTACAAGTTCAAGTGGTTGTTTGGTGATTATGGGCTGCAGTGGTGCTCTTTGGTTCTTTTGATCGTTTCTTCTGAGGTTGCACGGGCCACAATTTCTGCACCACTGTTCGATTGATTTTCTCATCCCGACCCAATAAAATCTTTCTCTTAGAAGTACTTCTAACTTTTTCCAACCAAAGTGACCAGCACCATTATGGTAAGCTTCGAGGACCATCTTGACATCTTGTTTAGGCACGATAATCTGCCAAACCAATTCATGTGTTTTCGGATTGGTGTACCTTCTACAGAGCTTCCCTTGATACAGGAACATTTTGCCTCTCTCTTTCCAGAGTTGATGCGTCTCTTCTGGGGCATCCTCATCGGGATATGCACTTTGCTCAGTTAACAGTTCCTTCACCAACTTCACAGCCGGATTGCTGTCTTGGGTGTCAGCCCATCTATGGTGTGCTAACGGATTAAAATTCACCTCTTGTTGTTTCTGATAGGTACTTGACTGATGATGTTTTGCCTTGGGATGATGGAAGGCTGGTAGTTCAATTTCTTCAAGCTCCCCCGTTTCTTCTTCTACATCTCTCAAGTGTGGCATCCGGGATAGGGCATCGGCATTTCCATTCTTGCGACCTGCTCGATACTTGATCTTGAAGTTGTAATTAGATAACCGGGCTATCCATCGCTGTTCTAACGCACCTAATTTGGCTGTGTCCAGGTGGGTCAACGGATTGTTGTCAGTATAGACAATAAATTCTGCAGCGGCCAGATAGTGTTTGAAACGCTCCGTCACAGCCCAAACTACTGCCAGTAGTTCCAATTTGAAGGAGCTATAATTTTCTGTATTTCTTTCAGTAGGCCGGAGCTTTCTACTTGCAAAGGCGATGACTTTCTCCCGACCTTCTTGCTTTTGTGACAGCACCGCTCCTAGTCCCACATTACTGGCATCGGTGTAGAGGATGAAAGGTTGATGGTAATCTGGGTATGCCAGAACCTTTTCCCCGGTTAGTGCCTTCTTTAGTTGTTCAAAGGAGTCTTCCCTTTCGTCGTTCCACTGGAAAGGAGGGTTTCGGTTTGAAGGTTTCTTCGACTGCCCTACCAAGGCTTCTTGCAAGGGTGCTGCCAACTTGGTAAATCCTTTTATAAATCTGCGATAGTAACCCACCAATCCCAGGAATTGCCTCACTTCTTTTGCGCTGGTAGGTCTCGGCCAATCCCTTATGGCGGTTATTTTCTCGGGATCCGGTGCTACTCCCTCCGAACTCACGATGTGTCCCAGGTACTGTACCTTTGGCTTGAGAAGGTGACATTTGGATGGCTTGATTTTCATGCCATACCTGGATAAGGCTTCGAACACTTCTGCCAGGTCTTTTAAGTGTTGTTCGTAAGTCTTTGAGTAGACGATCACATCATCTAGGTACAGGAGGACGGTCTCGAAGTTCTTGTGTCCGAGGCAGCATTCCATCAGCCGCTGGAAGGTACCGGATGCATTGCAGAGTCCGAACGGCATGCGATTAAATTCACTTAGACCCATTGGTGTGGTGAATGCCGTCTTTTCCTTATCTCTCTCAGCCACAGGGACTTGCCAATACCCGCTTGTTAAGTCTAAGGTGGAAAAATAATTAGCAGATTTCAAAGCAGTCAAGGACTCTTCTATCCTAGGCAAGGGGTAGGCATCTTTATGGGTGATGTTATTAATCTTCCGGTAGTCTACGCACATTCTCATGGTTCCGTCCTTTTTTTTGACAATCACTAGAGGGGCCGCCCAGGGGCTACAGCTGTCTCTTATTACCCCGGCCTGTTTCATCTCTCTCAGCATATCTTTTGCACACTGATAGTGAGCGGGCGGTATGGGTCTATATCTTTCTTTTATTGGGGGATGG
Organism: Ranitomeya imitator; assembly: GCF_032444005.1. Taxonomy (NCBI): domain Eukaryota; kingdom Metazoa; phylum Chordata; class Amphibia; order Anura; family Dendrobatidae; genus Ranitomeya; species Ranitomeya imitator. The sequence goes on along the minus strand of NC_091284.1, from coordinate 71,371,619 downwards.
TCACCGGTGGGGATTGTGTGTTCTACCCCTTCTATCCGTCCGAAGTCCAATGGGTGTTTACTGAAGACTTGTTCATATTCCGTCACTAGCCTATACACCCCTTGTTTTTGATGGGTAGGTGTTGAATTTATGCCCACGTGTAGCTGTTGGCACCAATCCTCCAATTCTACGTCTGAGCCGTTGCCTTCCACCTGACAGGTTGTTTCTAAGGGCTCAATGGTTGTGATGGCATTGTTGTCAACAGTATATAGCTTTGCCACTGTAGCATACCTTGGCAAAGTGACCTCTTCCTCTCCACAGTTCAAAAGTCGTACCGGCACTCGTCCACGGTGTACCTCGACTAACCCTCGTGCTGTGAGTATAGTGGGCCTGCTGTCGGTGTACACTGGTTCTATTAAGGCTTGATAATCTCGTCCCTTAGTACCAAAATATTTTTTTTTTCCACAAAAACGATTTTTTAGCCCCCAAGTTTTTATTTTCACAAGGGTAACAAGAGAAATTGGACCCCAAAAGTTGTTGTCCAATTTGTCCTGAGTATGCTAGTACCCCATATGTGGGGGTAAACCACTGTTTGGGCGCACGGCAGAGCTCGGAAGGAAGGAGCGCCGTTTTGGAATGCAGACTTTGATAGAATGGTCTGCGGTATTATGTTGCGTTTGCAGAGCCCCTGATGTACCTAACCAGTAGAAACCCCCCACAAGTGACCCCATTTTGGAAAGTAGACCCCCCAAGGAACTTATCTAGATGTGTGGTGAGAACTTTGAATGCCCAAGTGCTTCACAGAAGTTTAGAATGCAGAGTCGTGAAAATAAAAAATATTTTTTTTTTTCACAAAAAAGATATTGTAGCCCCCAAGTTTTTATTTTCACAAGGGTAACAAGAGAAATTGGACCCCAGAAGTTGTTGTCCAATTTATCCCGAGTACGCTGATGCCCCATATGTGGGGGTAACCCACTGTTTGGGCGCACGGCAGAGCTCAGAAGGGAGGGAGCACCATTTGACTTTTTGAGCGCAAAATTGGCTGTCGTGTTTGGAGACCCCCTGATGTACCTAAACAGTGGAAACCCCCCAATTCTAGCTCCAACCCAAACCCCAACACACCCCTAACCCTAATCCCAACCTGATCCATAATCCTAATCACTAACCCTAACGATAATCCCAACCCTTACCCCAAAACAACCCTAATGTCAACCCTAACCATAACCCTAATCAAAACCCTAAATCCAACACACCCCTAATCCTAATCTCAACACTAACCTCAAACCTAACCCTAATCCCAATACACCCCTAATCACAACCCTAACCTTAACCCTAATCCCAAACCTAACCCTAATCCCAAGCGTAACCCTAATGCCAACCCTAACCCTAATACCAACCCTAATCCAAACCCTAACCCTAATCCCAGCTCTAACCCTAACTTTAGCCCCAATCCTAACCCTAGCCCTAAGGCTACTTTCACACTTGCGTCGCAATCCGTCGTTTTGGACAAGAAACGGATCCTGCAAATGTGCCCGCAGGATGCGTTTTTTGCCCATAGACTTGTATTGCCGACGGATCGTGACAGATGGCCACACGTCGCGTCCGTCGTGCACTGGATCAGTTGTGTTTTGGCGGACCGTCGGCACAAAAAAACGTTCAATGAAACGTTTTTTTTTGTACGTCGCATCCGCCATTTTTGACCGCGCATGCGTGGCCGTAACTCCGCCCCCTCCTCCCCAGGACATAGATTGGGCAGCAGATGCGTTGAAAAACTACAGCTGCTGCCCACGTTGTGCACAATTTTCACAATGTGCGTCGGTATGTCGGGCCGACGCATTGCGACGGCCCCGTACCGACGTAAGTGTGAAAGAAGCCTAACCCTAAATTTAGCCCCAACCCTAACCCTAAATTTAGCCCCAACCCTAACCCTAAATTTAGCCCCAACCCTAGCCCTAACCCTAACCCTAGCCCTAACCCTAGCCCTAACCCTACCGCTAACCCTACCCCTAACCCTACCGTTACCCCTACCCCTAACCCTACCCCTACCCCTAACCCTACCCCTAACCCTACCCCTAACCCTAACCCTAACCCTAACCCTAACCCTACCCCTAACCCTACCCCTAACCCTAACCCTACCCCTAACCCTACCCCTAACCCTACCCCTAACCCTAACCCTACCCCTAACCCTACCCCTAACCCTAACCCTACCCCTAACCTTAACCCTACCCCTAACCCTACCCCTAACCCTACCCCTAACCCTAACCCTACCCCTAACCCTACCCCTAACCCTAACCCTAATTTTAGCCCCAACTGCTGTTCTGCCGGCCGGCAGATGGAGACAGATGGCGGGCGCACTGCGCATGCGCCCGCCATTTTCTTCTGCCGGCGGCCAGGAGGAGCAGCAAGAGGATCCAGGGACACAGGTGAGTATTGTAGGGTCCCCGAATCCCCCTATTTCTCTGTCCTCTGATGTGCGATCACATCAGAGGACAGAGAATTACACTTTTTTTTTTTTTGCGGTCACCGGTAAACAGTTAATTACCGGCGATCGCAAAACAGGGGTCGGTAAAACCGACCCCGATCATGCTCTTTGGGGGTCTCGGCTACCCCCGGCAGCCGAGACCTCAAAGATTCTTGCGGGGCCGGCTGGCGGGCGCACTGCGCATGCGCCCACCATTTTTAAGATGGCGGCGCCCACCGGGAGCCATGAGGAGCATCGGTGGAGCTAGGTGAGTATTGGGGGGCCACCTGGGACCCCTTTTCTCTGTTCTCCGATGTGCGATCACATCGGAGGACAGAGAAATTAAAAAGAGATCGCGGTTTTTTTTTTCTTGTTTTTTTTTGCGATCGCCGGTAAACGGTTAATTACCGGCGATCTCAAATGCGGGGTGGGTTAAAAACCCCCCGAATCATGTTCTCTGGGGTCTCGGCTACCCCCGGCAGCCGAGACCCCGGAGAAAATCGGCCTCAGGGGGGTTGCTATTCACTTTTTCCACAGCGCCGTTAATTAACGGCGCTGTGGTTTAAGTACACTTAGCGGCCGCCGTTAAAAGGCGTATCGGCGGTCGCTAAGGGGTTAAAAAACCTTGCATAATGGCCAAGACTGTTCTAATGTTTGACTATAATGGCTATATTTTGCTAAAATTCAATAAAAACCATTGAAACTAGCAGCATTTTAATACAAAATATAATAATCAGCGCCGTTAATTAACGGCGCTGTGGTTTAAGTACACTTAGCGGCCGCCGTTAAAAGGCGTATCGGCGGTCGCTAAGGGGTTAAAAAACCTTGCATAATGGCCAAGACTGTTCTAATGTTTGACTATAATGGCTATATTTTGCTAAAATTCAATAAAAACCATTGAAACTAGCAGCATTTTAATACAAAATATAATAATCAGCGCCGTTAATTAACGGCGCTGTGGTTTAAGTACACTTAGCGGCCACCGTTAAAAGGCGTATCGGCGGTCGCTAAGGGGTTAAAAAACCTTGCATAATGGCCAAGACTGTTCTAATGTTTGACTATAATGGCTATATTTTGCTAAAATTCAATAAAAACCATTGAAACTAGCAGCATTTTAATACAAAATATAATAATGAGGCTATTTGTACGGCAACAGCTACGTTGATTTTTCAAGACTTGGCTCTTATCCTAAGTTAATTTAGGTTTGGAATTAAAGACTTTATTTAGCACCTACGGTCTGAAAGCAACATAAACACCAACATAAACAGCCAAGAAATGCTTGTAAGAGCATCCATGAAGCTTTAACACTTTTCCTAGAAAACAAAAACAGGAACCCTTTAACTGCCATTATATAGGTATTCAAATTTTGTTATAAATGATTCCAAGTATCTTGGCTGATTTTTATAATTATTTTGATACACAATTTTCTTCTGAGTGATCAAGACAGGAAAATGCAGAATTACATGATGGTCATTCAGATAGATAGCCATCCTTTTACCACATAGGTGACTAAAGTCTACCAGTGTGAGAGTAGTTGATTATCATAGATGTGTACTATCATGCATTTTTTTAGCCTGATATGATCCAAGGTGAGTGGTCTCAGACAGAGGTGTATCCAGGTTTTGTGTCACCCAGGGGAAGAATTCAGTTTGGTGACTCCCCCACCCCTGACTAGATAAGCAATTTGAACACTTAGGGTACCGTCACACAGTGGCATTTTGATCGCTACGACGGCACGATCCGTGACGCTCCAGCATCGTAACAATATCGCTCCAGCGTCGTAGACTGCTGTCACACTTTGCAATGTACGACGCTGGAGCGATAATTTCATTACGTATGTGCGATGTAGAAGCCGTTGGTTAGTATGTGCACATCGTATACAATATCGTGCACACCTTTGTTACACCATGCGATCATGCCGCCACAGCGGGACACTAGACGACGAAAGAAAGTTTCAAACGATCTGCAACGACGTACGATTCTCAGCGGGGTCCCTGATCGCAGGAGCGTGTCAGACACAGCGAGATCGCTGGAATGTCACGGATATATCGCTGGAACGTCACAAATCGTGCCGTCGTAGCGATCAAAATGCCACTGTGTGACGGTACCCTTAGTCATGGCCGATGAGATGCTCTAACTAATTCTCTCAATGTTCAGTGAAAAACTGAGGGAAGCAGAGAAGTTAGTTGTCACATGACCATAAGTATGAAAATCGCGTGAAGTATATTACACGCTGTTGGGATTGGCATGCAGGCTTCTGAATTGTCACAGTGCATGCACTACACACTTTTAGGATTATCCCTTGCCAGCAGAAAGAGTGGAAAGTCATGTGAACACGAGTATGGGATTTGTATTTTTCTGGCCACAATCTGAATAGACATGCCTGACCTCAATTAATTTTCATTGAGTAAGCCTATGCATGTCTAGTCGGCAAGTGACTGCATGTATTAAAATCACTGGCACCAGAGATTCCTGACAGCGTGCAGTGAGCACTGTGAGAACTCAAAAGTCTGCAATCAAATAGAATGATTGCAGACTCATAACAAACTTGGACAACCCCTTTAACCCGTTTCTGACATCTGACATACTATCCCACCGAGGTGGGCCTGTATGCCCACCGACAGGATAGTACATCATATGCAATCAGCCGAGCTCTCAGGGGGAGCGCGGCCGATTGTGGCCGGGTGTCAGTTAACTATCACAGCTGACATCCGGCACTATGCGCCTGGAGAGGTCACAGACCACTCCTGGCACATTAACCCCCGGAACACTGCAATCAAACATGATCACAGTGTTCTGGCGGCATAAGGAAGCATTGCGCAGGGAGGGGGCTCCCTGCTTGCTTCCCTGAGACCCTCGGAGTAAAGCGATGTGATCGCGTTGCTCCAATGGTCTCCTACCTCCTTCTTCCTGCAGGCCCCGGATCCAAAATGGCAGCAGGGCTGCTTCTGGGTACTGCAGGGAGGTAGCTTACAAGCACCTGCTCAGAGCAGGCGCTGGTAAGCCAGGCGCTGGTAAGCCAGGAGTACTGCCTGTAAGATCGCTGATTTGACACAGTGCTCTGCAAAGTGTCAAATCGGCGATCTGACACTATAGTATGATGCCCCCCGGGACAATGTAAAAAAGTAAAAAAAAAATATTTACATGTGTAAAAAAAAAATAAAAAATGTCTAAATAAAGAAAAAAATATTGCTCCAAGAAATACATTTCTTTATCTAAATAAAAAAACAATAAAGGTACACATATTTAGTATCGCTGTGTCCGTAACGACCCGACCTATAAAACGGTCCCACTAGTTAACCCCTTCAGTGAACATTGTCACAAAAAAACGAGGCAAAATACGCTTTATAATCATACCGCCGAACAAAAAGTGGAATAACACGGGATCAAAAAAAGGATATTAATATCCATGGTCCCGCTGAAAACGTCATCTTGTCCAGCAAAAAACGAGCCGCCATACAGCCTCATCAGCGAAAAAATAAAAAAGTTATAGTCCTCAGAATAAAGCGATGCAAATTTAATTGTTTTTTATATAAAATAGTTTTATCGTATAAAAGCGCCAAAACATAAAAAAGATATAAATGAGGTATCGCTGTAATCATACTGACCTGTAGAATAAAACTGCTTTATCAACTTTAACAAACGCGGAACGGTATTAACGCCCCCCCAAAAGAAATTCGTGAATAGCTGTTTTTTGGTCATTCTGCCTCACAAAAATCGGAATAAAAAGCAATAACAAAAGTCACGTGCCTAAAAATGGTTCCAATAAAAAAATCATCTCGTCCCGCAAAAACCAAGACCTCACATGACTCTGTGGACCAAAATATGGAAAAATTATAGCTCTCAAAATGTGGAGACGCAAAAACCATTTTTTGCAATAAAAAGTGTCTTTTAGTGTGTGATAGCTGCCAATAATAAAAATCTGCTAAAATCCAGCTATAAATAGTAAACCCTCTTCATCACCTCCCTAGTTAGGGAAAAATAATACAATTAAAAAAATGTATTTATTTCCATTTTCCCATTAGGGTTGGGGCTAAAGTTAGGGTTAAGGTTGGGGCTAGGGTTAGGGTTAGGGTTGAGGCTAAAGTTAGGGTTAGGATTTGGATTACAATTACGGTTGGGATTAGGGTTGGGATTAGAGTTAGGGGTGTGTCAGGGTTAGAGGTGTGGTTAGGGTTACTGTTGGGATTAGGGTTAGGGGTGTGTTTGGATTAGGGTTTGTTAGAATTGGGGGTGTCTAATGTTTAGGCACATCAGGGACTCTCCAAACGCGACATGGCATCCGATCTTAATTCCAGACAATTCTGCATTGAAAAAGTAAAGCAGTGCTTTTTTCCTTCCGATCTCTCCTGTGTGCCCAAACAGAGGTTTACCCCAACATAAGGGGTATCATCGTACTCAGGACACATTGGATAACAAATTTTGGGGTCCAATTTCTCCTGTTACCCTTGGTAAAATACAAAACTGGGGGCTAAAATATATTTTTTGTGGAAAAAAAATATTTTTTATTTTCATGGCTCTGCCTTATTAACTGTAGTGAAACACTTGGGGGTTCAAAGTTCTCACAACACATCTAGATAAGTTCCTTGTGGGGTCTAGTTTCCAATATGGGGTCACTTATGGGGGGGTTTGACTGTTTAGGTACATCAGGGGCTCTGCAAATGCAAAGTGACACCTGCAGACCAATCCATCTAAATCTGCATTCCAAATGGCACTCCTTCCCTTCCGAGCTCTGCCATGCGCCCAAACGGTGGTCCCCCCCACATATGGGGTATCAGTGTACTCAGGACAAATTGGACAACAACTTTTGGGGTCCAATTTCTCCTGTTACCCTTGGGAAAATACAAAACTGGGGGCTAAAAAAAAATTTTTGTGGGAAAAAAAGAAGTTTTATTTTCTTGTCTCTGCGTTATAAACTTCTTTGAAGCACTTGATAGGTCAAAGTGCTTACCACACATCTAGATAAGTTCCTTAGGGGGTCTTCTTTCCAAAATGGTGTCACTTGTGGGGGGTTTCAATGTTTAGGCACATCAGGGCCTCTCCAAACGCGACATGGCGTCCTATCTCAATTCCAGTCAATATTGCATTGAAAAGTCAAATGGTGCTCCTTCCCTTCCAAGCTCTCCCATGCGCCCAAACAGTGGTTTACCCCCACATATGGGGTATCAGCGTACTCTGGACTAATTGCACAACAATTTTTGGGGTCCAATTTCTTCTGTTACCCTTGGGAAAATAAAAAATTGGGGGTGAAAATATCATTTTTGTGAAAAAATATGATTTTTTATTTTTACAGCTCTGCATTATAAACTTCTGTGAAGCACTTGGTGGGTCAAAGTGCTCACCACACATCTAGATAAGTTCCTTAGGGGGTCTACTTTCCAAAATGGTGTCACTTATGGGGGGTTTCAATGTTTAGGCACATCAGAGGCTCTCCAAACGAGACATGGCGTCCTATCTCAATTACAGTCAATTTTGCATTGAAAAGTCAAATAGCGCTCCTTCCCTTCCAAGCTCTGCCGTGCGCCCAAACAGTGGTTTACCCCCATATTTGGAGTATCAGAGTACTCAGGACAAGTTGCACAACAACTATTGAAGTTCAGTTTCTCCTGTTACCCTTGGTAAAATAATTGGAGCTGAAATACATTTTTTGAGAAAAAAAATGAAATGTTCATTTTTTTGTAAACTTTCCAAAAATTCCTGTGAAACACCTGAATTGTTAATAATCTTCTTAAATGTGGTTTTGAGCACTCTGAGGGGTACAGTTTTTAGAATGGTGTCACACTTGGCTATTTCAATCATATAGACTTCTCAAAGTGACTTCAAATGTGATGTAGTCCCTAAAAAAATGGTATTGTAAAAATGAGAAATTGCTGGTCAACTTTTAACCCTTATAACTCCCTAACAAAGAAAAAATTTGGTTCCACAATTGTGCTGATGTAAAGTAGACATGTGGGAAATGTTACTTCTTAAGTATTTTGTGTGACATATATCTGTGATTTAAGGGCATAAAAATTCAAATTTGGAAAAATGCTAAATTTTCAAAATTTTCGCTGAATTTCCATTTTTTTCACAAATAAACAGGTTATATCAAATAGATTTTACCACTATCATGAAGTACGATATGTCATGAGAAAACAATGTCAGAATCATCAGGATCCGTTGAAGTGTTCCAGAGTTATAACCTCATAAAGGAACAGTGGACAGAATTGTAAAAATTGGCCCGGTCATTAACGTGCAAACCACCCTTGGGGGTAAAGGGGTTAATGCTCCAAATATAAATAAAAATATGATAATTAGTCAGTATTACTAAAAAAAATTACATCCAGGTATCTGATGACATTGTCTTTGATTGGAGTAATAATTTTTTTTTCATATTCATCTTGTCCAGACTCCGTGATCACTTTCCAATCCGCAGGTCGTCTCTGCAGACCTCCATATTCTCCAGTCTTTTGCAGCACATACCCACACACTTCCGTTAAAGATAGCAGTGTCATTATAATGCTCCTGAATAAAAAAATCTGCCCTATGCTGAGCCACTAAATAAATAATTACCCCTCATTATATTCCCTGCACAAAATATAACCCACACACTATCCCTCTTATGGTACATGCCCTCCACACTGCCCTGTGATTTTCATACTGAACCCACTCTTCACATTATCCTCTCACACTCTGTCCCTCAGTCTCTGTACTGTACACCCCCTCATCATACTCCCCCTCCTTGGCTTACTGTCCACTCTTGGCTGTGCCCTTTCAATGTTCCAAATGCTACCCCCCACAATACTCAGTCTTTATTCTGTGACCACTCACACTTTCTCCCCTTACTGCCTCCTCGCACTATTCCCTTCAATAGTCTCCCTCCTCACACATTTCCCCTAGTCATACTGTCTCCTCATATATTTACTTCACTCTCCATATTCGATATAGCCACTCTCCATGCTGCCTTCTCACACATCCCTCGACTTCCCATACTACATTGTATGCATACATTTTTCTCTTACTACCCATACTGTGTCTGCACTCATCCCCCACAAACTTATCCCAACACTAAATCTCCCCCCCACCTCTCTACATTAAATGACCTCCATCTCTACCCTCACAATTAAATCTCCCCATGACTCCCCTCCACACTAAATCTCTCCCACACTAAATCTTCCCACAGTAAATCTCCCCATCCCCACCCTAAATTTCCACTCACACTAAAACTCGCCCCACATGAAATGTTAAGTCTACTCCACGCACTAAATCTCCTTCCACACATTCTAAATCGCCCCCAAAAAGAAAGTCCTCCACCTCTCCCTCAGACACTAAATCGCCCCCACTCCTCGCCTCCTCACTAAATGTCTTCCACCCCTCCACTCTACACTAAATCTCCCCACGCAATAAATCTCCCCTACACTACACTAATTCTCCCCCACACAAATTGTACCCCCACACTTTTCCATTTACCCAAATGCCCCCAAACTGTATAAACAGTTTTTCTATTCAACTTTTCAAAAACCTAACTTTTCCAATTAATTTTTAATACACTTACCTCATTAACATTGGGTACTTTAGACTAATTTCAGCAGATCGTTTAGTTTAAGGCTGTGCTCTCATCCAGTATATCAAATCTTTCTGGCTAGCGATTTTCTGCCTGAGAATAAAGGTATACACTGGCCTTTCATTAAAAACTTAAGCCCCAAGGGTGGTTTGCACATTAATGACCGGACTAATTTTCACAATTCTGACCACTGTCCCTTTATGAGGTTATAACTCAGGAAGGCTTCAACGGATCCTAATGATTCTGACAAAGTTTTCTTGTGACATATTGTACTTCATCATAATGGTAAAATTTCTATGATAAGACTCGCATTTATTTGTGAAAAAAATAGAAATTTGTTGAAAATTTTGAAAATTTTGCAATTTTCCAACATTGAATTTTTATGCCCTTAAATCACAGAGATATGCCACACAAAATACTTAATAAGTAACATTTCCCACATATCTACTTTACATCAGCACAATTTTGGAAGGAATTTTTTTTGTTAGGGAGTTATAAAAGTTAAAACTTGACCAGCAATTTCTCATTTTTACAACACCATTTTTTTAGGGACTACATCTCATTTGAAGTCATTTTGAGGGGTCTATAGATAGATAGAAAATATGATAGAAAATAACCAAGTGTGACACCAGTCGAAAAATTGTACCCCTCAAGGTGCTCAAAACCACATAAAAGAAGTTTATTAACCCTTCAGGTGTTTCACAGGAATTTTTTGAATATTTAAATAAAAATGAACATTTAACTTTTTTTCACACAAAATTTACTTCAGCTCCTATTTGATTTATTTTACCAAGGGTAACAGGAGAAAATGGACCATAAAAGTTGTTGTACAATTTGTCCTGAGTACGCCGATACCCCATATGTGGGGGTAAGCCACTGTTTGGACTCATGGCAGAGCTTGGAATGGAAGGAGCGCTATTTGACTTTGAATGCAAAATTGACTGGAATTGAGATGGGACGCCATGTTGCATTTGGAGAGCCACTGATGTGCCTAAACTTTGAAACCTCCCACAAGTGACACCATTTTGGAAAGTAGACCCAAAAAGGAACTTATCTGGATGTGTGGTGAGCACTTTGACCCACCAAGTGCTTCACAGAAGTTTATAATGCAGAGCCGTAAAAATAAAAAATCATATTTTTTAACGAAAATGATCTTTTTGCCCCCAATTTTTATTTTCCCAAGGGAAAAAGAAGAATTTGGACCCCAAACATTGTTGCACAATTTGTCTTTAGTACGCTGATACCTGATATGTGGGGGTAAACCACTGTTTGGGCGCATGGCAGAGCTTGGAAGGGAATGAGCACCGTTTGACTTTTCAATGCAAAATTGACTGGAATTGAGATGGGACGCCATGTTGCATTTGGAGAGCCCCTGATATGCTTAAACATTGAAACCCTCACAAGTAACACTATTTTGGAAAGTAGACCCCCACAAGGAACTTATCTAAATGTGTTGTGAGAGCTAAAAACCCCCAAGTGTTTCACTACAGTTTATAATGCAGAGTCGTGAAAATAAAAAAACATTTTTTTCCACAAAAATCATTTTTTAGCCCCCAATTTTGTATTTTCCCAAGGGTAGCAGGAGCAATTGGACCCCAAAAGTTGTTGTCCAATTTGTTCTGAGTATGCTGATACCCCATAAGTGGGGTTAAACTACTGTTTGGTGCATGGCAGAGCTCAGAAGGGATGAAGCGCCGTTTGACTTTTCAATGCAAAATTGACTGGAATTGAGATGGGACGCCATGTTGCGTTTGTAGAGCCACTGATGTACCTAAACAGAAGAAACCCCGCACAAGTGACCCCATATTGGAAACTCATCTAGATGTGTTGTGAGAACTTTGAATCCCCAAGTGTTTCACTACAGTTTATAATGCAGAGCCGTGAAAATAAAAAATCATTTTTTTCCACAAAAAAACAAAGTGCATGATCAGCAAGTCTCTCTGTTTATAATGCAGAGCTGACAGTTTCATTAGCATGGAGAGGCTGCTACATCTCCATGCTATAGAAGTGATCAGCCTGCAAAAAATGATTGTCCCATAGTGGAACTAAGTAAAAAAGTTAGAAAAAAGTAAAAAAAATGAATGTTCAAATAATTGTAAATGTAAGTAAAAAACAAAAATAATAATAAAAAAATCAATATATATTCTATCTCTAAATAAATATTTGAATGAAAATAATACAAACAATAAAAGTACACATATTTGGTATCTCCATGTCCGCAATGACCCAACCTATAAACCTGTCCCACTAGCTAACCTCTTTAGTGAATATCATAAAAAATAAAATACAAAACAGGGCAAAAAACAATGCCTTATCATCATACCACAGAACAAAAAGTAGAATAACACGCAATTAAAAAGACAGATATAAATAAACATCCTCTGAAAATTTCAACTTGTCCCGCAAAAAAAGCCACAATACAGCTCCATCAGAGTAAAAATAAAAAAGTTATAGCTCTCAGAATAAAGTGATGCAAAAATAATTATTTTCTCTATAAAATAATTTTTATTGTATAAAAGCGCCAAAATATAAAGAAAATAAAAATGAGGTATCTCTGTAATTATACTGACCCAAATAATAAAACTGCCTTATCTTGTTACCCTTATGAAAATGCAAAAAATCAGCTCTCAGCCACCCCAGAAATGGTGCATCTTATAGATGCGCCAATTCTGGCACTTAGCCTCGCTCTGGGGTAATATTTGTGGGGTTGATGTCACCTTTGTATTGTCAGGTGAAATCAAGCTCACAGGTTAGTTATGTAGAGGCATCTATAAGACACCCATCCATTACTAATCCTATGATTACATGGTAAATAAAGATATGGCCACAATAAAGTCCTTTATTTGAAATAATCCCTCAAACTCCTTTATTAAATCTAAATTTACCATACTTACTGAACACCTAATCGCCGATGCCCTCGTCTTCTGAAAACAATAAAAAAATGAACCAACATATAATAGTATCCTGTCTGATGTAGACCATTTAAAACCAAGTGTTCCATGGCGATTTCACATGTAGAACAGTAGTCACATTGGGAGATATTACCGCTCTTCCTGGCCTCTGGAGATACACTGAGAGGAGGTAATCTCTCTCACAGTGTATCCCAGCCGTGAGTTCACCGGAGTTCATCAGCTCCAGTGCTCTCACTTACGGCACTTCGGCAGTGTGAGAACTTTCCCACGCAGCAGTGCCATAAGTGAGAGCAACGGAGCTGATCAGCTCATGAACTCCAATGACCTCTCACAGCGGTTCAGTGATACACTGTGGGAGCAATTACCTCCTGACCGTGTATTGCCGGCGGCCAGGTGAGATCGACATTGGACATTCGGTAATCAATGGACTATGTTGGAAAGGTGAGTATATGTTGGTTTATTATTTTTGATTGTTTGCAGGAGACAGATTAGATGTTCAGTGAGTATGTATTTTGTAAGTGAATATGTAAATGTTTTGATTTTTTTACAATTGAACTCAGTCGCCTTTGATGACGAGACTATTCGCCCATCATCAGCTTATGCTATCTCTGTTATATGTGACAAAACACATAGCTGGTTGGGAGTAGTAGTTTCATCAGATGATGCCTGGGTACACATGTGGCATAAGTACACACACACAGACTGACACACAGACAGACACACGCACATATTATCCACCCACACAGAGACATACGCACATATTCTCCACCCTTACACACACAGACACACACATATTCTCCACCCACACACTCTTCCTCCTTCTGACAATTTCCCTTTGACAAATCGCAGTGTATTTGGCAGCAAATATGCAGAAAATACGCAGCAAACATGCAAACCTTTTTACACCTACATTTTTGCTTCAGATTTGACTGACTCAATTGAAGTCAATGAGTCAAAAACGAAGCAAAAACACAAAAAGTATTGACATGCTGCAGAAAATAAAATGCTGCAAATATGGACAGAAATTTACTGAGCATGTGCACAACACTTCAGGATTGTCATTGAATTACCTTGCTTTAGTATTCCATTGCATTTTTGGAGCATTTGCATGAATAAAAAACGCTTCAAAAAAGCGTCAAAAACGCATCGTGTGCACATAGCCTTACATTAGAAAGTGACCTCTTGATGGCTCTAACAAACATTGGAGTGACCCGGCAAGTCACAAACTGCTGGAAACCGAAAGGAGCGGTGAGAATAACCAATGAAGACTGCGCCTGGTAAGTATAAGGCCAAGGGCAGGAAACTTAGATCAATGGCACCTCTCCAAGGCTCCAATAAAAAACAACAAACGCTGGAGTGGTGCTTTAAATGTTTGGCCATGTCAAGAGTATACTGAGCACATGTTCTTTCTTTGAACTGACATTTTATGCTGACCGACTCACTTTACGGATGACAGACTTCCCTCTGATGTTTGTGGTTAGCTAGTGTGAAGCAGTCATAGATATAACCAGATCTCCTTGATTAATTTGAGAATCACCTATTTTCTTTTATGGTATCTTCACTAATGCTTGTTATCAAGCAGAAACACTTACTGATAAACCAACAGAGCGTAAAGGAAGCTGGAGACGTATATTGTAGAAAACGGGAGAACAATTCCTGCATTTTCTTTATACAATGGTTATTTCCAGTTCATGAAAATATCCACTTACTGCCCTCTATTAACACTTGCTTTATCCAAGGGGCAAGTTACATCTGAATAGAAAACGTTTCCCCCGAGGCAAAGCATGGCAACAAATAAATGTACATTTTCTTAATAAGCTCATGAATAGAAGAGATTTACTTGCTATTTCTGCAGAATAAAAATTAGATCATTATTTCAAAAATATAAAATCATAAAAAATAATACTTGGGCAAAACCAAAGTAAAAGTAAGATACAAAGATGAGACATAAATGTAGATGATGAATTCTATAGCGTGTTTTCTCGGATGAACTTGAGCAATATAGGAATGTTAGGTTCTGTTAGATTTATGCATGATATATGATGTATAACATTAATAATGTGTGGTTGTGAAGCAATTCATTCAGTATTCCTCTAATGAGCAGAACAAATGAGCATATTAATGGGAGAATCAGGCATTTTAATTGTTGGCTGAGTGATTATATTTTATGTCCATGGGCAGCTTCATACCAACTAAATTATGTTCTGTGCCAATCCTAATCCCCTATGCATATCAATGGAATGCCAAATAGGGAGGGGGCACACTTTCAGTTTTCACACCAGGTGATTTTTTTTTTAGCTTTTATAGCTAGCATACATCAAAATTAAAACTGATCTATCATTGGATTTTACAATGCAAACTGCATGCATTATTAAATAGATTTTATCTTAGACTTGATGAGGCTGATGTGCTTACATTGCAAAATCCCTCTAATTCTGATGTTAAAATGATCAAGTTTTTCATCCAGGGAAATAGAGAGAAAGCAAATCAGTCCAAGTGTATTCAGTCTCCTCTCTCCCATTCTGACTGACAACTGCAGCTCATACTGAGTAGTGAGAGATTTCAGCCACAGCAGCGGGGAAGAGGGATGCTGAGGAGCTGTCAAACAGAATTGGTTGGCAAAAATTATCTCTGAAGTTTCCTAACGGATTGTGCAACTATTCTAGCAAGGATTTTTAAGGTAAGTACTTAAGTCTAATGGGAATTAATAAATCTGTTTATTGATATATGCAGTTTAAATTGTAAAACCTGGTAGCAGATCCTCTTTAAATTTTATTTATGTTTGATTACAATTCATTAAGATGCACAAAACTGATTTTCAGTCAGTCACATACATTTTGGCAAAAATTCAACTATAGATGGCTATAAGCAGAAAAAAATCATGTTTGCTAACATAACTATTAGCTCTGAACAGAATAAAATTCCCGTTCCTGGCATTTGACACTAAAAGGGCTTTTTTTACTTCATTACTTCATCTGCTGTAAGTATTTTTAGATCTACAGCCATGCTACTGCAGAGAATCTGCTCCTTTCCTGACAAGCAGGGCAGGAGACCATTTATATTGGCTGCTACATTGCGAACACATGACATTATGCAGAAGCCATGTTTTGGGGAGAGAGTCTGAGCATGTGCGACTAGTGGCACTCAGCTCAGGGTTCAGTGTATTGCTAATCACTTTAAATATCAGTTGATAGCAAACTATGTTAGTAGATCTCATAACTTTTCACTAGACTAATTTTAAGAGAGTTTACAAAGAAAACACAGTATTTTTTTATTATCTCTATTATGACAATGGTAATTGAAAGAGAGTCTTCTTTTTGGTCAAAGACTTTTTTGGTCTTTAGAGCCATCGCAAACTTTTCTTTGCAGTTACAGCATTTATAATTCTTTTTTATAGACCTTGGCAGTTGTTTGACAATCTGCCTACTTTTAGGATCATGTAGGTTCACTTAAGATAATTTGGGGAAAGTCTCTGTTTGGCCCTTACTTTGGCAAAAATGAAAGTCACTCTTAAGATATTGTATGTGCGCATGACTTTTTTTTGAGAATTCTGCCTGAAATACATAAAAAAGAGCTTAAAATGCTAAAAACAATAAAGATATGAACTGTAATGAAAAAATGACTTCTTGCTCATAAGTTCAGTCTTTTTGAACTTCCTTTACCAGGCTTCAAAAGCCGTGAACTGGACAAAAGAAGTGACAAGTCCACTTTTCAGGTCGCTTTCGTTTGAACGCCCCTCACTAGATTACTGTATACTGTATGTTTATACGTACTGTTTTAAAAAAGCCACCACAAAAACAACTAAAAAGATGCCAAAGAATACAGTTCAGGAGAAATGCTGCCAGCATTTTCCTGAAATGTCTTCTGCTTCAAAAAACTCCTCGGGAACCCCATGTGGAAAAGATGTTACATGCACATGCATTTATTTAGAACTAACTTTGGAGCCAATCAAAAGCATGTAAAGCGACATGGAATAAATGGCGCTATAAAAATGTATAATAATAGTAATTATTATTATTATTTATTATTATAGCGCCATTTATTCCATGGCGCTTTACATGTGAGGAGGGGTGTACATAATAAAAACAGGTACAATAATCTTGAACAATACAAGTCATAACTGGTACAGGAGGAGAGAGGACCCTGCCCGCGAGGGCTCACAGTCTACAAGGGATGGGCGAGGATACAGTAGGTGAGGATACAGCTGGTCGTGCAGTGGTTTGATCAATCGGTGGTTAGTGCAGGTTGTAGGCTTGCCGGAAGAGGTAGGTCTTCAGGTTCTTTTTGAAGGTTTCGATGGTAGGTGAGAGTCTGATATGTTGTGGTAGAGAGTTCCAGAGTAGGGGTGATGCGCGAGAGAAATGTTGTATGCGATTGTGGGAAGAGGAGATAAGAGGGGATTAGAGAATGAGATCTTGTGAGGATCGGAGGTTGCTTGCAGGAAAGTACCAGGAGACAAGGTCACAGATGTATGGAGGAGACATGTTGTGGATGGCTTTATATGTCATAGTTAGGCATTTGTACTGGAGTCTCTGGGTAATGGGGAGCCAGTGAAGGGATTGACAGAGGGGAGAGGCCGGGGAATAGCAGGAGGACAGGTGGATTAGTCGGGCAGCAGAGATTAGAATAGATTAGAGTGGTGCGAGAGTGTTAGAGGGGAGGCCACACAGCAGGAGGTTACAGTAGTCGAGGCGGGAGATGATGAGGGCATGAACTAGGGTTTTTGCAGATTCTTGGTTTAGGAATGTACGGATCTGTCAAATACTTTTAAGTTGAAGGCGGCAGGAAGTGGAAAAGGCTTGGATATGCAGTTTGAAGGAGAGATCAATGTCAAGGACTACCCCAGGACAGCGAGCTTGTCGGACTGGGGAGAGTGGGCAGCCATTTACTGTAATGGATTGGTTCGTTGGGGGGAGGCATGAGATGGGGGAAAGACAATGAATTCTGTTTTGTCCATGTTAAGTTTTAGAAATCTAGTGGAGAAGAAGAATGAAACAGCGGATAGACATTGAGGGATTCTGGTTAGTAGGGTGGTGATATCTGGTCCAGAGATGTAGATCTGTGTGTCTCATCAGCATGGAGATGATACTGAAAACCGTGAGACTCTATGAGCTGTCTCAGGCCAAAAGTGTAAATGGAGGAGAGCAGGGGCCCTAGAACTAAACCTTGTGGGACTCCGACAGATAGGGGGCGAGGTGAAGAGGTGGTGTGTGAATGGAAGACGCTGAATGTTCAGTCAGTTAGGTATGATGAGATCCAGGATAGGGCCAAGTCTGTGATGCCAAGGGATGAAAGGTTCTGTAGTAATAGGGAATGTTCCACTCTGTCAAAGGCAGAGGACAGGTCCAGGAGGAGGAGGATAGAGAAGTGTCACTTGCTCTTGGTGGTTAATAGGTCATTGGTGACCTTAGTTAGGGCAGTTTCAGTGGAGTGATGTGACCGGAAGCCTGATTGTAAGCAGTTGAAAAGGGAGCAGGAAGAAAAATGGGAGGACAGTTCAAGATGGACGTGTTATTCCAGTAGTTTTGAGGCATAGGGGAGAAGTGATATAGGGCAATAGCTGGATACAGAGGATGGGACAAGAGAGGGCTTTTTGAGGATAGGTGTGATTGAGGCATGTTTAAAGCTTGAGGGGAAAACACCAGTTGTTAGTGATAGGTTGAAGAGATGGGTTAGAGTTGGGATGAAGACTGTGGCGAGGTTTGGGATGAAGTGGGAAGGGATCGGGTCAAGTGCACAGGTGGTGAGATGCGATCTTGAGAGTAGAGTGGAGAGTCGATCTTCTGTAATGGTGGAGAAGTTGGTTTTCGAGGTGGAGGGCTGGCTAGTTGGGAGGAAGAGCTCTGGGGGTTGTCGACTAAAACGGTCTCTGATGTTCTCAATCTTCTGCTTTAAAAATGAGGCAAAGTCTTCAGCTGAGATGAGTGGGGAGGGAGGAGGTGCTGGGGGATGGAGGAGAGAGTTGAAGGTGTTGAATAACTGTTTAGGGTTTGTAGGTTTGTTTAGCTGTGGCAAGTGTGGTCTTGAAAGTAGTGAGGGACTGTTTGAATGCGATAAAGTGCTTGTTGGAGTGGGATCTTTTCCATCTCCGCTCTGCAGAAGCTGATTTTGCGAGCTTTGGTATGTGTGAGAGGGGCAAGAGATTCCAAAGCTGAAGCTATTGTGGTGTTATATAGAGTGGCAGCGTCATCCGCATTGAGTAGGGAACTTATGTCTGTGAGAGGGAGGAGGGATTCAGAGAGTGAATGTAGATCAAGGTGTTTAAGATTTCTGCGAGGGTGTGCAAGAAATAATAATAATTATAATAATAATAATCATAGTTATTATTATTATTATAATTTGTATATCCACTGGTGGGCCCAAACTGCCTACAGCCAGTAAACTTGGCAGCAATCATCAAACCTCTTCAGAGTGTGCAATAATCAGACATCAAGAAGTTTTTTTGGGCACACAGATTTCTTTTTGTAGTATATTTGGCGTTTCAGTAGCGTTGAGCGGATCAATTCATAGAAGATCATGTTTGAGTCAAATTTGCTTAAATTCATGATTTAACATAAAATCAAATATTTTGGAATTCGATTCCCAGTTCACAAAAAAGAAAATCATGCCTGTCACCATTTCCATTTCCCACACTACTGAAACATCAGACAGTAGGCAAATGTCATTTTGCATTGCCAATTGATCCTTCTTGTAATGCCCTGCAGCTATGAAATCTAGAGGATTATCACACCTTAGACAGTGGTAATCAGTTCCTGGACCATGACAGATAAGTAGATCCCAGCAGAGCACAGTTTCTACAATAGAGTCATTTTCCATCTCCAAAGTCATTAGGTAAGTCTCTCTCTCCTGTCACCTGTAAGCACTTATGAACAGTGTGGTCCTCACTCTCTCCTGTAGAGAACAATCTCTTAGGGTATGTGCACATTTTCCTGACAAAAACCTGACATTTCTGCCAGAAATCCGCATGCGTTTTTTTCGTGTCTTTTTTTCGCGTTTTTGATGGGTTTTTTCTTGCGTTTTTTCCAAATGTATAGAATAGCGGGAAAAATGCAGAAAATCCACAAAATTAATGAACATGCTGCTTTTCTTACCGCAATGAGTTTTTTTTTGCGAAAAAAAAACGCATCATGTGCACAAAAATTGCAGAATGCATTCTAAATTATATGATGCATATGTAGGCGTTTTCTAATGCGTTTTTATCGCGTTTTTAAAAACCTGAACGTGTGCACATAACCTTATGGTCAGCGGGGTTCTCTCTCTCTCTCTCTCCTTTAATGTGTAAGCTCTTATTGTCAGTGGGTGTTCTCTCTTTCTTTCTCCTGCCTATAAAATGTGAGACCTCGTGGTCGGAAAAGATCGCTCTCCTTGCCTTCATGTGTATTTTACAGTCAATTACAAGCTTTCCAGTATTGAAATTTTTGGGTGAAAAGTTGGCGAAGTCAGTGAATAAAAAATTCTAACAATCCGTTCATCTCTAATTTTCATCAATAAATCCAAAGAAACAGATAAACCAACGACAAACGTACAATCCAATGGGTGTTATACTGTGAGGGCAGAACTAATAAAGACAGTTGTAAGTGTGAGGGAAGAGCACCGTTTTGTATTGCCCTGCATCAGTACCATCGCTACAGGTTCCATCATAGTTTATTTTTATGTTGACATTAATAGAAAATTGATTGAAACCCCCAATACCAAATGATGTCAATCTGTCATGAAATCAGTTTTTCATGTTGTTCTGATCAGTTTAAAGACATAAAAACTTAGTTTAACCATTATTGAAAGTAACAATCAGAATATGCGACGTGAGTCAGACATCACACCATCGAAAACATTGAGAATCCATATAAGGCAAAAAAACTTCTGTCAGAATAACAATTTACATCAAAGTCATTCTTTCTTATAATTACCATTTCATACCATGATTGTACTTACAGTGGATGTCTAAGGCCTGCGTTGCTATATGAGGTGTCGAATTCAGAGAATCGTGGTCCACTCTACAGCTCACAACTGCGCCATCATCTCTGCGATCCCCTCGGAAATCCAGCACACTTATAACCGTAAATGTCTTTCCGTTGCTATCCCTCTCTTGTTTTTTCTCAACGTCTGTATTACAAGGAAGTCAAAGTTCACTGAAAGGTTCATTATAACAGTAAGAAAACACAGAGCCCCATTCCTAACTGCAGTTTTACTTCTAGATAAGTGACAGGTAGGAGACATTGAGCGAGCCTTATTAAAGCACATTATGTAGCAGAGTTTTTCTTTATAATGTACAATTTACAAGATGAGAATAGAAAAGTACTTATAAGGGTATGTGCACACGTTGCGGATTCTCTGCGGATCCACAGCGTTTTTGAGGTGCAGAAACGCTGCAGATCCACAATTGATTTACAGTACAATGTAAATCAATGAGAAAAAAAAATGCTGTGCAGAAAATCCACTGCGGAAACGCTGCGGTTTAAAAGAAGTAGCATGTCACTTCTTTTTTGTGAATCTGCAGCGTTTTTGTACCCATTCCATTATAGAAAACCGCAGGGGTAAAAACCGCAGCAAATCCGCAAGAAAACTGCAGCAAAAACGCACAAAAAACGCTGCAGAACCGCACAAAAAACATGACAAATCCGCAGGTGCGTTTTCTGCCAGGAGAGGCAGAATCCGCACCAGAAATTCTAAAGGCTAATCCGCAACGTGTGCACATAGCCTAAGGCTAGGTTCACATTGTGCTAATGGCAATGCGCTGATGGGATCCGTTACATAGCGGCACTAATGCTATGTAACGGATGCATTAGCGCACCCATTAACTGCCATTATGTAGCGCATCGCTAACGCGTGTCATATTCGGCATGCGTTAGCGATGTGCCGTCATTCTGTGACGGACCCTCGGACGCAGTCTGCAGCGTTTTCGGGTCCTTCACCGCTAGCACAGATAGAGCATCTGTGCTAGCGCGATCGCATAAATGCGATCTTTTTCAGCACTTGCATCAACGCAGTCCGTTTAACGTATGCGTTGAACGGACTGCACTAACGCAATTTGAAACTAGCCTAAGAGAATTTTAATGCCCAAGGTAAAAGTAAAAATAATATTTCTAATATTTGTACAATGCAAAAGTTAAACAATGCGACATTTAGAATAGTTTTACATTATTTTACAGCAAGTGACTTATAGAGACTTAAGATTATCCCAAGTAAGTGCCTAGTACTGGAGACAGATAAACATTGGTAACAATGGTTCAGTAATCCATGACCCTTCACACAGATTGAATGAAATACAATATCCAGTCAAACGTGAAATCTCATATTAATTAATCCCTAAAATAATGACTGCGCACTATCTGACCCCTGCACAAACTGCTGGGTATGACATAGAATACTGAACAATGTGCAGTTTCAGACTTTACATTTCTTGATAGTTTTTAGGAGTTAAAGAGAATTTACAACTTTTTTTAAAAAAAAAACTACACCATTGTGGGCGGAAACTAACTGAGAAGCGCTAAAAATAATGACTGCCCAGTCCAAATATCTCTGTACCCTGAGGACGTGTCCGTCAGCAACAGAGATCCACCTCCTGATCCTAAATGGCAGGAGGAGACCAAGAAGAAGGAGCCGCCCCTGAAGGAGAGAGCAGGAAAGAGACCAGGACGGAGGGAGCAGCGTGGAGGACGCCATGGCCAGCAGCCCGGAACCAGAGTGTGGGGTGGAAGCGGAGGACTCCCCCAGCCACATGGAAAGACACCGCAGCCAGGCATCACCAGTCGGCCCTGAACTCCTGCAGGCCGGAGTGGAAGAGCTCATCGACCAGCTGCTACAGATGCAGCTGAGCGCCAAAGCCACGTGTCAGACAATGCCTGCGGAAGACCTGCCAGCGCCGCTTCCTGTCCAACAGCCTCCGACACCGATGGAGAAGACTGGCACCGGAGATACCGCAGCGGCAGGTAAAGATGCCAACCCTGCCCAGTAGCCGATGAACTTTTGATAGGACCTATGGGTCCAGCCGGATCCAAAACTTGGGGCAATGGGACCAGCCTACGGGGATGGAGCAGTTCTTAAAGGCCCCAATTCAACCCGCCAACCTACCTGGGGAGGTCTATGAAGAAAAGACTGTTTATTGCTGGGTCAATACTGGACCTGATCTCATGGGGTTTCCTGGGAGAAAAGAGAGCTAGGGAGAATCCCTAGAGGTCCTGAGCAGGAATGAGTACCAGCAGCAGCTCACCCGCCAATGGGAAGAAAGGGAGAAAGAACACCAGGCCCAGCACAGGGCCTTTGATAAAAGAGATCTGCAGTCCAAGGCCCAGGCCCACAAGGACCGCTATGTCAATGAGGCCTCGCTTAAGCAGGACATCGTGGTAACCTTCAAGCTAAAAGGATGTTGGGGATTCATAAAAGAGCAGGGACTGTATGCTGAAATCTTCGTTAACAGGAGGGATGTGGAGTCCCACCTTTGGGAAGGACACCTCGAAAGGGATCTTTACACCGGAGATCATGTCACATACACCAGGCATTTTGGCGCAAAAGGGTGATTTGCTCTAAACATTCATAAATATAGAGACTCCATCCAAAGACTGTTTACCTCCAAGACACCAGCCGTGCTGCATCGTGCAGTAACACTGGCCCCTTGTTCTAAAGCAGCTACAACCACCACTACTCCCTTTGTCACCCCTGCCTGCACCACCACTAAGACTATGGTGTGTACCATCACCACTACACAGACTGCAGTAGCACTAGGCCAACCATAACCTGCACCCAAGCTGTTGTGGAACAAAGGTCAGTGAGCACCCAATCCCCCATCAGGACTGAAGGCGCCCCATACGTAGCACCTGGTAACCGCCTGTACCCTAAGGGACTGCCTTTTCCCGTGCTACCCCAGTAAACCACAGGAAAATTTGAAAATTACTCTAAATTGTTCACTGATAAACTCTTTGCTGCTAAAGTTTATTGAACATGGCCAAGGTTATTCCTTAAAGGGGTCCTCAGTTTCAAGAAGATCCTAAGTTTGCATAAGTTGTCCGTTGCTTTAAAGACACTGGAGTCATGGACAGTGAATGGCTCACAAACTGTCTTGTAAATAGTTTGCACCTTCTTAAAGGTATTTCCTACTGGTTTTACAAAAGGAGCTTTTAAAGAAGTTTTAAAAAGACTGCTTCTAACATTGTTGTGAAAACTGCTTTTTTTCCAGAGACCTAAAGAAAAACCCATTTGGTGAGGCACGATTCCGGGTCTGGATGCACGCCTTGTAGTCCGCTAGAGACCAACATTGAAGTTAATGACGGTCCATTGCATCTTTGCTACTGTTCTAAAGTTTTGATTGATTTGAATATTAATGTGATTGATACATTTGCACTACCTCAGTATTAAACAAAAGGACTTGAATATTGTTTAAAGGGAATGTTTACTAGTTGCATTATGACAGATAGACTTGTATGTTGCAAGATAGATTTCACTTTAGATAGAATCGTGTTCATGTAGCTGATATCCTGATGTACTTTTGAATAAAATGAAGAGAATAATGTAACCCACGGGGGTTGGATGAAAACTTTGCACTAGATAGTATACCCATGAGGGTCGTGGCACTTAATAGTTAGTTAATAATCATACTGTTTTATTAAAGTTTTCTATCTGTGAAAGTACGCGTACAATCTACATACAGTAGTTAATGCAACGTTCAAGTGTCCTTACCTCCCGTAAAGGGAAGCTTTAACTTGTTTTATAGCATTTCAAAAATGTGTATGTCTTTTTTGCTAACCACCTTTAACTGTTGTTTTCTTTTCCCATTTCGGGATTACTGGATTTAACAGGGGGGAGTGCGGTGCCCCAGGGTCTTGGTCGTCGCAGTGGTATTGCTTTCCTCGCTGGGAGAGTGATGCTACACTTGGAAGTAAAGAAGGATAACTGCATCCAGGTATCACAAACATGCAACACATTTCACACTCCAGACCACCAAGGGAAGCTTCTGCTCCTATTTATTAGGTCACTCCCCATATATATAACTGGTAGTCTGTAGGGAAAGTTAGTCAGTTGCTGGCTGAGCTCAGCTCAGTCAGTTCCACACCAGAGTCTTAGGTGGACAGAAGGTTAACGGCACTGTGCATGCCCTCAGAGCTGCAGCTCCCAGAAAGAGACATTGAAAGGCAGAATTACATTGCAGCGAGTGTGAAGGAAGTCGAAGCAAAGGAGAGGATACCAGAAGGGGACCAGCCCCGCTCAAGCTGTCTCCTGAGGTGCAAAATCCAGGTAGTCGGGACACCGAGGGAGTAAGGACCTCTGCGTCTTATTTCAGAGACTGGCAGGGCAGCTAATTGCAGGTTACCTGTCCGCACCTACACCCAGAAGGCACGGTGACACCTACAGAGCCTATAAACAGGCTCAAGCCATCAGTCATATGGGTTTTGTCCTATCCTATATGGGAGAAAGAGAGATTGAAACACCACATCTGTGAGACCCTTATGTGAAGCCATAGGCAGTAAGGGACTATACCACCGCAGCACAAGGGAAGGCTACTGATTTCCACCTGGACAAGGAAACTGTGGACTTGCTTCCAAACCGGCCGGACTCTGCCTACCCCGTGATCTGGTGCCCTGAACTGTGGATGCTGAAGTCTTCAGGAAAGCTAAAGAAACTGCAACCTTGTGTCCTCATTCTTCTCTGCGCCTCTCACCATACCACCATCTATACACCGGGAAACCCTGGGCACATACTTCACCTGTGGGAAAGTAAACCATCTAGCTGCCATAACATCACCCCAGCGGACACCATAAAGCAGCGTCGGTCACCCTGACCGAATACCACAGGTGGGGTCACGAACATAAACTCTCTATCCCTTTAAAGACCTTTCCCGTTACACAGATGTCCCAGGGCCACGGACTGGGTCAGCCACTGTGACATCCCCCAGTGAACATCGGACCCGATACCAAGTACCTCTCGGCCCTTGGGGGCGATCCACATGCATGAAAATGTCAGATCAAGACTTCCGAGCTCAGGGCATCTTGCATGGCTGCTTTTTACAAGAGTTCCAGATGGATGGCTGATCAATCCAGCTATAATCCTCACCATCTCTTCCTCAATCCAGCTGAAAACAAGATATTTCTACTTAAGTACTTAAGAAGGTCTGGTTTTCCACAGGAGCTGAGTATTTCATAGCCCAGGACTCCCAGCGCATAGTTTGCACTAAAACACTGAATGCTTTGTACTTGCCATTTTGAGGCCTAAGGAGCATGGCAAGTTTGTCTTTTTAGAAACATCCCTGGCACTCATGACCATCGTCAGCTGCAGCCAAGCACACTGCACACTGAGAATCACCAGCCTGCTGATTCCTTCTCACAGCTAGGACTAGGACTGATCTCAGGCTTCACAATGGCCATCTTTCAGTCCCTAGACTAAAGTTGCTGGTCTCCAAGTAGACATTCCCTGCACCTGCTACCTGCTTCTCTATAGACCAAGTACCTGTGAATAGTGAGTACAGCACCTCTTAGTCATCCTCCTGTTTCCTTGGTAATCTGCTTTTCTATAATACACAAAGAAATGATAACATTCTGAGATCTCCAGTGAAAGACCCCTACTCCTTCAAAAGTGATGTACTGTAGCTGTTAGTGGGGGAGCTGGGAGAAAGGGCTCTAATGTACATGCTTTCCAATGTCTTCAGTGTCTTTGATTTATTTATAAAGTAATCTACCACCAGTCTATCTAAGTTGATGCAAGGCTGAAGATACAGCTCAGCTTCATTAATAACAACCTAAATAGGCCACAACCAGATTAGAACTTGTCTTAAAGCAGAAAACTCCCTTCTTATGTAGTATCACTGCTGTAATTGTTGTGCAGCATGACCATTTAGTGGTTGTTTTTTTGACTCATATTCTTGAACCTTGGATTACAATTAATATACAAATACTAATTCCAAAAAACTGACCGTCACATCCAAACATAGACTAAGTGTGAACAGGTGCTGAACCTAGAGTCACCAACTCATATACAGTCAAGTAAATAAGGCAGCACACTGCGGCACTGAAACATGCAAACATGAAACACGATAATTGAACTGCATTACTACGCTAGAAATATGAAAAATGAGAGAGTTTAGCGCATAAATTGGCCATTCATGTGGCAGCCACATTAGGGCATCTCTCGTATACCAGGTCCTACACTTTCCTTTCCTCGCTGAGAACAAACGTCTTCATCTGAATGGGTACCTGTGAAACCTCTTCTGAGAGCTAAACGCTCTAATTTTTTCATATTTCTAGTGCAGTAATGCAGTTCAATTTTCATGTTTCATGTTTGCATGTTTTAGCGCCGCAGTGTGCTGCCTTATTTATTTGAATATACAAATACTGACACCTGGCCTCGCTGGAAAGCCAATAAATAACTGATTCTGAAACTGAATTTTATTTTTTCTCAGTGCAAGTTCAGAATTTGACATCCTAGTTTGAAGATTATTCTTTATGATTAGAACAATCAACATTTCTAGTACAAAACTACAACCCAGAGACTTATACAGGCAATGTCATTTCCTGAACTTACATAAATTCAGTCACCAGTCAGCTCTGGCAGACAGAAAATGAATAGGAAAATGGGAGAGAGATCTTTTATGTTTTGAATTACTGCTGTTGCTAACAAGCTATTCTTCTGAGTTGTTAATGACGCATGTTAATTCATCCCCTACAATTCATTAATACGAAAAATTGTTCTCCTTTCATTTCAAACATTCATTTCGATTACCTCATCACAGCCATTGAGATCTGTATATCAATGAGCATGAAAAAATACTTTTCAAA
Organism: Ranitomeya imitator; assembly: GCF_032444005.1. Taxonomy (NCBI): domain Eukaryota; kingdom Metazoa; phylum Chordata; class Amphibia; order Anura; family Dendrobatidae; genus Ranitomeya; species Ranitomeya imitator. Next base: position 71,343,962 of record NC_091284.1, on the reverse strand, counting down.
ACAACAAAATTCACCTCACTTCTATCTTAAATATCAACCAGATCTTCCAGTTGGGGAACACCTACATGATCTTCTACACTACCAAAAAACAAAAACTGCAAAAATAACAAAAGTAATCAACTACTGACAATGTTTCAGATGACAAGATCATCAGAAACTTTTAACTCCTCCAGCTTCAACCGTAATAGAAAGCCTACAAGCAGCTGCTGTTGCTCAGGAAGTCTCAGGATTCCTCGTACTGCTCTTTAATAAGAGATTAGATGTCCTCCATGCATCCATCAGTTCAGCTCTAGTCCAGATTGATACATATACAAAAACTTGCCGAACTAGAGATTATGGTCAATGATGGTGACAGTATCATCACCTCTTTCCACCAATAATCAAAAAGAATACATTTCCCTCAGTGACAAATTGTAGGACCTAGAAAATAGAGAGAAGCAGAATAATCTCTGATTTACAGGTGTCTCGGGTAATATTTTTGGTGCAAATCTAACAATCGTGCTCACTACTCATCGCAAACAAGCTTTGCTACCCCTATCTCTTTTGACTGACTCACTAATGGCTGATAGCTGAAGTCACTAACAGTTAAAAACAACCATATGCTCATCTTTTAGGACTTTTCTTCTTCAGTCACTCAAAGACAGAAAGGCTTTTCACCCTTTTGTCAATACCTTCATGACAGTTCTACTAGATTTCAGCAGTTTTACCCCACCAAACTAAAACAACTAAGACAATGGTAAAATAGTCAATCCCTACCCATAGACCTAAACCCAAAAGAAATAAAACAAATCAGTTATTTATATTGATACTTTATATACCATATATATATATATAATTGATTTATATTGATACTTTATTTTGGGGGTGGGTCTCCTCAAATCCCTTTTCATATGCTATCTCAAACTAGCATAAATGGTGGCATTAATTTTCCCAATATAAAACTATATAATTTGGCCACTCTCCTGAATCGAGACTGGCTGCGTGTTACATCTATATTCACAGATCGTTCTATAGGTCAATAGTTCGTCTGTCTTGTGTCTCTCAGATCGGCACATCGGCCATTTTTTTAACTGACTGACAGCTTACGAATTAATCCTTTGTTAATATCAACCCAGAAAGCATGGAAGAAAACCAAATGAGTAGTGCAACACCAACTAGAGGAGGTACTCAGTTTGCTTTTAAAAATGATGCATAAGGTCCTCTTTAAGGAATTGGAAAATTAATCTCCAATCACACAGTAGCTCATTTGGTTAATTTTTCCAACTCCTGTAATTTAAATTGCTTCTTTACTTGCTGTAAAACAATTAAAACAAAATCTTAATGTTAGAACTGACAGATTATAAAATAGAGTAGAAGCAACTAGCAACCAAAATGAAATTTTTTATTAGGGAACTGTGGCACATTTGCAATTTTAATGTAAAATGTTCTTACCTGTTATTTCTTGGTCACCTTTGAACCATCTAATATCTGCAGCGGGCTTGCTACCAGATGTTTTACAAGTCAAGCGAATTGGGTCTCCTTCCATAACTGGAGATGAATATCCTGAAATATGTGGCTTCTCAGGAACACCTAATCAATTAAAAGTCCACACAAACAAATAATTAAAGTTAAATATGTAAATAAAATCTAAAACATAAAAAATATAATTCGTAATAATAATTAATTTATTGCAGGTGTTGAAAACTAAAGGTGAGCACATCCATTTTATGCAAATTGAAATAAGGCAGAATTTTGGGGAAAATTCTAGTAATTGAGATTTTCTGAGTGTGAACAGCCAAAAATGGAAGCTGCCATTATTTACACTGCAGAAGATTGCATCAGCTAGATAAAGCTGACATGACCTTAGGTGTGGCTAGACGGGCTTCCTCATAATGATGGCAGATTTTACATCACATAGTATAGCCAACAGAATGGCTTATCAAAGCCAAAGCACAAATTGCAGCATCCATTTTATGGTGAATCTGGATAGTTAAAGGAAATAACAGCACAGCTATAGAGATAGAGTGTGAAAGTCATGAAAAACTAAAACAAAAACTGTATTGCCAAATTCACATGTTCAATAGATGTTTTGCTATGATTTTGAAACTTGTAGTTTAATCCCTTAACCCCAGACCTTTTTTCATTTTTTTGTTTCCGTTTTTCCCTCCCCTTTTTCCAGAGCCATAACGTTTTTATTTTTCCGTCAATATGGTCATGTGAGGGCTTATTTTTTGCAGGATGAGTTGTACTTTTTAAGCATACCATTGGTTTTATAATGTTGTGTAACAGAAAATGGGAGAAAAATTTCAAGTGCAATGAAATTGCAAAAAAAGTGCAATGCTACACTTTTTTTTGTTTTGCTTTTTTGCTAGGTTCGCTAAATGCTGAAACTGACCTGCAATTATGATTCTCCAGGTCATTACAAGTTCATAGACTCCAAACATGTCTAGGTTCTATTTTATCTAAGTGGTGAAAAGAAATTCCAAAATTTGCTAAAAAAAAAAAACAATTGGGCCATTTTCCGAAACCCGTAGCGTCTCCTTTTTTCATGTTCTGGGGTTGGGTAAGGGCTTATTTTTGCATGCCAAGCTGATGTTTTTAATCATACCACATTTGTGCAGATACGTTTTTTTAATCGCCCGTTATTGCATTTTAATGCAATGTTGCGGTGACCAAAAAAACGTAATTTTGACGTTTTGATTTTTTTCCTCACTATGTCGTTAATCCTTTTTTTAATTGATAGAGCAGGGGATTCTGAACATGGTGATACCAAATATGTGTAGGTTTGATTTTTTTATTGTTTTATTTTGATTGGGGCAAAAGGGAGGTGATCTGAACTTTTATTTATTTTTTTATATTTTTAAACACTTTTTTTTGCATACTTCAATAGCTTCCATAGGAGGCTTGAAGCATGCACTACACGATCGCCTCTGCTACATAGAGGTGAAGCACATAACATCTCTATGTAGCAGAAATGCAGAATTGCTTTGAGCGCCGACCACAGGGTGGTGCTCACAGCAATCTGCCATCAACAACCATAGAGGTCTCAAGGAGACCTCAGGTTGTCATGGCAATGATCGGGGGTCAGCGGTGCTAGCGCTAATGGCTGCGCTTGTTAAATGCCGCTCTCAGAGTTTGACAGCCGAATTTAACTATTTAATGGGAGCGGGTGGTTTGCAATTCCACTCGCGCCCATTGCGGCCACATGTCAGCTGTTGATATCAGCTGACATGTCGCGGATTTGAGGTGGGCTCACCGCTGGAGCCCACCTCAAAGCGGGGAGTCTGCCAGCTGATGTATTATCCCGACAGCTGGCAGAAAGGGGTTAAGTTTTGTACATCTAAAAAATGCAACGCAGCCAAAACGTTCATACACACTCTAAGGATCGTGTGACAAGCCAGCAGTGAAGACGTTTATTATGTCAGGAAAAAAGAAAAATGTCATGCATGCTTTTCGTGGCAATCGGAGGCTTTGCAATATTTTCAATTTGCAGCAAATCATTTAACCACAAATCAATTTTTCTTGGAATATTTGGAGAATGTGACAAATTTTAATTTAAAAATTGATATTCTCTAATATAAACTAATACATATTAAAAAAGAGTAAATATAAATAATTTATAATATTGAAAATATTAAAAAAGCTAAAAGCCAGTAACCAAAAAAAGAACCTTGATAAAGGCAATACATTCTTTACAAGTTAGATTACAAAACCTTCTAAATTAATTTAATAATTTCTTATTCAAACAGAGAGAAGCTTATATTGGAAAAAAAAAACCTTTATTTTCTTTGCAATGGCTGTATAATGCCGAACCATCAGTTCACACGGAGGATTTAGAAAGACATTTATACTTTGGATCCAAAGATGGGTCTCTGTGGAAAAGCATTAAGCTGAGGAAGTTATTATCCTGAAATACTGTGCTTAAAATGGGTAGTTTTTGTCCTTAATGGCAAACTTGTAAAGATTTTTTGTAAAATTGTCCCAGTGGGGCTTAAAAAAGCCAGCTTTCAAATACTATGCACAAAACCAATTCAGCAGCTGGATTAACTTTAATGTGTCTGGCATCCAGCATTAGTCCTATTAAGTGAAAGAACTTGGCATTCTAAAACAAGTGAAGTTCACGGGCAAAAAGTAAAAAAAAAAAAATCAATCTCTAAAATTGTATAACAGGTTAGGAACATAGGTGTGTTTGCAATAAACTATAGCAATTTCATCTGATTCAGCCGCTGACATTCAATGAATCTCATAAAGTGTTGAGTTTAAGCGTTATTCCGCAGCATTCTCGATGAATCTCTTTCATTCTTAGTGTCACTGAAACCCTCAGAGGGGAAAAAAGGGAGAGATCATTTAGGGAATAAGGCATAAATGGTGAAGTGCTCCCAATAAAACAACAAAAACTAATAGTTTGCAGTAGAAATGACAGGAACAAAGAAAAACACTAAGGTAGAAAAAAAGAAAAGCAGCTATAAAACTTTCCTTAATTTTAGAGTTTTATGAGCACCATGTCCTTAAGAATATATAGTTGAAAGGTTTAAGCTGGCTGTAGCCAAAATACTATCTCCTGAGAATAATAGGAAACAGAAATACAATAAAAGAGCTGTGGCTTAAGAGATAAAGCACAGGTTTTAAAAGTAAAATGGTTTATATAGAGTCTAGACTGCAGGCATCATGTTATAGAGCAGGAAAACTGAGTAGATAAATACATACCTCAACCCCGAAATTGTAACACCAAGACTAATAATAATAATTTTATTTCTATAGCGCCAACATATTCCGCAGCACTTTACATTATAGAGGGGACTTGTACAGACAATAAAAGACATTGCAGCATAACAAGAATCACATAAAGCAACAGATACCAAGAGGAGTGAGGGCCCTGCTCACAAGCTTACAATCTATGAGGAACTAGGGGAGACATGAAAGGTGGATGGTAACAATTGCTTTCATTGTTCAGACCAGCCGTAATGTAACAAATTGGGTGTTCATGTAATGCTGCATGAAATAGTTATCAACCAGAATGTGTAAAAGTACAGACACAGAGGGCATTTAAATGAATGTATAAAGCATGTGAGAACATAATATAAGAGTCCTGGTCATGAGGAAGATTTTGAATGGGCAACACAGGGATGACAGATAGCAAAACAGAGGGCATGGGTAGGGTGATAGACTGAGGCCAGAAGATGTAGGATGGTGCTGAACCATGGAGCGCTTTGTCAGTGAAAGTGATACGTTTATATTTAACTCTAGAGTGGATGGGTAACCAGTTCAATGACTAGCACAGAAAAGAGGCATCTATGTAGCGGTTGGAGAGCAATATGATCCTTGTTGCAGCATTTGAGACACATTTGAGATGGGTGGGTTTGGTAAGAGGGAGATCAATTAGTAGAGAGTTACAGTTGTCCAGATGAGAAAGAATAAGAGCAACAGTGAGAGTTTTTGCAGAGTCAAAAGTAAGAAAAGGTCAAATTCTAGAAATGTTTTTGAGGTGTGGATAACAAGAGTGAGCCAGTGATTGGATGCGGGGGGGGGGGGGAGGAGGGTAAATTAAAGGTCTGAATCAAGTATGACCCCAAGACAGCGGGCTTGATGCTGGGGAGTAATGGTAGAACCACACATGGAAATGGCAATGTTGGGCACAGATAGGTAAGCGGAGGGAGAACACACAAGGAGTTCAGTTTTTGATACGTTCAGTTTCAGAAAAAGGGAGGACATGATGTTGGAGACAGCCGTAAGACAATCACTGGTGTTTTGAAATAATGAAATAATGCAGGCATGATGTCAGGAGTAGAGGTGCATATTTGGCAGTTATCAGCATGGAGATGGTACTGGAAACCAAATCTACTGATTGCTTGTCCAATAGATAGGGCTGTATACAAGAACAGGAGGGGGCTTAGGACTGATCTTTGAGGAACCCCGACAATAAGGGGAAGATGGGAGGAGGAGCCAGCAAAAGATACAGCGAAGGAGAGGTCAGAGAGGTAGGAGGAGAACCAGAAGAGAATGGTGTACTTGAGGCTGATGGAGCGGAGCTTAGTCAGGAGGAGCTGATGATCTACAGTGTCAAATGCTACAGATAGATCCAGGAGAATTAGTATGGAGTAGTGACCATTAGATTTAGCTATTAGTAGTTCAGTAGAAACTTTAATGAGGGCAGTTTCAGAAGAGTGTAAAGAGCATAAACTGCATTTAAGAATATAAAGAAGAGAGTGATAATAAAGATAGAGGATTAGACAGGAGTGAACCAAGCATTCCAGGAGTTTAGAGATGAAGCGAAGATTAGATACGGGTCTATAGTTTGCGGCACAGTTTTAGTCGAGGGATGGTTTTTAAGGAATGGATGCATGATGGCATATTTAAATGAGGAGGCAAAGATACCAGAAGAGAAAAAAAGGTTGAATTTTTTTTTTAGGTGGGTGGTGACAGCAAGGGAAAGGGACTGGAGGAGATGTGAGGGTATATGGTCATTGGTGCAAGTAGGGCGAGAAGATGCAAGGAGCATGATCACTTCCTTCATGACTGGTTCAAAGAAAGAGAGTGAGCTAGATGCAGTGGGGGAGGAAGAAAGTGCATGGTATGGGGGATTGGGAGAAAATTTCCTGTCGAATATAGTCAATTTTTTCTTTTAAATAATTGGACAGATCATCAGCACGGAGATCTATGGTTAGGGCCTGCACTGTTGGATTGAGTAGGGAATGAAAAGTGTCAAAGAGACGTTTAGGATTTTTGGATAGTGAGGTGATGAGGGTGTTGAAATAGGTTTGTTTTGGAGAGGTGAAGGGCAGAGTTCTATGTTTTAAACATTAACTTGTCATGGATGAAATCTTTGGGCAGATTGGATTTTCTTCACAGACGTTCTGCGCACCTGGAGCAGCGTCATAGGAAATGTGTTTGCAGCATGTGCCAGGGTTGTCGCTGTCTGTGCCAAGAAGGAAAAATCCCTGAATTATGGAGATAACAGGATCAATAGTCATGTTAATGATATAGAAATAATGAAATAATATAAATGACATTTCCAAAACATCTTAATTTAGGCTGGCTTCACATTTTTGTCTGTGTGTCCTGCGCTTCATCTGCACTGATCCGCATGCATCATGCATACCTATCTTTAACATGATGTAGGCATGCGTCATTTCGAGGTGTGCATCGAGGTCTGACGAACGCAACATGTTGTATTTTTGGAGGCGTTAAAAAATCCATCAAATATGCGCAGACATGTGCATGCAGATGGGTGCATTAAAAAACACATTACTGTCTATGGGAACGCATGCGTATGCATGTCCTTGCTTACACATGCATTCAATGCGCTTGCATACTACGGACTGCGCGTGTCCAGGAACTGATTGAGACATGCCCACTGAGACACTCCCTCCTGGAAATATCGAATGCATGTGCATAAAAAACGCAAGCACAGGCAAAAAATGCATACAAGCGCATGCACACGCAGTGTTTTTTTTGCCGTCATGCGTAAGCTGATGCGGATAAAAAACGCTGCGTAAACACGCATTTGCATACATTTTGGCATGATTTGCACATGCAGAAGATACGCTGTGCACATATACTGTACGCAAATGTGAACTTAGCGTTATTCAGTACCATGGTTGAATGCTACGTGGAGTAATCCCTACATTTACTGTGACTGCTATCAATGAGGTCATTATTGTTTGTCTTTGGAATGTACTACTATGCTGAATGCACTTGGGCAAATCATAAAGATCCTCCGCTGGCAGCTTCCTTTGCAATTGTCGGCCAATTACATCCCAGTTGTACCCAATAGAGTAAGTCTGAAGGCACAGTAGCCATGGTAGCACGTTTAGCCCATGTAAACTGCTAAGTGTATCATGAGCAACGTATAGCTTGGCATTGTCTTGATGGGACACTTTGAATAAATGGCCATATCACTGATTTTACCACTAAATCAATGCAACACCAACCTGTTAGTGTACTTGGAATGAAAACTAGAGGAGTCCATTCATTATGCCATTCCCCATAATCCCACAAGTAGGATCAGTGTTATATTCCTTCTTTAAAGCCACTTCATAACGTTGCCCATGTGGTCTCCAGTTGAAGACCACAGGTTGAAATGGAGCAATGGAGGATAGAATGGTCTATCCTCTTTGGTGATGGCGGGTCCTGCTTTTCTTTTTTATGCAAAGATAGCTGGAGGCCACATTGGCAATGTCACGAAGGGGAATTTACTAGAGAATCTCACACTGGTCCTACTTCCATGATTATGGTATGAGGGAGTAAAATATATGGTAGCTATGGTGTTCACAAAGTGCTATAATGACCTGCAGTGTCTCTGGAATGCCTCCAATAGAGCACTTCTGGGACATCATTGGTCTGCAAATGCAGCATAAGCTTTTAGCCGCGGATCTAGAAGATTTGCATTTCCAAATGCATTCATAGTGGCAGGACATTCCTCAGACAACTACTAACAACTTAATTTAACCACAAATATCTTCATGCATTTCAAGACATTTAAGTACAGGTATTAGTGCGCATGATGCTCATTGTCAATACATAATAAATTAAGATGTTTTGGAAATATTACCACTTTTTCTTCATTTCCATATAATTAGCATGTCTATCCCTTATGTGATTTCCATAATTCCATGAAGTTTCCTTCTTGGTATTCCAATTTCCATATTGAGGAGAATATATGTAATTTTTTGAGGAAAAATATTTTGGTATAGGGCTCATTCAGACATGCCTGATTTTCATTAGTCTTTTGCATCACATTTTCATCAGGGATTTTTAACTGTGTCCATTTTTACCATCAGTTTTGAGGGTTTTATTTGCATATGAGACGGATTCTCTAGATTGTCCTATCAAACAAACATGAAAATCTGACAGCACTAGTGTTAGGAGTCGAGTTTCCTCTGCTGCACTGGGGGAATCTCGATCCGTCTCCGCTGCGGTCTCCCATTCTTCTCCAGTCGCGGTGGAGTCTGCACAGCAGGGACGTCGATCCCAGCGTCTCGCTCAGTCTGACTCTGTGCGAAGAGTTACTGCTGCTTTTCCTGCTTCTGCCATTGAAGCCAGTGCTGGGCAGCGGCGAGTGGACGTTTCTGGATCTAAGTCCTGCTTTTCTCTGTCTGAGCATGCCCAGGGCAGGATCTCCCGTTGGAGTTCGAGGGTCACATGCTCAGGTATTGCAGCACATCCCATTGGTCCTCTTGGCAGGTCCTGAAAGGGCAAAACTTCTGGAGCTGCTTCCTGTGCTGCTACTATATAAACTGCGCATGACCGCACGGCCATGCGCTAGTATTGTCTTGTAAATATGTGTGTGTGTTGTGAGTAGTGTTGAGCGATACCGTCCGATACTTGAAAGTATCGGTATCGGATAGTATCGGCCGATACCCGAAAAATATCGGATATCGCCGATACCGATATCCGATACCAATACAAGTCAATGGGACATCAAGTATCGGAATGTATCCTCATGGATCCCAGGGTCTGAAGGAGAGGAAACTCTCCTTCAGGCCCTGGGATCCATATTAAAGTGTAAAATAAAGAATTAAAATAAAAAATATTGTTATATTCACCTCTCCGGCGGCCCCTGGACATCAGCGGGAGGATCCGGCATCCGGCACGGCTTCTTTCTTCAAAATGCGCGCCTTTAGGACCTGTGGAATGACGTCCCGGCTTCTGATTGGTCGCGTGCCGCCCATGTGACCGCCACGCGACCAATCAGAAGCCGCGACGTCATTCCTCAGGTCCTAGAAGGCGCTCATTCTAGGACTTTAGCTGAGGAATGACGTCGCGGCTTCTGATTGGTCGCGTGGCGGTCACATGGGCGGCACGCGACCAATCAGAAGCCGGGACGTCATTCCACAGGTCCTAAAGGCGCGCATTTTGAAGAAAGAAGCCGTGCCGGACGCCGGATCCTCCCGCTGATGTCCAGGGGCCGCCGGAGAGGTGAATATAACAATATTTTTTATTTTAATTCTTTATTTTACACTTCCTATACCGATACCCGATATCACAAAAATATCGGATCTCGGTATCGGAATTCCGATACCGCAAGTATCGGCCGATACCCGATACTTGCGGTATCGGAATGCTCAACACTAGTTGTGAGTGATAGTCGCTCTTTAAATAACCCTCCCTATTGAATGTCTGTTCGCGGAAGGTGCATGTTTGCTTTTTAGCGCCCGACTTATCCAACAGCACGAAACACACATTACAGCTACCAGTTGCTGTGTCCGCCAGTACGGCGCCGTGCGCTTGCTCTGCGCTTTCCTGACCCAAGCCTGGGTGGTTAGTGGCATCCGACAGTGCGGCACCGCACGCACTCTTGTGCCTTTATATTATTATTTTGGTTCCTCTGACACACCCAGTTGCGGTGTTGTGCCAGCAAGTGTCTAATCGGACTTCAATCCTGTGTAGGGGTTGAGTCCGCTGACTTCTTGCTCGCGCTTTATGTGCGGTACTGCGGTCCTGTGATGCAACAGGATCGCTTCCTTCACGCAGGGTGAAGTTAACCCATGTGTGTATACTTAGTACCGCCATATAGTCCGTCTTACTAGCAGCAGGGTCTTTTACCTGCACGGTGGACCTCGGACTGCGAACGCACCTAGTTTCTTATTATGTATACTTGGTGCGTTCCGCCGGTCCTTAACATAATACTAGCGCCAAGGTCTGGCTAGTAAATGATGGACGATCAGCGTTCACAGCGGTACATCCAGCAGCTGGAGGGAAGGTTGGCGGCTCTTGAGCGTTCAACCTCAGCTGTGGATGTCACTGCTGTCGCTGTTCAGGCTGCTGGTGTTGCTGCAGCCACCTTGTCCACTGCCGCCCCTGTCCCGACTCTAACTCGCCTCCCGCTTCCAGAGAAATTCTCTGGTGACAGTAAGTCTTGTAGGGGTTTCGTGAGTCAGTGCTCTATCCATCTCGAGCTTCTGGCCTCTCGTTTCCCTACAGAGCGGGCTAAGGTGGGATTTATAGTGTCTCTTCTATCGGACAGGGCGTTGCAGTGGGCTACGCCGCTATGGGAGCGTAACGATCATGTGGTACAGAGTGCTCCGTTGTTTCTGAGCACTCTGAAACAGGTCTTTTTTAGGACCTCGTGTCATCCATGATACGGCGCTCCAATTGTTGGCATTGACTCAGGGCTCGTCCTTGGTCAGTCATTTTGCCGTCCACTTCCGCACCTTAGCATCTGAGCTGGATTGGTCGGATAAAGCTCTCATTCCAATATTTTGGAGGGGGCTGGCTGACCACGTTAAGGACGCCCTGGCCACTTGGGAGATTCCTGCCACACTGGAGGAATTAATAACTCTATCCACTCGTATTGATCTCCGTTTTCATGAGCGGAGGTTAGAACGAGCCCAGTGTAGGCAGAGGTTTCGGCTGGCTCCCACCTTCGCCAAACCTTTGGAATCTCCAGACCAGGCTCCTGAGTGCCATGAGCCTGTGGTAGAGTCATGAGCGGAATCTAAGTCCCGGACCGCTCGTGCACTCCAGATTTGTCATCTTTGCCAACAGTCAGGACATCTTGCCTCCAGATGTCTCCAGCGGTCGAGGAAACGTCAGCGTCTAGTGGTAGTTGGTGGAGGTGCACTAGACACGGCGACGTTTGCCTCCAAATTGTCCTTTAAGGGGACAATAACATTGGGCTCATCCTCTCACTCGGTAGAACTCTGCGTGGATTCTGGGGCGGAGGGCAATTTTATGTCTTCGCCCAACGTCACGCAATTCCTCTGGTCATGCTATCTCAACCAGTAACGGTACGAGTGGTGAATGGGTCGACACTGCCCGCACAGATTACACATCAAGCTATCCCTTTTACTCTGTCCATGTCACCATCTCATCAGGAGGTTATATCTCTACTCGTCATTCCTGAGGGAATTGATGAGGTTCTCTTAGGGATACCTTGGTTACGGTACCACTCTCCTCACATCGAGTGGTCCTCAGGCAGAATTCTGGGATGGGGTGAATCTTGTGGGAACAGGTGTCATCGAGAGTGCGTTAATTCATCGAGAGTTGCTACTACAGAGGTACCCGCAGATCTTTCCTCTCTCCCCAAGCAATATTGGTCTTATGCAGACGTGTTCTCCAAAAAGGCAGCGGAGACCCTTCCGCCCCATCGCCCCTATGACTGTCCTATTGATCTCTTGCCTGGTGCTGAGCCTCCCCGGGGTCGAGTCTATCCATTATCTCTCCCGGAAACGGAGGCAATGTCTCAGTACATTCAAGAGAATTTGGCAAGAGGGTTCATCAGGAAGTCAGTGTCACCTGCTGGGGCAGGGTTCTTTTTCGTGCAGAAAAAGAGTGGAGAACTACGTCCATGCATAGACTACAGGGGTCTTAATGCTATCACAGTTAAGAACAAGTACCCTTTGCCTTTGATATCTGAGCTTTTCGATAGGCTTCGGGGAGCTAGAGTGTTTACTAAACTAGATCTGTGGGGTGCTTATAACCTGATTCGCATCCGTGAGGGGGACGAATGGAAAACGGCGTTTAACACCAGAGATGGGCACTATGAGTATCTGGTGATGCCCTTCGGGCTCTGTAATACACCTGCCATTTTCTAAGACTTTGTCAACGACATCTTCCGGGATATGCTTTCCACCTCGGTTGTAGTCTATCTGGATGATATCCTCATCTTTTCTCCAGATATTGACTCCCACCGGAGAGATGTTGGCAGAGTCTTCGACCTCCTATGGGCAAACTCTCTTTATGCGAAGTTGGAGAAGTGTGTGTTTGAGCAGGAGTCCTTACCTTTCCTGGGCTATATCATCTCCGCCCAGGGATTGGCTATGGATCCTGCCAAGCTACAGGCTGTGATGGACTGGCAAGAGCCTCATTCTCTTAAAGCGGTGCAGCGCTTTATGGGGTTCATAAACTATTACCGCCAGTTCATTCCCCACTTCTCAACTCTGGTAGCTCCCTTGGTGGCCCTCACCAAGAAGGGAGCGAATCCCAAATTGTGGTCGGAAGAGAGCGCTCCCATCTTACATCGTCCCGACGTGGATAAGCCATTCCTAATGGAGGTCGATGCCTCGTCCGTTGGTGCTGGAGCAGTCCTCTATCAAAAGGATGCTCAAGGTCGGAAGCATCCATGCTTCTTTTTCTCTAAGACCTTCACGCCAGCGGAGAGAAACTACTCCATCGGGGACAGGGAGTTGCTAGTAATGAAGTTGGCCTTTTCGGAGTGGAGACACCTTCTGGAGGGTGCGCGGTTTCCCTTCAAAGTGTACAAGGACCACAAAAATTTGGTCTATTTACAAACAGCCCAGCGGCTAAATTCTCGCCAGGCCAGATGGTCCCTGTTCTTCTCCCGGTTCCACTTTTCTCTTCATTATCTCGCCGGGGAGAAGAATATCCGTGCTGACGCTCTCTCTCGCTCCCTTATGTCAACTGAGGAGGAGGAAGAGGAGCCTCGGCTTATTGTCCCTTCCGAGAGCCTGAGAACCATAGCACCGGTTTCGCTAGAGTCTGTGCCTCCGGGCAAGACTTTTGTGCCCATTAATTTGCGACCGGAGGTTCCCTCTTGGGCTCATTCGTCCAGGGTGGGTGGACACTTTGGGACAAAGAGGACGTCTGAGCTACTGGCGAGGACGTACTGGTGGCCGCATATGGTCCGGGATGTCAGGGATTATATTCTGGCGTGTGTCTCCTGCGCCAAAAATAAATCAAAGGCCAGCTGGGTTGCTCTATCCCTTGCCGGTGGCAGATAGGCCCTGGGAGATGGTCGGGATGGACTTTGTTGTGGGTTTACCCAAGTCTCGCGGCTGTACCATCATTTGGGTCATCACCGATCATTTCTCAAAAATGGTGCATTTGGTGCCGCTACCACGGTTACCTTCTGCACGGGCCTTGGCAGCGTTGTTTATCAAACACATCTTCCGCCTACATGGTATGCCTGACAAAATTGTCAGTGACCGGGGTCCCCAGTTTGCGTCTCGGTTCTGGAGAGAGCTTTGTTGTCTTCTCAGTATTGAGTTGAATCTCTCTTCCGCTTATCATCCCAAGATGAATGGGTTGGTAGAGAGGGCCAACCAGACCTTGGTCACATACCTGCGACATTTTGTTTCAGCCAGGCAGGATGACTGGGCATCCTTGCTATCATGGGCAGAGTTTGCACTGAACAACGCCGTAGCCGACTCCACTGGACAAACTCCATTCCTCCTCAACTATGGTCAGCATCCACGGGTACCTGTGCCTATGCCCGTGTCTTCCGCCGACTCCAGGGTGGCAGACTGGGCTGTGGAGGCACGGGATATTTGGGACCGCACTCAGGATGCCATTCGGGCCTCTAAGGAGAGAATGAGGTCCTCCGCCGATGCTCATCGGCGCCCCGCTCCGACCTTTGCTCCTGGCGACTTGGTGTGGCTCTCCGCCCGTAACATCAGGCTGCGAGTTGAGTCCACTAAATTTGCTCCTTGCTACTTGGGTCCGTTCAAGGTCCTCGAGCAGGTTAATCCTGTGGTCTATCGTTTGGCCCTTCCGCCACGCCTGGGTATCACCGACACCTTTCATGTGTCCCTCTTGAAACCTGTGTATATGTCCCGGTTTTCCGAGTCATCTGCTGGGACATTGGGTTCGTCTACGGACGATTATGAGGTGAACGCTATTTTGGGGTGCAAGGTGGTACGTGGCAAAAAATTTTATTTGGTGGACTGGAAGGGTTATGGCCCCGAGGACAGGTCCTAGAAGCCTGTTGAGCACATTCGGGCCCCGCAGCTCATTGCTGCCTTCGAGCGTGGCGAGGCCCAAGGAGGGGGGCCCTAGGGGGGGTAATGTTAGGAGTCGAGTTTCCTCTGCTGCACTGGGGGAATCTCGATCCGTCTCCGCTGCGGTCTCCCATTCTTCTCCAGCCGCGGTGGAGTCTGCTCAGCAGGGACGTCGATCCCAGCGTCTCGCTCAGTCTGACTCTGTGCGAAGAGTTACTGCTGCTTTTCCTGCTTCTGCCATTGAAGCCAGTGCTGGGCAGCGGCGAGAGGACGTTTCTGGATCTAAGTCCTGCTTTTCTCTGTCTGAGCATGCCCAGGGCAGGATCTCCCGTTGGAGATCGAGGGTCACATGCTCAGGTATTGCAGCACATCCCATTGGTCCTCTTGGCAGGTCCTGAAAGGGCAAAACTTCTGGAGCTGCTTCCTGTGCTGCTACTATATAAACTGCGCATGACCGCACGGCCATGCGCTAGTATTGTCTTGTAAATATGTGTGTGTGTTGTGAGTGATAGTCGCTCTTTAAATAACCCTCCCTATTGAATGTCTGTTCGCGGAAGGTGTATGTTTGCTATCTAGCGCCCGACTTATCCAACAGCACGAAACACACATTACAGCTACCAGTTGCTGTGTCTGCCAGTACGGCGCCGTGCGCTTGCTCTGCGCTTTCCTGACCCAAGCCTGGGTGGTTAGTGGCGTCCGACAGTGCGGCACCGCACGCACTCTTGTGCCTTTATATTATTATTTTGGTTCCTCTGACACACCCAGTTGCGGTGTTGTGCCAGCAAGTGTCTAATCGGACTTCAATCCTGTGTAGGGGTTGAGTCCGCTGACTTCTTGCTCGCGCTTTATGTGCGGTACTGCGGTCCTGTGACGCAACAGGATCGCTTCCTTCACGCAGGGTGAAGTTAACCCATGTGTGTATACTTAGTACCGCCATATAGTCCGTCTTACTAGCAGCAGGGTCTTTTACCTGCACTGTGGACCTCGGACTGCGAACGCACCTAGTTTCTTATTATCTATACTTGGTGCGTTCCGCCGGTCCTTAACAACTAGTATGCAACTTGGATGGCATCTGAATGCTGTACAATTTTTTCCTGAAAATAAAGACTTTCATTATAGAGTTTGATCCATGACTGATAAAATCAAAGATGTCACCGTTTTTCGTGTGGACAACTCAGTCCACAAAAAACATGGACAAGTCCGGGAGAAGCATAAATAGCATTTTTACATAAATGAGATCTAAAATGTGTTTTATGTATTTATATACATTGTGTTTATAAGTTCCAATGGGTGCTCTCACTTAATGATTGACAGCCTTGTTGTATGTTTATTCATACAGAGATAACTGTCAATCACCACTTAGGCCCTCTAGACTTAAAAGGTTATTTTTCATGATTTGAAATACTTTATTTTATTTGAAAAATGTGAATCACACGGAATTAAAACTCAATTTTTAGTGCATTATTCATAAGAAGGTTGTCCCATAAATAACATATAATACATAGCCTCAAGATATGTCATAAATGTATGATCGCTGGAGGTCTGACTGCTGTGACACCCACTGATCACAAAAACTGCGATTTCAAAGTATCATGAGTAAAAGTATCGTGAGTGAAACAAGCGTCAGTGAGCAAGTCCAATCAGTAATCCATTTTTTTTTTGCATACCATAAGGATTCTCTAGTTTCTCTTTTCAAACTAACGTGAAAATCGGACTAGTATTCAACTAGAATGGTATGTGAGTAATTTACCATTTTTTCATGGACCTACAGACTTGCATTGGAGAGTTTGAACCATGACTCTAATAAAACCCATACAAGTCACCGTGTTTTGGTGTGGACAGGTCAGACCACAAAAAACATGGACTTTCTCAGAGATGATAAAGGTATGAGTTTAATCCACGTGAAACATAAATAGAATTTTTATATGAATGAGACCAAACTTGTATTTTATGTATATATTGTATATACATTGTGTTTATTAGTCCAGTGGGTGGTCTCACTTTATAAGTGACAGCCTCCTTGCATGTGTATGCATACACAGATAACTGTCAATTCCTGTTTAGGACTACTCTCTAGGCTTATAAGGTTATATTTCATGATTTGAAATACTTAATGATAGAAATTTGCTTGTGGGCTCACTAAATATGCTGGTAAATTCACTTATTTCCATAATGTTTGCATATTGTGAATTATTTTCAATTAGTAAAAGGTTACAGATGAGCAATTAAAACTCAATTTTTAGTGTGTTTTCTTAACAAGGTTGTCCTGTAAATAATCATAAGTAATATAATGTATGTTACCTATGCTTAGAAAGGCTGATAAATGTATGAACGCTGGGGTTCTAACTGCTGTGACTCTGTCATGGAACATGTAGGAAAGGCTAACTGCAAGAAGAAGGGATAAGGGAAGGGAATCAAATACTAGGGAAGGGGAGAGTGGATACCCCTCGACAGTTCTAACATCACCCTGTCTGTCCTTGGAGACCCTAAATAGGTTCCGCACCTATCGCCGAGCAGAATACCTAATCACTGCCTGACCCTGGCGATAAACCCTGCACAGAGAAGGACAGGATGAGCGCTAGTCAATGCCCACTACCGCTAATGGTTATTCTTAATGACTACAATATAAACATACAGGCTTGGCTCAGCTTTGTATTCATATTTACAGTGGCTTGCAAAAGTATTCACCATCTTGGCTTTTTACCTATTTTGCTACATTATAATCTGTTTTTAAATATTTTTGTTATCCAATTTGTGTGTGATGCATTAGGACTAAATAGTCCAAGTTATTGAAGTAAAGTGAGAAAAATATAGGTAGAACTTAAATTTATGGGATCGAATAACTGAATATTAGCATGTGCATATGAAATCAGCCCACTTGTACAGTACAGACCAAAATTTTGGACACACCTTCTCATTTAAAGATTTTTCTGTATTTTCATGACTATGAAAATTGTACATTCACACTGAAGGCATCAAAAGTATTAATTAACACATGTGGAATTATATACTTAGCAAAAAAGTGTGAAACAACTGAAATTATGTCTTATATTCTAGGTTCTTCAAGGTAGCCACCTTTTGCTTTGATGACTGCTTTGCACACTCTTGGCATTCTCTTGATGAGCTTCAAGAGGTAGTCACCGGGAATGGTCTTCCAACAATCTTGAAGGAGTTCCCAGAGATGCTTAGCACTGGTTGGCCCTTTTGCCTTCACTCTGCGGTCCAGCTCACCCCAAACCATCTCGATTGGGTTCAGGTCTGGTGACTGTGGTGGCCAGGTCATCTGGCATAGCACCCCATCACTCTCCTTCTTGGTCAAATAAATGACCTTTATGGAAGAGTGGTGAAAAAAGTAATTACTTACACACAAAAATTGTACTGTTTTTAGTTTGCCAAAAGACATTTAGGAGGCTTCCCAAATGTATGGAGGGAGATGCGGTGGTCAGATGAGACCAAAATTTAGATTTTTTTGGCCACCAAGGTAAACGCTACATCTGGCGCCAAACCAACACAGGTCATCACCCAAGGAATCAATCTCACACAGTGAAACATGGCAGCATCATGCTGTGTGGTTGTTTTTCAGCAGCAGGAACAGGGAAAAAGGCCTGAGGGGAAGATGGATGGTTTGAAATATAGGGATATTATTGACCAAAACCTGTGTCAGTCTGTCAGTGATTTGAGACTGGGAGGATGGAGGTTTACCTTCCAGCAAAACAATGACCCAAAGCATAGTGCTAAAGCAACACTCGAGTGGTTTAAGGGGAAATGTGTAATTGTTTTGGAGTGGCCTAGTCACATCCCAGACCTTAATCCAATTGAGAATCTGTGGTCAGACTTGAAGATTGCTGTCCACCAGAGGAAACCATCTAATTTGAAGGAGCTGGAGCAGTTTTATTTTGAGGAATGGGCAAAAAATCCAAGTGGGAAGATGTGGAAGGCTCATAGAAACATATCAAAAGCAAAAGGAGGCTCTACAAAGTTCTGACTTTAGGGGTGTGAATAGTTATGCACATTTCAGTTATTTTGTCCCAATTGCTGTCTGCTTCACAATAAAAAGAAAACCAAATGTTCAAATGTTTACAGTTGTAGGCATGTTCTTTACATGAACAGATGCATACCCTAAAAAAGAAACATGTTGAATTCTGAGTTGTGATGCAACAAAACATGAAAAATGCCAAGGGGGTGAATACTTTTTGCTAACCACTGTAACTCAACACAGATCAGGGATTAAGATAACAACAGTTCTCTCTGACATTAGTTTATCTGCTGCAGAAATATAGAAACTATGGGATCAGGGATGTTGAAATCCAGAGAATTATGAGGTCCTCAAACTTTTTTGTAGAGCTTAATACTTTGCTTGGTGAGAATTAGTCCAGCATGAATTTACGAGGAAACATTGTACATGCAGCTAAACACTTTAGCATATTAATGACTTAAAGTAGAAATATTCCAGCCTTATACTGTATATTGAATGCAATCAAAAACAAGTTTTTTTTTCCTTTATGTAAGTCTGTAGTACTCACCTAGAACTGTGAGGAAAGCCTTAGAAGTCTTGACAGGCATTGTAAACAAGGAACATGTATACTGCCCTTCATCTGACAACGTGACATCACTAACGCTGATACTCAACTCATGCCAGGAAGCTCGAACCAGTTCAATCCTGTTATCCCTAAGTGCTGAAAGAAGCAAAAAATATATGTTAGTATTAAAGTGACATTCTTGATTACAACAGAACATGTATACATTAAAGCAGGTAGATAGTATTTTTTTTTCAATAGCATTGACATTCTAAAAACGCCATAACCTTGAATTGCAGTTTTTGGCAGAGCTGCTTGCATAAGTGAAACACATGGACTTGTGACATGTCATTTTACACAAACAGCAAGGCTGAAAACTGAACCTCACTCAGATATACAAAGTAACCCCAAAAAACAGGTTTCTAGTTTTCTTCATCCTGGTTTCACAATTAAGGCAAGTGCAAACAAGCATATTTCCACCATGAGTGTGACCTGACAAAACATCGGATCACACTTGGACCAATATAATTCTATAGGACTGTGTACAGGTCTGATTTTTTCCATAGACAGAGTCTGTCCAAGTAAAAGATTACTGCATGCTTGAGTTTGATCTGATATTCAAATCGCCCTCAGCCATAAAAGTTATTGAGTCCTTGGAAAACATTGAACGGTGCTTGGATGACATGTGAGAGCAGTCCAATTTTTACAGATTGACACAATTTGGAGAATTTTTTTCTTCTGCTCATCCAAGAGATTTGGAGCACTCGATGAACACACTATGCTCACACTCTTATTATAGTTTGATCAGAGAAACATTTGCATAATTTACCCGATTCGCTTGGAGAGAGAAAATATTACCATGTGGCCCTAGCTTAAAACATATAATAAATCAGTATTCAGCACCTAATGCCATCTGGGGTTTTGTCATGTTGTAGAATAGGAGTGCAGGCGCAGTGTGCTCCTGTTGGATTAGTAGTTTATATCACTGGCATATTAGCATCAATGGCCCAAACTGAGCACTCTATGGTGCTACAAGCAGCAGTAGCTTTGCCTTTGCGGCACCAGAGGAGCACGGTGGCAATGAAGGGGATGGAATACAGCTATCTGGCCAACATCAGAACAGCACTTACAAACTGTTTGAAACAGGTTTTAAGCACTACGCTCTTTGCCTAGGAGACCGGCTATCTCTACGAGACTGCAGCTCTTCAATTTTTAAGTACAATACCGGGAGAATGTTTAGTAACAAGCAAATTAAAACTTTTATTACAAGCATTCTGCAAATTTACCAATATAAGATTATGAAACAATTTATTTAAGAATGCCTAAATTTCAACAAGGTTGAAACAGAAAACACCTTTCAAGGGTAACTATGCTTTCAAAAAACTATTTAGAATAATGTGTCCTGTTTGCACATGGTGAATAATAAAGTTTCTCACCATTATTTTTCTTATGTCCTGCATTCTCACTAGTGTTTCCCATTGCATGCTCTATCTGAAGCTTGTAATCCATTGGTAAATGGGGAGGAGATGAGCTGCAGTGGTTTCTTTCATAGACAGCACAGAATAGTACAGAAAGCTGGATTCCTGCTCTTCATTCACTTTTTCACTCACAGAGACAAGCTCCAGCAGCATGGAGGATATCGTACAGAAGAGCTAAACTTTGTTGATCCTAATCAAGCTCTGACGTTGTTAGGACTGGCGGAACGCACCAAGAAAGATTATATAGATGCGTTCGCAGTCCGGGGTCCACTGTGCAGGCGAAACCCGCTGCTAGTAAATGACAGACTATATAGCGGTACTAAAAAGTATAAACACGTGGGTTAAACCTCACCCAACGTGAAGAAAGCAATCCTGTTAAGTCACAGGACCGCGGTACCGCACATAGAGCGCGAGCAAGTAGTCAGCGAACTTAACCCCAAAAGGGATTGAAGTCCGATTAGACCCTTGCTGGCACAACACCACAACTGGGTGTGTAAAGAACCTTATTAGCTATATATGAGCACAAGAGTGCGTGCGATGCCACACTGACGGACGCCACTAACCACCCAGGCTTGGGTATGGAAAGCGTAAGGCAAGCGCACGGCGCCGTACTGGCAGGCACAGCTATAGGACGCTGTGATGTGTGTACCATACAGATGGATAATCAGGCGCTAGAGAGCTACCATCATCCGCGAGCAATCAACAACTCTAGGGAGGGATACTTAGGAGCTTTCATCCTTCGACATACATCCATCTACACACACACATAATAATTGTACACTAGCGCATGGCCGTGCGGTCATGCGCAGTTTATATAGTTGCAGGACAGGAAGTGGCCACAGAAACTTTGCCCTTCCAAGACCTGCCAAGAGGACCAATGGAATGCGCTGCAGAGCCTGAGCACATGACCCTCGATCTCCAACGGGAGATCTTGCCCTGGGCTTGCTCAGTGTGCGCAAATAATAATAATAATAATCTTTATTTTTATATAGCGCTAACATATTCCGCAGCGCTTTACAGTTTGCACACATTATCATCACTGTCCCCATTGGGGCTCACAATCTAAATTCCCTATCAGTATGTCTTTGGAATGTGGGAGGAAACCGGAGTGCCCGGAGGAAACCCACGCAAACACGGAGAGAACATACAAACTCTTTGCAGATGTTGTCCTTGGTGGGGTTCGAACCCAGGACTCCAGCGCTGCAAGGCAGCAGTGCTATCCACTGCGCCACCGTGCCGCCCTAAGGACTTAGTCCCAGAGAAGTCCGCTCGCTGCTGACCAGCACTGACTTTAATGGCAGGAGCTGAAGAAGCAGCAGTAACTCTCTGTACCGAGCGAGACCGAGCAAGACGCTGGGACCGACGTCCCTGCTGAGCAGACTCCACTGTGGCTGGATAGGAATGGGAGACCGCAGCGGAGACGGCCCGAGATTCCCCCTGTGCAGAAGTGGGAACTCGAGACCTAACATAACCCCCCTCCTAGGGCCCCCCCTCCTTGGGCCTCGCTACGCTCGAAGGCAGCAATGAGCTGTGGGGCCGAATGTTTTCGGCAGGTTCCCATGACCTGTCCTCTGGGCCATAACCCTTCCAATCCACCAAATAGAACTTTTTGCCGCGTACCACCTTGCACCCCAAAATAGCGTTCACCTCATAATCGTCCGTAGACGAACCCGATGTCCCGGCAGATGACTCGGAAAACCGGGACATGTATACGGGTTTCAAGAGGGACACGTGAAAGGTGTCGGTGATACCCAAGCGTGGAGGAAGAGCCAGACGGTAGACCACGGGATTAACCTGTTCGAGAACCTTGAAGGGACCCAAGTAGCGAGGAGCAAACTTAGAGGACTCAACTCACAGCCTGATGTTACGGGCGGAGAGCCACACCAAGTCGCCAGGGGCAAAGGTCGGAGCGGGGCGCCGATGAACATCGGCGGAGGACCTCATTCTCTCCTTGGAGGCCCGAATGGTATCCTGCGTGCGATCCCAAATGTTCCGTGCCTCCACAGCCCAGTCTGCCAACCTGGAATCAGCGGAAGACACAGGCATGGGCACAGGAACACGCGGATGCTGGCCGTAATTTAAGAGGAATGGAGTCTGACCGGTGGAGTCGGCTACGGCATTGTTAAGTGCAAACTCTGCCCACGGTAGCAAGGATGCCCAGTCATCCTGCCTGGCAGAAACAAAATGTCGCAGATATGTGACCAAGGTCTGGTTGGCCCTTTCAACCAACCCATTCGTCTCTGGATGATATGCCGAAGAGAGATTTAACTCAATACTGAGTAGACGACAAAGCTCTCTCCAGAATCGAGACGCAAACTGGGGACCCCGGTCACTAACAATTTTGTCTGGCATACCGTGCAGGCGAAAGATATGCTTGATAAACAAGACAGCCAACGCCCGTGCAGATGGTAGCCGAGGAAGAGGCACCAAATGCACCATTTTGGAAAAATGGTCGGTGATCACCCAGATAATGGTGCAGTTACGAGACTTGGGCAAGCCCACCACAAAGTCCATCCCGACCATCTCCCAGGGCCTGTCCGCCACGAGCAGAGGATAAAGCAAACCAGCTGTCCGTTGCCGAGGAGTCTTGTTCCTGGCGCAAGAGACACACGCCCGAACATACTCCGCGACATCACGGGCCATATGCGGCCACCAGTATGTCCTCGCCAGTAACTCAGATGTCCGTTTAGTACCAAAATGTCCACCCACCCTGGACGAGTGCGCCCAAGAAAGAACCTCCGGTCGCAAACTGGATGGAACAAAAGTCTTGCCCGGGGGCACAGACTCTAGCGAAACCGGAGCCACAGTTCTCAAGCTCTCGGTGGGGACAATAAGCCGAGGTTCCTCCTCCTCCTCCGCAGATGACAAAACGGAGCGAGAGAGAGCATCGGCCCGAATGTTCTTCTCCCCAGAAAGGAAATGGAGGGTGAAATGAAACCGGGAGAAGAACAAGGACCATCTGGCCTGGCGAGAATTCAACCGCTGAGCTGTCTGCAGGTACACCAAATTTTTATTGTCTGTGAAGACTTGGAAGGGAAAACGTGCTCCCTCCAAGAGATGTCTCCACTCCGAGAAAGCCAACTTCATGGCTAGCAACTCCCTGTCCCCGATGGAATAATTCCTCTCTGCTGGTGAGAAGGTCTTGGAGAAAAAGAAGCAAGGATGCTTCCGACCTTGATCATTCTTTTGGAAGAGGACTGCTCCAGCACCAACAGAAGAGGCATCGACCTCCATGATAAATGGCTTATCAACATCGGGGCGATGTAGAATGGGAGCGCTAGCGAAGTGTGACTTTATAGAGATAAAGGCCTTGGAGACCTCCTCAGACCACAATTTGGGATTCGCCCCCTTCTTGGTGAGGGCAACCAAGGGAGCTACCAAAGTTGAGAAGTGCGGGATGAACTGGAGATAATAATTGATGAATCCCATAAAGTGCTGCACCGCTTTAAGAGAATGGGGTTCCTGCCAGTCCATCACAGCCTGTAGTTTGGCAGGATCCATAGCCAATCCCTGGGCTGAGATGATGTAGCCTAGGAAAGGTAAGAACTCCTGCTCAAACATACACTTCTCCAACTTGGCATAGAGGGAGTTTGCCCGTAGGAGGTCGAAGACTTTGCCAACATCTCTCCGGTGGGAGTAAATATCTGGAGAGTAGATGAGAATATCATCCAGATAGACTACGACCGAGGTGGAAAGCATATCCCGGAAGATATCGTTCACAAAGTCTTGGAAAACGGCTGGGGCATTACAGAGCCCGAAGGGCATCACCAGATATTCATAGTGCCCATCCCTGGTGTTAAACGCCGTCTTCCATTCGTCCCCCTCACGGATGCGAATCAGGTTATAAGCACCCCGCAGATCTAATTTAGTAAATACCCTTGCTCCCCGAAGCCTATCGAATAGCTCAGATATCAAAGGCAAAGGGTACTTATTCTTCACGGTGATGGCGTTAAGACCCCTGTAGTCTATGCATGGACGCAATTCCCCATTCTTCTTCTGCACGAAGAAGAATCCTGCCCCAGCAGGTGACACTGACTTCCTGATGAACCCTCTTGCCAGATTTTCCTGGATGTACTGTGACATTGCCTCCGTCTCCGGGAGAGATAGCGGATAGACTCTACCCCGGGGAGGCTCAGCACCAGGCAAGAGGTCAATAGGACAATCATAGGGGCGATGGGGTGGAAGGGACTCCGCTGCCTTTTTGGAGAACACGTCTGCATACGACCAATACTGCTTGGGGAGAGAGGATAGATCTGCGGGTACTTCTGTTGTAGCAACCTGAACGCACTCTCTCTGACACCTACCCCCACAAGATTCACCCCATCCCAGAATTCTGCCTGAGGACCACTCGATATGAGGAGAGTGGTACCGTAGCCAAGGTATTCCCAACAGGACCTCATCAATTCCTTCTGGAATGACGAGCAGAGAAATAATCTCCTGATGAGATGGCGACATGGACAGAGTAAAAGGGATGGTCTGGTGTGTTATCTGTGAGGGCAGTGTCGACCCATTCACCACTCGTACCATTACAGGTTGAGCTAGCATAACCAGGGGTATTGCGTGACGTTGGGCGAAGGCAGAAGACATAAAATTGCCCTCCGCCCCAGAATCCACGCAGAGCTCTACCGAGTGGGAGAATGAGCCTATAGTAATTGTCCCCTTAAAGGACAATTTAGAGGCAAACGTCGCCGTGTCTAGTGTACCTCCACCTACGACCACTAGACGCTGACGTTTCCTCGACCGCTGAGGACATCTGGTGGCTAGATGTCCTGACTGCTGGCAAACATGACAGACCGTGAGTGCACAAGCGGTCCGGGACTTAGATCCCGCTTGTGACACTTCTCTGGCCTCATGTGACTCAGTAACCAGGACCGGAGATTCCAGAGGTTTGGCGAAAGTAGGAGCCAGCCGAAACCTCTGCCTACACTGGGCTCGCTCTAACCTCCCCTCGTTAAAACGGAGATCAATTCGAGTGGAGACTGTTATTAACTCCTCCAGTGTGGCAGGAATCTCCCTAGTGGCCAGAGCGTCCTTTACGTGGTCAGCCAAGCCCCTCCAAAATATGGGGATAAGAGCTTTATCCGACCATTCCACCTTAGATGCCAAAGTGCGGAATTGGACGGCAAAATGACTGACCAAGGACTCACCCTGAGTTAATGCCAGCAGTTGGAGCGCAGTATCATGGGTGACTTGAGGTCCTAAAAAGACCTGTTTCAGAGTGCTCAAAAACAGCGAAGCACTCTGCACCACATGATCGCCACGCTCCCACAGTGGCGTAGCCCATTCCAACGCCCTGTCCGACAATAAGATACAATAAATCCCACCTTAGCCCGCTCTGTGGGGAAGCGTGCAGCCAGGAGCTCAAGATGAATAGAGCACTGACTCACAAATCCCCTACAAAATTTGCTATCACCAGAAAATTTTTCTGGCAGCGGGAGGCGAGAAAATGTCGGAACAGGGGTGGCAATGGACAAAGTTGCTGCAGCCACGCTGGCAGCCTGTACAGCAACTGCGGTAACATCCACAGCTGAGGTTGCGCTCTCGAGAGCCGCCAACCTACCCTCCAGCTGCTGGATATACCGGAAGGATTGCTGTTTGTCTGTCATCACTAGCCAGACCCTGGCGCTAGTGTAATATTAGGACTGGCGGAACGCACCAAGAAAAATGATATAGATGCGTTCGCAGTCCGGGGTCCACTGTGCAGGCGAAACCCGCTGCTAGTAAATGACAGACTATATGGCGGTACTAAAATGTATAAACACATGGGTTAAACCTCACCCAACGTGAAGAAAGCAATCCTGTTAAGTCACAGGACCGCGGTACCGCACATAGAGCGCGAGCAAGTAGTCAGCGAACTTAACCCCAAAAGGGATTGAAGTCCGATTAGACCCTTGCTGGCACATCACCACAACTGGGTGTGTAAAGAAACTTATTAGCTATATATGAGCACAAGAGTGCGTGCGATGCCGCACTGACGGACGCCACTAACCACCCAGGCTTGGGTATGGAAAGCGTAAGGCAAGCGCACGGCGCCGTACTGGCAGGCACAGCTATAGGACGCTGTGATGTGTGTAACATACAGATGGATAGTCGGGTGCTAGAGAGCTACCATCATCCACGAGCAATCAACAACTCTAGGGAGGGATACTTAGGAGCTTTCATCCTTCGACATACATCCATCTACACACACACATAATAATTGTACACTAGCGCATGGCCGTGCGGTCATGCGCAGTTTATATAGTTGCAGGACAGGAAGTGGCCACAGAAACTTTGCCCTTCCAAGACCTGCCAAGAGGACCAATGGAATGCGCTGCAGAGCCTGAGCACATGACCCTCGATCTCCAACGGGAGATCTTGCCCTGGGCATGCTCAGTGTGCGCAAATAAGGACTTAGTCCCAGAGAAGTCCGCTCGCTGCTGACCAGCACTGACTTTAATGGCAGGAGCTGAAGAAGCAGCAGTAACTCTCTGTACCGAGCGAGACCGAGCAAGACGCTGGGACCGACGTCCCTGCTGAACAGACTCCACTGCGGCTGGATAGGAATGGGAGACCGCAGCGGAGACGGCCCAAGATTCCCCCTGTGCAGAAGTGGGAACTCGAGACCTAACAGACGTAAGATGTAAAATACTTGCTACAGAGCTCTGCGCAATGTTATTCTATCTCTGTGTCTTTTCCTTTTCCTGCTGCTCAATCCCCCTCATCTCAATTCTCCATAGAGGATAACATAGCCCATCTCCATCTCCCCTGATCAAAACAAAGGGGGGGAAGTTGATTGTCTGATAAACACATTACCAAGTTTCTTATAATCAACTGTTCTATTCATTGTTGAAAGTTTGTTTAAAGTACAGTTCTGTCACAATAAAAACTGCATTCACAGGATATAATCAGGTGAACAATATCTGTAGGTTTTTTTTGCCCCGTTTCAGTACAAATTTAACATTTTTTACCATAACTATTTCCTACCTTAGCAGCTCAAATCCACCTGTATGACCTCAGAATATTTAACATAAAATTCAGATAATTTATGGTTCTCATAATGTTGGAAATAATAGCCATATTCTGTCCTTTTAATCAAATGAATGCTCATAACAATATATAAATTCACAACGAACCACCATTAAGCCTTATCAAATATGCCAAAATGGCTGAAATTCTTAAGTGCTTTACCCAATAAAACATGAGCACCTAATTTACTCTGATTATTATTGACAAGAAATTGTGGGACATGATTTCCACTGCTAAAATAATTGTATCACTTTTCCATAATGTGAATTAAATGATTGGGAGTTATGGCTTATCTGCAATGCATGTAAAAAGGTAATTTCTCGAAACGTTTACTATCCAACATCTTATTAAGAAAAAGACCTCAATCATCAATGCATAGAGCACCAGGGAATTACCTACTGCATCCCTTAAGCACCAAATCCATTCATGCTTAACAGAAATTCATTGGCATTAATAGGAATAACATAGTTGAATCAAAGTCTGAAATCAAATCTGCAACATAAAGTAGACCAGTAATAAACATAATTAGTGTACAGTTCACTTGCTCCAATTTGCTACATTCACAGATCTCATCAAAAGCAACACAATTTATAGGCTTGCCACAAAAAATGTGTATTTGTTATAGGGGAATGAATTAAATATTTTCATCATACTTGGAGCTTCCATTGCATTTTTTTTCCATTTTATTGAGTGGCAACATCTTTTTAAGAGATATGGGTGTGGCTATAAATAGTGAACAGGAAAAAAATAGGAGGTACTCCATGACATTTTTTTTTACATTATTTAATATTTATTTTAGATAACCTGCAAGATAAAGCATACAGCTGAGGGACCCCACTCTGGAAAAGCTTGTTAATTGGCTGCCCTGCAGCCTTTCTACAAGCTTTATTCCGACTGCTGAACCTGAACAATAACACAGACAACAGTTCGGGTCCATCCATTTCAGTTCACACCCAACTATATAACATCAGATTATACCTAATTGGTCATTGTGTGATGCCCTCCACTGAAACTTGGACATGAAAAATTCATGCAAACTTGCACAAGTAGAGACCATACAGCAATTTCTCACTTAATGCTATTTTGTCACGTGACAGTATCTAACTTTAAAGGTACCGTCACACTAAGCGACGCTGCAGCGATACCGACAACGATCCGGATCGCTGCAGCGTTGCTCTTTGGTCGCTGGAGAGCTGTCACACAGACAGCTCTCCAGCGACCAACGATCCCGATGTCCCCGGTAACCAGGGTAAACATCGGGTTACTAAGCGCAGGGCCGCGCTTAGTAACCCAATGTTTACTCTGGTTACCATCTTAAAAAGTAAAAAAACAAACGCTACATACTTACCTACCGCTGTCTGTCCTCGGCGCTCTGCTTCTCTGGTCTGGCTGTGAGCGCCGGGCAGCCGGAAAGCAGAGCGGTGACGTCACCGCTCTGCTTTCCGGCCGCTGTGCTCACAGCCAGACCAGAGAAGCAGAGCGCCGAGGACAGACAGCGGTAGGTAAGTATGTAGCGGTTGTTTTTTTTACTTTAACGATGGTAACCAGGGTAAACATCGGGTTACTAAGCGCGGCCCTGCGCTTAGTAACCCGATGTTTACCCTGGTTACCAGCGAAGACATCGCTGAATTGGTGTCACACACGCCGATTCAGCGATGTCTACGGGGAGTCCAGCGACGAAATAAAGTTCTGGACTTTCTTCCCCGACCAGCGACAGCACAGCAGGGGCCTGATCGCTGCTGCCTGTCACACTGGACGATATCGCTAGCGAGGACGCTGCAACGTCACGGATCGCTAGCGATATCGTCTAGTGTGACGGTACCTTAAGGCAAATAGTTGCTGATCTATTCCATCCCTATTGCTCTAAAATTGGAGACCAGCAACATTAATCCACTCCCCTTTGGATTAGCATCACCACAACAGTCATATGCCCATGAAAAATTGATGTTTAGAAGGATATTATCCCCTATGCTCTTTACAAAATTGCTGCAAGATTGTTTTACAGAAACTTCTGTATATTAGAATTACATTACTATGAACATTTTTTTCTTCTGCCTACTTAAATTATTTAATTCTGCCCTTCTAATCTTTTAAATAAGTAGACTTTAACAAAAAATGCTTCTGATTGATTGGCAAATCTTAAATGAAAACCAAAAAATCTCAATTAATATTTTCTCAAGAAATTCCTCAGTGGGCAAATTACACATCATGTGAGCACCATGCCTGGAAGGGCTCACAGTCTAAAAGAAATGGGTGAGGATACAGTAGATGAGGGTAGAACTGGTAGTGTAGCAGCATAGTGGAGCAAGTGTTAATGCTGGTTGTAACTTGTTGAATGAGGTGGGTCTTCAGGTTCCTTTTGAATATTCGAGTGTCTGATATGTTGGGGTAGAGAGTTCCAGAGTAGGGGGGATGCGCAGGAGAAATCTTGTATGCGATTGTGGAAAGAGGAGATAAGAGGGGAGTAGAGAAGGAGATCATGTGAGGATTGGAGGTTGCATGCAGGAGAGTACCGGGAGACGAGGTCACATATATATGGAGGAGACAGGTTGTGGATGGCTTTGTAGTTCATTGTTAGGGTTTTGAACTGGAGATTATAGGCAATTGGGAGCCAGTAAAGGGATTGTCAGAGAGGAGAGGCCAGAGAACATTGGTGTGACAGAATAGTCAGGCAGCAGAGTTTAGTATAAATTGGAGGGGTTTGAAGTGTGAGAAGGAAGAAGACAGAGCAGGAGGTTGCAGTAGTCAAGGTTGGAGATGTGTATATGTTAATTAACTAAATAATAAGCTGTTTGGATTGTGCTAATGACTACTGATGAGTGAATATACTCGTTACTCAAGATTTCCCGAACACGCTCGGGTGTCCTCCGAGTATTTTTTAGTGCTTGGAGATTTAGTTGTTTTTTTTTTGCCGCAGCTGAATGATTTACAGCTAATAGCAAACTTGATTACATGTGGGGATTCCAAAGCAACCAGGCAACCCCCACATGTACTCAGCCTGGCTAATAGCTGTAAATCATTCAGCTGAGGCGATGAAAACTAAATCTCCGAGCATTAAATAATACTCGGAGGACCCCCGAGCGTGCTCGGGAAATCTCGAGTAACGAGTATATTCGCTCATCACTATTAATGACAATTATATAAGCATAGAACAACTGTGAAATAAACACACTGTGCTGACAGATAGTAGCCAAATTATAAGTCATAAAGACTTATAAATCACATATGGACTTACAATAGACATATTATTCTCTCTTGTCAGCCCCCCAAATCAATTTATGCCCAAATCAGCTTAAAATTTATGCCTTTTTCAGTGGATTTTTGATTCAGCTCCTATTGTGAACTAATCTTAAGGTAGGATCTTCTGTTTAGAGGTGAGCAGTCTTTTTTAAATTCCAATTTTTCTCCAAAATTTGGTTCGCGACTAAGAAGCCTATGCGAATCTCAATGCTGGAGATCTTGTGATTACCTAGAAAACACACATGGGGCAGAAGAAAGAGAGAAGACCCTGCTGACCATAAGATATTACACTCTGTTCTAGGGAACAGAGAGAGAGATAAAAAGAGCCCACTGTCCAGAGGAGAGATAGCAGACTCCTCTTGTCATAAGAGCTTACACTCTACAGAAGAGGACTCTTCTGACCATAAGAGTTCATATTCTACAGGAGAGAAAGGACTCCTTTGACCATAAGAGCTTTCACTATACATGAGATAGAGGTATCCTCTGACCATAAGAGCTTACCCTCTACAGGAAAGTGAGGAATTTTCTGACCTTAAGAGCTAACACTCTACAGGAGAGAGAGAGAACTCTTCTGACCATAAGACCTAACACTCTACAGGAGAGACAGAGAACTCTTCTGACCATAAGAGCTAACACTCTACAGGAGAGTGAGGAATTTTCTGACCATAAGTGACCATAAGAGCTGCACAAAATTGTATAATCTCAATCTCTCATGATTTAACAGTGTGCGAAATGATGAGAAGCAATTTTTTTTGCAAAATGCGAATCAAATATCAAAATGTTTGAATTTGCATGAAACTGCAAATTATTCCTACTTGAACTTGATCCTCCATGGATCGATCCACTCATCTCTACTTCTGTTACAATAATAAATATCCTAAACAAAAAAAACAAATTGCCCACATTTTTGTCGATGTAGCCTGTCTGGAGCCATTTATGTTTTTCATGGTGTAGATCCATTTCTTGCAGGACTTTCATTTTTGCGTTTCTGTAATACAGCAGAAAAGAGAAACTGCACACTCTTGTGTGAACCCAGCCTTATATCTGTTTGTGTATTTGTCATTCAAGTATTGGACAAGCAAACAGCAAAGTTTGTCGAAGGTCTCTAAAAAACTAATCTACGACGTACAGTATGTAAACACTTGCCAATTACACACATTAATACATGAGAATTCAATGATTAAAAAGACTGATGTTATAAAATGTTTTAAAAATTTCTGCCTACCACGTGACTGCATATCATTGGTGCAACCTGTCCAGCCACAGAATGGCCCCAGAGGTTATTAGCCCACTTCTATCTTCAAACTAGCACATAGCTTCTGTCATAGACTGCAAAGGGCTCATATACTGTTCTTGCACAGGGACCCTTACTTTCTACGTCCACTACTGCATAAAACGTATGATATATATATATATATATTATATATATATATATATATATATATATATATATATATATATATAAAATCAATGTTAATAAATGAAAAGTCAGACCATAGGACCATGTATTCATCATCTCTTCCCTGCAGCTCATAAGGTCAAAATGATTGTCAGAAGCTAAAATAACTTCATGAATAAAAGAAATTTAAATTGGATTTATTCAATAAAATATAATCTGTTTAAGATTAAAATACATAAAAATGGTAAAAATAGTTTGTGCCAGTCAGGAGTCAGGCTTACTGTATATGACGGATGATTGACAGATAGTTGACCCTCAGATTTTGAAAATTTTACAGAACTTTTAAAATGTAGTAAGGAGCAGTTTTATACCTCTCTTGAGGGTTCAGTCAGTTTTAATCCCTGCAGAGCTGCATGCAATTGTATTGTAGAGTTAAAACAGCAGAAACATTGACACCATACCCCATGCCATAGTGCTTTTTCTAAGTCATTCTGGTTTTGGACACTGTTTCTATCTATTGTATGATGCATAATAAATAAAGCCTTGATTACTGTAAACCAAGCCCAAAATTGTATTTCACTTATTCATAGATAAACATAGATGGCATAAATATTTTGGATGAATAATTATGTGTATAATAATAATTAGAATTTTTTTTATTCCGCAGTCATTTCATACAATACAGCCAGAGGAAAGTAAAGCTGTAACCTCACAGGAACTATCTTGGTTTCGAAACTATACTTTAAGGTATAATTTTTTTTTCAACACAACAAAACAGGTAACAGAAAACTATACTTTGAGCAATAAAGAACAGCAGCTCTCTAAGCCACATGGAAATGAAACACAGCACGGAACTTGGGTTCTCGGCCTTAATAATGCTTACCTTCTCCTTTAATGGATTTTAACAGTATGATATTTGTCACTATTGATAGATAACTGCTCTGATCTGTTGAATAATGTAATAATCACATGGTCTGGCAGTTTGTATGACTCCTGGGCATGGAGTTCACATTATTTAGGCCAATGGTTGATTTAAAACTAAAGAGCGTCTGTTTTCAAAATGCCATTTTGTATATTTTGCGGAAATAATTGTGAATTGTATTGTTACGTGCTGGGATTCTCCCTTTGCACAGGATGGATCCCAAGCCTTGTCTTCTCCTGCAGTTCCCAGTCTCAACCGCATTGAATGCTATTGAGCAAAGACGTTGGTCCAGCGTCTTGCTCAGACTCGGGCTGTGAGCTTGGTTACTGCTGCCTCTCCAGGCTCAGCTATAGTAACTGGCAATACTCAGCGACGAGCAGTCACTCCTGAGACTAAGTCCACATTTTGCTCAACTGAGCATGCTCCGGGGTCGACTTCTCGTTGGTGGTCGCCCGTCACATGCTCAGGTCCTGGTCCGGCTCCGGATTGGTCGGTGAGCAAGGTCCTGTCAGATTGACAGAAACTATAAAAGGATCTTTGGCGTGCCCATCAATGCACTAAGATGATTTATATTTGGTATGTGAGGAACCTGACGGTAGTGTGGACTCAGCTGTATGTGCTCAGGGCAGGCTCAGTGCCTTTAGAATTCTGGCTTCTCTGGAGAGGAGTTTGTGTGGTTGAATTCAGGGCAGGCGCTAGTTACTTTAGAATTCCGCCCCCTCCAGAGAGGAGTTCTGTGAGTGCTTGGAGTCTACTACTAGTTCCCAGTGGGGCTTCCGTACTCCTGTGACGCTAACAGGGTACACCTTTAGTGCTGTATTTACTCTGCGGCCGTGTGCCGATAAACATGGTCTCATAGCAGAGTTTCATTTCCATAGCTGTGTGCCATTGACACATCCATGTGCTACTCCACTGAGTGACATTAATTCAGTGCGAATCTGTTACGCTTGCTGCAAGTCTCGCCATTGTCCTCTGAGCTGCAGTGTCCCATCTCTGCACCGTTGACCCCGGGCGCCGAACGCACTTCATTATTATAATTTATTTAGTGCATTCCGCCCACCCTAACATGCATAGTACATATATATTTTGTATATTTTTAAAGTTCCATGCCATCTTTCATGCTGTGACGGTCTTCAGTAAGGAAGGGGAGTTTCAAACTGTCCCTAGAACTGGCACTTCAACTATCCTGGTACTGGCGGTACTCTTGAAGGTAGAAAGGCCTGAGACTCCAAGGGGTTTGACAAACGATGAGAAGTTTTTGATAAATTTATGACAGTAGTTTGCAAACTCTACAAACCTACTGCAGACACTAGGAAAACTAGGAACTGAACCTCTTTTACAGCGATTACTTATTTTCTAATTTGGTGTACAGTTTATCATCCTGCAAAATCTATAACACCTGCCAGATGTGTACCTGATGTAACTTGAGATTAGGTGAGTATATTAAATATCATCAAGATATACCACTACAAATCTACCCACAAGGTGATGAAAAACGTTAACAAAATGTGCAAAATGGTGGGGGCATTAGTCAAACCAAGGGGCATGACAATGTTCTCTGTTGTGAGTTCTGTTTTTGGGCTCCCTCTGGTGGTTACTGATGGTACTGGGTGATTTGTGTTCTGCTGTCTCTGGTGTCCACCTGTTCTATTAGGATTTGGGAGTTTCCTATTTAACCGGGCTTTCTTGTCATTTCCCCGCCGGCTATCAAGGTTATCAGAGTGTTTTGTTACCTCAGCTTCTGGCTTTAGTAATCTTCAGGACAAGCTAAGTTTTGATTTTCTTGTTCCACGTTTTGCTTTATTTTTGTCTTGTCCAGCTTGCATATAATTGTCTCTTTGCTGCTGGTTGCTTTAGTGGGCTGTAATTGCTCCTCATGTTCCATGAGTTGGAACATGAGTTCAAGTAATTACAGGATGGTTTTTTGAAGGGTTTTTTGCTGACCGCGCAGTTTACTTTTGTATCCTCTGCTATCTAGTTTTAGCGGGCCTCATTTTGCTGAATCTGTTTTCATACTGTGTATGTGCCTTCCTCTCATTTCACCGTCATTATATGTGGGGGGCTGCTATTTCTGTGGGGTATTTCTCTGGAGGCAAGAGAGGTCTGTGTTTCTTCTAATAGGGGAAGTTAGATCTTCGGCTGGTGCGAGACGTCTAGGATCAACGTAGGCACGTTCCCCGGCTATTGTTATTTGTGTGTTCAGGTTTAGGGTCGCGGTCAGCTCAGGTTCCATCACCCTAGAGCTCGTTGGTGCTTGTCCTTTTGTGATTCCCTGCCATTGGAATCATGACAGTATAGCCGGCCAAAATGTTTGGGCTGAAGTAGGAGGAAAAGTAGTCTGAGGAAGTTTTTTTTTTTTTCTCTCCTCTGAGGTTGCTGCCTAGCCTTAATTGCAGCCAGGCTGATTTTTTTTGTTTTTCCTCCTCTTAATCCTTGAATGGCTCTGACCTTAGCTGTTTATCATGGACGTCCAGAGTTTAGCTTCCAGCTTGAATAATCTTGCTGCTAAGGTTCAAAATATACAAGATTTTGTTGTACATGCTCCTATGTCTGAACCTAGAATTCCTATTCCAGAGTTCTTTGCTGGAGATAGATCTAGTTTTCTGAATTTTAGGAACAATTGCAAGCTGTTCCTTTCTTTGAAATCTCGCTCTTCTGGAGACCCTGCTCAGCAGGTTAAGATTATTATATCTTTCCTGCGGGCTGACTCTCAAAATTGGGCATTTGCATTGGCACCAGGGGATCCTGCGTTGCTTAATGTGGATGCGTTTTTTCTGGCATTGGGTTTGCTCTATGAGGAACCTAACCAGGAGATTCAGGCTGAAAAAGCTTTATTAGCTCTCTCTCAGGGGCAAGATGAAGCAGAAATATATTGTCAAAAATTTCGGAAATGGTCAGTGCTTACTCAGTGGAATGAGTGCGCCCTGGCTGCAAAGTTCAGAGATGGCCTTTCTGAGGCCATTAAAGATGTTATGGTGGGGTTCCCTGCGCCTACGGGTCTGAATGAGTCTATGACTATGGCTATTCAGATTGATCGGCGTTTACGGGAGCGCAAACCGGTGCACCATTTGGCGGTGTCTTCTGAACAGGCACTTGAGACAATGCAATGTGATAGAGTTCAGTCTAGAAGTGAACGGCAAAACTATAGGCGGAAAAATGGGTTGTGCTTTTATTGTGGTGATTCAGCTCATGTTATATCAGCATGCTCTAAACGCACAAAAAAGGTTGATAAGTCTGTTGCCATTAGTACGTTACAGTCTAAGTTCATTCTGTCTGTGACTCTGATTTGCTCATTATCATCCATTTCCGTCGATGCCTATGTAGATTCAGGCGCTGCCCTGAGTCTTATGGATTGGTCATTTGCCAAGCGATGTGGGTTTAGTCTTGAGCCTCTGGAAGTCCCTATTCCTTTGAAGGGAATTGACTCTACACCTTTAGCTATGAATAAACCTCAGTACTGGACACAAGTGACCATGCGTATGACTCCCGTTCATCAGGAGGTGATTCGCTTCCTGGTATTGTATAATTTACATGATGTTCTAGTACTTGGTCTGCCATGGTTACAAACTCATAATCCAGTCCTTGACTGGAAAACAATGTCTGTGTTAAGCTGGGATGTCAGGGGGTTCATGATGATGCACCTCCGATTTCTATCGCTTCATCTACTCCTTCTGAGGTTCCTGTATTTTTGTCTGATTATCGGAATGTTTTTGAGGAGCCTAAGCTCAGTTCGCTTCCTCCTCACAGGGATTGCGATTGTGCTATAGATTTAATTCCTGGCAGTAAATTTCCTAAAGGTCGTTTGTTCAATCTGTCAGTGCCAGAGCATACTGCTATGCGGGATTATGTTAAGGAGTCCTTGGAAAAGGGACATATCCGTCAATCTTCGTCCCCTTTGGGAGCAGGTTTTTTTTTCGTGGCCAAAAAAGATGGGTCATTGAGGCCTTGTATAGATTATCGTCTTTTGAATAAGATTACCGTAAAATATCAGTATCCTTTGTCTTTGTTGACTGATTTGTTTGCTCGCATCAAGGGGGCTAAATGGTTCACTAAGATTGATCTTCGGGGTGCGTATAATCTTATACAAATAAAGCAAGGTGATGAGTGGAAAACCGCATTTAATACGCCTGAGGGCCATTTTGAGTATTTGGTAATGCCTTTCGGACTTTCTAATGCTCCTTCAGTCTTCCAGTCCTTTATGCACGATATTTTCCGTGAATATCTGGATAAATTTATGATTGTGTATTTGGATGATATTTTGGTTTTTTCTGATGACTGGGAGTCTCATGTTCAGCAGGTCAGGAAGGTGTTTCAGGTCCTGCGGGCTAATTCCTTGTTTGTAAAGGGCTCAAAGTGTCTCTTTGGAATCCAGAAGATTTCTTTCTTGGGGTATATTTTTTCCCCTTCTACTATTGAGATGGATCCCGTCAAGGTTC
Source organism: Ranitomeya imitator (assembly GCF_032444005.1). Taxonomy (NCBI): domain Eukaryota; kingdom Metazoa; phylum Chordata; class Amphibia; order Anura; family Dendrobatidae; genus Ranitomeya; species Ranitomeya imitator. The sequence goes on along the minus strand of NC_091284.1, from coordinate 71,306,305 downwards.
GGGCTATTTTGTGACTGGACGCAGCCTGCATCTCTTAAGAGTCTGCAGAAGTTCTTAGGCTTTGCTAATTTCTATCGTCGTTTTATAACTAATTTTTCTAGTGTTGTTAAGCCTTTGACGGATTTGACTAAGAAGGGTGCTGATGTTGCTGATTGGTCTCCTGCGGCTGTGGAGGCCTTTCGGGAACTTAAACGCCGGTTTTCTTCTGCTCCTGTGTTGCGTCAGCCTGATGTTTCGCTTCCTTTCCAAGTTGAGGTTGATGCTTCCGAGATTGGAGCGGGGGCGGTTTTGTCACAGAGAAGCTCCGATTGCTCGGTGATGAAGCCATGTGCGTTCTTTTCTAGAAAATTTTCGCCCGCTGAGCGGAATTATGATGTGGGTAATCGGGAACTTTTGGCCATGAAGTGGGCATTTGAGGAGTGACGTCATTGGCTGGAGGGTGCTAGACATCGTGTGGTGGTCTTGACTGATCACAAAAATCTGATTTACCTTGAGTCTGCCAGGCGTCTGAATCCTAGACAGGCTCGTTGGTCACTGTTTTTCTCTCGTTTCAATTTTGTGGTTTCATACCTGCCAGGTTCAAAGAATGTGAAGGCGGATGCTCTTTCTAGGAGTTTTGTGCCTGACTCCCCTGGAAATTCTGAGCCCACTGGTATCCTTAGGGATGGGGTGATTTTGTCGGCCGTCTCCCCAGACTTGCGACGTGCTTTGCAGGAGTTTCAGGCGGGTAAACCTGATCGTTGTCCGCCTGAGAGACTGTTTGTTCCGGATAGTTGGACCAGTAGAGTCATCTCCGAGGTCCATTCTTCTGCGTTGGCAGGTCATCCTGGAATATTTGGTACTAGAGACTTGGTGGCCAGGTCTTTTTGGTGGCCTTCCTTGTCGAGGGATGTGCGTTCTTTTGTGCAGTCTTGTGAGGTTTGTGCTCGGGCTAAGCCTTGCTGTTCTCGAGCCAGTGGATTGTTGTCACCTTTGCCTATCCCGAAGAGGCCTTGGACGCACATTTCCATGGACTTTATTTCGGATCTCCCTGTCTCTCAAAAAATGTCTGTCATCTGGGTTGTGTGTGACCGCTTTTCTAAAATGGTTCATCTTGTACCCTTGCCTAAGTTGCCTTCCTCCTCTGAGTTGGTCCCTCTGTTTTTCCAGAACGTGGTTCGTTTGCATGGGATTCCGGAGAACATCGTTTCTGACAGGGGATCCCAGTTTGTGTCTAGATTTTGGCGGACGTTCTGTGCTAAGATGGGCATTGATTTGTCCTTTTCGTCTGCATTCCATCCTCAGACGAATGGCCAGACGGAGCGAACTAATCAGACCTTGGAAACTTATTTGAGGTGTTTTGTTTCTGCTGATCAGGATGACTGGGTTACCTTTTTGCCGCTGGCCGAGTTTGCCCTTAATAATCGGGCTAGTTCTGCTACCTTGGTTTCTCCTTTCTTTTGTAATTCGGGGTTTCATCCTCGTTTTTCCTCTGGTCAGGTGGAGCCTTCTGATTATCCTGGAGTGGACATGGTGGTGGATGGGTTGCATCGGATTTGGAGTCATGTGGTGGACAATTTGAAGTTGTCCCAGGAGAAGGCTCAGCAGTTTGCTAATCGCCGTCGCCGTGTGGGTCCTCGACTTCGTGTTGGGGACTTGGTGTGGTTGTTTCCTCGTTTTGTTCCTATGAAGGTCTCTTCTCCTAAGTTCAAGCCTCGGTTCATCGGTCCTTATAGGATCTTGGAAATTCTTAACCCTGTGTCGTTTCGTTTGGATCTCCCGGCATCGTTTGCTATTCATAATGTGTTCCATCGGTCGTTGTTGCGGAGGTATGAGGTACCTGTTGTTCCTTCGCTTGAGCCTCCTGCTCCGGTGCTGGTGGAGGGAGAATTGGAGTATGTTGTGGAGAAGATCTTGGATTCTCGTGTTTCCAGACGGAAACTCCAATATTTGGTCAAGTGGAAGGGTTATGGTCAGGAGGATAATTCTTGGGTGGTTGCCTCTGATGTTCATGCTGATGATTTGGTCCGCGCTTTTCATAGGGCTCATCCTGGTCGCCCTGGTGGTTCTCGTGAGGGTTCGGTGACCCCTCCTCAAGGGGGGGGTACTGTTGTGAGTTCTGTTTTTGGGCTCCCTCTGGTGGTTACTGATGGTACTGGGTGATTTGTGTTCTGCTGTCTCTGGTGTCCACCTGTTCTATTAGGATTTGGGAGTTTCCTATTTAACCAGGCTTTCTTGTCATTTCCCCGCCGGCTATCAAGGTTATCAGAGTGTTTTGTTACCTCAGCTTCTGGCTTCAGTAATCTTCAGGACAAGCTAAGTTTTGATTTTCTTGTTCCACGTTTTGCTTTATTTTTGTCTTGTCCAGCTTGCATATAATTGTCTCTTTGCTGCTGGTTGCTTTAGTGGGCTGTAATTGCTCCTCATGTTCCATGAGTTGGAACATGAGTTCAAGTAATTACAGGATGGTTTTTTGAAGGGTTTTTTGCTGACCGCGCAGTTTACTTTTGTATTCTCTGCTATCTAGTTTTAGCGGGCCTCATTTTGCTGAATCTGTTTTCATACTGTGTATGTGCCTTCCTCTCATTTCACCGTCATTATATGTGGGGGGCTGCTATTTCTGTGGGGTATTTCTCTGGAGGCAAGAGAGGTCTGTGTTTCTTCTAATAGGGGAAGTTAGATCTTCGGCTGGTGCGAGACGTCTAGGATCAACGTAGGCACGTTCCCCGGCTATTGTTATTTGTGTGTTCAGGTTTAGGGTCGCGGTCAGCTCAGGTTCCATCACCCTAGAGCTCGTTGGTGCTTGTCCTTTTGTGATTCCCTGCCATTGGAATCATCACAGTTCTCATAATGCCCTTCATTAGTGTTAGACCCTAATCAGATTATAGGCTCCCCAGAGATCCATCTTAGAAAACCATTTTGCCCCAAAAATCTGATTAAATAAGTTGGGAATGAGTGGGAGGGGATAATGGTCCTGGATAGTAATTCAATATAACTTATGAAAATCTAAACAGGCACGCAGGCCCCATCTTTCTTCTTAACAAAGAAGAACTTTGCCTTAATGGGTGAAGAGGAGGGTCTTCATAGCTAGCCTTTCAGGGCCAGACAGTTTGCTTAATCTGGTTTTCTGCAATTTCGCTTAAGGTAGCAAGTTTACGGGGCAATCCTACACATGGTAGGGAGGCAGTTCTTGGCACCCCTTTTCTGAGAACAGATCCACAAAATCAGACAGAAAACAGGGTCTGATTTTAGTGGAAACAGTAGAAACGATGATACCTATGCAATTATTCTTGCAGAAATCACTGCATTAAACTAGTTCTCTGGACTGCCAGTTAATAACTAGAAAATGCACAGGGAAGGTCTAACACAATAGGAGTAGGGAGATCTTCCAAAATACAACAAGAAAAGAGCTAACTTTAAACTGCCCCTACTTGTGTAAAATTTCCCTAACCAAGAGGTGCAGAGTCATTTGCAAATAGGGAGATGGGCTTCGCCAGAGTATTACCGGGAATACCAAGGTCCCGTCCGAACCGAGCATATACCATGTTGGCTCCCGCCCCACTATCCAAGAATATAGATATTTTTTCAGTTTTCATACCAATAACCACTTTTGCCAGTAAGAAAAACTGAGCTACACATGCAGAGAATATATATGCACCCAGATTGTTATCATACATACAACCAGGGGTTAGAAGTTCACCAATGGCTTCTTGTGCTTTAGAAAGAAGAACAGACCCCAATAAAATGCCCCTTTTGGCCAGAGAAAAAACACAACCTGGTTTTGCGGCGAAGTCATAGATTGGAGGCCCCTTCTAACTGCATCGGTTCTTCAAAGCACACAGGGAAAACCTTGGTTTTAGGGAATACCATGGGAGGCGAAGTCACAACAGGTCTATCCCTGAGGTGTCTATCTATGCATATGGCCAGAGCAATGGCGGCCTCCAACGACATTTTGTAAAACACTAGTGCGCCCTTTTATCTTTCAGACCGGCCCTGACAAAACTGACTCCTAACAGCAGGATCATTCCATCAGGTGCCAGTGGCCCATCTATGGAACTCTGAGCAGAATTCATCTACTGGCTGGTATCCCTGCTAGAACTTGCGCAGCTTAGACTCAGCAAAGGGAGACACGGTCTGGATCATCATACAAGAGGCCTAGAGCCTAAAAAAAAACATCAACCAACCAGAGTGACAGAGAGTCTGAAGGAAGTGAAAAGCCCCGGATTGAAGATCTCTTTGAAGGAGAGAATTAACACTCCCCATCCATTGCTCCTCACTCGCAGATGAATGAGGATGAAGTCTAAAATAAAACTTGCATGCTTTATTTAAAACAACAAAATTTATCCCATCCCCGGGAAAACCTATCTGGGAGGACCACCTTAGGTTCCGGTTCAGACTCACTGCCCACCAGAGCAACATTCTGCTGCTGTGAGACCCTAGATTACAAGCCTGACAGTTCAAGCGACATACCCTGCAATTGTTTGGCAAGGATTATAACAGGATCCATGTCAAGATACAAAATTTGGGGCTGGTGAAAATGTCACTGTATGATCATCTTTGGTAAGGAATGGGAGCCTCAAACAGTCTCTAGAACTGGGACCCTAACTATCCCTATCCCTGGGGTACTCTTGAAGGTAGAGAGGCCCGAGTCTCAGACCTTACTATACTCCTATTAAACCTTGATATGTCCCCTCCTCCACCCCATGAGGCATGGGACAGAAATGTAATGTGAAAAGACACAAAGACAAAACAGGGATAACAGAAAACCTCTATCATACAAATGCAGTAACCAACAATAGTGAGGAGGATAGGGTCAATGAGGAATAAACTAAAGGGGAATGAGGACCAAAAGATAGATACACACGTGCAACAGCAAACCACAGAGCACCTCTACAACAACTCTTTTCCAACCACTTTTCTTTAGCAAACAGCACAGGAATATCAATCTTTCACCAGCAGGGACAAGAAGGTCTGACCATTTTGTATAGGAAGAGGTAATAAACAGATTAGAAACAAAAGAAAAGGAGCTGCATGTTTCTGACCAATGGGTCGTTAAGATCTTCAGCACCAGAAGAAACTAAATCCATTTAAAATGGGACACAAATTACACAATCTCTAAAACAAATTCATTACCTGATGTGACCATCTAGCTCCAAGTCTTCCAGAGGGACGTGATTCCTTTGTGACAATCCTTCAGCTCTTATCAGGACTATCATATATTTTACTGTGCTTGTAGTAGTACTATGATGATATAGCTTTATCCTTATCTTAACCTTGTTCCTGGCTGGTTTGTCTACATAATACCTATTGTTTGACTCTTGGTTCTAAGGGTACCGTCTCACAGTGGCACTTTGGTCGCTACGACGGCACGATCCGTGACGTTCCAGCGATATACTTACAATCTCGCTGTGTCTGACATGCTACTGCGATTAGGAACCCTGCTGAGAATCGTACGTCGTAGCAGATCGTTTGAAACTTTCTTTCGTCGTCAAGTGTCCCGCTGAGGCGGCATGATCGCATCGTGTAACAAAGGTGTGCACGATATTCTCCACCTCATCTGCTGATTCTACATCGCAAATATGTCATGAAATTATCGCTCCAGCGCCGTGCATTGCGAAGTGTGACCGCAGTCTACGATGCTGGAGCGATAATGGAGCGATGCTGGAGCGTCACGGATCGTGCCGTCATAGCGACCAAAGTGCCACTGTGAGGCTGTACCTTAACTCTTGGCTCTCTCCTAACCATGTTTGTGATTGGATCTCCTTGTATTGATCTAAAGCTTACTCCTTATTAATGCTTGGGAAACTTTTTTCAAATGTGCTAATATCTGGAAGAATTTCTATTAAATAAAATATATGGGTAAACTTGCTAATATCTCGTTATGATTGTGTTATGTGAACCCACTAGGAGTTTCCAATCAATATAAAAACACAGACCTGGTGATGGGGCATTACTAAGCATTTCCTTTTAAAAAAATGGAAAAATAAAGGGAATCATGAGCTTATCGATTGGCGGGACTTCAGTCCAGGTCAGTGGTACCTGGAGGATAGATGCGAGACATCTCCGGCATGGCTTTTGATTTGCCAGGGCTTGTGCGACATCATCTGTACAACATTATTATTATTATTTTTTTTTATTATAGCGCCATTTATTCCATGGCGCTTTACATGTGAGGAGGGGTATACATAATAAAAACAGGTACAATAATCTTGAACAATACAAGTCACAACTGGTACAGGAGGAGAGAGGACCCTGCCCGCGAGAATTCACAATCTACAAGGGATGAGTGAGGATACAGTAGGTGAGGACAGAGCTGGTCGTGCAGTGGTTTGGTCGATCGGTGGTTACTGCAGGTTGTAGGCTTGCCGGAAGAGGTAGGTCTTCAGGTTCTTTTTGAAGGTTTCGATGATAGGTGAGAGTCTGATATGTTGTGGTAGAGAGTTCCAGACTAGGGGTGATGGCGAGAGAAATCTTGCATGCGATTGTGGGAAGATGAGAAAAGAGGGGAGTAGAGAAGGAGATCTTGTGAGGATCGGAGGTTGTGTGCAGGAAAGTACTGGGAGACAAGGTCAAAGATGTATGGAGGAGACAGGTTGTGGATGGCTTTGTATGTCCTGGTTAGGCTTTTGAACTGGAGTCTCTGGGTAATGGGGAGCCAGTGAAGGGATTGACAGAGGGGAGAGGCCGGGGAATAGCGGGGGGACAGTTGGATTAGTCGGGCAGCAGAGTTTAGAATAGATTGGAGGGGTGCGAGAGTGTAAGAGGGGAGGTCACAGAGCAGGAGATTACAGTAGTCGAGGCAGGAGATGATGAGGGCATGAACTAGGGTTTTTCCAGATGTTTGGTTTAGGAATGTACAGATCCGTGAAATATTTTTGAGTTGAAGTCGGCAGGAAGTGGAAAGGGCTTGGATATGCGGTTTGAAGGAGAGATCAGTGTCAAGGATTACCCCGAGACAGCAAGCTTGTGGGACTGGGGAGAGTGGGCAGCCATTTACTGTAATGGATAGTTTCGTTGTGGGGGTTTCTTGAACATGACCCATATATAAAGTCGAGCAAGCTCTGAAAAATTAAATTGAACACCTAGGGATTCCAGAAGGTAAAAGATTCAAATGTGTCTCATCTAACCGGTGCCACTGACCTGAACGTTGTACCAGAGTCCTGTGAAGCTATTTGCTCATTTCTTGAATGAACACCTCTTTTTACAGGATAGATGTCAATTTTCAATGTGTTAATCAATTTAATTGTACCTATTAGTCCCTCCTTACTTTTCCACTTGATATGATATATCCCGAGATGGTAGATGCAGCGTGAACAGTTTTGTAAAAAAAAAAATCATGATATGCTACTCTATCAGAAGGATTGGATTTTTTGCACCCTCTGTCTTCTTTTGGTGATGCTTTTTGTTTCCTATATATATATATATATATATATATATATATATATACAGTAAAGACCAAAAGTTTGGCCACACCTTCTCATTTAAAGACTTTTCTGTATTTTCATGACTATGAAAGTTGGACATTCACACTGAAGGCATCAAAACTATGAATTAACCTAGAATATGAGACATAATTTCAGTTGTTTCATACTTTTTTTGTTAAACATATAATTCCATGTGTTAATTCATAGTTTTGATGCCTTCAGTGTGAATGTACAATTTTCACAGTCATGAAAATACAGAAAAATCTCTTAATGTGAAGATGTGTCCAAACGTTTGGTCTGTACCGTATATATATATATATATATATATATATATATATATATATATATATATATGTTAGTGCTAGCGGAACGCACCAAGTAAAAATAGATGTTTATTATAAATGGTGCGTTCGCAGCCCGGGGTCCTCGGTGCAGGAGGAACCTGCTGCTAGTGAATGGTGGCACTGTTTGACGGTATAGACTAGCTCTGTTACCTCACAGAGTAGCCGCGAGAGGAAAGCACTGCGCCCTGTTAGCCTCACAGGAGCACAAGCTTACTGCCGAACTGATAGCAGTCAGTGGTTATGCACACACGCAATCTCCTCACCGGAGGTGCAGGTATTCTAGGGGCTTATTTCTGCCGGGTCCCTAAATCACGTTCACACAATCTCCTCGCCAGAGGTGCCAGCATTCTAGGGGCTTATTTCAGCCGGGTCCCTGAACACATACATGCATAACCACACTGGCGCAAAGCACATATTAGAATTGATTCTAGCGCATGGCCGTGCGGCCATGCGAGCCTTAAATAGTTGCACCACGTTTAGGACCTTTCAAAGAAGGACCAATGGAGTTGCTGCAGTACCTGAGCATGTGACCCCACATCTCCACTGAGAGATCTTGCCCTGGGAATGCTCAGATTGCAAAGCAGGACTTAGTCCTAGCACCTACAAGGACCTTCCAAGAAGGACCAATGACCTAGCTGCAGTATCTGATCATGTGACCCTCGATCTCCACTGAGAGATCTTACTCTGGGCATGCTCAAAACGTGAAAAGCAGGACTTAGTCCCAGAAGCATCTGCTCGCCGCTGCCCAGCACTGACTTCAATGGCAGAAGCAGGAAACGCAGCAGTAACTCTTAGCACAGAGTCAGCCTGAGCGAGACACTGGAATCGACGTCTCTGCTGAGCAGGCTCCACTGCGGCAGGAGAAGAATGGGAGACCGCAGCTGAGATGGCCCGAGATTCCCCCTGTGCAGAGGCAGGAACTCGACCCCTAACATATATACAGTCATGGCCAAAATTATTCACACCCCTGCAATTCTGTCAGATAATACTCAGTATCTTCCTGAAAATGTTTGCAATCACAAATTCTTTGGTATTATTATCTTCATTTAATTTGTCTTCAATGAAAAAGCACAAAAGAGAATGAAGCAAAAAGCAAAATATTGATAATTTCACACAAAACTCCAAAAATGGGCCAGACAAAAGTATTGGCACCCTCAGCCTAATACTTGGTTGCACAACCTTTAGCCAAAATAACTGCGACCAACCGCTTCTGGTAACCATCAATGAGTCTCTTACAATGCTCTGCTGGAATTTTAGACCATTCTTCTTTGGCAAAACTGCTCCAGGTCCCTGATATGTAAAGGGTGCCTTCTCCAAACTGCCGTTTTTAGATCTCTCCACAGGTGTTCTATGGGATTCAGGTCTGGACTCATTGCTGGCCACCTTAGAAGTCTCCAGTGCTTTCTCTCAAACCATTTTTAGTGCTTTTTGAAGTGTGTTTTGGGTCATTGTCCTGCTGGAAGACCCATGACCTCTAAGGGAGACCCAGTTTTCTCACACTGGGCCCTGCATTATGCTGAAACATTTGTTGGTAGTCTTCAGACTTCATAATGCCATGCACACAGTCAAGCAGTCCAGTGCCAGAGGCAGCAAAGCAACCCCAAAACATCAGGGAACCTCCGCCATGTTTGACTGTAGGGACCGTGTTCTTTTCTTTGAATGCCTCTTTTTTTCTCCTGCAAACTCTATGCTGATGCTTTTGCCCCAAAAGCTCTACCTTTGTCTCATCTGACCAGAGAACTTTCTTCCAAAACGTTTTAGGCTTTTTCAGGTAAGATCTGGCAAACTCCAGCCTGGCTTTTTTATGTCTCGGGATAACAAGTGTGGTCTTCCTGGGTCTCCTACCATACAGTCCCTTTTCATTCAGATGCCGACGGATAGTACGGGTTGACACTGTTGTACCCTCGGACTGCAGGACAGCTTGAACTTGTTTGGATGTTAGTCGAGGTTCTTTATCCAACATCCGCACAATCTTGCATTGAAATCTCTTGTCAATTTTTCTTTTCCGTCCACATCTAGGGAGGTTAGCCACAGTGACATGGGCTTTAAACTTCTTGATGACGCTGCACACGGTAGACACAGGAACATTCAGGTCTTTGGAGATGGACTTGTAGCCTTGAGATTGCTCATGCTTCCTCACAATTTGGTTTCTCAAGTCCTCAGACAGTTCTTTGGTCTTCTTTCTTTTCTCCATGCTCAATGTGGTACACACAAGGACACAGGACAGAGGTTGAGTCAACTTTAATCCATGTCAACTGGCTGCAAGTGTGATTTAGTTATTGCCAAACACCTGTTAGGTGCCACAGGTAAGTTACAGGAGCTGCTAATTACACAAATTAGAGAAGCATCACATGATTTTTCAAAGGGTGCCAATACTTTTGTCCACCCCCTTTTTTATGTTTGGTGTGGAATTATATCCAATTTGGCTTTAGGACTATTCTTTTTGTGTTTTTTTCATTTAAGACAAATTAAATGAAGATAATAATAACAAAGAATTTGTGTTTGCAATCATTTTCAGGAAGAAACTGAGTATTATCTGACAGAATTGCAGGGGTGTGAATACTTTTGGCCATGACTGTATATATATATATATATATATATATATATATATATATATATATATATATAGCAATATAATCCTTGTATGGTGTAATTGTACTAAAGTGGAGCAATATAAAAGGGTTTTGTCTGGCTACAGATTCCCTTTAAAGTTAGTTTGTGATGACATAATAAACACATAAGGTGAATTGCAAGACTTTTTCTGAAGGTTTCTGAATTTGTCTTTGTAGTCAGCATCATTTTTTCTTTCAGCTTTACATAAAATGTATTCTAACAGCAATTTAGGTTTTAATCCATAGTTCCCAACTAGTGTGTCAGGACTTATTTGCTTGACAAGTCTGATGCGTCACAAGAGTTAGGATGTTGTTAAAGAAGCTGACAACATGTGATTCTGATGACAGGTGAGCTATATAGCCCAAGTCTAATGAGCAGAGACTTCTTTGTTCTTTCATACAATATGTAGCTTTCTTTTAATTTGTCTTTATAGATAGAAACATAACCTTTATTTTGTATTAAAAGATGCACTTTTTTCCCCCAAATTTGGGGTGAAAAAGAGGGGGTGTCTTATAAGTAAAATATACCTTACCGGCCGCAGTGGAGCAGGCAAAAGTGGAGCATTCCTGCATGCCGCAGGCTGGGATGAGGGGGTGTTTGGATGTGCAACACTGCAGGTGTTCTGTCGTGCGGGGGGCTCCGCCGACATTTTGTGAAAGCCCAGAGCCCCCGGGGTTCCATGGTTTACTATGTGGTGGACTCCAGAAAACGGCTGCTGGGGACAGTGCATGCGCATATGGAGATCTCGGCACCAAGATTTTTGGAAATGTGATCTCAGCGCCAAGCTCTCCGTCTGCACATGGGCTGCCCCCGGCAGTCATTTTCCCGGAGTCCACTGCATAATAAACCATGAAACCCTGGGGGCTCCGGGCTTTCACAAAATGTCGGCAGAGCCCCCATATCACTGGACACCTGTAGTGTCACACATCCAAACACCCCTTTCTCCCAGTCTGGGATCCACAGCATCGCCCCATTCCTGCCTGCGCCAGCAGAAACCCTGGGACCCCGCATCACTGCAGCCACCATGCCCGGTAAGCAATAAGATGCATGGATTACAAGAAGCACCACCATTTTATTACAAAAAGTTTTTTTTTCCTATTTTTCTCCTCAAAATTTGGGGTTCGTCATATAAATCGCAAATTACGGTATATGTAAATATTTGATATGAAATAAATAATAAAATTGCTCGACAATTGAATAAACATTTCCCTCAAAAACAAAATAAACTAGTAACAGTTATAAAGGATGTCAAGCAATGAAAACACTAATCTACAGTATTTGCCCTATTAATAGATATGGTAGGAGTCCTTCACTGAAAACTGATGTATAGGTACCTTCACACATAACGATATTGTTAACGATATCGTTGCAACGTCACGCTTTTTGTGATGTAGCAATGATTTCGCTAACGATCTCTTTAGGTGTGACAGCGACCAACGATCAGGCCCCTGCTGGGAGATCGTTGTTCGTGGGGAATGATCAGGACCTTTTTTTGGTCGCTTATCACCCGCTGTCATCGCTGGATCGGCGTGTGTGACGCCGATCTAGCGATGTGTTCACTTGTAACCAGGGTAAATATCGGGTTACTAAGTGCAGGGCCGCGCTTAGTAACCCGATATTTACCCTGGTTACCATTGTAAAACTAAAAAAAAAAACACTACATACTCACATTCCGATGTGTGTCACGTCCCCTGCCGTCAGCTTCCCTGCACTGACTGTCAGCGGAACCAGCCGTAAAGCAGAGCACAGCGGTGACGTCACCGCTGTGCTCTGCTTTATGGCCGGTGCTGACACAGTCATGCACGAAGATGATTTTGCTCCTGAAGGCACATTTCTGCTTTTTATAACATGGAAGTAAGTTGTCAGTCAGAAACTTTATATACTTTGCAGAGGTCATTTTCACACCTTCAGGAACCATAAAGGGCCTTACCAGCTGTTTCCCTATGATTCCTGCCCAAAACATGACTCCTCCACCTCCTTGCTGACTTCGCAGCCTTGTTGGGACATTTTGGCCATCCACCAACCATCCACTACTCCATCCATCGGGACCATCCAGGATTGCTAAACACTCATCAGTAAACAAGACTGTTTGAAAATTAGTCTTCATGTATGTCTGGGCCCACTGCAACTGATTTCTGCTTGTGAACACTGTTTAGGGGTGGCCGAATAGTAGGTTTAATAACCAAAGCAAGCCTTTGAAGGATCCTACACCTTGAGGTTCGAGGGACTCCAGAGACACCAAATATCTGTTTGCTGGTTTGTAATGGCCTTTTAGCAGCTGCTCTCTTAATCCGATGAACTTCGCAGAAACCTTCCTCATTATGCCTTTTTCAGCACGAACACGTCTGTGCTCAGATTCAGCAACAAATCTCTTAATAGTACAATGATCACGCTTAAGTTTTCAGGAAATATCTAATGTTTTCATCCCTTGACCAAGGCATTTCTCTATTTGATGCTTTTTGGTAGCAGAGAGATCCTTATTCTTTTCCATGTTCCTTGAAAACTGTGTCCTGCTTAACCCCTTCACCCCAAAGCCTGTTTTCAACTTCCTGACCAGGCCATTTTTTTCAATTCTGACCACTGTCAATTTATGAGGTCATAACTCTGAAATGCTTCAACGGATCCTAGTGATTCTGAGAATGTTTTCTCATGACATATAGTACTTTACGATAGTGGTAAAATTTCTTTGATATGACTTATGGTTATTTGTGAAAAAAATGGAAATTTGGTGAAAATTTTGAAAATTTAGCAATTTTTGAACTTTGAATTTGTATGCCCTTAAATCAGAGAGATATGTCACAAAAATTAGTTCATAAATACACAATAACATTTCCCACGTGTGTACATCAACACAATATTGGAACACAAATATTTTTTGGTCAGGAAGTTATAAGGGTTAAAAGTTGACCTGTGATTTTTCATTTTTTCAATAAAATTTAGGAAACCATTTTTTTTAGGGACCACCTCACACTTGAAGTCTAACTTGGGGTCTATATAACAGAAATACCCAAAATTGACACCATTCAAAAAACTGCACTAGTGGTACTCAAAACCACTTTCAAGAAGTTTATTAACCTTTCGGGTGCTTCACAGGAGCTAAAGCAATGTGGAAGGAAAAAATAAACATTTAACTTTTTAGTCACAAAAATGATAATTCGGCAACAATTTGTTTATTTTCACAAGGGTAAAAGGAGAAAATGATCCACTAAATTTGGTGAGCAATTTCTCCTAAATATGCTGATTCCCCTTATGTGGGGGAAAACCACTGTTTGGGTGCACAGCGGGTTCATAAGTGAAGGAGCACCTTTTGACTTTTTAAACACAAAATTGGCTGGAATTGAGAGTGGACGCCATGTCACGTTTGAAGAGACCCTGATGTGCCTAAACATTGGAAAACCCCCACAAGTGACCCCATTTTGGAAACTAAACCCTTTAACAAACTTATGTAGCTGTGTGGTGAGCACTTTGAACCCCCAGGTGCTTTACAGAAGTTTATAATGTAGAACCGTGAAACAAAATCACATTTTTTCCACAAAAATGATATTTTAGCAACAATTTTTTCATTTTCACAAGTGTAAAAGGAGAAAATGGTACACGAAAAGTGTTGAGCAATGTCTCCTGAATACGCCGATACCCCATATGTGGGGGAACACCACTGTTTGGGCGCACAGCAGGGCTCGTAAGGGAAGGAGCACCTTTTGACTTTTTGACCGCAAAATTGGCTGGAATTGAGAGTGGATGCCATGTTGTGTTTGAAGAGACCCTGATGTGCCTAATCATTGGAAAAACCCCACAAGTGACCACATTTTGGAAACTAGACCCTTTAACGAACTTATTTAGCTGTGTGGTGAATACTTTGAACCCCCAGGTGCTTCACAGAAGTTTATAACGTAGAGCCGTGAAAACAAAAGAAAAATTCCACAAAAATGATTTTTTAGCCCCAATTTTTTTTTATTTTCACAAAGGTAATGGGAGAAAATAAACCACTAAAGTTGTTGCACATTTTCTCCTGAATACGCCGATACCCCACATGTGGGGGAAAACCACTGTTTGTGTGCATGGCAGGGCTCAGAATGGAAGGAGTGACGTTTTGGATTGCAGACTTTGATGAAATGGTCTGTGGACATCATGCTGCATTTGCAAAGCCCCTGATGTGCCTTAACAGTGGAAATCCACCACAATTAACCCCATTTTGGAATCTACACCTCTAAAGGAATTTATCCAGGGGCATAGTTTTATAGTAATTTCTATAATGCTTTTGGTTTTAGTGTATGAATTTATAATTTGGCAGTATGTGTAAGATGTGCCCGGTACATCAGATTATAGATATCTTGTGTCAAAAGGGTATAAACTAATTTTCTTAATTTGTAGACGTGTGGTAAGCTTTGAAACAATCCTTAATGTAAAGGCCAAGTTTCTCAGGGCAGGTTTTGCAATGGTAAGTTGTGTCCTTTTGGATTCCCCTCTTGGAGCATACTCTGCACCATTTTTGTGATCGGCCTGTCCTCGCTGCTTGGGGAACCTGTCCTGGGAAATGTTGACCTGGAACAATACGGGCACTATCAGATTCAGAAGAACCGAGGCCCTCACCTCCCTGAGTGCCAAACATTAGGGCCTTGATGACTTCCTCCTTAAACTGAAGGAAGGTCCCCTTATTACCTGCAGATCGGGACAGCACAAAAGCATTGTACAGTGCCATCTGTACAATGTGCACGGCCAATTATTTGTACCATGCTTTGGCTTTCCCTAGGCACTGTATGGTTGGAGGACCTGATCTGAAAGATCCACACCCCCCATGTACCAATTGTAATCCAAGATATTATCTGACTTTTGGACTTGTGTTGTGGTCCCATGAACTGTGACAAGGGTGCTGTTGTCACGGTGTATGGTGGTCAGGATAAGGACATCCCTTTTGTCCTTGTACTTGACCACCAGCATGTTGTTGCTGCATTGGGCTCTGCTTTCCTCTTTTCTCAGCATTTGCCCAAATAGTGGCTTAGGGAGGCCTCGCTGATTTCTTTGTATGGTGCGACATGCAGCTGTACCTCTGGCAGAGAAGGCCTTAAAGAGTGGGATGCTGGTGTAAAAGTTATCAATGTAGAGGTGATAACCTTTGTCCAGCAGTGGGTGCAGCAATTCCCACACAATTTTCCCACTCACCCCCAGGATGGGGGGGGGGCAAACAGGGGGGTTAATTTGGGTGTCCTTCCCCTCGTAGACCCTAAATCTGTGGGTGTACCCTGAGGTACTCTCACATAGTTTGTACAGCTTTATTCCATACCTGGACCTCTTACTGGGCAGGTATTGTTGGAATTTTAGCCTCCCTTTGAAGTGAACAAGAGATTCATCAATAGCGATGTCCCTCTGGGGTGTGTACGCCTCAGCAAATTTTCTGCCGACGTGTTCAGCCACTGGACGAATTTTATATAGGCAATCAAAGTTAGGATCGTCTCAGGGAGGACACTGCGCATTATCACTATAATGCAAAAATCTTTGGATCCCTTCAAATCGTGTCCATGTCGAATACTGGTGTACTGTAGAGAATATCAGTACTCCAGTACTGACGAATCTCTGTTTTTTTTATTATGCCCATATCCAGCACAATTCCCCAAAATGTCATCATCTCTGCTGCATTTACGGGGGTACATCTGGCGTATAATGACATGCGATTTTGGGGGAAAAATTGCTGGGCTTACAGGTTCACCTGGGCCACCATAAGATTTATTATTTCCTCACTGAAAAAAATTTTGAAGAAGTCAATTTCAGTGAAGCCAGTGGTATCAAACTGGATTCCTGAGCTGCTGCAGAAATCCGGAATGACTGGCTGAAAATTTTCGGGGGGTGGAATTTATACGGGATCGATTGCTGCAGGAGTTTTCTGTGTCCCAGGGCACCTTGTTGGGAGTCCTTCCTCACCAGATGAGGAGGTGGAGGAGGAATTGAGGAATGTGGAATCTTCCTCACTGGCTGAATCCGTGTCGGACGCAGTGATGGCGTAAGCCTCCTCTGTTGACTAGCGCCTTGTTGATGAATGGGCCATTTTAATTTTTTTTCCCATGCCCCAGAGATGTGTATGTAAGTGGTGATTTTTACACGTGTAATGTGTGGGGCTTGTGTATAGGATACTCTTTATTATAACAAAACAGAGAAAAAAGAAGTAGATAGGTAAAATGTAGAACAAAAAATGTAAAGAAAAATCAGATTAAAAAAGTTTGTATAAACTTTACTACACTATAAATTTATCTGACACAAATTCTTTCTTACACAAGAAAAACGGACGTCACCAACAATGTGACGCACGCTCCCCTTATGCACTTATTATGCAGGAAAAAAATAAAAGCTACCTCCCTACCTATAAAACTACTCTGTACTTTTTTTTCTGAAACAAGATCGGTCGTCACTAACGCTGTGACGCTGGCTGCACTAACACGCTACCACTAAAACTACGCTGTAAAACATTTTTTTCTCTAAAAGAAGATCAGTTGTCACTAGTGTTGAGCGATACCTTCCGATATCGGAAAGTATCGGTATCGGTTTGGATCGGCCGATATTCAAAAAATATCGGATATCGCCGATACCGATACCCGATCCCAATGCAAGTCAATGGGACCAAAATATCGGAATTAAAATAAACCCTTTCTTTCCTTGTAGGTTCATTCTACATGAAGGAAAACAACTAAGAATAATGCCGGATGTATTTGGGGAGGTGGCGGAGACATTAAAGTCATAGAGGTTTATCCCAATCAAATAGAATAGCATGTTTTTTGTTTTTTTTTAAGACGTTCGGAGTGACAAAGATATTGACTATGTAAATTTTTTTTTTATTTTGTCAGATATTGATGTTTCACTATTCCACGCCCTTCCCCTTCTTTTTTTTCTTTTTTTTTTTCTTTTCCCACACTTTCATCTTCATCATCATCAGCATCTTTGACATCAACTTCTTCACCTTATTCATCTTCTTCTTCATCTTCTACCTATTTTTTTTTTTTTATTACATTCTTCATATTCATTTTATTCAACTATTATTATTCTTCTTATTCTACATATTCTTTTTATTCCACTGTTATTATTCTTCCTATTCTACTTCTTCATCATATTCTCATTTGTGACAGGCATTCCCGTAGTTGTTATCTATAAAAGTTTGAAGATTACACCTTCCGTTCTGCCAGTCACAAAAGTTACATTTGTCCGCGTTCAGTTTGGCCTGCAGCATCAGGCTTTATCCAGGGGCACCACGAGGAGGAACGGACTCACCCCCATACACTGCTTAGTCTTCTTCTGCATATAATTTAGATAATATCTTTTGCTCTGATATTAAGTCTTATGCTTAATGTTCTTCTGCTCTTTGTTCTGCAGCCTCTTGTTCTTCTGCTTCTCGGTCTTCCATGTTGTCGTCTCCAGGGTCGTCGTCTCCAGTGTCGTCATCTCCGCCGTCGTCGTCTCCGCCGTCGTCGTCGTCGTCATCGGGGTGGTCTTCCGTGTCGTCGTCATCGTGGTGGTCTTCCGGGTCGTCGACGTTAGGGTCTTCAACTTGGAAATGTAGCAGAAGGTACAAGAAGGCTGAGAAAATGCCAAGAACCAGCTGATGGAACTGGAACTCGGATGGCTACCCGAAGGTTCAAGAGCCTATGGAACTACCGAGGACCAGCTGACGTTACTGGAACCCGGTTACTAAGCAGGAGGTACCCGTGCAAAAAGCACTACCAAGGACCGCCTGACGTTGACGGAACTCGGATACCCAGAAGGAGGCACCTAAGCCAAAGGCTCTGCCCGGAACCAGCTGACGTTACTGGAACCAGGATGGGGAGCAGAAGGTACAAGAGCAAAAGACACTGCCGAGAACCAGCTGACGGTACTGGAACCCGGATGGGTAGCCGAAGGTCCAAGAGCCAATGGAACTACCGAGGACCAGCTGACGTTACTGGAACCCGGTTACTAAGCAGGAGGTACCCGTGCCTGAAAGCACTACCAAGGACCACCTGACGTTGGTGGAACTTGGATACCCAGAAGGAGGCACCTAAGCCAAAGGCTCTGCCCGGAACCAGCTGACGGTACTGGAACCAGGATGGGGAGCAGAAGGTACAAGAGCAAAAGACACTGCCGAGAACCAGCTGACGGTGCTGGAACCAGGTGGTGGACCCGAAGGTCCACAGGAGAGGAGAGAACAGCTAGGCCGCGAGGCAGCCGCAGTTACCGAACCCCAACAGTCCTACAGGGGGAGCTGGGCCTACTGGCACTACAGAACCAGCCTTGACTACCAGTTCACGCAGCCCACATAGGAAGCTCCTAAACTGGAGGCACCCTGGAGTTGGCTAACCCGACCGCACCACGACGAGGCAAGCATAGGTGTCTCAGTGAGCTTGACACAACCCGGAAACAGCTGACGGTGCTGAAACCAGGCTTGGCACGAGGGAGTACCTGTGACAAAAACACTGCCGAGAACCAGCTGGCGGTGCTGGAACCCGGATGCGTTGCCCCAGTGTGCAAGAGCCAATGGCACGACCGAGGACCAGCTGACGGTGCTGGAACCCGGTTACTAAGCTGTAGGTGCCCGCGCTTAAAAGCACTACCAAGGACCGCCTGGCGTTGGCGGAACTCGGATACCCAGGAGGAGGCACCTAAGCCAAAGGCTCGGCCCGGAACCAGCTGACGGTGCTGGAACCAGGTGGTGGACCCCAAGGCCCACAGGAGAGGAGAGAACAGCTAGGCCGCGAGGCAGCCGCAGTTACCGAACCCCAACAGTCCTACAGGGGGAGCTGGGCCTACTGGCACTACAGAACCAGCCTTGACTACCAGTTCACGCAGCCCACATAGGAAGCTCCTAAACTGGAGGCACCCTGGAGTTGGCTAACCCGACCGCACCACGACGAGGCAAGCATAGGTGTCTCAGTGAGCTTGACACAACCCGGAAACAGCTGACGGTGCTGAAACCAGGCTTGGCACGAGGGAGTACCTGTGACAAAAACACTGCCGAGAACCAGCTGGCGGTGCTGGAACCCGGATGCGTTGCCCCAGTGTGCAAGAGCCAATGGCACGACCGAGGACCAGCTGACGGTGCTGGAACCCGGTTACTAAGCTGTAGGTGCCCGCGCTTAAAAGCACTACCAAGGACCGCCTGGCGTTGGCGGAACTCGGATACCCAGGAGGAGGCACCTAAGCCAAAGGCTCGGCCCGGAACCAGCTGACGGTGCTGGAACCAGGTGGTGGACCCGAAGGTCCACAGGAGAGGAGAGAACAGCTAGGCCGCGAGGCAGCCGCAGTTACCGAACCCCAACAGTCCTACAGGGGGAGCTGGGCCTACTGGCACTACAGAACCAGCCTTGACTACCAGTTCACGCAGCCCACATAGGAAGCTCCTAAACTGGAGGCACCCTGGAGTTGGCTAACCCGACCGCACCACGACGAGGCAAGCATAGGTGTCTCAGTGAGCTTGACACAACCCGGAAACAGCTGACGGTGCTGAAACCAGGCTTGGCACGAGGGAGTACCTGTGACAAAAACACTGCCGAGAACCAGCTGGCGGTGCTGGAACCCGGATGCGTTGCCCCAGTGTGCAAGAGCCAATGGCACGACCGAGGACCAGCTGACGGTGCTGGAACCCGGTTACTAAGCTGTAGGTGCCCGCGCTTAAAAGCACTACCAAGGACCGCCTGGCGTTGGCGGAACTCGGATACCCAGGAGGAGGCACCTAAGCCAAAGGCTCGGCCCGGAACCAGCTGACGGTGCTGGAACCAGGTGGTGGACCCGAAGGTCCACAGGAGAGGAGAGAACAGCTAGGCCGCGAGGCAGCCGCAGTTACCGAACCCCAACAGTCCTACAGGGGGAGCTGGGCCTACTGGCACTACAGAACCAGCCTTGACTACCAGTTCACGCAGCCCACATAGGAAGCTCCTAAACTGGAGGCACCCTGGAGTTGGCTAACCCGACCGCACCACGACGAGGCAAGCATAGGTGTCTCAGTGAGCTTGACACAACCCGGAAACAGCTGACGGTGCTGAAACCAGGCTTGGCACGAGGGAGTACCTGTGACAAAAACACTGCCGAGAACCAGCTGGCGGTGCTGGAACCCGGATGCGTTGCCCCAGTGTGCAAGAGCCAATGGCACGACCGAGGACCAGCTGACGGTGCTGGAACCCGGTTACTAAGCTGTAGGTGCCCGCGCTTAAAAGCACTACCAAGGACCGCCTGGCGTTGGCGGAACTCGGATACCCAGGAGGAGGCACCTAAGCCAAAGGCTCGGCCCGGAACCAGCTGACGGTGCTGGAACCAGGTGGTGGACCCGAAGGTCCACAGGAGAGGAGAGAACAGCTAGGCCGCGAGGCAGCCGCAGTTACCGAACCCCAACAGTCCTACAGGGGGAGCTGGGCCTACTGGCACTACAGAACCAGCCTTGACTACCAGTTCACGCAGCCCACATAGGAAGCTCCTAAACTGGAGGCACCCTGGAGTTGGCTAACCCGACCGCACCACGACGAGGCAAGCATAGGTGTCTCAGTGAGCTTGACACAACCCGGAAACAGCTGACGGTGCTGAAACCAGGCTTGGCACGAGGGAGTACCTGTGACAAAAACACTGCCGAGAACCAGCTGGCGGTGCTGGAACCCGGATGCGTTGCCCCAGTGTGCAAGAGCCAATGGCACGACCGAGGACCAGCTGACGGTGCTGGAACCCGGTTACTAAGCTGTAGGTGCCCGCGCTTAAAAGCACTACCAAGGACCGCCTGGCGTTGGCGGAACTCGGATACCCAGGAGGAGGCACCTAAGCCAAAGGCTCGGCCCGGAACCAGCTGACGGTGCTGGAACCAGGTGGTGGACCCGAAGGTCCACAGGAGAGGAGAGAACAGCTAGGCCGCGAGGCAGCCGCAGTTACCGAACCCCAACAGTCCTACAGGGGGAGCTGGGCCTACTGGCACTACAGAACCAGCCTTGACTACCAGTTCACGCAGCCCACATAGGAAGCTCCTAAACTGGAGGCACCCTGGAGTTGGCTAACCCGACCGCACCACGACGAGGCAAGCATAGGTGTCTCAGTGAGCTTGACACAACCCGGAAACAGCTGACGGTGCTGAAACCAGGCTTGGCACGAGGGAGTACCTGTGACAAAAACACTGCCGAGAACCAGCTGGCGGTGCTGGAACCCGGATGCGTTGCCCCAGTGTGCAAGAGCCAATGGCACGACCGAGGACCAGCTGACGGTGCTGGAACCCGGTTACTAAGCTGTAGGTGCCCGCGCTTAAAAGCACTACCAAGGACCGCCTGGCGTTGGCGGAACTCGGATACCCAGGAGGAGGCACCTAAGCCAAAGGCTCGGCCCGGAACCAGCTGACGGTGCTGGAACCAGGTGGTGGACCCCAAGGTCCACAGGAGAGGAGAGAACAGCTAGGCCGCGAGGCAGCCGCAGTTACCGAACCCCAACAGTCCTACAGGGGGAGCTGGGCCTACTGGCACTACAGAACCAGCCTTGACTACCAGTTCACGCAGCCCACATAGGAAGCTCCTAAACTGGAGGCACCCTGGAGTTGGCTAACCCGACCGCACCACGACGAGGCAAGCATAGGTGTCTCAGTGAGCTTGACACAACCCGGAAACAGCTGACGGTGCTGAAACCAGGCTTGGCACGAGGGAGTACCTGTGACAAAAACACTGCCGAGAACCAGCTGGCGGTGCTGGAACCCGGATGCGTTGCCCCAGTGTGCAAGAGCCAATGGCACGACCGAGGACCAGCTGACGGTGCTGGAACCCGGTTACTAAGCTGTAGGTGCCCGCGCTTAAAAGCACTACCAAGGACCGCCTGGCGTTGGCGGAACTCGGATACCCAGGAGGAGGCACCTAAGCCAAAGGCTCGGCCCGGAACCAGCTGACGGTGCTGGAACCAGGTGGTGGACCCCAAGGTCCACAGGAGAGGAGAGAACAGCTAGGCCGCGAGGCAGCCGCAGTTACCGAACCCCAACAGTCCTACAGGGGGAGCTGGGCCTACTGGCACTACAGAACCAGCCTTGACTACCAGTTCACGCAGCCCACATAGGAAGCTCCTAAACTGGAGGCACCCTGGAGTTGGCTAACCCGACCGCACCACGACGAGGCAAGCATAGGTGTCTCAGTGAGCTTGACACAACCCGGAAACAGCTGACGGTGCTGAAACCAGGCTTGGCACGAGGGAGTACCTGTGACAAAAACACTGCCGAGAACCAGCTGGCGGTGCTGGAACCCGGATGCGTTGCCCCAGTGTGCAAGAGCCAATGGCACGACCGAGGACCAGCTGACGGTGCTGGAACCCGGTTACTAAGCTGTAGGTGCCCGCGCTTAAAAGCACTACCAAGGACCGCCTGGCGTTGGCGGAACTCGGATACCCAGGAGGAGGCACCTAAGCCAAAGGCTCGGCCCGGAACCAGCTGACGGTGCTGGAACCAGGTGGTGGACCCCAAGGTCCACAGGAGAGGAGAGAACAGCTAGGCCGCGAGGCAGCCGCAGTTACCGAACCCCAACAGTCCTACAGGGGGAGCTGGGCCTACTGGCACTACAGAACCAGCCTTGACTACCAGTTCACGCAGCCCACATAGGAAGCTCCTAAACTGGAGGCACCCTGGAGTTGGCTAACCCGACCGCACCACGACGAGGCAAGCATAGGTGTCTCAGTGAGCTTGACACAACCCGGAAACAGCTGACGGTGCTGAAACCAGGCTTGGCACGAGGGAGTACCTGTGACAAAAACACTGCCGAGAACCAGCTGGCGGTGCTGGAACCCGGATGCGTTGCCCCAGTGTGCAAGAGCCAATGGCACGACCGAGGACCAGCTGACGGTGCTGGAACCCGGTTACTAAGCTGTAGGTGCCCGCGCTTAAAAGCACTACCAAGGACCGCCTGGCGTTGGCGGAACTCGGATACCCAGGAGGAGGCACCTAAGCCAAAGGCTCGGCCCGGAACCAGCTGACGGTGCTGGAACCAGGTGGTGGACCCCAAGGTCCACAGGAGAGGAGAGAACAGCTAGGCCGCGAGGCAGCCGCAGTTACCGAACCCCAACAGTCCTACAGGGGGAGCTGGGCCTACTGGCACTACAGAACCAGCCTTGACTACCAGTTCACGCAGCCCACATAGGAAGCTCCTAAACTGGAGGCACCCTGGAGTTGGCTAACCCGACCGCACCACGACGAGGCAAGCATAGGTGTCTCAGTGAGCTTGACACAACCCGGAAACAGCTGACGGTGCTGAAACCAGGCTTGGCACGAGGGAGTACCTGTGACAAAAACACTGCCGAGAACCAGCTGGCGGTGCTGGAACCCGGATGCGTTGCCCCAGTGTGCAAGAGCCAATGGCACGACCGAGGACCAGCTGACGGTGCTGGAACCCGGTTACTAAGCTGTAGGTGCCCGCGCTTAAAAGCACTACCAAGGACCGCCTGGCGTTGGCGGAACTCGGATACCCAGGAGGAGGCACCTAAGCCAAAGGCTCGGCCCGGAACCAGCTGACGGTGCTGGAACCAGGTGGTGGACCCCAAGGTCCACAGGAGAGGAGAGAACAGCTAGGCCGCGAGGCAGCCGCAGTTACCGAACCCCAACAGTCCTACAGGGGGAGCTGGGCCTACTGGCACTACAGAACCAGCCTTGACTACCAGTTCACGCAGCCCACATAGGAAGCTCCTAAACTGGAGGCACCCTGGAGTTGGCTAACCCGACCGCACCACGACGAGGCAAGCATAGGTGTCTCAGTGAGCTTGACACAACCCGGAAACAGCTGGCGGTGCTGAAACCAGGCTTGGCACGAGGGAGTACCTGTGACAAAAACACTGCCGAGAACCAGCTGGCGGTGCTGGAACCCGGATGCGTTGCCCCAGTGTGCAAGAGCCAATGGCACGACCGAGGACCAGCTGACGGTGCTGGAACCCGGTTACTAAGCTGTAGGTGCCCGCGCTTAAAAGCACTACCAAGGACCGCCTGGCGTTGGCGGAACTCGGATACCCAGGAGGAGGCACCTAAGCCAAAGGCTCGGCCCGGAACCAGCTGACGGTGCTGGAACCAGGTGGTGGACCCCAAGGCCCACAGGAGAGGAGAGAACAGCTAGGCCGCGAGGCAGCCGCAGTTACCGAACCCCAACAGTCCTACAGGGGGAGCTGGGCCTACTGGCACTACAGAACCAGCCTTGACTACCAGTTCACGCAGCCCACATAGGAAGCTCCTAAACTGGAGGCACCCTGGAGTTGGCTAACCCGACCGCACCACGACGAGGCAAGCATAGGTGTCTCAGTGAGCTTGACACAACCCGGAAACAGCTGACGGTGCTGAAACCAGGCTTGGCACGAGGGAGTACCTGTGACAAAAACACTGCCGAGAACCAGCTGGCGGTGCTGGAACCCGGATGCGTTGCCCCAGTGTGCAAGAGCCAATGGCACGACCGAGGACCAGCTGACGGTGCTGGAACCCGGTTACTAAGCTGTAGGTGCCCGCGCTTAAAAGCACTACCAAGGACCGCCTGGCGTTGGCGGAACTCGGATACCCAGGAGGAGGCACCTAAGCCAAAGGCTCGGCCCGGAACCAGCTGACGGTGCTGGAACCAGGTGGTGGACCCCAAGGCCCACAGGAGAGGAGAGAACAGCTAGGCCGCGAGGCAGCCGCAGTTACCGAACCCCAACAGTCCTACAGGGGGAGCTGGGCCTACTGGCACTACAGAACCAGCCTTGACTACCAGTTCACGCAGCCCACATAGGAAGCTCCTAAACTGGAGGCACCCTGGAGTTGGCTAACTCGACCGCACCACGACGGGGCAAGCATAGGCGTCTCAGTGAAGTTGACACAACCCGGAAACAGCTGACGGTGCTGAAACCAGGCTTGGCACGAGGGAGTACCTGTGACAAGAACACTGCCGAGAACCAGCTGGCGGTGCTGGAACCCGGATGCGTTGCCTTGCCTATTAAAGATTGTCTTCCTAGAGCCCCAACTAGCGGTGTTAGAGCAAAGGGTAAGCAGGGGGAGATGAGTGTAGGCCGAAGCCTGCACTGGAGGCAGCTTTGTGTCTGCGTTGCGTTTGCAGGACACTTTGCCGGCTACACACTGGGGGAACAGCTGGCGTTGCTGAACCCCACTAACACAATGGCGTGTGTTTTTCTCTGTGCAGCTAGCACTTGCGGGCAAAAACTAGCGATGTTAGAGCCCGTGTTGAAGCAGGAGGAGGAGGAGAGGAGCAGAGTGTAGGCCGAAGCTTAGTTGAACCAATTTCAAAGGAAACCTTTAACCCCCCCCTCAGGTGTTACAAAGTACAAGAGACACACCTTGTGCAGTATTAATGCTGCACAAGTGAAAGGTTGCTCTATTAATTTGTCTACTTGCACACGCTGAATGAAAGACATACACAATTTACCCCATTCTACAGTCAAACTGTAGTGGATGCGTGACTTGGTTTTTTGATGAGACGCAGCACAGGTGTCCAAAATAACGCCTTGGTGCTTGGAGCAGCTTCCTGAGCGTTGTTATTTGCTGTACAGGAGTCTGCGCTCTTGTGTTATCCCTTGGCAATGCCCTGTTAGCGCTGCCCATCTTATGACATCATTTCATGTTGGCCGGTGCGGTTAACGATGGCCATAAATCCCAGACCCACAGTGTCTTTTCATAAAGCCACACTGCGGTGCTGGGATTCGTGGCCTTGAGCAGTAAATATTTTGGCCGCTCACACACGTCCTTACACCTGCTTCAGACTGGGCGGCCTCTGCTGATCCCTTCTCGCATGCCGCGGCCATGAGGCTGCACAGTCTGAAGAAGGCTGAAGGAGATGAGTTAAGACAGGCGAAGATATGCACTGCTCGTGCCCATCAATCACACCCTCGCAGTCAAAATAATTAAGACAACGAGGAGCATTTTATTCAGGCAGGGCGGACGAACAGGCGCAAGTAGCCAACCAATGATGTCAGAAGACGGGAAGCGCTACCAAGGGGGGTGCTGCGTATCATTAGAAAGGAAAGTCACACCTCAGGGACAGTGGAATGGTCTCAAAGAGACACATTTTGTACGTGTTGAGTTCCACGTGGGCAAGGAGAAAACATCAGCCACCTTGTACAAATGCAGCAGTACTGCTGTACAAGGTGGCTGTTATACATAGAAACACCTGGGGGTGGGGGCCAGGCTCCCTTCAATTTCAGTTCATGTGCCTGCGTGGCGTTTGCAGGTCACGTTGCAAGCTGCACAGCAGGGGAACAGCTGGCGGTGCTGAACCCCACTAACACATTGGCTGGTGTTTTTCTCTGTGCAGCTAGCATTTCCGGGCAAAAACTAGCGGTGTTTGAGCCCAGGGTCAGCAGGAGGAGGAGGAGAGGAGCAAAGTGTAGGCCGAAGCCTGCACTGGTGGCAGCTTTTGGTCGGTTGTGCCAGCGTGGCTTGTGCTGGACACGATGCCGGCTACACAGCGGGGGAACAGCTGGCGTTGCTGAACCCCACTAACACATTGGCTGGTGTTTTTCTCTGTGCAGCTAGCATTTCCGGGCAAAAACTAGCGTTGTTAGAGCCCAGGGTCAGCAGGAGGAGGAGAGGAGCAGAGTGTAGGCCGAAGCCTAGTTGAACCAATTTCAAAGGTTACCTTTAACCCCCCCTCAGGTGTTACAAAGAACAAGAGCCACTCCTTCTGCAGCATTAATGCTGCACAAGTAAAAGGTTGCTCTATTAATTTGTCTACTTGCACAAGCTGAATGCAACACGTAGACTATTTAGCCCATTATACTGTTTAACAGTAGTGGAGGCGTGACTTGTCTTTTTAAAGAAAAGCAGCACAGGTGTCGAAAACAACACCTTTTTGCATGGGCGCAGCTTCCTGAGCGTTGTTAGTTGCTGTACAGGAGTCTGCGCTCTTGTGATCCTTTGGCCATGCGCTGTGAGCGCTTCCTGTCTTATGACCTCATTTCATGTTGGCCGTTGCGGTTAGCGATGGACATGAATCCCAGACCCACAGTGTGTTTTTAAAAAATCACACTGCGGTGCTGGGATTCGTGCCCTGGTGCAGTAAATATGTTTGCCGCTCACACATGTCCTTACACCTGCTTCAGACTGGACGGCCTCATCTGATCCCTTATCGCCTGCCGAGGCCATGAGGACACCCAGTCTGAAGAAGGCGGAAGGAGATGAGTGAACACAGGCAAACATATGCACTGCACATGCCCATCAATCACACCCTCGCTGTCCAAAAAAATAAGACACCGAGGGCCGTTGTTTCGAGCAGGGGAGATGCACAGGCGCAGCCAGCTAACCAATGATGTCAAAAGACGGGCAGCGCTAACAAGGGTGGTGCTGCGTGTCATTACAAAGGAAAGTCACACCTCAGGGACATTGTAATGGTCTCTAATGAGACACATTTTGTACGTGTTGAGTTCCACGTGGGCA
Source organism: Ranitomeya imitator (assembly GCF_032444005.1). Lineage (NCBI taxonomy): Eukaryota > Metazoa > Chordata > Amphibia > Anura > Dendrobatidae > Ranitomeya > Ranitomeya imitator. The sequence continues at coordinate 71,278,589 of NC_091284.1, read as the reverse complement.
AGGAGAAAAAGTCAGCCACCTCGTACAAATGCAGCAGTACTGCTGTACAAGGTGGCTGTTATACATAGAAACACCTGTGGGTGGGGGGCAGGCTCCCTTCAATTTCAGTTCATGTGCCTGCGTGGCGTTTGCAGGTCACGTTGCAAGCTACACAGCAGGGGAACAGCTGGCGTTGCTGAACCCCACTGACACATTGACTGGTGTTTTTCTCTGTGCAGATTGCATGTCCGGGCAAAAACTAGCGGTGTTAGAGCCCAGGGTCAGCAGGAGGAGGAGGAGAGGAGCAAAGTGTAGGCCGAAGCCTGCACTGGTGGCAGCTTTTGGTCGGTTGTGCCAGCGTGGCTTGTGCTGGACACGATGCCGGCTACACAGCGGGGGAACAGCTGGCGGTGCTGAACCCCACTAACACATTGGCTGGTGTTTTTCTCTGTGCAGCTAGCATTTCCGGGCAAAAACTAGCGGTGTTTGAGCCCAGGGTCAGCAGGAGGAGTAGAGGAGCAGAGTGTAGGCCGAAGCCTAGTTGAACCAATTTCAAAGGTTACCTTTAACCCCCCCCCTCAGGTGTTGCAAGGTACAAGAGCCACACCTTGAACAGCATTAATGATGCACAAGTCAAAGGTTGCTCTATTTAATTTTGCTCCTTGCACACGCTGAATTAAACACGTACACTATTTAGCCCATTATACTGTCAAACAGTTGTGGAGGCGTGACTTGTCTTTTTAACGAGACGCAGCACAGGTGTCAAAATTTGCACCTAGGTACTGGGCGCAGATTCCTGAGCGTTGTTATTTGCTGTACAGGAGTCTGCGCTATTGTGTTATCCCTTGGCAATACCCTGTTAGTGCAGGCCGTCTCATGACCTCATTTCATGTTGGCCGGTGCGGTTAACGATGGCCATAAATCCCAGACCCATAGTGGCTTTTCCTAAAGTCACACTGCGGTGCTGGGATTCGTGGCCTTGTGCAGTAAATATGTTCGCCGCTCACACATGTCCTTACACCTGCTTCAGACTGGGCGGCCTCAGCTGATCCCTTATCGCATGCCGCGGCCATGAGGCCGCACAGTCAGAAGAAGGCGGAAGGAGGGGAGTGAAAACAGGGGAACATATGCACTGCTCGTGCCCATCAATCACACCCTCGCAGTCAAAATATATGAGACAACGGGGGGCGTTGTGTCGGACAGGGGGGACGCACAGGCACAGCCAGCCAACCAATGATGTCAGGAGACGGGCAGCGCTAACAATGGGGGTGCTGCGTGTCATTAAAAAGGAAAGTCACACCTCAGGGACATTGTAATGGTCTGTAATGAGACACATTTTGTACTTGTTGAGTTCCACGTGTGCAAGGAGAAAAAGTCAGCCACCTTGTACAAATGCAGCAGTACTGCTGTACAAGGTGGCTGTTATACATAGAAACACCTGTGGGTGGGGGGCAGGCTCCCTTCAATTTCAGTTCATGTGCCTGCGTGGCGTTTGCAGGTCACGTTGCAAGCTACACAGCAGGGGAACAGCTGGCGTTGCTGAACCCCACTGACACATTGACTGGTGTTTTTCTCTGTGCACATTGCATGTCCGGGCAAAAACTAGCGGTGTTAGAGCCCAGGGTCAGCAGGAGGAGGAGGAGAGGAGCAAAGTGTAGGCCGCAGCCTGCACTGGTGGCAGCTTTTGTTCTGTTGTGCCAGCGTGGCTTGTGCTGGACACGTTGCCGACTACACAGCAGGGGAACAGCTGGCGGTGCTGAACCCCACTAACACATTGGCTGGTGTTTTTCTCTGTGCAGCTAGCATTTCCGGGCAGAAACTGGCGTTGTTTGAGCCCAGGGTCAGCAGGAGGAGTAGAGGAGCAGAGTGTAGGCCGAAGCCTAGTTGAACCAATTTCAAAGGTTACCTTTAACCCCCCCCTCAGGTGTTGCAAGGTACAAGAGCCACACCTTGAACAGCATTAATGATGCACAAGTCAAAGGTTGCTCTATTTAATTTTGCTCCTTGCACACGCTGAATTAAACACGTACACTATTTAGCCCATTATACTGTCAAACAGTTGTGGAGGCGTGACTTGTCTTTTTAACGAGACGCAGCACAGGTGTCAAAATTTGCACCTAGGTACTGGGCGCAGATTCCTGAGCGTTGTTATTTGCTGTACAGGAGTCTGCGCTCTTGTGTTATCCCTTGGCAATACCCTGTTAGTGCAGGCCGTCTCATGACCTCATTTCATGTTGGCCGGTGCGGTTAACGATGGCCATAAATCCCAGACCCACAGTGGCTTTTCCTAAAGTCACACTGCGGTGCTGGGATTCGTGGCCTTGTGCAGTAAATATGATCGCCGCTCACACATGTCCTTACACCTGCTTCAGACTGGGCGGCCTCAGCTGATCCCTTATCGCATGCCGCGGCCATGAGGCCGCACAGTCAGAAGAAGGCGGAAGGAGGGGAGTGAAAACAGGGGAACATATGCACTGCTCGTGCCCATCAATCACACCCTCGCAGTCAAAATATATGAGACAACGGGGGGCGTTGTGTCGGGCAGGGGGGACGCACAGGCACAGCCAGCCAACCAATGATGTCAGGAGACGGGCAGCGCTAACAATGGGGGTGCTGCGTGTCATTACAAAGGAAAGTCACACCTCAGGGACATTGTAATGGTCTCTAATGAGACACATTTTGTACGTGTTGAGTTCCACGTGGGCAAGGAGAAAAAGTCAGCCACCTCGTACAAATGCAGCAGTACTGCTGTACAAGGTGGCTGATATACATAGAAACACCTGTGGGTGGGGGGCAGGCTCCCTTCAATTTCAGTTCATGTGCCTGCGTGGCGTTTGCAGGTCACGTTGCAAGCTACACAGCAGGGGAACAGCTGGCGTTGCTGAACCCCACTAACACATTGGCTGGTGTTTTTCTCTGTGCAGCTAGCATGTCCGGGCAGAAACTGGCGTTGTTTGAGCCCAGGGTCAGCAGGAGGAGGAGAGGAGCAAAGTGTAGGCCGAAGCCTGCACTGGTGGCAGCTTTTGGTCGGTTGTGCCAGCGTGGCTTGTGCTGGACACGTTGCCGACTACACAGCAGGGGAACAGCTGGCGGTGCTGAACCCCACTAACACATTGGCTGGTGTTTTTCTCTGTGCAGCTAGCATTTCCGGGCAAAAACTAGCGGTGTTTGAGCCCAGGGTCAGCAGGAGGAGTAGAGGAGCAGAGTGTAGGCCGAAGCCTAGTTGAACCAATTTCAAAGGTTACCTTTAACCCCCCCCTCAGGTGTTGCAAGGTACAAGAGCCACACCTTGTGCAGCATTAATGCTGCACAAGTAAAAGGTTGCTCTATTTGTTTTGCTCCTTGCACACGCTGACTAAAACACGTACACTATTTAGCCCATTATACTGTCAAACAGTTGTGGAGGCGTGACTTGTCTTTTTAACGAGACGGAGCACAGGTGTCAAAATTTGCACCTAGGTACTGGGCGCAGATTCCTGAGCGTTCTTATTTGCTGTACAGGAGTCTGCGCTATTGTGATCCCTTGGCCATGCGCTGTGAGCGCTTCCTGTCTTCTGACCTCATTTCATGTCGGCCGTTGCGGTTAGCGATGGACATGAATCCCAGACCCACAGTGTGTTTTTAAAAAATCACACTGCGGTGCTGGGATTCGTGCCCTGGTGCACTAAATATGTTTGCCGCTCACACATGTCCTTACACCTGCTTCAGACTGGGCGGCCTCATCTGATCCCTTATCGCCTGCCGCGGCCATGAGGACACCCAGTCTGAAGAAGGCGGAAGGAGATGAGTGAACACAGGCAAACATATGCACTGCACATGCCCATCAATCACACCCTCGCTGTCCAAAAAAATAAGACACCGAGGGCCGTTGTTTCGAGCAGGGGAGATGCACAGGCGCAGCCAGCTAACCAATGATGTCAAAAGACGGGCAGCGCTAACAAGGGTGGTGCTGCGTGTCATTACAAAGGAAAGTCACACCTCAGGGACATTGTAATGGTCTCTAATGAGACACATTTTGTACGTGTTGAGTTCCACGTGGGCAAGGAGAAACAGTCAGCCACCTCGTACAAATGCAGCAGTACTGCTGTACAAGGTGGCTGATATACATAGAAACACCTGTGGGTGGGGGGCAGGCTCCCTTCAATTTCAGTTCATGTGCCTGCGTGGCGTTTGCAGGTCACGTTGCAAGCTACACAGCAGGGGAACAGCTGGCGTTGCTGAACCCCACTGACACATTGACTGGTGTTTTTCTCTGTGCAGATTGCATGTCCGGGCAAAAACTAGCGGTGTTAGAGCCCAGGGTCAGCAGGAGGAGGAGGAGAGGAGCAAAGTGTAGGCCGAAGCCTGCACTGGTGGCAGCTTTTGGTCGGTTGTGCCAGCGTGGCTTGTGCTGGACACGATGCCGGCTACACAGCGGGGGAACAGCAGGCGGTGCTGAACCCCACTAACACATTGGCTGGTGTTTTTCTCTGTGCAGCTAGCATGTCCGGGCAGAAACTGGCGTTGTTTGAGCCCAGGGTCAGCAGGAGGAGGAGAGGAGCAAAGTGTAGGCCGAAGCCTGCACTGGTGGCAGCTTTTGGTCGGTTGTGCCAGCGTGGCTTGTGCTGGACACGTTGCCGACTACACAGCAGGGGAACAGCTGGCGGTGCTGAACCCCACTAACACATTGGCTGGTGTTTTTCTCTGTGCAGCTAGCATTTCCGGGCAAAAACTAGCGGTGTTTGAGCCCAGGGTCAGCAGGAGGAGTAGAGGAGCAGAGTGTAGGCCGAAGCCTAGTTGAACCAATTTCAAAGGTTACCTTTAACCCCCCCCTCAGGTGTTGCAAGGTACAAGAGCCACACCTTGTGCAGCATTAATGCTGCACAAGTAAAAGGTTGCTCTATTTGTTTTGCTCCTTGCACACGCTGACTAAAACACGTACACTATTTAGCCCATTATACTGTCAAACAGTTGTGGAGGCGTGACTTGTCTTTTTAACGAGACGCAGCACAGGTGTCAAAATTTGCACCTAGGTACTGGGCGCAGATTCCTGAGCGTTCTTATTTGCTGTACAGGAGTCTGCGCTATTGTGATCCCTTGGCCATGCGCTGTGAGCGCTTCCTGTCTTCTGACCTCATTTCATGTCGGCCGTTGCGGTTAGCGATGGACATGAATCCCAGACCCACAGTGTGTTTTCAAAAAATCACACTGCGTGGCTGGGATTCGTGGCCTTGTGCAGTAAATAGGTTGGCCGCTTACACATGTCCTTACACCTGCTCCAGACTGGGCGGCCTCAGCTGATCCCTTATCGCCTACCACGGCCAGGAGGCCGCACAGTCTGAAGAAGGCGGAAGGAGATGAGTTAAGACAGGCGAACATATGCACTGCTCGTGCCCATAAACCACACCCTCGCTGACAAAATAAATATGACAACGAGGGGCGTTGTTTCTAGCAGGGCGGATGCACAGGCGCAGCCAGCTAACCATGATGACAAAAGACGGGAAACGCTACCAAGGGGGGTGCTGCGTATCATTACAAAGGAAAGTCACACCTCAGGGACAGTGGAATGGTCTCAATGAGACACATTTTGTACGTGTTGAGTTCCACGTGGGCAAGGAGAAAAAGTCAGCCACCTTGTACAAATGCAGCAGTACTGCTGTACTAGGTGGCTGTTATACATAGAAACACCTGGGGGGGTGGGGCCAGGTTCCCTTTTAATTTCAGTTCCTGTGCCTGCATGGCGTTTGCAGGTCACGTTGCCGGCTACACAGCAGGGGAACAGCTGGCGTTGCTGAACCCCACTAACACATTGGCTGGTGTTTTTCTCTGTGCAGCTAGCACTTCCGGGCAAAAACTAGCGGTGTTTGAGCCCAGGGTCAGCAGGAGGAGGAGAGGAGCAGAGTGTAGGCCGAAGCCTGCACTGGTGGCAGCTTTTGTTCTGTTGTGCCAGCGTGGCTTGTGCTGGACACGTTGCCGACTACACAGCAGGGGAACAGCTGGCGGTGCTGAACCCCACTGACACATCACCTAGTGTTTTTTTCTGTGTAGACAACACTTCCAGGTGGCAACTGACAGTGTTGAAACCCAGGGAATCAAAGAGGAGCAGAGTGTAGGCCGAAGCCTGCAGTGGAGCAAGTTGAAAGGGAACCTTTAACCCCCCCCCCCAGGCATTTGTTGCTGAAAGAGCCATCTTGTACAGCAGTAATACTGCACATGGAAAATGGTGGCTCCGAAAATTATGCTCCTTGCAAACGCTGAAGTACACACTCATATAATGTGTCCCCTCACACCGTCAAACCATCCCGGAAGTGGGACTTTCCTTTGTAATGTGACACAGCACAGCCGTCATTCCAACCCCCTTGGTGCCGGGCACCACCTCCTCAACGTTGTTTGGTTCTGTCACGGAGCCCGCACTGTAATGTTATCCCTTGGCCATGCACAGTTAGCGGTGCCCGTCTTCTGACATCATGTAGGTGTCAGGCTGGCAGTGCCTGTGCGTCCAAGCTGCCCGAGATCCAACCTTGCAGTGTCATCTAATGTAGTCCCACTGCGGGCCAGGGATCCATGGGCATGCGCAGTGCATATCATCGCCTCTCACTCACCTCCTTCCTGCTTCTTCAGACTGTGCGGCGTCACGGCCGTGGCATGCTATTAGGGATCAGCTGACGCCGCCTAGTCTGAAGAAGCGTGAAGAAGGGGAGTGAGAGGCTAGTATATGCACTGCGCATGGCCATGGATACCAGGCCCACTGTGGGATCACATTAGACGACACTGCGAGGTGTGATTTCGGGCAGCGTGGACGCACAGGCGCAGCCAGGACGACAACAAATGATGTCAGAGGACGGGCAGCGCAAACTGTGCATGGCCAAGGGATAACATAACAGCGCAGGGTCCATGACGGAATCAAACAACGCTAAGGAGGCAGCGCACGGTGCCAAGGGGGTAGCAATGACGGCTGTGCTGTGTCACATTACAAAGGAAAGTCCCACCTCCGGGACGGTTGGACGGTGTGAGGGGACACATTACATGAGTGTGTAGTTCAGCGTTTGCAAGGAGCATAATTTCAAGAGCGACCTTTCCCTTGTGCAGTATTAGTGCTGCACATGGTGGCTCTTTCAGTAACAAACGCCTAGGGGGGGGGGGGGGGACAGGTCCCCTTACATTTTAGTTGTGCCAGCGTGGCGGTCGCATGACACGTTGCCGGATACACAGCTGGGGATCAGCTGACGTTACTGAACCCCAATAACAGAGGAGCGACTGTTGACTGTGCACACAGCACTTCCAGGCACCAACTGGCGGTGTTAGAGCCCAGGGACAGCAGGAGGAGCAGATTGGAGGTATTGCCGCACACACAGCTGGGGATCAGCTGACGTTACTGAACCCCAATAACAGAGGAGCGACTGTTGACTGTGCACACAGCACTTCCAGGCACCAACTGGCGGTGTTAGAGCCCAGGGACAGCAGGAGGAGCAGAGGAACAGAGTGTAGGCCGAAGCCTGATTGGAGCAAGTTGAAAGGAAACCTTTAACCCCCCCCCCCCAAGACGTTTGTAGCTGAAAGAGCCATGTTGTGCAGCACTAAGGATGCAAAAGGAAAAGGTTGCTCTTTTAATTATGCTCCTTGCAAACACCGAAGTAAACACTAAAAATGTGTCCCTTTATACCGTTAAACCGTTCCGGAGGTGCGAATTTCCTTCGTAATGGGACACAGCACAGCTGTCATTCCTATCCCCTTGATGCCGTGCGCTGCCTCCTCAGCGTTGTTTTAAGCTGCCACGGAGCCTGCGCTGTTCTGTTAGCCCTTGGCCATGCCCAATTAGCGCTGCCTGTCTTCTGACATAATTTGGTGTCAGGCTGTCAGTGCCTGTGCGTCCACGCTGCTCCAGATCCCACCTCGCAGTCTCATCTAACGTAATCCCACTGCGGGCCTTGGAACCATGGGCATGCACAGTGCATAACCTCGACTCTCACTCCCCTCCTTCCCTCTTCTTCAGACTGTGCGGTGTCACGGCCGTGGCATGCTAGGGATCAGCTGACGGCGCACAGTCTAAAGAAGGCGGAGGGAAATGAGCGAGAGCCCGAGGGGAAGATATGCACTGCGCATGCCCATGGATCCCAGGCCCGCAGTGTGACTCAATCAGAAGACACTGCGAGGCGGGATCTCGGGCAGCGCGGCCGCACAGGCGCAGCCAGCCTGACACCAAATTATGTCAGAAGACAGGCAGCGCAAATAGGGCATGCCCAAGGGATAACAGAACAGCGCAGGCTCCGTGACAGCTTAAAACAACGCTGAGGAGGCAGCGCATGGCACCAAGGGGGTAGGAATGACGGCTGTGCTGCGTCACATTACGAAGGAAAGTCCCAGCTCCGGGACGGTATAACGGTATCAGTGAACACATTTTATAAGTGTTAAGTTCTGCGTGTGCAAAGAGCTAAAAAAAAAGAGCTACCTTTTCCTTGTGCAGCATTACTGCTGCACAAGATGGCTCTTTCAGTAACAAACGACGGGGGGGGGGGGGACAGGTTCCCTTACATTTAGGTTGTTGTGCCAGCGTGGCGGTCGCAGGACACATTGCCGGCTACACAGCTGGGGATCAGCTGACGTTACTGAAACCCAATAACACTGGGTCGTATGTTTTTACTGTGCAGCCTGCACTTCTGAGCCGCAACTGGCGGTGTTGGAGCCCAGGAATAGCAGTTCAGGTGGTAGAAAGATGAACACAGCAGGAGACCTGGATGACACCCAATTACTTAATCAGGCAGAGGAGTGGCAAATTCCTGCGAGATCCAGGCCTGGTTCATTTTCAGGAAAGTAAGCCGGTCAACGTTATCGGAGGATAGTCGCATGCGACGGTCTGTTAGTACACCACCTGCGGCACTAAAGACACGTTCCGATAAGACACTAGCCGCAGGGCAAGCCAGCACCTCCAATGCATACTGGCTTAGCTCTGGCCATGTATCCAGCTTAGAGACCCAAAACTTGAACGGGGAAGAGCCATCTGGGAGTACAGTAAGAGGGCAAGCCATGTAGTCTGTCACCATCTGACGGAACCGTTGCCTCCTGCTGACTGGAGCCGCCGGTGATGGTGTAGACATTTGGGGCGGGCACACAAAAGTGTGCCAGAGTTGTGCCATACTGGGCTTGCCTTGGGCAGAGGCACTGCTTCTGCTCCCTCTTTGGGCAGAGCCTCCCCCACTGCCTCGACGCACTGAGCTGCTTTGTAAAGCACTAGCAGCACTCCTCTCAGTTGGACAGGAGAAGATGATGGAATTCACCAGTGTGTCGTGGTACTCCCGCAATTTACGCTCCCGGGTCAACGCAGGGATGAGGTTTTGGACGTTGTCCCGGTAGCGAGGATCGAGGAGGGTGAACACCCAATAATCAGGCATGTTGAGAATGTGGTCGATGCGGCGGTCGTTTCTCAGGCACTGCAGCATGAAATCCACCATGTGCTGCAGAGTGCCAACCGGCCCAGAAACGCTGTCCCCTGCTTGAGACATGATCTCTGCCCGCTCGTCATCACCCCACCCTCGCTGTACACACTGACCACTGGACAATTGTGTCGCTCCCTCCTCTGGACGGAGCTCTTCCTCCTCCATTGACTCCTCCTCATCCTCCTCACAAATTGGCCCCTGCGTACCCCTTTGTGAGGAACCACGTGGCGCTGACTCTCCAGAAGCTGATGGAAAAGGTGACTCCTCATCCTCCACCTCTTCCACCACATCATCCCTTAACCCTTGCAAAGTTTGCTGAAGCAGGCAGATAAGGGGGACAGTCATGCTGACTAGTGCATCATCTGCACTTGCCATCCGCGTGGAATAATCAAAAGGACGCAAAACCTGGCAGACGTCCTTCATAGTGGCCCACTCTGTGGTTGTGAAGTCTGATCGGCGCTGACTGCGACTTCTTTGCGCCTGATGCAGCTGGTACTCCATAACTGCTTGCTGCTGCTCACACAACCGCTCCAACATATGTAACGTGGAATTCCACCGGGTAGGTAGGTCACATATGATGCGGTGTTCCGGAAGGCGGAATCGGCGCTGCAGAGCAGCAATGCGGGATCTGGCCAAGCTGGAACGCCGCAAGTGAGCACACTCTAGGCGGACCTTGTGCAGCAGGGCATCAAGATCCGGATAGTCCCTCAGAAAACTCTGCACAACCAAATTGAGCACATGTGCCAGACATGGGATGTGAGTGAGGTTGCCAAGGGCCAAAGCTGCCACCAGATTTCGGCCATTGTCACACACTACCATGCCTGGCTGGAGATTCGCTGGCAGTAACCACACATCGCTCTCCTGCTTTATGGCATTCCAGAGCTCCTGCGCTGTGTGGCTTCGATGCCCCAATGAAACTAGTTTCAAGACGGCCTGCTGACGTTTGGCCACGGCTGTGCTCATGTCGGTCATAGGTAAACGTTCACGGGTCCATGTGGGGGTGGACTGTGACGGATCCTGCAGAGAGGAATCAGAGGAACTGGTGTAAGAGGAGGAGTCGATGCGTACAGACTGGATTCCTGCAATCCTTGGAGTGGGCAGGACACGTCCTGCGCCACTCGCACGATCTGTACCTGGCTCAACAACATTAACCCAATGGGCAGTGAGGGAAACATATCGCCCCTGTCCATGCTGACTGGTCCACGCATCGGTGGTGAGGTGGACCTTGCTACTGACGGCGTTCAGTAGCGCATGTTTTATGTTTGCCTCAACATGCCTGTGCAGGGCAGGGACAGCCTGCCTGCTGAAGTAAAAGCGGCTGGGCACCTTGTACTGTGGGACTGCCAATGCCATCAAGTCACGGAAGCTGTCAGTCTCCACCAGCCTGAACGAGAGCATTTCCAGGGACAACAGTTTGGCAATGCCTGCATTCAGAGCCTGTGCTCGGGGGTGGTTGGCCGAGAATGCCCGCCTTTTCTCCCATGCCTGTACTACCGATGGCTGTAGAGTAGACTGGGAGTGTGAGGATGACTGGGAAGGTGGTGCTGTGGGTGGAATTACACAAGGTCTCTGGGAGGAAGCCAAACCAGCTGTGCGTGAGCTGGAGGAAGAGGCAACACGAGCTGAAGAGGTGGTAGCTGCCGCTGTTGGTTGGCCTACATCTTCAGTGTGTTTCTGTAACTCCACCGCGTGCCTGGTCCGCACATGTTTCCACATATTTGTGGTATTGAGGTTGCTGACATTTTTCCCTCTTTTTACTTTATGATGACACAGCTTGCATTTGACAAAACAAATGTCATCTGCAACTGTGTCAAAAAAGGACCAGGCACTGCAAGTCTTGGGAGCGCCCTTTTTGGCTTTGGAAAGAGACAGGCTCCTAACGGGTGCCAAAGTGGAGGCTACAGGCTCCGCAGTCTTCCCCCTCCCTCTCCCTCTTTGGCCCGTAAGAGGAAGCTCTTCCTCTGAGCTGCTCCCACCACCTTCCTGTTCCTCACGCCACGATGGGTCAAGGACCTCATCATCTCCACTACCCTCTGCCACCAACTGCTCCTCCTGGGTAGTCTCAGCAGCACAGTACGCACGAGAAAGCGGCACCTGAGTTTCATCATCAGATGCGTACTGCGCTGTGGTCACCGGAGGCACTGGCCCACCTGCCTCTTCAGAGTCAGAGAGATAAAGCTTTTGGGCATCACTGCACACTGCCTCTTCTTCCATTTCTCCAATGCTGCTTGGCTGGCCCCCTGTTTCCAAGCCAAGAGATTCAGAGAACAGATGTAGAGACGGCTCCTGTCCTGGGCTCTCTGACTGCCTGGCCAATTTGGCAGGTGGTGAAGAGACAGATGGCTGCTCTCCAGTGCTCTGTGCCTGAGAGGATGTGGCACTAACTGAAGTCGATGCCGAGGCGTTAGCTGCCATCCACCCGACAACGGCTTCAATTTGGTCTTCACGCAGCAGCGGTGCACGGCGCTCTCCGACAAAGCTGCGCATGAAGGACTGTTCCCTGCTGAAACTGAGTGACGACGAGTCACCGGCGCCCGCAGCAGGCACAGAATCACCACGTCCTCTCCCTGCTCCTCTCCCTGCTCCGCGCCCACGCCCACGTGCCTTACTCCCTGCCCTCTTCATCTTGGTTGACAGATAAAGATAAGCAGAAAAGTACTAAGGCCTTAGTGTGCTTATTCCTGTAATGCTCCTCCTAACAGGTGTAAGAAACACTAATGTTGTAAATTGTGGACTAAACTTTATTATTTTTCAAATGTGGCCTACACAAGTGTAAGTTGTGTTTGGTGAACTTAACCTTTTTTTTGGTGCAGATCGGGCTACAGAGCTAGTTTAAATCACACGGAGACCGTGCAGACAGCCGTAAACGGCGCTGCAAGGCCAAGAAACCCTCCTCTAGGTTATCCTATATAGTGTTTTTCCACTATTTAGCTGGATACAAGTGGAAAGACACTAATAGGAATTTTTTTTTTCAAATTTTAAACTGGCTGCACTATTTGAAAAAAAGGAAATTGTTTTTCAAGGTATGAGGCAGTAACGCACCCTGAGCTGAATCCAACCGGCTATGGCTGCACACAGACTACAGGGCGAGCTGGGCTCACACGGAGACCGTGCAGACAGCCGTAAACGGCGCTGCAAGGCCAAAAAACCCTCCTCTAGGTTATCCTATATAGTGTTTTTCCACTATTTAGCTGGATACGAGTGGAAAGACACTAATAGGAATTTTTTTTTTCAAATTTTAAACAGGCTGCACTATTTGAAAAAAAGGAAAATTTTTCTCAAGGTATGAGCCAGTAACGAACCCTGAGCTGAATCCAACCGGCTATGGCTGCACACAGACTACAGGGCGAGCTGGGCTCACACGGAGACCGTGCAGACAGCCGTAAACGGCGCTGCAAGGCCAAAAAACCCTCCTCTAGGTTATCCTATATAGTGTTTTTCCACTATTTAGCTGGATACGAGTGGAAAGACACTAATAGGAATTTTTTTTTTCAAATTTTAAACAGGCTGCACTATTTGAAAAAAAGGAAAATTTTTCTCAAGGTATGAGCCAGTAACGAACCCTGAGCTGAATCCAACCGGCTATGGCTGCACACAGACTACAGGGCGAGCTGGGCTCACACGGAGACCGTGCAGACAGCCGTAAACGGCGCTGCAAGGCCAAAAAACCCTCCTCTAGGTTATCCTATATAGTGTTTTTCCACTATTTAGCTGGATACGAGTGGAAAGACACTAATAGGAATTTTTTTTTTCAAATTTTAAACAGGCTGCACTATTTGAAAAAAAGGAAAATTTTTCTCAAGGTATGAGCCAGTAACGAACCCTGAGCTGAATCCAACCGGCTATGGCTGCACACAGACTACAGGGCGAGCTGGGCTCACACGGAGACCGTGCAGACAGCCGTAAACGGCGCTGCAAGGCCCAAAAACCCCCCTCTAGGTTATCCTATGTAGTGTTTTTCCACAATAGAGCTGGAGACTGGTGGAAAAACACTAATAGGAAATTTGAGAAAAAATGTGCAGCAGGCTGCACTAAGAGCAAAAAAGAACAACTGTGTGAGGCAGTGTGAACCCCCCCTGAGCTGAATACAACCGGGTATATGGCTGCACACAGACTACAGAGTGAGCTGCACACACACACACACACAGAGACCTTGCAGAACGCTGTTAAAACAGCGCTGCAAGGCAAGAGCAAGGTGAACAGTGAAGAACACACAGCGTTTTGCTAAATTAGCCTTTGGAAAGGAAAATAAAGCAATTAGCTAGCTCAACTGGCCCTCAGTTAGAACACAGCGTCCTGTCCCTAACTGAAATCACAGCAGAGTGAGCGCAAAATGGCGGCAGCGCTTTTTTATAGTGCAGAGTGACATCATTTCAGCAGCCAATCCAAGCCTTGCCAGTACTTACATGCCCACCATGCTAAACAGGATGTGCCCACACTTTCATTCATTCCTCATTGGCTGCTGCGTTCAATTTGAATTCTGGGAACTTCCGATTCCGGTATCCGATACGCGGGAAGTATCGGAATTCGGTATCGGAATTCCGATACCGCAAATATCGGCCGATACCCGATACTTGCGGTATCGGAATGCTCAACACTAGTTGTCACTAACTATGTGACGCCGGCTATGCTACCTTGCTATGTATAAAACTATGCTGCACTAACTACTATTATTTTTCTCTAAAAAGCTTGGACGTCGCTTAGACTGCGAAGTCTGCTACACTAACTAGCTAAAAAAGAAAAATTCCTGTGGCGCAGTCTCTGATCAGCAGCAATATTGACCAAAGCGATGCGGACACAGGAAGAGCACAAATGCTCTGCGTGGGATGCCGCGCACAGGAAAAAAAGTGCAAAAAAGTGTGCAAAAATCAACTGGAGGGAGGACAGGGAGGGGGAGGTTGTGCTGGAACAGGGAGGGGGGATGGGAAAGGGGATGTCAAACACTGACGCTGGCTACGGTACTTTTCTGAGCCTGAAACTACACTGTACTAACTACGATTATTATTTTTTCTAAAAAAAAATCGGACTTCGCTTAGACTGTGAAGTCCGCTGCACTAACTAGCTAAAAAAGAAAATGTCCTGTGGCGCAGTCTCTGATCAGCAGCGATACTGATCAGAGCGCTTTGGACACAGGAAGAGCAAGAATGCTCTGCGCGGGACGCCGCACACAGGAACAAAAGCGCAAAAAATTGAGCAATAAAATTGGAGGGATGAGAGGGAAGGGGAGGGGGGTACTGGAACAGGGATGAGGGATGGGGGATGGGGGATGGGAAAGGGGTGGGGGAGGTACTGCTGCTGCTGCTGTGATCACAGGAGTCACACAGCAGGCAGATGGCAGCAGACAGCAGGCAGATCGCAGGAGATTTCAGTGAAGAAGAAGCATTTGGAGGCTGGAGATTGCCGGGTTGATCACACTGGCCACCAATGGATTCTCTATCTCAATCTCCAGGTACACAGAGGGGCTTTGATCTGCCCGCCATATCTGAGGTAAAGATGGCGTGCAGGGCGGTGATTGCTATTTTAAATTAACCCTTAGGCACTGATTGGCTAGAAGCTGTTGTTCAGCCAATCAGCGCCATAGGGGTTAATCAGGTAAGGTGACATGGTGATCACCCCACCTACTGTGACGGCTGTGATTGGTGCTATGTCACACAGCACCAATCACAGCCTGTAACATGCTTTTTTTTACAACTTTATTGTCAGCTTTGCTGTGATCACAGAGGTCGCCGACGCTGGGGGGTGGATCAGCCCCTCGTAGTGATGTGCCAGGATGGTCTGCTGTCTGAAACAGCAGCAATCTTCACCTGGTCACCGCGCGATGCAGTGTGGTGACCGGAAATAGCAGCGCTGTACTAGTACTGCGGTTTGTAGGAACGCAGTTCCCGCAAAGTTCTAATAGTGTGGCGTATGTCAGGAAGGGGTTAATAATGTGGAACATAATTCCTTTAATTTAATTTAGATTTCCTTTAATTAGAATCACACGGAAAACTAATTATCACATGTGTTTAAGACTGATTTCAGTGACCCATTGAGCCCTGAGACACAATACCATCCATGAGTTTATTTAAAAAAACAAAGATGTTAAATCTTTATGACACTTTAATCCAATTTGCATAATAATTTAGAACACGGTGTATATAAACTATTAGAGAATGTTGTGCAAATGATATGTGGGCATAATAATTATATACTGTTTAAAGCCTTGGGGGTTTGTAAGCCCTCCATTGAGCTTCTTTATTTTGTAACAAAATCTTTTTTATTTTATATTTAATAAAGCTGATATATTTATAAGATAATTCGTAGTATTATTGTTCTTTTGGTTTATTACATATTGCTTCTACAGTTAGCTGCGCTGGATCCACGGGGTCGTGGAAGGAGATCATTCCACCATTTTATATTTTCAAAACATGCTTAAAATGATTTTTGGGCATCAGACAATCTCTTTAAGGACTACAATATCTCACAAAATAAATTTTATACGATAACAGAACATACAAGCAAATCCCATAAGAGGCTGAAATCTTCTTCGCAACTGAGCAGCCACACATTTTATAAAGCATAAATATCTCTTGACAGAGTGCAAAAATGTTCTTGTTTTCAAGTTGGCAATTTCATGCCATTCTTTTTTACATACTTTAAATCAAGGGACAGTTAAAAAAAGGAAATGATTATATCTTTTGTAATCAAATCTAAACTAAATCAGCAATTAAATAGAAGTAGCAGACTTAAACACAAAGGTGGCCATAATATCGATCTAGCTAGCACCATTTTGCACTAACACATTTTTGTATCACACAATATTTGCATATTTACACTATTTATACATTAATATATTTTGCATACTGTATATAAATATATATTTATTAATTAACGTTTAGATTTTTAAATTTTCTATTTGGACATTCCAAGTTAATAGAAACGTTCTTCCATAATGCAATTAGTCTCCTTATGTTTTATCTTCTGAATGCTAGTGGTTTCCCTGACTATCTGAACTTATTGAAGTAAAGTAGTTTGGCTCTTTGTATGTTAACTCACTTTTGGGACCTTTCGCAACAAAAATCATTATATAAAATAATTTTTCATGCAATAAAATATAAGAAAGAAATGGTGAATTTTTCTGCTTATTCCCGTTACATAATTTAACACAAAAATAGAATCCGGATTTACCCACCTTGAATGAAGCTGAAATAAAATAGATTGCTTTTTTCTTCGAGACGTGGAGCAAGACAGTTATTTTTATGATTTGTTCTACCAAATTTCCCATACACAAAAGTCTGCTTTATCAAGCAGAAACTCTTGTATAACGATCTGTCTCAGCTAATCACAACAATCTCCGAAATATCTCAGTCTCCATGCTGAGCCAGAATATCGCTTGTTATTTCCATAAAAGGTTGGTTTCCTTTTAATTAACCCTGTAATGACAGAGCCAATTTGGTACTTGATGACCAAGCCAATTATTACAATTCTGACCACTGTCGCTTTATGAGGTAATAGCTCTGGAACACTTTAACGTATCCCACTGATTTTGAGACAGTTTTTTGTGACATATTGTACTTCATGTTAGTGGTATAATTTCTTCAATATACCTTGCATTTATGAAAAAAATGGACATTTGACAAAAATATTGAAAATTTAGCAATTTTCAAACCTTTATTTTTTGTACTCTTAATTCAAAGAGTGGTGTCACACAAAATAGTTAATAAATAACATTTTCCACATGTCTACTTTACATAAGCGAAATTTTGGAACTATATTTTTTTTGTTAGGACGTTATAAGGGTTAAAAGTTGACAAGCGATCTCTCATTTTTCCAACAAAATTTACAAAACCATTTCTTTTAGGCTACGTTCACACTAGCGTTCGGCTAGTGTGTGTCGCGCTAGCGTCGGGCGACGCAGCGGCGACGCACGCGTCATGCGCCCCTATGTTTAACATGGGGGACGCATGCGTTTTTGCTTGTTGCGTTTTCCGACACGTGCGTCTTTTTTTACGCTAGCGTCGGACCAAGAAAACGCAACAAGTTGCATTTTTCTTGCGTCCGATTTTCGTCAAAAAACGACGCACGCGTCGAAAAACGCAGCGTTTTTGCGTGCGTTTGCACGCGTTTTTCGGTGCGTTGTGCATCGCGTCGCCGACGCAGCGGCGCACAACGCTAGTGTGAACGTAGCCTTAGGGACCACATCACATTTAAAGTGAGTTTGGGGGGTCAATATAACAGACAATACCTGAAAGTAACACCATTCTAAAAACTGCACCCCTCAAGGTGCTCAAAATCACAATCAAGAAGTTTATTAGCCGTTCAGGTGCTTCACAAGAACAAAAGCAATGCGGAAGGAAAAAATTAAAAAAAAAATTTTTCACAAAACATTTACTTTGGAACCAATTTTTTTTTATTTTCACAAGGGTATCAGGAGAAATTGGACCACAAGATTTTTGTGCAATTGTGCAATTATTATTGAAAAAGAGAAAGCACAGTAGTTTTACAATAAATGGCTTTACCCTACCACTAACAATAAGTGGAAAAAATTATTTGGTGTTATCATTCATATTCTCTGAAAATAGGCCAAGAAAGCAAAAATTCTGCAGGAGTATGTAAACTTCTGAGCACAGCTGTATGTCACTCAAAATAGCTAAGAAATAACATTTCTTACATGTCTACTTAACATAAGAACAGTTTTTGAGACGAAATTGAATATATTAAGATGTTATATGGGTTAAAGGTTAATAAGCAATTTCTAATTTTTATAACTAACTTTACAAAACCATTTTTTAGGGATCACACCACATTTCAGTTGCTCTTGAGGGGCCCAATAGAAATTACCTAATATTGACCTCATTCTAAAAACTGCACCTCTCATGGTGCTCAAAATCACATTCAAAAAGTTTATTAACACTTGAGGTGCTTCACATAAATGAATGGAAATTGGAAGGCAAAAATGAACATTTAACTTTTTTCCACAAAAATTGAACTTTAGACCAACAATTATTTTTTTTATTTTCATAAGCATAACTGGAGAAAATGGACACCAAAACTTGCTGTGAAATTTCTCCCCAGTACAGCGATACCCCATTTGTCAAAGGAATCTACTGTTTGAGTGCAAGGCAGTGCTCAGAAGTGAAGAAGCGCCATTTGACATTTTAAATGGAATATTTGCTGGAATCGTTAGCGGATGCCATATTGTGTTTGGTCTTATTAGGGAGCTTACAGACCACCATCCTTTGATGACCCATCGGCCATCTTTTGGTACGAGGTCAACATGGAGACAATCAGCACAACACGATCACAATCGCGTTGTTCCAATGGGAACAGAGAGGGAAATCTCTCCCTCTGAGATGCCTCTCGATGTCGTTTTTACTATTGACAGTGGCATCAGAGGGGTTAAATTCCCATAGATGGTGCTAGGGTATAAGCTCTCATATAGAGCTGACACCCACATTTGATCTTGTCGATGCTCAGCGTGAACCTGTGAGATCATCATGTCATTTGCAGGAGTGCAGCTCCCACAGCTTCATATACATATGGCACATGTCATAAATGGGTTGATTCTGAGAGACACAAGTAGATACTTACCTATTATGCAATATCATCAGCAAGGTATCTGATTGTCTCCAAATTTGTTCTGCAGCAGGGCAACTACTCCAAAAATTCATAACTAATTCTATAGTATCTATGTGTTTCAGGTGCCTCAGCACCCCTAAACATGATGTTTTGTATTTATAGTCAGTCCATTTAAATAATATTCTGTTGCTGTCCACACATCAGTCACATAATTAATTAACACAGACATTTGAAGCAGAGTGTAAAGACATGCAATAAAAACACAATATGAAAATACAAAATATACATTAAATAAAACCATTATGGGCATGATGATATAGTTAATAAATGGATCCAATATATTTTATGAATCACATAATCATGTCCATAGTGGTTTACTATTTAAATGCACCGACTATAGAAACAAAGTATCATGATTAAGGTGCTTCGGCACCTGAAGCGTGTAGATGCTATAGCTAACCTTAGAATGGAATTCAAACCATTTGTCCTCTGTTTTAGACTTACCTAATAAAGAAGACTGCACATCCATTGGGCTGGAGCCTCCTTCTTGCACATCCTCTTCGGGTCTTACAGACATGTGACCCCTGCAAACAATGATTTACTGCAGGGCCATACACCTTACTGTTAGAGGAACGGTAGAGGCTAGTGAAGTACCCGGTGGTGGGGGATCAATAGGTAAAGTTGTGTTTTTTTTTTATTTTAATAAATGCTGATGCATGTGTTAAAAAACCCCGAAAAGGTGGAAAACATATGTAAGAATTATAAAAGTATAAATTATTGTAGAAAGGCATTATTTGTATGGATTTCAGTCTATTCTTCAGTTATACACAATGATATATAATATTATTATAATAGTGAAAAGAGGTTATCAAATAAACATTTTTTCAAATGAGCCTTTTGTGAATTCAAAGAGAACAGTTGATTGTTCATGGGTTAGAATTCAATTTCTAAAACACTGCAAATGCCAAGAGAATAGAAAAGCTAATATACAATTATCAGAAAAGCTAATTTTGACAAATTGCAGAGTAGTAGTGTATGGCTGAATAAGTTTAAATGACACACTTCTAAAATACAATGAAAACATGGCAGGTGGTGGTAAAAAAAAACAGAGATACAACAGATAACTTGAATTATATATTGAAGTTTGATCTTTGGAAAATACAGCACAGGTAGAAAAGTTATACTAGTTCACAACCTGAGCAAACTGTGTGGTGCATGGTGTGCTCAAACTTATTATATAAATGTATTACTGTCAGGGGCGGACTATAAGAGGGTCAATCTGGGCGGAAGCCCAGGGCCCAGTGGTGTGGGGGGCCCTGGGCTACCGCACAGATTGCCTGCTGGCCGCCGCCATCAGGGCATTACTGCACGTGTGCCCCTATCATTTACGTGCCCCCGATCCCGGTGGGCAGAGAGAGGGGGCCTGCATCGGGCCCCGTCTCATCTGCTCACCGGCCCCCTACCGGCACTGCGGCAGTTTCCTATTGACAATAGTTAACAACAGCCGCCAGCCAATTGGAGGCTGTCAGCTGAAGTCGGCCAGGCGCAGCGCACACGTCGCCGGCGTCTGACGTCATTGTCAGTCGCTGGCGAGTGCGCGCTGCTGTAGGGAGCTTGCCGCCTGGAGCGCTGGTCAGGTGAGGAGAACTCGGTTTGTTTGTTTTTTTTGACAGCCTAGCGGTGGAGACACTGGGGGCAATGCTGGAGGACACACTGGGGCAGCTGATTGCTGAACACACTGATTGGGGCAATGCTGGAGACACTGGGGCAATGCTGGAGACACTGGGGCAGATTGCTGGACACATTGGGGGCAATGCTGGAGGACACACTGGGGCAGATGATTACTGGAGACACTGGGGCAATGCTGGAGACACTGGGGCAATGCTGGAGACACTGGGGCAGATTGCTGGACACACTGGGGGCAATGCTGGAGGACACACTGGGGCAGATGATTGCTGGAGACATTGGGGCAATGCTGGAGAAACTGGGGCAATGCTGTACACACTGGGGCAGATTGCTGGACACGCTGTGGGCAATGCTGCACAATTGGACACACTGGGGCATATTGCTGGACAGGAGACACTGGGAGCAATGCTGGACATACTGGGGCAGATTGCTAACACACTGGGGCAATGCTGGACACACTGGGGCAGATGATTGCTGGACACACTGGGGCAATGCTGGAGGACACACTGGGGCAGATGATTGCTGGACACACTGGGGCAATGCTGGAGACACTGGGGCAATGCTGGAGACACTGGGGCAATGCTGGACACACTGGGGCAGATTGCTGCACACACTGTGGGCAATGCAGGACAATTGGACATACTGGGGCATATTGCTGGACAGGACACACTGGGGGCAATGCTGGACATACTTGGGCAGATTGCTGGACACACTGGTGGTAATATGCTGGACACACTGGGGCAGATTGCTGGACACACTGTCTGGGGCAATGCTGGAGACACTGGGGCAATGCTGGAGACACTGGGGCAATGCTGGAGACACTGTGGCAGATTGCTGGACACACTGTGGGCAATGCTGGACAATTGACATACTGGGGCAAATTGTTGAGCACACTGTCTGGGGCAATGCTGAACACACTGGGGCAATGCTGGAGACACTGGGGCATTGCTGGAGACACTGGGGCAATGCTGGACACTGGGGCAGATTGCTTGACAAACTGTGGGCAATGCTGGACAATTGGACATACTGGAGCAGATTGCTGGACACACTGCCTGGTGGCAATGCTGGAGACACTGGGGCAATGCTGGAGACACTGAGGCAATGCTGGAGACACTGGGGCAATGCTGGACACTGGGGCAGATTGCTGGACACACTGTGGATAATGCTGGACAATTGGACATACTGGGGCAGATTGCTGGGCACACTGTCTGGGGGCAATGCTGGACACACTGGGACAGATTGCTAGACACACTGGGGGCAATATGCTGGAGTCAAACACTGGGGCAGATTGCTGGACACACTGTCTGGGGGCAATGCTGGACACACTGGGGCAGATTTCTGGACACTGGGGCAATATGTTGGACATACTGGGGCAGATTGCTGGACACACTGGGGGTAATATGCTGGACCCACTGGGGCAGATTGCTGGACACACTGGGGGCAGGACTGGAGGCATGGGCAGAATGTAGATACGGGGCATGATTGGAGACACGGGGCAGAATGAAAGACATGGGGCAGGATTGTATCATGGGGCAGGATGGATACGATGGAGACAGATGGGGCAGGATGGGGAGATCATATGGTGTAGAATGGATACTCATGAGGGCAGGATGCGAAAACATATGGCTGGAGCCAGGAATGAGATAAACGGGGCCAGGATAGGGAATATTATTACCATAGGGGCTAATTAAGGGATATTATTACTGCAGTGATGTATTTATTTTATTTTTTGAGTATACTGTTTTAAATGGGGGGGCGGTCCTGTTACTGTGTAGAGTGACACTAAATCGCCTTTTTTTTCTTCATGTGGTGTAATGTAGAAGTTGTGAAAAATTAAGTAATGTGTTCTGCAAGTGGAGCTTGAGATAACTGTGTTATTTCCTGCAGAAACGAGTCCGGGCTGGAAGAAATGATGGCGGTCTGTGCTGGATGAAAGATGAAGGACTTCACCTAGAGACGTCACTGGTGAGTCAGTGTTACCTACACACTGATACTATACACTGTATACTATATACAGAGCTCATGTGTATAATGTCACCAGTGATCTCTGTATTACCTCTACACAGACACTGCATACTAAGTACAGATCTCCTGTGAATACTGGCACTTATGGTGATAGTATTGTGTTTTGTTTTTTTATTACTGATCAAAATTGTAGTATTCAGTCACTATGTGGTGGTAATATGTGGTCTGGAAATGGTGTTGTGGTATTTGTCCCTTATATGTGCTATTTGGTCACCAAGAGGTGGTAATATGTGGTCTTGACATGGTGCTGTGGTATTTTTTCCTTGTATGTGATATTATTCGATCACTGTGGTTGTAATTTGTGGTCTGGTCATGGTTCGGTGGTATTTGTTCCTTGTGTGTGATATTGGTCAAAATATAGCTAAATTGTATTGCATATTTTAACATAGGTTACAGTAGAGTAGGGCCCGGCCATTTTTCTGGAATAATCTGGTTCAGGTATAACATGACCCCCGTCACATGACCCCTGTCACATGACCCCCGTCACATGACCCCCGTCACATGACCGGGGGACCCACAGTGTCTGAACAGCCCGGGGCCTTGGCTTCCCTTAATCCACCCCTGATTACTGTATACTAATTGCTACTACTTTGAGGTTCAAGAAAAAAGGGACTGACAAGCTGCTTCCACCATATATTCATGCAACAAGGAAATTATTACTACTTCTGGGATGTAAAGCATATACCGTATATACTCCAGTATAAGCCAAGATTTTCAGCCCAAATTTTGGGGCTGAAAGTGCCCCTCTTGGCTTATACTCGAGTCATGATCGGCGGTGGGGTCGGCGGGTGAGGGGGAGAGAGGACTGTCGCATAGTCACCTACTTCTGGGGCTCCTGGCGCTCCCCCTGCCTATCCCATAATCTTCGGGTGCCGCAGCTCTTCCCCTGTTCAGCCATCACATGGAACCGCTCATTAAAGTTACAAATATGGACTCCACTCCCATAGGGGTGGAGCCTAATATTCATTCCTTTAATGAGCGGAAACGGTGACCGCTGACAGTGGAAGAGGCTGCGGTGCCCGTAAACCATCTGTCCGTGATAAGGAGCCAGGGACGCCGGAGCAGGTAAGTATCTCATATTTACCTGCCCACGTTTCACCCGCCAGGCGCTGCTCCGTCTTCCGTGTCCTCTTGCAGTGACTGTGCAGGTCAGAGGGCGCGATGACATACTAATCTGCGCACCGCCCTCTGCCTGAACAGTCAGTGTGGAGAAATGCCGAGACAGGATGCTGAGGAGCTGCGGGCAGCAAGAGAGGTGAGTATGTCATTTTTTTTTATTGCAGCAGCAGCATTATATATTGCACAGCTTTATATGGAGAATCTATGGGGCCATAATGAACAGTGCAGAGCATTCTATATGGCACAGCTTTATATGGAGCGTCTATGGGGCAATAATCAACCGTGCAGAGCATTATATAGGGCACAGCTTTATATGGAGCATCTTATGGGGCCATAATGAACGGTGCAGAGCATTATATATGGCACAGCTTTATGTGGAGCATCTATGGGGCAATAATGAAATGTATGGAGCATTATATGTAGCACAGTTTTATATGGAGCATCTATGGGGCAATAATGAAATGTACAGAGCATTATATATGGCACAGTTTTATATGGAGCATCTATAGGGCAATAATGAAATGTATGGAGCATTCGATATGGCACAGTTTTATATGGAGCATCTATGGGGCCATAATGAAATGTATGGAGCATTATATGTGGCACAGCTTTATATGGAGCATCTATGGGGCAATAATGAACGGTATGGAGCATCTATTTTTATTTTTGAAATTAACCAGTAGCTGCTGCATTTTCCACCCTAGGCTTATACTCGAGTCAATAAGTCTTCCCAGTTTTTTGTGGCAAAATTAGGGGGGTCGGCTTATACTCGGGTCGGCTTATACTCGAGTATATACGGTACATGTAAATTATTATTTTATTCCCTTGTGACATACTGTATTTGTCCACAATTTTTATATTGTGCAGTCATGTAAAGCCTAATAAGTAGAGATGAGCAGATCTTTTGAAATTTGAATTTGTCGACCTTTCCGCCAAAAATGTATTTGCGGAGAAATAATTTGCTCAAATTTCCATACTGGAATGCTTATAATTGCTTGGAAAATACAAGGAAGACAGGAGAGAGCTTAAACCTTACAATCTACAGACGAGAGAGCGTGACAGCAGCTTGTAGACCATAAAAGCTTACATTCTACAAGAAAGAGAGGATCCTACTGACCATGAGAACTTACAATCTACAGGGGAGATAGAGAAAGGACCTAGCTAACCATAAGAGCTTATAAACTGTGCGAGAGAGGACCCCTTTGACCATAAGAGTTTACAATTTACAGGCAAGAACGAGGATCCTGCTGACCATACAAGCTTACATTCTACAAGAGAGCACAACAGAAAGAACCCTGCTGATCAAAAGAGCTTACAAATTACACAAGAGAGGAACCCTCTGACCATAACAGCGCTTACACTTTACTAGAGAACAAGACAGAGAAAACCCTGTTGACCATAAGAGCTTATACTCTACAGGAGAGAGTCTTCCACTGACCATAAGTCTTACACTCTACACGAGAAAGAGTGAGAGGATCTGTCACAGGGTTACCATGACAGTATGGAGCAAGAAGACTGCTGCATCTGATTTTTCCTATTCTGGTGCTGAGAAGAAGCACTTCTTCATTTTAAAAGTGTTTATACCTTCTGGCAGAACAGAAGTTAATTGGCCATGTTGGAAATCCCTGTGCTCACAGCTGAGCTCAGTGAGCCACTCCTGTTCCCTTCATAATCTGGGCTCTGTTCCTAATACTTGTCAGAACTGGCATTATTGCTGCATGATAATTCCTTATCCTTCTCTATTTTGGTTTATTTCCCTACCTTTACACCCTGGTGCATTCCTCTGTTATATGTGAGTGAATATTTGGTATGCCTGGAGTTTTCTGTTAACCCTTGTTTGTGCTGCTATATTTGTCCGGTTAATGTACTATGGTGCACAGTAGCGCCCCTCTTCCTTGGGTGGGGGAAGAAAACAGACAGAGAGCTAACTCAGAAGATAAGGCAAGGGTGGAGGCACTGGCATCTTCATCTTTGGAAGTATCCTGAGGAGCAGGTGAGCTATTGCATCCCTTATTGTTAGGGACAGGGAAGGAGGCCCGGGTCACCAGAGAACTTTGTCATGACAGGATCCCTTTGACCATATGAGCTTATATTCTTCAAGAGAACAGGAGAGAGAGTACCCTGTTGACCATCAGAGCTTACAATTTGCCAGAGAGAGAGAGAAAAAGAGGACCCCATTGACCATAGGAGCTTTTAATCTACAGAAGACCGCGGACCCTGCTGACCAAAAGAGCTTACAATTTACTGTAGAGAGCGGATCCCATTGACCATAAGAGCTAACATTCTACATGAGATAATGAGAGAGAGGACCCCTTTGACCATGAGAACTTTCAATTTACAGAGGAGAAAAAGAGAAAGGACCCCTCTGACCCCAAGTGCTTACAATCTAGAGGAAAGGACCTCTCTGACTATAAGACTCTGCAGGGTGGACCCCGGGGCTGCAAACGCACCTTATACATCTCTCTAATTATTTGGTGCATTCTGCTAGCCCTAACATCAGGTTAAAGCTTTTTTTATTGATAGATCGGGCGATTCTGAACGCGGCGATACCAAATATGTGTAGGTTTGATTTTTTTTATTGTTTTATTTTGGATGGGGCGACAGGGGGGTGATTTAAACTTTTACATTTTTTTATTTTTTTCATATTTTTAAAAACTTTTTTTTTTACTTTTGCCATGCTTCAATAGCCTCCATGGGAGGCTAGAAGCTGGTACAACTTGATCGGCTCTGCTACATAGCAGCGATCATCAGATCGCTGTTATGCAGCAGAAATGCAGGCTTGCTATGAGCGCCGACCACAGGGGGGGCACTCACAGCAGGCCAGCATCAGTAACCATAGAGGTCTCAAGGACTTCTATGGTTACTATCCTGATGCATTGCCGACCCCCAATCATGTGACGAGTCGGCGCCGGTTAAATGACGCTGTCAGCGTTTGACAGCGGCATTTAACAGGTTAATAGCGGCGTCTGAATCGTGATTTCACCCGCCGCTATTGCGCACACATGTCAGCTGTACAAAACAGCTGACATGTCGCGGCTTTGATGTGGGCTCATCGCCGGAGCCCACGTCAAAGCAGGGGACCCGACATGCACCGTACTAGTACGGCGCATGTTGGGAAGGGGTTAAAAGGCTGAACGTTGACCTCTTACATTAAACATGTGTGATAGGAGCTGTGCAGTGATCATCATTATCTATAATATGAGATTCTGTCTAAAGTCTACAATTAGCCCAACAATTGGTCTATCAAATGTGTCTGGTAAACCACAAAACGCCCAGTGCGATAGGGTGATAAAGTTTTTAACATACAATTTTATATTGTGGTCACTTTGTATTTCCTTGGCAGCATAAAAACATTAATTTCCAAATATTTGGCCAAGTTCAGATTGTGGCTTAGCACAAAAGAATACTACAATTGCAAATATCAAAATTACAACAATGATCTAAGATCACGGGTTCAAAAACACGATGAATGAAAATTCCAACGACAAAATAACAACATTAATCTATTGCTAAACTAATTTTATAAAAAAAATAAATTGAATTTCTCAGAGGCTGCTGGACATTTTTATGTCAGTCCATATGTTTCTAAGACAGTAAATACTATACCATATTAATACAGTGCCTTGCAAAAGTATTTGCACCCTGGAACTTTTCAACCTTTTCCCACATATCATGCTTTAAACATAAAGATACCAAATGTGAATTTTGTTGGTGACGAATCAACAACAAGTGGAGCACAATTTTGAAGTTGAATGAAATTTATTGGTTATTTTAAATTTTTGTGGGAATTCAAAAACTGAAAATTGGGGCGTGCAATATTATTTCGCACCTTTTGCTGCAATTACAGCTGCAAGTCGCTTGGGGTATGTCTCTATCAGTTTTGCACATCGAGAGACTGAAATTCTTGCCCATTCTTCCTTGGCAAACAGCTCGAGCTCAGTGAGGTTTGATGGAGATCGTTTGTGAACAGCAGTTTTCAGCTCTTTCCACAGATTCTCGATTGGATTGAGGTCTGGACTTTGACTTGGCCATTCTAACACCTAGATACGTTTATTTGTGAACCATTCCATTGTAGATTTTGCTTTATGTTTGGGATCATTGTCTTGTTGGAAGACAAATCTCTGTCCCAGTCTCAGGTCTCCAGACTCCAACAGGTTTTCTTCAAAAATGGTCCTATATTTGGCTCCATCCATCTTCCCATCAATTTTAACCATCTTCACTGTCCCTGTTGAAGAAAAGCAGGTCCAAACCATGATGCTGCCACCACCATGTTTGACAGTGGGGATGGTGTCTTCAGGGTCATGATCTGTGTTGCCTTTACGCCAAACATATCGTTTGGCTTTGTTGCCAAAAAGTTCGATTTTGGTTTCATCTGACCAGAGCACCTTTTTCCACATGTTTGGTGTGTCTCCCAGATTGCTTGTTACAAACTTTAAATGACACTTTTTATGGATATCTTTGAGAAATCGCATTCTTCTTGCCACTCTTCCATAAATGCCAGATTTGTGCAGTGTATGACTGATTGTTGTCCTATGGACAGACTGTCCCACCTCAGCTGTAGATCTCTACAGTTCATCCAGAGTGATTATGGGCCTTTTGGCTGGATCTCTGATCAGTCTTCTCCTTGTTTGAGATGAAAGTTTAGAGGGAAGGTCGGGTCTTGGTAGATTTGCAGTGGTGTGATACTCCTTCCATTTCAATATGATCGCTTGCACAGTGCTCCTTGGGATGTTTAAAGTTTTTTAAATCATTTTGTATCCAAATCCAGCTTTAAACTTCTCCACAACAGTATCACGGACCTGCCTGTTGTTTTCCTTGGTTTTCATGATGCTATCTGTGCTTCAAGCAGAACCCCGAGTCTATCACAGAGCAGGTGCATTTATACGGAGACTTGATTACACACAGGTGGATTAGATTTGTCATCGTTAGGCATTTAGGACCACATTGGATCATTCAGAGATCCACAATGAACTTCTGGAGTAAGGTTGCTGCACTGAAAGTAAAGGGGCCGAATAATATTGTATGCCCCACTTTTCAGTTTCTGAATTTCCACAGGGGTCTAAGGGGTATCGTTTCTCCTTATGGAGAGTGACATACCATCTCTGGCTTGTCAAGGTAAGGAGGCTTATTCACTGTGCAATGCTCCTCTGGGAAATATAATATGCAAATTGCCTCTTCTGAGAAAAAGAGGACTTAAACTCTATAGCGCCACCTGTTGGAAGTAGCGATCCTACAAGTCACAATCAACCCTTTAACGAGTCATGCAATATGACTTAGGATAAAAGCCAAATCAATATCTCAATTCTCAGACACAGTGTTTCGGGCTGTTGGCCCTCGTCAGTGCGAAGCATGAGAACTGATTTGGCTAGGTGAGAGGCTCTGGACTGTGGTCTAAGGGGTATCATTTCTCCTTATGGAGAGTGACATACCATCTCTGGCTTGTCAAGGTAAGGAGGCTTATTCACTGTGCAATGCTCCTCTGGGAAATATAATATGCAAATTGCCTCTTCTGAGAAAAAGAGGACTTAAACTCTATAGCGCCACCTGTTGGAAGTAGCGATCCTACAAGTCACAATCAACCCTTTAACGAGTCATGCAATATGACTTAGGATAAAAGCCAAATCAATATCTCAATTCTCAGACACAGTGTTTCGGGCTGTTGGCCCTCGTCAGTGTGAAGCATGAGAACTGATTTGGCTAGGTGAGAGGCTCTGGACTGTGGTCTAAGGGGTATCATTTCTCCTTATGGAGAGTGACATACCATCTCTGGCTTGTCAAGGTAAGGAGGCTTATTCGCCGTGCAATGCTCCTCTGGGAAATATAATATGCAAATTGCCTCTTCTGAGAAAAAGCGGACTTAAACTCTATAGCGCCACCTGTTGGAAGTAGCGATCCTACAAGTCACAATCAACCCTTTAACGAGTCATGCAATATGACTTAGGATAAAAGCCAAATCAATATCTCAATTCTCAGACACAGTGTTTCGGGCTGTTGGCCCTCGTCAGTGCGAAGCATGAGAACTGATTTGGCTAGGTGAGAGGCTCTGGACTGTGGTCTAAGGGGTATCATTTCTCCTTATGGAGAGTGACATACCATCTCTGGCTTGTCAAGGTAAGGAGGCTTATTCGCCGTGCAATGCTCCTCTGGGAAATATAATATGCAAATTGCCTCTTCTGAGAAAAAGCGGACTTAAACTCTATAGCGCCACCTGTTGGAAGTAGCGATCCTACAAGTCACAATCAACCCTTTAACGAATCGTACAATATGAATTAGGATAAAAGCCAAATCAATATCTCAATTTGCAGACACGGTGTTTCGGGCTGTTGGCCCTCATCAGTGTGAAGCATGAGAACTGATTTGGCTAGGTGAGAGGCTCTGAACTGGGGTCTAAGGGGTATCGTTTCTCCTTATGGAGAGTGACATACCATCTCTGGCTTGTCAAGGTAAGGAGGCTTATTAGCTGTGAAATGCTCCTCTGGGAAATATAATATGCAAATTGCCTCTTCTGAGAAAAAGAGGACTTAAACTCTATAGCGCCACCTGTTGGAAGTAGCGATCCTACAAGTCACAATCAACCCTTTAACGAGTCGTGCAATATGACTTAGGACAAAAGCCAAATCAATATCTCAATTTGCAGACACGGTGTTTCGGGCTGTTGGCCCTCATCAGTGTGAAGCATGAGAACTGATTTGGCTAGGTGAGAGGCTCTGAACTGGGGTCTAAGGGGTATCGTTTCTCCTTATGGAGAGTGACATACCATCTCTGGCTTGTCAAGGTAAGGAGGCTTATTAGCTGTGAAATGCTCCTCTGGGAAATATAATATGCAAATTGCCTCTTCTGAGAAAAAGAGGACTTAAACTCTATAGCGCCACCTGTTGGAAGTAGCGATCCTACAAGTCACAATCAACCCTTTAACGAGTCGTGCAATATGACTTAGGACAAAAGCCAAATCAATATCTCAATTCGCAGACACGGTGTTTCGGGCTGTTGGCCCTCGTCAGTGCGAAGCATGAGAACTGACAAGAACTTGACAATCCAGAGATGGTAAGTCCTCTTTTTCCCAGAAGAGGCAATTTGCATATTATATTTCCCAGAGGAGCATTGCACAGCGAATAAGCCTCCTTACCTTGACAAGCCAGAGATGGTATGTCACTCTCCATAAGGAGAAACGATACACCTTAGACCCCAGTCCAGAGCCTCTCACCTAGCCAAATCAGTTTTCATGCTTCGCACTGACGAGGGACAACAGCCCGAAACACCGTCTCTGCGAATTGAGATATTGATTTGGCTTTTATCCTAAGTCATATTGCATGACTTGTTAAAGGGTTGATTGTGACTTGTAGGATCGCTACTTCCAACAGGTGGTGCTATAGAGTTTAAGTCCTCTTTTTCTCAGAAGAGGCAATTTGCATATTATATTTCCTAGAGGAGCATTGCACGGCAAATAAGCCTCCTTACCTTGACAAGCCAGAGATGGTATGTCACTCTCCATAAGGAGAAACGATACCCCTTAGACCCCAGTCCAGAGCCTCTCACCTAGCCAAATCAGTTCTCATGCTTTGCACTGACAAGGGCCAACAGCCCGAAACACCGTGTCTGCGAATTGAGATATTGATTTGGCTTTTATCCTAAGTCATATTGCATGGCTCGTTAAAGGGTTGATTGTGATTTGTAGGATCGCTACTTCCAACAGGTGGCGCTATAGAGTTTAAGTCCTCTTTTTCTCAGAAGAGGCAATTTGCATATTGAATTTCCACAAAAATTTAAAATAACCAATACATTTCATTCAACTTCACAATTGTGTTCCACTTGTTGATTCTTCACCAAAAATTTACATTTGGTATCTTTATGTTGAAGCATAATATGTGGGAAAAGGTTGAAAAGTTCCAAGGGGCCGAATACTTTCGCAAGGCACTGTATATTATACTAGCTATTGAACCCGTTCTACGCCTGGGTGGTGAGCATTTATATTGGTATATGGTCCCCATCCTGTCATGTGCTGCTCCATCCTGCGTCCCCATCCTGTCATGTGTTGCTCCCATCCTGCATCCCCATCCTGTCATGTGCTGCTCCATCCTGCATACATCCCCATCCTGACATGTGCTGCTCCATCCTGCGTCCCCATCCTGTCATGTGCTGCTCAATCCTGCGCCCCCAATCTGTCATGTGCTGCTCCATCCTGCATCCCCATCCTGTCATGTGCTGCTCCCATCCTGCGCCCCCATTCTGTCATGTGCTGCTCCCATCCTGCGCCCCCGTTCTGTCATGTGCTGCTCCCATCCTGCGCCTCCATTCTGTCATTTGCTGCTCCCATCCTGTCATGTGCTGCTTCCATCCTGCACCCCCATTCTGTCATGTGCTGCTCCCATCCTGCGCCCCCATTCTGTCATGTGCTGCTCCCATCCTGCGCCCCCGTTCTGTCATGTGCTGCTCCCATCCTGCGCCCGTTCTGTCATGTGCTGCTGCCATCCTGCGCCCGTTCTGTCATGTGCTGCTCCCATCCTGCGCCCGTTCTGTCATGTGCTGCTGCCATCCTGCGCCCGTTCTGTCATGTGCTGCTGCCATCCTGCACCTATTTTGTCATGTGCTGCTCCCATCCTGCTCCCCTGTTCTGTCATGTGCTGCTCCCATCCTGCGCCCGTTCTGTCATGTGCTGCTCCCATCCTGCGCCCCTGTTCTGTCATGTGCTGCTCCCATCCTGCTCCCCTGTTCTGTCATGTGCTGCTGCCATCCTGCGCCCGTTCTGTCATGTGCTGCTGCCATCCTGCGCCCGTTCTGTCATGTGCTGCTGCCATCCTGCGCCCGTTCTGTCATGTGCTGCTGCCATCCTGCGCCCGTTCTGTCATGTGCTGCTGCCATCCTGCACCCGTTCTGTCATGTGCTGCTGCCATCCTGCGCCCGTTCTGTCATGTGCTGCTGCCATCCTGCGCCCGTTTTGTCATGTGCTGCTGCTATCCTGCCCCCGTTCTGTCATGTGCTGCTCTCATCCTGCGCCACCATTGTGTTATATGCCCCCCATAAGACGCTCCAGTGTGTATGCCCCCGTATGCTGCTGCCATATAAAAAAAAAAATACCATACTCACCTATCGTCCGGCTCCACTGCAGGTGTGTCTTCAAGAAAATGGCGCCGGAAAACGTGGACTGCGCAGGTGCCGATTCTGGCAGCAGGAATCGGCGCCTGCACAGTCCGCGCTTTCCGGCGCCATTTTCTTGAAGGCACACCTGCAGTGGAGCCGGAGTGTGTCTTCAAGAAAATGGCGCCGGAAAGCGCGGACTGCGCAGGTGCCGATTCCGGCAGCAGGAATCGGCGCCTGCGCAGTCCGCGCTTTCTGGCGCCATTTTCTTGAAGACACACTCTAGCTCCTCTGCCTGTGACTGGTAAGTCAGAGGGCGGCGCCGGCGCGCATTAAGCGCGGTCATCGCGCCCTCTGAACTGTCACAGCAGAGGAGCCGGGAGACAGAGCCGCACGCAGCGCTGGAACGGGGAAAGGTGAATATACTTACCCTCCTGGTGGTCCCTGACTCTCCGGTGGAGATCGCGGTATGCGTTCAGTGCTTACGCATACCGCGATCTCCTGGGAGCGTCACTCTGTGGGGGCCAGACTGCGTCGGCGCTTGCGCCTGCGCAGTCTATAAAGGCTTCGGACAGAGTGACGCTCCCAGCATTATATTATAGATATACTTCTCTTTTCTCACTGTAAACATATAGCAAACCAGTATTTTTTATTAGCAATCTAAAATAATTGAATTTTTGCATGCATATTGGAATAAAATTGAAAGCAGCTACAGGAAAAAATATACTAAGGAAGATTAATTCAACAGAAAGCTACAGGGTATTCTCATTTCATAAATTTAGTACAATTTTTTTCCAGTCTACTTTTTGTGCTAGGATTTCCTAAGGCAAATTCTGATCAGTCGACCCCATGATGTCAGATCACTCACAATGAGGCAACATACTATGTAATATAGGATAAAAAAGAATCCTACAGCATAAAATACATATTTTTCTCTACTTTTGTTATGTGAACTGTAGAGATGCAAGAAATTGCATTTCTGGTCGAGAGCAGACAAGTAAAACATAATGAATATTTTTTCAGTTGTCACAACTGCACTGTAGCACGTTTCGAAACATACAATTTATCCTTGGTATAGGAAAAAAGAAGGCAGAGTGAATTTACTTAGATGTTTCAGTTGGTTAAACAGCTTTTCTGCTTTGCAAATTGCACTATGTACTTGTACTGCATGCTGCTGTTTAGAATTCTGAGATGGTGTTTGTAATAGTCTATAAAAATATCTATAACTATCTATCTATCTATCTATCTATCTATCTATGCAAAAAAATATTAGAGCAGCACTAAATCCAAAATATACGAATGCAAGCCTCTCAATCGTTTGCCTATTAGATCAAGAATTATTAAACGAGGCAGCACTACTTGGCCACATAGGCAGAAATAGAGGATTAATTTCATTCCCAAAGTGAATGACGTTTTGGCTCCCACAATGAAAGGCTCTTTTTCAGAGTCAAAACTTCATTCATACTGGGTGTGGGATAAATTGCCTACTTTTGCATATATCATCAGGTAGACATTTCTCTTTTATGATCTATCTATCTTAACCCCTTTACCCCCAAGGGTGGTTTGCACGTTATGGACCGGGCCAATTTTTACAATTCTGACCACTGTCCCTTTATGAGGTTATAACTCTGGAAAGCTTCAACTGATCGCGGTGATTCTGACTTTGTTTTCTCGGACATATTGTACTTCATGACAGTGGTAAAAAAAATTTGATATTACCTGCGTTTATTTGTGAAAAAAATTGAAATTTGGCGAAAAGTTTGAAAATTTCGCAATTTTTCAACTTTGAATTTTTATGCAATTAAATCACAGAGATATGTCACACAAAATACTTAATAAGTAACATTTATTACATGTCTACTTTACATCAGCACAATTTTGGAACCAAAATATTTTTTTGTTAGGGAGTTATAAGGGTTAAAATTTGACCAGCAATTTCTCATTTTTACAACACCATTTTTTTTTAGGGACCACATCTCATTTGAAGTCATTTTGAGGTGTCTATGTGATAGAAAATACCCAAGTGTGACACCATTCTAAAAACTGCACCCCTCAAGGTGCTCAAAACCATATTCAAGAAGATTATTAACCCTTCTGGTGTTTCACAGGAATTTTTGGAATGTTTAAAGAAAAATAAACATTTAATTTTTTTTCACAAAAAATTTATTTCAGCTCCAATTTGCTTTATTTTACCAAGGGTAACAGGAGAAAATGGACCCCAAGCATTGTTGTACAATTTGTCCTGAGTACGCCAATACCCCACATGTGTGAGTAAACCACTGTTTGGGCGCATTACAGAGCTCGGAAGCAAAGGAGCGCCATTTGACTTTCCAATGCAAAATTGACTGGAATTGAAATGGGACACCATGTTGCGTTTGGAGAGCCACTGATGTGCCTAAACATTGAAACCCCCCACAAGTGACACCATTTTGGAAAGTAGACCCCCTATGGAACTTATCTAGAGGTGTGGTGAGCACTTTGAACCACCAAGTGCTTCACAGAAGTTTATAATGCAGAACCGAAAAAGTAAAAAATCATTTTTTTCACAAAAATTATATTTTCGCCCCAAAGTTTTTTATTTTCCCAATGGTAAGAGAAAAAATTGGACCCCAAAAGTTGTTGCACAATTTGTCCTGAGTACGCTGATACACCATATGTGGGGGTAAACCATTGTTTGGGCACATGGGAGAGCTCGGAAGGGAAGGAGCGCCGTTTGACTTTTTCAATGCAAAATTGACAAGAATTGAGATGGGACGCCATGTTGCGGTTGGAGAGCCACTGATGTGCCTAAACATTGGAACACCCCACAAGTGACACCATTTTGGAAAGTAGACCCACTAAGGAACTTATCTAGATGTGTGGTGAGCACTTTTACCCACCAAGGGCTTCAAAGAAGTTTATAATACAGAGCCGTAAAAATAAAAATAAAAATTTTTCCCACAAAAATTATATTTTAGCCCCCAGTTATGTATTTTCCCAAGGGTAACAGGAGAAATTGGACCCCAAAAGTTGTTGTCCAATTTGTCTTGAGTGCGCTGATACCCCATATGTGGGGGGGAACCACCGTTTGGGCACATGGGAGGGCTCAGAAGGGAAGGAGCGCCATTTGGAATGCAGACTTAGATGGAATGGTCTGCAGGCGTCACATTGCGTTTCCAGAGCCCCTAATGTACCTAAACAGTAGAATCCCCCCACAAGTGACACCATTTTGGAAAGTAGACCCCCTAAGGATCTCATCTAGATGTGATGTGAGAGCTTTGAACCCCCAAGTGTTTCACTACAGTTTATAACGCAGAGCCGCACAAATAAAAAATATTTTTTTTCACAAAAATTATTTTTTAGCCCCCAGTTTTGTATTTTCCCAAGGGTAAGGGTAACAGGAGGAATTGGACCCCAAAGGTTGTTGTACTATTTATCCTGAGTACGCTGATACCCCATATGTTGGGGTAAACCCCTGTTTGGGCACACGGGAGAGCTCGGAAGGGAAGGAGAGATCGGACGCCATGTCGCGTTTGAAGAGCCCCTGATGTATTTTTCCAAGGGTAACAGGAGAAATTGGACCCTAAATATTGTTGTCCAATTTATCCTGAGTACGCTGATACCCAATATGTGGGGGGAACCACCGTTTGAGCGCATGGCAGAGCTCGGAAGGGAAGGAGCATCATTTGGAATGCAGACTTAGATGGATTGGTCTGCTGGCGTCACATTGCATTTGCAGAGCCCCATATGTACCTACACAGTGGAAGCCCCCCACAAGTGACCCCATATTGGAAACTAGACCCCCCAGATGTGTTGTGAGAACTTTGAACCTCCAAATGTTTCACTACAGTTTATAATGCAGAGCCATGAAAAAAAAAAAAAAATTCCCCCCAAAATTATTTTTTGGCCCCTAGTTTTGTATTTTCTGGAGGGTAACAGGAGAAATTGGACTTTGAAAGTTGCTGTCCAATTTGTCATGAGTACACTGATACCACATACAGTTAGGTCCATATATATTTGGACAGAGACAACATTTTTCTCATTTTGGTTACAGACATTACCACAATGAATTTTAAACAAAACAATTCAGATACAGTTGAAGTCCAGACTTTCAGCTTTCATTTGAGGGTATCCACATTAAAATTGGATGAAGGGTTTAGGAGTTTCAGCTCCTTAACATGTGCCACCCTGTTTTTAAAGGGACCAAAAGTAATTGGACAATTGACTCCAGGGCTATTTCATGGACAGGTGTGGGCAATCCCTTCGTTATGTCATTCTCAATTAAGCAGATAAAAGGCCTGGAGTTGATTTGAGGTGTGGTGCTTGCATTTGGAAGGTTTTGCTGTGAAGTAAACATGCGGTTAAAGGAGCTATCCATGCAGGTGAAACAAGCCATCCTTAAGCTGCGAAAACAGAAAAAACCCATCCGAGAAATTGCTACAATATTAGGAGTGACAAAATCTACAGTTTGGTACATCCTAAGAAAGAAAGAAAGCACTGGTGAACTCATCAATGCAAAAAGACCTGGGCGCCCACGGAATACAACAGAGGTGGATGATCGCAGAATAATCTCCATGGTGAAGAGAAACCCCTTCACAACAGCCAACCAAGTGAACAACACTCCAGGAAGTCGGCGTATCAATATCCAAATCTACCATAAAGAGAAGACTGCAGAAAAGTAAATACAGAGGGTTCACTGCACGGTGCAAGCCACTCATAAGCATCAAGAATAAAAAGGCTCGACTGGACTTTGCTAAAAAACATCTAAAAAAGCCAGCACAGTTCTGGAAGAACATTCTTTGGACAGATGAAACCAAGAACAACCTCTACCAGAATGATGGAAAGAGAAAAGTATGGCGAAGGCGTGGTAAAGCTCATGATCCAAAGCATACCACATCATCTGTAAAACATGGCGGAGGCAGTGTGATGGCTTGGGCATGCATGGCTGCCAGTGGCACTGGGTCACTAGTGTTTATTGATGATGTGACACAGGACAGAAGCAGCCAAATGAATTCTGAGGTATTCAGAGCCATACTGTGTGCCGAGATCCAGCCAAATGCAGCCAAACTGATTGGTCGTCATTTCATACTACAGATGGACAATGACCCAAAACATAAAGCCAAAGCAACCCAGGAGTTTATTAAAGCAAAGAAGTGGAATATTCTTGAATGGTCAAGTCAGTCACCTGATCTCAA
Organism: Ranitomeya imitator; assembly: GCF_032444005.1. Taxonomy (NCBI): domain Eukaryota; kingdom Metazoa; phylum Chordata; class Amphibia; order Anura; family Dendrobatidae; genus Ranitomeya; species Ranitomeya imitator. The sequence goes on along the minus strand of NC_091284.1, from coordinate 71,240,560 downwards.
CCCAATTGAGCATGCATTTCACTTGTTAAAGACTAAACTTCAGACAGAAAGGCCCACAAACAAACAGCAACTGAAAACCACCGCAGTGGAGGCCTGGCAGAGCATCAAAAAGGAGGAAACACTGTGTCTGGTGATGTCCATGAGTTCAAGACTTCAGGTAGTCATTGCCAACAAAGGGTTTTCAACCAAGTACTAGAAATGAACATTTTATTTAAAATTATTTAATCTGTCCAATTACTTTTGGTCCCTTTAAAAACAGGGTGGCACATGTTAAGGAGCTGAAACTCCTAAACCCTTCATCCAATTTTAATGTGGATACCCTCAAATGAAAGCTGAAAATCTGAACTTCAACTGCATCTGAATTGTTTTGCTTAAAATTCATTGTGGTAATGTCTATAACAAAAATTAGAAAAATGTTGTCTCTGTCCAAATATATATGGACCTAACTGTATGTGGGGGGGATCCACCGTTTGGGCGCATGGGAGGGCTCGGAAGGGAAGCAGCGCCATTTGGAATGCAGACTTAGATGGAATGGTCTGCAGGCGTCACATTGCGTTCGCAGAGCCCCTAATGTACCTAAACAGTAGAAACCCCCCACAAGTGACCCCATATTGGAAACTAGACCCCCCAAGGAACTTATCTAGATATGTTGTGAGAACTTTGAACCCCTAAGTATTTCACTACAGTTTATAACGCAGAGCCGTGAAAATAAAAAATCCTTTTTTTCCCACAAAAATTATATTTTAGTCCCCAGTTTTGTATTTTCCCAAGGATAACAGGAGAAATTGGACCCCAAAAGATGTTGTCCAATTTGTCCTGAGTACGCTGATACCCCATATGTTGGGGTAAACCCCTGTTTGGGCACACGGGAGAGCTCGGAAGGGAAGGAGCACTGTTTTAATTTTTCAACGCAGAATTGGCTGGAATTGAGATCGGACGCCATGTCCTGTTTGGAGAACCCCTGATGTGCCTAAACAGTGGAAACTCCCCAATTATAACTGAAACCCTAATCCAAACACACCCCTAACCCTAATCCCAACGGTAACCCTAACCACACTTCTAACCCAGACACACCCCTAACCCTAATCACAACCCTATTCCCAACCATAAATGTAATCCAAACCCTAACCCTAACTTTAGCCCCAACCCTAACCCTAACTTTAGCCCCAACCCTAACCCTAGCCCTAACCCTAACCCTAACCCTAGCCCTAACCCTAGCCCCAACCCTAACCCTAGCCCTAACCCTAACCCTAGCACTAACCCTAGCCCTAACCCTAGCCCTAACCCTAATCTTAACCCTAACCCTAGCCCTAACCCCAACCCTAGCCCAAACCTCAGCCCTAACCCTAACCCTAGCCCTAACCCTAACGGGAAAATGGAAATAAATACATTTAATTTTTTTAATTTTTCCCTAACTAGGGGGGTTTGATTTACTTTTATAGCGGGTTTTTTAGCGGATTTTTATGATTGGCAGCCGTCACACACTAAAAGACGCTTTTTATTGCAAAAAATATTTTTTGCGTTACCACATTTTGAGAGCTATAATGTTTCCATATTTTGGTCCACAGAGTCATGTGAGGTCTTGTTTTTTGCGGGATGAGTTGACGTTTTTATTGGTAACATTTTCGGGCACTTGACATTTTTTGATCGCTTTTTATTCTGATTTTTGTGAGGCAGAATGACCAAAAACCAGCTATTCATGAATTTCTTTTGGGGGAGGCGTTTATACCGTTCCACATTTGGTAAAATGGATAAAGCAGTTTTATTCTTCGGGTCAGTACGATTACAGCGATTCCTCATGTATATCATTTTTTATGTTTTGGCGCTTTTATACGATAAAAACTATTTTATAGAAAAAATAATTATTTTGGCATCGCTTTATTCTGAGGACTATAACTTTTTTAATTTTTTTGCTGATGATGCTGTATGGTGGCTCGTTTTTTGCGGGACAAGATGACGTTTTCAGCGGTACCATGTTTATTTATATCTGTCTTTTTGATCGCGTGTCATTCCACTTTTTGTTTGGCGGTATGGTAATAAAGCGTTGTTTTTTGCCTCGTTTTTTTTTCTTCCTTACTGTGTTTACTGAAGGGGTTAACTAGTGGGACCGTTTTATAGGTTGGGTCGTTATGGACGTGGCGATGCTAAATATGTGTACTTTTATTGTTTGTTTTTTTTATTTAGATAAAGAAATGAATTTATGGGAATAATATATATATATTTTTTCATTATTTAGGATTTTTATTTTTATTTATTTTTACACTTGTGGAAATTTTTTTTTTAACTTTTTTACTTTGTCCCAGGGGGGACATCACAGATCGGTGATCTGACAGGTTGCACAGCACTCTGTCAGATCACCGATCTGTCTCAGAGCACTGCAGGCTTCACAGTGCCTGCTCTGAGCAGGCTCTGTGAAGCCACCTCCCTCCCTCCAGGACCCGGATGCCGTGGCCATCTTGGATCCGGGCCTGGAGCAGGGAGGGAGGTAGGAGACCCTCACAGCAACGCGATCACATCGCGTTGCTGTGGGGGGTCTCAGGGAAGCCCGCAGGGAGCCCCCTCCCTGCGCAATGCTTCCCTGCACCGCCGGCACACCGCGATCATGTTTGATCGCAGTGTGCTGGGGGTTAATGTGCCGGGGGCGGTCAGTGACTGCTCCTGGCACATAGTGCCGGATGTCAGCTGCGATAGGCAGCTGACACCCAGCCATGATCGGCCGCGCTCCCCCCGAGAGTGCGGCCGATCGCGCTGGACATCCTTGGGAAGTAGGGCCCACCCCACATGGATGGAATAGTACATCCATTGGCAGAAAGGGGTTAAAGTACTATGAAAATGGGGAAATTGATAGATGATAGATTGGTAGATAAATAGACAGATGATAAATAGATACAGTACAGACCAAAAGTTTGGAAACACCTTCTCATTTAAAGATTTTTCTGTATTTTCATGACTATGAAAATTGTACATTCACACTGAAGGCATCAAAACTATGAATTAACACATGTGGAATTATATATTTAACAAAAACGTGTGAAACAACTGAAATTATGTCTTATATTCTCGGTCCTTCAAAGTAGCCACCTTTTGCTTTGATGACTACTTTGCACATTCTTGGCATTCTCTTGATGAGCTTCAAGATGTAGTCACTGGGAATGGTTTTCCAACAATCTTGAAGGAGTTCCCAGAGATGCTTAGCACTTGTTGGCCCTTTTGCCTTCACACTACGGTCCAGCTCAGCCCAAACCATTTCGATTGGGTTCAGGTCTGGTGACTGTGGAGGCAAGGTCATCTGGCGTAGCACCCCATCACTCTCCTTCTTGGTCAAATAGCCCTTACACAGCCTGGAGGTGAGTTTGGGGTTATTGTCCTGTTGAAAAAAAAATGATGGCCCAACTAAACGCAAACCGGATGGAATAGCATGTCGTTGCAAGATGCTGTGGTAGCCATGCTGGTTCAGTATGCCTTCAATTTTGAATAAATCCCCAACGGTGTCACCAGCAAAGCACCCCCACACCATCACACCTCCTCCTCCATGCTTCACGGTGGGAACCAGGCATGTAGAGACACGGTGGTTGGAACCAAAGATCTCAAATTTGGACTCATCAGACCAAAGCACATATTTCCACTGGTCTAATGTCAATTCCTTGTGTTCTTTAGTCAAAACAAGTCTCTTCTGCTTGTTGCCTGTCCTTAGCAGTGGTTTCCTAGCAAATATTTTACCATGAAGGCCTGCTGCACAAAGTCTCCTCTTAACAGTTGTTGTAGAGATGCGTCTGATGCTAGAAATCTGTGTGGCATTGACCTGGTCTCTAATCTGAGCTGCTGTTAACATGCGATTTCTGAGGCTGGTGACTCGGATAAACTTATCCTCAGAAGCAGAGGTGACTCTTGGTCTTCCTTTCCTGGGGCGGTCCTCATGTGAGCCAGTTTCTTTGTGGCGCTTGATGGTTTTTGCCACTGCACTTGGGAACACTTTCAAAGTTTGCCCAATTTTTCAGACTGAGTGACCTTAATTTCTTAAAGTAATGATGACCACTCGTTTTTCTTTACTTAGCTGCTTTTTTCTTGCCATAATACAAATTCTAACAGTCTATTCAGTAGGACTATCAGCTGTGTATCCACCAGACTTCTGCACAACACAACTGATGGACCTAACCCCATTTATAAGGCAAGAAATCCAATTTATTAAACCTGACAGTATCTCTTGAAGCTCATCAAGAGAATGCCAAGAGTGTGCAAAGCAGTCATCAAAGCAAAAGGTGGCTACTTTGAAGAACCTAGAATATAAGACATATTTTCAGTTGTTTCGCACTTTTTTGTTAAGTATATAATTCCACATGTGTTAATTCATAGTTTTGATGCCTTTAGTGTGAACGTACAATTTTAATAGTCATGAAAATACAGAAAATTTTTTAAAGGGAACCTGTCACCTGAATTTGGCGGGACCGGTTTTCGGTCATATGGGCAGAGTTTTCGGGTGTTTGATTCAACCTTTCCTTACCCGCTGGCTGCTTGCTGGCCGCAATTTTGGATTGAAGTTCCTTCTATGTCCTCCGTAGTACATGCCTGCGCAAGACAGGCTTCACTTGATGGCAATAGCGAGGAAGCAGGTCTGCACCTAAACAGGGCTAACCTGCAAAGCAAGGCTACCACAGGAAGCAGAATAGTCAAAAAAAGCAGAGTCAACTCCTAGACTGTAGTGCAGTACAAAAGGAATAAGCAAATTCTCGGTTAGAGACAGGCCTGGGGGTCAGTAACAGTCAGGAGCGGATAAGCCAAAAAACAAATGACAGAAACGGGTCAGGATACACGCCAAGTCAAAACCAGGGAGTCTCCACACTAAAGGGAAACACTGAGTTAAGACAGAAACAGGGGAAAACAGAGACATGGGCTCAGACAGCAAGCAGCAGGACAAATCGGAGCAATTAGAGTCAGCTTACAGCAGCACTAGGCAGAAACTGACATGATCTGCAGGACACAGAGATGCTGAATAGCAAACGTGAGACCAGAAGACTGAGGCTGAGAAAAGTTAACCCCTGACATGATCAGACCGGGAAAAGGGAATACAGGATTCAAAACCTGGTCTGGATCATGACAACTAGCATATAAAACACCAGTCTTAATAAATTCCCCCCTTAGAATCAATCCTGAATATAATGTTAACATTGAGAATTTTCTATAAAAAGTAATGGCAAAATAATATATTTTTTCAATTACAAGACAGATTCCAGCAAGGAAGAAAAATATTAGTCCAATATCTAGACACTTCTGTCAATGAACAGAGTTCCAGGCCCTTGCACCATGTTAAAATATTAACATGTCCTTAGAAGGAGGAAATTGCACTGACACAGCTCATAGTTTTGCCTCATGTTGAGTAATACATTAACACACTAAGCAGGAAAGCATTGATTCAAATGCTGCAAGTGTTTTCTCACTGCATATATCTGGATACAGTGGATATTATTAAAAATCAGGAGACATGATAAGGTGGAAATATTGGGTAAAATTACTTATCCACAGAGAATATACATAAAGATGCAATAAAACAGATTACGTGATGAAACCTCTGTATCATTCATTCTCCTTGAAGGAACAAAATGAACTCCAAAACTGCATATTTTGTTGCAACAAGAATTTATTAAGAATATTTTTTTCCTAGGAAAGGAGAAATGGGTTCTGTAATGTAATGTAACCATAGAACAAATAACAGAACTGATGTAGTTAGGGTATGCATTAAATAGGACTTTCGGTAAGATTTTAACCTTTTTCTGACGTTGGGCGTAATAGTATGCCCACATCGGAATCTCTCCCTTTAAAGGGCCACTGTCACCCCCCTCCAGCCGTTATAAACTAAAAGAGCCACCTTGTGCAGCAGTAATGCTGCATTCTAACAAGGTGGCTCTTTTAGTTTTAGGTTCAAGTATACCCCAAAAAAGGCGTTTTTATACTTAGCCACAATTCCTGTCTCTAGCCAGGGAGGCGGGTCCTCACTCCCCAGCTCTAACCGCTCCTCTGTCGTCACTCCAATCTTCCTGCGCTTTCGGCACCGCCTCCTCAGCGCTGTGTACGTTTCAAAACCGGCGCCTGCGCAGTGTACTGCTGTGCTGCGCAGACGCAGTAAGCTCTGGCCATCTGACATCCCAGCCAGGCTTGCAGACTGCGCCTGCGCGGGCATGGCGGCCAGCCACCTTTGGAATCCCCACCCCGCACTGTGTTATACATTATGCACAGTGCAGGGAGGGGATTCCAAAGGTGGCTGGCCGCAATGCCCGCACAGGCGCAGTCTGCAAGCCTGGCTTGGACGTCAGACGGCCAGAGCCTACTGCGTCTGCGCAGCACAGCAGCACACTGCGCAGGCGCTGGTTTTGAAACATACACAGCACTTAGGGGGTGGCGCCAGAAGATTGGAGTGACGGCAGAGGAGCGGTTAGAGCTGGGGAGTGAGGACCCGCCTCCATGGCTAGAGACAGGAATTGTGGCCAAGTATAAAAATGCTTTATTTGGGGTATACTTGAACCTAAAACTAAAAGAGCCACCTTGTTAGAATGCAGCTTTACTGCTGCACAAGGTGGCTCTTTTAGTTTATAACGGCTGGAGGGGGGTGACAGTGGCCCTTTAACGTGGCTCCGGCGCTCCAGCAGACCTCTATGGTTCTCATAGCCAGATTGCTATGAGCGCCGCCCAGTAGTCGGCGCTCAAAAGCAAGGGAGCATTTCTGCTACATACAGGCGATCTGATCATCGCCTGTATGTAGCAGAGCCGATCAAAGCCTTTCAACTTCTAGTCTCCCATGGAGACAATTGAAGCTTGCAAAAAGTAAAAAAAATGTTTTTAAAAATATTAAAAATAAAAAAATAAAAGTTCAAATCACCACCTTTTCACCCCATTCAACATAATACAATAAAAAAATCAAACATACACATATTTGGTATCGCCACATTCAGAATTGCCCGATCTATCAATGTTAAAAAAATTATCCTGATCGCTAAACGGCGTAACAAGAAAAAAATTCTAAATGTCAGAATTACTTTTTTTGGTCACCGCACCATCACAATAAAATAGTATCAATAAATATATCAGCTCGGCGCACATAAAATAAGCCCTCACCCAGCCTAAGATCATGAAAAATGGAAACTCTACAGTTCTCGGAAAGTGGCGCCATTTTATTTTTACCAAAGTTTGGATTTTTTTTTACCACTTAAATAAATAAGAACCTAGACATGTTTGGTGTCTATGAACTTGGAATGACCTGGAGAATAATAATGACAGGTCAGTTTTAGCATTCATTCTCATACAGCCAAATCAGATCTCATGCTTTGCACTGAGGAGGTGCAACACCCCTTAAAGGGACTCTGTCACCTGAATTTGGCGGGACTGGTTTTGGGTCATATGGGCGGAGTTTTCGGGTGTTTGATTCACCCTTTCCTTACCCGCTGGCTGCATGCTGGCTGCAATATTGGATTGAAGTTCATTCTCTGTCCTCCATAGTACACGCCTGCGCAAAGCAATCTTGCCTTGTGCAGGCATGTACTATGAAGGACAGAGAATTAACTTCAATCCAATATTGCAGCCAGCATGCAGCCAGTGGGTAAGGAAAGGGTGAATCAAACACCCGAAAACTCCGCCCATATGACCCAAAACCAGTCCCGCCAAATACAGGTGACAGGTTCCCTTTAAGCTAAGATTGTGGTTTAGTGTTCATACTAAGATGTATGGTAGGGCTTGTTAAAGAGCTGATTTTGATTTTTGCAAATGAACTGCTACTTCCAATAAGTGGCACTAAAGTTCTATTCCATTTCTTTTCTGAAGAGGCAATTTGCATATTTGGAGCATGCCCTTGATTTACTGTTAGATGTAGGAGACATCACAATTCACATCCACATCAATCAAGGTGAGGAGACAATATAATCTACCCTGCTGGTGGTTTAGAGGATGGTCAGGTCTATCGGTTGGATCAAATGGTGGAGATTTGCAAATTGTATGACACAGGAGTAAGGATTTTTTTTAAGGTATCCTGGTCTGCACGGTTGAGCATTTCGGAAGGTTCTCACAGAAGGAACACAGTGGTGGAAGCCATTTATAAGAGAGAAAATAAATGTCAGGTTTCCTTTAAGCAAGCATCTGAAATCCCTACATGCTAACAAATGTATTGTTTCCATGGAAAAAAGCTAGTAGAATGAAATTCATATTTAAACAAAATGTTTATTTCTTCTTCTTTTTTTAAGATAAAAAAGACAGTTCTAAAAGTTTATGTATGGTGCCTTGCAGAGTGAGTACAATCTGATTTTAAGGTGCCAAACGACATTTAAAATTATCATTGGCTCATAGCCTGTGCACCAGGGTCTATTGTAGAAAATCAGGAAGGTATGAAAGACTGAGATAGGATCTCAAACAGACAAGATGCTGTGCCAAATCTGCTGTAACACGTGTTTTTATTTCCATGAGAATTTTAGAATGTGTGAGATTTTTAATATCTATTCCCTGCTAACACTTTATTATTAGAGTTGAGCGACCTTGACCTTTTTAGAGTCGAGCCGGGTTTCGCGAAACCCGACTATCTCAAAAGTCGGGTCGAGTGAAATCGGCTGATTATGACGTAAAGTCGGGATCGACCGAAACACGAAACCCAATGCAAGTCAATGGGGCAGCATAGTCGGCAGTGAGTGGGGGCCAGGAAAACACCTAGAGTGCCCATTTTAATGTCAAAACCATCCATTCTTCTTAATGAAGCTTGTCAAGCGTAATTTACCTTATAATAATTGGAAGGCATTTGAAATTGGGGGTCATTTGGCTAAAGTTGTGGTGGGTAGGGCTGGTTCAAGTAATTAGTGGGCCCAGGAAATCTGGACCACGTCACGGCAGTGGAGCAGGGAGAGGTAAGTATTTCAACTTTGCAAGTGCTGTGAACCTGAGCAAGCAGGGGGGGCCCACTCGTTGGCATTGGCACTGGCACAGGGCCCCTCAAAGTACAGCGGTGTGTTTGCACGGCGGGGGCGCCTCCCACCGGCAGCAACACTTTTGCGTACCATGAGAGGCCCTGTGCCAGTGACGTCGCCAACTAGTATTCCTCCCCCCACCTGATGAAGGAACCTGCACTTTCATCTGCACCTTCCTGTTTGTCCCCGTGTAAGGTGGTATGGTATGCGGGAAGGGGGACCTGACTTTCAGCAGGGTCACAATCTTGCAGTGTAGCGTGCACGGGAAATGTTGCGTTATGGGTCAATGTACCAGCAGACTCATCTATCACTGGCTGGGCAATGGGCAGGATGAGGAGGAAACACAGATATAGGCCCAAAGAATAAAGTGGGCTAAATGCAGTTCAAAATTGGTAACACAGGACTAATCAGGGGGCATTGCAGTGGAGGACAACTGGAATGAGAGGCTGACACAGAGAGTAGGCCCAAATCAGTAAGTAGTCGAAATGCAGTTCAAAATTGGCAACAGTAGTAAACAGGCGGCACAGCTTTGTTCAGTGGAGGAGAACAGCAAGGAGTGGCAGACACCGATAGTAGGCCCCAACCCAACTAGTAGGCCAAATGCAGTCTAACATTAACAACTACTTAACGAGCGCCTGAAAACGGAATTTCAGGACAGGAAACCAGGAGAACAGCAAGGGGCGGCAGACACCGATAGTAGGCCCCAAACCAACTAGTACGCCAAATGCAGTTGTTCCGTTTAACCACAATTTAATGAGAGCCTGAAGATAGAAGTTCAGGAAAGGCAACCTGGAGAACACCTTGGAGTGGAACACACCATCTCTCTACACCCCATACCCAATTTGTAGGTCTAATGCAGTGTAGTTTCCAACAACTACTAAACGAGAGCATGATGATCGAAGCATTGGCGAGGAAACCTGGGGAACACCTTGGAGTGGAACACACCATCTCTCTACACCCCATACCCAATTTGTAGGCCTAATGCAGCGTAGTTTCCAACAACTACTAAACGAGAGCATGATGATCGAAGCATTGGCGAGGAAACCTGGGGAACACCTTGGAGTGGAACACACCATCTCTCTACAGTGGAACACACCATCTCTCTACACCCCATACCCAATTTGTAGGCCTAATGCAGCGTAGTTTCCAACAACTACTAAACGAGAGCCGGAAGATCGAAGCTCAGGAAAGGCAACCTGGAGAACACCTTGGAGTGGAACACACCATCTCTCTACACCCCATACCCAATTTGTAGGCCCAATGCAGCGTAGTTTCCAACAACTACTAAACGAGAGCCGGAAGATCGAAGCAATGGAGAGGAAACCTGGGGAACACCTTGGAGTGTAACACACCATCTCTCTACACCCCATACCCAATTTGTAGGCCTAATGCAGCGTAGTTTCCAACAACTACTAAACGAGAGCCGGAAGATCAAAGCAATGGTGAGGAAACCTGGGGAACACCTTGGAGTGTAACACACCATCTCTCTACACCCCATACCCAATTTGTAGGCCTAATGCAGCGTAGTTTCCAACAACTACTAAACGAGAGCCGGAAGATCGAAGCAATGGAGAGGAAACCTGGGGAACACCTTGGAGTGTAACACACCATCTCTCTACACCCCATACCCAATTTGTAGGCCTAATGCAGCGTAGTTTCCAACAACTACTAAACGAGAGCATGAAGATCGAAACAATGGAGAGGAAACCTGGGGAACACCTTGGAGTGTAACACACCATCTCTCTACACCCCATACCCAATTTGTAGGCCTAATGCAGCGTAGTTTCCAACAACTACTAAACGAGAGCATGATGATCGAAGCATTGGCGAGGAAACCTGGGGAACACCTTGGAGTGGAACACACCATCTCTCTACAGTGGAACACACCATCTCTCTACACCCCATACCCAATTTGTAGGCCTAATGCAGCGTAGTTTCCAACAACTACTAAACGAGAGCCGGAAGATCGAAGCTCAGGAAAGGCAACCTGGGGAACACCTTGGAGTGGAACACACCATCTCTCTACACCTCATACCCAATTTGTAGGCCTAATGCAGCGTAGTTTCCAACAACTACTAAACGAGAGCCGGAAGATCGAAGCAATGGAGAGAAAACCTGGGGAACACCTTGGAGTGTAACACACCATCTCTCTACACCCCATACCCAATTTGTAGGCCTAATGCAGCGTAGTTTCCAACAACTACTAAACGAGAGCCGGAAGATCGAAGCAATGGAGAGGAAACCTGGGGAACACCTTGGAGTGTAACACACCATCTCTCTACACCCCATACCCAATTTGTAGGCCTAATGCAGCGTAGTTTCCAACAACTACTAAACGAGAGCCGGAAGATCGAAGCAATGGAGAGGAAACCTGGGGAACACCTTGGAGTGTAACACACCATCTCTCTACACCCCATACCCAATTTGTAGGCCTAATGCAGCGTAGTTTCCAACAACTACTAAACGAGAGCCGGAAGATCGAAGCAATGGAGAGGAAACCTGGGGAACACCTTGGAGTGTAACACACCATCTCTCTACACCCCATACCCAATTTGTAGGCCTAATGCAGCGTAGTTTCCAACAACTACTAAACGAGAGCATGAAGATCGAAGCAATGGAGAGGAAACCTGGGGAACACCTTGGAGTGGAACACACCATCTCTCTACACCCCATACCCAATTTGTAGGCCTAATGCAGCGTAGTTTCCAACAACTACTAAACGAGAGCATGATGATCGAAGCATTGGCGAGGAAACCTGGGGAACACCTTGGAGTGGAACACACCATCTCTCTACAGTGGAACACACCATCTCTCTACACCCCATACCCAATTTGTAGGCCTAATGCAGCGTAGTTTCCAACAACTACTAAACGAGAGCCGGAAGATCGAAGCTCAGGAAAGGCAACCTGGGGAACACCTTGGAGTGGAACACACCATCTCTCTACACCCCATACCCAATTTGTAGGCCCAATGCAGCGTAGTTTCCAACAACTACTAAACGAGAGCCGGAAGATCGAAGCTCAGGAAAGGCAACCTGGGGAACACCTTGGAGTGTAACAAACCCTATCTCTACACCACGGAAGGGCTGATTCTTAGGAAGGAAGGCTGTCGGAAAGAAGCAGGGTGATTATATTCTTATTAGGTATATACTCACCCTCGGACGCGCCCTGCTTCTTTATTTGTAATGAATGTTTATTTGCAATGTGGTTTTGACTTACTCTATTTTTTTGGTAAATAATGATTTTATTATTTTCATTGTTTTGCATCTTCTTGGCAATAATATAAAGAAGACGCGACAGGACAACACTCGGTGGATGCCATATCTGTGTTTAAAATTGAAAAAACCTTTCAGTTAACTACTTGCAGGAGAAAGTTATTGTAGCTGGTGGCCATTTTTAGTACTGTACCAGATTTTTGTTGTATGTGTTTGTTTTTAATGTTAAAATGTCTGCATTTGATATCTCTCCAGTATTTTCTTTTTCATAAGCAAAATACTTATTTTTATATTTTCTGATGTTGGTTCCAGGGGTACACGGGCAGCAGTGGTGTGGTCAGTGGAGGTCTAGTGGAAGGAGTGACCGCAGACAGGCATCGAAGGCCTAAAATAATAACACATGGCTGTAGGCAATTTTAAATTGGTTCCAGGGGTACACGGGCAGCAGTGGTGTGGTCAGTGGAGGCCTAGTGGAAGGAGTGACCGCAGACAGGCATCGAAGGCCTAAAATAATAACACATGGCTGTAGGCAATTTTAAATTGGTTCCAGGGGTACACGGGCAGCAGTGGTGTGGTCAGTGGAGGCCTAGTGGAAGGAGTGACCGCAGACAGGCATCGAAGACCTAAAATAATAACACATGGCTGTAGGCAATTTTAAATTGGTTCCAGGGGTACACGGGCAGCAGTGGTGTGGTCAGTGGAGGCCTAGTGGAAGGAGTGACCGCAGACAGGCATCGAAGGCCTAAAATAATAACACATGGCTGTAGGCAATTTTAAATTGGTTCCAGGGGTACACGGGCAGCAGTGGTGTGGTCAGTGGAGGCCTAGTGGAAGGAGTGACCGCAGACAGGCATCGAAGGCCTAAAATAATAACACATGGCTGTAGGCAATTTTAAATTGGTTCCAGGGGTACACGGGCAGCAGTGGTGTGGTCAGAGGAGGCCTAGTGGAAGGAGTGACCGCAGACAGGCATCGAAGGCCTAAAATAATAACACATGGCTGTAGGCAATTTTAAATTGGTTCCAGGGGTACACGGGCAGCAGTGGTGTGGTCAGTGGAGGCCTAGTGGAAGGAGTGACCGCAGACAGGCATCGAAGGCCTAAAATAATAACACATGGCTGTAGGCAATTTTAAATTGGTTCCAGGGGTACACGGGCAGCAGTGGTGTGGTCAGTGGAGGCCTAGTGGAAGGAGTGACCGCAGACAGGCATAGAAGGCCTAAAATAATAACACATGGCTGTAGGCAATTTTAAATTGGTTACAGGGGTACACGGGCAGCAGTGGTGTGGTCAGTGGAGGCCTAGTGGAAGGAGTCAACGCAGACAGGCATCGAAGGCCTAAAATAATAACACATGGCTGTAGGCAATTTTAAATTGGTTACAGGGGTACACGGGCAGCAGTGGTGTGGTCAGTGGAGGCCTAGTGGAAGGAGTGACCACAGACAGGCATCGAAGGCCTAACATAACAAAAATGTCAATACAATGGTATTGTCAGTGGCAGGCATTGAAGGATGTCAGCGCATAGACTAAACATTGGTGGAGCTGTGAGATAATTTTGCAAGTGGTAGAGCACTGTTTGAGCTGGGGTGGGGGGAAACTGTCTTGTGGCCGGCGGTACAGGCCCAGGGCCCCTCATATTACAACGGTGTGTCTGACGTTGGGTGCGCACCACCACCGCCAGAGACACTTTATTGTACTAGGAGGGACCCAGTGGCAGTGCCGTCGACCAAAAGCGGGCTCACCCACCTCTTCAGACAAACTGCACTCTCACGGGTGCTGTCGCCAAGTGTCGATACCACGGCCCCGTGTGGGGAGTTTGGCCATTTAGTGAGGTGTAAACATGTCGTATGCTGGACAATCAGGTGCAGAAAATTACGAGATTGGAAAAGGCATTCAGAATAGTCCACAGGCAAGACCTTTTCATAGGAAAGCTAGGTGTCAGCCGGGCAAGGTGGGGCAAAAGATTTCGAAATCCAGTTGTGGTTCATTTTAATGAAGGTTAGATCATCTACATTTTGGGTAGCCAGACGAGTCCTTTTTTCTGTTAGTATTGAACCTGCAGCACTGAATACTCTTTCTGATAGGACACTAGCTGCCGGGCAAGCAAGCTCCTGCAATGCATATTCTGCCAATTCTGGCCAGGTGTCTAATTTTGATGCCCAGTAATCAAATGGGAATGACGGTTGAGGGAGAACATCGATAAGGGATGAAAAATAGTTTGTAACCATACTGGACAAATGTTGTCTCCTGTCACTTTGAATTGATGCTGCAGTACCTGTCCTGTCTGCGGTCATAGCAAAATCACTCCACAACCTGGTCAGAAAACCCCTCTGGCCAACGCCACTTCTGATTTCTGCCCCTCTAACTCCTCTGGTCTGCTGGCCCCTGCAGCTCGTGTGAGAACGATCACGGGCGTTGTGTGCAGGGAATGCCAGAAGCAAACGGTCAACAAGAGTTGATTGTTTGGTTGCTAATATTAGTTCCAAGTTCTCATGTGGCATTATATTTTGCAATTTGCCCTTATAGTGAGGATCAAGGAGGCAGGCCAACCAGTAATCGTCATCATTCATCATTTTAGTTATGCGTGTGTCCCTTTTGAGGATACGTAAGGCATAATCCGCCATGTGGGCCAAAGTTCCAGTTCTCAAATCTGCGGTTGTGCTTGGTTGAGGGGCAGTTTCAGGCAAATCCACGTCACTTGTGTCCCTCAAAAAACCAGAACCCGGCCTTGCCGCGCCACCAATTTCCAGTGGCCCCGGAAAAGCTTCCTCATTAAAAATATAATCATCCCCATCATCCTCCTCGTCCTCCTCCTCCTCTTCGCCCGCTACCTCGTCCTGTACACTGCTCTGGCCAGACAATGGCTGACTGTCATCAAGGCTTTCCTCTTCCTCAGCTGCAGACGCCTGATCCTTTATGTGCGTCAAACTTTGCATCAGCAGACGCAATAGGGGGATGCTCATGCTTATTATGGCGTTGTCTGCACTAACCAGCCGTGTGCATTCCTCAAAACACTGAAGGACTTGACACATGTCTTGAATCTTCGACCACTGCACACCTGACAACTCCATGTCTGCCATCCTACTGCCTGCCCGTGTATGTGTATCCTCCCACAAAAACATAACAGCCCGCCTCTGTTCACACAGTCTCTGAAGCATGTGCAGTGTTGAGTTCCACCTTGTTGCAACATCTATGATTAGGCGATGCTGGGGAAGGTTCAAAGAACGCTGATAGGTCTGCATACGGCTGGAGTGTACGGGCGAACGGCGGATATGTGAGCAAAGTCCACGCACTTTGAGGAGCAGGTCGGATAACCCCGGATAACTTTTCAGGAAGCACTGCACCACCAGGTTTAAGGTGTGAGCCAGGCAAGGAATGTGTTTCAGTTGGGAAAGGGAGATGGCAGCCATGAAATTCCTTCCGTTATCACTCACTACCTTGCCTGCCTCAAGATCTACAGTGCCCAGCCACGACTGCGTTTCTTTCTGCAAGAACTCGGACAGAAATTCCGCGGTGTGTCTGTTGTCGCCCAAACACTTCATAGCCAATACAGCCTGCTGACGTTTGCCAGTAGCTGCCCCATAATGGGAGACCTGGTGTGCAACAGTGGCAGCTGCGGATGGAGTGGTTGTGCGACTGCGGTCTGTGGACGAGCTCTCGCTTCTGCAGGAGGACGAAGAGGAGGAGGAGGGGGTGCGAACGGCTACAGCCAATTGTTTCCTAGACCGTGGGCTAGGCAGAACTGTCCCAAACTTGCTGTCCCCTGTGGACCCTGCATCCACCACATTTACCCAGTGTGCCGTGATGGACACGTAACGTCCCTGGCCATGCCTACTGGTCCATGCATCTGTTGTCAGGTGCACCTTTGTGCTCACAGATTGCCTGAGTGCATGGACGATGCGCTCTTTAACATGCTGGTGGAGGGCTGGGATGGCTTTTCTGGAAAAAAAGTCTCGACTGGGTAGCTCGTAGCATGGTACAGCGTAGTCCATCAGGGCTTTGAATGCTTCGCTTTCAACTAACCGGTAGGGCATCATCTCTAACGAGATTAGTCTAGCTATGTGTGCGTTCAAACCCTGTGTACGTGGATGCGAGGCTAAGTACTTCCTTTTTCTAACCATAGTCTCATGTAGGGTGAGCTGGACTGGAGAGCTGGAGATCGTGGAACTAGCGGGGGTGCCGGTGGACATGGCAGACTGAGAGACGGTGGGAGATGGTATTGTTGCCACCGGTGCCCTAGATGCAGTGTTTCCTACTACGAAACTGGTGATTCCCTGACCCTGACTGCTTTGGCCTGGCAAAGAAACCTGCACAGATACTGCAGGTGGTGCGGAAAATGGTGGCCCTACACTGCCGGAAGGGATGTTGCGTTGCTGACTAGCTTCATTGGCCGAGGGTGCTACAACCTTAAGGGACGTTTGGTAGTTAGTCCAGGCTTGCAAATGCATGGTGGTTAAATGTCTATGCATGCAACTTGTATTGAGACTTTTCAGATTCTGTCCTCTGCTTAAGGTAGTTGAACATTTTTGACAGATGACTTTGCGCTGATCAATTGGATGTTTTTTAAAAAAATGCCAGACTGCACTCTTTCTAGCATCGGATACCTTTTCAGGCATTGCAGACTGACCTTTAACCGGATGGCCACGCTGTCCTCCAACAGGTTTTGGCTTTGCCACGCGTTTTGGGCAAGATACGGGCCCGGCAGATGGAACCTGTTGCGATGTTGATGCCTGCTGCGGCCCCTCCTCCTCCGCTTCAGAACTGCTGCCGCCTGCACCCTGTTCCCCCAATGGCTGCCAATCGGGGTCAAGAACTGGGTCATCTATTACCTCTTCTTGTAGCTTGTGTGCAACTTCGTCTGTGTCACCGTGTCGGTCGGTGGTATAGCGTTCGTGATGGGGCAACATAGTCTCATCAGGGTCTGATTCTTGATCAGCACCCTGCGAGGGCAATGTTGTGGTCTGAGTCAAAGGACCAGCATAGTAGTCTGGCTGTGGCTGTGCATCAGTGCACTCCATGTCAGATTCAACTTGTAATGGGCATGGACTGTTAACTGCTTCACTTTCTAAGCCAGGGACGGTATGTGCAAAGAGCTCCATGGAGTAACCCGTTGTGTCGCCTGCTGCATTCTTCTCTGTTGTTGTTTTTGCTGAAGAGGACAAGGAAGCGACTTGTCCCTGACCGTGAACATCCACTAACGACGCGCTGCTTTGACATTTACCAGTTTCACGAGAGGAGGCAAAAGAGCTAGAGGCTGAGTCAGCAAGATAAGCCAAAACTTGCTCTTGCTGCTCCGGCTTTAAAAGCGGTTTTCCTACTCCCAGAAAAGGGAGCGTTCGAGGCCTTGTGTAGACAGACGACGAACCTGGCTCCACAGCTCCAGACTTAGGTGCAATATTTTTTTCCCACGACCAGCTGATGCTCCACCACTACCACTACCCTCATTACCAGCTGACAATGAACGCCCCCGGCCACGACCTCTTCCACCATACTTCCTCATTGTTTTAAAAACGTAAACAAACTAACGGTATTTGTTGCTGTCACACAAATTACACGGTGAGCTATAACTTCAGTATGATTTAGCTACCCCTTTACAGGTGAGTGAGACCACAACGAAAATCAGGCACAATGTTACACACTCTGTTGTTGGTGGCAACAAATGAGAGAGATGCCACACACGCAGGACTGTCACTGAAGCACAAATGTAAATATTAATCTCCCACTGATTTGATTTTTTTTTTTTTTTAAGGGAGACTTTAGGAAAAAAAAATAATAGAATAAAATGATTTTTTCAGGAAGAATTTAGAAACCAAATAAAATAAAATGATTTTTTCAGGGAGAATTTAGAAAACAAATAAAACAAAAAAAGGCTTTCTATGGCCCACTGAGTGAGAGATGACGCACACAGGAGTCAGGAGTGGCACACAAGCCCAGAGGCCAATATTTATCTCCAACTGATTGATGTAGTGATTTTTTCAGGTAGATTTTGGAACCCAAATCAAGCTAAAAAAAATAATAGGCTTTCTATGGCCCACAATTGGAGAGAGAGAGAGAGATGGCACACCCAGGAGTCAAGACTGGCACACAAGCAGAAAGGGCAATATTAATCTCCCACTGATTTGTTTTTTTTTTCAGGGAGACTTTAGGAAAAAAAAATAGAATAAAATGATTTTTTCAGGAAGAATTTAGAAACAAAATAAAATAAAATGATTTTTTCAGGGAGAATTTAGAAAACAAATAAAACAAAAAAAGGCTTTCTTTGGCCCACTGAGTGAGAGATGACGCACACAGGAGTCAGGAGTGGCACACAAGCCCAGAGGCCAATATTTATCTCCCACTTTTTTTTTTGTTGAAAATTTATAAACCCAATAAAAAAAATAATAAATAGGCTTTCTATGGCCCACTATCTGAGAGACAGAGAGAGATGGCACGCTTAGGACTGGCACACAAGCCCAAAGGCCAATATTAATCTCCCTTTTTTTTTTAAGGGAGAATTTATAAAACCAAAAAAAAATAAATAAATAGGCTTTCTATGGCCCACTATTTGTGAGAGAGATGGCACGCTCAGGACTGGCACACAAGCCCAGAGGCCAATATTAATCTCCCACTTTTTTTTTTTTTTTCCAGGGAAAATTTATAAACCCAATAAAAAAATAAATAAATAAATAGGCTTTCTATGGCCCACTATCTGAGAGAGAGAGATGGCACGCTTAGGACTGGCACACAAGCCCAAAGGCCAATATTAATCTCCCACTGATTGATTTATTGATTTTTTCAGGTAGAATTTAGAACCCAAATAAAGCAAAAAAAAAAAAAATATTGGCTTTCTATGGCCCACTGAGTGAGTGATGATGCACACAGGAGTCAGGAGTGGCACACAAGCCCTGAGGCTAATATTTTTCTCCCACTGATTGATGTAGTGATTTTTTCAGGTAGATTTTAGAACCAAAATCAAGCAAAAAAATAAATAGGCTTTCTATGGCCCACTGAGTGAGTGATGATGCACACTGGAGTCAAGAGTGGCACACAAGCCCTGAGGCCAATATTTTTCTCCCACTGATTGATGTAGTGATTTTTTCAGGTAGATTTTATAACCCAAATCAAGCAAAAAAATAAATAGGCTTTCTATGGCCCACTGAGTGAGTGATGATGCACACAGGAGTAAGGAGTGGCACACAAGCCCTGAGGCCAATATTTTTCTCCCACTGATTGATGTAGTGATTTTTTCAGGTAGATTTTATAACCCAAATCAAGCAAAAAAATAAATAGGCTTTCTATGGCCCACTGAGTGAGAGATGACACAGACAGGGATGGCACTCTAGCAGAAATGTCAATCTTAATCTCCCACAAAAAAAAAAAAAAAACACAGGGAGTGTCCTTCAATTACTATCTCCCTGCAGTAATCTCAGCCAGGTATGGCAGGCAGCAATAAGGAGTGGACTGATGCACAAATTAAATAAAAAGTGTGTACAAACCAAAAAGATAGCTGTGCAGAAAGGAAGGAACAAGAGGATTTGTGCTTTGAAAAAAGCAGTTGGTTTGCACAGCGGCGTACACACAGCAATGCAGCTATCAGGGAGCCTTCTAGGGCAGCCCAATGAGCTACAGCGCTGAGGGGGAAAAAAAAAAAATGTAGCTTCCACTGTCCCTGCACACCGAAGGTGGTGTTGGGCAGTGGAAATCGCTACAGCACAAGCGGTTTGGTGGTTAATGGACCCTGCCTAACGCTATCCCTGCTTCTGACGAAGCGGCAGCAACCTCTCCCTAAGCTCAGATCAGCAGCAGTAACATGGCGGTCGGCGGGAACGCCCCTTTATAGCCCCTGTGACGCCGCAGACAGCAAGCCAATCACTGCAATGCCCTTCTCTAAGATGGTGGGGACCAGGACCTATGTCATCACGCTGCCCACACTCTGCGTTCACCTTCATTGGCTGAGATATGGCGCTTTTCGCGTCATTGAAACGCGACTTTCGCGCGAAAGTCGCGTACCGCATGGCCGACCCCGCACAGGGGTCGGATCGGGTTTCATGAAACCCGACTTTGCCAAAAGTCGGCGACTTTTGAAAATGAACGACCCGTTTCGCTCAACCCTATTTATTATCATTTCTTCAGCAGAAGTTACACACAGTGGTAAAAGCATAATGTGTCTTGGGGTTTAATTTCCTACATTTCATCATAGTCTGTACAGTTTATAATTGTGCCAAAATATGATTGTAGTATATGTTTATTCTGTATTTGGTATTTTTTGCTACGTCTAAAAAAAAGGGTGGACCTGCCAAAATTCAAGTACACCAAATGGTGCAGATTTTCCATAGAAATTCAATTCACAGCAAATGCATTCTCCACAATTTGAATCTTCCATACTATGCTCCAGAGTCTCAACAGAACCCAGAGCATAATAAATATAAGATGCAAAAAAATGATACAAAATGTATTCTCACGTCACTGCTCACCTGTCTGGCCTTCCGTTACTTACTGATTGCCATCCGGTTATTGAAGATGCCTCTTCTGTCCCCCATCATCTCCCAGCCTGTTCACTCTAGGCCAGAACTTCTGTCTGCGGCAAGAACTTATAGGGAATCTGTCATGTAAAATGAGGCTATTAACCTGCAGATATGGGGTGAATTTGCAGGTTGTCACACCGTGCAGTACCCGCACTGTCAGGAGGAAATAAATTTTAATTACCCCAAAAGGCTTGCTCTTTCAGTCATTCAGTCATAGAGGTGGCTGTATCATTTTTTCAGTCACCACTCAGTGTATAGAGAGCGGCGGCAATAACAGCACCGACAGCAGTGACTGACAGCTGGCCCTAATAATAAGCCGGCTTTCAGTCATTTCCAGGGGAGCATATACTACCATCAATCACTATACATAGAACAGTGACTGAAACTCTGACAGTGCCACCTCTATGACCGAAACAGCAACCCTGCCAGGTGGAGTAAAGTCAATTTCCTCCAGACAGAGAGGTTCTCAGTGCAGGCTCAGCATGGTGTCAGAACTCTATTAACCTGAAAATGTATCCCATATCTGCAGGTCATTAACCTTATTTTACATGACAGGTTCCCTTTAAAGGTCACTGCGTTTTGCACATCCGTGACATCATGATGTTCAATGTGCAGTGACCTAAGAAGCCTGGTCATGGCAGGTAGCCCCAGCATATACTGAATATGCTGGGAGATACGGTTTGAGATGGAGGAAAAAAAGAGGTGGCTCTATGGCAGACAACAAGCAGCAAAATGGCTTGACAGAGGAGCACTGAGGTGAATTTAAGATTTTATTTCTAAGCTTATAACAGGAGCCTGTTGTTCATAGACTGACAAAAAGAGTATAATAACGTGAGAGATATAACCAAGGTCTGACTAATCAAAATAAGCCCCCGACTAAAAAGATAACTTTCATTTATCACAATTAAAAGTACAAAATTCTATTTAAGTTCCCAAATTATCCAAATACATAAAGGCCCAAGTGGTTTGAATCTCCACTATTGTGCCAAGTGAACTTTCGGACTAACCAGCTCAGGGGACAAGGAATGAAGGGACCTGGTACATTCCCGAGACAATGCCAGCTCAATAGCTCTACCTGCCCGCAGAGGTTGGCACACTACTACATGTCCTGATACATTATAGGAAACATAAATCACTGTAAATCCTGTACCCTGCTGCAGGTGATTAAGCAGCAGCACAAGCAGGGCCATATGGTTACTGATCAAACCCTAGAGGGTGCATAAGATGCAACCCAGGAAGGACACAGAATGATACCATATTATAAACTGCAAGTGCAAAAATTATTTATAAATAATGATATCACTGTAAGGTGTTAATAGTCCATAAAGTAAAAATTCTCATATCTACGCATCATGACTCCAAAAACATATCTTTTATTTGGGGGGGGGGGTGTTTTGATTTGCGCCTATAGTTTAGAAAAAAGGCAGCCAGCCCACCTTGATTTTGCTTAATCTGCACAAAGCAAATTTAGAAAAATCTGTGGTCTCAAAACTGCTGATTTTTTTTTGCACAGCTCTGGCAAAAATTAAGAGACCACCACATCAAAACCCTGTCATGTGCAGCCCAATCTCCAGACCCAAACTCCATTGAAAACCTCTGGAATGTAATCAGGAGGATGATGGATAGTCACAAGCCATCAAACAAAAAGAACTTCTTACATTTTCGCGCCAGAAGCCGTGTGAAAGACTGGTGGAAAGCATGCCAAGACGCATGAAAGCTGTGATTAAACATCATGGTCATTCCACAAAATATTGATTTCTGAACTCTTCCTGAGTTAAAACATTAGTATTGTTGTTTCTAAATAATTTTGAACTTGTTTTCTTTGCATTATTTGAGGTCTGAAAGCACTGTTTTTTTTTAAATTTTGTCCATTTTTGTTTGTCAGAAAAAAAATATAAAATTTATTGCTTGGAAATTCGGAGACATGTTGTCATAAGTTTGTAGAACAAATGAACAATTTACATTTTACTCAAAAATATACCTATAAATAGAAAAATCAGAGAGACTGAACATTTTACAGTGGTTTCTTAATTTTTGCCAGAGCTGTATATTCTAGTAGAATTTATTTTCACTGGAATATAGGTTAACATTTAAGTCACTGTAACCAATCTCTAAGCATGTGTACAAATATTTAAAAGAGTGAAAAGTGTGGCACAAGTTAAAGGGAATAAATTGTTTTCAGTAAAAGGGACATAACACTATTCTTGCACTAATAATACCCTATAATGGATAATGTCATTTAATTTATTTCAAATTCCCAGTCAATGAAGAAAAAAGTCAGGCAAATACTAATCTTGCTCCACACGAGGAGCCTAAACGTTTCCTTAAACTGAATATTATTTATCAGCCATGTAATAAAAAGACCCTATTTTGAATGAAGCAAAAGACAGAATCAGATACCTTTTTCAGTGTTAATTTGAGTGTCTCAGTAAACAGGCAGGCAGTCACATTTGCTTTTCCTCCTGCTGCTCCATAACACACAGGAATCCATCCTATATCTCTACTTACCTAACTACATCAAGTATGAAGATAATATCTCCTCCCGATGTATGAAGAACATCTTCCCTGTTTATGAAGATAATTAAATCTCCCCTGTTTTTACAGTGGCATGTAAAAGTTTGGGCAACCCTTGTCAAAATTACTGTTGTTCTGAACATTTAAGTAGTTTGCATATGAAGCGATCTTCAGAATTACAAAAATGAAAATGGGCTGATACAAAAGTGTAGCTAGTAGCACCCAATTTTGCAAGTATCATAGATTATAAATGCTTTTTTGTAGCCAGCCAAGAAACTTTACATTTTTGTTTGAGTGATTTTCATCCATTCTTCCTTGGAAACTTCTATCAGTTCTGAGAGATTGTTTTGGATGCACTGTAGTTTTTAAGTCTAGCCACAGATTTTCAATGATGTTCTGATCAGTGAACTGTGAGGGCCATTGTAATGCTATCATCTTGTGCCTTTTGAGGTAGTCTATTGTGGATTTGATGTGTTTAGGATTACTATCCATTTGTAGAAGCCATCTTTTCAATTTTAGCTTTTTACAGATGGTGTTGCGTGCATCAATAATTTGTTGAAATTTCATTGATTTCATTCTTCTCTATACCTTTGAAACATTCCCTGTGCCATTGGCTGCAATACAATACCAAAGCAAGATTTACTAATCCCCATGCTTATTGGCTGGCAAGATGTTCTTTTCCTGAAATCCTGTGCCCTTTTTTCTCCACACATACAGTACAAATCAAAAGTTTGGACACACCTTCTCATTTAAAGATTTTTCTGTATTTTCATGACAATGAAAATTGTACATTCACGCTGAAGGCATCAAAACTATGAATTAACACGTGTGGAATTATATACCTAACAAAAATGTGTGAAACAACTGAAATTATGTCTTATATTCTAGGTTTTTCAAAGTAGCCACCTTTTGCTTTGATGACTGCTTTGCACACTCTTGGCATTCTCTTGATGAGCTACAAGAGGTATTCATCGGGAATGGTCTTCCAACAAACTTGAAGGAGTTCCCAGAGATGCTTAGCACTTGTTGGCCCTTTTCCCTTCACTCTGCGGTCCAGCTCACTCCAAACCATCTTGATTGGGTTCAGGTCTGGTGACTGTGGAGGCCAGGTCATCTGGCGTAGCACCTCATCACTCTCCCTCTTTGTCAAATAGCCCTTACATAGCCTGGAGGTGTGTTTGGGGTCATTGTTCTGTTGAAAAATAAATGATGGTCCAACTAAACGCAAACCAATGGAATACCATGCCGCTGCAAGATGCTGTGGTAGCCATGCTGGTTCAGTATGCCTTCAATTTTGGATAAATCCCCAACAGTGTCACCAGCAAAGCACCCCCACACCATCACACCTCCTCTTCCATGCTTCACGGTGGGAACCAGGCATGTAGGGTCCATCCGTTCACCTTTTCTGCTTCGCACAAAGACATGGTGATTGGAACCAAAGATCTCAAATTTGGACTCATCAGACCAAAGCACAGATTTCCACTGGTCTAATGTCCATTCCTTGTGTTCTTTAGCCCATAGCAGTCTCTTCTGCTTGTTGCCTGTCCTTAGCAGTGGTTTCCTAGCAGCTATTTTACCATGAAAGTCTCCTCTTAACAGTTGTTGCAGAGATGTGTCTGCTGCTAGAAATCTGTTTGGCATTGACCTGGTCTCTAATCTAAGCTTCTGTTAACCTGTGATTTCTGAGGCTGGTGACTCGGATAAACTTATCTTCAAAAGCAGAGGTGACTCTTGGTCTTCTTTCCTGGGGCGGTCCTCATGTGAGCCAGTTTCTTTGTAGCCCTTGATGGTTTTTGCCACTGCACTTGGGGACACTTTCAAAGTATGCCCAATTTTTTTGGACTGACTGACCTTCATTTTTTAAAGTAATGATGGCCACTCGTTTTTCTTTACTTACCTACTTTTTTGTTGCCATAATACAAATTCTAACAGTCTATTCAGTAGGAATATCAGCTGTGTATCCACCAGACTTCTGCACAACACAACTGATGGTCCCAACCCCATTTATAAGGCAAGAGATCCCATTTATTAAACCTGACAAGGCACACCTGTGAATTGAAAACCATTCTCGGTGACTACCTCTTGTTTAGGTCTTAAGCTACAAGTCTGTGAACATTCTATATGACCGCAGACTACTGAATCCTCACATCATGTGGACTGCATGATGAGAGGTTTCGCCGATGGAGGCACCATGAGCGGCATTCATGTCACTGCAAGTATGCAATATCCAAACTCCTGGACCACAGTCCAACTAGACTATTTCTGGCTTCTTAGAGTACTCTTGCATTGAGCAAGGCTGAGCTCATCTAGTTGGAATGTTGCCTCAAGTATGTCAAACGCACACTTGCCTACACAGATCTCTTTAAGTAGAGAACTCAAGGTACTGTTATTATAACTAGTCATTATGATAGTTTGGACAGAACCTTAAATTTGCTTACATCTCAATAATTATGCAAAGGAGAAGTATCACTCCATTTTCATGTCCAGTCACACCAGCTATTTGTATACACAAATTCTTGTTTCTGTTTAGCATTTAAAGTGGAGAAAATTGACTCTGATACCAAATGGATTTTAAATATGTAATTTAAAATCATTTTAAGTAAAAATAGTTTAGAGTTTAGATCTGAATTCTCTATTCAAGGTTAAATACGTGATATTATTGGGGATGTTTAGTACTGAATTTTTGCAAATTAATCATTGAGAATAGCTTATTGCGCACTGAACACCTGCACATTTCAATCCCTGACTTGTTAAAGATCTTAATGCAAATTTTTTCAAGAGCAAAACATTCATATAAAGATATGCAAAACAGCTTGCATTTTTGCAGGCGATGTAATAATACAATATCTTTTAAGTATAGTGGAAGATAAGGTAATCCTTGCATCATGGCGGTATAAAGGATTTGTGTCAGTTCAGAACAGTGATAAATAATGGCAGGATCTTCCATCAAATAGAAAAATCTTGGCACACTTTCTTTGTCAAATATTTATGTATGTTCCCCCTTCAAATATTGTCAGAATGAAAAAGGTAAATTATAAATGGCTTACAGCATTGAAGGCTTATATTGTCAAACTTTCAATCAAATCCTCTATGGTTCAAAGGATGAACTATAATAAAATATAGACTCTGGGAAGTTACGGGAAAAAAATTGACTTGTATCATTTCTTCAAAGTTTAAAATTACCAGTTTCTCTGGGAAAATGTATCTGAAATTCTTCGTAGGCCAAATATGATCTGCTCTTAAGCAATATTCTGTAATAGCCTACAATGCAAAAACTGTGTATTAACCCCTTTCTGCCATCAGACAGAAAAGTACATCCGATGGCAGATCCCGTTCTTTGATGCGGGCTCCGGTGGTGAGTCCACATTAAAGCCAGGACATGTCAGCTGTTTTGTACAGCTGATATGTGCCAGCAATAGCAGAGTGTGGAATCGCGATCCACCCGCCACTATTAACTAGTTAAATGCCGCTATCAAATGCTGAAAGCAGCATTCAACAAGCGCTTCTCGCCATCTGGACTGGAAATGCGCACACTGGGGACCCCTGTCACGTGATCGGGGGTCATCGGTGGGTTGGCATAACAAGCAGAGGTCTACTGAAGGCCTCTGTGGTTGTTGATGCCAGATTGCTGTGCATCAACTATCCTGTGGTCGGCGCTCATATCAATGCTGTAATTCTACTACATGGGAGTGATCTGAGCATCGCTCCTATGTAGCAGAGGCGATCAGGCTATGCCAGCTTCTAGCCTCCCATGGAGGCTATTGAAGCATAGCAAATGTAAAAAAAGTGTTTTCAAAAATATGAAAAAAAAATATCTAAAAGTTCAAATCACCCCCTTTTGCCCCATTCAAAATAACACAATAAAAAAATCAAACCAACACATGTTTGGCATCGCCACGTTCAAAATCGCGTGATCTATCAATAAAAAAAAAGAATGAACCTGATCGCATAGCGAGAAAAAAATTCCAAACTTATGTACTGAAATTAATACCCATTTTTATAATATCAGCAAAACTTATTGGTTTCAGTTGGACTGGCCGGTCATCCATTTGAAAGTTTTGATTTTTCCTAACAGCAGATGTATGAGGAAAGAAGGATTAGGCTGTTGGATCTCAACACGCTCTATTATTTTTATTCTCAGGGGAGATAAACTTGCACCAGAGGTGTCTGTCAGTCACTTCTTCCACTCTTTCAATATGCATGATCAGCTGATCCAAGTGTGCATTTGTAGGTGAAGGACTGGAATTGTTGGGGACTCATAAACAGCCATTCAGCTGGCAGATATGTAAAGTTTTCGGCCAGTATGAGGGTACTAAATGTAGGTGGCAAAATAAAACTTTATATAGTCAATTGAATAAAGATGAGCAAATTGATTCAATTTGATTAAAATTTGGGTCAAATTTTTATTAATTCACTGGACCCAGAGCATTTGAACAATATGCAATTTGAATTGTCCACAATGGTAACCATCATTCTGCTCATTGTAGAAGATTGTATCAGCCACTTAACGCTCACTTGACCTCTGGCGCAGCAAGGCAGGCGTCCTCAGAATGCCCTGTAGCTAATTAATCACATAGTATAACACAACTAATCAGAAGGTGTTATCATAGTCTGTATAAAATCAGAAGAAGGAAATGCAGCAGCCATTTTGGGGTGAATCTGGATAGAGAGAAAACTAATGAGATAATGGTACTGAGAATACCATAAAACACTAAAAAGTCTGTTCATATAGTGTGCACTAAGTGAAAAAGTTGCCAAGCTCTATATTTTTAAAACAGAGCTGACCTTTCGACAAACATTGGATAAATCAATAGTACAAGTGAAACTAAGAAATGTTGCAATGTATCTTACCATTGAAACCAGCTGCATCACCTAGTGCCTATTGTCCTCTATAGGTAGAGGATGGGGAAGAGGAACAGGGAAGAAAGCAGAAAACTAATTTTCACAGCACTATGACAAGTATTTTACATCACAGCAGAGGTTGATTCAGGTCAACACAGATGAACTCTGCTGCATAAAGTTGCTTCAGATTGTTTTTTGAGCTGAAAAGTGATTACAGAGCAGGCATCCCCTTTACTGTTCAGTGCTCTCTATGGGACAAATTACTGCAGTTCATCTTACTTCCAGTAAACAGTGGACTCCAATTTACAGATAGAGCATGCAAAGGGGACAACTGATGCGAATGCAGAATATGTCACATAATGGCTACAAATGGTTTATTCCTCAAGTATACCAACAGAACACCTTATTTTGAATAGTTACTTAAAACCCAGTTACTTTTTAAAGGGAACTAATCATCAATAAAAGCCCAATTATCCTACACATATGGGGTTAATATGCAGGTTAATATTTTTATTAATCTGTCCATCACCCACACTTACCTGAATGCTGCAGGGAGGAAATTCACTTTATTCCCCAGCAGCATTCCAATTTCAGTCACCAGGGTGACGCTGGCATTGGTGCAGTCAACACTCTGTGCATACACTGGCACTGACTGACAGCTTGGACTACATTAAGGCGGGTTGTCAGTCAGGGCCGTGGGCACAGTAACAGCCACTTTTCTATACATTCAAAGCAGTGACTG
Source organism: Ranitomeya imitator (assembly GCF_032444005.1). Lineage (NCBI taxonomy): Eukaryota > Metazoa > Chordata > Amphibia > Anura > Dendrobatidae > Ranitomeya > Ranitomeya imitator. The sequence goes on along the minus strand of NC_091284.1, from coordinate 71,211,809 downwards.
AACCAGAGCTGTTACAGCTCCATGACTGAAACCGGAATGCTGCAGGGGGAATAAAGTTCATTTCCTCCCCACAGCGTTCAGCTAAGTACTGGTGCCGGGTAGGTTAATCATGTTATTAATCTGCAAATTACCTCCATATATGCAAGATAATAGCATTTATTCTGGAGACCGATTTTTTTAACCCCTTCTTGACCTCCGCCGTAATTGTACAGCGGAGGTCGCACGTCTTCCTTTGATGTGGGCTCCGGCAGTGAGCCCACATCAAAGCCGGGACATGTCAGCTATTTTGTACAGCTGACATGCCGAAATATCACGATCCACCCGTTGCTATTAGCTAGTTAAATGCCACTGTCAAATGCTGACAGCGGCATTTAACAAGTGCTTTCAACCATTGGGCCAGAAATGCATGCACCGGTGACCCCATCACGTGATTGGGGTCATCAGTGCATTGGCAATAATAACCAGAGGTCACCTGAAGACCTCTATGGTTGTTGATGCTGGATTGCTGTGAGCACCCCCCTGTGGTCGGCGCTCATAACAATTCAGTAATTCATCTACATAGGAGTGATCTAAGCATGGCAAAAGTAGGAAAAAATGTTTTAAAAAATATGAAAAAAATAAAAAAATTTAAAAGTTCAAATCACCCCCCTTTTGCATCATTCAAAATAAAACAATAAAAAAAATCAATCCTACACATATTTGGTATCGCCACGTTCAGAATAGTCCGATCTATCAATAAAAAAGGATTAACCTGATTGCTAAACTGCATAGGAATAAAAAAATTGAAAACACCAGAGTTACACTTTGTTGGTCGCCGCGACATTGCATTAAAATGCAAAAATGGGCTGTCAAAAAAATGTATCTGCTCCAAAATCATATCATTAAAAACATCAGCTCGGCATGCAAACAATAAGCCCTCAACCAACCCCAGATCACGAAAAATGGAGACGCTATGGGTATCGGAAAATTGCACAATTTAAATTTTTTTTTAGCAAGGTTTTGCATTTTTTTTCACCACTTAGATGAAAAAGACCCGAGACATGTTTGGTGTCTACGAACTCGTAATAACCTGGAGAATGATAATGGCATTTTTAGCATTTAGTGATCCTAGCAAAACAGAGAAAAAAAATCTGTTGTCGGATTGCACTTCTTTTGCAATTTGACCACACTTGGAATTTTTTCACATTTTCTAGTACATGGCACGGTAAAACCAATGATGTAATTAAAAAGTACAACCCGTCCCACAAAAAATAAGCCCTCTCAAGGCCATATATGCAGAAAGATAAAAAAGCTATGGCTCTAGGAAGAAGGGGAGTGAAAAACGAAAACGCAAAAAAGAAAAGGGCAGGGTCTCTAAGGGGTTAAGGTAACTTTGGCAATACAAAAAATGTGTTTGTGATAAAGAGTGTGTAACGGGTTGCATACAATTCTAGTAGACTTTTAGGATCAACTGCTGCATATTGAGTCACAGTGCATCAAATTTTTGGAAAAAATTTTTCAACGTTGGCATATTTGGATTGCCAAAAATTTCATTTTTAGGAAATAAAACATTGCAAATATGGTGCCAGCTAGTTGATGATTTAGCTGTTATTTACTAGTTTTTAGGACTTTTATTAAGAGATGTGACTGCTCTAAAGAGGTTTCCCAACAATTTATGTCTGCATATGAATTATATATATAGCAAAATGCAATAATATTAATAATAAAAATAATAAGGTTTATAGTTGTTTATGAGGATATAAACTCTAAATATATGTGTTATTTATGAGCACTTGAAATATCACAATTTGCTTTTATCACATGTCTGGCTTGTCCTATTTAGTCATATACTTCTCTGCAGTGGTTGATGTGATAATTATTTCCTGCAGTCAGACAAATAAATATGCATAAACTAAGCAGAAATTCCTCTGTAAGAAATCCTCGCTGTGGTGTCTACTATCCTTAAAACCCTATTGGCGAAAAGATCAAGCTCCATAACATCATTCTCTTAATCTTGTGGTGTGTTATTTTATCTCTTTCCATTCACATAGCTCACTTTTAGCTAAGAGCTTCTGCTGTAATCTGGAAAACCTCAGGCTCAGTCAGGAGATAATAAGAGCATTGGACATTAACGAGGCGGGTATTATCATCAAGATTTCAGATACATTATGTTACAGTTGGCAAAAGTTTCAAAATCCTTACTTTTAAGCATGAATATGGTGTTTCTTTTCAAGATATTTTGGTATCTTTTTTAACGTTCTTATTACTGTTTTTTAAAATTAATAATTCAGTAATACATAAAAAAATACCGTAGGTCCATCACGATTTATAAATTAAAAAAACACAAGCAAAAAAACCTATAATCAGTTAGTGATCATCTTGTGTGTCAAAAAGACTACCTGTGGCACCTCCATCTGGCAAATTCAAGAGGAACCCCAACCTTCACCCTTCGTATTGCTTCCACAGAATGGCTGATGTCCCAAGGAGCAAAGCAGAGTCAGGAGGGGCCACCAAGCAGGGTCAAACACAAGAGGTCATGTCAGGAAGAGTATCTTAAAACAAGAGGATGGTCAAAATGCAGAAGATAGGTAGCAAAACAAATTGACTGGAAGTGGAACTCAGAGACCCAGAGGTTTGAGTAGCAGGCAGACCCCCTCCCAGGGCTCTCAGAAGTTAGTAATAAAGAGAAAATTAGCTTCATAGTTCCCTGATCTAGGGTCACCAAAATGAATTAAATAGGACTGAAGGTGTCATGCATCGTTTGTAATAAAGGAATGGTGCTGACTAGCTGTTGAAGCAGAAACAAAAAGGAAAGGAACTGGCAGAGATGTTACGTTGACTTCTCCATAGCTGTGTCCGGGGCCCCCACCTGCCTCAATGCTTCCTCTTCTGACTATTTTGGCACTTAACTGTAGATACTAATAAGTGGTTACAGGATTCTCAAGTCGGATACCATTGTGGCCTCTCAATGGTGAATCAGTCACATGCCATCCTCACAAGGTGAAGGCTACAGAGAATCCATGCCTGTTAGGGGTCAAGTTTCCACCTCTGCACAGGGGGAATCTTGGGCCATCTCCGCTGCGGTCTCCCATTCTTCTCCTGCCGCAGTGGAGCCTGCTCAGCGGAGACGTCAGTCTCAGCGTCTCGCTCAGTCTGACTCTGTACAAAGAGTTACTGCTACTTTTCCTGCTTCTGCCATTGGAGTCAGTGCTGGGCAGCGGCGAGTTTCTGGGACTAAGTCCTGCTTTTCTTGTTCTGAGCATGCCCAGAGTAAGATATCTCAGTGGAGATCGAGGGTCACATGATCAGTTTCAGCACCTAAGGCCATTAGTCCTTTCAGGAAGGTCCTGTAGGTGCTCACGCTCTGTGGCAGCCTCTCATTGGTCCTTCTAGAAAGGTCCTGTACGTGCTGCAACTATTTAAGGCTCGCATGGCTGCACGGCCATGCGCTAGTATTGTTCTAGGTTATGTGCTTTGCGCCACGTGGTCACGTAAGAGTGTGTTCAGGGACCCGGCTGAAATAAGCCCCTTGAATGCTGGCACCTCCGGCGAGGAGATTGTGTTTGTATGTATTCAGGGACCTGGCTGAAATAAGCCCCTAGAATGCTGGCACCTCCGGCGAGGAGTTTTGTGTGCATGCGTGACCACTGACTGCTCTCTGTTTGGGCAGTTAGCCTGTGCTTCTGTGAAGTCTAACAGGGCGCAGTGCTTTGCTTTCACGGCTACTTTGTGAATTAACTGAGTTAGTCCATACCGCCATACAGTGCCGCCGTTTGCTAGCAGCAGGTTCTCCTGCACGGTGGACCCCGGGCTGCGAACGCACCAATAACCATAAAATCATCTATATTTACTCGGTGCGTTCCGCTAGCCCTAACAATGCCATCCTTTTTTTTTCTATTAAATAAATAATAAAGATAGACAACCTTTTAAAAAAATCAAAGTTTTTTGTAGCCACCAGTCTTTGAAGCTCATTGATGATGCTCCCCCAAAAGATATCATTATTTCAAAATGATCTAGAAAGGTACTTGAAGATAGGTGATAGAGGACCTTGTTTTTTGTTGCTTATCGATGGGGCACTATAAGAGTTATCTGAAATAAGTCAGGTAAATAATAATGTAGTTAACAGTGATAATCATAGTTACTGTACCGATTTGAGCAGTATACACTGTAAGTTATAGTTTTCCAGTCCATTTAATTGCTTAATTGGAAATGCAACCTCTTCACTGCATTCTTTCTTAGCAGTGGTAGCGCTGAGAGGGATGCTCAGTCAAGAGTAGTTTATTTTAAGTAGACATGTTAAGTAAATGTAAATTAATACAATTTGCTTTAAATCTCATCTAAATGTTTGCACAGTATATCTATATGTCTATATGTGTACATTTCTTTCCCATTTAACCATTTTTTTTATAAAATAGGAAAACCCATTGAATTATTCTTGTTCCTTTCAGTGAATTCTAGGTCGCAGGTACAATGCTTGTAGGGAGGTACAGAACTATACGGAATAGATCTGCAATTTCAAAGCTTAGCAGATAAATGGAAACTGTTGAATATACGGCTATTCATTGCTGTGCTCCACATGTGGTGACTAGGTTTGAGCGGCTTTTACTTTTATAGGATCGGGTCGGGTTTCACGAAACCTGACTTTTTCAAAAGTCGAGTCGAGTGAAATCGGACGATCCTATAAAAAAGTCGGGGTCGGGGTCGGCCGAAACTCGAAACCCAATGCAGTGCATTGGGTTTCCAATGGTTCCCAGGGTTTGAAGGAGCGGAAACTCTCCTTCAGGCCCTGGGATCCATATTTAAGTGTAAAATAAAGAATTAAAATAAAAACTATCGCTATACTTACCCTCTGACGCGCCCTGGTACTAACCGGGAACCTTCCTTCCTTCGAATCAGCGCTTGCAGGACCTTGCGGTGACGTCGCGGTGACGTCGCGGCTTGTGATTGGTCGCGCGAGCGGTCACATGGGCGGCCGCACGACCAATCACAAGCCGCGACGTCACCGCAAGGTCCTGCAAGCGCTGATTCGAAGGAAGGAAGGTTCCCGGTTAGTACCAGGGCGCGTCCGAGGGTGAGTATAGCGATATTTTTTATTCTTTATTTTACACTTAAATCTGAATTCCGATACCAATTCCCGATATCTTAAACATATCGGGAATCGGTATCGGAATTCCGATTCCAGATTCAGAAGATCGCCGACTTCATGGCCGACCCCACACAGGGGTCGGGTTTCATGAAACCTGACTTTGCCAAAAGTCGGCGACTTCTGAAAGTGGCCGACCCGTTTCGCTCAACCCTAGTGGTGACACCTCTATAAGGTGCTGTTTTCAGGCTTATTACTATCACTGACAGTATAGTACACACTTAAAGGGAATATGTCAGTAGGATCAACCCTCCTAAGCTGCCAATATGGGCACACAGGTCATAGAATTATAATAATACCTTGATATCTACGATCAGATATCTTATCCCAGCAAAATCCTTATTTTTCCTGTATATACATGAGCTGTTAAGATCTATGGGCCGAACATAGATCTCTCTGAGAATGTGCCTCCAGAGATTATTATAAATGAGATGAGCTGTTATCAGAGTGAGACATGTATCTAACACAGAATAGTAGAATTGACGTTTGTCTCCTTGCAAACACATTTGCTGCAGCTCTCACACCTCTGCTGTATTAGAGCACTGTCTACCTGTGAGATGGAAGCCGAAGCTGAGAGTAACCTGCAGATGTGTCAGATATAATCACACACAGCTCTGCAGTGAGATCAGGAGAGCAGAGAGCGGCCATTACACATCACACTAGTAACTCTCCTTTCATGTAAAATAAACTCTGGGGTGGAGCCTCATGCTGATCAGTGTCCACCCATAGATCTTAACAGTTAATTTACATATGAGACAAACATGGATTTCTCTGGAATAAGATATCAGACAACAGATATTGAGGTATCATTTTATTCAGCTTCTTATACCTTGCATGCCCATATAAATGATTTAGGAGGGTTGATCCTACTGTCAGACTCTCTTTAATATCAATTAACATGATTTGTCTCTCTAGCAGTCATAAAATGGTCACCCAAATATATTAAAGATTGAGTCTCATCTCACACATTTAACCCCTTCACGACATGCGCCGTACTAGTACTGCGCATATCGTGTCTCCCCTTTGATGTGGGTTCCGGCGTTAAGCCCACATCAAAGTCATGACATGTCAGCTGTTTTATACAGCTGACATGTGCTCGCAATAGTGGCAGTTGGAATCGCGATCCACCCGCCGCTATTAACTAGTTAAATGCCGCTGTCAAACTACCGCTTCCGGCCATTGGGCCGGAAATGCACTCATCGCCGACCCCGTCATGTGATGGGGTCAGCGATGTGTCGGCATAACAAAAATAGGTCTCCTTGAGACCTCTTTGGTTGTTGATGCCGGCTTGCTGTGAGCACCACTCTGTGGTCGGCGCTCATAGCAAGCCTGTAATTCAGCTGCATAGGAGCGATCTGATGATCGCTCCTAAGTGGCTGATCCAATCCAGTTGTGCCAGCTTCTAGCCTCCCATGGAGGCTATGGAAGCAAGGCAAAAGTTTAAAAAAAGTTTTAAAAAAATATGAAAAAAATTAAAAAATATAATAGTTTAAATCACCCCCCTTTTGCCCCAATTAAAATAAAATAACAAAATCAAACTTACACATATTTGGTATCGCCGAGTTCTGAATCGCCCGATCTATCAATTAAAAAAGGATTAACCTGATCGCTAAGCGTAGCAAGAAAAAAAATCAAAACGCCAGAATTACGTTTATTTGGTCGCTGTGACATTGCATTAAAATGCAATAACGGGCGATCAAAAGAACGTATCTGCACAAAAATGTCAGCTTGGCACTTAAAAAATAAGCCCTCACCTGACCCAAAATCCCGAAAAATGTAAACGCTACGGGTATCGGAAAATGGCAATTTTTTTTTTTTTTAGCAAAGTTTGGAATGTTTTTCACCACTTAGATAAAAATAACCTAGACATCTTTGGTGTCTATGAACTCGTAATGATTTGGAGAATCATAATGGAAGGTCAGTTTTAGCATTTAGTGAACCTAGCAAAAAAGCCAAACATAAAACCAGTGTGGGATTGCACTTTTTTTTGCAATTTCACCGTACTTGGAATCTTTTTCCCATTTTCTAGTACAAGACATGGTAAAACCAATGGTGTCATTCAAAAGTACAACTCGTCCTGCAAAAAATAAGCCCTCACATGGCCATATTGACAGAAAAGTAAAAAAGATATGGCTCTGGGAAGGAGGGGAGCGAAAAACAAAAGCGCAAAAACGAAAAAAAGGGCTGCGTCTTGAAGGGGTTAAAATAAAGAATATTCTATAAACATCTGATTGGTTTTGCTCCCACCCTTTGCACCTATTTTGATAGTCAGGTTGCCTCTGCTCATGTCTTGTGGCTGTAATCAGTGGTAAGGTAAAACTTGTTCTGCATATTCCCTATATTGGATCTTTGAAATCAATACACAAAATTGCCTACCTAGATGCACTGGCCATGCAGAAGTATTTAACCCCTTCCCGACCTGTGACGCCACGTAGGCGTCATGAAAGTCGGTGCCATTCCGACCCATGACGCCTATGCGGCGTCATGGAAAGATCGCGTCCCTGCAGACCGGGTGAAAGGGTTAACTCCCATTTCACCCGATCTGCAGGGACAGGGGGAGTGGTAGTTTAGCCCAGGGGGGGTGGCTTCACCCCCTCGTGGCTACGATCGCTCTGATTGGCTGTTGAAAGTGAAACTGCCAATCAGAGCGATTTGTAATATTTCACCCATTATAACGGGTGAAATATTACAATCCAGCCATGGCCGATGCTGCAATATCATCGGCCATGGCTGGAAATACTAGTGTGCCCCCACCCCACCCCTCCGATCGCCCCCCCACCCCCCCGATCTGGCCAGTACACTGCTCCGGCTCCCCTCCGTCCAGTGCTCCGCTCCCCCCCGTGCTCGTGTCCGCTCCCCCCGTGCTCCAATCACCCCCCCGTGCTCCAATCACCCCCCCTGCACTCCGATCCACCCCCCCGTGCTCCGTTCCACCCCCCGTGCTCCATTCCAGCCCCCCCGTGCTCCGTTCCACGCCCCCCGCGCTCCGTTCCACCCCTCCCGCGCTCCGATTCCCCCCCCCGTGCTCCGATCCCCCCTCCCGTGGTCCCCCCCCCACCCTATCATACTTACCGATCCAGCCGGGGTCCCGTCCGTCTTCTCCCGGGCGCCGCCATCTTCCAAAATGGCGGGCGCATGCGCAGTGCGCCCGCCGAATCTGCCGGCCGGCAGATTCGTTCCAAAGTGCATTTTGATCACTGAGATATAATCTATCTCAGTGATCAAAATAAAAAAAATAATAAATGACCCCCCCCCTTTGTCACCCCCATAGGTAGGGACAATAAAAAAATAAAGAAATTTTTTTTTTTCCACTAATGTTAGAATAGGGTTAGGGGTAGGGTTAGGGGTAGGGTTAGGGGTAGGGCTAGGGTTAGGGTTAGGGGTAGGGTTAGGGGTAGGGTTAGGGCTAGGGTTAGGGCTAGGGTTAGGGCTAGGGTTAGGGTTAGGAATGTGCACACGTATTCTGGTCCTCTGCGGATTTTTCCGCTGCGGATTTGATAAATCCGCAGTGCTAAACCGCTGCGGATTTATGGCGGATTTACCGCGTTTTTTTCTGCGCATTTCACTGCGGTTTTACAATTGCGATTTTCTATTTGAGCAGTTGTAAAACCGCTGCGGAATCCGCACAAAGAAGTGACATGCTGCGGAATGTAAACCGCTGCGTTTCCGTGCAGTTTTTCCGCAGCATGTGTACAGCGATTTTTGTTTCCCATAGGTTTACATTGAACTGTACACTCATGGGAAACTGCTGCGGATCCGCAGCGTTTTCCGCAGCGTGTGCACATACCTTTAGAATTAGGCTATGTGCACACGGTGCTGATTTGGCTGCGGATTCGCAGCAGTGTTCCATCAGGTTTACAGTACCATGTAAACATATGAAAAACCAAATCCGCTGTGCCCATGGTGCGGAAAATACCGCGCGGGAACGCTGCGTTGTATTTTCCGCAGCATGTCAATTCTTTGTGCGGATTCCGCGGCGTTTTACACCTGTTCCTCAATAGGAATCCGCAGGTGAAATCCGCACAAAAAACACTGGAAATCCGCGGAAAATCCGCAGGTAAAACACAGTGCCTTTTACCCGCAGATTTTTCAAAAATGGTGCGGAAATATCTCACACGAATCCGCAACGTGGGCACATAGCCTTAGGGTTAGGGTTAGGGTTGGAATTAGGGTTGTGGTTAGGGTTAGGGGTGTGTTGGGGTTAGTGTTGTGGTTAGGGGTGTGTTGGGGTTAGGGTTGTGATTAGGATTATGGCTACAGTTGGGATTAGGGTTAGGGGTGTGTTGGGGTTAGTGTTGGAGTTAGAATTGAGGGGTTACCACTGTTTAGGCACATCAGGGGTCTCCAAACGCAACATGGCGCCACCATTGATTCCAGCCAATCTCGTATTCAAAAAGTCAAATGGTGCTCCCTCACTTCCGAGCCCTGACGTGTGCCCAAACAGTGGTTTACCCCCACATATGGGGTACCAGCATACTCAGGACAAACTGCGCAACAATTACTGGGGTCCAATTTCTCCTGTTACCCTTGTGAATCTAAAAAAATGCTTGCTAAAACATAATTTTTGAGGAAAGAAAAATGATTTTTTATTTTCACGGCTCTGCGTTGTAAACGTCTGTGAAGCACTTGGGGGTTCAAAGTGCTCACCACATATCTAGATAAGTTCCTTGGGGGGTCTAGTTTCTAAAATGGGGTCACTTGTGGGGGGTTTCTACTGTTTAGGCACACCAGGGGCTCTGCAAACGCAACGTGACACCCGCAGACCATTCCATCAAAGTCTGCATTTCAAAAGTCACTACTTCCCTTCTGAACCCCGACGTGTGCCCAAACAGTGGTTTACCCCCAGATATGGGGTATCAGCGTACTCAGGAGAAACTGGACAACAACTTTTGGGGTCCAATTTCTCCTGTAACCCTTGGGAAAATAAAAAATTCTGGGCTAAATAATTATTTTTGAGGAAAGAAAACGTATTTATTATTTTCACGGCTCTGCATTATAAACTTCTATGAAGCACTTGGGGGTTCAAAGTGCTCACCACACATCTAGATAAGTTCCTTTCAGGGTCTAGTTTCCAAAATGGGGTCACTTGTGGGGGGTTTCTACTGTTTAGGCACATCAGGGGCTCTGCAAACGCAACGTGACGCCCGCAGAGCATTCCATCAAAGTCTGCATTTCAAAACGTCACTACTTCAATTCCAAGCCCCGGCATGTGCCCAAACAGTAGTTTACCCCCACATATGGGGTATCACCGTACTCAGGAGAAACTGGACAACAAATATTGGGGTCAAATTTCTCCTGTTACCCTTGGGAAAATTAAAAAATTCTGGGCTAAATAATTATTTTTGAGGAAAGAAAACGTATTTATTATTTTCACGGCTCTGCATTATAAACTTCTATGAAGCACTTGGGGGTTCAAAGTGCTCACCACACATCTAGATAAGTTCCTTTGGGGGTCTAGTTTCCAAAATGGGGTCACTTGTGGGGGGTTTCTACTGTTAAGCCACATCAGGGGCTCTGCAAACGCAACGTGACGCCCACAGAGCATTCCATCAAAGTCTGCATTTCAAAACGTCACTACTTCACTTCCGAGCCCCGGCATGTGCCCAAACAGTGATTTACCCCCACATATGGGGTATCAGCGTACTCAGGAGAAACTGGACAACAACTTTTGGGGTCAAATTTCTCCTGTTAGCCTTGGGAAAATAAAAAATTGCAGGCTAAAAGATCATTTTTGAGAAAATAATTTTTTATTTTATTTTCATGGCTCTGCGTTATAAACTTCTGTGAAGCACTTGGGGGTTCAAAGTCCTCACCACACATCTAGATTAGTTCCTTTGGGGGTCTAGTTTCTAAAATGGTGTCATTTCTGGGGGATCTCCAATGTTTAGGCACACAGGGGCTCTCCAAACGTGACATGGTGTCCGCTAATGATTGGAGCTAATTTTCCATTTAAAAAGCCAAATGGCGTGCCATCCCTTCCGAGCCCTGCCGTGCGCCCAAACAGTGGTTTACCCCCACATATGGGGTATCAGCGTACTCAGGACAAACTGGACAACAATATTTGGGGTCCAATTTCTCCTATTATCCTTGGCAAAATAGGAAATTCCAGGCTAAAAAATCATTTTTGAGGAAAGAAAAATTATTTTTTATTTTCATGGCTCTGCGTTATAAACTTCTGTGAAGCACCTGGGGGTTTAAAGTGCTCAATATGCATCTAGATAAGTTCCCTGGGGGGTCTAGTTTCCAAAATGGGGTCACTTGTGCGGGAGCTCCAATGTTTAGGCACACAGGGGCTCTCCAAACGCGACATGGTGTCCGCTAACAATTGGAGCTAATTTTCCATTCAAAAAGTCAAATGGCGCGCCTTCTCTTCCGAGCCCTGCCGAGTGCCCAAACAGTGGTTTACCCCCACATATGAGGTATCGGCGTACTCGGGAGAAATTGCCCAACAAATTTTATGATCCATTTTATCCTACTGCCCATGTGAAAATGAAAAAATTGAGGCGAAAAGAATTTTTTTGTGAAAAAAAAGTACTTTTTCATTTTTACAGATCAATTTGTGAAGCACCTGAGGGTTTAAAGTGCTCACTAGGCATCTAAATTAGTTCCTTGGGGGGTCTAGTTTCCAAAATGGGGTCACTTGTGGGGGAGCGCCAATGTTTAGGCACACAGGAGCTATCCAAACGCGACATGGTGTCCGCTAACGATGGAAATAATTTTTCATTCAAAAAGTCAAATGGCGCTCCTTCCCTTCCGAGCCTTACCATGTGCCCAAACAGTGGTTTACCTCCACATGTGAGGTATTGGTGTACTCAGGAGAAATTGCCCAACACATTTTAGGATCCATTTTATCCTGTTGCCCATGTGAAAATGAAAAAATTGAGGCTAAAAGAATTTTTTTGTGAAAAAAAAGTACTTTTTCATTTTTACGGATCAATTTGTGAAGCACCTGGGGGTTCAAAGTGCTCACTATGCATCTAGATAAGTTCCTTGGGGCGTCTAGTTTCCAAAATGGGGTCACTTGTGGGGGATCTCCAATTTTTAGGCACACGGGGGCTCTCCAAACGTGACATGGTGTCCGCTAAAGAGTGGAGCCAATTTTTGATTCAAAAAGTCAAATGGCGCTCCTTCCCTTCCAAGCCCTGCCGTGCGCCAAAACAGTGGTTTACCCCCACATATGAGGTATCAGCGTACTCAGGACAAATTGGACAACAACTTTCGTGGTTCAGTTTCTCCTTTTACCATTGGGAAAATAAAAAAATTGTTGCTAAAAGATAATTTTTGTGACTAAAAAGTTAAATGTTCATTTTTTCCTTCCATGTTGCTTCTGCTGCTGTGAAGCACCTGAAGGGTTAATAAACTTCTTGAATGTGGTTTTGAGTACCTTGAGGGGTGCAGTTTTTAGAATGGTGTCACTTTTGGGTATTTTCAGCCATATAGACCCCTCAAACTGACTTCAAATGTGAGGTGGTCCCTAAAAAAAATGGTTTTGTAAATTTCGTTGTAAAAATGACAAATCGCTGGTCGAATTTTAACCCTTATAACTTCCTAACAAAAAAAAATTTTGTTTCCAAAATTGTGCTGATGTAAAGTAAACATGTGGGAAATGTTATTTATTAACTATTTTGTGTCACATATCTCTCTGGTTTAACAGAATAAAAATTCAAAATGTGAAAATTGCAAAATTTTCAAAATTTTCGCCAAATTTCCGTGTTTATCACAAATAAATGCAGAATTTATTGACCTAAATTTACCACTAACATGAAGCCCAATATGTCACGAAAAAACAATCTCAGAACCGCTAGGATCCGTTGAAGCGTTCCTGAGTTATTACCTCATAAAGGGACACTGGTCAGAATTGCAAAAAACGGCAAGGTCTTTAAGGTCAAAATAGGCTGGGTCTTGAAGGGGTTAAATGAATCTGTTTCCATTTTTGACAAAAGGATAATAAAATTATAAATAAGCTACTACTACTACTGCTATTAATAATAATATAAATAATAATAATAATAAGTATTATTATTACTATTATTATTATTATTATTATTATTCAAATAATAATTGAATACAATTTATAAAATCATTAGCTAGAATTTTTCACCATGACAGAAGATAATCATCTGAAATGTAGATTTATGGCGATATTTTTTTATTTTTGAGGACATGCTCTGAAACTTCTACCATAATCATTTCTAACACGAGCTAACCAATTTTGTCAATTTATCTATTTGTATTACATCAAAGCCTCCTTCTTAACCATATATTTTGAACTTAATATAAAATAATGTGTATGTTTGTGTGAACCATTTTCTCAACTGAAGAAATGTATGTTAGGTGCTCGTTGGATGATTTGGCTTACTAGAAAACAATAGCCTCATTTTAGAAACAGTAGATCAGCTCTATAGGGAAGCAGAAACAGCTGTAACCTACATCTATTAAATTCATTTTAAAAGTGTTTGAAACTCTTGCAAGTTATTTTGTCTGAATTGTTCCTAAAACTGCCAATAACAGTTATTCAAAGGAAGAAAAAAAAAGATTTGGATTCATTTTCAATTAATCTCTTTTCCAAACACATTAAGCACTTGGAGTGATATTTTATTTCGATCTGATATAAAGTAGAACACAAGACCTTGCTTTATGATAAGATACAAAGGTGCCACATACTGCTATCAAACAGTTAGTAATTTCCATGTTTTAGACTGGCAAATTAAACTTGACTTTCTTTGTGACCTTTTGAATAAGAATTCTGATCCTATTGCCCTTGATCAGTGTAACATTAAACATCTGCAATTATAGCAAGCGGTTAGGAGCAAAAGATGGGACTGTGATTTCTATCAGTCTCATAAATGTGAATATATGAATTATTAACTCTCACCTCTGCACAAGGGAATGTTACATCAATTTATCTTCACCCCAAAGACTAATAAATTGAGCTTTAGGAAATAAATATGTTCATTGCTATTCCCATCAATTAGCTGTTATTAACTTCAAGTCTACATAACTGGAAGGCCACCAATGAACACAATTTCAATATTTCAGAATTTAATTTGAGAATTGGGCATGAAATCATCTTACACGTTATAGCTTATCATCTATGTAAATGACATTTGAGTTGAGAAGAATCACTTATTTGTGAGAATTAAGAGTTACAGTCCAATTCTGCTTAAACTTAAATACTTTATTATTGCAGGCTTAAAAGCTTATTGCGTGGAGATTTTAAAGCTAATTTGCCTGAAGCCTAAAATGTACTTGAAATAGAAGAGCAAACATGCTTTATACCTTCTCTACAGTAACCCGTCAGCTTGGAAAAGCAGTGCAATCAATGGGCCACATGTTATACAGTAGAAGGATTGGAGCACAATGATATATAACTTATTAGGGAAAATTTTGGCAATATTTGCATTTTATTCATTGAAATGCCTACTTTTTAAGCTTAAGAGTCTAGTGGGCGTTCCTACTTAATGACTGACTGCTTCATCTGGATGACTATGCATGGAGTGATAAATGTTAGTCATTGCCCACTGGATTCCTAACCCCAGAAAGAGTTGGGCTTTAGTTATATGAGTATCTCTTATTCTGCTTGATTCCTCTTTTTCTTCTTTTTTCATAACATCCCAGTGATGCAGAAAGGAGATTGAGGACTGTCAGTTTCCCATAGTTTACGTCCGATAGCTAAGGATCACAGAATGAGGAAATTTTGCGATCTGCATATTGTTAGGAAAGATGTTTTAATATTAGGCCACCTTATAGTAAATGACATGCTAGTTTGCGTAGGAGCGTTGCAATACTTCCAAAGTAGAGTTGAGTAAATTTTTTAAAGTAAATTTGAACTGTCCTTGAATGTTGCAAAAATCTTTTTTCTCGAGAATACAAATTTCTTGCAATTAGGCTCAGCCAAAATTTACGAAAATAGCAGGCAGCTGTAGCCGGCATTTTGTTGAAAAAAAAACCATAATACTCACCGCTCACCTTTTCCACCACCCCCACTGCCTCCTCTACCAACTGCCCATGATCCAATCTTCATGGTCGTTTCCTTTCACAGATGTGCACTGGTGTCTTCACTCTAGAACATGATCTCTGTTACTTGTTTGTAGCCAGAAGTGCTGTTCAACAGTGAAGACACCAGGTTTTGGAAATCAAGACATGCATTGTTGTGATATCACGACACACCCTGACCACCGAAGCCTGGTTGAGACTGGAAACTCTCATCTAAAGTGGAGACATTGGAGTGCCTATGTGAAAACAGGAAGTCCTAAGGACCGATTGGTTAGGCAACAGGGACTAGAGTCAGCAGGGGTGCCAGGACGGGTGAGCGGTGAGGTATTAGTTTTATTTTAATTTTTAAACTTTACATTTATTATGCTCTGGAGTGCCACTTGATGCGCTGCTGATGAACCTGACAAATGAATCATATCCTTGAAAACTTTATCTTTAAGGTTTACAAGTCAACATGTTTCAAGGTCAATGCACTGCAAATCAAATTTCCTATTAAAGGGAACCTGTCACCCACCAGGCCTTTGTAACTAAAAGAGCCACCTTGTGCAGCACTAATGCTGCATTCTGACAGGGTGGCTCTTTTAGATCGGGTCCCTGGCACTGCTGAAAGAATCATTTTTAAAATTTGTCCCTCATACCGTGAAATCACCAGGGGAGCCGGTATTTTCCCCCTAATCCAGATGCACGACAGCCGTCAATCATGGCCTCTACGCATCGGGCGCTGCCTCCTCTTCCTTCATTAGCGCCCCCGGCACCCGCGCAGTTATTTTTTTGGGGGGGCATGCACAGTTGCGCTGCTCTTCGAACTTACAGCGCAGGGACTGGGGATGCTACTGAAGAAAGCTGAGGCAGCGCCCAGCACGCAGAGGTCATGATTGATGGCTGGGAGGCTTCTGGATTAGGGGGGAAAGACCTGCCCCATGGGCGATTTCAAGGTATGAGGGAAAATTGCAAAAACTATTCTTTCAACAGTGCCAGGGACCCGAACTAAAAGAGCCACATTGTCAGAGTGCAGCATTCCTGCTGCAAAAGGTGGCTCTTTTAGTTACCAAGGCCTGGGGGGTGACAGGTTCCCTTTAAAATCCATGCAATATGAAAAATTCTAATATCGCCAGATCCACCAATCTCTATTCCAGAGCATATCATTGATGCTTGCTACAGTAAATATAAAGTGAAAAGTAGAAAAAATTGCAGCAAAAGAGGAACATTTATCAAGCTATATGTGTCAGAATATCTCCTCCCCATCCAACAACAACAAAAAATCTTTACTGTAAACTACTGGCACAAAGTAAGCCATCTAATGGGTGATGTAAACCTAGAATATAACAGCCTTAAAATTAATCACATTTATCAAATAGCTTGAATCTCTATGATAGCTCTAGATCATTTAAAGACTGTCAAGTCTAGACTTGTTTTTTCTTGCTTTTCTCTCTAAGAATTACAGTCAATGTCGGGCTGGGGTGCCAATGGCCAACCAGTAGCAATTACTTTGAGGGCCCACTTTTCACTTGCATACAAATATTACACTACTCTTGTTCACAAATTTACCTATATCTCTATATAATAATAAATTAGGTAGTTTAGTTAATGAATGATGAGATGCTGCTTTTTCTGTACAGAGTAAATCATGTAAATTATGCCAAGTACTGCCCATACAGAGGGGTTGGGGGCCTGTATCTTCACAGGGGCCCTCCGGGGGATTCCCCTGTTCCCCTATGGGCCAGTCCGAGCCTGATTACAGTATTCATAAATGTTGCCAATCTACCAAACTGATGCCAAACACCAAATATATATCAATGTTAGAAATTACCAAAGTGTCATCTCTAACAGTGTCACCGCGTGTCCCAGTAAAAAAACACTGGTATAGATACATAGAAAATAATAGTGACAGGGTTAATCATTCCATATATGCAAAAAAAGGCCTTATTAAACTCTAAGTATCTCTATGTGTAATTACACATATCTTCCAGTGCCATCTGTCTAGTTCCTGTTAAATGTAGAGATTAACCCTGTCACTTGTATTTTCTGTGGATTTATACCACTTTTTTCTTATTGGGATACATGATCTGATGGTTTGTGTTTTTTTTTCATTATTAGTTTGCTCATTATATGGTGTTTCTTATATTTTTAAATAAAGATAAGGATTTTAGGTATACTTATGGGAGCTCTTTCTTGGTGCCCCTGGCTTTTTTTCAATGCCACCGTGATATCATAATCATGTTGTTATGGTCATGATTTGGATCATTCAAAACTTTTTGCACATCTCTAGTTATTATTAATAGTTTTAGCAGTAATAGTAGTAATAACTGTAGGGAAAAAATAATAATAGTAATATTAATAGTAATAACGACATCAATGACATCATGCTTTCCCCCGTTCCGAAAGTCCACTGCCTTGGAGTAACCTTTGACTCTGCCCTGTCCTTCAAACCGCACATCTAAGCTCTGTCCACCTCCTGTCGCCTCCAGCTAAAAAATATCTCCAGAATCCGTCCTTTACATGAACCGTCAATCTACTAAAATGCTTGTGCATGCCCTCATCATCTCCCGCCTTGACTATTGCAACATCCTTTTCTGCGGCCTCCCTGCTAACACCCTTGCACCTCTCCAGTCCATCCTTAACTCTGCTGCCTGACTAATTCATCTCTCTCCTCACTACTCCTCCGCTTCCCCCCTCTGCAAATCACTTCACTGGCTCCCATTCCTTCAGCGTATCCAGTTCAAATTACTAATACTGACCTACAAAGCCATCCACAACCTGTCTCCTCTATATATCTCTAAACTAATCTCCCGATATCTTCCCTTGTGTAATCTCCGGTCCTCCTAATACCTCCTTCTCTCCTCCACACTTATTTGCTCCTCATCCAACCGCCTCCAAGACTTCTCCAGAATATCCCCCATCCTCTGGATTTCTTTGCCCCAACACGTCCGACTATCAACCACATTTGGATTCTTCAGACAGAACCTGAAAACCCATCTCTTTAGGAAAGCCTACAGCCTGCACTGACCCCGCTGCCTTCTCCGGAGATACCGCCTCACCAACACTGAAGCTGCTGCAACCCTCAACATGTTGTCTCCTTCCCCATAATCTTGTAGAATGTAAGCTCGCAAGGGCAGGGTCCTCACCCCTCTGTATCAGTCTTTAATTCTTAGTTTGTTTAGTGTAAGTGATATCTGTAACTTGTATGTAACCCATTCTCATGTACAGCACCATGGAATCAATGGTGCTATATAAATAAATAATAATAATAATAATAATAACAACTTAGAACATCATTGTTGAAAATCCTAATTTATAAACTACACATTTTCCATAAAGACATACTGAAAATACATAGTTTCCCAGTTTTTCATTTTGAACTTCTACATTTTTTTGGCAACATTAAGGCATAAACCTCTGTTATTCATCTTCTAGAACAGCCCTGGGAAATGACTGTGTTATCCTCTGCTGGCCCTACCAGAGGAAACACCCAACTGTGCAGTCATTAACTTCAACAAAACAGTGCTAAGCAGATTTTACTTCTTCAGGGCATTACCAGCTTATAAGCATTTTTCAATAGCTCTCACATAAAACAATAGGAGACATTCAAGACAAAGGTTTTTTTTAGCATAATAATAGCTACATTTACTCTATCAATTATTTACGTAGTGTGAGTGGAAAAAAATGTTAGTGGCTTACATTTTTAAGTTAATGAATATAGCAAACCTAAATTTTTAATCAGCGTGCATCCATGGTGTGCCATCATGAGAAAAAAAGTTAACGGTTCTATGGAAACTCTTCAGTAACACGTTATCTTGCTATCTCTGCTATACTGATGCCCCCAGTTTGGCTACATTGATATTCTGGAAACACATTATTGTTAGGGCTGGCAGAACGCACCGAGTAAATAGAGAGATATTATTTGGTGCGTTCACAGCCTGGGGTCCACCGTGCAGGAGAGAACCTGCTGCTGGCAAATGGCGGCCCTATATGGCGGTACAATCGAACTCTGTTACTTCACAGAGTCGCCTAAAGAATGCACTGTGTCCTGGAGTACACAGCAACTGCCGAGCAGATAGCAGTTTGTGGTTACACAATCATGCAATCTCCTCACTGGAGGAGCCGGTTTTCTAGGGGCTTATTTCAGCTGGGGCTCTGAATCCATACACACAATCTCCTCACCGGAAGTGCCGGTATTCTAGGGGCTTATTTCACCCGGGTCCCTGAACACACATACATGTAACCACACTGGCGCAAAGCACATCACTTAGATTTGATACTAGCGCATTACCGTGCGGCCATGCAAACCTTTTATAGCTGCAGCAAGTACAGGACCTTCCTAGAAGGACCAATGAGAGGCTGCCACAGAACCTGGACAACTTCAGGACCTTCCTGAAGAACCAATGAGTTTTGCTACAGTATCTAAGCATTTGACCCTCAATCTCCAATGAGAGATCTTACCACAGGCATGCTCAGAAGGGGAAAAGCAGGACATAGTCCCAAAAGCGTCTGCTCACCGCTGCCCAGCACTGGCTTCAATGGCAGAAGCTGGAAAAGCAGCAGTAACCCTTTGCATAGAGTGAGACTGAGCGAGACGCTGGGACTGATGTCTCCACTGAGCAGACTCCACTGCGGCAGGAGAAGAATGGGAGACCGCAGCAGAGATGGCCTGAGATTCCCCTGTGCAAAGGCGGGAACTCAACCCCTAACAATTATCTTTCCATATCTGCTATACTGATGCACGAAGTTGAGCTACAGTTGTATTCTCGTAAAACATTATCTTGCAATTTCTGCTATACTGATGCACCCAGTTTGGCTACATTTGCATACTGGTAACATACTATCTTGTTTTCAATGGTATACTGATGCACCCAGTTCCGCTACATTTATATACTGGTAACAAACTATCTTGTTATCTCTGCTATACTGATGCAGCCAGTTCAGCTACATTTGTATTCTAGTAAAACATCATCTTGCCATTTCTACTATACTGATGCACCCAGTTTAGCTACATTGGTATACTGGTAACAAACTATCTTGTTATCTCTGCTATACTGATGCACCCAGTTCAGCTACATTTGTATAATGGTAACATACTATATTGCCATCTCTACTATACTAATGAACCCAGTTCAGCTACATTTGTATTCTATATTAAGTTTTTAAAGGAAAGTTTCTAATATGCATTTTCCAAAAAAGTATATGAACATGTCAAGCAGATTTCAGAGCCGATAAACCTCCACCTGACATATATTTCACAAGCATCTAGCAAGCCTCTGGGATGTATGTCCCCAATAAATATTCACAAAAAGTGGATATAAATAGAAAAGACATATCTGTAGATGCCATTTCTATTTAATTTTATGGTAAATAGCCTTAAGATTTATTAAGGATATATTTTACCTTCAATAGTGAGAAATTCTCTCATTTCTCAAGTCTTCTGACACATTGATTAAGTAGAGCAGGTATTTAGGAGACAACTGCAAATGTCATTTGTGTCAAATCCCACGGTGAAAACTGTTGCTGGTTCTAATATGCCAATTTTATTACAATTTTATCCAAGTTTAAGATATAATACTAATTTGTGAATGCTTCTAAAGATTCTTCATTAAATGCCAAGTTACTGTAGAAATGGATTATTTAAATCGACAACCAATTGGTATTATTTTTCCTAACCCATGGGACAGCATAACCTAAATCTGTCCTCTTTAATGACGTTCACACCGTCAATGAAGATAAATATTGCACCATAGCGTTAAAAAATTGATGACTAATAGTGAAAAAAAATTGTTTAACACTTGTGCTAAATAGAATTTCACGTGACCTTGAAAATGCCCTAAAAGAAAAGATGAATAAAATATATTATCTTAGGGGCATTAGCCTGAACTGTTTAGTAGTATGAATATAAGAAAAAGGTTTCCAATGAGTAGAAATAAAATGTCAATCAGCCCAAAAAGGAAAAAAAAAACTTTAAGAATATAGTTTACTCTAGGTTAATAGTCTTTTAAATTAGGATAAAAGAAGTCCTACTGTGAAAATCTTTCTGCCATCTGATTAAGCAATGAGCCAATACACCAGTAAATATTCCAGAAATCCCCCATGGTTTAACTCAAAGGCTTCATTCTTTCCTCTTTTCAGCCACATCCTTCATTTTTAGGCCATCATTGTAAAAGCCATGTCAGAAATTTTCTATCACGCTGTCTGAGTGAAATGAATGAAATGATTTCATGCTTTTCATTGCAACTTTTGTGTAGCTGGAGCTATTGTCCTATAAAGCATGGAGAGAAGAGCACCACGAGAAGTACTGTAGTACAAGATTTCTATCTGAAGGGGGTTTCAGTCTATTTTTCAGTATATAATAAGGTTTGTTTTTTTTATTTTAATTAAGAACTCCACCTTTGCTTAGAAATATTACCGAATACTCCATCTAAACTTATTAGCAAAGCAAAAAAAGAGGACTAAAAATCCTCCAAAAATTCAAAAATACAGCTGAAAAAGGACAGCACCGCTTACCTGCCCAGGTCTCTAAACAAATGCACTACAGGATGCAGTCAACCCATGTAGCAAAGATGTTGGCAACACAGGTGCAAAATGATAATAGTAGGTAATGAATAATGCACACTATGCATTACCTATATGTGAACAGCGCCCTATACAGGCCTCTATTGTGCAAATGTATACTAAGCAGTCACCCCCTCCTTGAACTGGTAGGCTGTGAGTGGCTGTCTATTTAGTATTTTGCACCTGTGTTGTCACTTTGTTCAGAGACCTGGGCAGGTAAGCGGTGTTTCCCCTTTTTCAGCTGTATTTTTGCATTTTTGGAGGATTTTTAGTCCTCTGTTGTGGCTTTAGTGATAGGACTCGCAAGCTTGAGGACCCTGAACGTTGGGTTGCGAGCTTGCATATCTTGGCCAAAATATCAAACAGTACCTCACATATTTATATGTATTTTGCACACTTTATTTTTCATAGTGCAGACAAGCCCAGCACGTTTGGTCTTGTATACAGGGATGTTCACATGGGATGCATTGAGAGAGGGCTGGCTAACCAACCTAATCGAACAGTATGGGTGCGACTAATAGGCTGAGAACCAGACACTATGCATTACCTACATATGAACAGGGGCCTATACAAGCCTTTATTGTGTAAACATATACTAAGCAGTCATCCTGTCCATGAACTGGTAGGCCGTGAGTGGCTGTCTATTTAGTATTTTGCACCTGTGTTTTGCAACATCTTTGCTATATGGGCTGGCTGCATCCTGTAGTGCATTTTTTCAGTGACCTGGCCGGGTAAGCAGTGCTGCCCTTTTTCAGCTCTATTTCACAATACCCCATCTACCCAAAAGAAGCTGGTGTTATGGACCCTTGGTGTTTATGGACCACAAAAAGCTCAATGAATAATGGAATACTTTTCCAGAATATGACTTTATTTATAGTATTTATACTCTAGAAACCATACACTGTGCACCAAAGGTTTGGGACATATTTAAACCCATTCATACAAACCTCATCCAGAAGCAATACCTGACCATTTATGATCAAGTGAAATGTACAGTATGCATGAATAATATATTCAATTAATAGCTGTTACTTTTACATTCCGACTGGTTAGGGCTTTACATAATGTTTGCTAATTATAAAACTAAGTCTAAATCCCTTTGCAAAACTTACTAATATATTTAGTATTGTATATAGAATTTAACTATGATTTTTGGGGGCCAAAGTCAGTGTATAAAGGATGAGATCAGAAAAAAATCACTGCACATGTACAAGAAAAATAATGCTTCAGATGAGTATTTATTTAATGCTGATAGATGAAGCGACAATTTAAAGACGTTTCGGCCAATTAATGGCCTTTATCATATAGTTGCCTTTTCAAATAAGCATCATGGGAAAACCAGGTAAGTCATGTCACCGCAATGAAATATGTCATAGACCATATTAACCCCTTCCCGACCTTTGACGCATACGCTGCGTCATGAAAGTCGGTGCCCTTCCGACCCATGACGCAGCATATGCGTCATGGAAAGATCGCGTCCCTGCAGGCCGGGTGAAAGAGTTAACTCCCATTTCACCCAATCTGCAGGGACAGGGGGAGTGGTAGTTTAGCCCAGGGGGGGTGGCTTCACCCCCTCGTGGCTACGATCGCTCTGATTGGCTGTTGAAAGTGAAACTGCCAATCAGAGCGATTTGTAATATTTCACCTAAAAAAATGGTGAAATATTACAATCCAGCCATGGCCGATGCTGCAATATCATCGGCCATGGCTGGACACACTAATGTGCACCCACCCCACCCCTCCGATCGCCCCCCCAGCCCCCCGATCTGTGGTCCGCTCCCCTCGGTCCTGTGCTCCGCTCCCCCGTCCTCCTGCCCGCTCCCCCCGTGCTCCAATCACACCCCCCGTGCTCCAAACAAACCCCCCCGCACTCCGATCCCCCCCCGCACACAGCGACCCCCCCCGTGCTCCGATCCACCCGCCCGCACAGCGATCCCCCACTCCGTGCTCCAATCCACCCCCCCGTGTTCCGATCCACCCCCCCGTGCTCCGACGCCCCCCCCCGTGCCCTGATCTCCCCCCCCTTATACTTACCTGGCCTCCCGGGGACCGTCCGTCTTCTTTCCTGGGCGCTGCCATCTTCCAAAATGGCGGGCGCATGTGCA
Organism: Ranitomeya imitator; assembly: GCF_032444005.1. NCBI lineage: Eukaryota > Metazoa > Chordata > Amphibia > Anura > Dendrobatidae > Ranitomeya > Ranitomeya imitator. The sequence continues at coordinate 71,188,046 of NC_091284.1, read as the reverse complement.
GTGCGCCCGCCGAATCTGCCGGCCGAATCTGCCGGCCAGCAGATTCGTTCCAGAGTGAATTTTGATCACTGAGATAGGTTATATGTCAGTGATCAAAATAAAAAAAAAAGTAAATGACCCCCCCCCCCTTTGTCACCCCCATAGGTAGGGACAATAAAAAAAATAATTTTTTTTTTCCACTAAGGTTGGGGTAAAAACTAGGGTTAGGGGTAGGGTTAGGGGTAGGGTTAGGGTTAGGGGTAGGGTTAGGGGTAGGGTTAGGGTTAGGGGTAGGGTTAGGGGTAGGGTTAGGGGTAGGGTTAGGGGTAGGGTTAGGGGTAGGGTTAGGGTTAGGGGTACGGTTAGGGGTAGGGGCAGGGTTAGGAATGTGCACACATATTCTGGTCCTCTGCGGATTTTTCCGCTGCGGATTTGATAAATCCGCAGTGCTAAACCGCTGCGGATTTATGGCGGATTTACCATGTTTTTTCTGCGCATTTCAATGCGGTTTTACAACAGCGATTATCTATTTGAGCAGTTGTAAAACCGCTGCGGAATCCGCAGAAAGAAGTGACATGCTGCGGAATGTAAACCGCTGCGTTTCCGTGCAGTTTTTCTGCAGCATGTGTACAGCGATTTTTGTTTTCCATAGGTTTGCATTGAACTGTAAACTCAAGGGAAACTGCTGCGGATCCGCAGCGTTTTCCGCAGCGTGTGCACATACCTTTAGAATTAGGCTATGTGCACACGGTGTGGATTTGGCTGCGGATCCGCAGCAGTGTTCCATCAGGTTTACAGTACCATGTAAACATATGGAAAGCCAAATCCGCTGTGCCCATGGTGCGGAAAATACCGCGCGGGAACGCTGCGTTGTATTTTCCGCAGCATGTCAATTCTTTGTGCGGAATCCGCAGCGTTTTACACCTGTTCCTCAATAGGAATCCGCAGGTGAAATCCGGACAAAAAACACTGGCAATCCGCGGTAAATCCGCAGGTAAAACGCAGTGCCTTTTACCCGTGGATTTTTCAAAAATGGTGCTGAAAAATCTCATACGAATCCGCAACGTTGGCACATAGCCTTAGGGCTAGGGTTGGGTTGGAATTAGGGTTGTGGTTAGGGTTAGGGGTGTGTTGGGGTTACGGGTGTGTTGGGGTTAGGGTTGTGATTAGGGTTACGGCTACAGTTGGGATAAGGGTTAGGGGTGTGTTGGAGTTAGAATTGAGGGGTTACCACTGTTTGGGCACATCAGGGGGTCTCCAAACGCAACATGGCGCCACCATTGATTCCAGCCAATCTTGTATTCAAAAAGTCAAATGGTGCTCCCTCACTTCCGAGCCCCGACGTGCACCCAAACAGTGGTTTACCCCCACATATGGGGTACCAGCATACTCAGGACAAACTGCGCAACAATTACTGGGGTCCAATTTATCCTGTTACCCTTGTGAAAATAAAGAAATGCTTGCTAAAACATCATTTTTGAGGAAAGAAAAATGATTTTTTATTTTCACGGCTCTGCGTTGTAAACGTCTGTGAAGCACTTGGGGGTTCAAAGTGCTCACCACATATCTAGATAAGTTCCTTGGGGGGTCTAGTTTCTAAAATGGGGTCACTTGTGGGGGGTTTCTACTGTTTAGGCACACCAGGGGCTCTGCAAACGCAATGTGACGCCCGCAGACCATTCCATCAAAGTCTGCATTTCAAAAGTCACTACTTCCCTTCTGAGCCCCGACGTGTGCCCAAACAGTGGTTTACCCCCACACATCGGGTATCAGCGTACTCAGGAGAAACTGGACAACAACTTTTGGGGTCCAAGTTCTCCTGTAACCCTTGGGAAAATAAAAAATTCTGGGCTAAATAATTATTTTTGAGGAAAGAAAACGTATTTATTATTTTCACGGCTCTGCATTATAAACTTCTGTGAAGCACTTGGGGGTTCAAAGTGCTCACCACACATCTAGATAAGTTCCTTTCGGGGTCTAGTTTCCAAAATGGGGTCACTTGTGGGGGGTTTCTACTGTTAAGCCACATCAGGGGCTCTGCAAACGCAACGTGACGCCCACAGAGCATTCCATCAAAGTCTGCATTTCAAAACGTCACTACTTCACTTCCGAGCCTCGGCATGTGCCCAAACAGTGGTTTACCCCCACATATGGGGTATCAGCGTACTCAGGAGAAACTGGACAACAACTTTTGGGATCCAATTTCTTCTGTTACCCTTGGGAAAATAAAAAATTCTGGGCTAAATAATTATTTTTGAGGAAAGAAAACGTATTTATTATTTTCACGGCTCTGCATTATAAACTTCTATGAAGCACTTGGGGGTTCAAAGTGCTCACCACACATCTAGATAAGTTCCTTTCGGGGTCTAGTTTCCAAAATGGGGTCACTTGTGGGGGGTTTCTACTGTTAAGCCACATCAGGGGCTCTGCAAACGCAACGTGACGCCCACAGAGCATTCCATCAAAGTCTGCATTTCAAAATGTCACTACTTCACTTCCGAGCCCCGACATGTGCCCAAACAGTGGTTTACCCCCAAATATGGGGTATCAGCGTACTCAGGAGAAACTGGACAACAACTTTTGGGGTCAAATTTCTCCTGTTACCCTTTGTAAAATAAAAAATTGCAGGCTAAAAGATCATTTTTGAGAAAATAATTTTTTTTTTTTATTTTCATGGCTCTGCGTTATAAACTTCTGTGAAGCACTTGGGGGTTCAAAGTCCTCACCACACATCTAGATTAGTTCCTTTGGGGGTCTAGTTTCCAAAATGGGGTCATTTCTGGGGGATCTCCAATGATTAGGCACACAGGGGCTCTCCAAACGTGACATGGTGTCCGCTAATGATTGGAGCTAATTTTCCGTTTAAAAAGCCAAATGGCGTGCCATCCCTTCCGAGCCCTGCCGTGCGCCCAAACAGTGGTTTACCCCCAAATATGGGGTATCAGCGTACTCAGGACAAACTGGACAACAATATTTGGGGTCCAATTTCTCCTATTATCCTTGGCAAAATAGGAAATTCCAGGCTAAAAAATCATTTTTGAGGAAAGAAAAATTATTTTTTATTTTCATGGCTCTGCGTTATAAACTTCTGCGAAGCACCTGGGGGTTTAAAGTGCTCAATATGCATCTAGATAAGTTCCTTGGGGGTCTAGTTTCCAAAATGGGGTCACTTGTGGGGGAGCTCCAATGCATAGGCACACAGGGGCTCTCCAAACGCGACATGGTGTCCGCTAACAATTGGAGCTAATTTTCCATTCAAAAAGTCAAATGGCGCGCCTTCCCTTCCGAGCCCTGCCGTGTGCCCAAACAGTGGTTTACCCCCACATATGAGGTATCGGCGTACTCGGGAGAAATTGCCCAACAAATTTTATGATCCATTTTATCCTACTGCCCATGTGAAAATGAAAAAATTGAGGCGAAAAGAATTTTTTTGTGAAAAAAAAGTACTTTTTCATTTTTACGGATCAATTTGTGAAGCACCTGGGGGTTTAAAGTGCTCACTAGGCATCTAAATAAGTTCCTTGGGGGGTCTAGTTTCCAAAATGGGGTCACTTGTGGGGGAGCTCCAATTTTTAGGCACACGGGGGCTCTCCAAACGTGACATGGTGTCCGCTAAAGAGTGCAGCCAATATTTGATTCAAAAAGTCAAATGGCGCTCCTTCCCTTCCAAGCCCTGCCGTGCGCCCAAACAGTGGTTTACCCCCACATATGAGGTATAAGCGTACTCAGGACAAATTGCACAACAACTTTCGTGGTTCAGTTTCTCCTTTTACCATTGGGAAAATAAAAAAATTGTTGCTAAAAGATAATTTTTGTGACTAAAAAGTTAAATGTTCATTTTTTCCTTCCATGTTGCTTCTGCTGCTGTGAAGCACCTGAAGGGTTAATAAACTTCTTGAATGTGGTTTTGAGTACCTTGAGGGGTGCAGTTTTTAGAATGGTGTCACTTTTGGGTATTTTCAGCCATATAGACCCCTCAAACTGACTTCAAATGTGAGGTGGTCCCTAAAAAAAATGGTTTTGTAAATTTCGTTGTAAAAATGACAAATCGCTGGTCAAATTTTAACCCTTATAACTTCCTAACAAAAAAAAATGTTGTTTCCAAAATTGTGCTGATGTAAAGTAAACATGTGGGAAATGTTATTTATTAACTATTTTGTGTCACATATCTCTCTGGTTTAACAGAATAAAAATTAAAAATGTGAAAATTGCGAAATTTTCAAAATTTTCGCCAAATTTCTGTTTTTATCACAAATAAACGCAGAATTTATTGACCTAAATTTACCACTAATATGAAGCCCAATATGTCACGAAAAAACAATCTCAGAACCGCTAGGATCCGTTGAAGCGTTCCTGAGTTATTACCTCATAAAGGGACACTGGTCAGAATTGCAAAAAACGGCAAGGTCTTTAAGGTCAAAATAGGCTGGGTCATGAAGGGGTTAAGCCCCTGTGAAGTCAATATCCAGTGTAAGCAATGGGTTCAGGAGGAGCCGGTCTCCAGGGAATACAGGCTTGAGTCAGCGGTGGCGCAGTGGAGGATGCAGGCACTCTTGCGTCTTTGCAGTGAATCTGCAGTGGTCTATGACATATTTCATTGCGATGACATGCCTTTCCTGGTTTTCCCATGATGCTTATTTGAAATGGCGACTATATGATAAAGGCCATTAATTGGCCGAAACGTCTTTAACCCCTTTCTGACATTGGACGTACTATCCCGTCGAGGTGGGGTGGGCCCCTATGACCACTGAGGGGATAGTACGTCCAGCGCGATCGGCGGCGCTCACGGGGGGAGCGCGGCCGATCGCGGCCGGGTGTCAGCTGCCTATTGCAGCTGACATCCGGCACTATGTGCCAGGAGCGGTCACGGACCGCCCCTGGCACATTAACCCCCTGCACACCGCGATCAAACATGATCGCGATGTGCCGGCGGTGCAGGGAAGCATCACGCAGGGAGGGGGGTCCTGATCAATTGTACGCAAGCTGGATTAAAGGGGTCTGCATTTGAAATATCATCAATTAAGGACCTATTAAATTTCAAAAGAAATCCACTAATATAAAGCAAAATAACTGACTTAGATGGACTATGCCGATAAAACATACCTTATTAATTCAATTATGCAATATATAAGTCTATCCAGCTACTCTATATAACACCTAAGGTGCCATATAGCAAACTGGAATATGGTATAAGGTAAAATTTCCAAACTAAACTAGTGGTAGTTACTAATTGTGGCCAGAAATATATTGCCACCAATGTCTCTTACTGCCTATGTAAACCACTATCACATGCAAACAAGTAGCTATGTTATCCCTTTAAATAACGAGTTTAAGAATACATCATTGCAATCACAGCATAAACTCTGCCCATAGGAGTTGATATATTCATAATAACCTTCGATTAATAGAGAGATTGTCGTGGCTACAAAAGTTAGGCTACCTGTTACAGGAATGATGTGATGTATTTATTTTAATCACTGTCTTTGTTATGCCTAAACTTGCATTATAGTTCTGCACCCACTTAAACCAATAGCAATAGTAGTCATTGGCAAGGGGTTCTTCATAGAGCTCAACTAAATGCTACGTTGCATATTTTTCTTTGTTTGTATTTTGCCTTCAATAAAAGCTCTTAGTACATAACTGTATTTGAGCACATTGATCCTTAAAGCGGTAGTCTGAAGTCTAAGTAATTTTCCTCCTAAATCCCTATCTATTCGCTGCCATAATCTGAACTATTTTCCCTATACTTCCCTCACTGCAGTATCTAACTGCTTGTCTTCCTTTTTTCCTTACTTAATTTCTGATAAAACCCCCTATGAGAATTACAGGACATACTCAAACAAAGTGTCACCAGGAGGTAAAGGCTGTGGTCACTGCCGCGGCCCTTGCCCCCTCCCTGTATGTAACGACGCATCATCAGTGGTGCTTGTTTCGGGAGTGAGATTAGTCGCAGCTATATCCCTGCACTCTGGGCACTGTACGATTTATACAATCACATTGCCAACTCAGGTCAGGATTAACAAGATGGAAACAGAGCGGTGTCACAATGCCTAGCGTGCAGAGACCATTGACAAGTGACGTCACAATATTTTACCAATTTCCCGTGTTGTGATACATTATTTTCAATGTTTTATCAAAAGATTTGATGCACATTGCTAACACACTAAAAACATTTGAAATCAAAACAGTAAATGTAAGGCTAGTTTCACACTAGCGTTTTGCAGAGCTGCGGAGGGCTGATGACTTCTTCCGTGAAGCCCCGCCCACAGCCGCACCTCCGCCGCTCAGCTCCGCCTATGTCCGCATGCGGCAGGCGTACCTATCTTTAACATTAGGTACGCAGGTCATGCAGATGTATTGAACGCAGTTGATTGGAATTTCTTTTTTTTCTCTGCATCGTCAAAACGACGCATGCGGAGGCATCCGCATACATCTGCACAACCTGCGTACCTAATCTTAAAGATAGGGTACGCAGGCCGCTTGCGGACATAGGCGGAGCTGAGCGGTGGAGGTGCAGCCATGGGCGGGGCTTCACGGGGGAAGTCCGCAGCCCTCCACAGCTCAGCAAAATGCTAGTGTGAAACTAGCCTTACAAAATGAATATGGTAGAAACAAGATATCTGTTTGAATCCTATTGTCAATTTCCATGAAAGCAAAGAGAGTCATTTTCCAGCCTTACTTACAGACCACTGAGCTTTGCAATCTAAAACTCACCTAAAAAGTGTCATTGCTGGTAATTTCACTACTTTTTTTTAAAGAAAAAAAAATAAAATTGATGGTGTGTGTAAAATTAAGCTATAGGGAGGATTACTTTTTGCCGTAAACCTATAATCACTGTTTCACATCATCAAATTTCAGTACATCAGATTCATTCTCTATTGAACTTTAGCATAGTGAAAGCAGAACGAAGGGACTGAGAGTTTCCAAACGCCTACACTCCAGTACAGAATACCGCCTACTCTCACATATCAGCACTATCATTATAAAACCCTAATCTTCTGTCTTAATATTCCCGAGCATGTTTCACTAGGATGCCCTGAAGCTAAAGATAAATCAATATATCTTCCGCCAATTCTTAATACTTGAAGGCAAACACACGTAGAGTTATAAAAATTCAGACATAAATCAGATTATCTATTTCAGTGTTTGCTACTGTTGCTAAACCATAATGTCTGTGATCTTCGGACACATGATGCTAAACAATAACTTCAAAATGGGCTGAGGTTTGACAATCTTTCTAAGGTCAGTAATAATATCACAACTATAAGCAGTACTAGATATGAGGTGAGTACAAAACATGGAAAACTTCAAATCCATAAGAAATGCATGTTATTGTTGGTAGTAATAATCCGTAAGCACCTTTTTTCAAACTTTGCTTGCAAAAAACCTTTTGTACAAGCAGTAATTTTAAAGAGGAATTGTTTATTCTTCCTAAGCCCATTCAAATTGTAATTTTTTGTTGAATTTTTTCTACCTTTGTGATCTTTTATCCAAGTGATAGCTTGTCATCTGAACATGCCCTCTTAGATGTCCACTAAACCCCCAGATGAAGCTGTATGTGCGAAACATACGTTTTTCCATCATAGCTGTCTGCAAAGTTTGGATACTTTGTGGTAACACATATGATTAATTCTCTAATGATGCCCTTTGCATTTGCATTACACATTGTATTGGAGACACTCATTAGAGGTCAATTACTGTCATACAATTTACACTACTGACATCAAACTATTTACTGTATCTTTATGCAACTTTTTCGTACCACACCATCATCCGATATCCTGAATTCCCGCTTCTCTTTTCTCCTGCAATATTCATGAAAATATCCATTGAGTCTACCATTTATACACTTATTTTATTGTCTTAATATCATGTTCTTTTAAACTAATTGCTATTTGTCGTGCTTGATTTGTTAAACTGGGCAGTTTATTTGATTATTTTATTTATCGGACTATAAGACGCATTTTTTAGCATCGAAAACTCTTGATTAGTGTTTGCAGCTTCTATTCCAGAGTTAGCTTCCTGTGATGGGGGAGCACGCTGAAGCTGCATCCATCCCGGTCACAGAGAAAGCTGTTGTCTCTTCTCTTGTCTGACACTGATCTACGTGATCAGTGCAGAGCAGGAAAGGATGCTACCAGGATTGAATGGAGGCTGCAGGAGCTGAGCAGCTGCAGGACCTTCTGCATCAGTTATTCCAGGACCTTTCAGGTCATGTGATTGGTCACATGACTTGAAATGTGCATGAGCTAATAAAGCAAAGGTCTTGGAAATGCTCTGCTGTTGCCTCCGTACAGGTCCAGATCACAAACTGCAGGCTGTGATAATGTATAGTGTGTATGTGTATGTCTATAAGTGCATGTAGTGTGCATGTAGCAGAGCTGTATATGTTTATATGTACATGAAGTGTGTAGGTAGAAGAGCTGTTTGTGCTTATGCACATGTAGCAGAACTGTGTATGTCTTTATGGGTATGTTTACATGTGCATATGTAGCAGGGCTGTTTGTGTGTGTAACACTGCAGAGAGACCCTAAAAATAGATTTATCAACCTTTCTATTCTACTCTAGTATATTAGAATGAGTGATTATGACCCCTCTACTTTACACCACCAGGAAGTTTTAATTACTAGAGCACTTTTTTCCTTATATTCTGCTGTTTACACTTGGGGCCTTATGTGGGTCTTATTGTTCAAAAAAATTGTCATTTACATAGTAACATAGTAACATAGTTAGTAAGGCCGAAAAAAGACATTTGTCCATCCAGTTCAGCCTATATTCCATCATAATAAATCCCCAGATCTACGTCCTTCTACAGAACCTAATAATTGTATGATACAATATTGTTCTGCTCCAGGAAGACATCCAGGCCTCTCTTGAACCCCTCGACTGAGTTCGCCATCACCACCTCCTCAGGCAAGCAATTCCAGATTCTCACTGCCCTAACAGTAAAGAATCCTCTTCTATGTTGGTGGAAAAACCTTCTCTCCTCCAGACGCAAAGAATGCCCCCTTGTGCCCGTCACCTTCCTTGGTATAAACAGATCCTCAGCGAGATATTTGTATTGTCCCCTTATATACTTATACATGGTTATTAGATCGCCCCTCAGTCGTCTTTTTTCTAGACTAAATAATCCTAATTTCGCTAATCTATCTGGGTATTGTAGTTCTCCCATCCCCTTTATTAATTTTGTTGCCCTCCTTTGTACTCTCTCTAGTTCCATTATATCCTTCCTGAGCACCGGTGCCCAAAACTGGACACAGTACTCCATGTGCGGTGTAACTAGGGATTTGTACAGAGGCAGTATAATGCTCTCATCATGTGTATCCAGACCTCTTTTAATGCACCCCATGATCCTGTTTGCCTTGGCAGCTGCTGCCTGGCACTGGCTGCTCCAGGAAAGTTTATCATTAACTAGGATCCCCAAGTCCTTCTCCCTGTCAGATTTACCCAGTGGTTTCCCATTCAGTGTGTAATGGTGACATTGATTCCTTCTTCCCATGTGTATAACCTTACATTTATCATTGTTAAACCTCATCTGCCACCTTTCAGCCCAAGTTTCCAACTTATCCAGATCCATCTGTAGCAGAATACTATCTTCTCTTGTATTAACTGCTTTACATAGTTTTGTATCATCTGCAAATATCGATATTTTACTGTGTAAACCTTCTACCAGATCATTAATGAATATGTTGAAGAGAACAGGTCCCAATACTGACCCCTGCGGTACCCCACTGGTCACAGCGACCCAGTTAGAGACTATACCATTTATAACCACCCTCTGCTTTCTATCACTAAGCCAGTTACTAACCCATTTACACACAATTTGTTACAATTAGATCCCTAGGGAGCGCCAAGGAGCATCAGAGACTGCCAGTAAAGGACATACAACAGAAAAATATTTTAAGGTACAGTACATGTATTGTAAGTAAGATGATAAAGTCTCGCTGCTACATTAGGATCATGAAATATATTGACCTATAAGGGTAAGTTCACACAGGGCATTATTGCTGTGTTTTCTTTCTGCAGCAAAACCTGATCACCTTGGCATGAAAGAAGCTACTCCAAAAACGCAAGTTTAGGTGCATTTTTGGTGTATTTTTTCAGGCGTTTTTTCTCTCTTTGTGCATGCCAATAAAGTTGAGTGCACACAGAGAAAAAAACAACTTCCTGTAGATAGATAGAATGAATACATAGATTGATAGAATAGATAGTATGAATAGATAAAATTAATAGATAAATTGATAGAACCGATAGAATAGATAGAATGAATGGATAGATTGATAGAATAGATAGAATAGATAGAATAGAATAGATACATTAGCCTGCGGTATCCTCTTCCCCAGCATTTTCCCACGATGAAGAGGTTACCTTCAGTCAAGCTGTGAGGCGGCGCAGGCTCGGTGATGTCCCCGCTAGTTACTGAGCCTGCGCCCGCTCCATCTCATTCATTCCCCAGTTGCTTACTGCTGAGAGCGGTCACATTAGCATCTCCCCTGGTTGTAAGCTTTATCTCCCCCAGATACTGCGTGGGACACTCGTTATATCGGACTACAACGGATCAGGGAGTATACTTTTGCTATTTTATTTTATTTTTGTTACAGAAGATCGATGGCTTTGCTTTGGAATGACACAACAATAAAAAGATTGCAAAACTGTGCGGTGTTTTATTTCATTTAAAGACTTTTTCTGCTTGTGTGTGTGTTTATTAAACTTTTTAACTGCTAGAAGATTAGAAATGGTAGGTTTCTTATTGACGCCTCCCCATTACTAAGCCAGCTTAATGTCACCTTACAATAGCAAGGTGACATTAACACCATATTACCCAGCTTGCTACTGCTACAGGGCAAGTGGGAAAAGCCGGGCAAAGGTGAGTTTACACCTCCAATCATAGCTGAGCACTCCCTGCTGTCTTCTGACAGCGGGAGCCGCAGCTCTCTGACCAGCGGGAAGGATTTCCCCACCGATCAGAAGCGGTGCTTGCCACGCTGTCATGCATATGACAGCGTGTCAAACACTGCAATGTCGGACCCCCTTATTCAAGTGAATGGGGATCATGTCCGCTTTGCTGGATAACAGGCTGCATGGACGCATCATGCAGCCTGCCATCTAGATGTAACACAGCCGAGTGTGATGTCACATCCAGCTCTCCTTGACTTTTCTGCAGCAAATACGCTGCAAGAAAAGTCAACCTTGTGAATTTGCAGCATTTTTTCACCATCCATTCAAGTCAATGGGCGAAAAATACTGAAAAAACGCTGAAAGAAGCTACAAGTAGAGTTGAGCGACCTTGACCTTTTTAGAGTCGAGCCGGGTTTCGCGAAACCCGACTATCTCAAAAGTCGGGTCGAGTGAAATCGGCCGATTATGACGTAAAGTCGGGATCGACCGAAACACGAAACCCAATGCAAGTCAATGGGGCAGCATAGTCGGCAGTGAGTGGGGGCCAGGAAAACACCTAGAGTGCCCATTTTAATGTCAAAACCATCCATTCTTCTTAATGAAGCTTGTCAAGCGTAATTTACCTTATAATAATTGGAAGGCATTTGAAATTGGGGGTCATTTGGCTAAAGTTGTGGTGGGTAGGGCTGGTTCAAGTAATTAGTGGGCCCAGGAAATCTGGACCACGTCACGGCAGTGGAGCAGGGAGAGGTAAGTATTTCAACTTTGCAAGTGCTGTGAACCTGAGCAAGCAGGGGGGGCCCACTCATTGGCATTGGCACTGGCACAGGGCCCCTCAAAGTACAGCGGTGTGTTTGCACGGCGGGGGCGCCTCCCACCGGCAGCAACACTTTTGCGTACCATGAGAGGCCCTGTGCCAGTGACATCGCCAACTAGTATTCCTCCCCCCACCTGATGAAGGAACCTGCACTTTCATCTGCACCTTCCTGTTTGTCCCCGTGTAAGGTGGTATGGTATGCGGGAAGGGGGACCTGACTTTCAGCAGGGTCACAATCTTGCAGTGTAGCGTGCACGGGAAATGTTGCGTTGTGGGTCAATGTACCAGCAGACTCATCTATCACTGGCTGGGCAATGGGCAGGATGAGGAGGAAACACAGATATAGGCCCAAAGAATAAAGTGGGCTAAATGCAGTTCAAAATTGGTAACACAGGACTAATCAGGGGGCATTGCAGTGGAGGACAACTGGAATGAGAGGCTGACACAGAGAGTAGGCCCAAATCAGTAAGTAGTCGAAATGCAGTTCAAAATTGGCAACCGTAGTAAACAGGCGGCACAGCTTTGTTCAGTGGAGGAGAACAGCAAGGAGTGGCAGACACCGATAGTAGGCCCCAACCCAACTAGTAGGCCAAATGCAGTCTAACATTAACAACTACTTAACGAGCGCCTGAAAACGGAATTTCAGGACAGGAAACCAGGAGAACAGCAAGGAGCGGCAGACACCGATAGTAGGCCCCAAACCAACTAGTACGCAAAATGCAGTTGTTCCGTTTAACCACAATTTAATGAGAGCCTGAAGATAGAAGTTCAGGAAAGGCAACCTGGAGAACACCTTGGAGTGGAACACACCATCTCTCTACACCCCATACCCAATTTGTAGGCCTAATGCAGCGTAGTTTCAAACAACTACTAAACGAGAGCATGATGATCGAAGCATTGGCGAGGAAACCTGGGGAACACCTTGGAGTGGAACACACCATCTCTCTACAGTGGAACACACCATCTCTCTACACCCCATACCCAATTTGTAGGCCTAATGCAGCGTAGTTTCCAACAACTACTAAATGAGAGCCGGAAGATCGAAGCAATGGAGAGGAAACCTGGGGAACACCTTGGAGTGTAACACACCATCTCTCTACACCCCATACCCAATTTGTAGGCCTAATGCAGCGTAGTTTCCAACAACTACTAAACAAGAGCCGGAAGATCGAAGCAATGGAGAGGAAACCTGGGGAACACCTTGGAGTGTAACACACCATCTCTCTACACCCCATACCCAATTTGTAGGCCTAATGCAGCGTAGTTTCCAACAACTACTAAACGAGAGCCGGAAGATCGAAGCAATGGAGAGGAAACCTGGGGAACACCTTGGAGTGGAACACACCATCTCTCTACAGTGGAACACACCATCTCTCTACACCCCATACCCAATTTGTAGGACTAATGCAGCGTAGTTTCCAACAACTACTAAACGAGAGCCGGAAGATCGAAGCTCAGGAAAGGCAACCTGGGGAACACCTTGGAGTGGAACACACCATCTCTCTACACCCTATACCCAATTTGTAGGCCCAATGCAGCGTAGTTTCCAACAACTTCTAAACGAGAGCCGGAAGATCGAAGCTCAGGAAAGGCAACCTGGGGAACACCTTGGAGTGTAACAAACCCTCTCTCTACACCACGGAAGGGCTGATTCTTAGGAAGGAAGGCTGTCGGAAAGAAGCAGGGCGCGTCCGAGGGTGATTATATTCTTATTAGGTATATACTCACCCTCGGACGCGCCCTGCTTCTTTATTTGTAATGAATGTCTATTTGCAATGTGGTTTTGACTTACTCTATTTTTTTGGTAAATAATGATTTTATTATTTTCATTGTTTTGCATCTTCTTGGCAATAATATAAAGAAGACGCGACAGGACAACACTCGGTGGATGCCATATCTGTGTTTAAAATTGAAAAAACCTTTCAGTTAACTACTTGCAGGAGAAAGTTATTGTAGCTGGTGGCCATTTTTAGTACTGTACCAGATTTTTGTTGTATGTGTTTGTTTTTAATGTTAAAATGTCTGCATTTGATATCTCTCCAGTATTTTCTTTTTTATAAGCAAAATACTTATTTTTATATTTTCTGATGTTGGTTCCAGGGGTGCACGGGCAGCAGTGGTGTGGTCAGTGGAGGCCTAGTGGAAGGAGTGACCGCAGACAGGCATCGAAGGCCTAAAATAATAACACATGGCTGTAGGCAATTTTAAATTGGTTCCAGGGGTACACGGGCAGCAGTGGTGTGGTCAGTGGAGGCCTAGTGGAAGGAGTGACCGCAGACAGGCATCGAAGGCCTAAAATAATAACACATGGCTGTAGGCAATTTTAAATTGGTTCCAGGGGTACACGGGCAGCAGTGGTGTGGTCAGTGGAGGCCTAGTGGAAGGAGTCACCGCAGACAGGCATCGAAGGCCTAAAATAATAACACATGGCTGTAGGCAATTTTAAATTGGTTACAGGGGTACACGGGCAGCAGTGGTGTGGTCAGTGGAGGCCTAGTGGAAGGAGTGACCGCAGACAGGCATCGAAGGCCTAAAATAATAACACATGGCTGTAGGCAATTTTAAATTGGTTCCAGGGGTACACGGGCAGCAGTGGTGTGGTCAGTGGAGGCCTAGTGGAAGGAGTCACCGCAGACAGGCATCGAAGGCCTAAAATAATAACACATGGCTGTAGGCAATTTTAAATTGGTTACAGGGGTACACGGGCAGCAGTGGTGTGGTCAGTGGAGGCCTAGTGGAAGGAGTGACCGCAGACAGGCATCGAAGGCCTAAAATAATAACACATGGCTGTAGGCAATTTTAAATTGGTTACAGGGGTACACGGGCAGCAGTGGTGTGGTCAGTGGAGGCCTAGTGGAAGGAGTGACCGCAGACAGGCATCGAAGGCCTAAAATAATAACACATGGCTGTAGGCAATTTTAAATTGGTTCCATGGGTACACGGGCAGCAGTGGTGTGGTCAGTGGAGGCCTAGTGGAAGGAGTGACCGCAGACAGGCATCGAAGGCCTAAAATAATAACACATGGCTGTAGGCAATTTTAAATTGGTTCCAGGGGTACACGGGCAGCAGTGGTGTGGTCAGTGGAGGCCTAGTGGAAGGAGTGACCGCAGACAGGCATCGAAGGCCTAAAATAATAACACATGGCTGTAGGCAATTTTAAATTGGTTCCAGGGGTACACGGGCAGCAGTGGTGTGGTCAGTGGAGGCCTAGTGGAAGGAGTGACTGCAGACAGGCATCGAAGGCCTAAAATAATAACACATGGCTGTAGGCAATTTTAAATTGGTTACAGGGGTACACGGGCAGCAGTGCTGTGGTCAGTGGAGGCCTAGTGGAAGGAGTGACCGCAGACAGGCATCGAAGGCCTAAAATAATAACACATGGCTGTAGGCAATTTTAAATTGGTTCCAGGGGTACACGGGCAGCAGTGGTGTGGTCAGTGGAGGCCTAGTGGAAGGAGTGACCGCAGACAGGCATCGAAGGCCTAAAATAATAACACATGGCTGTAGGCAATTTTAAATTGGTTCCAGGGGTACACGGGCAGCAGTGGTGTGGTCAGTGGAGGCCTAGTGGAAGGAGTCACCGCAGACAGGCATCGAAGGCCTAAAATAATAACACATGGCTGTAGGCAATTTTAAATTGGTTACAGGGGTACACGGGCAGCAGTGGTGTGGTCAGTGGAGGCCTAGTGGAAGGAGTCACCGCAGACAGGCATCGAAGGCCTAAAATAATAACACATGGCTGTAGGCAATTTTAAATTGGTTACAGGGGTACACGGGCAGCAGTGGTGTGGTCAGTGGAGGCCTAGTGGAAGGAGTGACCACAGACAGGCATCGAAGGCCTAACATAACAAAAATGTCAATACAATGGTATTGTCAGTGGCAGGCATTGAAGG
Organism: Ranitomeya imitator; assembly: GCF_032444005.1. Lineage (NCBI taxonomy): Eukaryota > Metazoa > Chordata > Amphibia > Anura > Dendrobatidae > Ranitomeya > Ranitomeya imitator. The sequence goes on along the minus strand of NC_091284.1, from coordinate 71,172,458 downwards.
ATGTCAGCGCATAGACTAAACATTGATGGAGCTGTGAGATAATTTTGCAAGTGGTAGAGCACTGTTTGAGCTGGGGTGGGGGGAAACTGTCTTGTGGCCGGCGGTACAGGCCCAGGGCCCCTCATATTACAACGGTGTGTCTGACGTTGGGTGCGCACCACCACCGCCAGAGACACTTTATTGTACTAGGAGGGACCCAGTGGCAGTGCCGTCGACCAAAAGCGGGCTCACCCACCTCTTCAGACAAACTGCACTCTCACGGGTGCTGTCGCCAAGTGTCGATACCACGGCCCCGTGTGGGGAGTTTGGCCATTTAGTGAGGTGTAAACATGTCGTATGCTGGACAATCAGGTGCAGAAAATTACGAGATTGGAAAAGGCATTCAGAATAGTCCACAGGCAAGACCTTTTCATAGGAAAGCTAGGTGTCAGCCGGGCAAGGTGGGGCAAAAGATTTCGAAATCCAGTTGTGGTTCATTTTAATGAAGGTTAGATCATCTACATTTTGGGTAGCCAGACGAGTCCTTTTTTCTGTTAGTATTGAACCTGCAGCACTGAATACTCTTTCTGATAGGACACTAGCTGCCGGGCAAGCAAGCTCCTGCAATGCATATTCTGCCAATTCTGGCCAGGTGTCTAATTTTGATGCCCAGTAATCAAATGGGAATGACGGTTGAGGGAGAACATCGATAAGGGATGAAAAATAGTTTGTAACCATACTGGACAAATGTTGTCTCCTGTCACTTTGAATTGATGCTGCAGTACCTGTCCTGTCTGCGGTCATAGCAAAATCACTCCACAACCTGGTCAGAAAACCCCTCTGGCCAACGCCACTTCTGATTTCTGCCCCTCTAACTCCTCTGGTCTGCTGGCCCCTGCAGCTCGTGTGAGAACGATCACGGGCGCTGTGTGCAGGGAATGCCAGAAGCAAACGGTCAACAAGAGTTGATTGTTTGGTTGCTAATATTAGTTCCAAGTTCTCATGTGGCATTATATTTTGCAATTTGCCTTTATAGCGAGGATCAAGGAGGCAGGCCAACCAGTAATCGTCATCATTCATCATTTTAGTTATGCGTGTGTCCCTTTTGAGGATACGTAAGGCATAATCCGCCATGTGGGCCAAAGTTCCAGTTCTCAAATCTGCGGTTGTGCTTGGTTGAGGGGCAGTTTCAGGCAAATCCACGTCACTTGTGTCCCTCAAAAACCAGAACCCGGCCTTGCCGCGCCACCAATTTCCAGTGGCCCCGGAAAAGCTTCCTCATTAAAAATATAATCATCCCCATCATCCTCCTCGTCCTCCTCCTCCTCTTCGCCCGCTACCTCGTCCTGTACACTGCCCTGGCCAGACAATGGCTGACTGTCATCAAGGCTTTCCTCTTCCTCAGCTGCAGACGCCTGATCCTTTATGTGCGTCAAACTTTGCATCAGCAGACGCATTAGGGGGATGCTCATGCTTCTTATGGCGTTGTCTGCACTAACCAGCCGTGTGCATTCCTCAAAACACTGAAGGACTTGACACGTCTTGAATCTTCGACCACTGCACACCTGACAACTCCATGTCTGCCATCCTACTGCCTGCCCGTGTATGTGTATCCTCCAACAAAAACATAACAGCCCGCCTCTGTTCACACAGTCTCTGAAGCATGTGCAGTGTTGAGTTCCACCTTGTTGCAACGTCTATGATTAGGCGATGCTGGGGAAGGTTCAAAGAACGCTGATAGGTCTGCATACGGCTGGAGTGTACGGGCGAACGGCGGATATGTGAGCAAAGTCCACGCACTTTGAGGAGCAGGTCGGATAACCCCGGATAACTTTTCAGGAAGCACTGCACCACCAGGTTTAAGGTGTGAGCCAGGCAAGGAATGTGTTTCAGTTGGGAAAGGGAGATGGCAGCCATGAAATTCCTTCCGTTATCACTCACTACCTTGCCTGCCTCAAGATCTACAGTGCCCAGCCACGACTGCGTTTCTTTCTGCAAGAACTCGGACAGAACTTCCGCGGTGTGTCTGTTGTCGCCCAAACACTTCATAGCCAATACAGCCTGCTGACGTTTGCCAGTAGCTGCCCCATAATGGGAGACCTGGTGTGCAACAGTGGCAGCTGCGGATGGAGTGGTTGTGCGACTGCGGTCTGTGGACGAGCTCTCGCTTCTGCAGGAGGACGAAGAGGAGGAGGAGGGGGTGCGAACGGCTACAGCCAATTGTTTCCTAGACCGTGGGCTAGGCAGAACTGTCCCAAACTTGCTGTCCCCTGTGGACCCTGCATCCACCACATTTACCCAGTGTGCCGTGATGGACACGTAACGTCCCTGGCCATGCCTACTGGTCCATGCATCTGTTGTCAAGTGCACCTTTGTGCTCACAGATTGCCTGAGTGCATGGACGATGCGCTCTTTAACATGCTGGTGGAGGGCTGGGATGGCTTTTCTGGAAAAAAAGTGTCGACTGGGTAGCTCGTAGCGTGGTACAGCGTAGTCCATCAGGGCTTTGAAAGCTTCGCTTTCAACTAACCGGTAGGGCATCATCTCTAACGAGATTAGTCTAGCTATGTGTGCGTTCAAACCCTGTGTACGCGGATGCGAGGCTAAGTACTTCCTTTTTCTAACCATAGTCTCATGTAGGGTGAGCTGGACTGGAGAGCTGGAGATCGTGGAACTAGCGGGGGTGCCGGTGGACATGGCAGACTGAGAGACGGTGGGAGATGGTATTGTTGCCACCGGTGCCCTAGATGCAGTGTTTCCTACTACGAAACTGGTGATTCCCTGACCCTGACTGCTTTGGCCTGGCAAAGAAACCTGCACAGATACTGCAGGTGGTGCGGAAAATGGTGGCCCTACACTGCCGGAAGGGATGTTGCGTTGCTGACTAGCTTCATTGGCCGAGGGTGCTACAACCTTAAGGGACGTTTGGTAGTTAGTCCAGGCTTGCAAATGCATGGTGGTTAAATGTCTATGCATGCAACTTGTATTGAGACTTTTCAGATTCTGTCCTCTGCTTAAGGTAGTTGAACATTTTTGACAGATGACTTTGCGCTGATCAATTGGATGTTGTTGCATCGGATACCTTTTCAGGCATTGCAGACTGAGCTTTAACTGGATGGCCACGCTGTCCTCCAACAGGTTTTGGCTTTGCCACGTGTTTTGGGCAAGATACGGGCCCGGCAGATGGAACCTGTTGCGATGTTGATGCCTGCTGCGGCCCCTCCTCCTCCGCTTCAGAACTGCTGCCGCCTGCACCCTGTTCCCCCAATGGCTGCCAATCGGGGTCAAGAACTGGGTCATCTATTACCTCTTCTTGTAGCTCGTGTGCAACTTCGTCTGTGTCACTGTGTCGGTCGGTGGTATAGCGTTCGTGATGGGGCAACATAGTCTCATCAGGGTCTGATTCTTGATCAGCACCCTGCGAGGGCAATGTTGTGGTCTGAGTCAAAGGACCAGCATAGTAGTCTGGCTGTGGCTGTGCATCAGTGCACTCCATGTCAGATTCAACTTGTAATGGGCATGGACTGTTAACTGCTTCACTTTCTAAGCCAGGGACGGTATGTGTAAAGAGCTCCATGGAGTAACCCGTTGTGTCGCCTGCTGCATTCTTCTCTGTTGTTGTTTTTGCTGAAGAGGACAAGGAAGCGACTTGTCCCTGACCGTGAACATCCACTAACGACGCGCTGCTTTGACATTTACCAGTTTCACGAGAGGAGGCAAAAGAGCTAGAGGCTGAGTCAGCAAGATAAGCCAAAACTTGCTCTTGCTGCTCCGGCTTTAAAAGCGGTTTTCCTACTCCCAGAAAAGGGAGCGTTCGAGGCCTTGTGTAGCCAGACGACGAACCTGGCTCCACAGCTCCAGACTTAGGTGCAATATTTTTTTCCCACGACCAGCTGATGCTCCACCACTACCACTACCCTCATTACCAGCTGACAATGAACGCCCCCGGCCACGACCTCTTCCACCATACTTCCTCATTGTTTTAAAAACGTAAACAAACTAACGGTATTTGTTGCTGTCACACAAATTACACGGTGAGCTATAACTTCAGTATGATTTAGCTACCCCTTTACAGGTGAGTGAGACCACAACGAAAATCAGGCACAATGTTACACACTCTGTTGTTGGTGGCAACAAATGAGAGAGATGCCACACACGCAGGACTGTCACTGAAGCACAAATGTAAATATTAATCTCCCACTGATTTTTTTTTTTTTTTTTTTTTTTAAGGGAGACTTTAGGAAAAAAAAATAGAATAAAATGATTTTTTCAGGAAGAATTTAGAAACCAAAGAAAATAAAATGATTTTTTCAGGGAGAATTTAGAAAACAAATAAAACAAAAAAAGGCTTTCTATGGCCCACTGAGTGAGAGATGACGCACACAGGAGTCAGGAGTGGCACACAAGCCCAGAGGCCAATATTTATCTCCCACTGATTGATGTAGTGATTTTTTCAGGTAGATTTTGGAACCCAAATCAAGCTAAAAAAATAATAGGCTTTCTATGGCCCACAATTGGAGAGAGAGAGAGAGATGGCACACCCAGGAGTCAAGACTGGCACACAAGCAGAAAGGGCAATATTAATCTCCCACTGATTTGTTTTTTTTTTTTTCAGGGAGACTTTAGGAAAAAAAAAATAGAATAAAATGATTTTTTCAGGAAGAATTTAGAAACCAAAGAAAATAAAATGATTTTTTCAGGGAGAATTTAGAAAACAAATAAAACAAAAAAAGGCTTTCTATGGCCCACTGAGTGAGAGATGACGCACACAGGAGTCAGGAGTGGCACACAAGCCCAGAGGCCAATATTTATCTCCCACTTTTTTTTTTTTGTTCCAGGGAAAATTTATAAACCCAATAAAAAAAATAATAAATAGGCTTTCTATGGCCCACTATCTGAGAGACAGAGAGAGATGGCACGCTTAGGACTGGCACACAAGCCCAAAGGCCAATATTAATCTCCCACTTTTTTTTTAAGGGAGAATTTATAAAACAAAAAAAAAATAAATAAATAGGCTTTCTATCGCCCACTATTTGTGAGAGAGATGGCACGCTCAGGACTGGCACACAAGCCCAGAGGCCAATATTAATCTCCCACTTTTTTTTTTTTCCAGGGAAAATTTATAAACCCAATAAAAAAAAAAAAATAAATAGGCTTTCTATGGCCCACTATCTGAGAGAGAGAGATGGCACGCTTAGGACTGGCACACAAGCCCAAAGGCCAATATTAATCTCCCACTGATTGAGTTATTGATTTTTTCAGGTAGAATTTAGAACCCAAATAAAGCAAAAAAAAAAAAATGGGCTTTCTATGGCCCACTGAGTGAGTGATGATGCACACAGGAGTCAGGAGTGGCACACAAGCCCTGAGGCCAATATTTTTCTCCCACTGATTGATGTAGTGATTTTTTCAGGTAGATTTTAGAACCAAAATCAAGCAAAAAAATAAATAGGCTTTCTATGGCCCACTGAGTGAGTGATGATGCACACAGGAGTCAAGAGTGGCACACAAGCCCTGAGGCCAATATTTTTCTCCCACTGATTGATGTAGTGATTTTTTCAGGTAGATTTTATAACCCAAATCAAGCAAAAAAATAAATAGGCTTTCTATGGCCCACTGAGTGAGAGATGACACAGACAGGGATGGCACTCTAGCAGAAATGTCAATCTTAATCTCCCACAAAAAAAAAAAAACAGGGAGTGTCCTTCAATTACTATCTCCCTGCAGTAATCTCAGCCAGGTATGGCAGGCAGCAATAAGGAGTGGACTGATGCACAAATTAAATAAAAAGTGTGTACAAACCAAAAAGATAGCTGTGCAGAAAGGAAGGAACAAGAGGATTTGTGCTTTGAAAAAAGCAGTTGGTTTGCACAGCGGCGTACAAACAGCAATGCAGCTATCAGGGAGCCTTCTAGGGCAGCCCAATGAACTACAGCGCTGAGGGGAAAAAAAAAATGCAGCTTCCACTGTCCCTGCACACCGAAGGTGGTGTTGGGCAGTGGAAATCGCTACAGCACAAGCGGTTTGGTGGTTAATGGACCCTGCCTAACGCTATCCCTGCTTCTGACGAAGCGGCAGCAACCTCTCCCTAAGCTCAGATCAGCAGCAGTAACATGGCGGTCGGCGGGAACTCCCCTTTATAGCCCCTGTGACGCCGCAGACAGCAAGCCAATCACTGCAATGCCCTTCTCTAAGATGGTGGGGACCAGGACCTATGTCATCACGCTGCCCACACTCTGCGTTTACCTTCATTGGCTGAGAAATGGCGCTTTTCACGTCATTGAAACGCGACTTTGGCGCGAAAGTCGCGTACCGCATGGCCGACCCCGCACAGGGGTCGGATCGGGTTTCATGAAACCCGACTTTGCCAAAAGTTGGCGACTTTTGAAAATGAACGACCCGTTTCGCTCAACCCTAGCTACAAGCCCTATGACAAAAAAACGCTGCAAAGCACACAATACTGATCACACAAAAACCCAATGTGTGTGCATGAGATTTCTGAAATTTCATAGGCTTTCCTGGTACTGTAAAAAGCAGCTGAAAATTAGCATAAAAAAGCAGCAAAAATGCCCTTTGTGAACTTACCCTAAAGCATCAGTTTTTTTGCTTGTAACTGTAAGGATTCCAGACTTTCCTTTGTGCCTGTTTGCCCCGCTCCAAGATGGAGTCTCGTATCTTGCCCTGTCATGGAACTTCCTGTCTGTCCTGATTATTTAAGTCCAGGTCGTGTGCTCCTCCTTGCCTGAGTATTTTGTTGCTGTGGTTCCTGAGCTTCTGCTGGTCTGCTGTGGACTCCCTGCTGCTGCTGTTCGTTACTCGGTGCTCTGCCTTTCCACGTTCTTCTGCCTACAGTCCTCGGTGTGTCTCCTTGATGCTGTCTGTGCTTACTACTGTCGGGACTTCGAGTTGGAGCGATTCACTCCTGGAACCGATGTGGCCAGTAAGGAATCCAGACATCACCATCTCCTCTAGGTCTGTGCTTGTGTGGGCTGCAGTGCTGGACTTGTGCGGGATTTTCAGCCCAAAAGGTACAAATAGTGACCTTCTCTTGTTAATTCCACTCCTGTATAATGCTGGTCTTCTATGTTTAAGTGCCATGTGCATTTCCACCCTTGTGATTGTTGGACTTCTACACATCAGTGCTATGTGCGTGCTCATTCTTAATATCGCTGGACTGCGTCATTAAATGTGGTGTACTTACTCACATACTTTCTGCTGGACTCCTACGTTCAGAGCCTGGTACATACATGCGTTATATTACGGTTGGACTGGTCATTAGATGTCGCGCCCCGCTCTTCAGTTACTCTGAACATTTCTATATTGTGCTGTGTTTTCATTACAATTGCAGGAAGTGCTCTGCCAGTTTTGTTTTACTTGCATCATTCCATATTGTGCTGTGTTTCTGTTACTATTGCAGGAAGTGCTCTGTTTAGTTTTGTCACACTTATTAAATATACTTATTTGCATCAATTTTGGTCTCAGTCTTGTACTGTCCCACGCAGTCAGATTCTGTAATACCCATATAGTTGTTATAGTAACATTACAAAAATCCTGGCTAATTTTCTATTCTAAAATGTAAAAAAAAACATATACTTACCCCCTGAATGCACTTAGGCACTCAAATCATCAAGATCTGCTTATGGCAGCATCCATTGAAATTACCATCCAATGAAGTCCCAAATAAGGGAGATATGTCCAGAGATGTTGCAGGCAGTGGTAGCACTTTTAGGACATACAGGCTGCTTACAGTAGATGAAGCAGCATGCATCCTTGTTTTATCATGTTGAAAAACAACTCCTGAAACACGACATGAAGTCTGCTTCATGACATGGATCATGTGGTCTCCAACCAATTTTTGTCTGTAACTGCATGGAAAAGAGATGTCAGATTAAAGGGAATCGGTCACCTCATTTTTCGCATATAAGCTGCGGCCACCGTGATTAGGGGCTCATCTACACAATTCTATAATGCTGTAGATAAGCCCCCGATGTAACCTGAAAGATAACAAAAACAAATTAGATTATACTCACCCGGGGGTGGTCCCGGTGCAGTCCTGGTCCGTTGGACGTCGCAGGTCCAGGTCCACCCCCTCCCATCTTCATGCGATGACCTCCTCTTCCTTGCTTCTGTCATGGCTCCTGTGTAGGCGTAATACTCTGCTTTGTTGAGGGCAGATTGAAATACTGCAGGGCGCAGGCGCCGGGATAGCTCAGAGAGAGAGCTTGTGCCTGCACACTGCAGTACTTTACACTGCCCTCAACAGGGCAAATCAGTACGCCTGTGCAGAAGCAAGGAAGAGGATGTCATCGCATGAAGATGGGAGGCGCCGAACCTGCGACGCCCATCAAACCTGGACCACACCAGATCGCCCCCAGGTGAGTATAATCTAACTTGCTTTTCTTATCTCTCAGGTTACATCGGGGGCTTATCTACAGCATTACAGAATGCTGTAGATAAGCCCCTAATGGTGGTGGCCACAGCGTATATGCGAAAAATGGAGTGACAGATTCCCTGTAGTTGCTGAAAATGATTGACCTCTATTACAGACTCCTTTGCCATCTTGTTTTGCACTAAGAGAGGCCTTAAAAGTGTAGCACTTTGCAGCAGAACACCTATAGCTCTCTCATAGTCCAATGCTACGCAGCCATCTTATGATGGTTTGTTCAAACACTGACTCATTCCCATTGGCATATGACATTTAATTTCACTAGCAAAACAGGATGCATCATTACAAACCATTCTTAGAAACTGATGAGACCAAGTGGGCAATGCCATGAAGAGACCTTGAAGAGGGGAAGTCACACCGTCATACTCCTATGACTATGGTGTGGCACAATGTACAGTAACTGATCCCCTTTCCAGATACCTTAACAACTTGCATTCTATTGATTTGGCCTTGTAACTATTGATGAAACCATTTATCCAAGTGTTCCAGGCACCATTTTTCAGTATGACATGCAAGGCTGCATGATTTCTGTACTACTGTGAGCGTTCCGCATGGTTCCCATGGCCAGTAGACTAAACAAGCAGAAAGCCATGAGTCTGTGGATTGTTGTGTTCCTGAAACAAAAGACTGAGATAAACACTTTCAGACGAATTTCTGTCTACATTTACCTAATTTGCATTTTAATCAGCTTCATTTTTAAAATATTTCTGCTTTTATTTTTATCAGTCACTGTAGGAGAAAGAACAGATGGAAAAAGTTAACACATGATTTATGGATTAGATTGCCCAGGGGTTTTCTTACTGGATGTTTTCATAGAGGTGCATTCATCAGCATGGTAGCCGTATACACAAATGTTTAGCTGCTTTCTTAAATATATTCAAAAATAAGTATTCTATTATAGTTTCAAATATTATATTTTAACTTATTATACATTAAAATATGATATTATTGGTTAAAATATTTTTTTAATTAGCATTATTCTTTCCTATGACATCATGTTAAATAACGACTCCATCAAGCAAAACGTTGTCATTATCCAACTTGGACTCCTTTGCCATACATTGTTTGGTTTGCACAGTCAGCAGTTAGCTAAGTCAGCAGTCATTTTTTTCCCATTCTTTCAGATCAGATAAAAATCTATTTTCAGTTCCTCCATAACCGATGGCAATACAAAAAGCATCTAAAATATACAGATATAACAGGCACCAGCTGTAATGTTCACCAATGTGCATGGCCAGATGGAGCCACACATGTGGTGGCCACATTCAATAAAGCAACGGGTTTGTTTTTCTGTCAGCACGCTGTTTCAATGATTTGCTTTAAAGCAGATGGTTTTAAGATATCAGAGAGTGCCTGCTGACAATCTGGTATCTGACATACTTGTAGCAAGTAATTTTGTTTTTTTTTTACCCAAAAAACTGAGATCTAGTAAATATACAGTACATACAAATGGATACATTTTTTTATATGAATTTAACACAAAAAATTAAAGATCCATTTAAAATATATATTTTTCTACCTTAGCAAGAGTACATCTCTAAACAAAATTTCAAAAAATATAGATTACTGTAAAATACATCATTTTTTTGTAATTTAGAAATAGTATGTTTCTCAAGAACAAAAAAGTTGAATAAAATAGTTGCAAAAAAAAATAATTTAAAAATGTGTTTTGTTGCTCCTGGGTCAGATTATGGTAAATCAATATTGTCATAAAGATCAAGTTTATGGAGGATTATTGAGATGGATCACAATTCATTTAATAGTTTGTTTTTACAGCCAGGTCATAAATGTGGTGAAAACAAATGTGTATTTTGATGAATGTCATAAATTTGATTTGAGACATAGAACATGTAGAAATATGGAGTCTCTAATGTGTGCTTTTTTCTTTTGGGAGCAGACTTTATAGGGTATAGTCCACTTCGCTTAGTCGAAAAGAAAATATACGTTTGCCCATAGTCCTCTGTTACTTTAATATTTTCTATTATGCTATTTAGTTATTTATATGTACTATTACTTATTTACTTACTACAGGGTATTTGATCAATTTTTTTTCTATCTTAGGTTTTGTCTGTTAAATGTTTACAATGTGAATATGCTCTTCTACGTTTCATGTATACCTATTTGTGATCCGGCTCACTTTTTTGTTTTGTCGTAGTTTCTTGTACTTTGTATAAACAGAGGTGTGGTCCCTTTTTTTAAGCTCGGTATTTTATCATTGTTTAGCATCCAATGGCCAGGTGTTTGAAAAGTTGGGCCCTTGTCCTGCTCTGCCCCATCTACTTTGAGGTTGTCTGCTGACACAAGATGGGGCTTTAATACTAGAGGATAAGATAGCTCTGATAGGGGATCACCTTGTCCCGATCGGATGGCTTTTACTGTTTTTGATCAAAAACAGTACTTACTAAGTACCCTATACTGTTTAAACATACTATTACTATTTACTTACACCAGGGTATATGTTCATTTTGTTTGTATCTTTTGTTTTGTCTGTTAAATGTCCACAGTGTAAACAAGCTCTTATACGTTGCATGCATGCCAACTTTTGCTCTGGTCAATTTATTTGGTTTTATTTTAATAGCATCTTAGCATATAGAAACTGTGCCATAAAAATAGATTTTAAAAAATCCATTGCATAATCTTAGTTACTTTATTTTGGTTGATGTTTCACCATGGTCACTTTTTCTTATGCATCAGTAACATTTCCATTTTTAACTGGCTAAAATGAACTATGCATAATTATTATTTTCCAGCCAAGTCTATGGTAACCAGTGAGATACAGGTGCAGCCTTTCGTTCTGGAGTCGAAGTCCAGAGATTATCTTACTGAGCATGCCCGTGATGTGGCATCATCTTATTGGTGGTCGGACGTTAGATGCTCTGGTGATGTGGCAGCTCCGGATTGGCCAGCGGGCAATGTCGTAGCTGGTTGGGTCTGAGTGTTTGGGGTGGTCTTTGGGTTTAAAAGGCTCTCAGAGGCGCACGCGGCTGCTCTAGTATCATTTAGGTTTGGTGGTTGTGAGTGGATACTCGTATCACTCTGTCTGCATGTGTGTGTATATTTTTATCTTCTCAGTCTGTGCCTCTTATGGTTTATTCCACTTGGCTTAGCATCTATCTCATTCATGTGTGCAGTTAGCATAATTCAGTTACAGAGCAAACTCAACCTATGTGCTGTACTTCTCTGGGAAGTCAAAAGGGTTCTGTACCTAGCGTCATTTGAGTTATTCCTCTTGACTTAGCATCTGTTTCGTTCTAATGTGCCTTTAGCACTGTTCAGTTACAGAGCAAGCTCAACCCTTTTGCACTACCTCTCTGTGACGTTAACAGAGCTGGGTATTCTGCGTTCTGTTCATAATGTGTGGAATTTATGCAGTCTGATTAAGTTGAACGCTCGCTGCTTCGTTCCACCATTGTTCACACTAGCAGCAGTTTAACATCTCTGCACGGTGGACCCCGGGTTGAGATTGCACTTTATTTTTTTATTTTTTTAGTGCAATCCGCCAACCCTAACACTATGTGCATGTAAATCCATCACCAGACTGAAGCTCACTGTGATTATGATATATGCCATATGAAAATTTATAAAATTAATATGTGTGCTAACATAAAAGATTCTCTGTGTTTTTTTTTTGTAGGAAATGATGGAAGACAATAGCCTGAAGGAAATGTTATTCAAAAAGTTGAATTTAAGTTTACTTCCAATTGCTTGATATTACAGCAGGAGGGGAACAGTACCGAATTTTTGCCTGTAGGACATTATTGCAAGAGAGCTTGGCTGAGTAGATTACACAAGAAGGAAAACACACAGCAAGTCAGCAGGATCTAGGAGCAACATGGCAGATGTGACAACCTACATGGTGAGCTGCAGCATGTGCTACATGTTCACAGATCGACCAGAAGAAGAATCCAATTTCACCTGTCAGAAGTGTAGACTAGTGGCCCTTTTAGAAGAAAAGGTGCGGGGTCTGGAAGAAAGAATAGCAACTTTGAAACTCATCAAAGAGAATGAAGACTTTCTAGACAGAACAGAAGCATCTCTACTGGTCACAGAAGGTGCAAAAAGTGTCAGAGAACCTCCAAAAGCAGATGAGTGGAAGCATGTGACCAAAAGAAGCAAGAAGACCATGGAGAAATCACCAACCACACAACTGAAGAACCGATATCAAATCTTTGTAGAGGATGAAGATGGCACACCTAAGAATGAAGCAATACCAGCAAGCAAAAAAGAAAAGGGCACACAGCAACAAGTGACAGCAAAAAGTACAGCCAAGAAGCAACGAAGAGTGGTGGTGGTGGGAGACTCACTACTGAGAGGCACAGAAGCAGCCATCTGCAGACCGGACATAACTGCAAGAGAAGTATGCTGCCTTCCAGGTGCGATGATCAAGGATGTGACCGATAGGATACCAAAGCTCTTCAGCTCCAAGGACGTCCACCCATTTCTTCTGATACATGTTGGCACCAATGACACGGCAAGGAAGGACCTACCGACAATCTGCAAGGACTTTGAAGAGTTGGGGAAGAAAGTAAAGGAACTGGATGCACAGGTAGTTTTTTCTTCTATCCTTCCAGTAGACGGGCATGGCACCAGGAGATGGAACAGGATCCTTGATGCAAACAACTGGCTAAGACGATGGTGCAGACAACAAGGATTTGGATTCCTAGACCACGGTGTGAATTACTGGTATGATGGACTCCTCGCCAGAGACGGACTACACCTCAACAAACCTGGGAAACACACATTCGCCAGAAGACTCGCTACACTCATCAGGAGGGCGTTAAACTAGAAGAAGAGGGGACGGGAAGAAAAACATTAGACTCGAACAAAGACGACCCAGGAAAACATACTCAGAAGGGAGGTAAGAACATTTCTAAAACAATCCACAGTGAGGAGATTGGAACAAAACAAAATCCTCTGAACTGCATGCTCGCAAACGCCAGAAGCCTGACAAACAAGATGGAAGAACTAGAAGCAGAAATATCTACAGGTAACTTTGACATAGTGGGAATAACCGAGACATGGTTAGATGAAAGCTATGACTGGGCAGTTAACTTACAGGGTTACAGTCTGTTTAGAAAGGATCGTAAAAATCGGAGAGGAGGAGGGGTTTGTCTCTATGTAAAGTCTTGTCTAAAGTCCACTTTAAGGGAGGATATTAGCGAAGGGAATGAGGATGTCGAGTCCATATGGGTTGAAATTCATGGAGGGAAAAATGGTAACAAAATTCTCATTGGGGTCTGTTACAAACCCCCAAATATAACAGAAACCATGGAAAGTCTACTTCTAAAGCAGATAGATGAAGCTGCAACCCATAATGAGGTCCTGGTTATGGGGGACTTTAACTACCCGGATATTAACTGGGAAACAGAAACCTGTGAAATTCATAAAGGCAACAGGTTTCTGCTAATAACCAAGAAAAATTATCTTTCACAATTGGTGCAGAATCCAACCAGAGGAGCAGCACTTTTAGACCTAATACTATCTAATAGACCTGACAGAATAACAAATCTGCAGGTGGTTGGGCATTTAGGAAATAGCGACCACAATATTGTGCAGTTTCACCTGTCTTTCACTAGGGGGACTTGTCAGGGAGTCACAAAAACATTGAACTTTAGGAAGGCAAAGTTTGAACAGCTTAGAGATGCCCTTAATCTGGTAGACTGGGACAATATCCTCAGAAATGAGAATACAGATAATAAATGGGAAATGTTTAAGAACATCCTAAATAGGCAGTGTAAGCGGTTTATACCTTGTGGGAATAAAAGGACTAGAAATAGGAAAAACCCAATGTGGCTAAACAAAGAAGTAAGACAGGCAATTAACAGTAAAAAGAAAGCATTTGCACTACTAAAGCAGGATGGCACCATTGAAGCTCTAAAAAACTATAGGGAGAAAAATACTTTATCTAAAAAACTAATTAAAGCTGCCAAAAAGGAAACAGAGAAGCACATTGCTAAGGAGAGTAAAACTAATCCCAAACTGTTCTTCAACTATATCAATAGTAAAAGAATAAAAACTGAAAATGTAGGCCCCTTAAAAAATAGTGAGGAAAGAATGGTTGTAGATGACGAGGAAAAAGCTAACATATTAAACACCTTCTTCTCCACGGTATTCACGGTGGAAAATGAAATGCTAGGTGAAATCCCAAGAAACAATGAAAACCCTATATTAAGGGTCACCAATCTAACCCAAGAAGAGGTGCGAAACCGGCTAAATAAGATTAAAATAGATAAATCTCCGGGTCCGGATGGCATACACCCACGAGTACTAAGAGAACTAAGTAATGTAATAGATAAACCATTATTTCTTATTTTTAGTGACTCTATAGCGACAGGGTCTGTTCCGCAGGACTGGCGCATAGCAAATGTGGTGCCAATATTCAAAAAGGGCTCTAAAAGTGAACCTGGAAATTATAGGCCAGTAAGTCTAACCTCTATTGTTGGTAAAATATTTGAAGGGTTTCTGAGGGATGTTATTCTGGATTATCTCAATGAGAATAACTGTTTAACTCCATATCAGCATGGGTTTATGAGAAATCGCTCCTGTCAAACCAATCTAATCAGTTTTTATGAAGAGGTAAGCTATAGGCTGGACCACGGTGAGTCATTGGACGTGGTATATCTCGATTTTTCCAAAGCGTTTGATACCGTGCCGCACAAGAGGTTGGTACACAAAATGAGAATGCTTGGTCTGGGGGAAAATGTGTGTAAATGGGTTAGTAACTGGCTTAGTGATAGAAAGCAGAGGGTGGTTATAAATGGTATAGTCTCTAACTGGGTCGCTGTGACCAGTGGGGTACCGCAGGGGTCAGTATTGGGACCTGTTCTCTTCAACATATTCATTAATGATCTGGTAGAAGGTTTACACAGTAAAATATCGATATTTGCAGATGATACAAAACTATGTAAAGCAGTTAATACAAGAGAAGATAGTATTCTGCTACAGATGGATCTGGATAAGTTGGAAACTTGGGCTGAAAGGTGGCAGATGAGGTTTAACAATGATAAATGTAAGGTTATACACATGGGAAGAGGGAATCAATATCACCATTACACACTGAACGGGAAACCACTGGGTAAATCTGACAGGGAGAAGGACTTGGGGATCCTAGTTAATGATAAACTTACCTGGAGCAGCCAGTGCCAGGCAGCAGCTGCCAAGGCAAACAGGATCATGGGGTGCATTAAAAGAGGTCTGGATACACATGATGAGAGCATTATACTGCCTCTGTACAAATCCCTAGTTAGACCGCACATGGAGTACTGTGTCCAGTTTTGGGCACCGGTGCTCAGGAAGGATATAATGGAACTAGAGAGAGTACAAAGGAGGGCAACAAAATTAATAAAGGGGATGGGAGAACTACAATACCCAGATAGATTAGCGAAATTAGGATTATTTAGTCTAGAAAAAAGACGACTGAGGGGCGATCTAATAACCATGTATAAGTATATAAGGGGACAATACAAATATCTCGCTGAGGATCTGTTTATACCAAGGAAGGTGACGGGCACAAGGGGGCATTCTTTGCGTCTGGAGGAGAGAAGGTTTTTCCACCAACATAGAAGAGGATTCTTTACTGTTAGGGCAGTGAGAATCTGGAATTGCTTGCCTGAGGAGGTGGTGATGGCGAACTCAGTCGAGGGGTTCAAGAGAGGCCTGGATGTCTTCCTGGAGCAGAACAATATTGTATCATACAATTATTAGGTTCTGTAGAAGGACGTAGATCTGGGTATTTATTATAATGGAATATAGGCTGAACTGGATGGACAAATGTCTTTTTTCGGCCTTACTAACTATGTTACTATGTATGTTACTATGTTACCACTACAAACAGCGTGGCACAATTTCTGTGACATTCTTCCAATGCTGAGTAAGTAGAGTTGAGCAAATCTTCTGAAATAATATTCTGGCAGATTCGCAAAACTTGGGAGTTGAAAAGGGCATATTTTATTTGCATTTAAAATATTTGTGGCAAATTGAATCTTTAAGATATAGGATGAAAAAAAACAATAAACTCAACTATTTCTCCTTGACATGCCCCAAACTTCCACTAAGCCATCCCATCCCTTCCCTCCTGCTCCTGATGTTTCTTCTGCATATTTCTTATCCATTCAGGTCTTTGAAAGGGGACATCACAACTGACTAAGGGCCTGTTGACATTCCCAATATCTGCAATTAAGCCACCACTCCCCTTCTCCTCCTTTTAACACTTCTGTGGGATTCTTCTCCATTCAGGTCTTTCAAAGGGGGCATCACCACTAAATATTACACAGGAAAATGCAGAGAGAGATGAAAGCTAAAATGGAGTCAATTTGAGGTGACACATAGGCCCCTGGAATCCAGTAAAATGGCGGCTGTCTAATATTTTACTGGATTCACGCAAATCAAATCCTGAAACATTTGCATTTCTTAAAATCCATTTTTTTTTCTTTAAACTTAAAATGAAATCAATAAACTTAGAATTGATTCAGTTATCTATCTCAATTATTATTCCTCACAGGTCCAATTTTGAAAGCACAAATGCAATGTAGTCTGCAATGGCTTAACTTAAAAATGAATTGACAGGAGGTCTGGAATTGCAACTTCTCAAAATGAAATAATTTTGAGGGCCTGAACCAAGATTCAAAGCAAAATGAAGAACAAATGGCATGCCACTCACCAAATAAAACAGCAGTTTATTTTTCATAGTAAGGCGCAGTACAATATGGGTGGTGCGGACAACAATACATGTGACAGCTATGTTTGTCAATTCAGCACTTCTCTGATCTTGACTGAAGAATCATGCATGAAACAGCAGTTTGCTATATTTCTGTCTGCATCTCCCCTATTTGTCTTGCAACTTACAAAGAAAACAAAAGTTAGATTGGGTGACTGCTAGAAATTGTCTAATGTATTAGAGTGAAATAAAAAACCCAACTTGAATTTTACAAAAAAAAACACAATTTTTTTGTAATTTGCTCCTCTAAAACTTATCAAAATTGTGGTGAGCTGATTAACAGATTAAAGCATCAACAAAAATTATACCTCGCCTCTCACTTCTCCATACTACCTGCTGCTAACTGCCTGCTATCTGGTCCTTCACTCCTCTTTCTTTCCTGTTGTGTGCCGCATCTCCAGTATCTTCACGCTATGTGAAAATTGACGGCTACTACCAGGTTTAGAAAGTCACTGCGCATCTTATGGTTATGACATAAGACATGGCACACGTGGACATCAAAAGCCTGGTCACATCTGGTAGTTTGACTAGAGTGAACACATTCGAGATACAGTGTGTAATGGCAGAAAAAACTAGCCATGGAGGGCAGTGAAAAGCATTGATGGTCAGTCAGGTGAAGTGAGTATTTGTTTTTGTATTTTACATCCTATGTTTAATATGCTCTGTAATCTGGAGAGACCCCTGAGCATAATAATAAACATTCAGTTAACAGATACAAAATTTCTGGCTTATCGAATTTTGTGGGAAAAAGATTCAATTTGTTGAATTTTAATTTTGTCAGATCCGATAAGCTCTATTAACTAAAATGTTTTAATTCTTAAGTATTATTTGTAAACACTCTTTTTTGGTGATTACTTTGTATCTCTGTTCACACTGCACTCAGACTCACAAATGATGCACCATTTGAAATGTAAACTTGCCCCCTTCAGCAAGAAAATAGCCAAACAAACCACTCATTCACAATGCGATCACAAAATACAATTTAAACGTTAATTTTCATAAACTTGCAGTAAGGAAAAATGACCTGCAGGTGGCACCACACTACCACAAAGCTGCTTACAGACACCACAAACAAACCCTAACATTTGTCTTGGGGACTTTTTAGCCCAGCTGATTTCAGGCACATTGGAGGATTGCACACTTCACTGCAGGGAAGTCACATATGGAAACACATTCGTAAACATGCACTGCCTGTTCAATTGCACACTTGCTTCGTTTATACTCCATAACACACACAAATGATACACCATTTCAAAGGTCAAATTACCAGCAGGAGGAATTTGCCTTGGGGTCTTTCCAGCTTGCTGAAGTGCTAGCCCAGCCTATTTCAGGCAAATTCGAGGATTGCACACTTCACTGCAGGTGAGTCACATATGCAAACACATATATAAACATGCACTGCTTTTTCAGTGATTACTTCACCCCACACACACAAATGGTGAGTCACAAATGCAAACACATTTGTAAACATGCTGTTAGGTGTAGATTTCCCGCCGCTGCACAGGGGAAATCTCGAGTCACCTCCGATGAGGTCTCCCATTCTTCTTCAGCCGCAGTGGAACCTGCTCAGTGGAGACATTGGTCCCAGCGTCTGGCTCAGTCAGATACTGTGCGCTTTGTTACTGCTGATCTTCCAGGCTTAGCCATTGTAACCGTGCTGTTCAGCGGCGAACAGACACTCTTGGGACTAAGTCCTGCTTTTCCTCCACTGAGCATGCCCAAGGGACGACCTCTCATTGGAGGTCGGGGGTCACATGCTCAGGTCCTGTAGCAGTTCCTATTGGACCACTAGGAAGGTCCTGGAGAGCTTTCTCTTTAAAAGGTTCGCAGGCCGCATGGCCATGTGCTAGTACCAACTTATGTTTTTGTGTATGAGCTTAGCTACCTTGTGGTCTGTGTCAGCATGTGATCACGGTCAGCTGTACAGCCACTAGAATTCCGGCACCTCTGGAGAGGAGTTGTTTGTGTGCTACCTGCTCCGTTAGTGAGCTTTGATCCTCTGTGAGGTTACAGAGCACAGCGTTACCATTAATCCCGGGGACTGTGTGAAGCAACAGAATTTGCTTCTATACAGACCGTGTGATGGAACCCGTGTCTATTCAGGCGTAGAACCGCCATATAGTGCCACCATTTACTAGCAGCAGGTTACATTCCTGCATGGTGGACCCTGGGCTGTGAACGCACCTATACTATCTCTATATTTACTTGGTGTGTTCCACCAGCCCTAACACATGCTCTGCTTTTTCAGTGATTACTTTGCCCCACACACAAATAATACACCATTTGAAAGGTAAACTTGCCCCCTTCAGCAAGAGAAGACACAAACAAACCACACATTCACGATTTGATAAATAAATACAGTTTAAACATTCATTTTCAGAAACCTGCAGAAAAAATCAATAACCTGCAGGTGGCACCACAACCTCAAGACCTTTGTTTAGCTTCTACTTATCAAACCAATTTATTGTATTACTAATCTACATATATAAATACCTCTTTGTGTTCATCATCTCATTAAAAACATTAACATTTGACCAGCTTGATTTTTCTGAAATTGCCTGCACCCCCGACAAACAATATGCGAAAATTTCACACTGGCCAACTAGTATATTTTAATTGTACAATTGTCTTTGACTCTCGAGTTTTTAGTACCATGCCAGAAGCTTTATTGTAACACTCCTATATTGTGGCAATTAGCTGTTGGACACCCCATCAAGTCATGTTGTGGTGCCAACCTGTTTTTTTTTTATTTTGCACAAGATAAACGTTACTGCCTTTTCATAGAATAGGTGATAACTTCCTGATCTTTGGAGCTCCTTTCACTGGGACCAGTCCTGATTCCATGAATCAGACACTGAAAGGAGCAAAGGTGAAGCATGCACACCACTGCTACTTTCCTTCATAATGGGAATGTCAAAGACCAGTCAACCTGAACCTCTGGGATCCCAACAAGTAGGTCCCCAGCAATTGGAAATTTATCTCCTGTTCCATGGATAGATAATAAATTCTAATCTTGGTATACATAAGTTTTTATGATTCAATTTAAAATATGAACAGGGCACAAAATGTACAGAACATCCCGTAATTAGCAAGTTTGGCCTTGATATTAACATGAACACAGAAAAGATAATTGGCTTTGTTTCGATCACACATGTTTTTCTTTATAAATGCAGCTAATCAAATTTCTTTTTTAGTTAGCTTTATAGAAATTGTGGATGGAGAAAATTTCTAATTAACTTAAAAAAGTACAATACTACAGTAGTTTATAACAAACTTTAAATAGATTAGTGATTAAAAAAATGAATTTGTATTCCTTTTTGTTGCCAAGGCTAAAATCAAGGTCATCACCATTGTTATTTTTTTCAACAAATTTTATAAAACAAACTAAAGTATTGTTAGGGGTCGAGTTCCCACCTATGCACAGGGGGAATCTCGGGCCATCTCTGCTGCGGTCTCCCATTCTTCTCCTGCCGCAGTGGAGCCTGCTCAGCGGAAACGTCAGTCCCAGCATCTTGCTCAGTCCCACTCTGTACAAAGAGTTACTGCTGCTTTTCCTGCTTCTGCCATTGAAGCCAGTGCTTGGCAGCGGCGAGCAGACACTTCTAGGACTAAGTCCTGCTTTTCTCGTTCTGAGCATGCCCAGAGTAAGATCTCTCAGTGGAGATCGAGGGTCACATGGTCAGATACTGCAGCTAAGTCCATTGGTCCTTTCAGGAAGGTCCTGTAGGTGCTCTGGCTTTGTGGCAGCCTCTCATTGGTCCTTCTAGGAAGGTCTTGTACTTGCTGCAGCTATATAAGGCTCGCATGGCCGCACGGCCATGCACTAGTATCAATCCAAATATGTGCTTTGTGCCAGTTTGGTTATGCATGAATGTGTTCAGGGACCCGGCTGAAGTAAGCCCCTAGAATACCGGCACCTCCTGTGAGGAGATTGTGTAAACATATTCAGGGACCCGGCTGAAATAAGCCCCTAGAATACCGGCACCTCCGGTGAGGAGATTACGTTTGTGCATAACCACTGACTGCTATCAGTTCGGCAGTAAGCTTGTACTCCTGTGAGGCTAACAGGGCGCAGTGCTTTCCTCTCACGATGGCTCTGTGAGGTAGCAGAGCTAGTCTATACCGCCGAACTGTGCCACCATTTACTAGCAGCAGGTTCCTCCTGCACTGTGGACCCCGGGCTGTGAACGCACCATTTATAATAAACATCTACTTTTACTCGGTACGTTCCGCTAGCCCTAACAAGTATATACTCTAATTAAATAGAGGAAGAGCACTTAAATTTTCTGTAATATTTTTGTGAGGGCTATCAATATGTTTCATTTAAAGAAAAAGTCATAATAAGTTAAAGGTTTTTTTTTACTTTTTAGGAAAGTGAGCCTCAACTGACCATACAGTAAAATAAATAAATAAATAAATTTGTAGGTAGTATTCACACCATTCTTTTATTTTACATTGTAATGAAATTAACCAAAGCATTCTTTATTCCAAATGTATTAATTCCAAAAATTGATATTGCAATCCAGTAGGATTCCCTGCATGAGTCATCATATTGGAAATACAATTCTACCTTACTGAAAGTCCCTGGCAGGAGAGATAAATGGAGCAGCTGGATCATCAGTTAAAGAGGTGAATGTAGGGAAAAGAAACTTCAAGTTTTTACTTGGAAATTAGAAGGATTAAGCTAGTCTGTTTTTTAATCATGTGTTGTCATAGACCTAATGGAAAAGAGAAGAACTAACTGGGTAGAAAGGCGATATGAGCAATTGTAAGCACACAGTGCCATATGATATGGTGATTGCAATATATTAAGAGGATATTACATTTGATATGAGTGCTTCTTTAATAGAAAATCAAATTAATAATGAATTTTCTAATAAAATGGTTGTACCACAAATCAATATTTTGCTTTCGATTTGAACAAATTATTGATCTGAAGGCAGGGAAATGGTAAAAAAAACCTTTAAATTCACCTTTCCTCTGCCCTCCCTATACATCTTCTGCTGTAGCAAGTGAAGTGTGCCATGCCTATGTGATGGCACGGCGCCATAACAAAGGTAGAATACAGAATGCAAGACAGAGGATAGAAGACAGAGGAGTAAATCAGAGGGCCTGTAGTGATGGGATAGATATGAGTTGAGCCAAGGAAAGGTGAACATAATAATTATTTTTTATCACTATTAAGCCAGATTCAAATGTCTACAATTTTATTTGACGCAAATTTAATTTCTTGGCCATATTTGAGTGAGTCTCCTGAATTAGAATTTTGGGAGACTGGCTAATTTGCATAATATACCCATTACCTATTTATCAAACAGGCGTGGTCTTGTTCTTTAGTATTCAGAATTATTCCCACTATTTTAACATTATGAAGTAACATATTTGAACTCGCCAATAGATCTGTGGACATTGTTCAGAAACCTATCCCAATACCCAATGATTGGGTCTCTTAGAAGCAAATAAACTACCTTGATAACTGGAACCTTGAGTAGTTTAGAAATTCTTCTGTAACCAATGCCATCAGCATGTTTTGTAACAATAAGGTTGTGAAGATCTTGAGACAGATAACTGGCTTTACCCATCATTAGATGATTCTTGGTAATGAGTCACCTTTTTATAGACCATCAGTTGAACCACATGATATTATTTATCACTAAGTAGCAGGATTGCTTTTTAATTACTGATAGGGGTCTAAGGGACAACGTTTCTCCTTATGGAGAGTGACATACCAGCTCTGGCTTGTCAAGGTAAGGAGGCTTATTCGCCGTGCAATGCTCCTCTGGGAAATATAATATGCAAATTGCCTCTTCAGAGAAAAGGAGGACTTAAACTCTATAGCGCCACCTGTTGGAAGTAGCAATCCTACAAGTCACAATCAACTTAAGAGTTATGTGTATATATATATACAGTGGGGCAAAAAAGTATTTAGTCAGTCAGCAATAGTGCAAGTTCCACCACTTAAAAAGATGAGAGGCGTCTGTAATTTACATCATAGGTAGACCTCAACTATGGGAGACAAACTGAGAAAAAAAAATCCAGAAAATCACATTGTCTGTTTTTTTAACATTTTTTTTGCATATTATGGTGGAAAATAAGTATTTGGTCAGAAACAAACAATCAAGATTTCTGGCTCTCACAGACCTGTAACTTCTTCTTTAAGAGTCTCTTCTTTCCTCCACTCATTACCTGTAGTAATGGCACCTGTTTAAACTTGTTATCAGTATAAAAAGACACCTGTGCACACCCTCAAACAGTCTGACTCCAAACTCCACTATGGTGAAGACCAAAGAGCTGTCAAAGGACACCAGAAACAAAATTGTAGCCCTGCACCAGGCTGGGAAGACTGAATCTGCAATAGCCAACCAGCTTGGAGTGAAGAAATCAACAGTGGGAGCAATAATTAGAAAATGGAAGACATACAAGACCACTGATAATCTCCCTCGATCTGGGGCTCCACGCAAAATCCCACCCCGTGGTGTCAGAATGATCACAAGAACGGTGAGCAAAAATCCCAGAACCATGCGGGGGGACCTAGTGAATGAACTGCAGAGAGCTGGGACCAATGTAACAAGGCCTACCATAAGTAACACACTACGCCACCATGGACTCAGATCCTGCAGTGCCAGACGTGTCCCACTGCTTAAGCCAGTACATGTCCGGGCCCGTCTGAAGTTTGCTAGAGAGCATTTGGATGATCCAGAGGAGTTTTGGGAGAATGTCCTATGGTCTGATGAAACCAAACTGGAACTGTTTGGTAGAAACACAACTTGTCGTGTTTGGAGGAAAAAGAATACCGAGTTGCATCCATCAAACACCATACTTACTGTAAAGCATGGTGGTGGAAACATCATGCTTTGGGGCTGTTTCTCTGCAAAGGGGCCAGGACGACTGATCCGGGTACATGAAAGAATGAATGGGGCCATGTATCGTGAGATTTTGAGTGCAAACCTCCTTCCATCAGCAAGGGCATTGAAGATGAAACGTGGCTGGGTCTTTCAACATGACAATGATCCAAAGCACACCGCCAGGGCAACGAAGGAGTGGCTTCGTAAGAAGCATTTCAAGGTCCTGGAGTGGTCTAGCCAGTCTCCAGATCTCAACCCTATAGAAAACCTTTGGAGGGAGTTGAAAGTCCGTGTTGCCATGCGAAAAGCCAAAAACATCACTGCTCTAGAGGAGATCTGCATGGAGGAATGGGCCAACATACCAACAACAGTGTGTGGCAACCTTGTGAAGACTTACAGAAAACGTTTGACCTCTGTCATTGCCAACAAAGGATATATTACAAAGTATTGAGATGAAATTTTGTTTCTGACCAAATACTTATTTTCCACCATAATATGCAAAAAAATTGTTAAATAAACAGACAATGTGATTTTCTGGATTTTTTTTTCTCAGTTTGTCTCCCATAGTTGAGGTCTACCTATGATGTAAATTACAGACGCCTCTCATCTTTTTAAGTGGTGGAACTTGCACTATTGCTGACTGACTAAATACTTTTTTGCCCCACTGTATATGTATATATATATATATATATATATATATATATATATATATATACAATGCTCCAAAAAATAAAGGGAACACTTAAACAACAGAATATAACTCAAAGTAAATAAATCTTCTGTGAAATAAACTGTCCACTTAGGAAGCAACACTGTTTGACAATCAATTTCACATGATGTTGTGCAAATGGAATAGACAACTGATGGAAATTATTGGCAGTTATAAAGTCACACTCAATGAAGGAGTGGTTCTGCAGGTAGGGATCACAGACCACATCTCAGTATCAATGCTTTCTTGCTGATGTTTTGGTCACTTTTGAATGTTGGTTGTGCTTTCACACTCATGGTAGCATGAAATGGACTCTACAACCTGCACAAGTGGCTCAGGTAGTGCAGCTTATCCAGGATGGCACATCAGTGCGAGCTGTGAAAATAAATTTTGTTGTATCTGTCAGCGTAGTGTCCTGAGGCTGGAGGCGCTACCAGGAGACAGGCCAGTACACCAGGAGACATGGAGGGGGCTGTAGGAGGGCAACAACCCAGCAGCAGGACAGCTATCTCAGCCTTT
Source organism: Ranitomeya imitator (assembly GCF_032444005.1). Lineage (NCBI taxonomy): Eukaryota > Metazoa > Chordata > Amphibia > Anura > Dendrobatidae > Ranitomeya > Ranitomeya imitator. The sequence continues at coordinate 71,147,244 of NC_091284.1, read as the reverse complement.
GTGCAAGGAGGAACAGGAGGAAAACTGCCAGAGACTTGCAAAATGACCTCCAACAGGCCATAAATGAGTCTGCACAAACGGTTAGAAACAGACTCCATGAGGATGGTATGAGTGCCCGATGTCCACAGATGGGGGTTATGCTCACAGCCCAACACCGTGCAGGACGCTTGGCATGTGCCACAGAACACCAGGATTGGCAAATTCACCACTGGCACCCTGTGCTCTTCACAGATGAAAGCAGGTTAACAATGAGCACATGTGACAGATGTGACAGAGTCTGGAAACGCCGTGGAGAGTGATCTGCTGTCTGCACCATCCTTAAGCATGACCTGTTTGGCAGTGGGTCAGTAATGGTGTGGGTTGGCATTTCTTTGGAGGGCCGCACAGCCCTCCATGTGCTTGTCAGAGGTAGCCTGACTGCCATTAGGTACTGAGATGAGATCCTCAAATCCCTTGTGAGACCATATGCTGGTACGGTTGGCACTGGGTTCTTCCTAATGCAGGACAATGCCAGACTTCATGTGGCTGTAATGTGTCAGCAGTTCCTGCAAGATGAAGACATTGAAGCTATGGACTGGCCCACCCATTCCCTAGACTTGAGTCTGATTGAACACATCTGGGACATCATGTCTCGCACCATCCACCAATGTCACGTTGCACCACAGACTGCCCAGGAGTCGGCGCATGCATTAGTCCAGGTCTGGGAGGAGATCCTTCAGGAGACCATCCTGTGCCTCATCAGGAGAATGCCCAAGCATTGTAGGGAGGTCATACGGGCACGTGGAGACCACACACACTACTGAGCATCATTTCCTTGGCTTGAGGCATTTCCACCGAAGATGGATCAGCCTTTAACTTCATTTTCCACTTTGATTTTGAGCATCATTCCAACTCAAGACCTCCATGGGATATCAGTTATGATTTACGTTGATAATGTTTAGGTTTATTGCTCTTAACAATTCCACTATGTAATGAATAAAGATTACAACTGGAATATTTCATTCAGTGATATCTAGGATGTGCGATTTTAGTGCTCTCTTTATTTTTTTGAGCAGTGCATATATATATATATATATATACTAGATTGTGGCCCGATTCTAACGCATCGGGTATTCTAGAATATGCATGTCCCCGTAGTATATGGACAATGATGATTCCAGAATTCGCGGCAGACTGTGCCCGTCGCTGATTGGTCGAGGCAACCTTTATGACATCATCATCGCCATGGCAACCATTATGACATCTACGTCGATACTGTGCCCGTCGCTAAATCAGAAACGTGAGATGTCTACGTCCTTTATGACATCATCGTCGCTGTGCCCGTTGCTGATTGGTCGAGGCCTGGCGGCCTCGACCAATCAGAGACGCGGGATTTCTACGTCGATACTGTGCCGGTCTCTGATTGGTCGAGGCCTGGTGGCCTCGACCAATCAGAGAGCCGGGATTTCCAGGACAGACAGACAGACAGACAGACAGAAAAACCCTTAGACAATTATATATATAGATATATATATACATACTAGATTGTGGCCCAATTCTAACGCATCGGGTATTCTAGAATATGCATGTCCCCGTAGTATATGGACAATGATGATTCCAGAATTCGCGGCAGACTGTGCCCGTCGCTGATTGGTCGAGGCAACCTTTATGACATCATCGTCGCCATGGCAACCATTAATGACATCTACGTCGATACTGTGCCCGTCGCTGATTGGTCGAGGCCGCCAGGCCTCGACCAATCAGAGACGCGGGATGTCTACGTCCTTTATGACATCATTGTCGCTGTGCCCGTCGCTGATTGGTCGAGGCCTAGCGGCCTCGACCAATCAGAGGCGCGGGATTTCTACGCCGATACTGTGCCCGTCGCTGATTGGTCGAGGCCTGGCGGCCTCGACCAATCAGAGACGCGGGATTTCCAGGACAGACAGACAGAAAGACAGACAGACAGACAGACGGAAAAACACTTAGACAATTATATATATAGATATATACAGTGCCTTGGGAAAGTATTTGGCTCCCGGGAACTTTTCAACCTTTTCCCACATATGCTTTAAACCAAATTTTTGGTGAAGAATCAGCAAGTGAAACACAAATTGTGAAATTGAACCAAAGTTTATTGGTTATTTAACATTTTTGTGGAAAATCAAAAACTGAAAAGTGGGGCGTGCAATATTATTCGGCCCCTTTAACTTAATACTTTGTTGCGCCACCTTTTGCTGCGATTACAGCTGCAAGTCGCTTGGGGTATGTCTCTATCAGTTTTGTACATCAAGAGACTGAAATTCTTGCCCATTCTTCCTTGGCAAAAAGCTCGAGCTCAGTGAGGTTTGATGGAGATCGTTTATGAACAGCAGTTTTCAACTCTTTTCCCAGATTCTCGATTCGATTGAGGCCTGGACTTTGACTTGGCCATTCCAACACCTGAATATGTTTATTTGTGAACCATTCCATTGTAGATTTTGCTTCATGTTTGGGATCATTGTCTTGTTGGAAGACAAATCTGTGTTCCAGTCTCAAGTATTTTGCAGACTCCAACAGGTTTTCTTCAAGAATGGTCCTGTATTTGACTGCTTCCATCTTCCCATCAATATTAACCATCTTCCCTGTCCCTGCTGAAGAAAAGCAGGCCCAAATCATGTTGCTGCCACCACCATGTTTGAAAGTGCGGATGGTGTGTTCAGGGTGATGAGCTGTGTTGCCTTTACGCCAAACATATCAATTGGCATTGTTGCTAAAAAGTTCGATTTTGGATTCATCTGACCAGAGCGCCTTCTTCCACATGTTTGGTGTGTCTCCCAGGTGGCTTGTTGCAAACTTTAAACAACACTTTTTATGGATATCTTTGAGAAATGGCTTTCTTCTTGCCACTCTTCTATAAAGGCAAGATTTGTGCAGTGTGCGACTGGTTGTTGTCTTATGGACAGACTGTCCCACCTCAGCTGTAGATCTCTGCAGTTCATCCAGAGTGATCATGGGCCTCTTGGCTGCATCTCTGATCAGTCTTCTCCTTGTTTGAGATGAAAGTTTAGAGGGATGGCCATGTCTTGGTAGATTTGCAGTGGTATGATACTCCTTCCATTTCAATATGATCACTTGCACAGTGCTCCTTGGAATGTTTAAAGACTTGGAAATCATTTTGTATCCAAATCCAGCTTCAAATTTCTCCACAACAGTATCATGGACCTGTCTGTTGTGTTCCTTGGTCTTCATGATGCTCTCTGTGCATCAAACAGAACCCTGAAACTATCAGAGCAGGTACATTTATACAGAGACTTGATTACACACAGGTGGAATATACTTACCATCAGTAGGCATTTAGGACAACATTGGATCATTCAGAGATCCACAATAATCTTCTGGAGTGAGTTTGCTTCACTGAAAGTAAAGGGGCTGAATAATATTGCACACCCCACTTTTAAGTTTTTGAATATCCACAAAAATGTAAAAAAAAACAATAAATTTGGTTCAACCTCACAATTGTGTTCCACTTGTTGTTGATTCCTCAACAAAAATTTACATTTGGTATCTTTAGGTTTGAAGCATGATATGTGGGAAAAGGTTGACAAGTTCCAGGGAGCCGAATACTTTCGCAAGGCACTGTACATATATATATATATATATATATATATATATATACAGTCATGGCCAAAAGTATTGACACCCCTGCAATTCTGTCAGATAATACTCCGTTTCTTCCTGAAAATGATTGCAAACACAAATTCTTTGGTATTATTATCTTCATTTAATTTGTCTTAAATGAAAAAACACAAAAGAAAATGAAGCAAAAAGCAAAACATTGATCATTTCACACAAAATTCCAAAAATGGGCCAGACAAAAGTATTGGCATCCTCAGCCTAATACTTGGTTGCACAACCTTTAGCCAAAATAACTGCGACCAACCGCTTCCGGTAACCATCAATGAGTTTCTTACAATGCTCTGCTGAAATTTTAGACCATTCTTCTTTGGCAAACTGCTCCAGGTCCCTGATATTTGAAGGGTGCCTTCTCCAAACTGCCATTTTTAGATCTCTCCACAGGTGTTTTATGGGATTCAGGTCTGGACTCATTGCTGGCCACCTTAGAAGTCTCCAGTGCTTTCTCTCAAACCATTTTCTAGTGCTTTTTGAAGTTAGGGTCATTGTCCTACTGGAAGACCCATGACCTCTGAGGGAGACCCAGTTTTCCTACACTGGGCCCTACATTATGCTGCAAAATTTGTTGGTAGTCTTCAGACTTCATAATGCCATGCACACGGTAAAGCAGTTCAGTGCCAGAGGCCGTAAAGCAACCCCAAAACATCAGGGAACCTCTGCCATGTTTGACTGTAGGGACCGTGTTCTTTTCTTTGAATGCCTCTTTTTTCTCCTGTAAACTCTATGTTGATGCCTTTGCCCAAAAAGCTCTACTTTTGTCTCATCTGACCAGAGAACATTCTTCCAAAACGTTTTAGGCTTTTTCAGGTAAGTTTTGGCAAACTCCAGCCTGGCTTTTTTAAGTCTCGGGGTAAGAAGTGGGGTCTTACTGGGTCTCCTACCATACAGTCCCTTTTCATTCAGACGCTGATGGATAGTACGGGTTGACACTGTTGTACCCTCAGATTGAACGGCAGCTTGAACTTGTTTAGATGTTAGTCGAGGTTCTTTATCCAACATCCACACAATCTTGCGTTGAAATCTCTTGTCAATTTGTCTTTTCCGTCCACATCTAGGGAGGTTAGCCACAGTGCCATGGGCTTTAAACTTCTTGATGACACTGCGCACGGTAGACACAGGAACATTCACGTCTTTGGCGATCGACTTGTAGCCTTGAGATTGCTCATGTTTCCTCACAATTTGGTTTCTCAAGTCCTCAGACAGTTTTTTGGTCTTCTTTCTTTTCTCCATGCTCAATGTGGTACACACAAGGACACAGGACAGAGGTTGAGTCAACGTTAATCCATGTCAACTGGCTGCAAGTGTGATTTAGTTATTGCCAACACCTCTTAGGTGCCACAGGTAAGTTACAGGTGCTGTTAATTACACAAATTAGCGAAGCATCACATGATTTTTCGAACAGTGCCAATACTTTTGTCCACCCCCTTTTTTACGTTTGGTATGGAATTATATCCAATTTGGCTTTAGGACAATTCTTTTTGTGTTTTTTCATTTAAGACAAATTAAATGAATATAATAATACCAAACAATTTGTGTTTGCAATCATTTTCAGGAAGAAACTGAGTATTATCTGACAGAATTGCAGGGGTGTCAATATTTTTGGCCATGACTGTATATATATATATATATATATATATATATACAGTTAGGGCCAGAAATATTTGGACAGTGACACAATTTTCGCGAGTTGGGCTTTGCATGCCACCACATTGGATTTGAAATGAAACCTCTACAACAGAATTCAAGTGCAGATTGTAACGTTTAATTTGAAGGGTTGAACAAAAATATCTGATAGAAAATGTAGGAATTGTACACATTTCTTCACAAACACTCCACATTTTAGGAGGTCAAAAGTAATTGGACAAATAAACATAACCCAAACAAAATATTTTTATTTTCAATATTTTGTTGCAAATCCTTTGGAGGCAATCACTGCCTTAAGTCTGGAACCCATGGACATCACCAAACGCTGGGTTTCCTCCTTCTTAATGCTTTGCCAGGCCTTTACAGCCGCAGCCTTCAGGTCTTGCATGTTTGTGGGTCTTTCCGTCTTAAGTCTGGATTTGAGCAAGTGAAATGCATGCTCAATTGGGTTTAGATCTGGAGATTGACTTGGCCATTGCAGAATGTTCCACTTTTTGGCACTCATGAACTCCTGGGTAGCTTTGGCTGTATGATTGGGGTCATTGTCCATCTGTACTATGAAGCGCCGTCCAATCAACTTTGCAGCATTTGGCTGAATCTGGGCTGAAAGTATATCCCGGTACACTTCAGAATTCATCCGGCTACTCTTGTCTGCTCTTATGTCATCAATAAACACAAGTGACCCAGTGCCATTGAAAGCCATGCATGCCCATGCCATCACGTTGCCTCCACCATGTTTTACAGAGGATGTGGTGTGCCTTGGATCATGTGCCGTTCCCTTTCTTCTCCAAACTTTTTTCTTCCCATCATTCTGGTACAGGTTGATCTTTGTCTCATCTGTCCATAGAATACTTTTCCAGAACTCAGCTGGCTTCTTGAGGTGTTTTTCTGCAAATTTAACTCTGGCCTGTCTATTTTTGGTATTGATGAATGGTTTGCATCTAGATGTGAACCCTTTGTATTTACTGTCATGGAGTTTTCTCTTTACTGTTGACTTAGAGACAGATACACCTACTTCACTGAGAGTGTTCTGGACTTCAGTTGATGTTGTGAACGGGTTCTTCTTCACCAAATTAAGTATGCGGCGATCATCCACCACTGTTGTCATCCGTGGACGCCCAGGCCTTTTTGAGTTCCCAAGCTCACCAGTCAATTCCTTTTTTCTCAGAATGTACCCAACTGTTGATTTTGCTACTCCAAGCATGTCTGCTATCTCTCTGATGGATTTTTTCTTTTTTTTTCAGCCTCAGGATGTTCTGCTTCACCTCAATTGAGAGTTCCTTTGACCCCATGTTGTCTGCTCACAGCAACAGCTTCCAAATGCAAAACCACACACCTGGAATCCACCCCTGACCTTTTAACTACTTCATTGATTACAGGTTAACGAGGGAGACGCCTTCAGAGTTAATTGCAGCCCTTAGAGTCCATTGTCCAATTACTTTTGGTCCCTTGAAAAAGAGGACGCTATGCATTACAGAGCTATGATTCCTAAACCCTTTCTCTGATTTGGATGTGGAAACTATCATATTGCAGCTGGGAGTGTGCACTTTCAGCCCATATTACATATATAATTTTGTTTCTGAACATGTTTTTATAAACAGCTAAAATAACAAAACTTGTGTCACTGTCCAAATATTTCTGGCCCTAACTGTATATATATATATATATATATTCACTGTAAACATTTCTTCCCAGCATTGAGTCGATGCTGAACTGAGAGATCTAGTTCTAAGCAGTGCCCAAGGAGCATTACCACCAGACATCATGAAATTTTAGTATGATCCAACCTTTAAAAATGTATACTCACATGCAAATGCAAAACACAATTTCTAGGTACACCCTGAGGCATAGGGATGGCTAACAGTGCAGAATGTAAGGCAATTTATCTTGATTTGTTCCTCTTTTAAGAAATGTGGAATCCTGGAAGCTTCCAGTGAAGAACAGCACATTTTCTAGCTAAGGGAAGTCTCTTTTCCCCAAGGTGCTTCTCAATGTATTTGTTCATGGTAAAAAAAACTCCCTTCAGGGAAATTAGCACACAGTGGATATCTCCCCTACTTATTTTTTACACTTTATATTAGAACATGAACTTGGAAGGGGCATTTCCTAGAGCTGAGCATTCCTTTTTCTATCTCAGGGGTCTTTTTAGTTTTGATATATTTACCTTCTAGTGCAATACATTTACTTGTGCTGAGCCACGAATAATAATATCTGTTATGTAATGATCACAATACTAGTTGAGAGAAGGTGAGCATACCAAGAGGATATTTAAAAGGATTTATTCATGTTAGTTATCTAATAAAACTTTCCATATTAAGCAATTTGCAGTGCTTTACTTTATTCATTATTAGTTTTGTTCCTAAAATCAGCATTGAGTAAAATGTAAAGGTTGTAACAAGTACCAAAGTTATTTTATGTTTTATAACTTTTTATCAACTTTGTCTTTTAATTTTTCACAATAGTCAAGATCTCTTTCTCCTGTCAATACATGGTAGTCTTCTTGCTTACATCTAAAAGCTGAAAATTGCACAGACATAGTACCATAGCAATCATATACCTTGGTGAGGCTGTCCCTTAACCCCTTCATGACCCAGCCTATTTTGACCTTAATGACCTGGCCATTTTTTGCAATTCTGACCAGTGTCCCTTTATGAGGTAATAGATCAGGAACTCTTTAACGGATCCTAGTGATTCTGAGAGTTTTTTTTGTGACATATTGGGCTTCATGTTAGTGGTAAATTTAGGTCGATAATTTTTGCGTTTATTTGTGAAAAAAAACGGAAATTTGACAAAAAATGTGAAAATTTCGCAATTTTCAAATTTTGAATTTTTATTCTGTTAAACCAGAGTTATGTGACACAACATATTTAATAAATAACATTTCCCACATGTCTACTTTCCATCAGCACAATTTTTGAAACAAAATTTTTTTTTTTTTTGCTAGGAAGGTGTATGGTTTAAAATTTGACCAGCGATTTCTCATTTTTACAACAAAATTTACAAAACCATTTTTTTTGGGACCACTTCACATTTGAGGTCAGTTTGAGGGGTCTGTATGACTGAATATACCCAAAAGTGACACCATTCTAAAAACTGAACCCCTCAAGGTGTTCAAAACCACATTCAAGAAGTTTATTAACCTTTCAGGTGTTTCACAGCAGCAGAAGCAACATGGAAGGAAAAAATTAACATTTAACTTTTTAGTCACAAAAATTATATTTTATCAACAATTTTTTAATTTTCCCAAGGGTAAAAGGAGAAAGTGGACCACAAAAGTTGTTGTGTAATTTGTCCTGAGTACGCTGATACCGCATATGTGGGGGGAACCACTGTTTGGGTGCACAGCAAGGCTCGGAAGGGAAGGAGCACCATTTTATTTTTTGAATGAAAAATTGGCTCCAATCTTTAGCGGATGCCATGTATCATTTGGAGAGCCCCTGTGTGCCTAAAGATTGGAGCTCCTCAACAAGTGACCCCATTTTGGAAATTAGACCCCCACAATGAACTTATCTAGATGCATAGTGAGCACTTTGAACCCCAGGTGTTTCACAAATTGATCTGTAAAAATGAAAAAGTACTTTTTTTCACCAAAAAAATTTTTTACCTCAATTTTTTCATTTTCATATGGGCAACAGGATAAAATGAATCCTAAAATTTGTTGGGAAATTTCTCCTGAGTACACTGATACCTGATATGTGGGGTAAACTACTGTTTAGGCGCACGGCAAGGCTCGGAAGGGAAGGAGCGCCATTTGACTGAAAAATTAGCTCCAATCATTAGTGGACACCATGTCGTGTTTGGAGAGCCCCTGTGTGCCTAAAGATTGGTGCTCCCCCACAATTGACCCCAATTTGGAAACTAGATCCCCAAGTAACTTATCTAGATGCATAGTGAGCACTTTAAACCCCCAGGTGCTTCACAAATTGATCCGTAAAAATGAAAAAGTCCTTTTTTTTCACAAAGAAATTTTTTAGCCTCAATTTTTTTCATTTTCACATGGGCAACAGGATAAACTGAATCCTAAAATTTGTTGGGCAACCTCTCCTGAGTGCACTGATACCTCATATGTGGGGGTATACTACTGTTTGGGTGCACGGCAAGGCTCGGAAGGGAAGGAGTGCCATTTGACTCTTTGAATGAAAAATTAGCTCCAATTGTTAGAGGACACCATGTCACGTTGGGAGAGCCCTCGTGTGCCTAAACATTGGAGCTCCCCCACATTTGACCCCATTTTAGACCTCCCATGGAACTTATCTAGATGCGTGGTTTGCACTTTGAACCCCCAAGTGCTTCATAGAAGTTTATAACATAGAGCCGTGAAAATAAAAAAATATTTTTTTTTCGCCAAAAATGATTTTTAGTCCGCAATTATTTATTTCCCCAAGGGTAACAGGAGAAATTGGACTCCAAGATTTTATGTCCATGTTTGTCCTGAGTACGTATGTGGGGGTAAACCACTATTTGGACACACGTCGGGGCTCGGAGGGAAAGTAGTGATGTCTTGAAATGCAGACTTTGATGGAATGGTCTGCGGGCGTCATGTTGCGTTTGCAGAGCCCCTTATGTGCCTAAACAGAAGAAACCCCCCCACAAGTGACCCCATTTTGGAAACTAGACTGCCCAAGGAACTTATCTAGATGTGTCGTGAGCACTTTGAACCCCCAAGTGCTTCACAGAAGTTTATATCGCAGAGCCGTGAAAATAAAAAATCATTTTTTCCCTCAAAAATACATTTTAGCCCTCAATTTTTTATTTTCCCAAGGGTAACAGGAGAAATTAGACCCCCAACTTTGTTGTGCAATTTTTGCTGAGTAAGCTGATACCCCATATGTTTGGGTAAACCATTGTTTGGGCAAACATCGGGGCTCAGAAGAGAGGGAGCACTATTTGACTTTTTGAACGCAAGATTGGCTGGAATCAATGGTGGTGCCATGTCGCGTTTCGAGACCCCTGATGTTAGGTGTTGAGTTCCCGCCTCTGCACAGGGGGAATCTCAAACCATCTCTGCTGCGGTCTCCCATTCTTCTCCAGCCGCAGTGGAGTCTGCTCAGCGGAGACGTCGGTCCCAGCGTCTTGCTCTGTCTCACTCTGTGCATAGGGTTGCTGCTGCTTTTCCAGCTTCTGCCATTGAAGCCAGTGCTGGGCAGCGGTGAGCAAACGCTTCTGAGACTAAGTCCTACTTTGCACACACTGAGCATGCCCAGGGCAAGATCTCTCAGTGGAGATCTAGGGTCACATGCTCAGGTACTGCAGCAATTCCATTGGTCCTTCTTTGAAAGGTCCTATACGTGCTGCAGCTATTTAAGGCTTGCATGGCCGCACGGCCATGCGCTAGTGTACATTTGTAAACGTGTGTGTTGTGAGTGAAAGTCGCTCTTTAAATAACCCTCCCTATTGGATGACTGTTCGCGGAAGGTGTATGATTTCTATCTAGCGCCCGATTTATCCAACAGCACGTTACACACTAATACAGCGTCTAGTTGCTGTGTCCGCCAGTGCGGCGCAGTGCGCTTTCACAGCGCTTTCCTGACCCAAGCCTGGGTGGTTAGTGGCGTCCGCCAGTTCGGCACCGCACGCACTCTCGTGCATTCCTTTGTCATTATTTTGGTTACGCTGACACCCCAGTTGCGGTGTCGAACGCAAGTAGTCTACACAGACTCAGATCCCAAGTCTTAGGACTGAGCTTGGAGACTCCTTGCTTGTGCTTTTGTGTGCGGTACGGCGGCCCTGTGACTTAACAGGGTTCGCTTCCTTCACACAGGGTGAAGTTAACCCGTGTGTATTCACATTGTAACGCCATATAGTCCGCCATTACTTGGCAACAGGTTCCATCTCTGCACGGTGGACCCCGGGCTGTGAACGCACCTTATTCTACCTATCTTATTACTTGGTGCGTTCCGCTAGCCCTGACACCTGATGTGCCTAAACAGTGGAAACCCCTCAATTCTGACTCAAACACTAACCCCAACACACCCCTAACCCTAATCCCAACCTTAACCATAACCCTAACCACAAGCCTAACCTTAACTCCAACACATCGCTAACCCTAATCTTATCCCTAATTCCAACCCCATCCCTAATCCCAACCCTAACTCTAATTACAACCCTAACCCTAAGGCTATGTGCCCACGTTTCGGTTTCATGTGCGGATTTTTCAGCACCGTTTTTGAAAAATCCGCAGGTAAAATGCACTGCGTTTTACCTGTGGATTTACCGCAGATTTCCTTCGGTTTTTGTGCGGATATCACCTGCGGTTTTACACCTGCGGATTCCTATAGAGGAACAGGTGAAAAATGCTGCGGAATCCGCACAAAGAATTGACATGCTGTGGAAAATACAACGCTGAGTTTCCACGCGGTATTTTCCGCACCATGGGCACAGCAGATTTGGTTTTCCATAGGTTTACATGGTACTGTACACCGCATGGAAAACTGTTGTGAATCTGCAGCCAAATCCGCACCGTGTGCACATACCCTAATTCCAACCCTAATTCTAACCCTAGTTCTAACCCTGACCCTAGTTCTAACCCTAACCCTGGTTCTAACCCTAATTCTAACCCTAACCCTAATTCTAACCCTAACCCTAGTTCTAACCCCAATTCTAACCCTAACCATAGCCCTCACCCTAACCCTAGCCCTAACCCTAGTTCTAACCCTAACCCTAGCCCTAACCCTAACCCTTGTTCTAACCCTACCCCTAGCCCTAACCCTAACTCTAGTTCTAACCCGAGCCCTAGTTCTAACCCTAACCCTAGTGGAAAAATAAAATTAAATATATTTTCTTTATTTTTTAATGTTCCCTACCTATGGGGGTGATAAGGGGGGGGCAATTTACTATTTTTTTTTTATTTTGATCACTGTGGTAGAACCTATCACAGTGATCAAAATGAATGAATGAATCTGCCGGCCGTCAGATTCGGCGGGCACACTGCGCATGCGCCCGCCATTTTGTAAAATGGCGGCGCACATCCTAGATGCCGGACAGACACCGGGAGGGACCCCGGGACTTCGGAGGTACGGGGGGTGGGATCAGACAGCAGGGGGTGCCAGACAGGATGGAGGAGAGAGGAGGGCGAGTAGGACAGGATGGAGGGGTAGGAAACACTAATGGCGGCTGCAGATCGCTGCTATCAGTCGGTGGTGGGGTCAGATCAGGGTCTCCAGCCATGGCCGATGATATTGTAGCATCGGCCATGGCTGGATTGTAATATTTCACCAAGTTTCAGCGGTGAAATATTACAAATTTCTCTGATTGTCTGTTTCACTTTCAACAGACAATCAGAGCGATCGTAGCCACGTGGGGGCAAAGCCACCCGCCCTGGGCTGAAGTACCACTCCCCCTGTCCCTGCAGATTGGGTGAAATTGGAGTTAACCCTTTCACCCAATCTGCAGGGACGCGATCCCTCCATGACGCCACATAGGCATCACAGGTCGGATTTGCACCGACTTTCATGATGCCTACGTGGCTTCACAGGTTGGGAAGGGGTTAAGTGTCAAAATGACCTTGGTATTTATCCACACTCTTATAAAATTAGATAAAAAAACAAGTTATTCTTGAATTCATTAATAATCCAAATCATGGTGAAAGATAAACTATCACATGATTTGGGTTTCAATTTAGATCCATCTTGGCTGTCCTCTGTGGGGTAAAAACGGCAGAAATTTCTCCTGCCAAGTGGGCTTTACTACTATACAGCAGTGTAATTAAATGTGTGTCTTGAGTCCAGTATGATTAGCTCAAATGGGCCTTCCTGGACTGAATTCAACAATAATTTGTATTAATCTCTAAGTGCAAAAGAAATGAAAAAACTTAGAAAAATGTAGTGGATTAAAGAAGAAAGTTTATTACACATTTTAAGCATTTTTTTTTTAAATAACCGTTAATTTTTATTATTATTATTATTTGTGCAATACCGGAAAATCCCTTTAAAGACAAGGTTTAAGAATAGCTTGGCCTGCAATACAATATTTTACTATAAGAAACACCACTGAGAACTGGGATATTTGTCAGCCAAGCCAAAACCTTGAACTGTTTAATAGTAGTGTAATGGTCCACAAACCATTCTTGAATAGGTTTTGTTTTGTGGCAGGAGGCATTATCCTGCTGAAAGTAACTATTGACAAGAATAAATATCAAAGTTATTAATGCATTTGAATGGTCTTAACTTTTTTTCAGGTAAGTGGCAGGTTTCAGATTCCCATGAATGCAGGGACCCATGATTTCCCAGCAAAACATTGCCCATTCATTATACTACCCCTACCAGCTTACTTTCTTCTTATATTGGTGCTATTTTTTAAAAAGAAAGCATGGCACATGCACCTGGATTTTCAAATGATGCAAAAGGAAACATGATTCATTAAATCAGGCCACCTTATTTCATTACTCAATCATCCAGTTCTGAGGATATCATCATGCCCATTCTAGTCACAATCAGCACTAAAGAAAAACGGATCATGCAAAAATTGAAATTTGCTGTGTGTGTAGATTTTTTTTTAATTGAATGTCCTTTATTATGCTCCTGGTCATCTCTTGACCCAAGAAAATAAATGAAAGATCTAAAAAATAAAGCAACGTACACACCTATCTGAGCCCTTTCGGTCCTCAACTCACCCATCTGGCCCTTGTTGCATCTTCTTGTCAATGCCACTCGTGCTGAATCCCCAGACCTCTTTAAGTTGGGCCTGGTATGATCCTGTAAAAACGCTCATAAGATTACAGCATCATGACATAACATGCCTCGATACCCAGGGCTCATGTGTGCGGAAATGTCCACGACCTCATCAATATCAGATTTCTTGGTCCAGCAAGAAGAAGCATAGGGATCAATGTGTGCATCGATGAAATGAAGATGCAGTGAGAATCGGTAGTGTGACGGTGAATTCCAGAAGCGCCAAGATGCCTATTTGATGGTCTTTTAGAGTTTATGAAAATAGCCAAGATAAAGTTACAACATTTTATTGGCGATTGGTAAGTGAACCAGGACCTTATAATGTGAAAAGTAAAAGGTAGCCAGCACCTAAACACTATAACAAGAAATAATTGCCTGCAAACACAGCAAGCAAGAAAATGTTGTACAAAATGACTGCCGCTATAAATACATGTTCAAAATAAAACATAAAAGGAACAAAGGGGTACATATATCAAACAATTGTCACACTTATATATAATTCCAGTTACATTTTCATTAACCTGTGTATACACTGAGGTAGGCATTAATATTGATCAAACAGTGAATACAGGTATGTATGTTTCAACCAACATACAGACATAAAAATATAAATCACAAGTAGGGAAATGAGGCACAGAGGGGTATGCACGCAAATATGAGATAGTGGATGTGTGAGTGTGGTGGGTCCCTGGACATCCTAATTCCCATAGGTAATGCTATGAACATTAGTATTAATGTCATATGGACATATTTGTGTATCTAAATACATGTAACTGCCATTCTATGATGAACATGGGGGTTGCAATAATATTATTTCTTTACGCATAAATGATTGGGTAAATGGCATACATCTGCCGTACGTCTCACCCATCTCTTTATTATTATTTTATTGTTTTCTTTCTGATATTGGCATGTATACCCCTAATTTTCTCATTTCACTACTTGTATATACATAGATTAATGACTATGTTAGGCTGGTTTCCCACTTGCATAGGGGAGGGCTGCGGAAGGCTGCATAGTTCCTCTGTTAAGCCCCACCCACTGTCGCACCTCTTCCATTCAGGTCCACCTACGTCGGCATGTGTCCTGAATACCTATCTTTAACATTGGGCACATAGGCCATGCTAATATATGCGGATGCCTCTGCATGCGTCTTTTGACGCTGCGCCAACTGCAACAAAATGCAAAATGTTGCGTTCGGTGCAGTTCGGCGAAGCTGAATGATAGAGATGCGGCAGTAGGTGGGGCTTAATGGAGGAACTATGCATCCCTCCGCAGCTCTGCCCTACGCAAGTGTGAAACCAGCCTTACTGGGATGATATTCATATTTGACAATTGTCTGATATGTGTACCCCTTTGTCCCTTTTGTGCTTTATTTAGAACATGTATTTATAGCAGCAGTCACCGTGTACGACATATTCTTACTTTAGATGAAGGCTACCTTTTAACTTCCACATTATATGGTCCAGGTTCACTCACCAATTGCCTGATCCATGGGTTTCTTTGTTAACTAAATATTGCTATATTTAGATTTTATGGTGTTTGAATACATTTTTGTAGTTTTATCTTAACCTTCTTTATTATTTCTTTTTTTTTGTTTCTGAGATACTAATCACTTCACTTCAATCCACTAATTTCTATAGAGCAGTTAGCTGCTCATCTCCCCCTTCCTCTCAACTCCTGACTTAGAGATGTTATCAGTCCTGCAAAATCAGGAACCTCCACCAGTCTGTCTGCCTAAACACTGTTCACTCTCCATATGAGCTGCTGAGCTTGTTCAAAGACACAAATATCTCTATTTGTAATCATACATATAACACTCTAGTCTTTAGAACAAGCACTTTGTCTATTACAACAGCACATTCAGTTCAGCAGTAGAATAATGCTGCTCAACCACAATGGTTATATAGAGAGGATGCTTGCCCCTTCCCATCCACAAGGAAGTAAGGAGTCACAGGAGCTGTGTGCTGCTCAAGACATGTATGCAAGTCCCATTGGTAGACTAAAAAATAAAGTTCTACCACTTTGATGGAACAGACTATGACTAAGGTGAAAATTGCCAAAAGCATAACATTTTTGCATACTTTGAGATACCAAAATCTTTAAGACTTTCAAAGTGTTTTATGCCAATTATGTGGTGTAAACACTTTGATTAATATGTTGTATAGTCTAAATACCAATATAGCAAATATCAGCTTGACTCATGTAACACAGCTGTGGAATAATATGGAATGGAAAAGTGTAATTTGTCACTTAACTTGATATTGGCCAATGGCTTGTACAAATTAAGGTTATCTTAAGCCTCTTAAGTGACATTATTTTTTCATCATACTATCAAGATTTTGCTTTATGAGTCATGATAATAACCTTTGCTTCATTTGTTCATCTATAGCCAAGGATAGAAGAGGGATCTCAATAACCTTGTAGGTCACTGTGAATCAAAGAGCAGAATTTTTAAATTTACTGAGACTAAGACTTTAGGAAGCATAGTATTTTGGAGCTAAAGGCTAAAGTGAAAAGGCTAAAGTGAAACATAAAGGTGTTGTCCAGTCTTCTGATGAAAATCTACAGTCACTCCATTTAATTCTTAATCCTTACAGTGTGTGCACTGCACACTGTCAAGATTCTGCTGTATTGCTCAAGAGCAGGAGCTGCGACATGACCATACGTATGCTATTTACATAGCTTTGACCAAATTCTGACTATACGTATTTGGCCTCACACAACTAACTTATGTCTAGATGCCAAGTGAATCCATGTATACAAAAAGCATAAATGTGGTCATGTGACTGCTCACTCTATCCAGCAACATCAGAGAATCAAATATGAAGTGTTAATGAAACCAGCTCACCATTAGGCTGTAGATGTTAATAAGCAAGGTATAAAAGTATATTAAAAAAATTAAATCTCACAATTGTGAATTTGCAATGTGTTTTGAGCACAAACTGGCTTTCTTTGTCTGAGCTAGGATACTTGAGCATGGATACTTCATGAGTGACAAACACTGGTATATAAAATCAAGCAACTTAGAAAAACAATTTACTTAGTTAAAAATAAATACCAAAGTCAATAGAGGATATGGAAATAATACCTAATGATGGAACATAATTTCCTTGCGTAAATTAAGACTATCTGGCCTGCAGGCACCTAAGTTAAGATGGCGAATATTCAGCACCCATTGAAACATCTCTACATGGTAATAAGAATTCTTGGTCAAAAAAACTAAAGTTATAAGTCATAAGAAGTTCAGAGACAAAAATAATGTAAGGGCATAAATCAGAGGAGTGACCACTATACTTAGATGGAATTGAAAAACAATAATAGCAATGCCTTGTGGAATTGATGTAAATAATGCAACCACATCACAACTTAGCTCAATAAATTCAGTGGACTAGGTCAAATTAAAAAGCTGTTCCAATACATCATGGAAATCCTTGAGGACACCAGGAGTACTCTGGGAAAGTGGTTTAAACAATGAATTTGTCCACTCACTGAGTCATTTTGTGACCAATCCAATGCCAGACACAATTGGTCTCATTGGAAGAAGGTCAATTAATTTATGGATCTTGAAGAGGGCATGAAGTATGGACAAAAATGGCTGATGAACTGTAATATAATCTCTTCATACCTTTGTTATTCTCCAAGTTAAAATCCCTCCTCAGTAATGGGATTGTTGTCCCTCTGGAAAATATTGGTTGGATTGAACGGCAGTTTTCTGTATGTGGTTGCATCACTTAACATAGCAATAATTTGTGACTTGAAGAGTCCATAACCACCAGAACTCCACCTTTGTTTGACATTTTGACGGCAGTGTTGGACATGTTTCTAAGCTCATTTAATGGGAGCCTGTCACCAGTAGTGATGAGCGAGTGTACTCGTTACTTGGGTTTCTCTGAGCATGCTCGGGTGGTCTCAGAGTATTCTGCCGTGCTCAGAGATTTAGCTTTTGTCACAGCAGCTGCATGATTTGTGACTGTTAGACAGCCTGAACACATGGGGGGTTGCCTTTTTGTTAGGCAATTCCCATATGTATTCCGCCTGTCTAGCAGCCTCAAATCATGCAGCTGCGGCGATGAAAACTAAATCTCCAAGCACGCCAAAATGCTTGGAGACCAAGCAAGCATACTCGGGGAAGCCCAAGTAACCAGTATACTCTCTCATCACTAGCCCCCAGAAATAAAGATATTACCTTGCAGATATGTGGTTATCTTCAGTTTAATAGCGTTATTATGCTGTTTGGCGCCTGCAGGCAGCCGAATGCAGCAGGGAGAAAATTAACTTTATTCTCCCTGCCAGCATTTGGTTTTCAATCATGGAGGCTGGGGCTCTGCTGGTTCAGTCATCTCTCTGAGAATACAGAGCAGTCGCTGTAACCACGCTCACAGCCCTGACAGCTGAGTATCAGTCAGAGCCGAGGGCACGGTTACAGCGACCGCTCTGTATTCTTGGAGCGGTAACTGAACAAGCGGTGACTAGTGTTGAGCATTCCGATACCGCAAGTATCGGGTATCGGCCGATATTTGCGGTATCGGAATTCCGATACCGAATTCCGATACTTCCCGCGTATCGGATACCGGAATTGGAAGTTCCCAGAATTCAAACTGAACGCAGCAGCCAATGAGGAATGATTGGAAGTGTGGGCACATCCTGTTTAGCATGGTGGGCATGTAAGTACTGGCAAGGCTGTGATTGGCTGCTGAAATGATGTCACTCTGCACTATAAAAAACGCTGCTGCCATTTTGCGCTCACTCTGCTGTGATTTCAGTTAGGGACAGGACGCTGTGTTCTAACTGAGGGCCAGTTGAGCTAGCTAATTGCTTTTTTTTTCCTTTCCAAAGGCTAATTTAGCAAAACGCTGTGTGTTCTTCACTGTTCACCTTGCTCTTGCCTTGCAGCGCTGTTTTAACAGCGTTCTGCAAGGTCTCTGTGTGTGTGTGCAGCTCACTCTGTAGTCTGTGTGCAGCCATATACCCGGTTGTATTCAGCTCAGGGGGGGTTCACACTGCCTCACACAGTTGTCCTTTTTTGCTCATAGTGCAGCCTGCTGCACATTTTTTCTCAAATTTCCTATTAGTGTTTTTCCACCCGTCTCCAGCTAAATTGTGGAAAAACACTACATAGGATAACCTAGAGGGGGGTTTTTGGGCCTTGCAGCGCCGTTTACGGCTGTCTGCACGGTCTCCGTGTGAGCCCAGCTCGCCCTGTAGTCTGTGTGCAGCCATAGCCGGTTGGATTCAGCTCAGGGTTCGTTACTGGCTCATACCTTGAGAAAAATTTTCCTTTTCTTCAAATAGTGCAGCCTGTTTAAAAATGTTAAAAAAAATTCCCTATTAGTGTTTTTCCACCCGTCTCCAGCTAAATTGTGAAAAAACACTACATAGGATAACCTAGAGGGGGGTTTTTGGGCCTTGCAGCGCCGTTTACGGCTGTCTGCACGGTCTCCGTGTGAGCCCAGCTCGCCCTGTAGTCTGTGTGCAGCCATAGCCGGTTGGATTCAGCTCAGGGTTCGTTACTGCCTCATACCTTGAGAAAAATTTTCCTTTTTTTCAAATAGTGCAGCCTGTTTAAAAAATTTTAAAAAAATTCCCTATTAGTGTTTTTCCACCCGTCTCCAGCTAAATAGTGGAAAAACACTACATAGGATAACCTAGAGGGGGGTTTTTGGGCCTTGCAGCGCCGTTTACGGCTGTCTGCACGGTCTCCGTGTGAGCCCAGCTCGCCCTGTAGTCTGTGTGCAGCCATAGCCGGTTGGATTCAGCTCAGGGTTCGTTACTGGCTCATACCTTGAGAAAAATTTTCCTTTTTTTCAAATAGTGCAGCCTGTTTAAAAATGTTAAAAAAAAAAATTCCCTATTAGTGTTTTTCCACCCGTCTCCAGCTAAATTGTGAAAAAACACTACATAGGATAACCTAGAGGGGGGTTTTTGGGCCTTGCAGCGCCGTTTACGGCTGTCTGCACGGTCTCCGTGTGAGCCCAGCTCGCCCTGTAGTCTGTGTGCAGCCATAGCCGGTTGGATTCAGCTCAGGGTTCGTTACTGCCTCATACCATGAGAAAAATTTTCCTTTTTTTTCAAATAGTGCAGCCTGTTTAAAAATTAAAAAAAAAATTCCCTATTAGTGTTTTTCCACCCGTCTCCAGGTAAATAGTGAAAAAACACTACATAGGATAACCTAGAGGGGGTTTATTGGGCTTTGCAGCGCCGTTTACGGCTGTCTGCACGGTCTCTGTGTGAGCGCAGCTCGCCCTGTAGTCTGTGTGCAGCCATAGCCGGTTGGATTCAGCTCAGGGTGCGTTACTGCCTCATACCTTGAAAAACAATTTCCTTTTTTTCAAATAGTGCAGCCTGTTTAAAATTTAAAAAAAAAAATTCCTATTAGTGTCTTTCCACCCGTCTCCAGCTAAATAGTGGAAAAACACTACATAGGATAACCTAGAGGAGGGTTTTTTGGCCTTGCAGCGCCGTTTACGGCTGTCTGCACGGTCTCCGTGTGATTTAAACTAGCTCTGTAGCCCGATCTGCACAAAAAAAAAAGTAAAGTTCACCAAACACAACTTAACACTTGTGTAGGCCACATTTGAAAAATAATAAAGTTTAGTCCACACTTTACAACATTAGTGTTTCTTACACCTGTTAGGAGGAGCATTTCAGGAATAAGCACACTAAGGCCTTAGTACTTTTCTGCTTATCTTTATCTGTCAACCAAGATGAAGAGGGCAGGGAGTAAGGCACGTGGGCGCGGAGCAGGGAGAGGAGCAGGGAGAGGACGTGGTGATTCTGTGCCTGCTGCGGGCGCCGGTGACTCGTCGTCACTCAGTTTCAGCAGGGAACAGTCCTTCATGCGCAGCTTTGTCGGAGAGCGCCGTGCACCGCTGCTGCGTGAAGACCAAATTGAAGCCGTTGTCAGGTGGATGGCAGCTAACGCCTCGGCATCGACTTCAGTTAGTGCCACATCCTCTCAGGCACAGAGCACTGGAGAGCAGCCATCTGTCTCTTCACCACCTGCCAAATTGGCCAGGCAGTCAGAGAGCCCAGGACAGGAGCCGTCTCTACTTCTGTTCTCTGAATCTCTTGGCTTGGAAACAGGGGGCCAGCCAAGCAGCATTGGAGAAATGGAAGAAGAGGCAGTGTGCAGTGATGCCCAACAGCTTTTTCTCTCTGACTCTGAAGAGGCAGGTGGGCCAGTGCCTCCGGTGACCACAGCGCAGTACGCATCTGATGATGAAACTCAGGTGCCGCTTTCTGATGCGTACTGTGCTGCCGAGACTACCCAGGAGGAGCAGTTGGTGGCAGAGGGTAGTGGAGATGATGAGGTCCTTGACTCATCGTGGCATGAGGAACAGGAAGGTGGTGGGAGCAGCTCTGAGGAAGAGCTTCCCCTTACGGGCCAAAGAGGGAGAGGGAGGGGGAAGACTGCGGAGCCTGTAGCCTCCACTTTGGCACCCGTTAGGAGCCTGTCTCTTTCCAAAGCCAAAAAGGGCGCTCCCAAGACTTGCAGTGCCTGGTCCTTTTTTGACACAGTTGCAGATGACATTTGTTTTGTCAAATGCAAGCTGTGTCATCAGAAAGTAAAAAGAGGGAAAAATGTCAGCAACCTCAATACCACAAATATGTGGAAACATGTGCGGACCAGACACGCGGTGGAGTTACAGAAACAGACTGAAGATGTAGGCCAACCAACAGCGGCAGCTACCACCTCTTCAGCTCGTGTTGCCTCTTCCTCCAGCTCACGCACAGCTGGTTTGGCTTCCTCCCAGGATCGCCATGGAAGAACCTCTGGCACTGTTGTCCAGAGACCTTGTGTAATTCCACCCACAGCACCACCTTCCCAGTCATCCTCACACTCCCAGTCTACTCTACAGCCATCGGTAGTACAGGCATGGGAGAAAAGGCGGGCATTCTCGGCCAACCACCCACGAGCACAGGCTCTCAATGCAGGCATTGCCAAACTGTTGTCCCTGGAAATGCTCTCGTTCAGGCTGGTGGAGACTGACAGCTTCCGTGACTTGATGGCATTGGCAGTCCCACAGTACAAGGTGCCCAGCCGCTTTTACTTCAGCAGGCAGGCTGTCCCTGCCCTGCACAGGCATGTTGAGGCAAACATAAAACATGCGCTACTGAACGCCGTCAGTAGCAAGGTCCACCTCACCACCGATGCGTGGACCAGTCAGCATGGACAGGGGCGATATGTTTCCCTCACTGCCCATTGGGTTAATGTTGTTGAGCCAGGTACAGATCGTGCGAGTGGCGCAGGACGTGTCCTGCCCACTCCAAGGATTGCAGGAATCCAGTCTGTACGCATCGACTCCTCCTTTTACACCAGTTCCTCAGATTCCTCTCTGCAGGATCCGTCACAGTCCACCTCCACATGGACCCGTGAACGTTTACCTATGACCGACATGAGCACAGCCGTGGCCAAACGTCAGCAGGCCGTCTTGAAACTAGTTTCATTGGGGCATCGAAGCCACACAGCGCAGGAGCTCTGGAATGCCATCAAGCAGGAGAGCGATGTGTGGTTACTGCCAGCGAATCTCCAGCCAGGCATGGTAGTGTGTGACAATGGCCGAAATCTGGTGGCAGCTTTGGCCCTTGGCAACCTCACTCACATCCCATGTCTGGCACATGTGCTCAATTTGGTTGTGCAGAGTTTTCTGAGGGACTTTCCGGATCTTGATGCCCTGCTGCACAAGGTCCGCCTAGAGTGTGCTCACTTGCGGCGTTCCAGCTTGGCCAGATCCCGCATTGCTGCTCTGCAGCGCCGATTCCGCCTTCCGGAACACCGCATCATATGTGACCTACCTACCCGGTGGAATTCCACGTTACATATGTTGGAGCGGTTGTGTGAGCAGCAGCAAGCAGTTATGGAGTACCAACTGCATCAGGCGCAAAGAAGTCGCAGTCAGCGCCGATCAGACTTCACAACCACAGAGTGGGCCACTATGAAGGACGTCTGCCAGGTTTTGCGTCCTTTTGATTATTCCACGCGGATGGCAAGTGCAGATGATGCACTAGTCAGCATGACTGTCCCCCTTATCTGCCTGCTTCAGCAAACTGTGCAAGGGTTAAGGGATGATGTTGTGGAAGAGGTGGAGGATGAGGAGTCACCTTTTCCATCAGCTTCTGGAGAGTCAGCACCACGTGGTTCCTCACAAAGGGGTACGCAGGGGCCAATTTGTGAGGAGGATGAGGAGGAGTCAATGGAGGAGGAAGAGCTCCGTCCAGAGGAGGGAGCGACACAATTGTCCAGTGGTCTGTGTGTACAGCGAGGGTGGGGTGATGACGAGCGGGCAGAGATCATGTCTCAAGCAGGGGACAGCGTTTCTGGGCCAGTTGGCACTCTGCAGCACATGGTGGATTTCATGCTGCAGTGCCTGAGAAACGACCGCCGCATCGACCACATTCTCAACATGCCTGATTATTGGGTGTTCACCCTCCTCGATCCTCGCTACCGGGACAACGTCCAAAACCTCATCCCTGCGTTGACCCGGGAGCGTAAATTGCGGGAGTACCACAACACACTGGTGAATTCCATCATCTTCTCCTGTCCAACTGAGAGGAGTGCTGCTAGTGCTTTACAAAGCAGCTCAGTGCGTCGAGGCAGTGGGGGAGGCTCTGCCCAAAGAGGGAGCAGAAGCAGTGCCTCTGCCCAAGGCAAGCCCAGTATGGCACAACTCTGGCACACTTTTGTGTGCCCGCCCCAAATGTCTACACCATCACCGGCGGCTCCAGTCAGCAGGAGGCAACGGTTCCGTCAGATGGTGACTGACTACATGGCTTGCCCTCTTACTGTACTCCAAGACGGCTCTTCCCCGTTCAAGTTTTGGGTCTCTAAGCTGGATACATGGCCAGAGCTAAGCCAGTATGCATTGGAGGTGCTGGCTTGCCCTGCGGCTAGTGTCTTATCGGAACGTGTCTTTAGTGCCGCAGGTGGTGTACTAACAGAACGTCGCATGCAACTATCCTCCGATAACGTTGACCGGCTTACTTTCCTGAAAATGAACCAGGCCTGGATCTCGCAGGAATTTGCCACTCCTCTGCCTGATTAAGTAATTGGGTGTCATCCAGGTCTCCTGCTGTGTTCATCTTTCTACCACCTGAACTGCTATTCCTGGGCTCCAACACCGCCAGTTGCGGCTCAGAAGTGCAGGCTGCACAGTAAAAACATACGACCCAGTGTTATTGGGTTTCAGTAACGTCAGCTGATCCCCAGCTGTGTAGCCGGCAATGTGTCCTGCGACCGCCACGCTGGCACAACAACCTAAATGTAAGGGAACCTGTCCCCCCCCCCCCCGTCGTTTGTTACTGAAAGAGCCATCTTGTGCAGCAGTAATGCTGCACAAGGAAAAGGTAGCTCTTTTTTTTTTAGCTCCTTGCACACGCAGAACTTAACACTTATAAAATGTGTTCATTGATACCGTTATACTGTCCCGGAGCTGGGACTTTCCTTCGTAATGTGACGCAGCACAGCCGTCATTCCTACCCCCTTGGTGCCATGCGCTGCCTCCTCAGCATTGTTTTAAGCTGTCACGGAGCCTGCGCTGTTCTGTTATCCCTTGGGCATGCCCTATTTGCGCTGCCTGTCTTCTGACATAATTTGGTGTCAGGCTGGCTGCGCCTGTGCGGCCGCGCTGCCCGAGATCCCGCCTCGCAGTGTCTTCTGATTGAGTCACACTGCGGGCCTGGGATCCATGGGCATGCGCAGTGCATATCTTCCCCTCGGGGTCTCGCTCATTTCCCTCCGCCTTCTTTAGACTGTGCGCCGTCAGCTGATCCCTAATAGCATGCCACGGCCGTGACACCGCACAGTCTGAAGAAGAGGGAAGGAGGGGAGTGAGAGTCGAGGATATGCACTGTGCATGCCCATGGTTCCAAGGCCCGCAGTGGGATTACGTTAGACGAGACTGCGAGGTGAGATCTGGAGCAGCGTGGACGCACAGGCACTGACAGCCTGACACCAAATTATGTCAGAAGACAGGCAGCGCTAATTGGGCATGGCCAAGGGCTAACAGAACAGCGCAGGCTCCGTGACAGCTTAAAACAACGCTGAGGAGGCAGCGCACGGCACCAAGGGGATAGGAATGACAGCTGTGCTGTGTCCCATTACGAAGGAAATTCGCACCTCCGGGATGGTTTAACAGTATAAGGGGACACATTTTTAGTGTATACTTCGGTGTTTGCAAGGAGCATAATTAAAAGAACCACCTTTTCCTTTTGCATCCTTAGTGCTGCACAAGATGGCTCTTTCAGCTACAAACGTCTTGGGGGGGGGTTAAAGGTTCCCTTTCAACTTGCTCCAATCAGGCTTCGGCCTACACTCTGTTCCTCTGCTCCTCCTGCTGTCCCTGGGCTCGAACACCGCCAGTTGGTGCCTGGAAGTGCTGTGTGCACAGTCAACAGTCGCTCCTCTGTTATTGGGGTTCAGTAACGTCAGCTGATCCCCAGCTGTGTGTGCGGCAATACCTCCAATCTGCTCCTGCTGCTGTCCCTGGGCTCTAACACCGCCAGTTGGTGCCTGGAAGTGCTGTGTGCACAGTCAACAGTCGCTCCTCTGTTATTGGGGTTCAGTAACGTCAGCTGATCCCCAGCTGTGTGTGTGGCAATACCTCCAATCTGCTCCTCCTGCTGTCCCTTGGCTCTAACACCGCCAGTTGGTGCCTGGAAGTGCTGTGTGCACAGTCAACAGTCGGTCCTCTGTTATTGGGGTTCAGTAACGTCAGCTGATCCCCAGCTGTGTGTGCGGCAATACCTCCAATCTGCTCCTCCTGCTGTCCCTGGGCTCTAACACCGCCAGTTGGTGCCTGGAAGTGCTGTGTGCACAGTCAACAGTCGCTCCTCTGTTATTGGGGTTCAGTAACGTCAGCTGATCCCCAGCTGTGTGTGCGGCAATACCTCCAATCTGCTCCTCCTGCTGTCCCTGGGCTCTAACACCGCCAGTTGGTGCCTGGAAGTGCTGTGTGCACAGTCAACAGTCGCTCCTCTGTTATTGGGGTTCAGTAACGTCAGCTGATCCCCAGCTGTGTATCCGGCAACGTGTCATGCGACCACCACGCTGGCACAACTAAAATGTAAGGGGACCTGTCCCCCCCCCCTAGGCGTTTGTTACTGAAAGAGCCACCATGTGCAGCACTAATACTGCACAAGGGAAAGGTCGCTCTTGAAATTATGCTCCTTGCAAACGCTGAACTACACACTCATGTAATGTGTCCCCTCACACCGTCCAACCGTCCCGGAGGTGGGACTTTCCTTTGTAATGTGACATAGCACAGCTGTCATTGCTACCCCCTTGGCACCGTGCGCTGCCTTCTTAGCGTTGTTTGATTCCGTCATGGACCCTGCGCTGTTATGTTATCCCTTGGCCATGCACAGTTTGCGCTGCCCGTCCTCTGACATCATTTGTTGTCGTCCTGGCTGCGCCTGTGCGTCCACGCTGCCCGAAATCACACCTCGCAGTGTCGTCTAATGTGATCCCACAGTGGGCCTGGTATCCATGGCCATGCGCAGTGCATATACTAGCCTCTCACTCCCCTTCTTCACGCTTCTTCAGACTAGGCAGCGTCAGCTGATTCCTAATAGCATGCCACGGCCATGACGCCGCACAGTCTGAAGAAGCAGGAAGGAGGTGAGTGAGAGGCGATGATATGCACTGCGCATGCCCATGGATCCCTGGCCCGCAGTGGGACTACATTAGATTACACTGCAAGGTTGGATCTCGGGCAGCTTGGACGCACAGGCACTGCCAGCCTGACACCTACATGATGTCAGAAGACGGGCACCGCTAACTGTGCATGGCCAAGGGATAACATTACAGCGCGGGCTCCGTGACAGAACCAAACAACGTTGAGGAGGTGGCGCCCGGCACCAAGGGGGTTGGAATGACGGCTGTGCTGTGTCACATTACAAAGGAAGGTCCCACTTCCGGGATGGTTTGACGGTGTGAGGGGACACATTATATGAGTGTGTACTTCAGCGTTTGCAAGGAGCATAATTTTCGGAGCCACCATTTTCCATGTGCAGTATTACTGCTGTACAAGATGGCTCTTTCAGCAACAAATGCCTGGGGGGGGGGTTAAAGGTTCCCTTTCAACTTGCTCCACTGCAAACTTCGGCCTACACTCTGCTCCTCTTTGATTCCCTGGGTTTCAACACTGTCAGTTGCAACCTGGAAGTGTTGTCTACACAGAAAAAACACTAGGTGATGTGTCAGTGGGGTTCAGCACCGCCAGCTGTTCCCCAGCTGTGTAGCCGGCAACGTGATCTGCAAATGCCATGCAGGCACATGAACTGAAATTGAAGGGAGCCTGCCCCCCCAGGTGTTTCTATGTATAACAGCCACCTTGTTCAGCAGTAGTGCTGCATTTGTACAAGGTGGCTGACTTTTTCTCCTTGCCCACGTGGAACTCAACACGTACAAAATGTGTCTCATTGAGACCATTCCACTGTCCCTGAGGTGTGACTTTCCTTTCTAATGATACGCAGCACCCCCCTTGGTAGCGCTTCCCGTCTTTTGAAATCATGGTTAGCTGGCTGCGCCTGTGCATCCGCCCAGCGTGAAACAACGCCCCTCGTTGTTTTATTTATTTTGTCAGCGAGGGTGTGGTTTATGGGCACGAGCAGTGCATATGTTCGCCTGTCGTCACTCATCTCCTTCCGCCTTCTTCAGACTGTGCGGCCTCCTGGCCGCGGCATGCGAAAAGGGATCAGCAGAGGCCGCCCAGTCTGAAGCAGATGTAAGGACGTGTGTGAGCGTCGAAAATATTTACTGCTCAAGGCCACGAATCCCAGCACCGCAGTGTGACTTTATAAAAAGGCAGTGTGGGTCTGTGATTTATGGCCATCGTTAACCGCAGCGGCCAACATGAAATGAGGTCATAAGACGGGCAGCGCTAACAGGGCATTGCCAAGGGATAACACAAGAGCACAGACTCCTGTACAGCAAAAAACAACGCTCAGGAAGCAGCGCCAAGCACAAAGGCGTTATTTGGGACACCTATGCTGCGTCTCCTTAAAAATACAAGTCACGCCTCAACTACAGTTTGACTGTAGAATGGGCTAAATTGTGTACGTGTTGCATTCAGCGTGTGCAAGTAGACAAATCAATAGAGCAACCTTTTCTTGTGCAGCATTAATACTGCACAAGGTGTGGCTCTTGTACTTTGTAACACCTGAAGGGGGGTTAAAGGTTACCTTTGAAATTGGTTCAACTAGGCTTCGGCCTACACTCTGCTCCTCTCCTCCTCCTGCTGACCCTGGGCTGTAACAACGCTAGTTTTTGCCCGGAAGTGCTAGCTGCACAGAGAAAAACACCAGCCAATGTGTTAGTGGGGTTCAGCACCACCTGCTGTTCCCCCACTGTGTAGCCGGCAAAGTGTCCTGCAAACGCAACGCAGACACAAAGCTGACTCCAGTGCAGGCTTCGGCCTACACTCTGCTCCCCCTGCTTACCCTTTGCTCCAACACCGCTAGTTGGGGCTGTAGGAAGACAATGTTTGATAGGCAAAGCATCCGGGTTCCAGCACCGCCAGCTGGTTCTCGGCAGTGTTTTTGTCACAGGTACTCCCTCGTGCCAAACCTGGTTTCAGCACCGTCAGCTGTTTCCGGGTTGTGTCAAACTCGCTGAGATGACTATGCTTGCCCCGTCGTGTTGCAGTCGGGTTAGCCAACTCCAGGGTGCCTCCAGTTTAGGAGCTTCCTATGTGGGCTGCATGAATTGGTAGTCAAGGCTGGTTCTGTAGTGCCAGTAGGCCCAGCTCCCCCTGTAGGACTGTTGGGGTTCGGTAACTGCGGCTGCCTCGCGGCCTAGCTGTTCTCTCCTCTCCTGTGGGCCTTCGGGTCCACCTCCTGCTTCCAGCACCGTCAGCTGGTTCCAGGCCGAGCCTTTGGCTTAGGTGCCTCCTCCTGGGTATCCGAGTTCCGCCAACGCCAGGCGGTCCTTGGTAGTGCTTTTAAGCGCGGGCACCTACAGCTTAGTAACCGGGTTCCAGCACCGTCAGCTGGTCCTCGGTCGTGCCATTGGCTCTTGCACACTGGGGCAACGCATCTGGGTTCCAGCAACGCCAGCTGGTTCTCGGCAGTGTTTTTGACACAGGTACTCCCTCGTGCCAAGCCTGGTTTCAGCACCGTCAGCTGTTTCCGGGTTGTGTCAAGCTCACTGAGACGCCAATGCTTGCCCCTTCGTGGTGCTGTCGGGTTAGCCAACTCCAGGGTGCCTCCAGTTTAGGAGCTTCCTATGTGGGCTGCGTGAACTGGTAGTCAAGGCTGGTTCTGTAGTGCCAGTAGGCCCAGCTCCCCCTGTAGGACTGTTGGGGTTCGGTAACTGCGGCTGCCTCGCGGCCTAGCTGTTCTCTCCTCTCCTGTGGGCCTTCGGGTCCACCTCCTGGTTCCAGCACTGTCAGCTGGTTCCAGGCCGAGCCTTTGGCTTAGGTGCCTCCTCCTGGGTATCCGAGTTCCGCCAGCGCCAGGCGGTCCTTGGTAGTGCTTTTAAGCGCGGGCACCTACAGCTTAGTAACCGGGTTCCAGCACCGTCAGCTGGTCCTCGGTCGTGCCATTGGCTCTTGCACACTAGGCCAACGCATCTGGGTTCCAGCAACGCCAGCTGGTTCTCGGCAGTGTTTTTGACACAGGTACTCCCTCGTGCCAAGCCTGGTTTCAGCACCGTCAGCTGTTTCCAGGTTGTGTCAAGCTCACTGAGACGCCTATGCTTGCCCCGTCGTGGTGCTGTCGGGTTAGCCAACTCCAGGGTGCCTCCAGTTTAGGAGCTTCCTATGTGGGCTGCGTGAACTGGTAGTCAAGGCTGGTTCTGTAGTGCCAGTAGGCCCAGCTCCCCCTGTAGGACTGTTGGGGTTCGGTAACTGCGGCTGCCTCGCGGCCTAGCTGTTCTCTCCTCTCCTGTGGACCTTCGGGTCCACCACCTGGTTCCAGCACTGTCAGCTGGTTCCAGGCCGAGCCTTTGGCTTAGGTGCCTCCTCCTGGGTATCCGAGTTCCGCCAACGTCAGGCGGTCTTTGGTAGTGCTTTTAAGCGCGGGCACCTACAGCTTAGTAACCGGGTTCCAGCACCGTCAGCTGGTCCTCGGTCGTGCCATTGGCTCTTGCACACTGGGGCAACGCATCTGGGTTCCAGCAACGCCAGCTGGTTCTCGGCAGTGTTTTTGACACAGGTACTCCCTCGTGCCAAGCCTGGTTTCAGCACCGTCAGCTGTTTCCAGGTTGTGGCAAGCTCACTGAGACGCCTATGCTTGCCCCGTCGTGGTGCTGTCGGGTTAGCCAACTCCAGGGTGCCTCCAGTTTAGGAGCTTCCTATGTGGGCTGCGTGAACTGGTAGTCAAGGCTGGTTCTGTAGTGCCAGTAGGCCCAGCTCCCCCTGTAGGACTGTTGGGGTTCGGTAACTGCGGCTGCCTCGCGGCCTAGCTGTTCTCTCCTCTCCTGTGGACCTTCGTGTCCACCACCTGGTTCCAGCACCGTCAGCTGGTTCCAGGCCGAGCCTTTGGCTTAGGTGCCTCCTCCTGGGTATCCGAGTTCCGCCAACGTCAGGCGGTCCTTGGTAGTGCTTTTAAGCGCGGGCACCTACAGCTTAGTAACTGGGTTCCAGCACCGCCAGCTGGTCCTCGGTGCCATTGGCTCTTGCACACTGGGGCAACGCATCTGGGTTCCAGCACCGCCAGCTGGTTCTCGGCAGTGTTCTTGTCACAGGTACTCCCTCGTGCCAAGCCTGGTTTCAGCACCGTCAGCTGTTTCCGGGTTGTGTCAAGTTCACTGAGACGCCTATGCTTGCCCCGTCGTGGTGCGGTCGGGTTAGCCAACTCCAGGGTGCCTCCAGTTTAGGAGCTTCCTATGTGGGCTGCGTGAACTGGTAGTCAAGGCTGGTTCTGTAGTGCCAGTAGGCCCAGCTCCCCCTGTAGGACTGTTGGGGTTCGGTAACTGCGGCTGCCTCGCGGCCTAGCTGTTCTCTCCTCTCCTGTGGGCCTTCGGGTCCACCTCCTGGTTGCAGCACCGTCAGCTGGTTCCAGGCCGAGCCTTTGGCTTAGGTGCCTCCTCCTGGGTATCCGAGTTCCGCCAACGCCAGGTGGTCCTTGGTAGTGCTTTTAAGCGCGGGCACCTATAGCTTAGTAACCGGGTTCCAGCACCGCCAGCTGGTCCTCGGTGCCATTGGCTCTTGCACACTGGGGCAACGCATCTGGGTTCCAGCACCGCCAGCTGGTTCTCGGCAGTGTTCTTGTCACAGGTACTCCCTCGTGCCAAGCCTGGTTTCAGCACCGTCAGCTGTTTCTGGGTTGTGTCAAGCTCACTGAGACGCCTATGCTTGCCCCGTCATGGTGCTGTCGGGTTAGCCAACTCCAGGGTGCCTCCAGTTTAGGAGCTTCCTATGTGGGCTGCGTGAACTGGTAGTCAAGGCTGGTTCTGTAGTGCCAGTAGGCCCAGCTCCCCCTGTAGGACTGTTGGGGTTCGGTAACTGCGGCTGCCTCGCGGCCTAGCTGTTCTCTCCTCTCCTGTGGGCCTTCGGGTCCACCTCCTGGTTCCAGCACCGTCAGCTGGTTCCAGGCCGAGCCTTTGGCTTAGGTGCCTCCTCCTGGGTATCCGAGTTCCGCCAACGCCAGGGGGTCCTTGGTAGTGCTTTTAAGCGCGGGCACTTACAGCTTAGTAACCGGGTTCCAGCAACGCCAGCTGGTCCTCGGTGCCATTGGCTCTTGCACACTGGGGCAACGCATCTGGGTTCCAGCACCGCCAGCTGGTTCTCGGCAGTGTTCTTGTCACAGGTACTCCCTCGTGCCAAGCCTGGTTTCAGCACCGTCAGCTGTTTCCGGGGTGTGTCAAACTCGCTGAGACGCCTATGTTTGCCCCGTCGTGGTGCGGTTGGGTTAGCCAACTCCAGGGTGCCTCCAGTTTAGGAGCTTCCTATGTGGGCTGCGTGAACTGGTAGTCAAGGCTGGTTCTGTAGTGCCAGTAGGCCCAGCTCCCCCTGTAGGACTGTTGGGGTTCGGTAACTGCGGCTGCCTCGCGGCCTAGCTGTTCTCTCCTCTCCTGTGGGCCTTCGGGTCCACCTCCTGGTTCCAGCACCATCAGCTGGTTCCGGGCCGAGCCTTTGGCTTAGGTGCCTCCTCCTCGGTATCCGAGTTCCGCCAACATCAGGCGGTCCTTGGTAGTGCTTTAAAGCGCGGGCACCTACAGCTTAGTAACCGGGTTCCAGCACCGTCAGCTGGTCCTCGGTTGTGCCATTGGCTCTTGCACACTGGGGCAACGCATCTGGGTTCCAGCAACGCCAGCTGGTTCTCGGCAGTGTTTTTGACACAGGTACTCCCTCGTGCCAAGCCTGGTTTCAGCACCGTCAGCTGTTTCCGGGTTGTGTCAAGATCACTGAGACGCCTATGCTTGCCCCGTCGTGGTGCTGTCGGGTTAGCCAACTCCAGGGTGCCTTCAGTTTAGGAGCTTCCTATGTGGGCTGCGTGAACTGGTAGTCAAGGCTGGTTCTGTAGTGCCAGTAGGCCCAGCTCCCCCTGTAGGACTGTTGGGGTTCGGTAACTGCGGCTGCCTCGCGGCCTAGCTGTTCTCTCCTCTCCTGTGGGCCTTCAGGTCCACCACCTGGTTCCAGCACCGTCAGCTGGTTCTCGGCAGTGTCTTTTGCTCTTGTACCTTCTGCTCCCCATCCTGGTTCCAGTACTGTCAGCTGGTTCCGGCCATAGCCTTTGGCTTAGGTGCCTCCTTCTGGGTATCCGAGTTCCGCCAACGTCAGGCGGTCCTTGGTAGTGCTTTTTAGCACGGGTACCTCCTGCTTAGTAACCGGGTTCCAGTAACGTCAGCTGGTCCTCGGTAGTTCCATAGGCTCTTGAACCTTCGGGTAGCCATCCGAGTTCCAGTTCCATCAGCTGGTTCTTGGCATTTTCTCAGCCTTCTTGTACCTTCTGCTACATTTCCAAGTTGAAGACCCTAAAGTCGACGACCCGGAAGACCACCCCGATGACGACGACGACGATCCGGAAGACCACCCCGATGACGACGACGACGACGGCGGAGACG
This sequence comes from Ranitomeya imitator, assembly GCF_032444005.1. Classification (NCBI taxonomy): domain Eukaryota; kingdom Metazoa; phylum Chordata; class Amphibia; order Anura; family Dendrobatidae; genus Ranitomeya; species Ranitomeya imitator. Next base: position 71,114,268 of record NC_091284.1, on the reverse strand, counting down.
ACGACGGCTGAGACGACGACGGCGGAGATGACGACACTGGAGACGACGACCCTGGAGACGACGACATGGAAGACCGAGAAGCAGAAGAACAAGAGGCTGCAGAACAAAGAGCAGAAGAACATTAAGCATAAGACTTAATATCAGAGCAAAAGATATTATCTAAATTATATGCAGAAGAAGACTAAGCAGTGTATGGGGGTGAGTCCGTTCCTCCTCGTGGTGCCCCTGGATAAAGCCTGATGCTGCAGGCCAAACTGAACGCGGACAAATGTAACTTTTGTGACTGGCAGAACGGAAGGTGTAATCTTCAAACTTTTATAGATAACAACTACGGGAATGCCTGTCACAAATGAGAATATGATGAAGAAGTAGAATAGGAAGAATAATAACAGTGGAATAAAAAGAATATGTAGAATAGGAAGAATAATAATAGTTGAATAAAATGAATATGAAGAATGTAATCAAAAAAAAAAAAAAAGGTAAAGGATGAAGAAGAAGATGAATAAGGTGAAGAAGAAGTTGATGTCAAAGATGCTGATGATGATGATGAAGATGAAAGTGTGGGAAAAGTAAAAAAAAAAAGAAAATAAAGAAGGGGAAGGGCGTGGAATAGTGAAACATCAATATCTGACAAAAAAAAAAAAAATTTACATAGTCAATATCTTTGTCACTCCGAACGTCTTAAAAAAAATCAAAAAACATGCTATTCTATTTGATTGGGATAAACCTCTATGACTTTAATGTCTCCGCCACCTCCCCAAATACATCCGGCATTATTCTTAGTTGTTTTCCTTCATGTAGAATGAACCTACAAGGCAAGAAAGGGTTTATTTTAATTCCGATATTTTGGTCCCATTGACTTGCATTGGGATCGGGTATCGGTATCGGCGATATCCGATATTTTTTGAATATCGGCCGATCCTATCCGATACCGATACTTTCCGATATCGGAAGGTATCGCTCAACACTAGCGGTGAAGTAATGGAACAGCTTTCCAATTTGACCTGGTCCACTAAATATACTAGCTTGAGCTGTGATGTGGTAGCATAATATACATCAATTCTACATGACATTGTCGTTAATGCTTTGCAATTCCATCTTTCTAAGTATATTGGTTACTCCTCCGAGTTATGCTTTTATTATTTTTATCACTTTTTCATGACTTTATCTCCTTAGACCAAGAATTATTTTTGCAATATAGTGGTGTATCCATGTGTGCTATATATTCACCATCTCTGGTTAATTTGATGATGTCCTTCTGGGAGAAGAATTATCTATATGTTTCTAACAATCCGGGATTTTTGGTATCCGATATTATCGATTGTGACAATTCCCATCGCACCATCTCGCGTGCATTCAGACACTTCCTCTCTCAGCACCAATGACAGATAGCATGATTGCAAGTGTTTTGAATTGAAAGAGTCAACAGATCAATTGGAGGAGGAGATATCAGGATATGCCTCCTCACTCCTGAGATGTTTTTTTATTTATAAATTATGTACCTGCAGCCTGTAAGGTCTTAATTTATTCAAGGAAATTATGTTCCATTACTAAGTATTGTTCCTATAGCCTCTAGTGATGTTGGAATTTATTTTTAAATATGTAGATTGTTTTTCTATGTTTCTTGATTTTATGTACCTGTGTTTGTCATGTGATATCCATACTTATGATCATTGGTGGTTTTGTACATAGATGCATTCTGGGATAGTAATCCACGCAGCTCAAGGAACATTAGTGTGTGTTTGAAAAAAGCTGCTAATTCACAATTTTGATAAGCAATTTTTTAAATACATTTTTCAATAAATCTTTAGAATTTTTAAGAAGCTGGATTTATCTTCTCTCCAGGGAAGCTTGACAACATGTGGTGTGTGCTGCAAGGATTCAGAAGACTGTGGCTTAGAGTGGCTACAGACTTACATCAGAAGATGAAGACTTCCTTAGGCTACATTCCCATGATGAGCTTTTGGTAAGATATTGATGCTGCAAAATTTCAGCAACATTTTTTCACCTAGAAAGTAAATTAGGCTACTTACGGTCATTTCATTGCATATTTTTTTTTGTCCCGTTATGATATGTTTTAAAGAAAGCTGCTTTGCTTTTTATACTTACTGGTATTTGGCTTTGACATACCCTAATTGATGCATGATTACATGCAATTTTTTATACATTTCCATTTCTAAAAATGCATGTGTGGTTTTGACCTGCGGGTTTTCCACATCTGATGCAAGTCTTTGAGAAAATTCCCCACATAAAACTCAGCATACCTGCAAGAGAAATTGACTTGTTGTGGATTTGAACTATGCAACGCAGGTCAGTTTACTCAGAATAAAGAAAGATGCTCAGTTGGTGTGAAATTTCTGTAAATCCCATGCACTTTCCTGGGACTGTAAGATGCTGCATTTTTGATGATATGAAAATATGCAGTGTCTGAAGCTCACCAAAAACTAGTCATGGGCAAACAGCCTTAACCTCTGAAGAAGTCTATTAATAATCAATTGGCTATTTATAGGCCCCCATGGAGATCCAACAATGCTGTTTACTGTATCTCTGAAATGTGATCCTATGTAAATATTTCCGTACATTTTTGGAGGCACTGAAATACAAGTAATTTCGTTTTTATATATCTAAGATTTGATTCAAATACAGTTCTAAATCTCAACTTTGACATCTCCTTACAAAAAAAGCAGAAAAGGCGAGAGGAGACGTGCACATTTTCAGAAGAAGAGAAGAAACGCGTGAGCAGACATTAACACCATTTATTTCTCATCGAATGAATGATCTGAATCAACTTTGTAGCGGATTCCACGCTGTTTCTTGTGAAATGCTTAATGGAAGTACTGTATTTCATGTTCAAACCCTTTGGCAAAAATGAATGGGTCTTTGTTTTTTTCTGGGGGGGGGGGTTTCACTCTCTTTCCAGACTTCGCAGGAAATTAGTATTAAAACTTTGCCGTTCTGTTCTCGCCTGGTAGAATATAGCCGAGATAGCGAAATATAAGTCTATCTACGTTATCCTAACATTTCTCACATTGTCAGAGCCTGCAGACCTTCGGGCATCCTCCAACGTACATGTAAGCTTTTCATTTAACACTTACTGCAACATTCTCAATTATTCTCGACAAAGTAATAGACCGCAATCTTAACCAGCAAGTCCATTGTTAGTGAGCAGTACAGATTCTCTATATGAGGTATATTCCTGAGCATCGGCTAAGGAATTTCTCAGCTAAAGCTCAGTGAAGAATCTATTCATAAGACCTACAAAGCCTCACAGCAAAAAAGCTTTTCATGTTACATCTCAACAGTCAGAAACCTTCTCTCTCTGTATTTGTCAGACGTATCAAAATAGCAAGAAGTCAGGATAAAAATATTCCAAGGGATTGAATGCATGGCATAGCATAGGGGAAAATGGAAAGCATTCCCAACATGGTATGTAGTATTAAAAATATGATTACCTTTTTTGTCGTCAAAGTACAGGGTCTGCTGAGCCGGGTTTGACCACTGGAGGGAGGTGTTATCATTTTGATCAACGCGACAAGTCAGGTTCACCGTTCCTCCTTCGATAGCTGTAACGTTCTGTGTTACTGGAAACTGCCCTTGGCTCACTAAAGGGAGAGTCAGAGGATATCGCTGAGCACAGAAGTTACATAGCAGAAAGTAAAGCACGAGCATGCTACAGGCCGACACATACAGAAATCAATAGAAATCATAGTGCTGGGAAATAACAGGAAGCAATCAATTCTGAACATGACTTCTTTGGTTCACCTCTGGATCAAAAATGCCTTTGGTGTGGTCCTTAGATTTGACACTTAACACTGTTTGCTATTTCCTGTGTTGGGAAGTCTCAAGTATAGACGAAGCAGTGTGGAGTCAGAACATAAGGTGCTAGGCAAAAACTAGAGCGGAAGGCCAACACATAAAGATAAGCAGACCTAATTAAATATAAAAATGTATATATCTCTATTAAATATAAATAGCAAAGACCATAAAAACATTTAGAACCACATGTCCAATATAGTAATACACGCCCCTGAGTATAAAATAGACCAAAAAAGAAAATCATTGGAAGTACATAAATAGATATACCAGTGTACAGTATAGATAATGGTGATCGTGGGCATTGTTAGAACTCCAAAAAGTTGCTCACAGAAGTGAAAATGTCAAATTATGCTATAGTCTAAGGTCATGTACCATGACACACGCACCTTCACCAGATGCTTGTATATAATGAAACACTGCAAACATCTAAGACAGCTGTAACACCCTCGCATTAGATGTAATTACAGAGACTGCCGGGTCCGGGCAGTAGTAACATATACTTATTTACATGTATAATCTCATTTACTTATATGAAGATAATGTATACAAGCAAAATAGCTCGAATGGCAAGCACATGAATTATGTGCCAAAAAACAGAAGATGCATGTGAGAGTGGGCACAAATAGGACTAACACAAGTAGAGCCCACAATACTGTGTGCAGTTCACACTGAAAAATGGAACATCATTCATGCCCAAAACAACCGTAACTCACATGTACTTAGATAATTAGGAATAAATCATGGTAAGCTGTAAGCAAGAGGAACAGGAGTGTGAGGAAAGACCTCACATGTATTGCTGTAATGACAGCTTCATCAGGGGAGATAGCATTTGATGGATATAAATATCAAGCAATAAATGAGATAAATGGTCACCGGCATTTTGCCATGTCTCTGCCGTCCAGAAGTAGATCTAAGGCCGGGGGTCACACTTAAAGTATGAAAAATCGATCCGATACTTTCGGCCGAGAGTCACACGAGTGTTCTCCGTATGGTCTCTGTTATATCCAGGCCCCATCCGCCCCACATCCCGGAAGAGGTCACTTACATTAAGTGATAAAAGTTGAATTCTCAGCAACAATACAGCTGATATGAGACACACAGGGATGACTGTTTTCAGCACTCTATAACCTGTATGCCCATTGTAATAGTTTAGAGAGGTCAAATGTGGTGACAGATTCCCTTTAAAATGTAAAAATAAAATCCTGAAGTATGTGAAAGTATAAAGTTAACTCAAGAACTTCATGAGCTAACCATTTATTTCTCTTGATATTAGTAGACACTCAGTATCTGCAGCTACTTTCCTAAACAAAGTCGAAATATCCGTGACAGATCTTACAGCAACACAAATATCGCCCGGTAGATTATTACTTTGGGAAAACAGCATATAGCTGATAATACCGTGCATGTCTTTGCAGCAAACAATGAAATAAGTCACTGATAATATATTTTTCCAACAAAACCACAATATTATCCGTTTGCGGCCTGCCATGTATACAAAGAAAGAAAATGTGCCGGAAATAAAGGAATACTGTAAGGTAACATGGTTTCATTTGTATCGCTATGTCTTTCTTTAAATCACTAGGGGGTTGAATCATTGCCGCTATAAAGCACTTTCCAATTGGGTGATAAATTAGAATGTGCTAGAACGCTAATATAAACAATATGATGGAATAAAGGATATAGGAGGTAGCAGCGGCATACGTTTTGTATCTCACCATTCTGAAAACATACAGTATATCTCCTGTCAAATCAGTTGTGTCCTCTGGGAACATAACATTCATAATGCACATTTAATCTGCATTTCTAAATTGTTTATATGCAAAGCTGTAATTCTTGGTGTGATAATCAGTCCAAGAGGCTTCCAGAGACGAAAGATTCAATAAATAAATCAATGAAGTCCTTTTATATCATCTCTTTCACTGCGTGATTAACTCAAGTGCCACATACTGCATTCACATAGTCAGACATTTGGCTCAATATTCCTTTCAAGCTTCCTCGTTTTCCACCCCGTTTCTAAAACAATTTTGTATGTGCTTTTCTTAATTACAGGGTAATCTTGAAGAAACCTTTCATCTCTGACAATTTGTTTCTACTGAGAAGAATATGTGTAAGCTGGTGAAACAGCTATGTGTACTCCCCTGGGTAAGTTGGAGGAGACCTCAGTTAACTACAAATGTGTCAGTGGATGTGGTTAAAAATGTAGCACAGTGGGTAATTATGGGGGTATACTACCTTTGGAAATCTTTATTTCATTGCCACAAAAAAAAAATAACATGCCTCAAATTCTATCTTATCAAAAACTGGGTAACTAAAATGTATCTTTATCCTTGTATCTATAACATTGGCATTAGATATGGCTCATTCTTTAGACACAATAGTCAATGAGAAAATTAGGCTCTAAAAAAGAACACCGAAAGCTAAAGAAGTTATCTGGTGCAACCAAGTAGTGTCGTAAAAGGGTTCCAATTGATCAGAATGATATAAATCAATTAAATAGTGTTCAGATTAAAAGGAATTTGTCATCAGATTTTTGCCACTTAATTTGAAACCAGCATAATGTTATTGGAATTTTTACCTTGAAAAAGGTAAAACGTGTTGGTGGATAAAAAAAACCTTGATTTTATACCATTGAAGAGTCTTCGTTTGTGCAAGCTCAGCCCAAGTCTGTTTGTTAGTTTGTTATTTTACCAGGCCTTAGAACTGGAGGAGAATGAGTGAGATGAACTTAGAAGGAAAATATATTTCTGGTTGAGGGATGTTTTGAGAGATAAACTTAGAAATAGAGATGAGCAAACTTGTTCGCAAAATGTACGACAATCTAAAATTCGGCATGAATGTTGCACATTCAGGTTTGTGTTCAAATTCCCGAGCTTTTTTCCTAAAAATTGGCAAAAGTCGGCCAAAGTTTGGTAAATGACAAAGTTCACTGAAGGCTATTTCAGACGTCCATGTTTCCGGTAGCAGCATGGGCCGAAAATGTCCTGTACATGTACACACTGATGTCACACGGATGACATCCCTGTGCATCAGTGTGATATGCACCGGTGCCTGGAAATCAGCGGTTTTGTTTGCGCCGTTCTCTGGCACCGGGTGCTGAAAAAAACAACTCACATCACTGTCTCTTGCTCGTGCTGTGACCAGTTCTAGAAGAAGACAATGTTGAGAGTTGTATTCAACTGCTATCAGTGAGTGCAGGAGGTGGCTGATGGGAGAATTCATCAGCCGCCGCCTGTGCTATAGATACATTTAAAAAAAAAATGAAATATATTTTTGATAACCAGCCAGCCAAAACGGTCAGCGTTAGTGTTCCTATTTTAAAAATTTATTATATATTCCAAGGGATAACATTTTATAGCTGTCCATGGTTCTGAAAAAATAATCCGGAAAACTTCCTTTTTTGATATCTGTCAACATTTTAGTAAACATTATATTTCAATAAAATATGTTTTAACTGTAGTTAACCTCCTATTCACATGACCCCTTACGCGATCTGACCTACAAATTCCCCAGTGACCTTTGACATATGTTTACTTGGCTTTCCTCAATGTAAGGCTGTAAAAATGATACTACGCATTTTGGTCCGACACTTTCCCTACAGGTATTTTCACATCACATCTATTTAAATATTACCTTTCTGAATCTTACTACGTAGAGCACTGCTGCATTCAGTGTGGTTTTGAACTACAAAGGACTTCTACATCAAAGATTGTAAACATTGACATGATGTTTGAAGGCACTAGAAAGCAAATGTTTTTGAAAGCACAAACGATCAAAAGTAATAAGAAAACCTTCTGTTTTGCACCCTGAATCCTTTCAGTAAACATTTGTCGGACGCTACGAAATGTGTTACAACTGGCCAATGCTATTGTTAAGTGCTTTGCACTTGTCAAGAATGTGAGATAGAAGAGATGGGAAGTAGAAAGGTTTATGAAGTATGCAGAAAATGTAAAGAATAGCATGATAGATATGCCCTGATCGAGGAGGAGATATTGAAATGAATACGAAAACGAAATCAGCAGTAGAAACACTGGTCAACTCAATATGTTTCTAAGGAGCTATAGATTTTTGCAGTAACAAACATTTATTAGAAAATATTTATAGTGCAGCAGGTTGTAGGAATGAAATCTAAAATAACGCTACAATCATTTTCTTTATTACATGCTATAAAACTACTCTGTGCAACTGAACAAGGCAGAGAAGTAGACAAACACTACTGAAAGGGGAATATCAAGAAGGCTTTATGGTAATCTTGTTTAACTTGAAAAGTTCTTAGTGGAAAATTTATTTTAGCTTTGGATAAAGCTTGAAAGCAGAAGCAAATTTATAGAGAATGCATAGGTGGCAGACTGACCCAGACCCTGGTGAGACATAGGGATGAGCGAATAGCTTCAGATAACTCCTTTTCCGAATAGCTACAGTGGTTACCGAATAGCCTAGATACCTGGATCGCCCCCAATAATCAGCTGATCGGCGCCTCAGCTGCATGTGTTGCGGTTATGTGCCTGTCACAACACATGCATGGAGGGTCAGTTTGTTGTCATGCCTCAGAGACTCCTATGGATCCCAGGAACAAGGCTCTGAAGAAACCCGCTGTAATGTAGCGGCGGTGACACGTGTGCTCTAGTGCTCCATTCATTTGTTACTGAAATTCTAGAGAAAAAAAAAAGCCTATATACTATTGTACCTTTATCAGCCCCATAGAGAATAATTTTACGGGATCAGTAGGGTCCCAGCAGTCGGATCTCCAATATTAAGAAATTTGTCTCCTATGCATTGAATACCTTTCTCACTAAATAACTCTTTAAATATTAGTTACATGGTAAATTAAAAAAAGCCATATTTTTATCCCTATTGATTTCTGTAAGCATGTCCGTCTTACTGAAAATGTAGGCCCCTTAAAAAATAGTGAGGAAAGAATGGTTGTAGATGACGAGGAAAAAGCTAACATATTAAACACCTTCTTCTCCACGGTATTCACGGTGGAAAATGAAATGCTAGGTGAAATCCCAAGAAACAATGAAAACCCTATATTAAGGGTCACCAATCTAACCCAAGAAGAGGTGCGAAACCGGCTAAATAAGATTAAAATAGATAAATCTCCGGGTCCGGATGGCATACACCCACGAGTACTAAGAGAACTAAGTAATGTAATAGATAAACCATTATTTCTTATTTTTAGGGACTCTATAGCGACAGGGTCTGTTCCGCAGGATTGGCGCATAGCAAATGTGGTGCCAATATTCAAAAAGGGCTCTAAAAGTGAACCTGGAAATTATAGGCCAGTAAGTCTAACCTCTATTGTTGGTAAAATATTTGAAGGGTTTCTGAGGGATGTTATTCTGGATTATCTCAATGAGAATAACTGTTTAACTCCATATCAGCATGGGTTTATGAGAAATCGCTCCTGTCAAACCAATCTAATCAGTTTTTATGAAGAGGTAAGCTATAGGCTGGACCACGGTGAGTCATTGGATGTGGTATATCTCGATTTTTCCAAAGCGTTTGATACCGTGCCACACTAGAGGTTGGTACACAAAATGAGAATGCTTGGTCTGGGGGAAAATGTGTGTAAATGGGTTAGTAACTGGCTTAGTGATAGAAAGCAGAGGGTGGTTATAAATGGTATAGTCTCTATCTGGGTCGCTGTGACCAGTGGGGTACCGCAGGGGTCAGTATTGGGACCTGTTCTCTTCAACATATTCATTAATGATCTGGTAGAAGGTTTACACAGTAAAATATCGATATTTGCAGATGATACAAAACTATGTAAAGCAGTTAATACAAGAGAAGATAGTATTCTGCTACAGATGGATCTGGATAAGTTGGAAACTTGGGCTGAAAGGTGGCAGATGAGGTTTAACAATGATAAATGTAAGGTTATACACATGGGAAGAAGGAATCAATATCACCATTACACACTGAATGGGAAACCACTGGGTAAATCTGACAGGGAGAAGGACTTGGGGATCCTAGTTAATGATAAACTTACCTGGAGCAGCCAGTGCCAGGCAGCAGCTGCCAAGGCAAACAGGATCATGGGGTGCATTAAAAGAGGTCTGGATACACATGATGAGAGCATTATACTGCCTCTGTACAAATCCCTAGTTAGACCGCACATGGAGTACTGTGTCCAGTTTTGGGCACCGGTGCTCAGGAAGGATATAATGGAACTAGAGAGAGTACAAAGGAGGGCAACAAAATTAATAAAGGGGATGGGAGAACTACAATACCCAGATAGATTAGCAAAATTAGGATTATTTAGTCTAGAAAAAAGACGACTGAGGGGCGATCTAATAACCATGTATAAGTATATAAGGGGACAATACAAATATCTAGCTGAGGATCTGTTTATACCAAGGAAGGTGACGGGCACAAGGGGGCATTCTTTGCGTCTGGAGGAGAGAAGGTTTTTCCACCAACATAGAAGAGGATTCTTTACTGTTAGGGCAGTGAGAATCTGGAATTGCTTGCCTGAGGAGGTGGTGATGGCGAACTCAGTCGAGGGGTTCAAGAGAGGCCTGGATGTCTTCCTGGAGCAGAACAATATTGTATCATAAAATTAGGTTCTGTAGAAGGACGTAGATCTGGGGATTTATTATGATGGAATATAGGCTGAACTGGATGGACAAATGTCTTTTTTTCGGCCTTACTAACTATGTTACTATGTTACTATGTTACTTCCACATGTCAATAATAGATTTGTATTACTGGATTTATTTTTCTAAGTCTTCAAATATTCTTTGATATAATTCAAAATGTAATCCTCTATTGACCTAACTTACTAAATATGGATATAACACTGGTCTAAAAGAAAAGATTTTTTTTTCAGAACTGTATTATGGATGGAAATTTGTGCCCTGATTGACTTTAATAGGCAATGACCAGCCATAAATCAGTATCCAATGATGCATGCTATATTTTTAGTGTTGCAGAATCTGAAACTTGCATGTGTCCATGCAGAGAGCTGAGCTATTATTACAGGGTCGGTGTAAATCAGGTTTGTGCCCATGCCCATTGTAGACTAGGATAACACACACGCATAAAAATCGGGGATGTGTATTGGAAGTTGATACGTTGCATATGTTGGGTCTATTCATTACAAATTGCTCCAAATGCCTAAATAAAAGTTTCTAATTGTACAAATTGACAATGAAGGATATATTTTTATTTTTGGCATGAATCCGAGCAACTAGGAGATACTAACTTTCCATGGGTTCGTTCTAGAAATGATGATTATTTAAGACTCAAATAAACCTAATGATGGGATTCCTTTCGTAATGAACATGAATGAGTGGAAAGAATTACAGTAGGTTTATAGAAGAAAAAGGAATGGTTAAATGTGGTATATGCACTTCTGTTTATATGGATTAAGATCCTTAGCCATGGATAATCTGTAGTATATAAAAGCGAAATTGCTGTACTGTACAACCAAATGAGTTTTTCTCAGCTAGTATTGGATTAATCTATAGCAACAGATGGTAGAGCGCTCCACATATATGGTATAAAGTGTTCCCTTTACATTGCGTGCACAATGGTGGCATGTGCTATTCACATTTACATGTCTATAAAGCTAGAAAATAGCTGAAAAAACTGGACTGCACTGTCTACAAAAGCGTCAAATAACAAAAAGGCAATGTATTTCTGTATTTGTAATAGCGATGCATTGTTAAGTATAGCCGCAATCTAAACGGTTTCTAAAAATGCATCCTGTGTACAATATAGTGATTTCCTGGTTACTGAATCTGAAGGACTAGAACTCACCCAATTTATCTTCCTAATAAATCCAAGAGTAATTAAAATGTAATAACGATTAAAACCTATAACTTTACATTTATATTAGACATTATAATAGATACACTAAAGTAATTACCAGAGACTAAAATATTGATGACCTATCCTAGATTGGTTTTTCGTGGGTTGCCATTTGCTCCTTAGATCCAGTGAAGGGAAAACAAAAAAGCTTTAGACTATCAAGTCATTTTGGACATTTGAAGCTTACAATTTTGTGAGGAACTTGTGAAGAACATTTGGTTTCCATTATACATTTATCTGGCAGTCTCTCAGAAATGTTTTCATGACATATTGTGTTGAACTCACTGAATATTACATTTATCTGAGCCTGTGCTTTTCCCTGTTCTTAATTATTTCCACTTTCCAACAAAATATTATGCAACTCATGACCATGTCTTGAGGGTTGAGATATGCTCCTAAGTTCCGGCGAAGGGAAAACAAAAACATTGAGAATATCAGGATATTCTGGACACTCGCAGCTTACAATTTTATGGGAACTGTCTGGGGAAGACCCTTTTTAGATCTCTGTGACTGTGCCCCAGTGCACAAGATCCATAGTTGGGTGTGGAAGAACATTACTGACCACACAGAGCCCTGACCTCAATCCCATCCAACACCTTTAGGATTAACTAAAACTCAACGTATATCAGTGTCTGATTTCAGAAATGCTTTTCTGGATGGATGGACAAACATTCCAAAAATCTTTAAGAAAGTCATCCTAAAAGAATGGAAGCTTTTTTAAAGATAAAAATGAAGAGCTCACCTCCTTGCTACTAGTGGAGTCAGTTGAAAGGCATCTCTACTGGTGGGTGCTGTGTTCAGCTGGTGTGCACAGCAATGTGATAGAAGAAAAGGAATTCAGTACATTCTACCGGTAACATATAAAAAAATCAATCTTTATTTTTAATCTATTAAAACACAAACATCCATGGAGACATTAACAAAACTGACACATTTCTGTTGAACCCACCCTTAGTCACAACATTTTTTTAATGTCACTATGGGTATTCATGTTTTGCTGGATTACAACTAAAGATGAATACTTTTTACAAATTACCAGATGGAAGCTATTTTAGTTTGCAATGGGAGAATAAACTCAATATTATTCCTTGTAGATTTTAAATGAGATGATTTAAAATCTCCTGTAGATATAATGTGTAGATGTTCCTATGTTTTTGTCCATAAGGTGCAGCTGTTACAGAATATGAGAGAATATAACTAATTAGGACAAGTCTTTTGATTTAAAAAAAAACGGCACATTATAGTTACATTCTGGAAGAAGGATCAGATTCTAACAGCTGGGATAGTCCTGAAAGAAGGTATAATAAATAGTGATGGGCGAGCCCGAACAGTAAAAATACTCACCTAACGCTCATTCCTTTGAAGCCCTGGTCTACTGTAAAAAACAAAAATAAAAAACAAAAATATCCCTCACATATCCGATATTATGTCCCATGCCTTAATCCATGACTGTGAAAATAACTTTTCAATCTTGATGGTGGCAGATAAACTGCGTTGTCCTCAGTGAGATCATTGCTAGCACCGTTAGAAAAAGTCTGGGAACTACAGCTCTCTGACTGGCAATAATGATCTTACCGCTGATAAGAGGCCATGTTTGTTGTGCTGTCATGCCGGTGACAGCATGGCAAACAACAGATGATCTGGCTTCCCAGTCATCTGAATGGGGTCCAGTTTTGGGTTTGGGTACTGCTCAGATACCTGAACCAAACTTTTTTAAACTGTTTGGCTGAACCAGCCGGACCTGAACAGCCAAGGTTTCGTCCATCAATGATAATGAACAAATAATAAACAGTACAAACTTCACACCTCAAAAACATCTCTAGAATTTGACCTTTGCTTACCTGTTACTTCGCAAAATTTCTTAGTGTTCTTACTGTTGCTGATTTATTCTTGCCATGACTACTCAACTCTCTACTGATCAGTCTCTCTCTTACTAAGCTCTCCCCGTTCCAATCTATCCTGAATGCAACACCAAGGATCATATTTCTGTCCATCTGCTACACTGATGCCACCACCTTGTGCCAGTCTGTGCATTGGTTGACAGTCCAGTACAGAATCCAATCCAACTTATCTCTCTTCCATACAAAGCTCTCCACAGTTCTGCACCACCTTAAATCTCATCCCTCATCTGTTTACCACCCTACACATGCTCTTTGTCCTGTTAATGACCTAAGACTACCATCCTCTATAATCGGAAACTTCCACTCCCTTCTCTAGGACTTCTCTTGCGCTTCTACAGTTTTTTGGAATGCACTACCCCAGACTATCTGGTTACTTCACAGAATACACAGTTTCAAGTGTAAACTACAAACACATTCCTTTAGACTAGCCTATCATCTCACTTCACTAATCTAACTATACCCTGTTCTCCCTTCCATGCCCTATTTCACACTTTGTTCATATACTTGTACAGATACTAGTTGGTGACCAGTTGATGCAGTGTTACTATTTATTATTTTGAATGGCTGTGCTACCCTTATTTCCTCATAGATTACAAGTTTATGGGCAAGGCACACACTCCTATCGGTATTTGTTGAACTACATGTTAAGGTACCGTCACACTTTAGCGACGCTGCTGCGATACCGACAACGATCCGGATCGCTGCAGCGTCGCTGTTTGGTCGCTGGAGAGCTGTCACACAGACCGCTCTCCAGCGACCAACGATCAGGGGAAAGACTTCGGCATCGTTGAAACTGTCTTCAACGATGCCGAAGTCCCCGGGTAACCAGGGTAAACATCGGGTTACTAAGTGCAGGGCCGCGCTTAGTAACCCGATGTTTACCCTGGTTACCATCGTTAAAGTAAAAAAAACAAACGCTACATACTTACCTACCGCTGTCTGTCCCCGGCGCTGGGCTTCTCTGCTCTGGCTGTGAGCACAGCGGCCGGAAAGCAGAGCGGTGACATCACCGCTGTGCTCTGATTTCCGGCTGCCCGCTGCTCACAGCCAGAGCAGAGAAGCCCAGCGCCGGGGACAGACAGCGGTAGGTAAGTATGTAGCGTTTGTTTTTTTCACTTTAACGATGGTAACCAGGGTAAACATCGGGTTACTAAGCGCGGCCCTGCGCTTAGTAACCCGATGTTTACCCTGGTTACCAGCGAAGACATTGCTGAATCGGCGTCACACACGCCGATTCAGCGATGTCAGCGGGACCTCAACGATCAAAAAATGGCCCAGGCCATTCCGACACGACCAGCGATCTCACAGCAGGGGCCTGATCGCTGCTACGTATCACACATAGCGAGATCGCTACTGGGATCGCTGTTGCGTCACAAAACTTGTGACTCAGCAGCGATCTCGCTAGCGATCTCGCTATGTGTGACAGGGCCTTTACTCTGGAATGTCTTATCTTGCTTGTACAAGTTCCTTCTGAATTGTAAAGTGCTGCATAATATTTTGTCACTATACAAATAAAAATAATTTTTAATATTAATACAATTTTTGCAAGGAGATGAAAGGAAACAATGTGTAGAGAGAGAGCCAGAGATGTGACCAGAAGCAATGCACAGATAAATGCCATCAGTTTTCAGAGTAAAGAGAAGTGTGTTGAATGAGTGTGTCACAGAAGTATTTTTTCTTCTATGTTGTGGATTCAGAACTTGGAACTAATGAATGACTTGTTAACTCAATATAATAGCATAATATGTGTTTATGATGCTGTGAGTTCAGGTCAGAATACTCAGGCTCAGGCTAGGAATTGAGGCTGTAATTTGTTAATCTGCAGTCAATCGTCATATGCACAAACAGCATACAGTCAATCTCCATGGCGCACTATGCTATTTTACATCTGAAGCAACAAGCAAGATTAAGGCAGGAGAACTATAAGCTGGTGACCAGAAAATGCTAAGCCAAGCTAGGTTGTTGCCAAGACGAGAAATTACAAGATGCAAGAACCTAGACAATAAAATCAGCACTGAAGCTGTCCTGCATCGCAAGGAGCTTAGAGAGAAAATCTGCTGCTTCTGACACAACAAAGGAGTCTCTGACTTTCAGTCTTGACATCACCCCGGTGAACATCTCCTTGCCTCAGGTCTTGTAGACCTCCCTTTAAGAACTCTATATGCCTTAATATGGTAGGAAGAAATCAAACAAGCTACTATAAAATCTAAAAGACACAGTATAAAATAAAAAGTGATAAACAGCTAAATTCTACTGTGCTTCCGAGTCGACAGTTTCAGGAAAGTCAAAACATAAATAAAAATCTATCCAGCAAGTAATAGAGATAAAAAAAGGAAAACAGCTCAAAAATTAAAGAATAACAGGCTTTAATGCCTGAACGGCGTGGCAACGTTTCGGATATGGTATCCTTTCTCAAGCCCGTTTTTCTTTAATTTTTGTGCTGTTTTCCTTTTTTTATCTCTATTATTGGAAGCCATTTGAACATTGGTTGGGAAAGCGCTGCACGACAACTGCGGTAATACATGATGCTGTTCCAATTTTGACTCATATCCAGTAAGTAAGTAATAATGTATAATGTAACTAAGAAACAACAAAGAGTAATAATACAATAAATGAATTGATTTGACGCTCCTCCTGCTTTGAAAAATAAAAATTTTGATTTGCCTTAATAATTATTGCAATCAAATCTATGAAGAAAATGTTTTTCTGGAAT
This sequence comes from Ranitomeya imitator, assembly GCF_032444005.1. Taxonomy (NCBI): domain Eukaryota; kingdom Metazoa; phylum Chordata; class Amphibia; order Anura; family Dendrobatidae; genus Ranitomeya; species Ranitomeya imitator. The sequence continues at coordinate 71,098,026 of NC_091284.1, read as the reverse complement.
TTTTTTTAACCAGCAGTCTGTATCAAGGAGGGTAGGTTTGTTTTTTAGTCTATTCAGGATATGTTTGTTATTTAGTCTATGTATATAAGATCAGAGCAAGATTGGCTTTCGACGATATGAACACAGCTAAGTGGGTTAAAAACAATATAAAAACAATAGCAGAAAGAAGTCACGTTATTGTTTTCCTGTAGATCTGCTATATGTGTCACAAGCATTAATTCTACATTGAATGGTTTTCCATTTATTATTTTTTCTTATTATGTAAGTTGTTTTATTTACTAGTTGATACCAGGTTGTGTACCTGCCACACTGGAGTTCAACCATTACACCGATTTCAAGTCTCATGATCTCTATTTTACTATTAACGTTCATCAATCTATGTCTAGATTTATAATTAAAGGAAGAACATGAAAAACTTTTTATTAACACCTATTTATAGGAAGACTGCTTCCAGATAAACCACAGTGGCTTGCGAAATATTCACCCCTCTTGGCTTTTTACCAAAGAGTAGGTCATCAATATCTTTAAACAGGGAAATTTCATTAATTACAATCTCCACGTTCCAAAAATTCAAAGTTTTAACAAACTGGTCATCCATATGTAGAGTTGATGAGCAGCACTGCTTACGAACTTTTTCATAAAACACTTCTAAATAACATGTATTTCTCCTGTTGCCTTTGCAATGAAAACTTTATACAATATGTCGCCTTCAATGTCTATAAATTCATGTAAATAGTTTAAAACTTCTCCAAGAATTCTTATAGCCATGTGTATTCTCCATTTTTAGAATCTTTCTAACTTCAAGGTGCGCGGCCAGTTGTACTTTACATGTCCTTATACTGCATGAATATAATTTTGTTTTCTATAAATATTGTTTAGTGTCAAGCAGCGAGCCCTTCCAGCAATGCAGTACTGCTTGATGTTGTGAATTATATGGCGGTTGTACCTAATCCTTATTCACCTTTATGTGGTAGAATATACCCAAGGCAATTTAGTATTTGTGCTACACAGACTTATTGCAAGAGAAAATTGATAATACACAATCTCCTGCTGTCTGCTATCCTCTCAAAAATGAAAGAAAAGTGTTTCTGTGGTGCAAGTAAACAGAATTCTCATAGACCTGATGAAATAAAACTAAGACTTTTGACTTAAAGAAAACAAAATATATAATTGACAAGGGGAAATGTTATACCTTTTACACTTTATGAATTAAATTAGACTAAAAAGAAGTAAAAGCATACCTGTCGTTTCAGGTAACTTTTCAGGGCACGCTGTCCTGTGTGTACTAAAAGAATAACACCAATTCTGGCCATTACTTCAGTTATATTTTTTAACACTTTTCACCTTTATGGTCTCTATTGCTAATTTTCAGCTTTATCTAAGCTACTGGATGGAAACTGTTATGATGTTTCCATAGTAATGCATACACATAGAAATAGATTCCTGTTGGGTTTTTTGAAGAACACAAACAGAACTAGCAGCAGCATGGTAGACATCATGCAGCAGTACTGAGCTGTGTAACTGTGAATCCAGTACTGATGTGTAGAAGATGCAGCTCAATCTACATGTGTCTACCTAGTCTCTCAATGCGATGCATTCTCACAATTCTTCTTCTAACCTCGACTCTCCAAGGACTTCAATATGCTCTATTATGCAAACTAGGGGGCAGGTCACTAAGGGATCAGTGACCTGTCAGCAGTCAGCATTATAAATACCTAGGCAGAGCACCACTTGAAGACCCCCCACAGGTCGCTCTGGAGCACGAGCATATCATTAACTCCAAACTGCAAATTAAGTTTAAAAAACTACCACAAGACGGATTTCATCAGCCAATGCATAATTTTAATCAGTATAACAGTGCCGACCTGACACTGTCTGTAGGTTACTGTGCAAAATCCTGCTAACAGGTTTCCTTTAACACTTTACTGTGTAAGCAGCCTGTCTTACTTTGACAAAGATGAGTTTGAGCTATATTTTAAAAATAAAAATGAGTTTAGGAAGAGGGGAAGAAAGAAATAAGTGGTTTAAAAGTTATGAAACAGAGTTTTTTTCATATTTCTGTGTATTATTTATTTCATAAAAAGGGAGCTGATCTGACAACGTTCAAATTTACCAAATGTTAGGACTGGCGGAATGCACCAAATAATGATAATAGAGAATTTGAGGTGCGTTCACAGTCCGGAGTCCACCATGCAGAGATGACACCTGCTGCTGAGTAATGGCGGATGGATGCTTGCTCACACATGGGTTTAGACCTCAACCAGTGTGAAAGGAAGTGAACTCTGTTGCTTCACAGAGTCGGCAATATACGCTGTGCCCTGTTAGCAGTCACAGGGTGCAGCTGAAAGACACTAGTTGGATCCCTATGAATCACATTAACTAAACTGGTGATTGGACTCGCTCTGACCCTCGATGGCTTTTGAGCCCGCGCCTGAGGACACCCTGAGTAAGATGCAGAGTCCAAGCAGGAGTTCCCACCCTACGCTGAACGATTGTCAGGAAAGCACACTGATAGCGCACGGTGCCGCACTGGCGGGTTACTGCTGTAACGTGTGCTGAGTATGCAGGTTAGCACTGTCGGATGCTAGGACGCTTCCACCATTTGCGAGCAGTCATAAACACAAGGAATGGGAATGATTAAGGAGCTTTCATCCATCGACAGACATTCATCTACACACACACGTTAGTAAGTATACACTAGCCACATGGCCGAGCGGCCTTGCAAACCTTTTATAGCAGTAGTGCTAGGGGACCTTCCTGATGGTCCAATAGGAGCTGCAACATGACCTGAGCATGTGACCCCCGGCCTCCAATGGGAGGTCTTCCCGTGGGCATGCTCAGTATGGGAAAAGCAGGACTTAGTCCCAGAAAGGCCTTCTCACTGCTGATCAGTGCTGGCTACATAGGCAGAGCCTGGAAAGGCAGCAGTAACCAGTCGCATAGTATCAGCTTGAGCCAGATGCTGGGACCGACGTCTCTGCTGAGCAGGCTCCACTGCGGCTGGAGAAGAATGGGAGACCGCAGTGGACATGGTTCGAGTTTCCCTCTGTGCGACAGCGGGAACTCGACACCTAACACCAACTAGCACAGATATTCCTGGGATATTCAATTCACGATGAAGGTATTCTTCAGAAATTGAGTGTCCGTTATCATGCTGTGTGGTCTCTAGAGACCACAAAATATAATAAACTTAAGATGTAAGAAAAAACCCAAACAAATAAAAACTTTTTAGTTCCTTTCACTGCCCACTGCCCACTGTCCACTTCTCAAAGGTCACTGCAGAAAAACATAGACCCTGAGGACCAGAAGGTAGGAAGTTAGCAGCAGTGCTCACAATTTGACCTTCTTTTTTTCACCATCACATCTTTGATCTTATCACTTTAAGCCAGGACTTTCAGCCATAAACAGGCTTCAGAGGCTTGTGATGTGAGAAAGAATGGGTGACTCTGAGGACAGGATGGTAGGCATCGACCAGCAGAGGGGCTAGACAGATGATGATTTAGTGAGTAAAGATTTGGGGTTTTACCAAGGGGACATTGCGCACAAAATAATAATTCAGTGAAGCATAATGACACTTTCTCAGAAAATCCTGTGAGCCTTGCTACCTTGATAAAGATCAATTAAATTACCAATTAAATTACATTAGATTCAAAAATAAAAATAACCACAAGAAATGAAGCAATCAGAATATCAGTAGAATTTAAAAAGAGCAAAATCTGATTCCAATGGACCTGGTGAAAGGTCGGCTTTTGTGGTTAACTTTTAAAAAAGCTGACCACCCCTTCCAGGACTAGACATTTATCAAATAAGAAAAATGTCTATAGTGTAGAAATATTCATGATAGTTACCAACATTTTAACATATAAATCTGTGATATTGTCATTGGCCAGCCCGATAGCATGACCTCATGTGTGGAGCACCGGGCCAAAATTTGCCAGTGACATAGACACTCTTGTGGTTTGCCAAGTGTATTGGTAAGATAGAGTGTATATAATTACATCATAAACATTTATATTTTAGTAAACGTGACAACCTCTTTAATGTATTTCATTTTTTTTTGCCTTCATTTCTGGAACTTGGAAGCATGACCCATAGGTCTCCGTAAATTCGCACATTCTGCGAATCAATTTGGAGGAGAAGCAAAATAAAAGAAAATAAATGCCCAATGCCCAATGCCATCTCATATAGGGCTAAACATTCAGAGGTGATGACATCAGGTGTGGCCAGGTGGGATTTTCTTTTTATTCTTCATCTACTGCAAACAAGCTGTCTCTCTTTTCAGTATTGCAATTTGTGAAGAATTCATTCCAATCAGAATTACATTTTTAGGACATTCGATGAACCAGGCTTATGTCTAGAGCTGTCCCTTTTTCAGTAAGGAGTATAACCTTCTGCTACTTCAAAGATGGAGGGCATAAAAAAAAAATTAACAAAGTGCATTGACATCAGCGATATATCAAAGTAAATTTCCTTTCCGGTGAAGGGAAAATAGCAAATTAAACAGCAGTAGACAGCACCTTTCTCATGTATACAGCCCACACTATTTCATTACGTAGTGCCTGCAGTCAGAACATTACTTAATTAATCCTCAGGAAATACAAGGAGTACTATTAACTACCGACATGATTTATTCTCTAACCTGTCACAGTCACACACGGCCGTATTATGGAAAAGTTTTACTACATTTTTACATGGTGTATTAGGACTTACAGTAGAGCTTCCATTCTTTTCACTGCCTAATGGTGAACATTAGGAAATCTGCCTACAAATTCAGCATGGAATTTTACTATATACCGTACATCCCATGCCTCAGCGGTCTCATCAACCCCTAGAGAATTAATAGGTAGATCATGGTTTCAAATTGAAAAATATCTCAATTCACTGCGGGCAAGGTATGAGGAAATAATAAGACATGTCTTCGTAATACATGTGTAGTTAGTGAACATAATTAAGGAGCAATTCCATGTGGAATTGTTTCATTATGTATCAAGAGTCAGAGCAGATCCTGCAATGTCTTTTTTATCTATTGAGCCTCAGATGTTGGCCATTAGAAGTGATAGGCATTAGACACTATCTTGAATTCTTGCAGAGGGTTGGCAAAGAAATTAAAAATTTTAACAAGGACTTTTTTTTTTTACTATGGGCTTAAAAACTACTTGCCTCTTTGACCCAGTGCTGATACAGTAGGTCATTGACCACTACTGCAGACAATTCAACTACAAAAGACAGTTCTTCCAGGCTGCTCTGTTGATCGGGCGATGTCATGCTGTTTGATAGCTGGCTCTCCACAGTTAGGCTAGGTTCACATTGCGTTAGGGCAATCCGTTAAGCGCATAGCGCTAGCGGATTGCGCTAACGCAATGTGTCTTTTTGGTCCGCGTTCGCTGTCCCCGCTAGCGCAGATCCCTGATCTGTGCTAGTGAGGACCGGACCTCGGACGCGCCTCGGATGCAAGCAGCGTCCGAGGTTCAACACAAAAGAACGGCACATCGCTAGCACGTGCTGAAAATGGCACGCGCTAGCGATGCGCTACAGGCAGAAATAAACATTGCTGTCAATGGGTGCGCGAACGGACCCGTTGCACAGCGTTAATTGCGACATTTTCACCGTGCAGCGCTGTCCTTTAGCGTTAACCCATTAACGCAATGTGAAACTAGCCTTAGACATTGAGGAGCCGGCTGTCAATCAACATGACATTGGCAGTTGCACCCCATCAAAAAAGAAAAGTGGAAAAGAGACCACTGATCTGCCAAGAAGACATCATCAGAAGCCACTGAATCGCAGAGGGACTGCTCTGTGCTGGTAGAGATCAGTGCCGGGCACAGCAGGCAGATAAATAGCATATACATGCCTGTTAGATTTTATGCCCATAATAAAAGAAAAATAGTCTTGGATAAATCTTTTAAGGGTACACAAATTCTTGAAGTCTTTAGACTGTTTGCAGAAACAGAGAGGCTCCTATACACCAGAGCAAAGCTGAAAAAGGGCCTTTCACCTACCTTCGAGCCAACTTAGGCACCAGGGAATAGGTATGTCTGTTAGCAACGCATCCCCGATAAAGCTGTTACTGCCCAGAGGGAATGCATTACTAGAAATGTCATTTTTGTTGACGCAGCTGCATGATTTATGGCTGCTAGCCAGCCTGAGTACATGTGGGGGTTGCCCAGATGCTAGGGAATCCGCACATGCAATCAAGCTGTCTAGCAGCCATAAATCATGCAGCTAAGGCGAAGAAAACTAAATCTCCGAGCAGTCACAAATACTCGGAGACCACCCGAGCATGCTCCGGAAAACCCAAGCAATGAGTTTATTCGCTCATCACTAGTTAGGGGTTATCTGAGCATGCCCGTGTGGTAACTGAGTGTCTTTGGCGTGCTCGAAAAATATGTCCAAGTCTCCACGGCTATTCAGCATATTTGCTCATCACTACTCACAATCTACATTCCCTATCAGTTTATCTTTGCAGTGTGGGAGGGAAACAAAGGAAACTGATACAAACACTGGTCCTTGGTGGTATTTGAGCCCAGGACTCCAATGCTGCAAAGCAACAATGCTAACCACTGAGCCACTGTATACTTCAGAACAATTCTGATATGCATCCAAGCAGTTCAAATAGGAAAAAGAAACAACAATAGTACATAATAATGACCTTCTACCTAGTACTTCCGAGATTACACTCTGTGCAGATTTTATTGTTTTTATCTGTAGATTTTGTTTCCTTTGCCAATGCGTTGTCAAGATGATTACACCAGTACAGCAGATGTTACAATGCAATCACCTCTGGAGAAGGTAGCAGTCCTTGACAGCCTCATTTCGACATAAGTCAGGAGATCATTGTGAAGATGCCCTTTAATGTCTTAAAACTTTATTCTGATATGGATACTGTAAAACTGCCTGGTACATGTTGTTCAACCAACAGAACTCCATGCATCAACATTTTCTTGAAGCATATAAAGAAAAACAGACATTCCTTCCCTTTAAAAGGAATCTGTCATGATTAGTGTTGAGCGATACCGTCCGATACTTGAAAGTATCGGTATCGGATAGTATCGGCCGATACCCGAAAAATATCGGATATCGCCGATACCGATATCCGATACCAATACAAGTCAATGGGACACCAAGTATCGGAAGGTATCCTGATGGTTCCCAGGGTCTGAAGGAGAGAAAACTCTCCTTCAGGCCCTGGGATCCATATTAAGGTGTAAAATAAAGAATTAAAATAAAAAATATTGATATATTCACCTCTACGGCGGCCCCTGGACATCACGCTGGTAACCGGCAGGCTTCTTTGTTTAAAATGAGCGCCTTTAGGACCTGCGAATGACGTCGCGGCTTCTGATTGGTCGCGTGCCGCTCATGTGACCGCCACACGACCAATCAGAAGCCGCGACGTCATTCGCAGGTCCTAAATTCCTAGAATTAGGAGTTTAGTGAATGAGAATGACGTCGCGGCTTCTGATTGGTCGTGTGGCGGTCACATGAGCGGCACGCGACCAATCAGAAGCCGCGACGTCATTCGCAGGTCCTAAAGGCGCTCATTTTAAACAAAGAAGCCGGCCGGTTACCAGCGTGATGTCCAGGGGCCGCCGGAGAGGTGAATATATCAATATTTTTTATTTTAATTCTTTATTTTACACATCCCTATGGATCCGATACCGATACCCGATACCACAAAAGTATCGGATCTCGGTATCGGAATTCCGATACCGCAAGTATCGGCCGATACCCGATACTTGCGGTATCGGAATGCTCAACACTAGTCATGATCTGTTTGCTTTTTAATACGACAGCACCATCAGGTAGGGATGGCAACCTTGATTCCAGCAATGTATCACTTGGTTTACTGGATGCAGCAGTTATGATAGAATCTGAGTTTTTTTCTTTTGCAGATTGAGCAGACATTAGTTGTTGAATGTTGTATAACCCCACCCACATCACAGCTTTCTGCCTATATTGAATAGTGACAGAAAGCTGCCAATAAGGGAAAGGGGGGCGTGGTTGGACTAGGATGCACAAGACCAGTTGTCCTGCAGTGATAATCTCCTGCTGATTAAACACTAATTATATAACAGCAAAACACAACCCAGTAAGTGACACATCGCTGAAATCAGGCTCTCAGCCCTTACATCATGGTGCTTTCATATTACAAAAAAAAAATTGTTGACAAGATTTCCTTCAAATCAAGTTTATTACTCACACTTCTCACTAATTAAATCTAGAGAGTACATCATATTTTTTTCAACTATCTCTTGTTTGAGCTGGTGTTAGCAGCAGTCAGAGATATGCCTTTCAGGGGCCAAATTATCAGTAGGATTTAGGGACTGTGAATATTCATTGAAGTAATTAAAGAGGTTTCTAGGGATGCTGTTTGTGTAAAGAGGTGGAGAAGGTGAGCTTTAACAATCGCCAATAGGGAGTGATGTGTGTTTGTATGATCTCTATACAAATCACTAAAAATTCTAAAAAAAATATTTAAAAATACAGTATATTTCCCTTACCATTGCGCAAATTCCGATAAAGGTATAACATAACAAACCTTCCCACTACAACTGTTTGGTAGCCATATAAAGAAGGAATAGACATATTTTCTCAAAATGCAATCCCTTTGCGCCATTCCTCTTGGGATAGAGAACATTTCCATAGGTTGTCTTTTTTTCTTAGGCATCGTAGATAAATCTCTGTACATTTTGTCCTGGTAGTAAGATAGTAATAACGAGAGCAATAAAGTAGTGTCTGCAATTACTGAGTGGAGAAATGGTAAATGCTCCAAAATATTAAAAGCTAAAATGTAAAAATAATCCCAGCTATCAGACAGACCTGACAAATCTCTCTCTTGAGTTGTCTTTGATCTGCTCGTGTTGTGTTTTACCAGGTGATTTACATTTTTCTCTACATTTTTTGTTGTTTGGTCAGTGATGTATGCAAGTTTTGCTCAGAATGATTCATTGAGTACAAAAATAAAGTTCCGTGTATATTCATACTAAGGATCTGTCCTTCAAGTTATGTTTTCATTGTACCATCACTATTACTTCTCGAGATTAACAAAACACATCATCAAGGGAAGAACATAAAAAAAAAATCCAGCGACAGCCGCAAGGCTTGTGAACTGGAAAAAAATGAAGCTTAGTGCAATGCTTTGTACAGAATCCTAAAGATTCCGGGACCACCCTGGATTAAACAACTCATGAATAAATGAGAGTCACAGCAAAGGCATCCTCGATTTATGCAGAAATTTAGTTGGAGGGACATTTACATGCCTGACACACTCAACCCTGACAAAATGTTCCCATAAAATTTTCTACTTGCAGCCAACCATAGGATTTAGTATTGGATGGATGCAGTGCGAGGATATTGACAATGAACTAATTCCAAATTCTGAACATTATGGATTGTTAAAGGGAAAAGCAATTCAGTAAATGGTATTTTCCAGTAATCTGTGAAGCTTAACAATCACTGTTATTAACTAGGCCCTTAACCCCTTAATGTCTGGGATAATATTCTATCATTCTGGAGGGACCATGGCCCACCTCTATGAAGATTAATGCCAGTCTTAAACTACACCTAGCTAGATTAAAATGGGACAATTTTTAGAAGCACGATTCTTAAGTCATTTGCATCATCTTGGCCTGCCTGTTTGTCAGAAATAATAATCTATGAAAGAAATGAGATGGTTCAGATTTGTGTAAAAATTAGCGATTTTCTGTATTTCTGCTTATTAAAGATGTCAGAAATAAGTCAACGACACCTCCTTTTTGTTTTATTCTAATGGTGCAGAAAGCAAGTTTGGAGAATTGTGGGGCCGATTAACCCAGAAAGAGGCTAAATCGATTGATGAATTTCCAAAAAAGGATCTTTGATTTTCTTTGTACTTTTATACTTTCCTATTCCATGCTGTATAATATGCTTTTTTAAAATTAATTTTTGTACTATTTACCATGAAAAAACAGATTTGAACATTGTGATTTGGTTTCTACATTTTAAGAATATATTAAAATGGCACTCCCTGCTTGGTCATTCCTACTTTGTCTTCATTCACAGACTGCTGGTCTTCATTCGCCAATTTGGCACCTCCAGTGCTTGTTAGGTTTTGTACAGTCATGACATCATGATGTCACAGCCTGACACACATCATGACATCACATGAGGTCTTTTCAGTCTTTTAAGAACTCAAATGACATCAAGCTGTGCATTGGTCTACAAAGTCATGATGTCTAGTAACCTCATTGGTGCCATAAGTGCCTGTGGCTTGAAGAAGACTGGAGACCAGTAAATAAAGACCAGACTGCAATGATCAAGCGGATAGGTGCACAAAAAGGGTCAGGGAAAGGTGAATACTATTTTTTATTTTATTTTAACCCCTTCTTGGCTCTTCTGATTACAGCAAAATAGCAACAGGCTACCATTTTACTTAATTCTTGTGATTGAAATCACATAAAATTGCATTCTGAATTTTGTGTGAAATTCAAGTTGCATTTGAATTGCCTTGATGTGATTAACTCAACTATTGTCTTTATGGTCTCTGAACAGACTCATCTTCTATTTCACCAGAATTTCTTTTATGATGAAATTGCAGACTCTACAGCTGAAGCTTTCTTTAGAGAAAGTCAAAAGCTGCTATCACCGATAATGATGATGACCTAACAGTGTCCACTGCACCATTTGTTAGTGCATTTGTTTGGAGGCCTGGGCAGGTAAGCATCTCTATCTTTTTTTCTGGTGTTTTTTGAAAATTTTTGGGTTGATTTTTAAGTCCTTTTTTGTGTAGGTGAGCTCTTTTTTGATGTTTAGTGATAGGAATCGCAAACGCGGGGACCCTTCACGTGGGTTGCGAGCTTCAATATTTTGGCCATAATATCAACTAATACCTCACATATATTGCTATGTGTTTTTTGCACTTTTTTATCCTTTAGGGTGCAGTTGGGCCCAGATGGCTCTGTAAACTGTGGCATCTGTTCACACAGGATGCATTTTAGTTAGCACTGGGCAGCCCACCTGATCTAAGAGTATGGGCATCACTAATAGGCTGTAAGCCAGATGCTCTGCATCACCTGTATGTAAATAATGTCGCACACAGAATTTTATCTTTTGTGCATTAATATACCAAACAGCCACTCTCTCCATGGATTGGTAGGTTGAAATTGGCTGTTTTATCGGTATTGCTGCATCTGTGTGGCTGCCATCTTTAATCGGGTCCACTGCACCCTGATAGTGCATTTGGAGGCTTGGGCAGGTACGCATCTCTTCCTTTTTTCTGTTTTTTTTTTTTGGAAAAATTTTGGAGGATTTCTAAGTCCTCTTTTTGTTTTGGTGAATTTTTACAAAGTTATAATGGAGCAAGTCACAGAACATGCATAATTTGTTTATTTAGAATAGAGAGTAAAATGCAAATATAATGTCCTCCCAGCAGATAAGAAATGGCTGCTTTTGTGCCCACGTGATGCTGTTCTGATGCATCATAAGATTTATAGCAGGGCATAAAGGAATACAATGTACAGTAAGTTTGAGAGTCAACATAGAGTCTGAAGCCTGGAGTGAACTTGAGGTATGTAAGTACATTATAAAATATTAGAATAAGTTTATATGTTGTATTTCAATTATTTATACTATATTTATTCATATAATTGATGTATTATGTAAAAAAAAGTCAAGATATCCTTAAATCACCAGTTGAACATTTTTTTGTTACCAACTGCTGTCTTTAGATCTTACTGACACCACTCTGGTCCCACACCATCATCTTGTCACCGCAACTTTTGACTGACAAGAAGACAGAGGTAAAGATGACCAGCGCTCATTGTAAGCCTATGAGAGCTTTGTCCTAGCCTTGATCTTGAGTTTTGACTTCCGGATTGCCTATCAAACACTGGAGCAATCTGGAAGGTCACAAACTGACTGAAGCAGTGCTAATAAAAGATGAAGACAGCGGCTGGTAAGTATAAAACTAAGGGCAGGGAGCTACGATTAGTAGCACCACTCCAATGTTGCAATAAAAAACATTGAAGTGGTGCTTTAAAATGGATATAATAAAAAGGTATTTTTGTTTATGTCAGCTGCTCAATAGAAAGCTACCAACTGCTCATCAATGAGCTAATTAGTATTGTAAAGCCAAAGCTGACTCACGCTCAGCACATGCGCTGAATTAGACAACAGAATCTCTGGCTTCTGTGCATGCACTGAACTGTTTTATTAGAAAGTACCCAGGAATGGCTAAGATAGCTGTTGCATCAGTAAACCACATCACTGCCAAATTTTGTTTACTATATATTGTGAGGCAGTGACCCCTGTTACAGCTAGAGGGCATTGTTTGTGCTCTCCAGAATGTGCACAGAAGCGTAGTGAGGCCGTGAGGGGGTATTGCTGTTGCAGGTGTAGCTGTGATTGCAACGGTGAAGCGGTGACCAATGTGACAGGTAGGGGTCGCTGTTTGTTCTCCCCAGGTTGTGCATATGCACAGATAACACAGCGCTGCTGTCAGCCACGTGAACTGGTCACAAGAGGACCAGCGTTTTTAGTGGCTGCAAACCAATGGAATTGTGAGCGAAAGCTGTGTGAGAATGTGATAAAGTGGTGCAGGACACCCATGGGAATTAGTCAGAGGAGGACTGATGTGTGTAGTGTCTGCAACATATGAAGCTGTGTGTGTAAGAGACTTGGTCACAACCTGCAGTCCCCCATGGAAACTGGGCAAAGAGAAATCTGGCGTGTGTAGGGGTTGTGACTTGGAAGATGCTGTTTATTATGTAGTGCAATGTTTATGTGAACTAAACATGAATTCTATGCACTTTTGAGGAATGGACTGTGTGAAGTAACACATTAAAGGAACATTTAGTGTTTGAACATTGTGGGTTTCTGCCTCTTCACTGTGTAAGGTGCTACCACTGCATTACATATGGTGGAGAATGTGGGCAGTGTGAACTAAGGCATACCCTAAAGTGTGGAGAGCAAGTCTGCTGGAGAAATGGAGGAGCTTTTGAAGGAGTTGGTCCTCAGTCAGTGGTAGCAAGAGGTGCTGCAGTGGAAGCTAGCAGAACTTAAGCATGGTAAAGAGGAGACTCCTAAAGGTACCTTCACACATAACGATATCGTTAACGATATCGTTGCTTTTTGTGATGTAGCAATGATATCGTTAAGGAAATCGTTCTGTGTGACAGCGACCAACGATCAGGCCCCTGCTGGGAGATCATTGGTCGCTGAACAAAGTCCAGAACTTTATTTCGTCGCTGGATCTCCCGTGGACATCGCTGGATCGGCGTGTGTGACACCGATCCAGCGATGTCTTCACTGGTAACCAGGGTAAACATCGGGTAACTAAGCGCAGGGCCGCGCTTAGTAACCCGATGTTTACCCTGGTTACCAGCGTAAAAGTAAAAAAAAAAAACACTACATACTTACCTACCGCTGTCTGTCCCCGGCGCTGTGCTCTGCACTCCTCCTGTACTGGCTGTGAGCGTCGGTCAGCCGGAAAGCAGAGCGGTGACGTCACCGCTCTGCTTTCCGGCCGCTGTGCTCACAGCCAGTACAGGAGGAGTGCAGAGAAGCAGAGCACCGGGGACAGACAGCGGTAGGTAAGTATGTAGTGTTTTTTTTTTTTTACTTTTACGCTGGTAACCAGGGTAAACATCGGGTTACTAAGCGCGGCCCTGCGCTTAGTTACCCGATGTTTACCCTGGTTACCCGGGGACTTCGGGATCGTTGGTCGCTGGAGAGCTGTCTGTGTGACAGCTCTCCAGCGACCAAACAGCGACGCTGCAGCGATCCGGATCGTTGTCGGTATCGCTGCAGCGTCGCTTAATGTGAAGGGGCCTTAAGATGAGAGGTGGTCAGCTGAGTCACGAAGAGACCCCTTAGGTGAGGAATGATCATTGGGTGTACCAGAGATCCTATGAAGAGTCTCAGGCCGCCAGGTCTCAAGCAAATTGCAGTTGGTGGAGGATTGGCGCCAGCCTGAGTTTTTTTCCTCATATGAGATGACAGAGAGAATCATGACTGATCAAATGTTTGGGCTCTGCCGGCTGCCATGCAGCGTTGGGTCGGGCTGAGGGACCTAGGCATAAACCCACTCAGGACGTTGCACCAGAGCTCGGGCATGGGGCTAGTAACTGTTCGATGAAATCTAAGCTCATGGACTGTGGGAACACTTGCCATGAGTCTATGTGTGCCCAGTCAGTCTGTATCACCACTATGGGCATAGCTGGCAGCGAACCACAATTGTGCCAGGTACTTGTGAATGGGTGCTGAACAGAGGCTCTCTTGGACACAGAGAGTAATGTGACTTTGGTCCATAGGTCTCTTGTTGCCGGGGACAACCCCAAAGGATGGAAAGTGGAGGTGATGGGTATCATGGGGAAATTCGGGAGTACCCGATCGCAGAGGTTACTTTTTTCACACCGTGTGGGGACTTTAAACAGGTGGTGGGAGTAGAAAAGACCCTTCCATATGGGACTGTGTTGGGGAGAGACTTGCCCCTGTTTTGGTCCCTGTGGGAGACCAGGGTCAACCCTCTCATGGCATAGAACCCGAAGATGGTGAGATACCTGACATAGGGGTCGCCAACCTAGGGACAACGTGTAATTCCGGTAGGCTCCCCCTAGAGGTAATGGAAGGAAAAACTGAAAATGTTGTTTCGGGCATAGAACCTGAAGATGCTTAGATGTCTGCCACAGGGGTCACCAATTTAAGGATAGAGAATAGGTTGTGGCAGTAGAGATTGTGGGGACCCCATTGAATTTGGGCACAGCTCAGATCAAGGGTCTCAAATGGAGCTGCAGGTGTAAAAAACGTGCAAATAGAAAGGGCACTGGGAAGATCCAGGAGTGTGTAGTCACTGAGGCGACTGGGGACGTGTGCACAAGGAACTCTTTGTCACCGGCCAAGGATGTGGCCGGGGTCAAGGTAAAATAGAGAGAGCGCTCGCTAGGCAGCATTGTCAGGAGATTCAGGTGCAGCATAATGCAGATATATGCTCGGAGTTGGCGGCGCATACTGCAACGTTTTAGCGTGGCATAGTCATTGAGGCACGGGTAAGGGTATGAAGGAATCAGTACCAGGGGCCTGAAAGCAGGTATTTAGGTGACAGGTTGAGCTGTGGGGCTGGTGAACCCAAAATAAACAAGGACAAGACCACCCAAAACTGGCCCAAACCTATGGTAAAATATGAAAGTGAGCATGTCATCAGCAACAGACACCGAGGTGGTGGGTGGTCCCTGAATGAAGTATGGAGGAGAAACACCAAGGGGAGGGATGCATGTGTCGATCGATGGTTCCAGTCCCTACTTTGGTTTCTTAGTGCAGTGTGGGCGGGGATGTCACAGGATCATGAGAATGCCCTGTCTCGCGCTCATACGGAGTAACAAGTGTTCAACCCCACAGGTATGTGAGGCAGTGACCGCTGTTACAGATATGGGGCGCTGTTTGTGCTCCCCAGAATGCGCATGGAAGCATAGTGAGGCTATGAGGGGGTATTGCAGTCGCAGGTGTAGCTGTGATTGCAATGGTGAAGCAGTGACCAATGTCACAGGTAGGGGTCACTGTGTGTTCTCCCCAGGTTGTCCATGGAAACGTATGAAGTCCATAGGTGTGCATGGAAGTCACGGGCAAAGCGGTGAATGCAATGCAGGCTAAATGTAATAATAAATAAGGTTAGTCTTAGACATGCTGTTCGTTCAAGACAAATTTAGGCAAAACCTGCTCTGGGTTTTGTGTTATGAAACTGACTGCAGTATGTTAATGGTGCAATCCGTTTCATTTCCGGTCTGAGTTTTTCATGTGGCAGGAAGCCACAGGTTTGTTTATGAAAAACACTGCAGTAAAGGGTATAGGTGAATCAGGTGTCAGGGTGAGAGTCAGTGTCCAGCTGGTGTTTGGAGGAGGGCAGAGAAAGAGGCTCTGTGGAGCTTTGTCACTGTGTGGTGACACAGAACAGAGCATAGCCAAGCAGCAAGGGGAGCTGAGATGCCTGGCATCCACAGTTAATACAGCGCTGTCGCCAGCCACAGGAACTGGTCAGAGGGGGACCAGCGCGTTTAGTGGCCACAAACCAATGGAATTGTGAGTAAAACCTGTGTGAGTAAAGCGACTGTGATACAGCAGTGCAGGACACCCACGGGAACTAGTCAGAGGAGGACTGGTGTGTATAGTGTCTGCGTACGGTGCTACCGCTGCACTACTATATTTACACATCCCATAAATGGACACAGAGGAGCCGAATAACTAGCAGTTGAAATAAAGTATGAGCATCATTATAGTTTTCTTCCGAACCAACTGAGGACTTTTATCACAAATTTTTATAACATGGCAAACGTTATTATTAGACAATGAGTGTTATCTCAAAATTTTAGGTTTTTCATGGACATATTATAAAGGAATAGTTCAAATCTTTTTGTTATTTGTTCTGTCTCTAACTCCCCAATATTTACAGTGGTGAAGAAAAGTATCTGATACACCGACGATTTTGCAAGTTTCCCCACCTACAAAAATTTGAGAGGTTTGTAATTTTTATCGTAGGTTCACTTCAACTGTAAGAGACAGAATCTAAAAATAAAAAACAGAAAATCACATGGTTTGATTTTTAAATATTTAAATAGCATTTTATTGCATTAAATAAGTATTTGATCACCCTCTCCACCATGGCCAAGACCAAAGAGCTGTCTAAGGACACCAGGGACAAAATTGTAGACCTCCAGAAGGCTGATATGGGCTACAGGTCAATAGGCAGCAGCTTGGTGAGAAGGTAACAACTGTTGGCACAATTATTAGAAAATGCAAGAAACACAAGATGACTATCAGTCTTCATTGGTCTGGGGCTCCATAGAAGATCTCACCTCGTGGGGTAAGAATGATTCTGAGAAAGGTGAGGAATCAGCTCAGAACTACACAAGAGGACCTGGTCAATGACATGAAGAGAGCTGGACCCACAGTCTCAAACATTACTGTTAGTAGCACACTATACCATCATGAATTAAAATCCTGCAGGAAATGCAAGGTTCCCTTGCTCACGCTAGCACTTGTCCAGGGCCTTTTGAAGTTTGCCAATGACCATCTGGATGATCCAGTGGAGGCATAGGAGAAGGTCATGTGGTCAGATGAGACCAAAATAGAGCTTTTTGGCATCAACTCCACTTGCTGTGTTTGAAGGAAGAAGGATGAGCACAATCCCTAGAAAACTGTCCTAACTGTGATGCATAGATGGAGAAACATCATTTTTTGGGGGTACTTTTCTGCATAGGGGACAGTAAGACTGCACAATATTGGAGGGAGGATGCATAGGGTCATGTATTGCAGGATTTAGAAAACAAACTCCTTCCCTCAGTAAACACAGTGAAGATGGGTCATGGTTGGGACTTCCACACACAGCCAGGGCAACTAAGGAGTGGCTCTAGAAGAACAATTACAAGGTCCTGGAGTGGCATAGCCAATATCTAAACCTGAAATCAATAGAAAATCTTTGTAGAGAACTGAAGCTCAATGTTGCCCAGCGACAGCCTTAAAACCTGAAAGATCTGGAGAAGATCTGATGGAAGAGTGGGCAAAATCCATGCTGCAATGTGTGCAGACTTAGTTAAGAACTACAGGAAATGTCTGACCTCACCAAATATTCAATTATGTTTTTCTAGTGTATCAAATACTTATTTCACTCAATAAATTTGCGAATTAATTATATAAAATTATGTGTGATTTTGGGGATTTTTTTGTAGGATCCTGTCCCTCACAGTCAAACTGTACCTACGATAAAAATTACAGTCCTCTCCATTCTTTCAACTACTTCCCCATTGGAAAAAAATATACTGTATATAGAGTTGACTTTTTTCCAGCTCTTTTTAAATTGTTTAGTTGTTTCTCTCTGTAAGTTATTAGTGTAGTTCTTTTCAGTTAGGTCATATGATCACATAGTGACTAGTGATGAGCAAATAGCATTGTTGCTCGGGTCTCTCCGAGCATGCTTGGGTGATCTCCGAGTATTTGTTAGTACTCGGAGATTTAGTTTTCGTCGCCTCAACTGCATGATTTACGGCTGCTTGACAGCCTAAATACATGTGGGAATTCCCGAACAAACAGGCATTCCTCATATGTATTCTGCCTCTCTAACAGCCGTAAATCAAGCAGTTGAAGCGACAAAAAGTAAATCTCCGAGCACTAACAAATACTCGGAGATCACCCGAGCAACCATGCTATTCGCTCATCACTAATTGTGACCTCACATAAAAATTACATGCCTTTATGTTCTTTGAAGGTGGTGTTGTTCACCAGAATTTCCTGTATAATGCAATTGTATTAACTGCTTCACTGAAGTTCTCCACTGACAGAATCTTAAGGTACTGTCACACTGAGCAACTTTTGAACGGTAACGATAGTGATCCGTGACGTTGCAGCGTCCTGGATAGCGATCTCGTTGTGTTTGACACGCAGCAGCGATCAGGATCCTGCTGTGACATCGCTGGTCGGAGCTAGAAGGCCAGAACTTTATTTTGTCGTCAGGTCACCCGCTGTCATCGTTGGATCGGCGTGTGTGACGCCGATCCAGCGATGAGTCCCCGGGTAACCAGGGTAAATATCGGGTTACTAAGCGCAGGGCCACGCTTAGTAACCCGATGTTTACCCTGGTTACCTTTGTAAAAGTAAAAACAAAAAAAAAAACAGTACATACTTACATTCCGGTGTCTGTCACGTCCCTCGCCGTCAGCTTCCCGCACTGACTGTGAGCCGCTGTGCTCTGCTTTACGGCCGGCCGGCACTCACAGTCAGTGCGGGAAGCTGAGGGCGAGGGACGTGACAGACACCGGAATGTAAGTATGTACTGTTTTTTTTTTACTTTTACAAAGGTAACCAGGGTAAACATCGGGTTACTAAGCGCGGCCCTGTGCTTAGTAACCCGATGTTTACCCTGGTTACCCAGGGACTTCGGCATCGTTGGTCGCTAGAGAGCTGTCTGTGTGACAGCTCCCCAGCGACCACACAAGGACTTTCCAACGATCACGGCCAGGTCATATCGCTGGTCGTAATCGTTGGAAAGTTGCTCAGTGTGACGGTACCTTTATATCAAAGATAATTATTATAGCAGCACAGTACCTGTCACACAATTATAATGTAAGAGATCACAGGTCAGCCTAAATATGCTATATGGTTGCTTGGCTCACTCCCTGGCACTTAATACTAAAAGGACATTACCTGTGACCCTCTCCCTTATACACCCACTAGCAGATGCCTAACAAATGACAGTTTCTTATGACTTCAAATGAACAATGAGTTACTTTTGATAAGTAACTTGACTGTAATCATGCCTTGTCCTTTTCTATCTTGCATTTGACCTTGAATGAGTTTATTAGTGCATCAGTTAAACATCACCTAGTCAGCATTAACAGCATCATTAAAAATTGAGAATTACTTTCATGTAACAGGATTTTCCATAAAGCACATTTATTTGTTATACTGTTATTTTTATGCTATTACGAATAAACAACACATTTATTGTCTGAGCCTAATTTTATTTTTTTTAATAATTGCCTTATTGCATATTGAGTAAGAACTCTCATGTTTAATTGTTGTAATTTTTATTTTACCAGAATGTGGAAAACATGTATTTATATTCCAAAGCCAAATAATAGCTTTTTGTTATTGTTGCAATAAAGCAGTTGGTGATTTGAAGAGAATTAAATAGTCTAATCTACTGTAAAATAATAAATAGGCAATTTTATTGATATCCACAATAAGGTAGTTTTCTACATGAGTGACTTGTTATATGAAGCAGAACAGTTTTACTGGTAGAGAAATACAATGATTTTTTTTATATGTATTTGAACTACTGAGTCATTGAAATTAGATAATGTTTGATTATTTCCAGCTCATACAATAATATGGATCCCTATGTGCTTTTAGAAGTATCAAATTGATTTACAGCTGAACTAACTCATAGCCACAGAATAGTTAAGAATGGCAAACTTTTAGAATGCTACTTCATGCTTTTTTTTGTCCATTGGGTTAATCATCTTACAAGCTTTGCATGGATTCCTACAAAAACTGAATAATAGGCTTAGAAGAAAACAAATCACAGAATTAATACTCTATTGCCACATGCAGTTACCCTCCACTACTGTCTCCCAACAGAAGTGAACTGTAATGTTTCCAATTCAATAAAATCTAGATGAAGATATCCTAAGAAAACAAGATGATTTACGTAATTAATGAGGCCAGAAATGTCAATGGCTGGAAGCCCATTTCAGACATGTCACAGTACAATATTAGGCCAGTATTAGGCCTCAGGATTCTTCCCCTGCATGGGATAGATCCCAGGCCTCATCTGTCACTGCCGTCTCACATTCAGGTTCAGCCACTGTGGGTGCTGCTCAGCAGAGACGTAGGTCTCAGCGTCTTGCTCAGGTTCTTGGTGTTTGGTTGGTTTCTGCTGGCTTTCCAGTCAACTCCTTTGTAGCCAGTAATATGCAGGTGCACTCTGATACTGGGGAGAAGTCCAGAAATCCCCTTACGTGATGTAGTGTCTCCATATTGGTGGTCGGACGTCAGCTGATCTGGTGAGGTGGCAGTTCCGGATTGGATCATGGACAAGGTTCTATCCGACTGGACATGAATATTGTGTAAAAAAGGTTCTCAGAGGCGCAAGCCAGTGCACTAGTGTCATTTATGAGTGGGTGTTGCCAGTGGATACTCTACCACTCAGTCTGTTCGTATGCATGTGTCGCCTTAATCCCTAAAAGTACTTATGTGGCTAAGCAGGGTTAGTTCGTCATACTTCGCTTGGCTTGACATCTGTTTCCTCCATGTGTGCGGTTAGCACAGTTGAGTCACAGAGCAAGTACAAACCCGCAAGCTAGATCTCTCTGGGTAAGCAACATGGTCGGGCATCTAGCGTCCCATGTGCGGTTAGCACAATATTCTCGCAGTGCGAGTTCACTCCTTCTATATTCAGCACCTGCTTTGTTACTGTGTGCGAGTGACATTGGTAGATTGCAGTGCTAGTTCAGTCCATGTGCTTTTCCTGTGACTTGTAATGGGGTCTGCACTTAGCTTTTCGCTGTGCCTCTCTATGCATTTATGCTTTGACTTCTTTTTATGTCAATTATGGACTGCTATTTAACCCAGGATAAGGATAAGTTCACTTTAGGCGCAAAAAAAAATCAGCATTGTCCTCCGGTATTCAATCCATATGACATGAATTTTAATACATTAGCAGTAGTGATGAGTAAACATGCTCGGATAAGGTGTTATCCAAGCCTGCTCAAGCGACTTTAGCATGCTCGAAAATTATGTTGGGGTCCCTCGCCTGCATGTCTCGCAGCTGTTCAACAGTGGAAACACATGCAGGGATTACTTAGCAAGCAGGCAATACCTGCATGTGTTATGGCTGTTGAACAGCTGCAAGACTTCCAGGCACTGGGACGCTAACATATTTTTCGAACATGCTAAAGTCACTCAAGGATGCTCGGATAACACCTTATCCGAGCATATTCACTCATCACTAATCAGCAGTTACTAAGATGTATAAATTTTACTTGCAGAATCACAGAAAAGCAGCACATTACACATATGAACCTATAGAAACGTTGCGTGGATGCGAAACAGCCATTGTCCACTCTTTGTCCCACATGTGCCCCTGCACACTGCATAAATGACTCAATCTCCGGAATAAAGGACTTTTAAATATGTGGTAAGTGCCACTTATCTATACTTCTGTTGGATCTTAGCAATGCACCACCTCAATCCTGTTATGTTAACCATTGGAGGGGTAGGATTGAACCGCATTTTGGTAGTCTGGAGCCATGAAGCTTCTTTTTTGAATAACATTAAAAATGTCTAAGACCAAATACAGTTTCTTATGATAATGAATTACAATGTATCCATAAAAATTGAATAGTGTACGGTTGATCTGCTTGGGGCATTTTTTTCTCACCCATTAACTTGAATAGATGAGTCTCATCCGAAAAATGAATAGGGAGTAATGCATGTTGTGATTTTTGTCAAGTTGACAATTGGTCCGTGTAATAAAAAAGGTCATCTGAACAGCCATAATGAGAAATATTGGTACGAGAGCTATCCGGTTTTTCCATGGTCAGTACGGGGACAGAAATTAGGGTCATGTGAACAAAGCCTAAGACCCACCAAGAAAAATATATGGAAGAGACTTTTCTAACCATGTCCATTCCCACCCAAGTATGGACAACATCTCACCTTCATTAAAATTTGCTCTAACATTGTAATTGTAACTTGAAATGTATTTATCTTTTTTCACATTATTATATAATTGTATTTTTTTCATTTTTCATATATTACTTAAAATCTTCATTTATGTTATAGTAAGAGCAGGAATGCAAAAAAAAAATAACACAACCTTGGAGTAAAATCGCCAGAATGAGAAGCACTGTAATGAGAAACATTTTAAAATTCCCCAATGCATTATTGTGAAATCGGCAGCATCTGTTTGATTGTTGGTAAAAGGTATTTGTATCCTACATTAACCTTATACTTTGTAACAAACAGTTGAGTTAAACAGAAGTGACTGATTGTGTGATAATAACAAATCTGTCAGACAGCAAACTCCAGCCACTACTAATTCAAGAAATCAATGATCTAAATCCAGTGTCCAATCTGTGTTTAATCTTGCATTACAGATGTTATCCAGCAAAACGACACCTTTATGATACACCGTAAATGCTATGGAATTAAATGTTAAGACTATAACCCTTGCTCACATATTTCAACAACTGCGGCTGATGGGCTGATATTGCTTCTCGAGAGCGGAACAGTTCAGCTTTTTGATAAAAGTAAACCCATCAGCCATGGAAAAAAATATATAAATTATCAAAAGGGGGTTTTGTTATTTGTTTCTGTACAGATATAGTGAGTGCAGAGTAATAATTTGCATTCAAAGGACAGCAATTTTTATGATTTTCATGTCATGAGCAAGAAGAAGAAGAACTCTCTATCCATTTATGTGGTAATAAAACTGGTCACGGGCAGGGAAAAATTCAATTCAGGAACAATTTAAAAATTCAGAAATAACTTTAGAGAAAGCGCATTTTTTTCTCATACTGATGTAACTACACTTAGCGGTTCTTAAATTTTGTGAAGGTCTTTAGTTCCTCACAAATCCAATTCAATACTGTATCACAACCAGGCAGCAAAAACCTTACCGGGCTATTATTCAATTTGTATCTACTGGTTACTCACACATAGATAAATATAGAGTAGGCATCTCCTGAAGAAGTATCACAAAATTGCGTGTGGTTTTAAAGCTAATCATCTTGTTGAATAAATCTAAGACATATTAAACCAAGAGACAAGGTAAGAAAGGACAGATCTGTGTACCATTTAGACATATGGCCAAAGCATTAAAGATGGCGTCCTGGCATTCTTAAAATTCTTGGACCCCTTCTATTTTCTCTTGGGGTTCAACTTGATGTAGCTGTAAAATATGGCAACATATTGTAAAAAAGGATCAATATTCTATTGAAAGCCATTGAAGACAATGTCAAGCCACTGCTAATATCAATAGGTTTGCATATTCAACCATTCTGAGTCAACTAAATGAATCATATAGGTAATCAAGAATAATAGGAGTCAGGCTGATAAAGGGGTCTTGCAAGAATCACATCACCAAACCAGGGATTCAAGCTTCAGGAGGCTAATTTGCATATTCCAGGTGCCTTCTGGGAGAAGCGAAGTCTCCCTAAGCTAGAAGATCGTTGGGTACAGCCGGGACCAGCTGCTTCGAAAGCATCACCAAACCAGGGATTCAAGCTTCAGGAGGCTAATTTGCATATTCCAGGTGCCTTCTGGGAGAAGCGAAGTCTCCCTAAGCTAGAAGATCGTTGGGTACAGCCGGGACCAGCTGCTTCGAAAGCATCACCAAACCAGGGATTCAAGCTTCAGGAGGCTAATTTGCATATTCCAGGTGCCTTCTGGGAGAAGCGAAGTCTCCCTAAGCTAGAAGATCGTTGGGTACAGCCGGGACCAGCTGCTTCGAAAGCATCACCAAACCAGGGATTCAAGCTTCAGGAGGCTAATTTGCATATTCCAGGTGCCTTCTGGGAGAAGCGAAGTCTCCCTAAGCTAGAAGATCGTTGGGTACAGCCGGGACCAGCTGCTTCGAAAGCATCACCAAACCAGGGATTCAAGCTTCAGGAGGCTAATTTGCATATTCCAGGTGCCTTCTGGGAGAAGCGAAGTCTCCCTAAGCTAGAAGATCGTTGGGTACAGCCGGGACCAGCTGCTTCGAAAGCATCACCAAACCAGGGATTCAAGCTTCAGGAGGCTAATTTGCATATTCCAGGTGCCTTCTGGGAGAAGCGAAGTCTCCCTAAGCTAGAAGATCGTTGGGTACAGCCGGGACCAGCTGCTTCGAAAGCATCACCAAACCAGGGATTCAAGCTTCAGGAGGCTAATTTGCATATTCCAGGTGCCTTCTGGGAGAAGCGAAGTCTCCCTAAGCTAGAAGATCGTTGGGTACAGCCGGGACCAGCTGCTTCGAAAGCATCACCAAACCAGGGATTCAAGCTTCAGGAGGCTAATTTGCATATTCCAGGTGCCTTCTGGGAGAAGCGAAGTCTCCCTAAGCTAGAAGATCGTTGGGTACAGCCGGGACCAGCTGCTTCGAAAGCATCACCAAACCAGGGATTCAAGCTTCAGGAGGCTAATTTGCATATTCCAGGTGCCTTCTGGGAGAAGCGAAGTCTCCCTAAGCTAGAAGATCGTTGGGTACAGCCGGGACCAGCTGCTTCGAAAGCATCACCAAACCAGGGATTCAAGCTTCAGGAGGCTAATTTGCATATTCCAGGTGCCTTCTGGGAGAAGCGAAGTCTCCCTAAGCTAGAAGATCGTTGGGTACAGCCGGGACCAGCTGCTTCGAAAGCATCACCAAACCAGGGATTCAAGCTTCAGGAGGCTAATTTGCATATTCCAGGTGCCTTCTGGGAGAAGCGAAGTCTCCCTAAGCTAGAAGATCGTTGGGTACAGCCGGGACCAGCTGCTTCGAAAGCATCACCAAACCAGGGATTCAAGCTTCAGGAGGCTAATTTGCATATTCCAGGTGCCTTCTGGGAGAAGCGAAGTCTCCCTAAGCTAGAAGATCGTTGGGTACAGCCGGGACCAGCTGCTTCGAAAGCATCACCAAACCAGGGATTCAAGCTTCAGGAGGCTAATTTGCATATTCCAGGTGCCTTCTGGGAGAAGCGAAGTCTCCCTAAGCTAGAAGATCGTTGGGTACAGCCGGGACCAGCTGCTTCGAAAGCATCACCAAACCAGGGATTCAAGCTTCAGGAGGCTAATTTGCATATTCCAGGTGCCTTCTGGGAGAAGCGAAGTCTCCCTAAGCTAGAAGATCGTTGGGTACAGCCGGGACCAGCTGCTTCGAAAGCATCACCAAACCAGGGATTCAAGCTTCAGGAGGCTAATTTGCATATTCCAGGTGCCTTCTGGGAGAAGCGAAGTCTCCCTAAGCTAGAAGATCGTTGGGTACAGCCGGGACCAGCTGCTTCGAAAGCATCACCAAACCAGGGATTCAAGCTTCAGGAGGCTAATTTGCATATTCCAGGTGCCTTCTGGGAGAAGCGAAGTCTCCCTAAGCTAGAAGATCGTTGGGTACAGCCGGGACCAGCTGCTTCGAAAGCATCACCAAACCAGGGATTCAAGCTTCAGGAGGCTAATTTGCATATTCCAGGTGCCTTCTGGGAGAAGCGAAGTCTCCCTAAGCTAGAAGATCGTTGGGTACAGCCGGGACCAGCTGCTTCGAAAGCATCACCAAACCGCGCGCCTTACGGCGCGCAAATTTTTGCCTGTAGGACATTATTGCAAGAGCGCTTGGCTGAGTAGATTACACAAGAAGGAAAACACACAGCAAGTCAGTAGGATCTAGGAGCAACATGGCAGATGTGACAACCTACATGGTGAGCTGCAGCATGTGCTACATGTTCACAGATCGACCAGAAGAAGAATCCAATTTCACCTGTCAGAAGTGTAGACTAGTGGCCCTTTTAGAAGAAAAGGTGCGGGGTCTGGAAGAAAGAATA
Source organism: Ranitomeya imitator (assembly GCF_032444005.1). NCBI lineage: Eukaryota > Metazoa > Chordata > Amphibia > Anura > Dendrobatidae > Ranitomeya > Ranitomeya imitator. Next base: position 71,072,008 of record NC_091284.1, on the reverse strand, counting down.
GCAACTTTGAAACTCATCAAAGAGAATGAAGACTTTCTAGACAGAACAGAAGCATCTCTACTGGTCACAGAAGGTGCAAAAAGTGTCAGAGAACCTCCAAAAGCAGATGAGTGGAAGCATGTGACCAAAAGAAGCAAGAAGACCATGGAGAAATCACCAACCACACAACTGAAGAACCGATATCAAATCTTTGTAGAGGATGAAGATGGCACACCTAAGAATGAAGCAATACCAGCAAGCAAAAAAGAAAAGGGCACACAGCAACAAGTGACAGCAAAAAGTACAGCCAAGAAGCAACGAAGAGTGGTGGTGGTGGGAGACTCACTACTGAGAGGCACCGAAGCAGCCATCTGCAGACCGGACATAACTGCAAGAGAAGTATGCTGCCTTCCAGGTGCGATGATCAAGGATGTGACCGATAGGATACCAAAGCTCTTCAGCTCCAAGGACGTCCACCCATTTCTTCTGATACATGTTGGCACCAATGACACGGCAAGGAAGGACCTACCGACAATCTGCAAGGACTTTGAAGAGTTGGGGAAGAAAGTAAAGGAACTGGATGCACAGGTAGTTTTTTCTTCTATCCTTCCAGTAGACGGGCATGGCACCAGGAGATGGAACAGGATCCTTGATGCAAACAACTGGCTAAGACGATGGTGCAGACAACAAGGATTTGGATTCCTGGACCACGGTGTGAATTACTGGTATGATGGACTCCTCGCCAGAGACGGACTACACCTCAACAAACCTGGGAAACACACATTCGCCAGAAGACTCGCTACACTCATCAGGAGGGCGTTAAACTAGAAGAAGAGGGGACGGGAAGAAAAACATTAGACTCGAACAAAGACGACCCAGGAAAACATACTCAGAAGGGAGGTAAGAACATTTCTAAAACAATCCACAGTGAGGAGATTGGAACAAAACAAAATCCTCTAAACTGCATGCTCGCAAACGCCAGAAGCCTGACAAACAAGATGGAAGAACTAGAAGCAGAAATATCTACAGGTAACTTTGACATAGTGGGAATAACCGAGACATGGTTAGATGAAAGCTATGACTGGGCAGTTAACTTACAGGGTTACAGTCTGTTTAGAAAGGATCGTAAAAATCGGAGAGGAGGAGGGGTTTGTCTCTATGTAAAGTCTTGTCTAAAGTCCACTTTAAGGGAGGATATTAGCGAAGGGAATGAGGATGTCGAGTCCATATGGGTTGAAATTCATGGAGGGAAAAATGGTAACAAAATTCTCATTGGGGTCTGTTACAAACCCCCAAATATAACAGAAAGCATGGAAAGTCTACTTCTAAAGCAGATAGATGAAGCTGCAACCCATAATGAGGTCCTGGTTATGGGGGACTTTAACTACCCGGATATTAACTGGGAAACAGAAACCTGTGAAACCCATAAAGGCAACAGGTTTCTGCTAATAACCAAGAAAAATTATCTTTCACAATTGGTGCAGAATCCAACCAGAGGAGCAGCACTTTTAGACCTAATACTATCTAATAGACCTGACAGAATAACAAATCTGCAGGTGGTTGGGCATTTAGGAAATAGCGACCACAATATTGTGCAGTTTCACCTGTCTTTCACTAGGGAGACTTGTCAGGGAGTCACAAAAACATTGAACTTTAGGAAGGCAAAGTTTGAACAGCTTAGAGATGCCCTTAATCTGGTAGACTGGGACAATATCCTCAGAAATAAGAATACAGATAATAAATGGGAAATGTTTAAGAACATCCTAAATAGGCAGTGTAAGCGGTTTATACCTTGTGGGAATAAAAGGACTAGAAATAGGAAAAACCCAATGTGGCTAAACAAAGAAGTAAGACAGGCAATTAACAGTAAAAAGAAAGCATTTGCACTACTAAAGCAGGATGGCACCATTGAAGCTCTAAAAAACTATAGGGAGAAAAATACTTTATCTAAAAAACTAATTAAAGCTGCCAAAAAGGAAACAGAGAAGCACATTGCTAAGGAGAGTAAAACTAATCCCAAACTGTTCTTCAACTATATCAATAGTAAAAGAATAAAAACTGAAAATGTAGGCCCCTTAAAAAATAGTGAGGAAAGAATGGTTGTAGATGACGAGGAAAAAGCTAACATATTAAACACCTTCTTCTCCACGGTATTCACGGTGGAAAATGAAATGCTAGGTGAAATCCCAAGAAACAATGAAAACCCTATATTAAGGGTCACCAATCTAACCCAAGAAGAGGTGCGAAACCGGCTAAATAAGATTAAAATAGATAAATCTCCGGGTCCGGATGGCATACACCCACGAGTACTAAGAGAACTAAGTAATGTAATAGATAAACCATTATTTCTTATTTTTAGTGACTCTATAGCGACAGGGTCTGTTCCGCAGGACTGGCGCATAGCAAATGTGGTGCCAATATTCAAAAAGGGCTCTAAAAGTGAACCTGGAAATTATAGGCCAGTAAGTCTAACCTCTATTGTTGGTAAAATATTTGAAGGGTTTCTGAGGGATGTTATTCTGGATTATCTCAATGAGAATAACTGTTTAACTCCATATCAGCATGGGTTTATGAGAAATCGCTCCTGTCAAACCAATCTAATCAGTTTTTATGAAGAGGTAAGCTATAGACTGGACCACGGTGAGTCATTGGACGTGGTATATCTCGATTTTTCCAAAGCGTTTGATACCGTGCCGCACAAGAGGTTGGTACACAAAATGAGAATGCTTGGTCTGGGGGAAAATGTGTGTAAATGGGTTAGTAACTGGCTTAGTGATAGAAAGCAGAGGGTGGTTATAAATGGTATAGTCTCTAACTGGGTCGCTGTGACCAGTGGGGTACCGCAGGGGTCAGTATTGGGACCTGTTCTCTTCAACATATTCATTAATGATCTGGTAGAAGGTTTACACAGTAAAATATCGATATTTGCAGATGATACAAAACTATGTAAAGCAGTTAATACAAGAGAAGATAGTATTCTGCTACAGATGGATCTGGATAAGTTGGAAACTTGGGCTGAAAGGTGGCAGATGAGGTTTAACAATGATAAATGTAAGGTTATACACATGGGAAGAGGGAATCAATATCACCATTACACACTGAACGGGAAACCACTGGGTAAATCTGACAGGGAGAAGGACTTGGGGATCCTAGTTAATGATAAACTTACCTGGAGCAGCCAGTGCCAGGCAGCAGCTTCCAAGACAAACAGGATCATGGGGTGCATTAAAAGAGGTCTGGATACACATGATGAGAGCATTATACTGCCTCTGTACAAATCCCTAGTTAGACCGCACATGGAGTACTGTGTCCAGTTTTGGGCACCGGTGCTCAGGAAGGATATAATGGAACTAGAGAGAGTACAAAGGAGGGCAACAAAATTAATAAAGGGGATGGGAGAACTACAATACCCAGATAGATTAGCGAAATTAGGATTATTTAGTCTAGAAAAAAGACGACTGAGGGGCGATCTAATAACCATGTATAAGTATATAAGGGGACAATACAAATATCTCGCTGAGGATCTGTTTATACCAAGGAAGGTGACGGGCACAAGGGGGCATTCTTTGCGTCTGGAGGAGAGAAGGTTTTTCCACCAACATAGAAGAGGATTCTTTACTGTTAGGGCAGTGAGAATCTGGAATTGCTTGCCTGAGGAGGTGGTGATGGCGAACTCAGTCGAGGGGTTCAAGAGAGGCCTGGATGTCTTCCTGGAGCAGAACAATATTGTATCATACAATTATTAGGTTCTGTAGAAGGACGTAGATCTGGGTATTTATTATGATGGAATATAGGCTGAACTGGATGGACAAATGTCTTTTTTCGGCCTTACTAACTATGTTACTATGTTACTATGTTACATGTTGTCTTCAATGAGCAGCATTCCCCCCACATTGAATTTTGTAAGTTACTGGGTCTCAGCACAAAAAATAATGATGGAGGAAGTGGATGCAAAGTAGGGAGTCAAGTGGTTCTAGAACACGTGAGTACAATGGTTTATATTTAAATCCCTTCTTGGTCAAGAACACTGTTAATGAAGCAAAATGTATTTACAGGTGAGTACAACATTCCCTGATTCTAAATAATGTTTTCTTCAGTGTTTGGCATATTCCTATAGAAGTGTTGCAAATGTTCAGCATGAAGTAACGATTTCTAGAAAAACAACAATAATGGTAGGCAAAACCAGATAAATCATAAATCCTACAAGAAGAAATGCCACACTTGAAATATCAAAAAAACATATTGTTTATTAAATCATTTAAAACAATAACAATGTATTATAATAATATGTAGAAAATATTTCACTTAAACTAACACAAAAATTGGGTCTCAAGTAATTGGAAATGGGTTAAAATGATGGAACTATGATTAATACAAGTAAACAATAATGCAGGTTGTCAGGCAGAGTTAAATCTCACACAAATAAAGTGCAAGTGAATAAATGTGTAAATTATAAGTATGTGAGACCAAATATATATATATATATATATATATATATATTTATATATACAAATAATAAACAAATAAATATCAAATAAGCAAAAGTGTCCATGTATTAGGTGTTAGGGCTGGCGGAACGCACTGAGTAAATATAGATGTTATTATTGGTGCATTCGCAGCCCGAGGTCCACCGTGCAGGAGGAGAACCTGCTGCTAGCAAATGGCACTGTATGGCGGTATAAGCGAGCTCTGTTACTTCACAGAGTCTCCATGATAGAAAAGCACTGTGTCCTGTGAAGCTCACAGGAGTACACAGCTAACTGCTGAGCTGATAGCAGTCAGTGGTCATGCAGTCAGAGAAGCACACAAACAATTCCTCACCGGAGGTGGGGGTATTCTAGTGGCTTATTTCAGCCAGACCCTGAACACATGCAAACAAACTCCTCACCGGAGGTGCCGGTATTCTAGTGGCTTACATCAGCCGGGCCCTGATGACAAGCATACATGACCACACTGTCGCAAAGCTCATGACAAAGATTGATACTAGCGCATGGCCGTGCGGCCAATGGAACCTTTTATAGTTGCAGAAACTTCAGGACCTTCCTAGAGGACCAATGGGAGTTGCTTCAGGACCTGAGCGTGTGACACTTGACCTCCAATGAGAGGTGTTCCTTTGAGCATGCTCAGAAGGGAGAAAGCAGGACTTAGTCTCAGAAGCGAGTCCTCACCGCTGACCAGTACTAGCTATAATGGCAGAGCCTGGAAGAACAGCAGTAGCCAGATGCAGAGTATCTGCCTGAGCCAGACGCTGGGACCGTAGTGTCCGCTGAGCAGGCTCCACTGCAGCTGGAGAAGAATGGGAGACCTCAGCTGAGATGGCTTGAGATTCCCCCTGTGCAGAGGCAGGAACTCAAGCCCTAACATTAGGTAAGATGAATCAAAGTAAGTAGTAATAATTGGCTATACCAATCACCAGGTATCCATGTTTCACATAATTTATAGTTCGTACTTACAGGCCAACTTTTTTTAGGATTGAAATGTGAACCAGCCAGTAGTAGAAGTAGTCAGAAAACAATCCCTCTCTAGATGGAAAACAACATTTTGGCCAAGTAATCCCTCCACTTTCACCTATAAAAGCTCTCCCATCAAAATTTTCATCCTCTTAATATATTGCAGTCATCATATTATAAGGCATTGTTTACTTATAATTACTCATTTTGCCTTTCTACCCAGTTATTTATTCTCCTTCTATTAGGTCTATTACGTGATTAAAACAGTCTAACTGAGTCCTATGTAGAAACAGGAGGTCAATTTTCCCTGCATAAGTCATAAGTCACTGCAAAGTTCCTAACAGAGGGGAGTGAGAGCAGCTGGGTTAGAATATTAAGAGTAGTATGATAAATGCATGGACAAGTGACTTCCTATTTCTACATAGAGCAGAGAAAAGAGAAGAATTAACTGAGTAGAAGGGCAAAATGAGCAATTGTAAATACACAGTGCTATATAATATGATGACTGCAATTTATTACGAGAATAACAATTTTGATGGGAGTACTCCTTTAACTATTGTTTAGAATTGTGATCATCAGAGCACAGTGTAAGTCTTTGCTGACAACATCAAACTATGTAGGATATTAAAATCTGACCTTAACACTACAATATAGCAAAACTATCTAAATAAGATGACTGAATGGTCAAACACTTGGCAAATTAGATTTAATGAAGACACATGTAGAGTAATGCACCTAGGACGGAATAATCCAATTGCTGCATATACATTAAATGGGACAGAACAGTTGAAGGACTTGGTCATTCTGGTTACAAGTAAGCTGAGCAGCAGTACTCAATGTCAAGCAGCAGCTGCAAAACCAAACAAGATTTTAGGGTGTATAAAAAGATATAACATCCCATGATCCCAACATATTGTCCCCCCTCTATAAATCACTTCTGAGGTCACATCTAGAATATGGGATTCAGTTTTGGGCTCCACATTTTTAAAAGGATATTCAGAAGTTAGAGCCAGTTCAAAGGCGGCAACTAGATTATTACTAGAGATGGAAAGTCTCTTATATGATGAGAGGTTGGAAAAGTTGGGCTTGTTTAGCTTAGAAAAAAAACAATCTTAGAGGAGATCTCATTTACATGTATAAATATATGAGAGGTCATTACAAAGGACTGGCACATGACTTACCCTTTCCAAAGACCATACAAATGACTAGGGGGCACTCATTGCATGTGGAAGAAAGGCAATTCCCTAATTCTGGAAAGGGTTCTTTACAGTTAGAGCAGCCGACTACAAGAGCTAGTAATAGTAGATAGTATAGAAGCTTAAAAAAGGGCTGGATGCTTTCCTCTGTACAGATAACATTATGGGTTATAGATAATTTAGTGACAAAATGTATAATTGGTGGAGAAAGGTTGAACTTAACGGTCCTAGGTCTTTTTTCCACCTATAAAACTATGTAATTATGTTTAAAACAGAAATTTGGTCTCAGAAAACACTACTCAATTTTGTGCGAAGTAATACAATAAAGAGTTAACGTAAAGCACCTGAATAAAAAATAAGACTGAACACTGAAACTTTTCTAGAAAGTCCATTAAACAGCGCTAAAATGAATACAGGTCAGGAAAAATAGTTTTTAGCTCTAGCTATCAAGATTAAAGCATAAGTCAATCATTTTGTGTAGAAAAGCACCTTCATCAATATGATAATGAGAACTGACTGAGCTATACCTATTACCAAATTTAATGCAGTAAGCCATTGCTATTCAAACGCATGTCCAATATACATCAATCATGTCCCCTTTCATTTTACATGTATAGACTTTGGTGAAAAATAACACCGCATTATCTTCACTAAAACATTATTGTGAGTTTATTATATTTTTTAAAGTTTTGTAGAAAACTTGAATTGATATTGAGAAAGAAAAAACGAAAAGTTTATATATGGTCTCACATATACAAAGAAAATATTGGCACTTCACCGGGCAATTCCATGGTGCTGTATACTGAGAACATAAAGGAGGCAGATAGATAAAAGCAAATCTTGTGGAATTGTTCTACACTTCTACAAAAATCAAAAATTACGATTGGCCACAGCCATGTTCCAGAGACATTGTGGTTGATGAATGATCGGGTCCATGTGGCCACCGCTGTAGGTTCTGTGAGATATGAAGGATTTAAAGAAAAAGTCCATTTATTATTTCATACATGTCATACTCTCTAATTTTGGAGCTTACTGTAGTTTTTGGAAAGGTTGATTAAGCATTGCATTTGACGAGGTCACTCTTTTTAAATCTTTCCAATTTAATTAATCTAGTTGAAAAGCTCCCATGCACCAATAGTAAACTTCTGTGTTTCTTCAGTTCGGCCTCCAATCAATACTGACTATATTTTAGCTCTACATTTTATCTAGAAAATGGCCAAAACATTGGCATATATTGTGGTTGCGTTGTATTTTAAGCTATGGAATAAAAGTTAAAATTTTCCTAAATATTCTGGTGCCTCGGATTTTTCATACACAATTCCATTAGACATTTGAAATATTAATCTTATAAAAGTAGAATATTTTTAATTGAAGCATTTAAAGAATTGGTGCCGATTAACATATATTCATTCACCTGGGTCGATCATGCAATTCACACTCTGAACAAACTCTGACCAGAGTTTGATCCAAGTGTGATCCAATTCTCTTGGATGAGAAGATGGAGAAAAAATGTCTCCATCTTCTCAATTCTGTCAGGCCATGGAAATCAGACAGCACTGAGACATCACTCGAGTGCAGTCCAATGGTTTCCATGGACACATTTACTTGGCCGAGTGTCATCCGAATAACAGCTCAAACTTATGCATGCATTTGTTTTCCTTGGACTAGCTCAGTCCGAGTAAAAACATTGGACATGTGCAAGGCCCCATAGAGTACATTGGTTAGATATTTTGTAGGATAGCATCAAATTGAAAATACAGCCAAGTGCACGAGTCCAGACAGTGAGTATTTGAGGTGTATTTGATTTCCAACAATAGGGCTGGGCTGTGCCTGTGCATTACAGCTGTCACCCCAGTCTAGAATACTGAGTCTCAGTGGCGGTGTCATGCAATCAGCATAGCGCCTATGATAATCATACTTATTATATGTGTCTAATATCTGGAATTGCAAGATACAGCATATTGTACGTATTACGCACCATCTCAAAAACCTTTGCAAAATTGATTTCTTTGAAAAACATTTTTAGGTTGTGAGGTCTAACATATTCTTCTAAAGAAGGTCAAAGATTTGGTATTTTGATATTTCCTCTCCAGACAGAGTTAAGGTTTGTTCTGTCTACGGGATAGTTGATAAATATTTGATCACTGGAGGCCTGACAGCTGGAACCCAAACTTACCGTGAGATTAAGGATCTCAAAGTCCCCTTTGTGATTGAAATTGTAGAGCACGTGTATTTATTTTAATTTTGTTTTCTCACTTATTCAGCATTATTAATTAGATAGCACTTTACAGACATCATCATCACTGTCTTCAATGGGGCCCACAATCTACATTCACTATCAATATATCTTTGGATTTCGAGAGGAGACTGGAGAACCTGGAAGAAACTAATGTAAACAAAGGGAGAACTCATTGTAGGTATCCCTTGCTGAACACCAGCGCTGCAAGGCTTTACTTCTTGATACAGCATGTCATTGAAATCCACAATGATAATATTTTATGGAGTTCCACGGAGCCAACTTGTTCACTTTGTATGATCACCACATCTCATTTTCTCTTAATGGAGTTGAGTTCACACATGGTCTCTACTACTTTATTCATACAGGTGACTTTGGGATTTCTGTTCTGATGATCTGTAAAGCTCTCATTGTCCAGACCCCCAGCAGCCAAATATTTTGTGATAGATTCAACTTAATAATAAAAGTGTATTGAGTAAGCTTGTGAGCTCTTTCTAGTGACATCCACAAAGAGATACATTATTAGCTTGTGTGCACGATTAATAATGCAATTATGTTGAACTCTCGGGGCTAGATTGGCTAATCCTGTCTAACAATTAGACAGCCTAAAAATTGCACCAATTATAGACCAAATTTTGGTGATTTTTAACTTAGTAACTCCCACCCCCATGATAAATCACAAAAAATGGAATCATTGTGGATTACATTTCGCTGACATAAACTATCAACGTTTCTCTATTGTAAAAAGTAGTCATTAGCAAAGAAGCATCTAATGTCTGTGGTCATTATTATTGTAATCCATCCAAATCCAATTTTATGCCCTAGATGAAGGCTTCATATAATGCAATTTTCCTGTTCAAGACATCGTACCTGAATTTTAAAGACTTCCACTGGTGTTGATGATTTATCACAGTAGGAAATCCATTAAAAGATATCTCAGGTTATTCAGTCCAAAACATAGGTCTAAAACATCCCAATCTATATTTTATGGAGTCTTTAATTATACGGAAAATCAGGAAGATAAAAAGCTGGAACATCACTATTAATTTTTAATCAGATTACATGCTGAAATATACATGCAGTATTTACTACATCTCCTTACGGGCCGGGAATAAATTTTTTTTATTGACATGTTGATGGTCGTCTCTAATTCATATTCAAGAAGTACTGTCTATAGTACATTAGCCAAAGCATATATGAAGCACAGTAAATCCTAGTATTAGCCAAGTATTATCAGTTAGACGAGACATGGAAACTCCTTCAGCAGTATGTTGCCAATGGACAAATTTCCTTCAATAAACTACTGTGGGGGAGAACTTGAACTTGAAGAACAATCTTTACCACTGCACAATGTATGGAGTTGTGCTACAGTCAAAGATCTGCAGCACCTTCAATTAGCAAAGAGGTGCCACCAATCTAATATTTACATATATCCCATCAAAATTATTGTTCTTCTACTTATTTATATAAGCCAGTTCAATATTTCTGTACTGCAGCATTGCCCGACAAGCATTTAATGACAGCCTACTGTATGGAGTGACCGTTGGAGTGACAAAGGGGGCCCCATCTACAGTTGAAACGAAAAGTTTATATACACTATATAAAAAGACAGATATGCATGTGTTTTCTCAATATCTGACATGAAATTAGAATAAACCTTTCATGTTTTAGGTCAATTTGGATTACCATAATTATTAGCATTTGCCAAATGACAAAATAATGAGAGAGAGAATGTTTCAAGGCATTTTTAATACTTTCTGAAAGAAGTCAAAAGTTTACAAACACTAAGATTAATATGCCTTTAAACAATTCTGTACTGCCCATATAATGTCCTGTGTTTGGAAGCTTCTGATTTGTGGCAAAAACAGAGTTAATTAGAGGCACAGATGTGGATGTATTTTAATGCACACCTGAAACAAACTGCCTATTTGTGTAGTATCATGAGAAAATTTAAAGAAATCTGCCAAGGTATCAGGAAGAGTATTGTGGACTTGCACAAGTCTGGCTCATCCTTGGGTACAATTTTAAGATACCTGAAGGTACCTTATTCATCTGTACAAACAATTATACGCAGTTGCAAACAAGATGGGAATGTCCGTCATCATACCGCTCAGGAAGGCGATGGGTTCTGTGTCCCAGAAATGAAAGTGCTTTAGTCTGACATGTGCATATTAACCCAAGGTCAAAAGCAAAAGACCTTGTGAAGAAGATTGCGGAGCGGGTATGATTGTGTCAATATCCACATTGAAACAAGTACTGTATCAACATGGGTTTAAAGACCACTTTGCAAGGAAGAAGCCATTTCTCCAAAAGAAACATAAAAAGCCAGATTAATGTTTGCAAATGCACACAGGAACAAATACCTTAATTTTTGTAGACATATTTTGTAGTCTGATTAAACTAATATTGAACTTTTTGGGCATAATGACCATTGTTATGTTTGGAGGAAAAAGGGAGAATCTTGAAAGCGTAAGAGCACCATCCCAATTGTAAAACACGTTGGTAGCAGTATCATATTGTGGAGTTGTTTAGCTGCAGGAAGAACTTGGGCACTTCACAAAACAGATGGCATCATGAGAAAAGAAGATTATGAGACAAAACTGAAGCAACAAGAACAAGAAATCAGCCAGGAAGTTGAAGCTTGGGTGGAAATGGGTCTTCCAAATGGAAAATGACCCAAAGCATACTGCTAACATGGTAACTAAGTGACTTAAGGATAACAAAGTCAATGTTTTGGAGTTACCATCACAAAGCCCTGATCTCAATTGTATTGACAATTTATGGGCAAAGCTGAAAAGGCAGGTGCGAGCAAGGCGACCTACAAACCTGGATAAGTTATGTCAGGAGAAATGGGCCCAACTTCCGATCAACTATTGTGAGAAACTTGTGGAAGGTTTATTCTGATTTCATGTCAGATATTGAGAAAAGCATGAACGTGTCTTTTTATATAGTGTATGTAAACGTCTAGTTTCAACTGTATTTGTTAAACTCCTTAGATGCTGCAGATAGTATTGACAACAGCAGCTAGAAGTTAAATTGATTGTTCACTACTAGGAAAACCCCTTCTTGATCAAAATGATTGGCTCCCATAAAATAATAAAGCTTATACTCACCTCCTGTGCCTGAGGCGTTCCCACTGTGTCTGCACTTGATCTCCCTGGGCTTTCCTGCAGTTGTTGTGATGCTGGCACCCAGTCAAGGCAGAAGTCACTGTCCCCACCTTCAGACAAATCAAACATGAAAGGGAAGTCTGGGCTGCAGCTGATCTCGGACTTCCTCTTCATGCTCAATTAGACAGAAGGCAAGGACAGACAATCAGCACCGGTATCACGTGTCACAACAACAGCACGAGAGCACCAGGAGAGAGTGTGCCGAGACCGCAGGAACTGCGTCAGCAGGGCAGGTGAGTATGTGCTTTATTATTTGATGGGGGACAAGCAAGAAGTATGACAAGAAGTTTTCCAAGTAGTGAACAACTTCTTTAAAACAGCCAATATTGATGTTGTCTTCATACCTGACTATTGCAAAATGATTAACCCCTATCTGACCTCGGACGAGATAGTACGTCCGAGGTCAGATCCCCTGCTTTGATGCAATGCTCCGCGGTGAGCCCGCATCAAAGCTGGGACATGTCAGCTGTTTTGAACAGCTGACATGTGCCCGTAATAGGCGCGGGCAGAATCGCGATCTGCCCGCACCTATTAACTAGTTAAATGCCTCTGTCAAACGCAGAAAGCGGCATTTAACTACCGCTTCTGGCCGGGCGGCTGGAAATGACGTCATCGCCGACCCCCGTCACATGATCGGGGGTCGGCGATGCGTCTCCATTGTAACCATAGAGGTCCTTGAGACCTCTATGGTTACTGATCACCGGTGGCTGTGAGCGCCACCCTGTGGTCGGCGCTCAAAGCACACCTCCATTTCTGCTACATAACAGCGATCAGCAGATCGCTGCTATGTACCAGAGGCGATCGAGTTGTGCCTGCTTCTAGCCTCCCATGGAGGCTATTGAAGCATGGCAAAAGTTAAAAAAAAAGTTGAAAAAAATGTAAAAAAAATAAAAAAAATATAAAAGTTTAAATCACCCCCCTTTCGCCCCAATCAAAATAAATCAATAAAAAAATATAAAATCTACGCATATTTGGTATCGCCGCACTCAGAATCGCCCGATCTATCAACTAAAGAAAAGCATTAACCTGATCGCTAAACAGCGTAGCGGGAAAAAAATAAAAAACGCCAGAATTAGGTTTTTTTGGTCGCCGCGACATTGCATTAAAATGCAATAACGGGCGATCAAAAGAACGTATCTGCCCTGAAATGCTATCATTAAAAACGTCATCTCGGCATGCAAAAAATAAGCACTCAACCGACCCCAGATCACGAAAAATGGAGACGCTACGAGTATTGGAAAATGGAGCAATTTTTTTTTTTTTTTAGCAAAGTTTGGAATTTTTTTTCACCACGTAGATAAAAAATAACCTAGTCATGTTAGGTGTCTTTGAACTCGCACTGACCTGGAGAATCATAATGTCAGGTCAGTTTTAGCATTTAGTGAACCTAGCAAAAAAGCCAAACAAAAAACAAGTGTGGGATTGCACTTTTTTTGCAATTTCACCGCACTTGGAATTTTGTTCCCGTTTTCTAGTACACGACATGCTAAAACCAATGATGTCGTTCAAAAGTACCACTCGTCCCACAAAAAATAAGCCCTCACATGGCCAAATTGACGGAAAAATAACAAAGTTATGGCTCTGGGAAGGAGGGGAGTGAAAAACGAACACGTAAAAACGAAAAATCCCAAGGTCATGAAGAGGTTAAACCACAAAAAATCAAAAGGTACTGCAGAAAATGTCACAAATTAACTATACTTTATTAATATTAAAAATATATGATTACAAAACAAGTTTTTGAAAAAAGCAGAGTAACTCAATGGAAGGCTACAAAAACACCAAGGTTACAATATATATACTAGCCAAAATGTACAAATGCCTAATGTCTAAATCACAGTAGATAATGTAAGGCTAAACATGATTATTATTGAAAACTTACATAGTGCTGCAATAAGAAATCTGGTAGCTTGTATAGCCCTGCAGCCCAATGCGGGTTTCACCCTGCTTTGTCAGGGGGTCATTTTTTAATATTAATAAAGTATAATTAAATTGTGGATTGTTTTTTGTGGATTAAATATTGATATTTTAGTGTGGCTTTGACAATTTTTGGCTTTGTGAAATTAATTTATTTCAACATTTCAAAAGGATGACAGTTTTATGTTACAATAACTGTTACACCAGAGCATATGCTGTGCAATAGAGCTGTGTCACTTGCACACAGTAACAGAGCAGCTGCTCTGCAATAGAACAGTGTCACTCACACACAGTAACGAAGAAGATGTTTTGCAATAGAGCTGTGTCACTCGCACACAGTAATGGAGTGGATGCTCTGCAATAGAACAGTATCACTCGCACACAGTAATGAAAGATATGATGCTAGAAATGATCCCTGTTAACCTCACAGAGGATCAAAGCTCACTAACGGAACAGGTTTCATACAGTGGTCATTTAGTTAGCAACCACACTCAAAACAAATCTCTGGAAGTGCCGAAATTCGGCCGATACTGAGCACATGCTGACACAGACCACAAAGTAGCAAAGTTCACACCCATGAACATAAGTTGATACTAGCACACTGGCGTGCACCTCTGAAAACCTTTTATACCTTAAGATCAAGTCTAGACAGACAGGACCTTGCCTGTGGACCAATCTGAAGTTGCCACATCACCAGAGCAGCTGACGTCCGAGCACAAATGAGAAGGCGCCACATAATGGACATGCTCAGTAGGGTGAAATCTGGACTTAGGCTCCAAAGCATAATGCTGCACATGTATACCATTAGTCACCATAGGCTTAGCTGGAGAACCAGCAGTAACTACACATACAGCAGGATCCTGGGAAAGGTGTTGGGACCGACATCCTTGCTGAACAGCCCTCCCAGTGGTCGAAGCTGAATGGGAGACCACAGAAGCAGACAAGGCTTGGGATCCATCCTGAGCCCGGTGCATAACAGCATGTGCTGTCCGCACAACATTAATGTGTTCAAAGTCAGTTAATACATCATAGTCACCTTTGAGGTGTCCTAAACAGCTGAGATGTCCCCCAGGTTAAATTTTTTTCATGTAATTTATTTGACAAAATGATAGGCTAAACAGGTTACTTTTTTTTTTTTTTTGCCAAATAACGAAAACCTAAGATATAAACAAAATGAACACATACCCTCCTGTAAGTAAGAAAAAATTATAACAGTGCATATAAATATCTTGAAGTACTCAGTAAACGCTGTTTTTGATTAAAAAAAGCATAAAAGCCATCCCATCAGCACCAAGCTGTATCCAGTCAAGACGATACTAACCTCTAGTATTAAAATCTCACCATGTGTCAAAAAGGACCACAATGTGAATAAGGGCCGAGTAGAAGTGGGGCCTGACTATGAACACCCAGCAATATAAATCTAATGCCCAGCTCACAAAAAGGGACTCCATGTCTTTGCGTTCACTGAGTGCAAAATCACATTTCATGCATACCAATTTGTACTCCAGTTAATTTCTTTTAGTTTTGCTTAGCATGTAATAAAGCATAATAAATGTAAGTTGTAAAAATAAAAAAATGCTTACACTTACACACATATTTACACTCATCTTACCATTCACCTTTCTTTACCAATCTGGTCCTCTGACCATTTCCTTATCACCGACTCCAAGAGCCAATCGTCCCGAAGACAGAAATCTTTTTATCGCCCTTTTAATGCTTTGATGCCCCTTTATGGCTGGCTGTCATTTTGCTGAATCCGAGCAAAAGTGAATTACAAAAAGTCAGCATTTTGGTGAATACTGATTTTTGTTATATTTGAATAGAATTCTATTCCACTTGAATACTTTCACTCACCTCCTAATCCAAACATAACTCAAAATTGTATGTGCATTGAAAGCCAGCGGTCAGTTACATAAAATATGAATAGTAGAATAGCACGACACTCAAATCAGTTGATGTGAAGCTCACTCGAAATAGGTGCAGCATTAAATATGCACAAGAAGAAAGGCCAAGGTTTCCATTCGTAGACCTTGATTACGCCAGGAACAAAATACTGAACAATGCATGCTACTGGGAGGACCGAAACGTTGGCCTTTCTACTTGTATAGATTTATTGCTGCACCTCTTTTAAATGAATTTCACATCAACTGATTTGAGTGCCGTGGTATTATACTATTCATGATATCACTCCTCTACCACTGAGCACTCACACTTAACAGACCGGGGTGCTCACCATTATTTTCTTCCTTCTTTCAGTTAACTAAAGAACACTTGCAGACGACAAGATTGTATATCTAATAAATTATCAACTGACATTTCTATAGGTTGCATTACATTTACCATACACATCTTAATTTTCCTACAAATGACAGTCAAATCTGACACCTTGCCAATGCAGCACATCAAAAGAAACACCTTTTAGGGATTTCTATTTGGTTCACTGATTTGTGATAGACGTTATACATATATCATACATATAACTTGTCAACACTTTTCTGAACCGGTATAACCCTTTAGGCAATCTGAAAATGTAAAAATCTAATGAACATGTTAAATAGCTACATTTAGTGGCCCTAAGGCATCAACTTTTAGATTGCTCACTTTAAAGGAAAGCAGTGTTTACAGCCCTTGTTCGTAAAAAAAAAATGATTACATGTCAAGGTACTATAATGTAAAATAATATATTTGTGCAATGTTTATATATGCTTTTCATTTTACGAGACCTGAGTTTCAGTGTGTACGAAGGTCCAAAGCTTCATTCACAAATCTGCATGCTTCAGAGCTGAAGTTTCCCTTTACTACATTGTGAATATTTGAAAATAACTAATTCTGATGATTTGTAAAAAGTAAATTTTACACTGGCACCGTATAATAATAAAACGTAAAAACTAACTGTCCGACTGCGTCATATGAACTTATCGAAGAAGTTAACCTCTGTTCTCAGAAACATTTTTAACTCTGTTGTTACGCTCCATTATAGGTGTGAACACCCAAATTAACGGTAGTGACTAGGGTTGAGCGAAACGGGTCGTTCATTTTCAAAAGTCGCCGACTTTTGGCAAAGTCGGGTTTCATGAAACCCGTTCCGACCCCTGTGCGGGGTCGGCCATGCGGTATGCGACTTTCGCGCCAAAGTCGCGTTTCAATGACGCGAAAAGCGCCATTTCTCAGCCAATGAAGGTAAACGCAGAGTGTGGGCAGCGTGATGACATAGGTCCTGGTCCCCACCATCTTAGAGAAGGGCATTGCAGTGATTGGCTTGCTGTCTGCGGCGTCACAGGGGCTATAAAGGGGCGTTCCCGCCGACCGCCATGTTACTGCTGCTGATCTGAGCTTAGGGAGAGGTTGCTGCCGCTTCGTCAGAAGCAGGGATAGCGTTAGGCAGGGTCCATTAACCACCAAACCGCTTGTGCTGTAGCGATTTCCACTGCCCAACACCACCTTCGGTGTGCAGGGACAGTGGAAGCTACATTTTTTTTTTCCCCCCTCAGCGCTGTAGCTCATTGGGCTGCCCTAGAAGGCTCCCTGATAGCTGCATTGCTGTGTGTACGCCGCTGTGCAAACCAACTGCTTTTTTCAAAGCACAAATCCTCTTGTTCCTTCCTTTCTGCACAGCTATCTTTTTGGTTTGTACACACTTTTTATTTAATTTGTGCATCAGTCCACTCCTTATTGCTGCCTGCCATACCTGGCTGAGATTACTGCAGGGAGATAGTAATTGAAGGACACTCCCTGTTTTTTTTTTTTTTTGTGGGAGATTAAGATTGACATTTCTGCTAGAGTGCCATCCCTGTCTGTGTCATCTCTCACTCAGTGGGCCATAGAAAGCCTATTTATTTTTTTGCTTGATTTGGGTTCTAAAATCTACCTGAAAAAATCACTACATCAATCAGTGGGAGAAAAATATTGGCCTCAGGGCTTGTGTGCCACTCCTGACTCCTGTGTGCATCATCACTCACTCAGTGGGCCATAGAAAGCCTATTTATTTTTTTGCTTGATTTTGGTTCTAAAATCTACCTGAAAAAATCACTACATCAATCAGTGGGAGAAAAATATTGGCCTCAGGGCTTGTGTGCCACTCCTGACTCCTGTGTGCATCATCACTCACTCAGTGGGCCATAGAAAGCCCATTTTTTTTTTTTTTTTGCTTTATTTGGGTTCTAAATTCTACCTGAAAAAATCAATAAATCAATCAGTGGGAGATTAATATTGGCCTTTGGGCTTGTGTGCCAGTCCTGAGCGTGCCATCTCTCTCTCTCAGATAGTGGGCCATAGAAAGCCTATTTATTTATTTATTTTTTTATTGGGTTTATAAATTTTCCCTGGAAAAAAAAAAAAAGTGGGAGAATAATATTGGCCTCTGGGCTTGTGTGCCAGTCATGAGCGTGCCATCTCTCTCACAAATAGTGGGCCATAGAAAGCCTATTTATTTTTTTTTTTTTGGTTTTATAAATTCTCCCTTAAAAAAAAGGGAGATTAATATTGGCCTTTGGGCTTGTGTGCCAGTCCTAAGCGTGCCATCTCTCTCTGTCTCTCAGATAGTGGGCCATAGAAAGCCTATTTATTATTTTTTTTATTGGGTTTATAAATTTTCCCTGGAACAAAAAAAAAAAAGTGGGGGATAAATATTGGCCTCTGGGCTTGTGTGCCACTCCTGACTCCTGTGTGCGTCATCTCTCACTCAGTGGGCCATAGAAAGCCTTTTTTTGTTTTATTTGTTTTCTAAATTCTCCCTGAAAAAATCATTTTATTTTATTTGGTTTCTAAATTCTTCCTGAAAAAATCATTTTATTCTATTTTTTTTCCTAAAGTCTCCCTGAAAAAAAAAACAAAAAAAACAAATCAGTGGGAGATTAATATTGCCCTTTCTGCTTGTGTGCCAGTCTTGACTCCTGGGTGTGCCATCTCTCTCTCTCTCTCCAATTGTGGGCCATAGAAAGCCTATTATTTTTTTTAGCTTGATTTGGGTTCCAAAATCTACCTGAAAAAATCACTACATCAATCAGTGGGAGATAAATATTGGCCTCTGGGCTTGTGTGCCACTCCTGACTCCTGTGTGCGTCATCTCTCACTCAGTGGGCCATAGAAAGCCTTTTTTTGTTTTATTTGTTTTCTAAATTCTCCCTGAAAAAATCATTTTATTTTATTTGGTTTCTAAATTCTTCCTGAAAAAATCATTTTATTCTATTTTTTTTTTCCTAAAGTCTCCCTGAAAAAAACAAAAAAAAAAACAAATCAGTGGGAGATTAATATTGCCCTTTCTGCTTGTGTGCCAGTCTTGACTCCTGGGTGTGCCATCTCTCTCTCTCTCTCCAATTGTGGGCCATAGAAAGCCTATTATTTTTTTAGCTTGATTTGGGTTCCAAAATCTACCTGAAAAAATCACTACATCAATCAGTGGGAGATAAATATTGGCCTCTGGGCTTGTGTGCCACTCCTGACTCCTGTGTGCGTCATCTCTCACTCAGTGGGCCATAGAAAGCCTTTTTTTGTTTTATTTGTTTTCTAAATTCTCCCTGAAAAAATCATTTTATTTTATTTGGTTTCTAAATTCTTCCTGAAAAAATAATTTTATTCTATTATTTTTTTTTCCTAAAGTCTCCCTTAAAAAAAAAAAAAAATCAAATCAGTGGGAGATTAATATTTACATTTGTGCTTCAGTGACAGTCCTGCGTGTGTGGCATCTCTCTCATTTGTTGCCACCAACAACAGAGTGTGTAACATTGTGCCTGATTTTCGTTGTGGTCTCACTCACCTGTAAAGGGGTAGCTAAATCATACTGAAGTTATAGCTCACCGTGTAATTTGTGTGACAGCAACAAATACCGTTAGTTTGTTTACATTTTTAAAACAATGAGGAAGTATGGTGGAAGAGGTCGTGGCAGGGGGCGTTCATTGCCAGCTGGTAATGAGGGTAGTGGTAGTGGTGGAGCATCAGCTGGTCGTGGGAAAAAAAATATTGCACCTAAGTCTGGAGCTGTGGAGCCGGGTTCGTCGTCTGGCTACACAAGGCCTCGAACGCTCCCTTTTCTGGGAGTAGGAAAACCGCTTTTAAAGCCGGAGCAGCAAGAGCAAGTTTTGGCTTATCTTGCTGACTCAGCCTCTAGCTCTTTTGCCTCCTCTCGTGAAACTGGTAAATGTCAAAGCAGCGCGTCGTTAGTGGATGTTCACGGTCAGGGACAAGTCGCTTCCTTGTCCTCTTCAGCAAAAACAACAACAGAGAAGAATGCAGCAGGCGACACAACGGGTTACTCCATGGAGCTCTTTACACATACCGTCCCTGGCTTAGAAAGTGAAGCAGTTAACAGTCCATGCCCATTACAAGTTGAATCTGACATGGAGTGCACTGATGCACAGCCACAGCCAGACTACTATGCTGGTCCTTTGACTCAGACCACAACATTGCCCTCGCAGGGTGCTGATCAAGAATCAGACCCTGATGAGACTATGTTGCCCCATCACGAACGCTATACCACCGACCGACACGGTGACACAGACGAAGTTGCACACGAGCTACAAGAAGAGGTAATAGATGACCCAGTTCTTGACCCTGATTGGCAGCCATTGGGGGAACAGGGTGCAGGCGGCAGCAGTTCTGAAGCGGAGGAGGAGGGGCCGCAGCAGGCATCAACATCGCAACAGGTTCCATCTGCCGGGCCCGTATCTTGCCCAAAACGCGTGGCAAAGCCAAAACCTGTTGGAGGACAGCGTGGCCATCCGGTTAAAGCTCAGTCTGCAATGCCTGAAAAGGTATCCGATGCTAGAAAGAGTGCAGTCTGGCATTTTTTTAAACAACATCCAATTGATCAGCGCAAAGTCATCTGTCAAAAATGTTCAACTACCTTAAGCAGAGGACAGAATCTGAAAAGTCTCAATACAAGTTGCATGCATAGACATTTAACCACCATGCATTTGCAAGCCTGGACTAACTACCAAACGTCCCTTAAGGTTGTAGCACCCTAGGCCAATGAAGCTAGTCAGCAACGCAACATCCCTTCCGGCAGTGTAGGGCCACCATTTTCCGCACCACCTGCAGTATCTGTGCAGGTTTCTTTGCCAGGCCAAAGCAGTCAGGGTCAGGGAATCACCAGTTTCGTAGTAGGAAACACTGCATCTAGGGCACCGGTGGCAACAATACCATCTCCCACCGTCTCTCAGTCTGCCATGTCCACCGGCACCCCCGCTAGTTCCACGATCTCCAGCTCTCCAGTCCAGCTCACCCTACATGAGACTATGGTTAGAAAAAGGAAGTACTTAGCCTCGCATCCGCGTACACAGGGTTTGAACGCACACATAGCTAGACTAATCTCGTTAGAGATGATGCCCTACCGGTTAGTTGAAAGCGAAGCTTTCAAAGCTCTGATGGACTACGCTGTACCACGCTACGAGCTACCCAGTCGACACTTTTTTTTCCAGAAAAGCCATCCCAGCCCTCCACCAGCATGTTAAAGAGCGCATCGTCCATGCACTCAGGCAATCTGTGAGCACAAAGGTGCACCTGACAACAGATGCATGGACCAGTAGGCATGGCCAGGGACGTTACGTGTCCATCACGGCACACTGGGTAAATGTGGTGGATGCAGGGTCCACAGGGGACAGCAAGTTTGGGACAGTTCTGCCTAGCCCACGGTCTAGGAAACAATTGGCTGTAGCCGTTCGCACCCCCTCCTCCTCCTCTTCGTCCTCCTGCAGAAGCGAGAGCTCGTCCACAGACCGCAGTCGCACAACCACTCCATCCGCAGCTGCCACTGTTGCACACCAGGTCTCCCATTATGGGGCAGCTACTGGCAAACGTCAGCAGGCTGTATTGGCTATGAAGTGTTTGGGCGACAACAGACACACCGCGGAAGTTCTGTCCGAGTTCTTGCAGAAAGAAACGCAGTCGTGGCTGGGCACTGTAGATCTTGAGGCAGGCAAGGTAGTGAGTGATAACGGAAGGAATTTCATGGCTGCCATCTCCCTTTCCCAACTGAAACACATTCCTTGCCTGGCTCACACCTTAAACCTGGTGGTGCAGTGCTTCCTGAAAAGTTATCCGGGGTTATCCGACCTGCTCCTCAAAGTGCGTGGACTTTGCTCACATATCCGCCGTTCGCCCGTACACTCCAGCCGTATGCAGACCTATCAGCGTTCTTTGAACCTTCCCCAGCATCGCCTAATCATAGACGTTGCAACAAGGTGGAACTCAACACTGCACATGCTTCAGAGACTGTGTGAACAGAGGCGGGCTGTTATGTTTTTGTGGGAGGATACACATACATGGGCAGGCAGTAGGATGGCAGACATGGAGTTGTCAGGTGTGCAGTGGTCGAAGATTCAAGACATGTGTCAAGTCCTTCAGTGTTTTGAGGAATGCACACGGCTGGTTAGTGCAGACAACGCCATAATAAGCATGAGCATCCCCCTAATGCGTCTGCTGATGCAAAGTTTGACGCACATAAAGGATCAGGCGTCTGCAGCTGAGGAAGAGGAAAGCCTTGATGACAGTCAGCCATTGTCTGGCCAGGGCAGTGTACAGGACGAGGTAGCGGGCGAAGAGGAGGAGGAGGACGAGGAGGATGATGGGGATGATTATATTTTTAATGAGGAAGCTTTTCCGGGGCCACTGGAAATTGGTGGCGCGGCAAGGCCGGGTTCTGGTTTTTTGAGGGACACAAGTGACGTGGATTTGCCTGAAACTGCCCCTCAACCAAGCACAACCGCAGATTTGAGAACTGGAACTTTGGCCCACATGGCGGATTATGCCTTACGTATCCTCAAAAGGGACACACGCATAACTAAAATGATGAATGATGACGATTACTGGTTGGCCTGCCTCCTTGATCCTCGCTATAAAGGCAAATTGCAAAATATAATGCCACATGAGAACTTGGAACTAATATTAGCAACCAAACAATCAACTCTTGTTGACCGTTTACTTCTGGCATTCCCTGCACACAGCGCCCGTGATCGTTCTCACACGAGCTGCAGGGGCCAGCAGACCAGAGGAGTTAGAGGGGCAGAAATCAGAAGTGGCGTTGGCCAGAGGGGTTTTCTGACCAGGTTGTGGAGTGATTTTGCTATGACCGCAGACAGGACAGGTACTGCAGCATCAATTCAAAGTGACAGGAGACAACATTTGTCCAGTATGGTTACAAACTATTTTTCATCCCTTATCGATGTTCTCCCTCAACCGTCATTCCCATTTGATTACTGGGCATCAAAATTAGACACCTGGCCAGAATTGGCAGAATATGCATTGCAGGAGCTTGCTTGCCCGGCAGCTAGTGTCCTATCAGAAAGAGTATTCAGTGCTGCAGGTTCAATACTAATAGAAAAAAGGACTCGTCTAGCTACCCAAAATGTAGATGATCTAACCTTCATTAAAATGAACCACAACTGGATTTCGAAATCTTTTGCCCCACCTTGCCCGGCTGACACCTAGCTTTCCTATGAAAAGTTCTTGCCTGTGGACTATTCTGAATGCCTTTTCCAATCTCGTAATTTTCTGCACCTGATTGTCCAGCATACGACATGTTTACACCTCACTAAATGGCCAAACTCCCCACATGGGGCCGTGGTATCGACACTTGGCGACAGCACCCGTGAGAGTGCAGTTTGTCTGAAGAGGTGGGTGAGCCCGCTTTTGGTCGACGGCACTGCCACTGGGTCCCTCCTAGTACAATAAAGTGTCTCTGGCGGTGGTGGTGCGCACCCAACGTCAGACACACCGTTGTAATATGAGGGGCCCTGGGCCTGTACCGCCGGCCACAAGACAGTTTCCCCCCACCCCAGCTCAAACAGTGCTCTACCACTTGCAAAATTATCTCACAGCTCCACCAATGTTTAGTCTATGCGCTGACATCCTTCAATGCCTGCCACTGACAATACCATTGTATTGACATTTTTGTTATGTTAGGCCTTCGATGCCTGTCTGTGGTCACTCCTTCCACTAGGCCTCCACTGACCACACCACTGCTGCCCGTGTACCCCTGGAACCAATTTAAAATTGCCTACAGCCATGTGTTATTATTTTAGGCCTTTGATGCCTGTCTGCGGTCACTCCTTCCACTAGGCCTCCACTGACCACACCACTGCTGCCCGTGTACCCCTGGAACCAATTTAAAATTGCCTACAGCCATGTGTTATTATTTTAGGCCTTCGATGCCTGTCTGCGGTCACTCCTTCCACTAGGCCTCCACTGACCACACCACTGCTGCCCGTGTACCCCTGGAACCAATTTAAAATTGCCTACAGCCATGTGTTATTATTTTAGGCCTTTGATGCCTGTCTGCGGTCACTCCTTCCACTAGGCCTCCACTGACCACACCACTGCTGCCCGTGTACCCCTGGAACCAACATCAGAAAATATAAAAATAAGTATTTTGCTTATAAAAAGAAAATACTGGAGAGATATCAAATGCAGACATTTTAACATTAAAAACAAACACATACAACAAAAATCTGGTACAGTACTAAAAATGGCCACCAGCTACAATAACTTTCTCCTGCAAGTAGTTAACTGAAAGGTTTTTTCAATTTTAAACACAGATATGGCATCCACCGAGTGTTGTCCTGTCGCGTCTTCTTTATATTATTGCCAAGAAGATGCAAAACAATGAAAATAATAAAATCATTATTTACCAAAAAAATAGAGTAAGTCAAAACCACATTGCAAATAAACATTCATTACAAATAAAGAAGCAGGGCGCGTCCGAGGGTGAGTATATACCTAATAAGAATATAATCACCCTCGGACGCGCCCTGCTTCTTTCCGACAGCCTTCCTTCCTAAGAATCAGCCCTTCCGTGGTGTAGAGAGAGGGTTTGTTACACTCCAAGGTGTTCCCCAGGTTGCCTTTCCTGAGCTTCGATCTTCCGGCTCTTGTTTAGTAGTTGTTGGAAACTACGCTGCACTGGGCCTACAAATTGGGTATGGGGTGTAGAGAGATGGTGTGTTCCACTCCAAGGTGTTCCCCAGGTTGCCTTTCCTGAGCTTCGATCTTCCGGCTCTCGTTTAGTAGTTGTTGGAAACTACGCTGCATTAGGCCTACAAATTGGGTATGGGGTGTAGAGAGATGGTGTGTTCCACTGTAGAGAGATGGTGTGTTCCACTCCAAGGTGTTCCCCAGGTTTCCTCGCCAATGCTTCGATCATCATGCTCTCGTTTAGTAGTTGTTGGAAACTACGCTGCATTAGGCCTACAAATTGGGTATGGGGTGTAGAGAGATGGTGTGTTCCACTCCAAGGTGTTCCCCAGGTTTCCTCTCCATTGCTTCGATCTTCATGCTCTCGTTTAGTAGTTGTTGGAAACTACGCTGCATTAGGCCTACAAATTGGGTATGGGGTGTAGAGAGATGGTGTGTTACACTCCAAGGTGTTCCCCAGGTTTCCTCTCCATTGCTTCGATCTTCATGCTCTCGTTTAGTAGTTGTTGGAAACTACGCTGCATTAGGCCTACAAATTGGGTATGGGGTGTAGAGAGATGGTGTGTTACACTCCAAGGTGTTCCCCAGGTTGCCTTTCCTGAGCTTCGATCTTCCGGCTCTCGTTTAGTAGTTGTTGGAAACTACGCTGCATTAGGCCTACAAATTGGGTATGGGGTGTAGAGAGATGGTGTGTTCCACTGTAGAGAGATGGTGTGTTCCACTCCAAGGTGTTCCCCAGGTTTCCTCGCCAATGCTTCGATCATCATGCTCTCGTTTAGTAGTTGTTGGAAACTACGCTGCATTAGGCCTACAAATTGGGTATGGGGTGTAGAGAGATGGTGTGTTCCACTCCAAGGTGTTCCCCAGGTTTCCTCTCCATTGCTTCGATCTTCATGCTCTCGTTTAGTAGTTGTTGGAAACTACGCTGCATTAGGCCTACAAATTGGGTATGGGGTGTAGAGAGATGGTGTGTTACACTCCAAGGTGTTCCCCAGGTTTCCTCTCCATTGCTTCGATCTTCCGGCTCTCGTTTAGTAGTTGTTGGAAACTACGCTGCATTAGGCCTACAAATTGGGTATGGGGTGTAGAGAGATGGTGTGTTACACTCCAAGGTGTTCCCCAGGTTTCCTCTCCATTGCTTCGATCTTCATGCTCTCGTTTAGTAGTTGTTGGAAACTACGCTGCATTAGGCCTACAAATTGGGTATGGGGTGTAGAGAGATGGTGTGTTACACTCCAAGGTGTTCCCCAGGTTGCCTTTCCTGAGCTTCGATCTTCCGGCTCTCGTTTAGTAGTTGTTGGAAACTACGCTGCATTAGGCCTACAAATTGGGTATGGGGTGTAGAGAGATGGTGTGTTCCACTGTAGAGAGATGGTGTGTTCCACTCCAAGGTGTTCCCCAGGTTTCCTCGCCAATGCTTCGATCATCATGCTCTCGTTTAGTAGTTGTTGGAAACTACGCTGCATTAGGCCTACAAATTGGGTATGGGGTGTAGAGAGATGGTGTGTTCCACTCCAAGGTGTTCCCCAGGTTTCCTCTCCATTGCTTCGATCTTCATGCTCTCGTTTAGTAGTTGTTGGAAACTACGCTGCATTAGGCCTACAAATTGGGTATGGGGTGTAGAGAGATGGTGTGTTACACTCCAAGGTGTTCCCCAGGTTTCCTCTCCATTGCTTCGATCTTCCGGCTCTCGTTTAGTAGTTGTTGGAAACTACGCTGCATTAGGCCTACAAATTGGGTATGGGGTGTAGAGAGATGGTGTGTTACACTCCAAGGTGTTCCCCAGGTTTCCTCTCCATTGCTTCGATCTTCCGGCTCTCGTTTAGTAGTTGTTGGAAACTACGCTGCATTAGGCCTACAAATTGGGTATGGGGTGTAGAGAGATGGTGTGTTCCACTCCAAGGTGTTCCCCAGGTTTCCTCTCCATTGCTTCGATCTTCATGCTCTCGTTTAGTAGTTGTTGGAAACTACGCTGCATTAGGCCTACAAATTGGGTATGGGGTGTAGAGAGATGGTGTGTTCCACTCCAAGGTGTTCCCCAGGTTTCCTCTCCATTGCTTCGATCTTCCGGCTCTCGTTTAGTAGTTGTTGGAAACTACGCTGCATTAGGCCTACAAATTGGGTATGGGGTGTAGAGAGATGGTGTGTTACACTCCAAGGTGTTCCCCAGGTTTCCTCTCCATTGCTTCGATCTTCCGGCTCTCGTTTAGTAGTTGTTGGAAACTACGCTGCATTAGGCCTACAAATTGGGTATGGGGTGTAGAGAGATGGTGTGTTCCACTGTAGAGAGATGGTGTGTTCCACTCCAAGGTGTTCCCCAGGTTTCCTCGCCAATGCTTCGATCATCATGCTCTCGTTTAGTAGTTGTTGGAAAGTACGCTGCATTAGGCCTACAAATTGGGTATGGGGTGTAGAGAGATGGTGTGTTCCACTCCAAGGTGTTCCCCAGGTTTCCTCGCCAATGCTTCGATCATCATGTTCTCGTTTAGTAGTTGTTGGAAACTACGCTGCATTAGACCTACAAATTGGGTATGGGGTGTAGAGAGATGGTGTGTTCCACTCCAAGGTGTTCTCCAGGTTGCCTTTCCTGAACTTCTATCTTCAGGCTCTCATTAAATTGTGGTTAAACGGAACAACTGCATTTGGCGTACTAGTTGGTTTGGGGCCTACTATCGGTGTCTGCCGCTCCTTGCTGTTCTCCTGGTTTCCTGTCCTGAAATTCCGTTTTCAGGCGCTCGTTAAGTATTTGTTAATGTTAGACTGCATTTGGCCTACTAGTTGGGTTGGGGCCTACTATCGGTGTCTGCCACTCCTTGCTGTTCTCCTCCACTGAACAAAGCTGTGCCGCCTGTTTACTACTGTTGCCAATTTTGAACTGCATTTCGACTACTTACTGATTTGGGCCTACTCTCTGTGTCAGCCTCTCATTCCAGTTGTCCTCCACTGCAATGCCCCCTGATTAGTCCTGTGTTACCAATTTTGAACTGCATTTAGCCCACTTTATTCTTTGGGCCTATATCTGTGTTTCCTCCTCATGCTGCCCATTGCCCAGCCAGTGATAGATGAGTCTGCTGGTACATTGACCCATAACGCAACATTTCCCGTGCACGCTACACTGCAAGATTGTGACCCTGCTGAAAGTCAGGTCCCCCTTCCCGCATACCATACCACCTTACACGGGGACAAACAGGAAGGTGCAGATGAAAGTGCAGGTTCCTTCATCAGGTGGGGGGAGGAATACTAGTTGGCGACGTCACTGGCACAGGGCCTCTCATGGTACGCAAAAGTGTTGCTGCCGGTGGGAGGCGCTCCCGCCGTGCAAACACACCGCTGTACTTTGAGGGGCCCTGTGCCAGTGCCAATGCCAACGAGTGGGCCCCCCCCTGCTTGCTCAGGTTCACAGCACTTGCAAAGTTGAAATACTTACCTCTCCCTGCTCCACTGCCGTGACGTGGTCCAGATTTCCTGGGCCCACTAATTACTTGAACCAGCCCTACCCACCACAACTTTAGCCAAATGACCCCCAATTTCAAATGCCTTCCAATTATTATAAGGTAAATTACGCTTGACAAGCTTCATTAAGAAGAATGGATGGTTTTGACATTAAAATGGGCACTCTAGGTGTTTTCCTGGCCCCCACTCACTGCCGACTATGCTGCCCCATTGACTTGCATTGGGTTTCGTGTTTCGGTCGATCCCGACTTTACGTCATAATTGGCCGATTTCACTCGACCCGACTTTTGAGATAGTCGGGTTTCGCGAAACCCGGCTCGACTCTAAAAAGGTCAAGGTCGCTCAACTCTAGTAGTGACAGATCCATAACACATCATACACATAGCAGGTGCAAAATGGACTCCATTGACTATAATAATGCATGATGATGAGTTTCTGATATGCCACTTGGCATTTTACTGAACAACATAGTATGCCACACTACTTTGTCTGACATTTCTAGCCAGCCCCCTTTCAATATTACCCACTAATCATTGCTCAGACAATAAATATTTCTATTTTATCATCTATAATATAACGCTGGGAGCGTCACTCTGTCCGAAGCCTTTATAGACTGCGCAAGCGCCGGCGCAGTCTGGGCCTCACAGAGTGACGCTCCCAGGAGATCGCGGTATGCGTAAACACTGAAGGCACACCGCGATCTCCACCGGAGAGTCAGGGACCGCCAGGAGGGTAAGTATATTCACCTGTCCCCCGTTCCAGCGCTGCGTGCGGCTCCGTCTCCCGGGTCCTCTGCTGTGACGTTCCCAGTTCAGAGGGCGCGATGATGCGCTTAATGCGCGCTGGCGCCGCCCTCTGACTGAACAGTCACAGCCAGAGGAGCCGGAAGATGGCAGCGCGCAGCGCTGGAACGGGACAGACAGGTGAGTATAGCAAGTGCTGGGGGCCTGAGCTAGCGGTGACTCCGGCACCTGACCTCCACAGCGCGCCAGTGTCCCCGCCTGCTCAGGCCCCCAGCACTCGGCGCCCAGCGACGATAGGTGAGTATGGTAATTTTTTTTTTATATATATATATGGCAGCAGCATACGGGGCATATATAATGGAGCATCTTATGGGGGGCAAATAATACAATGGTGGCGCAGGATGGGAGCAGCACATGACAGAACGGGGGCGCAGGATAGTAGCAGCACATGACAGAACGGGGGCACAGGATAGTAGCAGCACATGACAGAACGGGGGCGCAGGATGGCAGCAGCACATGACAGAATGGGGGCGCAAGATGGGAGCAGCACATGACAGAATGGGGGCGCAAGATGGGAGCAGCACATGACAGAATGGGGGCGCAAGATGGGAGCAGCACATGACAGAATGGGGGCACAGGATGGGTGCAGCACATGACAGAACGGGCGCAGGATGGGAGCAGCACATGACAGAACGGGGGCGCAGGATGGCAGCAGCACATGACAGAACGGGCGCAGGATGGGAGCAGCACATGACAGAACGGGGGCACAGGATGGGAGCAGCACATGACAGAACGGGGGCGCAGGATGGCAGCAGCACATGACAGAACAGGGGCGCAGGATGGAAGCAGCACATGACAGGATGGGAGCAGCAAATGACAGAATGGAGGCACAGGATGGGAGCAGCACATGACAGGATAGGAGCAGCAAATGACAGAATGGAGGCGCAGGATGGGTGCAGAACATGTCAGAATGGAGGCGCAGGATGGGTGCAGCACATGACAGAATGGGGGCGCAGGATGGGTGCAACACATGACAGAATGGGGGCGCAAGATGGGTGCAGCACATGTCACAATGGGGGCGCAGGATGGAAGCAGCACATGACAGAATGGGGGTGCAGGATGGGTGCAACACATGACAGAATGGGGGCGCAGGATGGGTGCAACACATGACAGAATGGGGGCGCAAGATGGGTGCAACACATGGCAGGATGGGGGCGCAGGATGGGTGCAGCACATGACAGGATGGGGACGCAGGATGGAGCAGCACATGTCAGAATGGGGGTGCAGGATGGGTGCAGCACATGTCAGGATGGGGACGCAGGATGGAGCAGCTCATGACAGGATGGGGACGCAGGATGGAGCAGCACATACCAGGATGGAGACCATATACCAATATAGATGCTAGCCACCCGGGCGTAGAACGGGTTCAATAGCTAGTATTTATATATATGGATAATCCTAAATCTGGATTACAGTAGATGAGTTACTGCAGAAATATCATCGACAATGCAGCAACAACATCTGTAGAAGTCATTATAATTAGCGACAACTAATATGCTGCTTCTTCTTAAATAGCATCTGCCTATATTTCCCAACGACATTTGCAACATAAATAATCAATTACATTTCTCCATTTTTTTTCAGCAAAACTAATTAAATGTTTTTAAAATTGCTGTTTTAAGGGCTGCAGTTCTCTACTCTCTGTTGGATCACAACGAGTCTAAAACAATTTAGTCAGTGTTTTCATAGTCTGATCTATTGCTAAAGTTGAATGTTACGCATTTCTGTTAATAATAACTTCCTTAGTGGGGGGATCACAAAAGGAAATAGGATATACAGAGGCTGACAAAATGCCCAAAAATTGCTGTAGCATTTTTTGGCTGTTACTAGAAGACAAAAACTGATAAACGTGCTTACGGTAGGAATGGTGTTTTAGTTACCTTTCAGACCAAACTATTGTGTATGCCTAAATGAAGAGTAGCATTAGTTCTTCCCATTAAATGACTTGCATCCTGCATTTTCAACAGTTCTCTGTTAGTGAGTATAGACCAGCTGTCATTATGTTTCTGATGCATAGTACACACAGAAATAAAGGATTTCTCCTCTGCCTGCACTGAGTGAGGGTCCTGCACATCGAAAAATCAATAACGTAAGATCAAGGAGATCCCATCATGATCTTATATTTCGAGCTTTCTGCATTGGGATAGCATGCACTGGAATTTCTTTGACATGGTATAACTTATAATGAGTTATTTTAAAAATGCTATATTTGTATAGTAGTATTGATCTGTGTGGCTGTGAATCCAGCACAGTATTGCGATGAAACCGTTGCTTGAAGCTTCAGCACGATCTTCCTGTCTCTCTCGATGCTGAGTGCCACTAAGGCAGGAAGAGGGCGGAAAGGGGGCATGATACATTATGTCAGCTGCATTGTACCCTATGTCAGAAATTTTACGCCAAAAAATTTTGGCAAGGCAAACACAGGCGAATGTCACTTTTCAAACACACCTGATTCATTAAGAGGCAAAAATCTCTTAATGAATCAGGAGCTTCTGACTCCAACATGCCCCTTATCAAGATCAGCGGTAATCAGGTCTGTCTAAAGGTACCTTCACACTCAGCGACGCTGCAGCGATACCGACAACGATGTCAATCGCTGCAGCGTCGCTGATTGGTCGCTGGAGACCTGTCACATAGACAGCTCTCCAGCGACCAACGATGCCGGTAACCAGGGTAAACATCGGGTTACTAAGCGCAGGGCCGCGCTTAGTAACCCGATGTTTACCCTGGTTACCAGCGTAAAAGTAAAAAAAAAACCAAACACTACATACTTACCTTCTGCTGTCTGTCCCCGGCGCTGTGCTTCTCTGCACTGACTGTGAGCACAGAGGCCGGAAAGCAGAGCGGTGACGTCACCGCTCTGCTTCCCGGCTGGCCGGCGCTCACAGCCAGTGCAGAGAAGCACAGCGCCGGGGACAGACAGCAGAAGGTAAGTATGTAGTGTTTTTTTTTTTTTTCACTTTTACGCTGGTAACCAGGGTAAACATCGGGTTACTAAGCGCGGCCCTGCGCTTAGTAACCCAATATTTACTTTGGTTACCAGTGAAGACATCGCTGAATCGGCGTGTGTGACGCCAGCAGGAAGTCCAGCGACAAAATAAAGTGCTGGACTTTCTTCAGCGACCAACGACATCACAGCAGGATACTGATCGCTGCTGCGTGTCAAACTGAACGATATCTCTAGCCAGGACGCTGCAACGTCACGGATCGCTAGCGATATCGTTCAGTGTGACGGTACCTTTAACGAATTAGGTCTATAGAGTGAGAACTTACAATGTGATAATGCAAAAATTGATAGTCCTATACTTGTCTTGAGACCACACTGAAGTAAAAGAAAAAGTAATGCAATCAGGTCTAGATTTTTATAAGAAAAACAATGATTTTTTTTATTGTTTTAATGTAGAAATATTTTTACCTTCAGTTCTAGAGAAGTTACTCTTGTTCGTGTATTAAATATTAAGCATTATAATAATTTTTGGCATATTGACAGATTTTTACATCTGGAGATGGGAGGTGTAGTGAAAGGCGTAGGGTGGAAATTGAGGAGGAACAAGGGAGGTAGAGAGGGGTGTAATATAGTGACAGAACCTAAAAGACAAATCCATCAGTCAGAGTACAAATTCAATTGCATAATTGTTGTAGAGGTTAAACTGTATCAGCTGAATAGACTGAGGAATGCCTACTTTAGGTTTGTGTAGCATTCCATATTTACTGCATGAAAGAATTTTAACTAAAAGGAAGATAAGGAAGAAAGGAACCAAAATTATTTTGGCATGTGCCACTCACAATCACACTGGTGAAGATTTACACCCAAAAGCCCATTTCTAGCCTGGACTAAGCGATATCCACATGTAAATAACTGAATAATATAGAGTGAACATCTTGTTTCAGTTTTTGCTAGCAATTCAGGCAACAATTCACCTCATAACTAGTGTTGAGCGATACCGTCCGATACTTGAAAGTATCCGTATCGGATAGTATCGGCCGATACCCGAAAAATATCGGATATTGCCGATACCGATATCCGATACCAATACAAGTCAATGGGACATCAAGTATCGGAAGGTATTCTCATGGTTCCCAGGGTCTGAAGGAGAGGAAACTCTCGTTCAGGCCCTGGGATCCATAGGGATGTGTAAAATAAAGACTTAAAATAAAAAATATTGATATGCTCACCTATCCGGCGGCCCCTGGACATCACGCTGGTAACCGGCCGGCTTCTTTGTTTAAAATGAGCGCCTTCAGGACCTGCGAATGACGTCGCGGCTTCTGATTGGTCGCGTGCCGCCCATGTGACCGGCACGCGACCAATCAGAAGCCGGGACGTCATTTGCAGGTCCTTAATTCCTAGAATTAGGAGTTTTGTGAATGAGAATGACGTCGCGGTTTTTGATTGGTCGCGTGCCGGTCACATGGGCGGCACGCGACCAATCAGAAGCCGCGACGTCATTCGCAGGTCCTGAAGGCGCTCATTTTAAACAAAGAAGCCGGCCGGTTACCAGCGTGATGTCCAGGGGCCGCCGGAGAGGTGAGCATATCAATATTTTTTATTTTAATTCTTTATTTTACACATCCCTATTGATCCGATACCAATACCCGATACCACAAAAGTATCGGATCTCGGTATCGGAATTCCGATACCGCAAGTATCGGCCGATACCCGATACTTGCGGTATCGGAATGCTCAACACTACTCATAACCACAATGTGGTGACAAATACAGCATAAACATATTGTCACAGAATATTGCAAAATTTTGCTTTTTTATTTAAAATTTGTGCTTCATTGCAGAGTCAGGACATGAGAGGGAGGAGATTGGGGTCAATGGGGATGAGCAGCATAGACACTGCTCATGGTCTGCATTACAGTTGAGATAATTGATTTCATGTGCATCAAATTTGCATAAACTTTTTAAGAATCTTCAGTATATTGCAGAAGATTGTATGAGTCAAAGACAAATCACAAGACTTTGGGTGCAAATGTTTGGGCTTCTCCATAAAGCCTTGCAGCTATAGCATCATATGGTACAGCACTGCCAATCAGAAGTGACTATTATAACGAGTATAAAAGTAGAAGCCATTTTATGGTGAATCTTAACCCCTTCATGACCTTGGGATTTTTCGTTTTTCCGTGTTCGTTTTTCACTCCTCTCCTTCCCAGAGCCATAACTTTTTTATTTTTCCGTCAATTTGGCCATGTGAGGGCTTATTTTTTGCGGGACGAGTTGTACTTTTGAATGACACCATTAGTTTTAGCATGTCGTCTACTAGAAAATGGGAAAAAAATTCCAAGTGCGGTGAAATTGCAAAAAAAGTGCAATCCCACACTTGTTTTTTGTTTGGCTTTTTGCTAGATTCAATAAATGCTAAAACTGACCTGCCATTATGATTCTCCAGGTCAGTACGAGTTCATAGACACCTAACATGACTAGGTTATTTTTTACCTAAGTGGTGAAAAGAAATTCCAAACTTTGCTAAAAAAAAAAAAAAATTGCGCCATTTTCCGATACCCGTAGCGTCTCTATTTTTCATGATCTGGGGTCGGTTGAGGGCTTATTTTTTGCAAGCCGAGATGATGTTTTTAATGATAGCATTTAGGTGCAGATACGTTCTTTGGATCGCCCGTTATTGCATTTTAATGCAATGTCGTGGTGACCAAAAAAACGTAATTCTGGCATTTCGAAATTTTTTCTCGCTACGCTGTTTAGTGATCAGGTTAATGCTTTTTTTAGTTGATAGAACGGGCGATTCTGAGCGCGGCGATACCAAATATGCGTAGATTTGATTTTTTTTTTTATTGATTTATTTTGATTGGGACGAAAGGGGGATGATTTAAACTTTTATATTTTTTTATTTTTTTCACATTTTTTTTAACTTTTATTTTTAACTTTTGCCATGCTTCAATAGCCTCCATGGGAGGCTAGAAGCAGGCACAGCACGATCGGCTCTGCTACATAGCAGCGATCTGCTGATCACTGCTATGTAGCAGAAATGGAGGTGTGCTGTGAGCGCCGACCACAGGGTGGCGCTCACAGCTGCCGGCGATCAGTAACCATAGAGGTCTCAAGTACCTCTATGGTTACAATTTTGAAGCATCGCCGACCTCTGATCGTGTGATGGGGGTCGGCGATGACGGAATTTCCGGCTGCCCGGCCGGAAGCGGTAGTTAAATGCCGTTGTCTGCGTTCGACAGCGGCATTTAACTAGTTAATAGGCGCTGGCAGATCGCGATTCTACTCACGCCTATTACGGGCACATGTCAGCTGTTCAAAACAGCTGACATGTCCCGGCTTTGATGCGGGCTCACCACCACAGCCCGCATCAAATACTATCCTGTCCGAGGTCAGAAAGGGGTTAATAATGAGAGGACATCATAGATCACAGCTTAGCAAGAAAGATAAGGAGAGACAGCTATACAACACTGAACATATTGTGCAGATAGTGTGTAACTGCAAAGAACAAATTTAATGTGTAAAGGTAAAAGAATAATAGAGATTCACCTGATTTAATGTATACTCCTGTAGATAGTGTGTGAGTGCACAGCTGTGAAGAGCAGTGCTTGGGTGTTGCAGGGGTTGGTCTTCTATGGGATAATGATAACTTACATTGTGTTACGTGAAGAATATTGGAGATATAATTCCATGTCAATCATCTGTATACTTTTTGGCATGGGACTATGAAAACCCCCTTCAGCATTTGCAGTTGTAACATGACACCTGGCCAGCTTCAAACAAGGGATTAAAACCTTCCACCAGCTAGCTGGTATGCAACCTTCTACAGGAAAACCCCCTGTGGACCCAAGCCATGTCATTTGTTCAGCCAGCTAGGATTTCATAAAGGAGTTAAAAAAATACTGTACATCCTAGCTGTACATCGTGTATATTTCCGAGATCACCAGAACAGGGCAAGTGCCCCTCTGTGTCTCGAACCATTGTAACACGCATGGGAAAGGAGATACATAGAACAGCAAGTAGCTGCAAGGTAGCAAAATTGTGTTTAGTCTCTTTAAGTAGAAGGGTCCCAGCCGGATCTGATGATGCCAGAACTGCCGCCCTAGGACCGTCCAGAAGAGAGTTATGATCTTTCATAAGTTTTGGGAGATTTATCTCCAAACCTCCAGGAGAAGGGAATTTAGGTTCAGCCGAGAGAGCAGGAGGGGAGTGACCCAGAGAGTTACATGCTTGTGTGCAGCATACAGCATATGCTACTGCTTTTTCTCAGGGTGGTTGTGACGACACATC
This sequence comes from Ranitomeya imitator, assembly GCF_032444005.1. Classification (NCBI taxonomy): domain Eukaryota; kingdom Metazoa; phylum Chordata; class Amphibia; order Anura; family Dendrobatidae; genus Ranitomeya; species Ranitomeya imitator. The sequence goes on along the minus strand of NC_091284.1, from coordinate 71,035,662 downwards.
GTGTGAGAAGTCGCACACAAAGGGGACCACAAGCCATATATGTGGCAACCCCTCCCCACAAGCCAGGTCATTCATCTAACTGCTAATTGATCATGTATTCTGCTTTTATCTTTTGCCCTACCACTATTATCCAAGGGAAGAAGAAAGCAGTAACACTTCCGTTATGTGACGAAGATACCTTAGTCCTTTATTTCCAATATAAATTCATGGACAAGGTAATAAGGGCAGGGACAGTGCAAGTAAAATGACGACGGATGTTTCGCGTTATACACACTTCCACGGGTCCAAAACTCAGAGTGTACCCCTCCATACCAGTAAGTAACTCATTACATTTATCTCAGTGCCATTCATTTTTTCTTCTTTCTGGCCTACCACTATTATATTTGCATATTTGACCATTATATATGTATAAACATTGTTTTTCTTGCCCTTATGGCAATTAAATATATAATTTAACCTTGGGCTGCTCTCTCATCCCAATCCACAAATCTACAGGTCCATTTCCTGGCCTAATTGCACGCTATGGGGGCTGATTTCTGGCCCGATATAACCCTGTTAATGGACCAGGTGTATATAAAGCAAGGAACTGGAGGCAGTGTGGGAATAAATGTAATCCTGACCCATTGATAGTTGTTTTTTTTCTTTAAAAATTTGCGATATAAGGGGTAAAGTTTCTCCTTATGACATGTCTGGTATGCCAGTGTAAGGAGGCTTATAACCTATTGGAAGTAGCAGTCCTAAAAGTCCAAATAAACTCTTTAATGAGCCCTGTCACATGACTTAGGATTAAAGTCAAACCAAAATCTCAATTTGCAGACATGATGTTTCGGGGTGTTGCACCTCAGCAGTGCAAACATGAGATCTGATTTGGCCGTATGAGAGGCCTCTGGCTGGTATCTAAAGGGGTAACTTTTCTCCTTTTGAAGAGTGACATACCTGGTATGCCAGTGTAAGTAGTCATATAAGCCATTGTCTTTTTAACTTTGTATCCTAACAACAATTTCTCATGAAAAGTGGGGGACATTTCAAAGGCCATCCAACAGAAATTAGAATGTGGCTAGTATGAGCTTATACTTTACCTTATCAGTTGCATAATTTTGTTTTTTAACATGTACATTATCATCTATACCAATCCAAAACCAAAAGAAATAAAAAAAAGCAACAAAATACTATTGATTACTATACTTTAGGCAACTATGATTTTAATCATAGGACACTAATCTACTCCATAGATTAATGCCCTTTGGCAACTATTAACACCACTAGATGGTAGCCCGATTTTAACGCATCGGGTATTCTAGAATATGTATGTAGTTTATTTATGAAGATTTTATAATAATACATTGAATACACATGATTTGGCCGGCCGCGACCAATTAGCAAAGCGTGGTTTAACTCCCGTGCCAATTCGCGGTTGGACTGTGCCTGTCGCTGATTGTTCGTGGCCGGCCATGTAGTATATAGCACAGCCACGTAGTATATAACAGCCCACATACTAAATAGCACAGCCACGTAGTATATTGCACAGCCACGTAGTATATAGCACAGCCACGTAGTATATAGCACAGCCTACTGAGTACATAGCAAAGCCCATGGAGTATATAGCAGAGCCACGTCGTATATAGCACAGCTATGCAGTATATAACACAGCCCACAGAGTATATAGCACAGCCACGTAGTATAGAGCACAGCCCACGGAGTGTATAACAGCCCACATAGCATATAACACAGCTCATATAGTATATAACAGCCCACGCACACAGTATATACCACAGCCCACGTAGTGTATAACACAGGCCACATAGTGTGTAACACAGGCCACGTAGTGTATAGCACAGCCCACATAGTATATTGCACAGCCCAAGAAGTACATTGCACAGCCCACGTAGTACATTGCACAGCCCACACAGTATATAGCACAGCCCATGCAGTATATTGCACAGCCCACGCAGTATATAGCAGAGCCCACATAGTATATTGCACAGCCCATGCAGTATATTGCACAGCCCACGCAGTATATAGCAGAGCCCACATAGTATATTGCACAGCCCATGCAGTATATTGCACAGCCCATGCAGAATATTGCACAGCCCATGCAGTATGTTGCACAGCCCACGCAGTTTATAGCACAGCCCACGCAGCATCAATAGTAAAAAAGTTGGTCACACAGGGTTAATAGCAGCGTTAATGGAGTGCGTTACACTGCAGCATAACACGGTCCATTAGCGCTGTCATTAACCCTGTGTGAGTGCTGACTGGAGAGGAGTATGGAGCGGGCACTGACTGCTGGGAGGATGGAGCGGCCATGTTGCCGCCAGACTATGCCCATCGCTGATTGGTCGTGGCAATGGTCATGGGCATTTTTCCACAACCAATCAGCGATTTGGATTTCCATGACAGGCAGAGGCCGTGACCAATGAATATTCATGACAGACAGACAGAAAGACAGACAGACAGACGGAAGTGACCCTTAGACAATTTTATAGTAGATAGTAAATGGGTATATTGGAATGGAGTGGAAAAAACAATATACAAAAAAAGTGGAAAAATTGTCATTAATCCTACACATTCCTTCTTTTTGTGCAATTAAGGAATCAATTTTCTAATTAACATTTGATTGATATAAAGAAGCACAGCAATTTGTACATAAAAAACAGCCTTATTTTTTCAAAGGAAATGATGTTAAAGAATTATAAAGAGCATTACTACTGCAAGAAAATGTGAACAAACAAACAGATATCTTGGCAGCTCGAATCCACTGAACACTTCTATTAGAAACTGAAGCCTCAAGTGTTGCTATCTGATTCCGTCTACGCACAGACCTGCTCTTAATCCGATACCCAAGAGAGATATGGATTTGGATAGCTGCAGGTGAATCTTTTCCTAATTAACTTTAATACTGCCTAAGCATATTGAGCTACCCTTGTCTGAACTCTGTGGGATATCCTGCCAGAAGGGTTCCCATGTCAGCCATTAATCTGAGCTGTGCTACTTACAGCCCTATGTGGTAGTTCTCGCTACGCTGCATACAAAGACGGTTGCAAATCAGTTTAAAGAACCACCATTTCTTAAGGGTACTGAATTCTATAAGTCTGTATGGATGACGTTATGCTGACTTTTCCATTTGCATAATGTTTATGGTTCTACACTAAACTTATATTACTTACAATAAAATTGATCAAATAAACAGAAGCCTTGGAAATTTAGCAATCATTGGATGCATAATATCTTCAGTCTGTATTTTTAATGTCCTTACGTATACAAAATATGGTTGTCACTCTAAATTTTGGGAAGATAAATTAGGACGGCAGAAGCTGCTTCTGTCTGAATGAGTTCTGTCACTATCAATGAACGTCTTTTGGAAAATATCGGTTAAGTCCAAGGATGCTAAAAAAATGAATGACATAAAGAGAAATGACAGCTAGGTAATGATGATCCGGGGTGAATCAGAGTGGCATTTATTGAATTAGAAGAGTTTTTTTTATAGATACAGGGACATTGTGGTGGACATACTAAAAAGTCCAATTTTTCCATTTTAGAACAGGTTAATATTCGGAATGTGTAAATAGACAGAAAAAAATGAATATTTTGGCTTTGTGATGATGATTTCCAATAAATGTTTGGTCTTTGCGTGTTTAAGAAAAGCAAACATTTTTCTTAAATTTCCACTTTCTAAACTTTATCTTTGATAAATCTCAACATAAACTTGGTCAGGGTAATACTTTTTCAAAATCTTTTTTTTAACAATTTTATTCATTATAATTTGTGAAACATTTTAGATAGTCAACACACTTTAGGCGAATTCATCAGAAAGGAAATATAAGAAACTTTATAAAATATTGTTTATATGTGGTTGCAATCATTTTGTATCTATGTCTATAGTTTTATATTGTGAATAGTGTTGAGCATTCCGATACCGCAAGTATTGGGTATCGGCCGATACTTGCGGTATCGGAATTCCGATACCGAGATCCGATACTTTTGTGGTATCGGGTATCGGTATCGGATACATAGAGATGTGTAAAATAAAGAATTAAAATAAAAAATATTGATATATTTACCTCTCCGGCGGCCCCTGGACTCAGCGCGGGTAACCGGCAGGCTTCGTTGTTCAAAATCAGCGCTTTTAGGACCTGAGAATCACGTCCCGGCTTCTGATTGGTCGCGGGCCGCCCATGTGACCGCCACACGACCAATCACAAGCCGCTACGTCTTTGAAAGTCATTAATGCGCTCATTTTAAAAAATGAGCGCGTTAATAGCTTGCGGTGACGTCGCGGCTTGTGATTGGTCGTGTGGCCGCGACCAATCACAAGCCGCTACGTCTTTGAAAGTCATTACCGCGCTCATTTTTAAAAATGAGCGCGTTAATAGCTTGCGGTGACGTCGCGGCTTGTGATTGGTCGCGTGGCCGCGACCAATCACAAGCCGCTACGTCTTTGAAAGTCATTACCGCACTCATTTTTAAAAATGAGCGCGTTAATAGCTTGCGGTGACGTCGCGGCTTGTGATTGGTCGCGTGGCCGCGACCAATCACAAGCCGCTACGTCTTTGAAAGTCATTAACGCGCTCATTTTTAAAAATGAGCGCAGTTAATAGCTTGCGGTGACGTCGCGGCTTGTGATTGGTTGCGTGGCGGTCACATGGGCGGCCCGCGACCAATCAGAAGCCGGGACGTGATTCTCAGGTCCTAAAAGCGCTGATTTTGAACAACGAAGCCTGCCGGTTAACCGCGCTGAGTTCAGGGGCCGCCGGAGAGGTAAATATATCAATATTTTTTATTTTAATTCTTTATTTTACACATCCCTATGGATCCCAGGGCCTGAAGGAGAGTTTCCTCTCCTTCAGACCCTGGGAACCATGAGAATACCTTCCGATACTTGATGTCCCATTGACTTGTATTGGTATCGGATATCGGTATCGGCGATATCCGATATTTTTCGGGTATCGGCCGATACTATCCGATACCGATACTTTCAAGTATCGGACGGTATCGCTCAACACTAATTGTGAATAATCAATTTTTATATTAATAGAATATCTGTTAGGGCTAGCGGAATGCACCAAATAATTAAATATATATAACTAGATGGCAGCCCGATTCTAAAGAATCGGGAGTCTAGAATCCATATATACTTTATTTATTCAAATGTAAGAATAATACAATTAATAAATAATAGTAAGAAAGAACAAAAATAATAGGCAGTATATGGAGAAAACACCAAACAAAAGTTCAAAATTGGTGTGAAAATGTCACTGAACCACTTCACAACTAAATATATATAGTTTTGGTAAATGGTATTATCATTTTTTGACGAAATTCGGCAGGAGCTTGAAGAGCAACTTCACTGGGCCCGCCTCCACGCAGTAGAAACTTGCTGTGAGGTAAAAATTCAAAAATCACACCAAAATGGCGGGCGGAGTGTGTCACAGTACGGCATGTTTCTGATTGGTCGCTCGCAGCAGGCGGCAACCAATCAGACACTGGACACTGTTGACGTCACTTATCTCCGGACATTAGCTCCGGACATTAGCTCCGGACATTAGCTCCGGACAAAGCCATGGAAGTTGGCACAAATTGCAGGAAGTAGTATTCTAGGCAATTATATATTAGATAAGGTGCGTTCACCGTGCAGAGATGGAACCTGCTGCTATGTAATGATGGACTATATGGCTGTACAATGAGGATACGCATATGGGTTAACTTCACCCTCTATGAAGAAAGCGATCCCTGTTAAGTCACAGGGTTGCGGTACCGCACAGAGTATGCAAGCAAGGAACCACAGAACTCTATCCCAGGACACAGGATTAGAGTTAGTGTAGACCTCTTGCGATCGACACCACAATTGGGGTATCAGAGGTAACTAATATGCACAGAACTGCATGCTGTGCCACACTAGTGGACGCCACTAACCACCCAGGCTTGGGTAAGGTAAGCGCTCTAATAGCGCATGGCGCTGCACTGGCGGTCACAGCAGTTAGACGCTGTTTCGTGTGTTAACCCCTTTCTAAAATTAGACGTACTATCCCGTCAAGGTGGGGTGGGCCCCTATGACCACCGACGGGATAGCACGTCATACTCGATCGGCCGCACTCTGTTGTGAATTCTGTGGCAGAGTTCACTCCTGTGGTCACAAGTGGTACTTCGGCTGATTCTCTCTGGGATCTTCCGTTTGTGGAGGAAAGTGGTACTGCAGCTTCTGAGTGTTAGGAGTCGAGTTTCCTCTGCTGCACAGGGGGAATCTCGATCCGTCTCCGCTGCGGTCTCCCATTCTCCTCCAGCCGCAGTGGAGTCTGCTCAGCAGGGACGTCGATCCCAGCGTCTCGCTCAGTCTGACTCTGTGCGGAGTTGCTGCTGCTTCTCCAGTCTCTGCCATTAAAGTCAGTGCTGGTCAGCAGCGAGCGGACTTCTCTGGGACTAAGTCCTTGTCTGCACGTACTGAGCATGCCCAGGGTAAGATCTCCCGTTGGAGATCGAGGGTCATGTGCTCAGGCTCTGCAGCACATTCCATTGGTCCTCTTGGCAGGTCTTGGAAGGGCAAAAGTGCTGTAGCCACTTCCTGTGCTGCAACTATATAAACTGCGCATGACCGCACGGCCATGCGCTAGTATTGTCTTGTAAATATGTGTGTGTGTTGTGAGTGAAAGTCGCTCTTTAAATAACCCTCCCTATTGAATGTCTGTTCGCGGAAGGTGTATGTTTGCTTATCTAGCGCCCAACTTATCCAACAGCACGAAACACACATTGCAGCGTCCTCTTGCTGTGTCCGCCTGTACGGCGCCGTGCGCTTGCCTTGCGCTTTCCATACCCAAGCCAGTGTGGTTGGTGGCGTCCGTCAGTGCGGCATTGCTCGCACTCCTGTGCATTTATATATTTATTCTTAGTTTCCTTACACACCCAGTTGTGGTGTAGTGCCAGCGAGGGTCTAATCGGACTTCAATCCCAGTTGGGGTTAAATACGCTGACTACTCGCTCGCGCTTTAGGTGCGGTGCCGCGATCCTGTGACACAGCAGGATTGCTCCCTTCACGCTGGGTGAGGTTGAACCCACGTGTATATACTTTAGTGTACCGCCATATAGTCTGTATTTACTAGCAGCAGGTTTTCACCTGCACGGTGGACCCCGGACTGCGAACGCATCTATATCACCTTTCTTGGTGCGTTCCGCCAGTCCTAACAGAATACTAGCGCCAGGGTCTGGCTAGTAAATGATGGACGATCAGCGTTCACAGCGGTACATCCAACAGCTGGAGGGAAGGTTGGCGGCTCTTGAGCGTTCAACTTCAGCTGTGGATGTCACTGCTGTCGCTGTTCAGGCTGCTAGTGTTGCTGCAGCCACCTTGTCCACTGCCGCTCCTGTCCCGACTCTAACTCGCCTCCCGCTTCCAGAGAAATTCTCTGGTGACAGTAAGTCTTGTAGGGGTTTCGTGAGTCAGTGCTCTATCCATCTCGAGCTTCTGGCCTCTCGTTTCCCTACAGAGCGGGCTAAGGTGGGATTTATAGTGTCTCTTCTGTCGGACAGAGCGTTGCAGTGGGCTACGCCGCTATGGGAGCGTAGCGATCATGTGGTGCAGAGTGCTCCGTTGTTTCTGAGCACTCTGAAACAGGTCTTTTTAGGACCTCGTGTCACCCATAATACGGCGCTCCAATTGTTGGCATTGACTCAGGGCTCGTCCTTGGTCAGTCATTTTGCCGTCCACTTCCGCACCTTAGCATCTGAGCTGGAGTGGTCGGATAAAGCCCTCATTCCTATATTTTGGAGGGGGCTGGCTGACCACGTTAAGGACGCCCTGGCCACTAGGGAGATTCCCGCCACACTGGAGGAATTAATTACTCTATCCACTCGTATTGATCTCCGTTTTCACGAGCGGAGGCTAGAGCGAGCCCAGTGTAGGCAGAGGTTTCTGCTGGCTCCCACCTTCGCCAAACCTTTGGAATCTCCAGACCAGGCTCCTGAGCCCCATGAGCCTGTGGTAGAGTCTCGAGCAGGATCTAAGTCCCGGACCGCTCGTGCACTCCAGATTTGTCATCTTTGCCAACAGTCTGGACATCTTGCCTCCAGATGTCTCCAGCGGTCGAGGAAACGTCAGCGTCTAGTGGTAGTTGGTGGAGGTGCACTAGACACGGCGACGTTTGCCTCCAAATTGTCCTTTAAGGGGACAATAACATTGGGCTCATCCTCTCACTCAGTGGAACTCTGCGTGGATTCTGGGGCGGAGGGCAATTTTATGTCTTCAGCCTTCGCCCAACGTCACGCAATTCCTCTGGTCATGCTATCTCAACCAGTAACGGTACGAGTGGTGAATGGGTCGACACTGCCCACACAGATTACACATCAAACTATCCCTTTTACTCTGTCCATGTCACCATCTCATCAGGAGATTATATCTCTACTCGTCATTCCTGAGGGAATTGATGAGGTTCTCTTGGGGATACCTTGGTTACGGTACCACTCTCCTCACATCGAGTGGTCCTCAGGCAGAATTCTGGGATGGGGTGAATCTTGTGGGAACAGGTGTCATCGAGAGTGCGTTCAGGTTACTACTACAGAGGTACCCGCAGATCTCTCCTCTCTCCCCAAGCAATATTGGTCTTATGCAGATGTATTCTCCAAAAAGGCAGCGGAGACTCTTCCGCCTCATCGCCCCTATGACTGTCCTATTGATCTCTTGCCTGGTGCTGAGCCTCCCCGGGGTCGAGTCTATCCATTATCTCTCCCGGAAACGGAGGCAATGTCTCAGTACATACAAGAGAATCTGGCAAGAGGGTTCATCAGGAAGTCAGTGTCACCTGCTGGGGCAGGGTTCTTTTTCGTGCAGAAGAAGAATGGAGAACTACGTCCATGCATAGACTACAGGGGTCTTAATGCTATCACAGTTAAGAACAAGTACCCTTTGCCATTGATATCTGAGCTTTTCGATAGGCTTCGGGGAGCTAGAGTGTTTACTAAACTAGATCTGCGGGGTGCTTATAACCTGATTCGCATCCGTGAGGGGGACGAGTGGAAAACGGCATTTAACACCAGAGATGGGCACTATGAGTATCTGGTGATGCCCTTCGGGCTCTGTAATGCACCTGCCGTTTTCCAAGACTTGGTCAACGACATCTTCCGGGATATGCTTTCCACCTTGGTTGTAGTCTATCTGGATGATATTCTCATCTTTTCTCCAGATATTGACTCCCACCGGAGAGATGTTGGCAGAGTCTTCGACCTCCTACGGGCAAACTCTCTTTATGCAAAGTTTGAGAAGTGTGTGTTTGAGCAGGAGTCCTTACCTTTCCTGGGCTATATCATCTCCGCCCAGGGATTGGCTATGGATCCTGCCAAACTACAGGCGGTGATGGACTGGCAAGAGCCCCATTCTCTTAAAGCGGTGCAGCGCTTTATGGGGTTCATAAACTATTACCGCCAGTTCATTCCCCACTTCTCAACTCTGGTAGCTCCCTTGGTAGCCCTCACAAAGAAGGGAGCGAATCCCAAATTGTGGTCGGAAGAGGTCTCCAAGGCCTTCACTTCTATTAAGTCCCACTTTGCTAGCGCTCCCATCTTACATCGTCCCGATGTGGATAAGCCATTCCTACTGGAGGTGGATGCCTCGTCCGTTGGTGCTGGAGCAGTCCTCTACCAAAAGGATGCTCAAGGTCGGAAGCATCCATGCTTCTTCTTCTCCAAGACCTTCACGCCAGCGGAGAGGAACTACTCCATCGGGGACAGGGAGTTGCTAGCAATGAAGTTGGCCTTTTCGGAGTGGAGACACCTTCTGGAAGGTGCGCGGTTTCCCTTCCAAGTTTACACGGACCACAAAAATTTGGTCTATTTGCAGACAGCCCAGCGGCTAAATTCTCGCCAGGCCAGATGGTCCCTGTTCTTCTCCCGGTTCCACTTTTCCCTTCATTATCTCGCCGGGGAGAAGAATATCCGTGTTGACGCTCTCTCTCGCTCCCTTATGTCAACTGAGGAGGAGGAAGAGGAGCCTCGGCTTATTGTCCCTTCCGAGAGCCTGAGAACCGTGGCGCCGGTTTCGCTAGAGTCTGTGCCTCCGGGCAAGACTTTTGTGCCCATTAATTTGCGACCGGAGGTTCTCTCTTGGGCTCATTCGTCCAGGGTGGGTGGACACTTTGGGACAAAGAGGACATCTGAGCTACTGGCGAGGACGTACTGGTGGCCGCATATGGTCCGGGATGTCAGGAATTATGTTCTGGCATGTGTCTCCTGCGCCAAAAATAAATCTCCGCGTCAAAGGCCAGCTGGTTTGCTCTATCCCTTGCCGGTGGCAGATAGGCCCTGGGAGATGGTCGGGATGGACTTTGTTGTGGGTTTGCCCAAGTCTCGCGGCTGTACCATCATTTGGGTCATCACCGATCATTTCTCAAAAATGGTGCATTTGGTGCCGCTGCCGCGGTTACCTTCTGCACGGGCCTTGGCAGCGTTGTTCATTAGACATATCTTCCGCCTGCATGGTATGCCAGACAAAATTGTCAGTGACCGGGGTCCCCAGTTTGCGTTTTGGTTCTGGAGAGAGCTCTGTCGTCTTCTCAGTATTGAGTTGAATCTCTCTTCCGCTTATCATCCCGAGACGAATGGGTTGGTAGAGAGGGCCAACCAGACCTTGGTCACATACCTGCGACATTTTGTTTCAGCCAGGCAGGATGACTGGGCATCCTTGCTATCATGGGCAGAGTTTGCACTGAACAACGCCGTAGCCGACTCCACTGGACAAACCCCATTCCTCCTCAACTATGGTCAGCATCCACGGGTACCTGTGCCTATGCCCGTGTCTTCCGCCGACTCCAGGGTGGCAGACTGGGCTGTGGAGGCACGGGATATTTGGGACCGCACTCAGGATGCCATTCGGGCCTCTAAGGAGAGAATGAGGTCCTCCGCCGATGCTCATCGGCGCCCCACTCCGACCTTTGCTCCTGGCGACTTGGTGTGGCTCTCCGCCCGTAACATCAGGCTGCGAGTTGAGTCCACTAAATTTGCTCCTCGCTACTTGGGCCCATTCAAGGTCCTCGAGCAGGTTAATCCTGTGGTCTATCGTTTGGCCCTTCCGCCACGCCTGGGTATCACCGACACCTTTCATGTGTCCCTCTTGAAACCCGTGTATATGTCCCGGTTTTCCGAGTCATCTGCTGGGACATCGGGTTCGTCTTCGGACGATTATGAGGTGAACGCTATTTTGGGGTGCAAGGTGGTGAGTGGTAAAAAGTTTTATTTGGTAGACTGGAAGGGTTATGGTCCCGAGGACAGGTCCTGGGAGCCTGTTGAGCACATTCGGGCTCCGCAGCTCATTGCTGCCTTCGAACGTAGCGAGGCCCAAGGAGGGGGGGGCCCTAGGAGGGGGGGTAATGTTAGGAGTCGAGTTTCCTCTGCTGCACAGGGGGAATCTCGATCCGTCTCCGCTGCGGTCTCCCATTCTCCTCCAGCCGCAGTGGAGTCTGCTCAGCAGGGACGTCGATCCCAGCGTCTCGCTCAGTCTGACTCTGTGCGAAGAGTTGCTGCTGCTTCTCCAGTCTCTGCCATTAAAGTCAGTGCTGGTCAGCAGCGAGCGGACTTCTCTGGGACTAAGTCCTTGTCTGCACGTACTGAGCATGCCCAGGGTAAGATCTCCCATTGGAGATCGAGGGTCATGTGCTCAGGCTCTGCAGCACATTCCATTGGTCCTCTTGGCAGGCCTTGGAAGGGCAAAAGTGCTGTAGCCACTTCCTGTGCTGCAACTATATAAACTGCGCATGACTGCACGGCCATGCGCTAGTATTGTCTTGTAAATATGTGTGTGTGTTGTGAGTGAAAGTCGCTCTTTAAATAACCCTCCCTATTGAATGTCTGTTCGCGGAAGGTGTATGTTTGCTTATCTAGCGCCCGACTTATCCAACAGCACGAAACACACATTGCAGCGTCCTCTTGCTGTGTCCGCCTGTACAGCGCCGTGCGCTTGCCTTGCGCTTTCCATACCCAAGCCAGTGTGGTTGGTGGCGTCCGTCAGTGCGGCATTGCTCGCACTCCTGTACATTTATATATTTATTCTTAGTTTCCTTACACACCCAGTTGTGGTGTAGTGCCAGCGAGGGTCTAATCGGACTTCAATCCCAGTTGGGGTTAAGTACGCTGACTACTCGCTCGCGCTTTAGGTGCGGTGCCGCGATCCTGTGACGCAGCAGGATTGCTCCCTTCACGCTGGGTGAGGTTGAACCCACGTGTATATACTTTAGTGTACCGCCATATAGTCTGTATTTACTAGCAGCAGGTTTTCACCTGCACGGTGGACCCCGGACTGCGAACGCATCTATATCACCTTTCTTGGTGCGTTCCGCCAGTCCTAACACTGAGTTTCCTCCCTCAGGTGATCTGGTGAGCTCGTTAGCTTCTTCTCTACTTAACTCCACCTGATGCTTTGATCCATGCTTCCTGTCAATGTTCCAGTGTAGGACTTGCTTTTTCCCTGGATCATTCCTGTGGCCTGCTGCTCTGCAAAGCTAAGTTTTGCTTATGTTATTTTGTTGCTATTTTTCAGTCCAGCTTGCTTTATTGGTTTTTCTCGCCTGCTGGAAGCTCTGAGACGCAGAGGGACCACCTCTGTACCGTTAGTCGGTGCGGAGGGTCTTTGTGTCCCCTCTGCGTGGTTATTTATAGGTTTTTGTGCTGACCGCAAAGTTATCTTCCCTATCCTCGTTCTGTTCAGCTAGTCGGGCCTCACTTTGCTAAATCTGTTTCATCTCTATGTTTGTGTTTTCATCTTACTCACAGTCATTATATGTGGGGGGCTGCCTTTTCCTTTGGGGAATTTCTCTGAGGCAAGGTAAGCTTATTTTTCTATCTTCAGGACTAGCTAGTTTCTCCGGCTGTGACGAGGCGCCTAGGTTCTGGTCAGGAGCGCTCCACGGCTACCTTTAGTGTGGTTTGATAGGAGTAGGGATTGCGGTCTGCAGAGTTCCCACGTCTCAGAGCTCGTTCTATTATTTTGGGTTATTGTCAGATCACTGTATGTGCTCTGACCTCCATGTCCATTGTGATTCTGAATTGCCTTTCATAACAGCGCTCACTGTGAAGCCTGCACTGCTCTAAGTCAGATCGGTGATCTGACAGAGTGCTGTGCAAACTGTCAGATCACCGATCTGTGATGTCCCCCCTGGGACAAGGTAAAAAGGTAAAAAAAAATTTTCCAAATGTGTAAAAAATATAAAAAAAAAAATTCCTAAATAATGGGAAAAAAATATTATTCCCATAAATACATTTCTTTATCTAAATAAAAAAAAACAATAAAAGTACACATATTTAGTATCGCCGCGTCCGTAACGGCCCGACCTATAAAACTGGCCCACTAGTTAACCCCTTCAGTAAACACCGTAAGAAAAAAAAAAGAGGCAAAAAACAACGCTTTATTATCATACCGCCAAACAAAAAGTGGAATAACACGCGATCAAAAAGACAGATATAAATAACCATGGTACCGCTGAAAACGTCATCTTGTCCTGCAAAAAATAAGCAGCCATACAGCATCATCAGCAAAAAAATTAAAAAGTTATAGTCCTCAGAATAAAGCGATGCAAAAATAATTATTTTTTCTATAAAATAGTTTTTATCGTATAAAAGTGCCAAAACATAAAAAATGATTTAAATGAGGTGTCGCTGTAATCGTACTGACCCAAAGAATAAAACTGCTTTATCAATTTTACCAAACGCGGAACGGTATAAACGCCTCCCCCCAAAAAAATTCATGAATAGCTGCTTTTTGGTCATTCTGCCTCACAAAAATCAGAATAAAAAGCGATCAAAAAATGTCACGTGCCCGAACATGTTACCAATAAAAACTTCAACTCATCCCGCAAAAAACAAGACCTCACATGACTCTGTGGACCAAAATATGGAAAAATTATAGCTCTCAAAATGAGGTAATGCAAAAAATATTTTTACAATAAAAAGCGTCTTTCAGTGTGTGACGGCTGCCAATCATAAAAATCTGCTAAAAATCCCGCTATAAAAGTAAATCAAACCCCCCTTCATCACCCCCTTAGTTAGGAAAAAATTAAAAAAATGTATTTATTTCCATTTTCCCATTAGGGCTAGGGTTAGGGCTAAGGTTAGGGTTAGGGCTAGGGTTAGGGTTAGGGCTAGAGTTAGGGTTAGGGTTAGGGCTAGGGTTAGGACTAGGGCTAGGGTTAGGGTTAGGGCTAGGGTTACGGCTAGGTTTAGGGTTAGGGTTAAGGTTAGGGCTAGGGTTAGGGCTAGGGTTAGGGTTAGGGCTAGGGCTAGGGCTTGGGTTAGGGTTAGGGCTAGGGTTAGGGCTAGGGTTAGGGCTAGGGTCGGGGCTAGGGTTAGGGCTAGGGTTAGGGTTAGGGTTGGGGCTAGGGTTAAGGCTACAGTTAGGGTTGGGGCTAAAGTTAGGGTTAGGGTTGGGGCTAAAGTTACGGTTAGGGTTTAGATTACATTTACATTTGGGAATAGGGTTGGGATTAGGGTTAGGGGTGTGTCAGGGTTAGAGGTGTGGTTAGGGTTACTGTTGGGATTAGGGTTAGGGGTGTGTTTCCATTAGGATTTCAGTTATAATTGGGGGGGTTTCCACTGTTTAGGCACATCAGGGGCTCTCCAAACGCGACAAGGCGTCCGATCTCAATTCCAGCCAATTCTGCGTTGAAAAAGTAAAACAGTGCTTCTTCCCTTCCGAGCTCTCCTGTGTGCCAAAACAGGGGTTTACCCCAACATATGGGGTATCAGTGTACTCAGGACAAATAGGTCAACAATGTTTGGGGTCCAATTTCTGCTGTTACCCTTGGGAAAATACAAAACTGGGGGTTAAAAATTAATTTTTTGTGGGAAAAAAATATTTTTTATTTTCACGGCTCTGCGTTATAAACTGTAGTGAAACACTTGGGGGTTCAAAGTTCTCACAACACATCTAGATAAGTTCCCTGGGGCGTCGAGTTTCCAATATGGGGTCACTTGTGGGGGGTTTCTACTGTTTATGTACATTAGGGTCTCTGCAAATGCAATGTGATGCCTGCAGACCATTCCATCTAAGTCAGCATTCCAAATAGCACTCCTTCCCTTCCGAGCCCACCCATGCACCCAAACGGTGGTTCCCCCCACATATGGGGTATCAGCGTACTCAGGACAAATTGGACAACTTCTGGGGTCGAATTTCTATTCTTACCCTCGGGAAAATACAAAACTGGGGGCTAAAAAAATAATTTTGGGGGGAAAGTTTTTTTTTTTTATTTTCACGGCTCTGCGTTACAAACTGCAGTGAAACAGTTGGGGGTTCAAAGCTCTCACATCACATCTAGATCAGTTCCTTAGGGGGTCTAGTTTCCAAAATAGTGTCACTTGTGGGGGGTTTCTAGTGTTTCGGTACATTAGGGGCTCTGCAAACGCAATGTGACACCTGCAGACCATTCCATCTAAGTCTGCATTCCAAATGGAGCTCCTTCCCTTCCAAGCCCTCCCGTTCGCCCAAACAGTGGTTCCCCCCCCCACATATGGGGTGTCAGCGCACTCAGGACAAATTGGACAACAAATTTTGGGGTCCAATTTCTCCTGTTACCCTCTGGAAAATACAAAACTGGGGGCTAAAAAATAATTTTTGTGGGAAAAAATTTTCGTTTTATTTTTACGGCTCTGCATTATAAACTTCTGTGAAGCCCTTGGTGGGTCAAAGCGCTCACCACACATCTAGAAAAGATCCTTAGGGGGTCTACTTTCCAAAATGGTGTCACTTGTGGGGGGTTTCTACTGTTTAGGTACATTAGGGGCTCTGCAAACACAATGTGACACTTGCAGAGCATTCCATCTAAGTCTGCATTCCAAATGGCACTCCTTCCCTTCCGAGCCCTCCCATGCGCCCAAACAGTGGTTCCCCCCACATATGGTGTATCATCGCACTCAGGACAAATTGGGCAACAAATTTTGGGGTCCAATTTCTCCTGTTTCCCTCGGGAAAATACAAAACTGGGGGCTAAAAAAATAATTTTTGTGGGAAAAAATGTTTGTTTTATTTTTACGGCTCTGCATTATAAACTTCTGTGAAGCCCTTGATGGGTCAAAGTGCTCAAAGCACATCTAGATAAGTTCCTTAGGGGGTCTACTTTCCAAAATAGTGTCACTTGTGGCGGGTTTCAATGTTGAGGCACATCTGGGGCTCTCCAAACGCAACATGACGCCCCATCTCAATTACTGTCAATTTTGCATTGAAAAGTCAAATGGCGCTCCTTCCCTTCTGAGCTCTCCCATGCACCCAAACAGTGGTTTACCCCCACGTATGGGGTATCAGCGTACTCAGGACAAATTGTACAACAACTTTTGGGGTCCAATTTCTTCTCTTACCCTTGGGAAAAAAAAAATTGGGGGCGAAAATATAATTTTTGTGAAAAAATATAATTTTTTATTTTTACGGTTCTGCATTATAAACTTCTGTGAAGCACTTGGTGGGTCAAAGTGCTCACCACACCTCTAGATAAGTTCCTTAGGGGGTCTGTTTCCAAAATAGTGTCACTTGTGGGGGGTTTCAATGATTATGCACATCAGTGGCTCTCCAAACGCAACATGGCGTCCCATCTCAATGCCTGTCAATTTTACTCTGAAAAGTCAAACGGCGCTCCTTCCCTTCCGAGCTCTCCCATGCGCCGAAACAGTGGTTTACCCCCACATATGGGGTATCAGTGTACTCAAGACAAATTGTACAACAACTTTTGGGGTCCAATTTCTTCTCTTACCCTTGGGAAATTAAAAAATTGGGGGAAAAAAATAATTTTTGTGAAAAAATATGATTTTTTATTTTTACGGTTCTGCATTATAAACTTCTATGAAGCCCTTGGTGGGTCAAAGTGCCCACCACACCTCTAGATAAGTTCCTTAGGGGGTCTACTTTCCAAAATGGTGTCATTTGTGGGGGGTTTCAATGTTTAGGCACATCAGTGGCTCTCCAAACGCAACATGGCGTCCCATCTCAATTCCTGTCAATTTTGCATTGAAAAGTCAAACGGCGCTCCTTCCCTTCCGAGCTCTCCCATGTGCCCAAACAGTGGTTTACCCCCACATATCGGGTATCAGCGTACTCAGGACACATTTTACAACAAAGTTTGGGGTCCATTTTCTCTTGTTACCCCTGGTAAAATAAAACAAATTGGAGCTGAATTAATTTTTTTGTGAAAAAAGTTAAATGTTCATTTTTATTTAAACATTCCAAAAATTCCTGTGAAACACCTGAAGGGTTAATAAACTTCTTGAATATGGTTTTGAGCACCTTGAGGGGTGCAGTTTTTAGAATGGTGTCACACTTGGGTATTTTCTATCATATAGACCCCTCAAAATGACTTCAAATGAGATGTGGTCCCTAAAATAAAATGGTGTTGGAAAAATGAGAAATTGCTGGTCAACTTTTAACCCTTATAACTCCCTAACAAAAAAAAAAATTTGGTTCTAAAATTGTGCTGATGTAAAGCAGACATGTGGGAAATGTTACTTATTAAGTATTTTGTGTGACATATCTCTGTGATTTAATTGCATAAAAATTAAAAGTTGGAAAATTGCAAAATTTTCAAAATTTTCACCAAATTTCCATTTTTTTCACAAATAAACGCAGGTAATATCAAAGAAATGTTACCACTATCATGAAGTACAATATGTCCAGAGAAAACATTGTCAGAATCACCAGGATCCGTTGAAGCGTTCCAGAGTTATAACCTCATAAAGGGACAGTGGTCAGAATTGTAAAAATTGGCCCGGTCCATAACGTGCAAACCACCCTTGGGGGTAAAGGGGTTAAAGCTGTGAGTTCAGCCAGGTGCTAGATTGCAGCCATACACCTTACGCGAACAGTCATACACAAGGGATGGGTTTTTTAAGGAACGACTTGCACTCATCAACACACACGATAACAATTGTATACTAGCGCATGGCCGTGCGGCCATGCAAACCTTTTATAGCTGCAGCAAGTACAAGACCTTCCGAGAAGGACCAATGGGAGTCTGCCACAGAAGAAGAACACCTTTAGGACCTTCCTAGATGACCAATGGGATTAGCTGCAGTATGTAAGCATGTGACCCCCGACCTCCAATGGGAGGTCATCCCGTGGGCATGCTCAGAAAGGGAAAATCTGGACTTAGTCCCAGAAAGACCTGCTCGCTGCTGAACATTGCTGGCTACAAGAACAGAGCCTGGAAGGGCAGTAGTAACCAGTCTTCCAATATTAGCCTGAGCTAGATGCTGAGACCGACGTCTCCGCTGAGCAGACTACACTGCGGCTGGAGAAGAATGGGAGACCGCAGCGGAGATGGTTCGAGATTCCCCCTGTGCAGAGGTGGGAACTCGACACCTAACAATTTCTTTTTTTACATAGTTTTCTTGTATGTTTTTTTTTTAATTATACAGTGTTTTATGTTGACCTTTAGAAAAGCTTGTGCTGTGCTATTTGGTAAGAGTAATACCTCATACCTGGTCTGGATTCATAGCTATACTGCTTGATTCTGCTCTATAATGTCTCCGATTTGCTATTACTTTTGAACATATCAAAATAAAGATTCCAACAGCATATATAAATACTAACAGCTAGAAGCATTGCTATGACTGCTTCTCCATTGATTATATTGAAAAATCAAAAATAGTGGACAAATCAACTATACCACCTAAAGATGAGTACAAAGTACTCATAGACCACTATAGCACTCAAAGTATAAAATCAATAAAGTTTATTGAAAATTCATTTTAAAACCACATTGTGACATATGAGGATCTCAAAAGACTAAGCCAAAATCCATATAAAGCAGTGGTGGTACATCAACACATATCACATAGCATTGTATAGTGTATACACATATTCTAATCCCATATGAGGTTCACAGCGCATCCTATAAGATCACAGTCCCATGTACATACTTATACCCTGATGATGGGAACTTAACATTAGGGATATCCATATAAAGATTATAAATCAATGCTTACCCATTCTGAATCACAAACACCACTGCACAAAATGCCCCGACGCGCGTTTCGCCCACGTGCTTTCTCAAGGGGAGTGTGTCTCTTGCCCCCGCCTCTCCTTTTTAAATATCCCCAGTTATTTACAAATTAGCCAGTGAGACGCCCCATATTCACAGATGCATTGATTCCGGCATTCACTCTCAGCACACGTCAGATGTACTTCTGAACATATGCTACTTAAAGGGAAGGTGCCACCAGTTTTTTTTGTAGTTTGTTTTTTTGTGAAATTAAGCTTAAAATAGTAAATAAAATGTATTAATGCAATGTTTTCACTGTTTGCAAACATTTCTATATGAAAAATATTATATATTTTCTTAAAAATATATATATTGACCACTAGGGGGAGCATTTTCCATTTTAGACCTCAAGCAGTTATAGTAAGACTTACCAGCTTTACTGATAGCTGGAAAATTGGGGTAGTAACTGCTGACATCACCATTTCCCTCCCCTTTTGTGTGGTCTAATATCCATGGGGCAGAATGAAGAGCAGCATCACAGGGCAGAGCCATTTTGT
This sequence comes from Ranitomeya imitator, assembly GCF_032444005.1. Classification (NCBI taxonomy): domain Eukaryota; kingdom Metazoa; phylum Chordata; class Amphibia; order Anura; family Dendrobatidae; genus Ranitomeya; species Ranitomeya imitator. Next base: position 71,016,173 of record NC_091284.1, on the reverse strand, counting down.
GTGTGACTGCCCTGTGATCTGCTATCACCAGCAGTTACTGCATTAGAAACACAGCTACATAGTTTACAAAAAAGCAGAACACAGTGGGCTCAGCAGCATGGTGGACTGGAGGAAAAGTGAAGACATGTGGTGTTTATGTATGGAGCAGCATTATCTGAGCAGAGCTGTCTGTGACTCATCCCTCAGTAAGTCTACGTTCACACTAGCGTTGCACCGCCCTGCGTCGGCGACGCAACGCGCGACGCACGAAAAAACGACGACGCGTGCGCCGTTTTTTGACCAAAATCGGACGCACAGAAAATGCAACTTGTTGCATTTTCTTGCGTCCGACGCTAGCGTCGGAAACGACGCAAGTGTCGAAAAACGCCACCCTAAAAACGCACGCGTCCCCTATGTTAAACATAGGGGCGCGTCGCCGCTGCGTCGCCGCTGCGTCGCCGGCGCAACAGCGACGCACATTGGCGGAACGCCAATGTGAACGTAGCCTAAGATAAGAAGGAAGAGATCCAGGTCTGCAGAGAATGGCCAGGCATTGTGGAGGAAGGGGAGAGATACATTGTATGGCAGAGAGAAAGGCAGGCTGTGAATGTAGCTTACCAGAGATCACAGGGTCTGTGTGTGAGGAGGCGGAGACAGAGCAGGAGAAGCACACAGGGAGGGCAGCCTGTGAGAGCAGAGGATGTGCAGTGCAGTGCCTGGAGTACAGAGGAGCATGGAGATAAATCACCCGCACTCCCCATCCTCCGGTTCTAGTGAGTGCTTCTCTCCTGCGATAGAAAGTAAGTGGAGCTCGGCAGATAGCACTGGGCTATAATAAAATGGCGGCCAGTCACACCTACAGCAGTGAATTGTGCAGCCCACAGAGGCGTGCCCAGCTCACTGCTAAAGCAGCTACAATGTTAGAGATAGGGTCAGCGCCGGTCTATTATATCCTATGTCCATGGGGTGCCGTAAAATGACACTGATAGTGTCGTGAACTGCTGTGAAACCAAGATGTCAGCCCCCAGTGCCTTCTTTAAACTCATATTACACATGTAATCTGTTTCACATGCATTTAAAACTTGGTTATAGGAGCATGTTATGCTACATTACAGTGATTTATTAATGATCTGCAAACGCGGTACCTTCCCTTTAAAGACAGAAGAACAGAAATCTCCAGCTAGTTTCCACCCTCTTACTCAGAGACAACTGAATATTAGAAATGGAGGCTAAAGAGGGGAAATTGTGAAAAATACAGGAAATAAATAATTTATTTTTTTTCTCTTATTCACATATTAAAGCTTTAAAATTAGAGATTGATATTTTATGCCAGTTTAAATAATATTTTAACCTTTTAAAGCATTTTAAAGCTTATATCTACATTGCACTAATTAAATGTGAACCTGAATTTCAACTTTGGTTAGTGTGCATTAATACATGGAAGATTTACTAAAGAAAGTTATGTGACATTTACATGAATCTGAATGAAGCACATACTTCTGAAACAAAACTAGTTGTATGTAATGGATTTTTCAGTTGCTGAGATTTCGGCAACAAATTGCCTGCACTTGAATATAAGCTTTGCTGCTAGACAGTCACATTCTTGAAAAAATGAAGTGAGGCAGTTATGGCAGTTATGGTGTAGTTTATTATAGCAGTAGCCATTTCATTTTCACTGGGTCCCTTTTCACCCAAGAATATCTTATAAATCATCTCAATCCCAAAGGCCACACAATGTCAGCAAGCAAAGAAGGCAGTAATTGAGCCAAGAACCAAGCCTGCCTTATATCCTACAAAGAATGGTATTATGGTGGCAAGTATCATCTGTGCCTTCATGCCATCTGATAACGTGTGAAAAACTCTATGAGAAGAATGTTGTTTTTGACCTTGAAAGAAAGCTAAATCTAAAAAAAAGTATAAATGTGGTAAATTTGTGTAAATTTTTTTTACTTTTTTTAACCCCTTCTGACACTGGACATACTCGTACTTCCTGTTTTGCAATGTGTTCCTGCAAATGGAAATACTGGTATGTCCTGGCGATCGTAGTGCAGGCACAGGAGCGGTGCCTGCACGATAGCTGCCAAGACCCAGCTGACTGCCAGGAGCAGTGAGCGCACCACCCTGGGCTTTTTAACCCCTGAAATGCTGCAATCCGTAGTGATCACAGCATTTAGAAGACAGGGAGAGGAAGGTGGTTCCCTCTCCTTTACGATTGGTGCACCTGCTGGAGTAATTGCGTGACAAATTGCATGTTAATTTTCTCCTTTTATCTCTTTTGAAAATAAAAAACTTGGGGTCAAAGCAACATTTAAGTGAAAAAAATGGTAATTTTCCATTCACTCAGTCCAATGTTATACCATTCTATGATTTACCTAAGAGTTATAAACTTTCACTAAACCACTAGATTAATTCCTTAAGAAGGTAAAGTTTTCAAAATGAGGGTTTCTTCTGATTGGCATGTCAAGGGCTCTTCAAGTGTGACATGGCATGCACAATTTATTTCAGACAAAAATGCTCTCCGGAATTCAATTGGTGCTTCTTCCCTTTCAAGCCCTGCCGTGTGCTGAAACAGGAGTTTTCCGCCATATATGGGGTATTGGTGTACTCAAGAGAAGTTGCACAACAAATTATATGGTCCATTTTCTCCTGTTACCCTTGTGAAAATGAAAAAATTGTGGAAAAAATGTATTTTTTAATTTTCACAGCTCATCATTGTAAAATTCTGTGAAGCACAAGGTGCAATGTGCTCACAATACCTTTAGAAAACATCTTTGAGAGTTTAAAAAATGGGTTCTCTTGTGGGGAGTTTCTACTGTTTAGGTATGTCAGGGGCTGTGAAAACATGACATGGCATCCGCTAACTATTCCACTAATTCAGGAAAAATTTGTGCTCCAAAAGTCATACAATGCTTCTTCCCTTTCAAGCCCTACTGTGCACCCAAACAGTAGTTTTCCCCCACATATGGGATATCGATATAAGGAGGATTAATTGCATGGCCATTTTCTCCTGTTCCTTTTGTGAAAATGAAAAAATCGGTGTTAAAGACACAATTTTTGTGGGAAAAAGTAGCATTTTAATTTTTTCTTTCATATTGCTTTAAATCCTGTGAAGTACCTAATACTCCAATAATGGAGTCATTAGAGCATTTGTTATTTTTATGCACTATGCAACTTTTCAAGTTGATAACCCTGCTTTGCAACTTTAAGTGATCTCTTTGTGGCTCAGGTGCTTTTGTTCCTAAACTTTACCACTTTTAAGCAATTCCACTCACAGTTGATGGTGAAATATTTAGGAGAGAAGAAATGTCATTAACTGATTTGTTACAACATTGGCTACTATTACAACTCCGAGCTCAAATTCCGTGAGCTCTTTGCAAAGACCCACTAGTTGTATTAGTATGTTAGTAAAGGCGGTCTGCACCGCGAAGGGCTGGATTTCCTGTTATGAATAGGTAATTCAGAACCACAATGGACCTTGAAGTTCAGAGCACACAAGTGACCTGACAAAAACCACAAAACATAGGACGAGCTCTGAGACGTGGAAACTCTGCTGACCGCAATCCCTAAACCTATCAAACCACACTAGAGGTAGCCGTGGATTGCGCCTAACGCTCCCTATGCAACTCGGCACAGCCTGAGAAACTAGCTAGTCCTAAAGATAGAAAAATAAGCCTACCTTGCCTCAGAGAAATTCCCCAAAGGAAAAGGCAGCCCCCCACATATAATGACTGTGAGTTAAGATGAAAATACAAACACAGAGATGAAATAGATTTAGCAAAGTGAAGCCCGACTTACTGAATAGACCGAGGATAGGAAAGATAGCTTTGCGGTCAACACAAAAACCTACAAACAACCACGCAGAGGGGCAAAAAGACCCTCCGCACCGACTAACGGTACGGAGGTGCTCCCTCTGCGTCTCAGAGCTTCCAGCAAGCAAGCAAAACCAAAAAAGCAAGCTGGACAGAAAATAAAGCAACAAAAGAAACACAAGCAGAACTTAGCTTATGCTGAGCAGACAGGCCACAGGAACGATCCAGGAGGAAGCAAGACCAATACTAGAACATTGACTGGAGGCCAGGATCAAAGCACTAGGTGGAGTTAAATAGAGCAGCACCTAATGATTTAACCTCATCACCTGAAGAAGGAAACTCAGAAGCCGCAGTACCACTCGTGACCACAGGAGGGAGCTTGATCACAGAATTCACAACAGTACCCCCCCTTGAGGAGGGGTCACCGAACCCTCACCAAAGCCCCCAGGCCGACCAGGATGAGCCATATGAAAGGCACGAACAAGATCGGCAGCATGGACATCAGAGGCAAAGACCCAGGAATTATCTTCCTGACCATAACCCTTCCACTTAACCAGATACTGGAGTTTCCGTCTCGAAACACAAGAATCCAAAATCTTCTCCACTATATACCCCAACTCCCCCTCCACCAAAACCGAGGCAGGAGGATCAACAGATGGAACCACAGGCGCCACGTATCTCCGCAACAATGACCTATGGAATACGTTATGGATGGAAAAAGAATCTGGAAGGGTCAAACGAAAAGACACAGGATTAAGAACCTCAGAAATCCTATACGGGCCAATGAAACGAGGCTTAAACTTAGGAGAGGAAACCTTCATAGGAATATAACGAGATGACAACCAAACCAAATCCCCAACACGAAGTCGGGGACCCACACAGCGTCTGCGATTAGCAAAACGTTGAGCCTTCTCCTGGGACAAAGTCAAATTGTCCACTAAATGAGTCCAAATCCGCTGCAACCTGTCCACCACAGTATCCACACCAGAACAGTCCGAAGACTCAACCTGCCCTGAAGAGAAACGAGGATGGAACCCAGAATTGCAGAAAAACGGTGAAACCAAGGTAGCCGAGCTGGCCCGATTATTAAGAGCGAACTCAGCCAACGGCAAAAAGGACACCCAATCATCCTGATCAGCAGAAACAAAACATCTCAGATATGTTTTCAAGGTCTGATTGGTTCGTTCAGTCTGGCCATTTGTCTGAGGATGGAAAGCCGAGGAAAAAGACAAATCAATGCCCATCCTAGCACAAAAGGCTCGCCAAAACCTCGAAACAAACTGGGAACCTCTGTCAGAAACGATGTTCTCTGGAATGCCATGTAAACGAACCACATGCTGGAAGAACAATGGCACCAAATCAGAGGAGGAAGGTAATTTAGACAAGGGTACCAAATGGATCATCTTAGAGAAGCGATCACAAACTACCCAAATGACCGACATCTTTTGAGAGACGGGGAGATCCGAAATAAAATCCATAGAGATATGTGTCCAAGGCCTCTTCGGGATCGGCAAGGGCAAAAGCAACCCACTGGCACGAGAAGAGCAGGGCTTAGCCCGAGCACAAATCCCACAGGACTGCACAAAAGAACGCACATCCCGCGACAGAGACGGCCACCAAAAGGATCTAGCCACCAAATCTCTGGTACCAAAGATTCCAGGATGACCTGCCAACACCGAACAATGAACCTCAGAGATAACTTTATTCGTCCACCTATCAGGGACAAACAGTTTCTCTGCTGGGCAACGATCAGGTTTATTAGCCTGAAATTTTTGCAGCACCCACCGCAAATCAGGGGAGATGGCAGACACAATTACTCCCTCTTTGAGAATACCCGCCGGCTCAGGCAAACCCGGAGAGTCGGGCACAAAACTCCTAGACAGGGCATCCGCCTTCACATTTTTAGAGCCCGGAAGGTACGAAACCACAAAGTCAAAACGGGAGAAAAACAGCGACCAACGAGCCTGTCTAGGAGTCAACCGTTTGGCAGACTCGAGATAAGTCAAGTTCTTGTGATCAGTCAAGACCACCACGCGATGCTTAGCTCCTTCAAGCCAATGATGCCACTCCTCGAATGCCCACTTCATGGCCAGCAACTCTCGATTGCCAACATCATAATTTCGCTCAGCAGGCGAAAACTTCCTGGAAAAGAAGGCGCATGGCTTCATCACCGAGCAATCAGCACCTCTTTGAGACAAAACAGCCCCCGCTCCAATTTCAGAAGCATCAACCTCAACCTGGAACGGAAGCGAAACATCTGGTTGACACAACACAGGGGCAGAAGAAAAACGACGCTTTAACTCTTGAAAAGCTTCCACAGCAGCGAAGACCAATTGACCACATCAGCACCCTTCTTGGTAAAATCAGTCAATGGTTTAGCAATACTAGAAAAATTACAGATGAAGCGACGATAAAAATTAGCAAAGCCAAGGAACTTTTGCAGACTCTTCAGAGATGTCGGCTGAGTCCAATCATAAATGGCCTGGACCTTAACAGGGTCCATCTCGATGGTAGAAGAGGAAAAAATGAACCCCAAAAATGAAACCTTCTGAACACCAAAGAGACACTTTGATCCCTTCACAAACAAAGAATTAGCACGCAGGACCTGGAACACCATTCTGACCTGCTTCATATGAGACTCCCAATCATCCGAGAAGACCAAAATATCATCCAGGTATACAATCAGGAATTTATCCAGGTACTCTCGGAAGATGTCATGCATAAAGGACTGAAATACTGATGGAGCATTGGCAAGTCCGAGTGGCATAACTAGGTACTCAAAATAGCCCTCGGGCGTATTAAATGCAGTTTTCCATTCATCGCCCCGTTTAATACGCACAAGATTATATGCACCACGAAGATCTATCTTGGTGAACCAACTAGCCCCCTTAATCCGAGCAAACAAATCAGATAGCAGCGGCAAGGGGTACTGAAATTTGACCGTGATTTTATTTAGAAGGCGGTAATCAATACAAGGTCTCAGCGAACCATCCTTCTTGGCCACAAAAAAGAACCCTGCTCCCAATGGCGATGACGACGGCCGAATATGACCCTTCTCCAAGGATTCTTTTACGTAACTCCGCATAGCGGCGTGCTCAGGTACAGATAAATTAAACAGTCGACCCTTAGGAAACTTACTACCAGGAATCAACTCGATAGCACAATCACAATCCCTATGCGGAGGTAGGGCATTGGACTTGGGCTCATCGAATACATCCCGGTAATCAGACAAGAACTCTGGGACCTCAGAAGGGGTGGATGATGAGATAGACAGAAATGGAACATCACCATGTACCCCCTGACAACCCCAGCTGGACACAGACATTGATTTCCAATCTAATACTGGGTTATGGACTTGTAGCCATGGCAACCCCAACACGACCACATCATGCAGATTTTGCAACACCAGAAAGCGAATATCCTCCTGGTGCGCAGGAGCCATGCACATGGTCAGCTGGGTCCAATACTGAGGCTTATTCTTGGCCAAAGGCGTAGCATCAATTCCTCTCAATGGAATAAGACACTGCAAGGGCTCCAAGACAAACCCACAGCGCCTAGCAAACTCCAAGTCCATCAAATTCAGGGCAGCGCCTGAATCCACAAATGCCATGACAGAATAGGAAGACAAAGAGCAGATCAAAGTAACGGACAAAAGAAATTTCGACTGTACCGTACCAATGGTGGCAGACTTAGCGAACCACTTAGTGCGCTTAGGACAATCGGAGATAGCATGAGTGGAATCACCACAGTAGAAACACAGCCCATTCTGACGTCTGTGTTCTTGCCTTTCAGCTCTGGTCAAAGTCCTATCGTACTGCATAGGCTCAGGTTTATGCTCAGATAATACCGCCAAATGGTGCACAGATTTACGCTCACGCAAGCGTCGACCGATCTGAATGGCCAAAGACATAGACTCACTCAGACCAGCAGGCATAGGAAATCCCACCATGACATCCTTAAGGGCTTCAGAGAGACCCTTTCTGAAGATTGCTGCCAAAGCACATTCATTCCATTGAGTGAGCACAGACCACTTTCTAAACTTCTGACAATAAATCTCTATCTCATCCTGACCCTGACACAGAGCCAGCAAATTTTTCTCTGCCTGATCCACTGAATTAGGTTCATCGTACAGTAATCCGAGCGCCAGAAAAAACGCATCAATATTACATAATGCAGGATCTCCTGGCGCAAGGGAAAATGCCCAGTCTTGAGGGTCGCCACGTAATAAAGAAATAATAATCTTAACTTGTTGAACTGGGTCAGCAGAGGAGCGAGGTTTCAACGCCAGAAACAGTTTGCAATTATTTTTGAAACTCAGAAATTTAGCTCTATCTCCAGAAAACAAATCAGGAATAGGAATTCTTGGTTCTAACATAGAATTCTGAGCCACAAAGTCTTGAATATTTTGTACTCTTGCAGTGAGAAGATCCACACATGAAGACAGACCTTTAATGTCCATCACCACACCTGTGTCCTGAACCACCCAAATGTCTAGGGGAAAAAAAAGGCAAAACACAGTGCAAAGAAAAAAAAATGGTCTCAGAACTTCTTTTTTCCCTCTATTGAGAAGCATAGTACTTTGGGCCTCCAGTACTGTTATGAATAGGTAATTCAGAACCACAATGGACCTTGAAGTTCAGAGCACACAAGTGACCTGACAAAAACCACAAAACATAGGACGAGCTCTGAGACGTGGAAACTCTGCTGACCGCAATCCCTAAACCTACCAAACCACACTAGAGGTAGCCGGGGATTGCGCCTTACGCTCCCTATGCAACTCGGCACAGCCTGAGAAACTAGCTAGTCCTGAAGATAGAAAAGTAAGCCTACCTTGCCTCAGAGAAATTCCCCAATGGAAAAGGCAGCCCCCCAAATATAGTGACTGTGAGTTAAGATGAAAATACAAACACAGAGATTAAATAGATTTAGCAAAGTGAGGCCCGACTTACTGAATAGACCGAGGATAGGAAAGATAGCTTTGCGGTCAACACAAAAACCTACAAACAACCACGCAGAGGGGCAAAAAGACCCTCCGCACCGACTAACGGTACGGAGGTGCTCCCTCTGCGTCTCAGAGCTTCCAGCAAGCAAGCAAAACCAAAAAAGCAAGCTGGACAGAAAATAAAGCAATAAAAGAAACACAAGCAGAACTTAGCTTATGCTGAGCAGACAGGCCACAGGAACGATCCAGGAGGAAGCAAGACCAATACTAGAACATTGACTGGAGGCCAGGATCAAAGCACTAGGTGGAGTTAAATAGAGCAGCACCTAACGACTTAACCTCATCACCTGAGGAAGGAAACTCAGAAGCCGCAGTACCACTCGTGACCACAGGAGGGAGCTTGATCACAGAATTCACAACAATTTCCTCTGCCTGTGGCAATGAGACTAAATGAAAAACTCAGAATTCAGTGGTGAAAAAGTGTGTCCCAATACTTTTATCTGTAGCTGTGTATATGAATGTATACAGTATTAGAATGTAAATTCTATATGATGTGATTTTTTTAATATAATTCTCAGTTTTAACTGCAATAAGATACAGGTTAGCTTCAAAGGAAAGTAGGGCATGATGGAAGACAGTTCATTGATTTTTTTTATATATTGTCCATGTGTAATGTTCCTTTAATATTTCAATGCCTTTATACATTAAAAGCTGTGACTGAGTTAGTGTCGAAAGGAGGCCAAGAAAAAAAAAACCACAACGATAGTGCCAAATGGCTTATTCCTCAGTTTTATTATTGGTTCCTAAGGAATATCCTTATGAATATTGGTTCAGCACAAAAAAATGCTGCTTCCACAATCTCTATCTGCTTCATATACATAGAGAATCCCCAAGTTGCCAACTGTAATAACAAAATAAATCCATAAAGTTTTATATTTTCCAACGTGATTTAATTCACATTTTGATAATTATAACTGTACAGGCATTGCTTCATTAAAACAATTACTGATATTTCATTTGATCCTAGGCTGCAGTTTTGTAACTACTCAAAAAAGACACCGTAAACCAAGCTTGTTGAAAAAAGATTTTCATGACTGGCACAGCAAGCAAAGTATGAATAGAATACAAGTTGAGGCGTAGAGCCAAGTGGTGTATCGCACAAGTACACATGCAGTTCAAAGCCGCAGCAGACTACATAAAAATTTGAATGGAAGCCGGGTCAGGCAGCACAAAGCCTTCGGGTCACAAGAAAAAAAGTGAGTGGACAAAGCACGCACCAGGATGTATGCCGAAACTGGGACAGGCGGCAAGTAATATTACAGTATGAAGACTTCAATTACATTTAAAGGTATTCTTTGTTCCTCCAACGCATTTTGTCCATTTTTTCTACAGTCTCTTCTTAACTCTATGTGTATTACACATTATATATGCGAACATCTCTTTATACAGAAGTGCAGATACAAGACGTACCCTCATTTATAATGCAGGCTGTTGGAGATCTGCAGTTCTGGATGGACATCACTCCCCACTGTAATCTCGGGCACATTCATCTACCTCAGAGTGACCCTCTCCCTTCTGATTTATGATTCAGATAAGTCTTTATTAACTGATATTGAGTATGTCTCCTGATGAACCGACCTCGGGGAAACGTGTCGAGAGATAAGCATGCTTAATAAATTTATGGCTGTAACCTTTACATCTTTTCATGCCAATTATGATATATCATGCTCTATAAAAGGGAATTGTCATTAATATTTGTTGGATTACTATTTGCACTGTAAATCCCGACCGGGGTTACCCGATAATTACCGGTGTTATTAATTGACACATGTTACATCACATTGATGTTGGTTTTTTATGTCCCTGAGCTCCTCTCTACAACTGGGGATTTATAGGGCACATTAGGGTGAGATGACGACCAGCAGGGGCGCCAATTGCGCAGGTTCATAGGGTGCCAACCTCCGCAGTCAGGTAGGGAAAACTTAGGAGCAGTGCATTTTCATTTAGCTGTATTCCCCATTGTTTACCTCTTTATGTGCAATAATCTGGGAAGTGTGCAATATATCTGAGCACACGATATGGATTATTATTACTGTGATATCTTCCTATTGTTGACAATTCTACTTATTATATTTGTCTGAATTGAATGGTCTGTTATTTGAATTCCTGTCATCTCCTTTATGACAGGGCCCAATAGGGCGAACTAGGGAGAGCCTACATTGAGCGTGGGCACCATTGCACAGGATCTTGGGTGCCAACCTCTGCGGCAATGTAGGGTACAGATAATTTGCAACCAGGGATACTGTGCACCCTGTATCTTTCAGCCAAACAATGGATATTGTTTTATGGCCGTATGTGTGGTGGGTCTGTTATCTTTGTATCATATAATATATTAAAAGTTCAAGTTTTGTTAGGTTTATTAAGTTTATTATTTTTTGTATATAGAGCTTTTGGTCGGTCATCTCCTTATCTTCCTGTAAACAGGCCACTGCCTTTACACATATGAAATCCTACTATTATTTCTCTTCCCAGATATATTGCTTACTCAGAAGCATAATGTTCAGCTTTGCTTTAAAATGCCATACTACTGCATAAACTGATCCTTCCCTGTTAAGCACTGAAGCAACAATATAAGTGCTGCTGTACAATCGGTAGAGAATGAGGGTCCACCAGCATGCTACTCAGTTGGTGGATGTGCACATTATTATACACTTTGACCACTAGATGGCACCATACTATTTCAAGTTCATTGTTGTGTCAGGAGAACTTGCATCCAAAAAGTTTTGTTTCTCCTTACGGAGAGTGACATGCTTTACATGCTAAGACGAGGAGACTTAAACCTGCAATGCTCCTCTGGGAAATATGCAAATATTCTCTTCAGAGAGGAAGAGGACTAGAACTCTAGTGCCACCTATTGGAAGTAACAATCCTAAAAGTCAATGTTGACCCTTTAACGAGCATTGTCACATGACTTAGGATAATAGCCAATTTAGAATCTCTATTTGCAGACACTGTGTTTCGGCGTACTGCCCCTCGTCAGTGCAAAGTGTGATATCTGGTTTGGCTGATTGAGAGGCATCTGACCAGGATCCAAGAAGTATCATTTCTCCTTGCGGAGAGTGACATGCTAAGCATGCTGAGATGAGGAGATATAAACTGCAGTGCTCCTCTGGGAAATATGCAAATTGTCTCTTTATTGAGGAAGAGAACAAGAACTCTAGTGCCACCTATTGGAAGTAGCAATACTAAAAGTCACAGGATGAAGGAGAACTTGCAGCAGCATGTCTATATCTACCTAGAGCTGATCTCTTCTCCTCCTTTTCTCTCTCCTTTCCATAGAAATGTAGGTGAAAGTCCATAATCACTAAGAACAGAATTAACCTGTGAATTGTGATAATTGAGAATTATATATCAGTCCAGGAGGAGAAAAATGCAGATTTCTTTGATAAGATTTATTACACAATGTACAGTTGTGGCCAAAAGTATTGACACCCCTGCAATTCTGTCAGATAATATTCAGTTTCTTCCTTAAAATGATTGCAAAACATCAGGGAACCTCCGCCATGTTTGACTATAGGGACCGTGTTCTTTTCTTTGAATGCCTGTTTTTTTCTCCTGTAAACTTTATGTTGATGCCTTTGCCCAAAAAGCTCTACTTTTGTCTCATCTGACCAGAGAACATTCTTCCAAAATGTTTTAGGCTTTTTCAGGTAAGTTTTGGCAAACTCCAGCCTGGCTTTTTTATGTCTCGGGGTAAGACGTGGGATCTTCCTGGGTCTCCTACCATACAGTCCCTTTTCATTTAGATGCCGACGGATAGTACGGGTTGACACTGTTGTACCCTCGGACTGCAGGGCAGCTTGAACTTGTTTGGATGTTAGTTGAGGTTCTTTATCCAACATCTGCACAATCTTGCATTGAAATCTCTTGTCAATTTTTCTTTTCCGTCCACATCTAGGGAGGCTAGCCACAGTGCCATGGGCTTTAAACGTCTTGATGACACTGTGCACGGTAAACACAGGAACATTCAGGTCTTTGGAGATGGACTTGTAGTCTTGAGATTGCTCATGCTTCCTCACAATTTGGTTTCTCAAGTCCTCAGACAGTTCTTTGGTCTTCTTTCCTTTCTCCATGCTCAATGTAGTACACACAAGGACACAGGACAGAGGTTGAGTCAACTTTAATCCATGTCAACTGGCTGCAAGTGTGATTTAGTTATTGCCAACACCTGTTAGGTGCCACAGGTAAGTTACAGGTGTTGTTAATTACACAAATTAGAGAAGCATCACATGATTTTTTGAACAGTGCCAATACTTTTGTCCACCCCCTTTTTTATGCTTGGTGTGGAATTATATCCAATTTGGCTTTAGGACAATTCTTTTTGTGTTTTTTCATTTAAGACAAATTAAGTGAAGATAATAATAACAAAACATTTGTGTTTGCAATCATTTTCAGGAAGAAACTGAGTATTATCTGACAGAATTGCAGGGGTGTCAATACTTTTGTCCACAACTGTATTATTTTTATGCATACTATTGATTCATGGGGAAGAAAACTGTTATGGCTATTCTTTAAGTATCTCAATTTTTTTCAGTGGATCCATTTTTACCATTGCCCAAAATTCATAAAAGGGGTTGTCTGGGCAAAAATAAAAAAATTCATGGGGATTGGAGCTGTAAAGAGATATCACTCAGTATGCCATTGTTTTACAGCTCTGAGCTCATTGGATCTTTTTGTTTTGTCTAGACCACCCAATTAATTACTTTTTTTTTATTTCTCAAAGTACAAATTCAATTCATTATTGTAACATACTAGTAAAACTCTGTTCGGCTACAACTCACATCACAACTGCTGGATGGCCATAGTACATACAGCATAAACAAACTCCAACAGAGTATCTCAAAATCATATATATATATATATATATATATATATCTACTATATAAATGTCTAAGGGTCTTTTCCATCTGTCCTTCTGTCTTTCTGTCTGTCACGGATATTCATTGGTCGTGGCCTCTGTCTGTCATGGAAATCCAAGTCGCAGATTGGTCTCGCCAGCTGCCTGTCATGGTTGCCGCGACCACTTAGCGATGGCCACAGTCCGATTAGTCCCTCCCTACTCCCCTGCAGTCAGTGCCCGGCACCCGCTCCATACTTCCTGCAGTCAGTGCCCGCTCCATACTCCCCTCCAGTCACCGCTCACAGAGGGTTAATGCCAGTGGTAACAGACCGCATTATGCCATGGGTAACTCACTCCGTTACCGCCACTATTAACCCTGTGTGACCAAGTTTTTACTATTGATGCTGCCTATGCAGCATCTATAGTAAAAAGATCTAATATTAAAAATTATAAAAAACAAAAAACCTGCTATTCTCAGCTTCCATAGTCCGACGATGCGCTAGCACCTGCCGCAAGCTTCCGATCCCAGAGACGCATTGTGAAATTACCCAGAAGACTTAGCGGTCTCGTGAGACCGCTAAGTGATCTGGGTAATTTCGCAATGCATCCTGGGAATGCAAGATGGCGGCAGCTGCGCGCGCATCGCCAGAGGTTTGCTGGATCTATGCTGGATCCCGTCGGGTGAGTATATAAATATTTTTTATTTTAATAATTTTTTTTAACAGGAATATGGTGCCCACACTGCTAAATACAACGTGGGCTGTGTTAGATACTACGTGGCTGCTATATACTACCTGGCCAGTGTTAGATACTATGTGGGCTGTTTTCTATACTGTGTGGGCTGCGTTATATACTACATGGCTGCTATGTACTACGTCGGCAGTGTTATATACTACGTGGCCGTGTTCTATACTGCGTGCTGGGAACTCCTTCAAGATTCTTGGAAGACCATTCCCGGTGACTACCTCTTGAAGCTCATCAAGAGAATGCCAAGAGTGTGCTAAGTAGTCATTAAAGCAAAAGGTGGCTACTTTGAAGAACCTAGAATATAAGACATATTTTCAGTTGTTTCACGCTTTTTTGTTAAGTATATAATTCCACATGTGTTAATTCATAGTTTTGATGCCTTCAGTGTCAATGTACAATTTTCATAGTCATGAAAATACAGAAACATCTTTAAATGAGAAGGTGTGTCCAAACTTTTGGTCTGTGCTGTATATTCAAATCTGGTTATCTTGCATCACGCATCTGAGAAAATGTTGTGCAAATAAGAAGAGGATTTTCAGAATAAATGCAGCTCTCCAAAAGGATTAATAAAACAAGATACCTTTATTGATACAAATATAAAAACATATTAAAGGTCCATCAGATATGATACAATGCAGGTTGAGGCTAGGTGACAACCTAATTGAATAGTAGGTATGAATCTATGATAGTCATAGCTGATAGAAAGATATAAAAAATGAACTAAATGATTCCAATCTATTCCAGACAAACATCAATATTTGTTCAAAATCTTAGATACATTGTGGCAAGCACCGGGGCTTTGGTGGCAGGTGTCCCTTTTCCTTCACCAACATAGGTAATGTCTATAAATTAACTCATATCACTATTTTATACCTATACTTCTACTTGTACACAAAACAGCTTTTTTCTTTACTCTTGTGGTAAATAATCATGTAAAATAATTCTAAAAGAGAAAACATATTCCATCTGTCCCTTTTGCACTTGCACTTTATTTATATATTTTATTGACTCATGAATGATTCTGAAATTATATTTCTTGAGCCACATTTTGTCTGAGATTTTGCCCACATATTGATATTTTTCTGCAATAGATTGGAGTTATTTAGTTTGTTATTTATGTCTTCCTATCAGCTATGACTGTCATAGTTTCTATTATTCAATTAGGTTGTCACCTAGCTGCAACTTGTCTTATACCCTATATGATGGATTTCCATAAAGATACCTTTAATATGGTTTTATGTTTATTTCAATAAAGTATTCTTGTGTTATTAATCCTTTTGATGAGCTAGATTTACTCTATTTTGTCTTTGTGCCGTATAATTTACACTATATTTCACTTATGGGCTGAACTCACTGTTAGACAATATTCCCAGCCCGATATACTTACTGGTGCTTTGTCCTATTTTTCATATTACTGTATATTTGGAATGGAATGGAAATCAATTGACATTATATTTTGCTATCAAAACTGAATCTACCTAGTGAGTCCATTGAAATTTTATTTTCCCGGTAGGTAAAATTTACTTAACCCCTTAGTGACCGAGCCAAATTTTTGAAATCTGACCAGTGTCACTTTATGTGGTAATAACTCTGCAACGCTTCAACAAATCCCAGTGATTTTGAGATTGTTTTTCGTGACGCATTATATGTTATGATAATGGTAAATTTTGTTCAACATTTTTTGTGTTTATTTATAAAAAATATCAAAAATTTGAGAAAAATGTTAAAAAATTAGCAATTTTCTAAATTTGAATGATTATCCCTTTAATCCAGATAGTCATACAACAGCAAACCATTAATAAATAACATTTCCCACATGTCGGCTTTACATCAGCACCATTTGTAAAATGTTATTTTATTTTGTTAGCATTTTAGGAGGTTTAAAAATGTAGCAGCAATTTTTCATTTTTTCAAAGAAATTTACAAAATTTATTTTTTTAGGGACTTATCCATGTTTGAAGTGACTTTAGGGGTCCCAAGTATTGGGAAACCCACAAACGTGATACCATTTTAAAAACAGCACCCCTAAACATATTGAAAACTGCTGTCAGGTAGTTTATTAACCCTTCAGGTGCTTTTCAGGAATTAATGCAAAGTGGCATGATAGGAATGAAAATGTGTATTTTTACCACCTAAATGTTGCTAACTTCTAAACAGATTACTACAGCCGTCAGACTCTAAGGCCACTATTTGGTCATGAATTGCCATGGCAAACATCAGGACAACAAAATCATGATCTGAGGGCACCAATTGTGACAAAGAAGAAGCCCCCACACTCTGTTAACCATTTATAATGATGTAGTCACTATTGACAGCAGCATCTAAGGGGTTAAACAGATTTAGATGGTGCAAATACTGATCGTGGCTTGTACAGCAAGTTGTCAGCTATAGTGTACAACCAACAGATGCTGGATTGTCATCTGTATGGGGAGGCTATTCTCTTATATCTCAGGTCAGTTAAAAGACGTATTGGCGGTCATTAAGGGGTTAATCTACAGGGACGACAACAAGATGCTTTGAAATCTGACTGTAACATAAGATGTAATTAGTTTAGACCGTAAATATATTTATCTCAAAAATCAAACCAACAGCTGCAAAAACAGAAAAAAAACAATACCTTCTATCTATGGCAAACACATGAGATACATTAAGAGCCAAATGAGAGAGAAGAGGTCTGCAGTAACATGCTTTATTGATTGTCTAAGGTAGGCCAATAACGATGCAATTAAAGTTGTCAAGATGGAAATTATGGTCAGGAAGCTTACGGTTTAATAAGGGCACAGTGAAAATAGAAGTGATTGGGATGTGTGGCATAATTAAACAGAATGTTTTAGCCATTTACAAAGCTGTTACTCATCAGGGGCCGCTTATACATTTTGGCCACTAATGTTAGAATAGGCGACTTTACATTATTTCACTTTTTCATTTTATTTTCTGTAATTGCAAGTAATAGACATTCATTTATCTATTTACCTTTCATTAAACAAGGATTCCTTTTACCAAAGATGTAGGTTCATAAATGCAAGAATTTTTGGATAAAAACTGTTATTGACTAGCTGATTTTACGTATAAAATTAAGAAAAAAATTGGATTTTCACATTGACAGGATTTCTTTGGGATATAAAATATTAATAATGCATCTAAAATATGGTTGGCTACACAGGTTTTTTCAAGGTATTTTTGCCATCAATCAGACATGTCAAATGTGTCAAATTTGTAAGGGTCCAGTAGACTCTGAGCAATATTTACAATGTCAAAGTCTTAGAGGTTGCCATGCGGATGTGGTTCTTCTCCACTAAAACTGGTTGGAATTTGGGAAACCTAATAAATATCTATTATAATAATAATAATAATAATCTTTATTTTTATATAACGCTAACATTTTTTGCAGACATTATCGCTGTCCCTGATGGGGCTCACAATCTAAATTCCCTATCAGCTTGTTTTTGGAGTGTGGGAGGAAACCGGAATACCCAGAGGAAACCCACGCAAACACAGGGAGAACGTACAAACTCTTTGCAGATGATGTCCTTGGTGAGGTTTGAACCCCACTACAAGGTTGCAGTGCTAACCACTGCACCACCGTGCTGCCCATATATCTGACTGATTTAAACTAAAAGTGATTTTCTAGCTCATGATTTTGTGTATTTACTTCAGATGTAATACTACCCACATTGAAACTCATGCTAAATTTCTCATAGAATAGGATTATAATTATTTAAAAACCTGTGAAGTACTTTTTTTAAATTTCAGGTGATATGTGAAGGTGTAGGGAGCAGGCTCAGGAGCTGAGCACGCTCTTTACTAAGTAGATGCTGGATGTGTACACATCTGGAACATGCCTATAAAAGCAGCAACCAGAGCTTTCTCGGATCACTGCTGTTTAATTATTTAGTTGCTGCTGTTAATCCCTAGTGGTGACATTTAAATTTAGTAATTGCCTTTGATCAGCACATGTACTGGCCCCATCCCTTTCACAACACTATCAAAAGGAGTCAGTGGGCATTTAGGACAGCTTGTGAAGCCATCTTGGCTACCACTGGTTGGAATTCATAGGAGACCATCACATACACTGTTACCTTCAACATTGCAGTATACAGTATAAGCGATCAAGTGATGAAAGGTACTAGTCTTTTTAGAGAAATAAAAAATAAAGCAACAATTTTCAAAAGGGAATATAAAAAGGTTCAAATCACCCACTTTTTCTACAATAAAAAATCAAGAAGTTAAAAGATAAAAAATAAACATCTTCGGTATCGTCATGTCCATAAAAGTGTGATCTATCAATATATAAAATTATATAAGCCAATCAGAGACCACTGACTGTCTGCCGCCTTTTCAATTTTGTCACAGTGGATATCGGTTCTGGTGGAAAATAAATGAGCAGGAGCCGATCGGCAACTGCTGATATGCGAACACTTGAAAACATGGCCCTGACATTGCCTGATCAGCAATGGTGAAGGAGGTGAGTTTAAGGATTTTCTTATTTTAATCCCAGGACTAGGGCATTTTGAAGTAGTTGACCAAGTAGTACACAACTCCTTAAATCGTTAAAGACAAAAATTGAAATGCTAAAATTGTTGTTTTACGCTTCAACAAATAAATAAATGCAATAAAAATCAGTCAGAACAATTTATAGACTTCAATATGGTATTAAGAAAAATACAAGTTCAGGACAAAAAAAAAACCCTCATATGGGTCTTTGACAGAATAATAAAACATTACTCAGAAACTGAAAAGTCAAAGTAACATTTTTTTACTAGGTTCTGATTTTTTTTAACCACTAAAATATGTGTAAAATAATTTGTAATCGCACTTACCGAAGCACCGTGTTGCCGGGTCATTTTTACCGATAAGGTGAAAACTGCTCGAAATCCCATTTAACTATGC
Organism: Ranitomeya imitator; assembly: GCF_032444005.1. Lineage (NCBI taxonomy): Eukaryota > Metazoa > Chordata > Amphibia > Anura > Dendrobatidae > Ranitomeya > Ranitomeya imitator. The sequence goes on along the minus strand of NC_091284.1, from coordinate 70,996,906 downwards.
TTTTAAATTAATACAAGAAGTTCATCCAAAAATATGTATTTTTGCAACTTACATAATGATCGCAGTTTAAAACACTCTAAAATGGAAAAATCAGTTCACAATGTTCAAGATTCAGAGTGATTAAATCATGATTTCACATTTATTTATATTGGAAAATCAATGAATCTAATCTACTTTTTATTTATTCCGTCACTTCATTCTCATCATATTTAGTATACAGTATACATAAGTTACTTTGTATTTCTCTTTATATAACGAAGTATGTGTTTTGGAGATAAAATATATTCTGTGTATAAGTACATCTAATGATATAGTCCAAATGATTTTTTTTTCCGTCTCCACTTCTTACAGGAACTTTTTGTTCAAAGTATGAACAGGATTTAAGCAAGATAAATTCCATATTGATGCGGAGAAAGGTTACATACCATCTACTACCCCACTGTATCCAAAGTGGGAACCATGCAGATGCAATAGGATTATATGTACAGCAGAGCTTTCAGCTACTCTGTTATTCTGGTCTCTGTTTCTTTTCACAAGTTTCTTAGTCTACAGTAATTCCTATTTGAAAAAAAAATTGAAGTATATTTTCAATTAGGACCAAAAGAAGGATGAAGCTTAGTAGGAAAAATACCAAGACAGTAAAGGAAATTATTTTTGATGTGACACGGCTTTGTGGCCAAGAAAGAAAGAGCTCTTCAGAGAATGCCGAGACTCATAAAGGAAGAAGGATATGCAACAGATTAGAGCAAGATAAAGGAAGAGCGGATAAGTATGGGGCTTACATAGAATAAAGCAATCTTGTAATGTAAATAGCACTGGCTAGACAGAGAAAAGACAAAGAAAGCTAAATACGACTCAAGACACTTCTAAGATAGCACATCAATATTAAGAAAACCACTCAGGCTTATTTTACTTATTTCTTTACTTGGCATCTGAGCTCAATGCATTTTCTCTGTTCGCAAACTTTTTGAAGCATACAGAACTCATAACTTTTCTTTGCAGAGCAAAGCAATATATGACACAGATGTGACTACCTTTGCCTTTCCAAGAATTTTAGTAAAGAGTTATTCCCATCTCAGCACATTGCTAAGTTATGTCATCACTTTATGATTGATAGGGGATCAATCTACAGGCCTCCGAGAGTTAATTTTCCTTTAAAGTGGTGCTTTCAGGCATCCAGATGTTCAGGACATACTGCATGCTCTTCAAGTAGTTCTTCAGCACTCCATCCTCAGAATCTGTAAGGGACCTTGCTGTAGTTTCTTGAACTTTGCAAAAACAAGGGTGTGGCTCCCCCTTTTTGAGCTAATATTTTCATCTATACAGCTTCCCATGGGCAGGTGTCTGAATAGTCAGGCTACGGTCCTGCTCTGCCCCAATCTACCGTATTTTTTGGATTATAAGACGCATCAGACTATAAGATGCACCCCAAATTTTCAGAAAGAAAATAGGGAAAAAAATTAGTACATAAAATAGGGTTCCGTCTTACAGTTTAAATTCAGTTTACCGGGGGGATCAGCAGCACTGGTGGAGCAGGGTCAAAAGAGTTGATGCCCCACACTACCGAGCCCCACTGCATTTGCTGCACCAGCCTGGGGTGAGAGTCAGATCATCGCCCTGCAACGTTGGATAATTGAACACCCCTTCTTCCCAGCTCACTGTGACAGAATCACCCAACTCTTGCTGCTGCCACACTCCTGGTAAGTACATTCGGACTATAAAATGCACCCCCACTATCCCCCAAAATTTTTTGGGAAAACAGTGCATTTTATAGTCTGAAAAATGCAGTATATTTAGGTCGGCTAAAACTTGAGAACAATCCTTTAAGGACTTCTTAACTTAATTAAATATAAAAAAAAAATAGCAAAAACTTTCTGCTGGCTCCAATTCACATCAAAACCATTTTGAAGCAACATGTAGTATAAAAATCTGCCAGCAAAATAATGAAAAATTATGTGTTTTCTTTATTGAAGATAAACTTTTTAATCTGTCAACTCATCTCATGTCAAAGGAAAATGTTAAGGAAAACCCATATGTGGTTAAATTGTTGCAATAGTTATAAATAGAGTATTCACATTTGAGGGATTTTTCACCAACTTTACCAATAATTTTAGAAATTCTTTTAATATATATATTTTTTTCTAGATTAGGGATAAAGGAAATGTTATCTTTCCGATTAAAAACTATCAAGAGGAAATCTAATAGTGATCTGGGCTCAAGAGCAATAATGGTCATAACTCCCTTACCATCCACTATAGTTTTATATAATGATTTGTTTCAATAAAACATATTTGAGAATCAGAACATATCGCTTGCATTTATCTTTTTTTTTCAGAACATTACAAAGTCTTGCTTTGCACCTTCACAATTTGTTGGCTGAAAGTTTATTTAGCTGATGGCCATACTATCTCAGTTCTACCAAGCATGTGTTCTCAATGGCAGAGAGGAAAAAATGCCCTTTGTTGCCACAATCTCTCTTGTTAACAAAGAATTGGACATGTTGAAATACAACATGCCCAATCTTTTTCTTTTTGGGGGGTTCTGGCTAATCATAGTTTACTATATACCTACCTGTATACTTTAAAATATGATGAACCCTTTAAAATTTGCTCTAAACACTAAAATCCAGTAAAGAGCGTATCATTAATGTATCCTTTGTTCTATAAAAAATAGTGCAAAGCATATCATTATTGATAAAGAAAAGTAATGCCCAAAAATGAAGCAGTAAATACACATTTATGAATTAATTAGGGCAAACAACTTTAAGTCACTATAAAACCATTCCAAGAATTGTTACTCTTCTTTCAATTTTGTCAGTATTCAGATGTTATTTTTTTCCCGCTGCATTTTAGTATAATGCCTTTTCTGTCATTTTTTTTTTCAATTAATTCTATAGCTATTCCAAAAGAAAAAAAATACAACCCTGGGGATATTTACTATCTGCTTGAAACTCAGAATCATTAACTACATCCTGCATTCTGCATTTTCTTTTTCTTTTCAATGGCTTGGATTTATTTTGGTCATTATGATTTTTCTTGCATACCATGCCAAGACTCTAGTCAGATGGCCAAATTTTCTATTTCAGTGAAGGAGTTTAATAACCTTATTATGAATTAAACAATGTTTGTTGATATTTTTTATCTTTTAATAGGATTTCTGCTTTATTTTCATATATTTAGTGAATATCTTCCTATATATGTTATTGCAATCCAAAATTGTCAAATATCTTTAATTTAATTTAATTTGTCTGCCCACTTTCCCCAGTCCGGCAAGCTCGCTGACTGAGGGTCACTCTTGACTCTGTTCTCTCTTTCAAACCACATATCCAAGCCCTTTCATTTTCTGCCCACTCCAATTCAAAAATATCTTTTGTATCCATACATTCCTTAATCAAGAATCTGCAAAAACACTAGTGCATGCCTTCATCATCTCCCACCTCAACTACTGCAACCTCCTTCTCTGTGCTCTCCCATCTAACACTTTTGTGCCCCTCCAATCTATGCAAAACTCTGCTGCTCGACTTATACCCCTGCTATTCTCCAGGCTCTCCTCTCTTTCAATCCCTTCAATGGCTCCCCATTGCCCAGAGACTCCAATTCAAAACCCTAACCATGGCATACAGAGCCATCCACAACCTGTGTCCTCCATACATCTGTGACCTTGTCTCCCGCTACTTACCTGCACGCAACCTCCGATCCTCACATCTCCTTCTTTACTCCCCTCTTATCTCTCCTTCCTAACAAGCCTACAATCTGCAGTAACCCTCATTCCACTATACCACTGCATGGCCACCTCTACACTAACATACTATATACTCACTCATCCCTTTTAGATGGTGAGCCCTAGTGGGCAGGGTCCTCTCTCTTCCTGTACCAGTTGGTAACTTGTATTGCTCAAGATTATTGTACTTGTTTTTTTATTATGTGTAATCTTTTCAAATGTAAAGCCCCATGGAATAAATGGTGCTATAACAATAATAAATAATAATAATTTATTGAAAACACATTAATAATAGGGATGAGGAGATCAATCTGAGAGGGATCAAATTCAACTCAAATTTCCTGAAATTCAAGGTATCATGAGAATTCGATCATAATCATATTCAATTTGCATTTTGCAAAAAAAAAAATTACCTGACACCATTTTTCACACTGCTGAAACATTAGAGAGTGGGCTAAGGCTATGTGCACACGTCCAGAATTGCCGTGGAAATTTTTGCAGCAATGCCGCAACTGTGCCGCAGGTAAAACGCATGTGGAATTGGCATACGTTTTCCTGCCAAACACTAGATTTTACAAACATAATTAGCTTTCAGAATGCTAGCGTTTTCCAAGCGATTTGTAGCATTGCTTGGAAAACTGACTGACAGGTTGGTCACACTTGTCAAATATAGTGTTTGACAAGTGTAACGGGGTCTACCAAGCTGGGGTACCTCTTTCAGTACCACCCCGTGTTTCAGGAGGTCCACTCTGCTTTTGCTGGATTCTGATTGAAGGATGCTGGCTGGAATTCCTTGATTACATGAGAGCATATAAAAGCTGACTGCTACTCCACGTATTTCCAGTCTAAAAAGAACACACTTTATTCACAGCACACAGAACACATAACACAGATACACAGGGCAGGCCAATAGAAAAAGCAGGCCAGACATACATTACAATAGCCGCAGGGGGCCGGAGCCTGCTGATATTTACTGTGGGAATTACAAAGGTGGGGGAGGACAGAAGGGGGATATCGTGTCTTCTCTGCCCAGGGGCGCAGCCTGTGGACTGATGCATTCCACATGGAACCTATTATACATAATATGTACTGCATAACATATTCTTGGTGCTGGGGGTTATGTAACAACAAGTGTGACCAACTTTTTACTATTGATGCTGCCTATGCAGCATCAATAGTAAAAAGAATGTTAAAAATATTAAAAAAATAAAAAATCGTGATATTCTCACCTTCAGGCGTCTCCTGCAGCCTTCCCTATACACGCGATGCACCCAGCAGCTTCTGTTCCCAGTATTGCCTCGCGGCAATGACCCCAGATGACGTAGTGGTCTTGTGAGACTGCTACATCACCACAGGTCCTTGCCGCAAAGCATCCCTGGGAACGGAAGCGTCGTGAGGAGTGGGAAGACTGCCGGGGATGCCGGAAGGTGAGACCATCACAATTTTTTAATTTAATTAATTTCTCTTTTTACAGGTATATGGTTCCCAGGGCCTGGAGGAGAGTCTCCTCTCCTCCACCCTGGGTACCAACCGCACATGGTCCGCTTACTTCCCGCATGGTGTGCATGCGGAAAATAAGCGGATCAATGCATTGCTATGTGTGCAGAATCCCTGCGAATCCGCACAAAGAATGAACATGCTGCGATTTTTTCCTGAATGCGATTGCGCTGTGGAAAAAATGCAACATATGCACACAAAGTGCAGATTACATTCTGTTAATAGGATAAACCTGATAAAACCGTCAAAAAAGCGCAAAAAATCCTGAATGTGTGCACACAGTGTTGGGGCTAGCGGAACACACCAAATAATTAGAGAAAAGGAATAAGGTGCGTTCGCAGCCCGGGGTCCATCGTGCAGAGATGGTACCTGCTGCTAAGCAATGACGGCACAATGAGGATACACATGGATTTGCTTCACCCTGTGTGAAAGAAGCGAACCCTGTTGCGTCACAGGGCCGCAGTACCGCATGTAACAAAACTAATAATTAAATAGCATGAGAGTGCAAACTGTGCCGTACTGGCGGACGCCACTAACCACCCAGACTTGGGCTAAAGAAGCGCTCAAATGGCGCGTGGCGCCATACTGGCGGTCACAGCAGTAGATGCTGTTTCGTGTGTTAATGCTGTGAGTTCAGCCGGGCGCTAGATTGCAGCCATACACCTTACGCGAACAGTCATACACAAGGGATGGGTTTTTTAAGGAACGACTTGCACTCATCAACACACACACGATTACAATGCCATGCAAACCTTTTATAGCTGCAGTATGTACAAGACCTTCCTAGAAGGACCAATGAGAGGCTACCACAGAAGTTGAGCACCTTCAGGATCTTCCTGGAGAACCAATGGGATCTGCTGCAGTATCTGAGCATAAACTACCATAGAAAACAAACGATCAAACACCCAAACACTATATAATAGAAAATAGTACTTTATTAAATACACATAATACAGGATATTCAGAAAAGCCAGGGAGGGAAGTAGAAAAAACTCAGGTCACAATGTGCAACATGAAACGGCCAGGGGTACAGGCATATGGACCATGTGAGTAATAACAGTCAATGACTAGGTTCCAAAAGAGGACTCCTAAAAAGACGCCATGGCAGGAATAGAATACCCAGATAGGGGAAATGTTTGCAAAATACAACATCAGCAATAGCTGCTAAATACATGGAACATAGTTACCTGCACAGGCACAAAATCGACCACGGTCCACAGCGTGCACCCACCCCATTCTATTCCTGCCATGGCGTCTTTTTAGGAGTCCTCTTTTGGAACCTAGTCATTGACTGTTATTACTCACATGGTCCATATGCCTGTACCCCTGGCCGTTTCATGTTGCACATTGTGACCTGAGTTTTTTCTACTTCCCTCCCTGGCTTTTCTGAATATCCTGTTTTATGTGTATTTAATAAAGTACTATTTTCTATTATATAGTGTTTGGGTGTTTGATCGTTTGTTTTCTATGGTAGTTTATCCCATAGTTTATCCTCTATGGCCCATTATTAATCTATACTATATGTGATTTCTTCATTACTGTTATATGGGCATGCTTCTCATGAAGCCGTGTTTTTTAGTATCTGAGCATGTGACCCTCGATCTCCAATGGGAGATCTTGCCCTGGGCAGGCTCAGAAGAGGGAAAGCAGGACTTAGTCCCAAAAGTGTCTGCTTGCCGCTGCCCAGCACTGGCTTCAATAGCAGAAGCAGGAAAAGCAGCAGTAACCCTTTGCACAGAGTGAGAATGAGCAAGACGCTGGGACCGACGTCTCCGCTGAGCAGGCTCCACTGCGGCTGATGCAGAATGAGAGACCGCAGCAGACATGGTTCGAGATTCCCCCTGTGCAGCGGTGGGAACTTGACTCCTAACACACAGCCTAACAGTTTTAGTTTCCGAGGTGGGCCTCTCCATAATACTTTGTGGCTATGACATCTAGCGAATTATCATCCTTTGTACTGTGTTGGTCAGTACCGCGGTACCATCACAGATCAGTTGCTCCAAGTGTAGCACAGCTTGTATGACAGAGTTGCTCACATCTCCAGGGTAATAGGGTAAGTCTCTTTCTTTCCTATAGAGTGCAAGCTCTTATGGTCATCAGGATTCTCTCTCTCTGTCACTTCTGTAAATTATAAGCGTTTATAGTCAGTGGGTTCCTCTCTCTCTCCTGTAGAGTGTGAACTCTTATGGACAATGAGGTCCTCTTATCTTTTTCTGTCGCTTGCCTGTGAAGTTTAAGCTCTTATGGTCAGCTGGACTTTCTCTCCTCTCCCCATTTGTATATTTCGAGCAATTGCAAGCTTTCTAGTATTAATATTTGCAAATTTATTTGCAGAAAAGCCAGTTTGGGGGTGAAAATAAGTCAAAGTCGGTGAAACTTAATTTCAAAAGATTCACTTATCGCTAATTAATTATATGAATGTTGTAAAATCCATGGCCCGAGAGCCAGATATGAGTTCTCATTACATGCACTTCCTACAATTTTTTTTCAAAGGTCAGTTGTAGAATGACTTTTTTCACTTTGTTCCATCAGTGATTATACATGATAACTTAAGGAAAATGTTTAACTTGCCATAAATATGCTATTTTATTAAATTGTGTATCTGGCATTATTTTCTTTTGTTCAAGATGTCTTCATTCCTGAGATATGGACCTCTTTTCATCCAAGAGAGACATGATTTTTAAGAAGATGCACCCTTTGGCTAACAACATTATATTAGCATATTTTGTGTAAAAAGGAAGAAGGTGCCGTATCTCAGCAATGGAGAGTTACAGAGGAAAAATAAGGTCAAATTCAGGATAACAGAAGCATTTACACGATTTCGAAAAATCACATATGTATAGCAAGACACGGTCATCTTTAAGATTTAAAGGGTTATTGGCAAGTTGGCAAATTATAACTTATTTTATGGATAAATACGCTCTTTCCCAGCTTTAAAAAACACCTTTAAGCTCACTAGGTGCATTTTGTCCCCCTTTTTTTTCCTCTTGCAGGATCAGTTTTAGCTGAATAATAGTGGTATGTGGAAATATATGGCAGTGTTAGGTGAGTAGTCTATGATAGTATAACCTGGATGATGCTTTATGCATTATATATAGAGCTATATCTTTTAGGACCTGAACAGTAGTTTTATGTGAGCACTGTTTCTGTGTATTTTAGCATTGCAGCATTATACTTCGACATTTGCTTAAAAAAGGCCCAAATAAGATGTGTGTATCTGTGCTTGTGCATATGTGTTAGTGTTACAAAGTTTTTTTAATTTCTACTTAAATCCCCATTTGACATCGGGTCCGAATTAGCCCCACATTTAATATAATTTCTAATCTGAATACTGATCTAGTAAAGAAAAAATGACTACTTACTTTGCATCAGACAACGACCCATGCAATGGAAGACCTTTTGTTCTTGCTTTTATAAAACTATATGCCAATCATACATCATAACCTGTGATAGATCATGATACTAAAATAAGTACAGTATAAAAATTTCTATGTAATATTAAAAAATTCTTGTAAAAGGAAGACCAAGGTCTAAGGAAATATCTGAGTAAAAAAATGTACAGGTAGTTGATGAATGATTTGGGAAAAAGAAAGGTTATAGAGGTGAGAATGGTCATAAAATGGCCATAAAAAACATCTAGTTGTGATTTAAGGTCCCTGGGTCACAATTAAGCAATTGTTTCCTCTGCCAAAGTGTATTATAACGCTGAGCTCAAAATACTTCCATTCCTGAACGCTTTAGGGGTCCTTTTATCAGGACAATGATATGGTACTTTTTTAGCAAGTGATCAGGAATAGAGAGTGATCATATATCTGTGATCTGTTATAGCTATTTTTCGTCATTCTTCCTCACCTTTGTAGTGTGCTATTGTATCTCTGTTAATTTTCTCTTACCCTAGCCACAAGATAATAGTCCATAAAGAAGTTCAAAAGTGCACACCAGTGGGAAATCATTTCTCCAGTTAATAAAGGAACTTCAAAGTAAATCTCAAAGGATTTTAGGGAAGGAAATATTTTTTTATAAAAAAAATGTACATTTTGACATAGAACAAGAACTTTGTGTTGACCTGTACATTTGAAATTGCTTGCTATTTGCTAAAGCTGTATTATCCAATTTTCCTTTTATTATATTGACGTGCATTTATTATGACTTTTATTAACTTATATACTCTATATAGTTATTTTAGTGTGCTTCAACTACTCCAGTATTGTTACAAAGACTGAATATATGTGTATTACACAGGAATATCTAGCAAATTGCTGATTGTTCTCACGTTATCACATTTCTCTGTGCTTCTACTACCTCCCTTTAATAGCCTGTTTTTCTCCAATAATAGTTAAATAGTTATATATATATATAAAAGAAACAATAAATCAAGTGCACTCAATTATCAAGGCTGGCAGAACGCACCGAATAAATATAAAGATAGTAATAAGGTGCGTTCGCAACCCGGTGTCCACCGTGCAGAGATGGAACCTGCTGCGGCACTATATGGTGGTACTACACCAGAATAAACACAGGTTCCGTCACCCGGTATGAACTGATGCGAACTCTGTTGCTTCACAGAGTCGCAAGGAAACAAAGGAAATGCTGTGCCCTGTTACCAGTCATGGGGTGCAGCAGATGGACCCAAGTGGGATCCCGGAAATTCACCCCCACTATGCTGGTGATTGATCTTGCTCTGACCCTTGGTGGCTTTTGAGCCCGCACCTGAGGACGCCCTGAGTCAGATGCTGAGTTCAAGCGGGAGTTCCCACCCTACACTGACCGGTTGTCAGGACTAATTAAAGATGTACCACACAGAGTGCATACTGCGCCGCTCTGGCGAATGCCACTAACCACCCTAACTAGGTCTAGGAAAGCGCACTAATTGCACATGGCGCTGAACTGGCAGTCATTGCTGGTTTGACGCAGTAAGGATCCTGCTCTTGTGTTAATGATAGCACTGTCAAGCTCTAGGTAGCTCCACCATTCGCGAGCAGTCAACAACACTATGAATGTGTATGATTTAGGAGCATTCACCAGAACAGGCATACATCCACACACACATGATAACAGGCTTATACTAGCGCATGGCCGAGCGGCCATGCAAAGCTTTTATAGCTGTAGCACTCCTGGACCTTCCTAATGGTCGAATTGGAGCTGCCACAGGACCTGAACATGTGACTCCTGACCTCCAATGAGAGGTCATCCATTGGGCATGCTCAGTAGAGGAAAAACAGGACTTAGTCCCTGGAGCGTCTGCTCACCACAGATCAGTGCTGGTTACAATGGCTGAGCCTGGAAGGGCAGCAGTAACCAAGCACACAGTATCTGCCTGATCCAAACTCTGGGACCGACATCTCTGCTGAGCAGGCTCCACTGTGGCTGGAGAAGAATGGGAGACTGCAGCGGAGGTGGTTCGAGATTCCCCCTGTACAGGAACCCGACATCTAACAGTCAATAATCCTTCAATAATCCTACTGTACTGATACAAAGGAAGATATAAAGAGAGAGAATAAACTTTTGAAGGAGGCACTCAAATGGTATCACAATAAGGGGACACTTAGGGGCATTATTACATTCTAAATGTGCGCTTATAGAACATTATTTATTTTAAGGGGGTAGTCAGGGGGCAATATGTATTAGGATGGGGCAGGATTACTGGGTTTTGGGGAAAAATGCTTAAATGCCCATTACAGATGAGGACATATCATTGTTACCTTTGGCAGCCCCACAGGAGCCCAAGGGGTCAGGGGCTACTTCCACTGCTAAAGTAGGTGTAATTTTGATGACCTTTTAGACTGCATAGCGCAAATATATTGTTCTTGCACAGGGGCCTCTTTAATTTGTGCCTGTACCATTACATCTCTCAGTTTATGTGAATGGTTGCAGGAGTGTGAAGACATTGGTTGCATTTTTACAAATTAACTGCAATCATAGAAGAAAACAAACTAGATTCAATATCCCTTACAACACTGTTTTAAAATGTATGTGCAGTTTATTCCATGTTCATTGTTGAATTGTTTTATTCTTCCAGATTCATCAGATTTTCTTTTTCATGAAACTACTGTACTGATACAGAGGAAGAGGAATTATTCCATCGGGGACAGGGAGTTGCTAGCAATGAAGTTGGCTTTCTCGGAGTGGAGAAATCTCTTGGAGCGGGCTCACTTTCCCTTTCAAGTGTTCATGGACCACAAAAATTTGTTATATTTGCAAAACAGCCCAGCGGCTAAATTCTTGCCAGGCCAGATGGTCTTTGTTCTTCTCCCGGTTCCACTTCACCCTCCATTATCTCACTGGGGAGAAGAACATTCGTGCTGACACCCTCTCTCGCTCTGTTGTGTCATCTGAGGAGGAGGAAGGGGAGCCTCGGCTTATTGTTCCTTCTGAGAGCCTGAGAACCGTAGCTCCGGTTTCACTAGAGTCTGTGCCTCCGGGCAAGACTTTTGTACCCAGTAATTTGAGACCGGAGGTTCTCTCTTGGGCTCAATCGTCCAGGGTGGGTGGACACTTTGGGACAAAGAGGACATCTGAGCTGCTGGCGAGGACGTACTGGTGGACACATATGGTCCGTGATGTCAGAGATTACATTCAAGCGTGTGTCTCCTGTGCCAAAAATAAGTCTCCTCGACAATGGTCAGCAGGGTTACTCTATCCTTTGCCGGTGGCAGACAGGCCCTGGGAGATGGTCGGGTTTGGACTTTGTGGTGGGTTTGCCCAAGTCTCGTGGCTGTACCATCATTTGGGTTATCACCGATCATTTTTCTAAAATGGTGCATTTGGTGCCGCTTCCACAGTTTCCTTCTGCACGGGCCTTGGCAGTGTTGTTCATGAAACACTGGGGTCCCCAGTTTGCATCTCGGTTCTGGAGAGAGCTTTGTCGTCTTCTCAGCATTGAGTTAAATCTCTCTTCCGCATATCATCCCGAGATGAATGGGTTGGTAGAGAGGGCCATTTTGTCTCAGCCAGGCAGGATGACTGGGCATCCTTGCTATCATGGGCAGAGTTTGCGCTGAACAATGCTGTGGCTGACTCCACTGGACAAACCCCATTCCTTAACTATGGTCAGCATCCGTGGGTACCTGTGCCTATGCCCGTGTCTTCCGCCGACTCCAGGGTGGCAGAGTGGGCTGTGGAAGCACAGGATATTTGGGACCGGACTCAGGATGCCATTCGGGCCTCCAAAAAGAGAATGAGGTCTTCCGCCAATGCATATCGGCGCCTCGCTCCGACCTTTGCTCCTGGCGACTTGGTGTGGCTCTCCGCCCGTAACATCAGGCTGCGAGTTGAGTCCACTAAGTTTGCACCTCGCTACTTGGGTCCTTTCAAGGTCCTCAAACAGGTTAACCCTGTGGTCTATCATTTAGCCCTTCCGCCATGCCAGGGTATCACTGACACCTTTCATGTGTCCCTCTTGAAACACGTATACATGTCCCGGTTTTCCGAGGCATCTGCTGGGACATCGGGTTTGTCTACGGATGATTACGAGGTGAACGCTATTTTGGGGTGCAAGTTGGTACGTGACAAAAAATTTTATTTAGTGGACTGGAAGGGTTATGGTCCTGAGGACAGGTCCTGGGAGCCTATTGAGCACATTTGGGCTCCGCAGCTGATTGCTGCCTTCGAGCGTGGCGAGGTCCAAGGAGGGGGGCCCTAGGAAGGGTAATGTTAGGGGTCAAGTTCCCGCCTCTGCACAGGGGGAATCTCGAGCCATCTCCACTGCGGTCTCCCATTCTTCTCCTGCTGCAGTGGAGCCTGCTCAGCGGAGACATCGGTCCCAGCGTCTCGCTCAGTCTGACTCTGTGCATAGGGTTACTGCTGCTTTTCCAGCTTCTGTCATTGAAGTCAGTGTTGGGCAGCCACGAGCAGACGCTTTTGGGACTAAGTCCTGCTTTTCCCCTTCTGAGCATGCCCAGGGTAAGTTCTCTCATTGGAGATCGAGGGTCACATGCTCAGATACTGCAGCAAGACCCATTGGTTCTCCAGGAAGGTCCTGAAGTTCCTCAGGCTCTGTGGCAGCCTCTCATTGGTCCTTCTAGGAAGGTCCTGTATGTGCTGCAGCTATATAAGGTTTGCATGGCCGCACGGCCATGCGCTAGTATCAATATATGTATGAGCTCAGCGCCAGTGTAGTCATGTTTGTATGCAATCAGGGACCCGGCTGAAATAAGCCCCTAGAATGCTGGCATCTCCAGCGAGGAGTTTCGTGTGTGTGTATTCAGGGAACTGGCTGAAATAAGCCCCTTGAATGCTGGCACCTCCGGCAAGGAGTTTCATGTTTGCATTTGACTGCATGACCACCATATGCTCTACTAAGTAGCTGTGTTCCTCTGTGAGCCAAACAGGGCACAGCGTTATCTTTGCTAACAAACTCTGTGAAGTAAAAGAGTCTGTTTATACTGCTTTTTGTACCGCCATATCTAGCAGTAGGTGCTTTCCTGCATGGTGGATCCCGGGTTGCAAACGCACCAACTTCTTCTAAATAAATATATATTCGGTGCGTTCTGCCAACCCTAACACTCTACAACCTACAACAAAGTTTTCCGTGGCCGAAACGGAAATTACACCCCTCAGACCAGACATCTATACTGAAAAAATGCTCCAAAGGAGCTTTGAAACTAAGTTTGGGTCCATGTAATAATGGTACTGTGCAGTGATAATACACAACACTATAGTAATGAAAAGTCTATATCCAGGGATCCCAAAGAAAGCAAGGAGGGGTTAATATAATTAAACAATGTATCTTTATTAGACATATATCACACAGTACAACATGAATACAAGATAGAGGGTATAATTGTTAGAGTACAGCTAAAAGGTAGTTGGCACCATAAAGATGACAAAAATGTGGTGCCAAAAGATAGCAAAAAACGTGTCTCAGTGGACACAGCCACACATAGTATCCAGAAAAAGGAGTTGCACAGTAATCTCTAATTAGAGGTCTGCCTCTGTATAATTAAGTCAATGCAGTCAGCCAAAATAGGGGCTGACATCCTGCCCATAGATAACTATAGAGAATTGCTGATATATAATAATGCCCTGCTATGACGGAATAATGGCAGAGGTAAATGGGCTGTATTGCTAGCAACTGCTGATATCTAGTAATGGCTTAGTATTAAGCAGGAAATAGCAGTAGTAATAGACAGGCAGGGATTTAGGTCTGGAATACTAACACAAGGTAGCTGATAATGATGTCATACCTTGAGACATGGTGGTCTATCAGTGCTGCTGTGTCCGTGAGATGCGCTGGCCTCGATGCGCGTTTCACCACCTACGGCTTCGTCAGGAGGCGTAATAAAATTGTAAGGGTCAGAGGTAAAAATAGGGGAAGTGAGGAGATACTGGCAAATCAATGCGGTAATGTGCCGAAGATCCCGCCCTCAGAAGGGGCGGTTCGGCACACGATATGGACGATGGGATCGCAGGATGTGCATAGACAAAAGTTTACTATCGCCGTAGCGACGCATCCCTGCTGATCCGGCACCATAGCAACACGTCACAGCTGGCCAAAACATCCGGCCGCTGGGGCGCATGCGCAGAACCTGTCTAAGCCCTATGGCTAAGTGGAGCCAGTTAGTCGGCGCAACATTGTGCGTGATGCTCCACCCAGCGGAGGGGCGGCCCGGTGCATGACGCGAACAATGGGGAGGAGGACAACGTCATCACTCCCCATCACCGCGACACCACACCAGGACCGCCCCCACATCGGGCCGGAGCAGCGCACGCGCAAAGCGCATCTGTGCTGAAATCCACATGAAAGTATCCATGAGGACACAGAAGATCCAGGGCTGCGTGGTGAGAATAGAATATATAAAAAGGATTGCTATCGCAACTGGCTGGTATGGCTTACAATAAATAAATACATCCATATGAGCATTAATATGTAAAAAATATGTCACGATCACTGCAAAAAATATATGAATCCACATATAAGTGGAGTACATATATTGGATAAACCACCTATAAATTCCACACTATATAAATCAGGCACAGTGAATGCTTTTAAATAATCTCTATACCATGGAAAAAATGTAAGAATAGTAGACAAATTTATCCTTCCATAATACTAAAATCTCCGTAAGATTGCCAGAGATAAGTACTAGATAGTCCGATCAGTGAAACCAAAAACCTAAATATCAGATAAAAAAAAGTCAAAAAATCAAAACATCATTATATAATAGCAATGACCTTATTAAAAGAGGGTATATGGAGAGACAGTGTTAGGAGTCGAGTTTCCTCTGCTGCACAGGGGGAATCTCGATCCGTCTCCGCTGCGGTCTCCCATTCTCCTCCAGCCGCAGTGGAGTCTGCTCAGCAGGGACGTCGATCCCAGCGTCTCGCTCAGTCTGACTCTGTGCAAAGAGTTACTGCTGCTTTTCCTGCTTCTGCCATTGAAGCCAGTGCTGGGCAGCGGCGAATGGACGTTTCTGGATCTAAGTCCTTATTTGCACACACTGAGCATGCCCAGGGCAAGATCTCCTGTTGGAGATCGAGGGTCACATGCTCAGGTACTGCAGCACATCCCATTGGTCCTTTTGGCAGGTCCTGAAAGGGCAAAACTTCTGTAGCTGTTTCCTGTGCTGCAGCTATATAAACTGCGCATGACCGCACGGCCATGCGCTAGTATTGTCTTGTAAATATGTGTGTGTGTTGTGAGTGAAAGTCGCTCTTTAAATACCCTCCCTATTGAATGTCTGTTCGCGGAAGGTGTATGTTTGCTATCTAGCACCCGACTTATCCAACAGCATGTAACACACATTACAGCTACCAGTTGCTGTGTCCGCCTGTACGGCGCCGTGCGCTTGCTCTGCGCTTTCCTGACCCAAGCCTGGGTGGTTAGTGGCGTCCGTCTGTGCGGCACCGCACGCACTCTTGTGCCTTTATATTATTATTTAGTTTCCTTACACACCCAGTTGCGGTGTTGTGCCAGCAAGTGTCTAATCGGACTTCAATCCTAGTTGGGGTTGAGTTCGCTGACTTATTGCTCGCGCTCTATGTGCGGTACCGCGGTCCTGTGACGCAACAGGATCGCTTCCTTCACGCAGGGTGCAGTTAACTCATGCGTGTATACTTGTAGTACCGCCATATAGTCCGTCTTACTAGCAGCAGGGTTTTTACCTGCACGGTGGACCTCGGACTGCGAACGCACCTAGTTCCATTTCATCTTGTACTTGGTGCGTTCCGCCAGTCCTAACAGACAGCATATGGGTAAAGACAAAATGCACATATCGGATTTAATGTGACAATACGATGATACTAGATTCCAATCCATGATATTAGGCGCCGTTTATCCATAGTCCATATGGTTTTGAGATTTTTAGACGTTTGAAATAAACCCTAACACTCTGTAGCCGCAGCGCAGCAGTTCCTGGAAAGAGACATTTAGAAAGCTGAATTGATTGCAGCGAACATGCAGGAGAGCAAATCACAGGAGAGAATACCAAGGGGAGACCAGCCCCAAGCAGGCTGCCTCCTTCTGAGGCACAGAAACCGGTATCCGGAACACCGAGGTTGTAAGGACCTCTATGACTTACATCAGAGACAAGCAGGACAGCTGAACTCCAAGTTACCTGTCTGACCTAACACCCAGGAGGCACGTTGGCACCCCTCAGAGGCCAGGGTGTGCTAGAGTCCCTATAAACAGCCTCAAGCCACCAGTCATATGGGTTATGTCCTATTCTATCTGGAGGACAGAGAGAGATAACATCTATGGGGACCTTATGTGAAGCTTTAAACAGTAAGGGACTACACCACCACGGCACTATTGGAAGGCTTTTGATTTTCACCTGGGTAAGGGGACTCCTAACTAGCCTTCAAGCCAGCCAGACCCTGCCTGCCCTGTGATCTGGTGCTCTGGACTGTGGATGCTGAAGTCCTCAGTAAACCAAGGTAAAGAGACTGCAACCTTGTGTCCTCGTTCTTTACTGCACTACTCACCATCTTCCATCTACACCACGGGAGCCCTGGGGAAACACTTCACCTATGGGAAGTTGTACCATCTAGCTGCCATAGCATCTCCCCAGTAGACCCTTTAAAGCAGCGTCGGTCCCCACTGACCAAATACCACAGGTGGCATCACGAACATAAACTTTATTCCCTTTAAAGACCTTTCCCTTTTACATGGGCGCCCAGGGCCAAGGACCGGATCGCAGCCACCATGACATCCCCCTGTGAACTCAGGAATCGGTACCGAGTACCCCACGGCCCTGGCGGGGCGACTCACATGCAATTACTTTTATGGTACTAACATGACTCAGGCTTCACACTCATTTATTCACTTTTGTGTAGTGAGTTATCATTGTGTTCTGGCAGTGGGGTTTTCAAAACTGAGAATTCTTCATTCATCTATCTTTCACTCTTGTAGAGATATTTGGACTCCACTACAAAAGCCCTTGGATTGCATCGACAGAGTAACTGCTGGCTGGGGAAGCAATTTGCCAGAAAAATGGTTGCAAAGTCAAAAAAACAGAGGAAAGAGGACAATGAGTAAAACAGTATTTAAAGTTCAATATATTACTGATCGACAGGGCAGCAATACGACCTTGCCAAGATGAAACTACCACACCATCTACCTTCATCTTTGTTATTACAGTTAGAGTAGTGGCGCCTGACAGTGGGTGTGAGTATCAACTGGGCGTCACTTGATATGATGTAGCAGCGTAACTTTTTTTTATATAAAGCAAATATAAGGAGTCTCCCACTTTGTCCATTTTTCACTAAGATTTTCGACCTTTACTTTGCCATAAGAATTGTGTGTTGATAAAAACTTTTAGACCTAACCATTCACGACTGTCATGCTCCACAGTATTTCCTTTTTATCTTTCATATTGATTGACAGATAGTCCACACCTCTTATCTGTAACCAGCAACCATGCCACTCATCAAGATTATAAATTGGATCCTTCCTGGGTTATATTACTAAAAGTATTTAATATAAGAAAAAATGCTTTAATCTTAAGGCAAAATAAATGTGGAATATAGTATTATAACATGCTGAATATAATATTATAGATGCACAATTAAAATATATGTTTAGCTTGATTAAACTCAGTAATATAAATGTTAGTTGCTCAAATCTATTAAAAAAATTGACTAAAGAAGCAACATGGCAAATCATTGTGTTCTTAAAGGGAAGGTGCCACAATTTTGTTTTTGTATTAAAAATGATTGTTTATATAAACAATTATTTTTAATACAAAATTATATTTTTTTACTTTAATATCTTTTTTATTATTCATTATTTTTGCAGGCGTCTAAGAGTCCCAGCACAACACTTACACTCTGCAAATACGGCAGCCCTGGGCATAGGAGGCTGCGGTCGGGAGCCGACCCTATATAGCTACTGTATCATTGTGCTGCTCCCTGCTCTGATGTGGCCATGCCCCCTGGGCTGTCTCCACATCACAGCAGAGGCAGGAGGTTGGCGCCATCTTTCTTCAGCCCACAGTGTGTGAGCTCCACTCACTGTGATTTGAGAGATGCGCTGTTATAGGAGGGACAGCTCCAGCTGCCTCCCCTTTCACACTGTCAACAGCAGCCATTCCCTGTCCTCTGCTATGCTGCCTGGTGTGTGGCTGTGATCTCTAGAATCGCTAGAGAGGGTGAAGTACTGTGGTCTGATGTCCTCTATCAGGAGCTGCAGATAGGTAACAGAGGGGGGATGAGGAGAATCTCTGTGCTGCTCCGACCCTGCCTCACTGCAGCTCCTCACAGGACATCAGACCGTGTATCTATCACTATACTGTGCTGAGCCATGTATCTAATCCTCTCCTGTGTGAGTGTCCGCTGGCCTGTTTATCTAGTCCTCTCCAGTATGACACTGTCTGCTGAGCCATGTATCTAATCCTCTCCTGTGTGATACTATGCTGAGCTGTCTATCTAATCCTATACTGTGTGATACTGTCTGCTGACCTGTGTATCTAATCCTATACTGTGTGATACTATGCTGAGCCGTGTATCTAATCCTATCCTGTGTGATACTGTCTGCTGAGCCATGTATCTAATCCTATCCTGTGTGATACTATGCTGAGCTGTGTATCTAATCCTATACTGTGTGATACTGTCTGCTGAACCGTGTATCTAATCCTCTCCTATGCACTTCTCTCCCCCCTGCATATCTGTCCCCATTGCACACACAACTCAATGCGTGCGATAACAGGAGCTGCCGGGGTCAGGCTGTATTATGGCATTATGTGAGATCTATATGACGGTATTATGTGATCTGTATGGTGGTATTATGCATGATCAGTATTGTGAGAATTATATGGTGGTATTGTGTGTGATCTATATGGCGGTATTATGTGAGAACACTGGCAGCATTATGTGTGATCTATATGGCGGTATTATGTGAGAACACTGGCGGTATTGTGTGTGATCTATATGGTGGTATTATGTGAGAACTGTATGACAGTATTGTGTGATCTATTTAATAGTATTGTGTGTGATCTACATGGCGGTATTATGTTTGATCTGTATGGTGGTATTATGTGAGAACACTATGGCAGTATTATCTTCAGAAAGCGGACCCATTCTATGGTGGTTCTGGCTGAGCACCTGCACACGGGTCTGGG
The DNA here is from genome assembly GCF_032444005.1 of Ranitomeya imitator. Taxonomy (NCBI): domain Eukaryota; kingdom Metazoa; phylum Chordata; class Amphibia; order Anura; family Dendrobatidae; genus Ranitomeya; species Ranitomeya imitator. The sequence continues at coordinate 70,977,134 of NC_091284.1, read as the reverse complement.
GTAATAGAGGGGGCAGCATGACCTCCAGTTAGGTGTAGTCATGGGAGGGCTGGTGAGGCAGCTGAAGAGAGGGGTCTCATTTTTATTGTTACTATATGGCTACATTTCCTTCCCAGCGTCACCCCAGACTGCGCCTGTCGCCTCGCTTTCACACATCACCAGGACAGAATGGAGAAGACAGGATCTGAGGAGGGGAATGGGGTCTGCATGCAAAGTCTGGATCAGAACAGGCCATCAATCCGCAGAAATGTTTCCTGGATTTCTGTGGAGCAGACGGTCCATCCATGTGTAGAAAAGACAGCGCTCTATGTACAATCCCTGGCTGCTCCGCACACCGAACAGGGGGCCCCCATAGACCAGCACACTGCTCTCCTGAAATACTCTGTGCTGCTGTCACCCTGCTGCCTCCACCACATATCTCCCAGAATCCTTGCTACCTGCCATCCTCGGTGACTGTCTACTTGTCAGTATAAGGCTGCTTTCACACTAGCATCGGTAAGGGCCCGTCGCAGTGCGTCGGGCCGACGCATGCTGTGAAAGAAATGCCCAATGTGGGCAGCGGTCTGCCAAAACACGACGCAACCGTTGCACGACGGTTGCGGCGTATGGCAATATGTCGCAATGCGTCGGTAATGTTAGTCTATGGGGAAAAAATGCATCCTGCAGACAACTTTGCAGGATGCGTTTTTTCTCCTGAATGACACATTGCAACGTATTGCAAACAACGCTAGTGTGAAAGTAGCCTATGGCTGCCGTCACACTATCAGTATTTGGTCAGTATTTTACCTCAGTATTTGTAAGCCAAAACCAGGAGTGGGTGATAAATGCAGAAGTGGTGCATATGTTTCTATTATACTTTTCCTCTAATTGTTCCACTCCTGGTTTTGGCTTACAAATACTGATGTAAAATACTGACCATACTCTGCAGTCACCAACAAAATGGCTGCTCACTGGGTTCCTGAATATCATCCTCTCTAATCCCTTAGCAAACACCCAGGAGGGGAGGAGAGGAGACATCACACACGTCAGCAGACTCCGCCCATATTTACTGCAGTGCAGTAATGTGAGCTATTTGTACACTAGGTTTTTCTGAAATTTCAGCAGCTGCTCCCCCTAGTGTTTAAAAGTGGAAATTCCAAAACTTTTCACATTATTTTTCATATTTTACTAAATTATAAACAAATGATAATATTTTTTAAGAAAACGTACACTGCACGAAGATACGCCGCCCCACAGCACAGCACCCACGCGGCACAAAGAGGAGCAGCCGCCGCCGCTCCCCAGCACAGAGACCCCACACGCTGCTACAATGAGGTAATAGGGGGATACTCCACTCACACTTTCCTGTGAGACGCCCCCTCTTCATCATCGGAACCACTCCCCCCACCCACCATATACACATTGGTCTGCACCCGGAGTTCAAGACGACACCCGACTTTTAAGAAGATTTTCAGGGGTTAAAAAGTCATCTTATACGAATACAGTACATTTGCTCAAATCGGTCAGCAGAATTGATTTGCTCCCAATTAAATCCGTCCAAATTGAAATCACTGTGAAAAATATGTTTCTTATGCTTTCAGGACTCAACAAGACACAAATAAAATAATATTAAATAGAGGACCAGTAAGGGGATAAAAATAAGGAAAGCTGATACTCATGTGCCCCGCACCTGTCTTGGCACTGTAGCTTGCCATTGAGTCCAGTGTGCTCTTCATCTGGTCACTCTTTACCTTTCTGCCTTTCTGATGCAACCCAGTCACTTGGGGTGCAATGAGTGACCAGGGGTAGTAAGTTGAGGACCAGGTAGGGAATAGAGGAATCAAAGGTTGGGCCTTGGACGGATAAATACAAGATTCCAATATTTTTTGACACCTTCTCAGTCTTGAAAAGCATCCAATCACGTGGTGGTCAGCCAATAGATCAGTAAAAGCTTTCTGAAAAAAATATTTTTTTCCATTGTAATTTCTTATCTATCTATCTATCTATCTATCTATCTATCTATCTATCTATCTATCTATCTATCTATCTATCTATCTATTTATCTATCCATCTATCTATCTATCTATCTATCTATCTATCATATATATTTCTATCTATCTATTATCTATCTATCTATCTCATATCTATCTATCTATTATCTTTCTATCTATCTATTTATTTATCTATATATCTTTCTATCGATCACATATCTATCTATCATCTATCTATTATCTTTTTATCTATCTATTTATCTATATATCTTTCTATCACATATCTATCTATCTATCACAACGTTTCGGCTCGACTGAGCCTTTCTCAAGCAGTGGGTAAGCCATTAGTGTGCATATATATACATTCTCAGCTATAATCAGCCTCAATTAACCATTAGTGAAACAGTATGTGCACTCGTAATTTACATATAAAAGATACTCATTAATATCATAAGGTGCTACAGTGCATCTCATATTGCCTTTTGTGCTGGTGCTACTATGTGTCATAATCCTTTCACATTTCTTACTTGCGGAGTTGTTTGCTGGCAATGGAGGACATCTTCCTGTTGTTCGGCGTTCTCTAAGCGCAACTGCGCATGTCCGCTACGTCACATCACTGTGCCAGACCGCGGACCAATCATTAACATCGGCGCCTGCGCCTTAGCGCTACATGCCGCCATCTTGGTGGTGGCTTCTCATACTAGAAGGTCAATTTCTCATATTGATTGCTGCGCCTGTGCATCCTCTGCCAAACGGCACCTGGCTCCACTCTTTACTTGTCAATGTTGCTTCCAGACCATATGGGGCCGTAACAAGCTTATAACAGTATATTACTTTCACAGTATATCCTCATATAGTAGAGCTTATTCTTGTCTCTATGTATTAAAGCCCTATGGACCTCTTCAACACTTATGTTCGCCCTGACACTCCGGACTTAACCTAGTAATAGCCAATATCCGGAGGTCATACAGTCACATACCCAGCAGCGAGTTAACCCTCTCAGGTCAGCTCGCCCTAAGGATAGGCTGTAAAAAGCGAAAGCGTCTATCTCCCGGCATATAGACTCTACTGAGGTAATAATTAAAGAAAAACTATAATATAATATTTACGCTGCTTTTATTAATCAATCCATGGTCTGACACAGTAGGCAACAAAAAGAAAAACATATGTATAACTATAACTATCTTTAAAGATGTGGATTTTTCTATGTGTCCTCCATGTCCGCACACATTTCTCCGGTGATATTTTGTTCTCATCAGAATATCAGATGAAATCTAGATAAAATTGAAAAATAAATATTAAAAACAAGTAATCACATTACTGACTCCTTAGGACCTAAACATATCGTACAACAGAGTTCATGAATATTATTAAATGATTGTATGCAATTTAAAGTCAGCATTAAGTCCTCCCGGTCTTAAAGTACCGAGTTCATAAATCCACTTTAATTCTTTTTTCTTGAGCATCTGCTCCCTATCGCCTCCTCTTCTCTGTATTGGAACAGTGTCTATGATTTTGCATTTAAGATCCTTCTCAGTATGTTTACAATCAGCAAAATGCTTAGGGACAGGAAGGTCCACTCGGTTTTTTCTTATACTATACCTATGCTGGTTCATTCTCGTTTTGAACTCACATGTTGTTTCTCCAACGTACCATAACTTACACGGGCACATGAGCACATATATAACGTGGTCCGAGCTGCACGTAAGGAACTGTTTTATATCATATACTTTTCCCGTTTTTGGATGTACAAATGTAGATCCCTTGACCATGTACGCACAATTGACGCAATTAAGACAAGGGAAACATCCATTTCTTTTAATACCTGTAAGATATCTCTGGGTATCTCTTCTTTTAGGGCCAATATCAGATCGGATAACCATGTCCTTAATGTTCCTACTTCTCTTGTAGGAGTATAGTGGTGGCAGTTTAAATTCAGGTATCTTTGGTAAACATCTCCCTAACATAGTCCAATGTTTTTTTATGATATTCGTTATTTCCCTACTCTCTTCAGTATATGTAGAGACAAAAGGTACCCTATTCTGGATTTTCTTATGTCTACCGCACTGTTCTCCACAGATTAGTTGTAATCTATCTTTTTCCATAACCTTATTCTTAGTTTGTGCTAATAAGTTCTTTGGATATCCTCTATTTAGAAATTTCTTAATTAGCTGATCTATCGTTTTGTCTACTATATCATCTTCCCTCACTATACGTCTAACTCTTAATAGTTGGCTGAGGGGGATAGATCTCTTCATTGAGCAAGGGTGTTGACTATCATATAGGAGCAAATTGTTCCTATCAGTATCTTTTACATATAGTGTCGTCATGAGTTGGTTATTTTTTTGCTCCACTAGTACATCTAGAAATTGTATTTCAGGCCAAGATTTGACCAAGGTAAATTTGATTGTTTGATCCACTGTATTGAGATATGTATGGAATTCGTCCAGTTCTATTTCTGTACCTGTCCACAGGAGGAAGACATCATCTATGTACCTCCACCACTCCAGTACATACCGGAAGTGGTGGGACACATAGACGAGGTCCTCCTCCAGGACCTCCATAACCAGGTTAGCATATGAGGGGGCCATATTCGCCCCCATAGCCGTTCCCTGTTTTTGCGTGTAAAACGCATCTTCAAACATAAAGTAGTTACGTCTCAATATTATCTCTAGCATTTCCAACAGAAAGCTCTTGCCCTCAGGTGTATATTGTTTAACATCCAACATTTTGTCAATTGCTTTTAGGCCTCTCTCATGGTTAATGGAGGTATAGAGTGAAACCACATCAAATGATGCAAGCAACACTCTATCTCCCAACTGTATGGACTCTAATTTTTTTTAAAAATCTGTAGTGTCTTTTATATAGGATTTACATTTTTTTGTAATAGGATTCAGTATTTTATCCAGGAATATACCCATTTTGTTAAAGACTGAGCCTACTCCTGAAACTATAGGTCGCCCCGGAGGGTCGACCAAAGTTTTATGTATTTTTGGTGTAATATATAGCACTGGAGTGCTCGGATTTTCTTCAAATAGATAATTGTATAGTTCATGATCTGTATGGTACATACATGTAGTGCTCCTTCAAGGCATTTTTTAATCTCTTCCTGTATACTGAATTTGGGATCCCTTTCCAATCTACCATATACATGTTCGTCACTCAACTGCCTCATGACTTCTGTAACATAGGCATGCTTGTCCATGACGACGACCGCACCCCCTTTATCTGCGGGTTTACCGGGAGGACTTAATGCTGACTTTAAATTGCATACAATCATTTAATAATATTCATGAACTCTGAGAGAGGCCTAAAAGCAATTGACAAAATGTTGGATGTTAAACAATATACACCTGAGGGCAAGAGCTTTCTGTTGGAAATGCTAGAGATAATATTGAGACGTAACTACTTTATGTTTGAAGACGCGTTTTACACGCAAAAACAGGGAACGGCTATGGGGGCGAATATGGCCCCCTCATATGCTAACCTGGTTATGGAGGTCCTGGAGGAGGACCTCGTCTATGTGTCCCACCACTTCCGGTATGTACTGGAGTGGTGGAGGTACATAGATGATGTCTTCCTCCTGTGGACAGGTACAGAAATAGAACTGGACGAATTCCATACATATCTCAATACAGTGGATCAAACAATCAAATTTACCTTGGTCAAATCTTGGACTGAAATACAATTTCTAGATGTACTAGTGGAGAAAAAAAATAACCAACTCATGACGACACTATATGTAAAAGATACTGATAGGAACAATTTGCTCCTATATGATAGTCACAACACCCTTGCTCAATGAAGAGATCTATCCCCCTCAGCCAACTATTAAGAGTTAGACGTATAGTGAGGGAAGATGATATAGTAGACAAAACGATAGATCAGCTAATTAAGAAATTTCTAAATAGAGGATATCCAAAGAACTTATTAGCACAAACTAAGAATAAGGTTATGGAAAAAGATAGATTACAACTAATCTGTGGAGAACAGTGCGGTAGACATAAGAAAATCCAGAATAGGGTACCTTTTGTCTCTACATATACTGAAGAGAGTAGGGAAATAACGAATATCATAAAAAAACATTGGACTATGTTAGGGAGATGTTTACCAAAGATACCTGAATTTAAACTGCCACCACTATACTCCTACAAGAGAAGTAGGAACATTAAGGACATGGTTATCCGATCTGATATTGGCCCTAAAAGAAGAGATACCCAGAGATATCTTACAGGTATTAAAAGAAATGGATGTTTCCCTTGTCTTAATTGCGTCAATTGTGCGTACATGGTCAAGGGATCTACATTCGTACATCCAAAAACGGGAAAAGTATATGATATAAAACAGTTCCTTACGTGCAGCTCGGACCACGTTATATATGTGCTCATGTGCCCATGTAAGTTATGGTACGTTGGAGAAACAACATGTGAGTTCAAAACGAGAATGAACCAGCATAGGTATAGTATAAGAAAAAACCGAGTGGACCTTCCTGTCCCTAAGCATTTTGCTGATTGTAAACATACTGAGAAGGATCTTAAATGCAAAATCATAGACACTGTTCCAATACAGAGAAGAGGAGGCGATAGGGAGCAGATGCTCAAGAAAAAAGAATTAAAGTGGATTTATGAACTCGGTACTTTAAGACCGGGAGGACTTAATGCTGACTTTAAATTGCATACAATCATTTAATAATATTCATGAACTCTGTTGTATGATATGTTTAGGTCCTAAGGAGTCAGTAATGTGATTACTTGTTTTTAATATTTATTTTTCAATTTTATCTAGACTTCATCTGATATTCTGATGAGAACAAAATATCACCGGAGAAATGTGTGCGGACATGGAGGACACATAGAAAAATCCACATCTTTAAAGATAGTTATAGTTATACATATGTTTTTCTTTTTGTTGCCTACTGTGTCAGACCATGGATTGATTAATAAAAGCAGCGTAAATATTATATTATAGTTTTTCTTTAATTATTACCTCAGTAGAGTCTATATGCCGGGAGATAGACGCTTTCGCTTTTTACAGCCTATCCTTAGGGCGAGCTGACCTGAGAGGGTTAACTCGCTGCTGGGTATGTGACTGTATGACCTCCGGATATTGGCTATTACTAGGTTAAGTCTGGAGTGTCAGGGCGAACATAAGTGTTGAAAAGGTCCATAGGGCTTTAATACATAGAGACAAGAATAAGCTCTACTATATGAGGATATACTGTGAAAGTAATATACTGTTATAAGCTTGTTACGGCCCCATATGGTCTGGAAGCAGCATTGACAAGTAAAGAGTGGAGCCAGGTGCCGTTTGGCAGAGGATGCACAGGCGCAGCAATCAATATGAGAAATTGACCTTCTAGTATGAGAAGCCACCACCAAGATGGCGGCATGTAGCGCTAAGGCGCAGGCGCCGATGTTAATGATTGGTCCGCGGTCTGGCACAGTGATGTGACGTAGCGGACATGCGCAGTTGCGCTTAGAGAACGCCGAACAACAGGAAGATGTCCTCCATTGCCAGCAAACAACTCCGCAAGTAAGAAATGTGAAAGGATTATGACACATAGTAGCACCAGCACAAAAGGCAATATGAGATGCACTGTAGCACCTTATGATATTAATGAGTATCTTTTATATGTAAATTACGAGTGCACATACTGTTTCACTAATGGTTAATTGAGGCTGATTATAGCTGAGAATGTATATACAGTGGGGCAAAAAAGTATTTAGTCAGTCAGCAATAGTGCAAGTTCCACCACTTAAAAAGATGAGAGGCGTCTGTAATTTACATCATAGGTAGACCTCAACTATGGGAGACAAACTGAGAAAAAAAAATCCAGAAAATCACATTGTCTGTTTTTTTATCATTTTTTTTGCATATTATGGTGGAAAATAAGTATTTGGTCAGAAACAAACAATCAAGATTTCTGGCTCTCACAGACCTGTAACTTCTTCTTTAAGAGTCTCCTCTTTCCTCCACTCATTACCTGTAGTAATGGCACCTGTTTAAACTTGTTATCAGTATAAAAAGACACCTGTGCACACCCTCAAACAGTCTGACTCCAAACTCCACTATGGTGAAGACCAAAGAGCTGTCAAAGGACACCAGAAACAAAATTGTAGCCCTGCACCAGGCTGGGAAGACTGAATCTGCAATAGCCAACCAGCTTGGAGTTAAGAAATCAACAGTGGGAGCAATAATTAGAAAATGGAAGACATACAAGACCACTGATAATCTCCCTCAATCTGGGGCTCCACGCAAAATCCCACCCCGTGGGGTCAGAATGATCACAAGAACGGTGAGCAAAAATCCCAGAACCACGCGGGGGGACCTAGTGAATGAACTGCAGAGAGCTGGGACC